>NC_090286.1:60576382-61819411 GCF_037392515.1 Haliotis asinina
GAGGACCGGGTAAAGGGCTGACACGAGCAAGTTTCAGTTCATGGAAAGTAGGTATTAAACTAGGTTGGAAACTACAACACGGAAACCGGGTTGAAACCTACAGTAAACTCATACATGGAAACCAGGTTGAAACCTGCAATAAATTCATACATGGAAACCAGGTTGAAACCTGCAATAAACTCATACATGGAAACCAGGTTGAAACCTGCAATAAACTCATACATGGAAACCAGGTTGAAACCTACAATAAACTCATACATGGAAACCAGGTTGAAACCTACAATAAACTCGTACATGGAAACCAACTGGATCCCGCTTGGAGGAGTGGGTAATGAAACGAACTGGAAACCATCCTGAAATGGTGCAGTTTCAGTTGCATGGAAACCACAATGAAACTATAGGAAACTCCCTGGAAACCAACTGGAAATGTTGGTTTCCATGACGTTTCTTCTCGGTTTCAGTGTTCCGGAAACCACCTTATTTTTGCTGTGTACCTTCCCAATTTAACCCATCATCTTCTGGATAACTGGAAAGTCTGTTGGGGTGGTTTTTAGTTGGAAACTTGGCAACTCTTACCAATATGCTCGCACAATCATCACCACGATTTTTAATGTTAACCATAGCGTGTTTGTCCTTAAAATGTTTAGGGAGGGGTAAGTACGATCCAACTCTCATTGGTCTATAGTTATATCCAGGTAGATCATATTGACCTTATCAACCGCCCAACCAGACCCCCTATAAGTGGAACATTCTAGTGTTTCTCAAATGTTTCTGAATGACCTGTCAATAAAAGAGTTGATAGTATCTGGTTGTATTGTAACTACCTGGTTACCTCTGAAGTAAACAATGGTCTGGCCTGTTTCATTCCCATGTTGTTTCTCTAATGTCATCTTTAGTGTGAGTTGAAATTTAATACCTCTTAAATCATTCAGTTCTTCATTCACTTTATCAAATACCAATTGCCTTATATCTTCAACATCTATGTTTCTTTGAACTTCCATCTTCCAACCTCTCAAATATTTCCCTATAGCACATTCAGAAGGTGTGAATTGTAATTCCATAGGGGCCTCTTCATTGAGTAATTCACTGAGTTCAGACTCTCTCATACGTGAATAACTTCTCAGTCCCCTTTCATGCGCTTGTAATTTTAAAAATCTTTCACAGTAGGGTTCTTTTTATATCTTCTACCTAATAAAGTTTGTAATTCAGCCTTTTTCATATCTCTTCATACCATGCTGGTGTGCAAGCTTTTTAACTCACCCACTGTTGCCGTGAAACAATGTTCATACCTTATGTGAAACATTTGTCTAATTGGTTGTCAGCCAGCGCGACCTCACACTGCTGTGACCTATTTATCGACCAATTTCCCATTTTGACATGTGTGTAGTAAAGGGAATACAAGTTCACAGTGGTTGTTTCCGTTCCACTGTGAGCTTGTGTAAATGGGAGACGGGTTGTGTCATTTTGGTTTTGGTGTTTGTCTAGATCTTTGTTATTGATATTAATTACTTATTTGTTTGACTGGTCCAGAACCACCATAGTTAATACTACTTACGAAATGTGACCCATCATAATTATTATTCAAAACACTAAAGGTTGTGACCCATTACTAATTATTACTTAATTAATAAAACAATATACAGAAAAATACACACTCGCAACATTCACATTTTGGTTAAGAATCACATTCAGGCGATTGCAAGTGGGAAGTGACTGGTCCTGAAGTGCAAAAAGGAAGCCCTCAGTTTCCCATTTGAGACCAGCCGACTTCATCCAGGCAAAGGAGTTGGTTGGATTGCTGTTGTGTTCCACACACTTCATGTACAGACGATGCAATGGCTTCTCAGACAGCTTCTCCACAAAGGACCGACTCTGGGAAGACCTGGTAAAGTACTCCACCTGGTTTACTCCCATCAAAGTACCATGCAGCAGTACATCACCATCAACAAAATCAACCTCAAATTTCAGATTGTGTCCAAAAACCTTAACAGTCTTGACATGCATCACCTGAGGATCATCCGATAAATAATTATGGTCAAAACTACACAATGAGTTCTGTCATGAAGAGCCTCCACGTTAATCAAACCCTGATCTCCAGAATTGATTGGTATATATATAATTATTAAAAGAGGAATGAGGGTGGTGTGCTCTGTTATCAGACATTATCCTTCTGGTCAGGCAGTCAAGACCCAGGATGTCTTGTTTTGTCCAATCAACTACTCCAAAGGAGTAGGATAGGACTGGCACAGCAAAAGTATTAGTGGCTTTGACTTTGTTTCAAGCATTTAGCCCTGAGCTCCAGATTTTCTTCAGACGAGATTTATACTCAGTCCAATGTTTATTTTGAATCTGGGTATTCTGAAGCGTGTTTCGAACTTGCATTCCAAGATAGCAGTAGGCCTGATCTTCCACGAGATGCTCAATAACTCCTCCCATTGTAACCTGAACGATCCAGCATTAGTTACCTTGCCATGTTTCAAATGGCGAGTATTACATTTGTCGAGTCCAAATGTCATGCCAATATCCAATCGACAAGGAGAACCTGTTCTTTCAAACTGGTATCTGCTTTGGCAAGGAGCTTGATGTCATCCATGTAGAGGAGATGAGTAAGAGGTGTTAGGGAGGTCATTGGAATAGCAGTAAGATGACACAAGGTTTGTCAAACACCCTGTGAATAATTTGTATTGAGTATTCAAACATGTGATAGGGCGGAAGTTCTTGATGGGTTCGACTAGGCAGTGTTTCCTGGTCCCATTTGCTGTCTAGACATCGTGTACAGGGGGCGAGGGCCCTGAGCTGATGATGAGCATTACCAGCATGACTGTGTTAGGATCATCCGAACCCTCCCTGCTGCATGTACATCTTTAATCTGTAAGACATAATTAAGTAATGCTATTTACCATTAAATCATTATTTAAATATGTTTTGTGAATAGGTAAAGTTGTATAATTGGTAGTTTAGATTATCACTTTCGCTTGTTAGTTGCTGTATCCTCAAAGTGGGTTACAACTCTGATTAGATCGTACATTTAACCCATCATAAAGGATAAATATTTCATGTATATTTGAAAGATGAGGATCCTCCGTTTTGCATTCCTTGTGATGAGAGAATCACGGTCAAGCATATCCTACTTAACAGTGTTGAATTCTCCACCATAAGGGATAAATATTTCACTATCAAAACTGTTAATGACCTTTTCATTAATGTTATTTGTCATTTAATCATTATTTAAATATAAAATTTATATTTATATGCAAATATGTAATGTTGTATAACTGGTAGTTTAGATTATCACATTCGCTTGTTAGTCGTTGTATCTTCCAAATGGGTTAAAGTATTGTAAAATTATTGTCCTTTTGATAGGGTACATAAGTAAATTTAAATCTTCCCGGGATTTTTGTTGTTTCAAAGTTTGGCTGAATATTTCTTATTATCGCCAGAAGGAATGAAGGGATGGCGTAAATCCAATTAGGGTCCATGCAGGTAGCAAGGGTACTGTAAGTCCTAATGGTTGCTGGTATGGTGAGCTGCCTTCAGTTGTTTGCGATCTCTAGCCAGTGTTTTACATTGCAATGTCTGCCTTAATTAAAATGAGTAACTTTTCAATGCCAGCTTTATACGAGCGCTGGTTCTAAGACTCAGCTACGGAATAATATTATCGTTGATATTTTTTATGATAGCCCGATATTAGGAATATTAGATATCAGTCCATCAACAAATATCCACATACAAAGGTATGTGATTATGTTCCACAATGAAACTTTCACATTATAAATGGGGGTGCATTCAAGTTAGGCAGAAAATGTTACCTTGACACTTCCGCATTCATTTGTAGATTCTAGCACTGTTTAATCCAATAAAAATGAAATTCTACATACTTTATTGTACTCTCAATAACATATACATAGAAGGATTAAACTAAACGTTCTGTTACTTGTTTGAGCTCTAGGGATGGCATGTGGTTAACAGTCGCCACGTAATGCGCTTTGGTCTATTAGGTAAACATTTATCACCAAAGTTCTGTGTTCATGGTAAGTGATTCAGTTTTATGTTGATATCAGTCGAAAAAACATACCGTTGTATAATTAATCCCAGATATTTATTGTCTTTTTGGATATGTTATTATTTTTTCCAGTATATCGAGGGTCGCTTCAAGTCCAGAGTACTTAGTCTCATCATGATGGGAACGTCCTGCTTGGAGAATGTAAGATTCGTGTGGACATAAAACGTTCAACATCTCAGTGAAATCGATTTAGCAGAGGAAGTAATATAGCATTCTACACTTGATTTTTAGTTTGCATACATAGATAACATGAAAGATCAAAGATGATATTTTAAGGAATAAATACCACCATAACTCTTCTCAGTACTGACCTTTCTACTGTTGAGTGAGATATGTCGTCATGTGTTGGTTGAGACAAATACGTATAATGGCATTCTTAAGTTTTCTAATTATATTTACGAGACATGCAAGAACAAGTTGCACCGATTAAAAATATTCACTGCTGCAAACGGTATGTTGTGAAGTAATTTTCAAATGCATACCAAAATTAGCATAGAACGTTGTGAAGTAATTTTCAAATGCATACCAAAATTAGCACAGAAGTCAGTATGTACAGAACAGATGCTGACAAATCATAATCGTGAAGACACGAAGTTCGTATTGATGTGTGTTTGATAGGTATACTATAACGTGGCGTTTCTTTGAATGTTTGGTGCCATTTCTTGCCAAAACGCCCAAAGCAGAGACATATATTTAAAGGTACGGAAGCAGCAATGACGGATGAGTGTACCTATTGTTGACACAGAGTAAGTTTTCGCAAGATAGATTTACGGAAAGTGATATTAATTCAGACTTTGAACATCTTCTTGAAAGTGACATTTCTAATATAGACTTTGTTGAATCAGTGCAAGATGACTTTGACCAAAATAATTCTTCTGATGAAGAACGATTACGTGCAACACAAAACTTTAAAAAAGGCACAAGAACGACTCCCTGAAATTATCTTAAATAAAGAATCTGAGTCCCGATTCGGCGCTCCTCTAACTGTCGAGGAAATCTCCAATTTGGAAAGGTTGGCCAAAAATAAACATACGGAAAAGAAAAGTCAATGGGTTGTACGGGTATCATGGGAACACCATCAACGAAATTTTGAGCTCAATTCAGTACTTTCTCAGACAAAACGGCAAATTTAGTGATTATGAATTTGCTGCTGTTCGCCGAATTTTGGACTCAAAAATGAAAGCTCGCGCGCGAAAAGGCATTCGAATTCACAAAAGGAAAGCCGATGTGTTGACCCGTAGCCATGAGGAAATACTATGGGAAATGGGGATCCTAGGAGAAGACACGCAGCAAAAACTGTTAGACACAGTATTCTACTAAAATGGCATCTGCTTTTGTTTGAGGGGTGGTGCTGAACACCATGATTTATCGGTTGGAGAATTTGGTAATTTTGAAATTATCGTGAAGAATGGTGCCAAGCATTTGAGCTATTTAGAAGGTGTGACTAAAACCAACAACGGTGGATTGAGCCACAAGAATGTTCCTAGAAAGTGTGTCACAGTTGGACCCAATACAGAAATTCCTCTGAGATGTCCTGTCCGTCTTCACGAAAAGTACATGTCACTCAGGTAACTATTACATTAGGCTCTCAACTGTAGACAATGCAATTATTGATCGATAATTTATTCGTGAAAATTATAAATTATATCACATTTGTTACTGCATCCCTCTTTAAACGTATGGTGGGTTCGATTCCTATCGCTGCGGTGATGGTTGTGAGTGTGTCAACAGCATACTCGTGGGCTCCACCTAAAGGACAAACGTGAGAGACTTGCATCACTTCGGGCGTTTTTCCCCATTAAACGGATAAGTTGTTCACTCACTCACTTACTCACTCAAAGGACTGAGAGTATTGAGCAGTGAGCAAAACTGTTGGTGCTACTGTTACCCAGGTTACTAGATGTGCTGAACCCTGTGAACGTAAATGTCTTTCGTTTGATGCAGGCCGGAAAATGTTAGTGCCTTCTACCTACGATCCCTCAAGTACCAGAGACCGGATGTGTGGTACTGTGCCTCACCCCTTTGGCAGGCAGAGGCTGGGAGGGACCATGCGGAGACTCTGTAGAGCCGCAGGATTTGAGGGCTACTATACCAACCGCTCACTGCGAGCAACCACTGCAACCCGATTGTACGAGAGCGGGCTTGATGAACAGCTAATTGCGGAGCGAACAGGTCACAGGTCATCTGCTACCCGAGGGTGAGTAGTGTGTCTGGATGTTAAAACTAGCCCATACAACTTAGATACAGTTGCACCGCATTCTCTGGTTATTTAGATCTACAGGAAATGCTACAGGTTGTCGACGATGTCGTGCAGGGTAAGGTGACAAATACTTCAGACACCCGTCCTCTCGCAGCGAAGTTCTATGTGGCGTCCTCGTCACCATCGACACCCGTGTTGGAAAAACGTTTCCCAGCGCTTCCCAACATCGGCACCGCTGTCTCCAAAACTGAAAGTACCGTTGGACGTCAAGCTCAGCTTCACCGTAGGAAGAAGTGGAGCTAAAGTTACCTTCCAAATGTAAACGTTTTCTTGTAATGACGAAATCCAATGAAAAATGTAATAAAGTCGTTGTATGTTTCATATTCGAGGGCATCCTACCTCCCTGATGCAGATACATGTACTTAACACCCCACCCCTATATCCGTTTCATCAAAAGTAGCGGTCAATAGTTGCAAACTATTGAATTGTTAAAAAAGTATTGAAGGTCTTTTGGAAACTATTGACGATCTACTTTCGTGATGGGGATTTACTTATCACAAACTATTGAATGCTAATTTAGGTTTATTTCCGTCAGTACGTTTTGAACTGCTCCATATATAGAAGATATGAGGGATAGAATGTAGCTTCTTCTGCTAGGTAACAGTCGATACTTATTACCAAGTGCGGAAGTGCAGACTTAACGACATGTTCGTATCACACACGTGTCATATTGCAGCAAAGTCCGTGCCCTACCTGTGGAATGTTTCAACATATTCATCTGTATTTGTTTTCGATTACTTGCTTATATCATTATGATAGTCATTGTCTTGCGTCGTCACTTCCGAGCATCACACACATATGTGTGTGTGTGTGTGTGTGTGTGTGTGTGTGTGTGTGTGTGTGTGTGTGTGTGTGTATGCCGTTGTATCCAATATATCTCAGTTTTATCTCCAGCGAGATTGTAGCAAGGTGACAGGGTCAAACGTTACAATGGTTTAACATTGGTTTGAACTTATCTATTAAGTAGTGTTCTTGTTAAATTCGTTTTAGTTTGACCGAATTTCCAACTTGATGAAAAGGAAATATTATTAATTTAATATCGTTTCCTTTGGCACAGACATCTAGATACTCACTCAGTGGGATACATCTGGTTTCCGGACAGTTTATTTGTTGTTTATGGACACGAACCCGGGCTCTTAAATTTTCTCTTTGACCAATATACTGTTCATTACAGTCTGGGCATGTTATGACATATATTAAATTTTTGGAAGAACAGTCAAAGTTCTGTTTTACATAGACATATCCGATAACGTCCAATACCAACTCCTGAAACATTTACCAGAACCATGTTTTCACACCTTGTTAAAAATGTTTGATGATGTTTGCGCATTCCCATCATCATGGAGTGATGTCATAGTTGTGACTATACCTAAACCTGGACGTGATCATACTGACCCCTATTTCCTTGACTAGTTGCGTTTGTAAAAATATGCAACGGATGATCAACAATAGATTAATATGGTACTTGGAATCCAATAATTTACTTACAAATATTCAATGTGGATTTCGGTCAAATCGAAGCACTGTTGACCATTAAGTCCGCTTGGAGTCAGTTGCTAAAATGCAATTATTAACAACCAAAATGCAGTGTCCATCTTTTCCGATTTAGAAAAAGCATATGACACTACATGGAAATATGGTATTTTAAAGGATTTACATAATTTTGGATTACGAGGCCGTTTGCCTCAATTCATATCCAACTTTTTATCTGACAGGCTATTTCAAGACCGAGTGGGTTCAACCCTGTCTGATCATGATCACCAGGATCAGGGTCTTCCACAAGACAGTATTTTGTCTGTCACTTTATTTAGCATTACAATTAACAGTTTAGCTCAATCGATGGTTCACTTTTTGGATGATTTCAATATTTCCTCTCGCGGAAAAATATGCATACTATTGAACGACAACTGCTGAGTTATGTTTAAACAAAATAAATACATGGTGTCTTGAAAACAATTTTCTAAATCCAAAACGAATTGTATACATTTTTGTAGAAAATATAAACCCCACGAGGACCCGGAACTATCTTTAACTGGCACACCCATCAAAGTTGTTAAGGAGGCCAAGTTCTTAGGTCGAATTTTTCATTCCCATTTAACATTCCTGCCACATATTAAATCCCTTAAAGCCAAATGCGTCTTTTGTTGGTTACCCAGCCACGTTGGAATTTCTGGTAACACGATGACCGATCTTGCTGCTAAGGCAGCACTCAACAAATTTGTGACACCACTTCTTATTCCATATTCTGATTTTAAAGCTACCGTTAGATCTTATGTCCGTGGTCTGATGCAGAAAAAGTGGGACACCCAAGTGAGTATCAATAATTTACATGAAATAAAACCTTACATTGGTTATAGCTACTTGGGTAGTCAGTCCAGATTTGAAGAGGATATCATCCGACGATGTCGTATTGGCCACACAAGGTATACTCATGAATACCCACCGAAGGGTGAGGATCCTCCTTTCTGTATCACTTGTGATGAAAGAATCACGGTCAAGCATGTCCTTTTTGACTGTGTTGACTATTCCATCACACGTGATAAGTATTTTATATCACGAATTATGAAAGATCTTTTTAACAATAACAGTTGTCATTTAATTATTTCATTTTTAAAACATTTATATTTGTTAAATGGATTGTAAATAGATAAATATTTTATGATTGGAAGTTTGATTTGTAGCTTAAAATTGTTCGTGGCTGTATCCTCGACGGGGGTTAAAGTACTGTAAAATTATTGTCCTCCTGCGAGGGTACGCAAGTCCCAAAAGAGTTTCAAGTACATTTAGACTGTCCACCTTTTTAATCGTAGAATATGTGTATTTTTATTTATGGCTAGATATGTCTGAATTGCTAACGGCTAGAGGGATGATGTAAATCCAGCTGGGGACCATGCAGGAGGCGAGTGTACTGTAAGTCTCCATGGTCCCTAGTATGGTGATCTACCTTCAGGTGTTGGCAATCTATAGCCCATTTTTATACTGTCTTGTCTGAACTTGCAATCCAATTTTAGAGATAGATGCTAGTTTTACTTCTCAAATACTGTGACAGTCTAGTTTGTTTTACTGTCCTCCGTCGACAGGTTTTTATAATTTACATGTGTTTATGGTGAATTTACAACTTGTTTTAGTCACGATATTGCTGAAATATTGCCGACGTGACTATAAATTTTAACTCATTCACTTATTGGTGTCTTAGTGACACCAATCTCACCAAATGGTAAAGGTCACATGCAACCAAAACCAAGCATAATTAAAACACAATTATAACTTATTCATGACATATAATATACATTGCTGCTTGTTAAAAACAAATAAACAAAATTATAAGCGTACAATCGCGATTCAACAGTGAAGTATTTTGTACTTGGGCTTACTTCCCTCGAAACGAAGCCTTCGGGAGACCGAACCCAGTGATAGCGGGTGGTTGTGCACTCAAGAGTAACGACGACTTCCGATTGGCTGGTTCATTTGCTGATACGCTGAGGGCTCATTGAGTGTACAGAAAGATGATCTGTTTGATGGACCTTTTACAAGTATGGCTAGTCACAAGAAAGTAAGATTCTTTATGGATAACAACTTCTTTTATTGTACTTGATGCATCGTTTCAATATGGATTCATAAGCCCTTGTCAAACAAAATCATTTACACAAGAATAACTTGTTGTCCCTAGAGAATGTATATAGAGATGTTGAGTTATGTAAATACACGTTCTCTGAAACTAAGTTCGATCAAATCAATAATCATCTCAGCAGATATGGTGAAGTACTCAGTGACTGGAAAGTGTCATTCGTCCAAGTACAAAGCAACACGTGAAAGAGTTTGCACAAGTTTCCGTCAAATCCAGTCATCCGAAAAAATGGATGTAGTTTGTTTGCAACCCACAGACATAAAATCATGTCATGTGTACAAGTATCACACCTGCCTAATTACATAATGTGGCAGAGACTGGACTCGGGTGCACGAGTCATAAACCAATTTATTTTGTTTATGGCGCATATTGCCTGATAGGTGTTACGTTCAAATTCTTGTGGTCAATGATTGAAGCTGTCTATTGTATATTCTCTTTAGCAGACAGACAGGCAGGCAGACATACAGGTGTCAATAAACCAGACATTGAGCTTTCTCTGTGACAGAGGCTGCTTACTACAATCAACAAGTTTTTTTCATATAACGAGTAGATTATTTACTTGTTTGTGTACACAACCAAGATTAGACTACTGCTCACGACCTCATACTCCTAGCATGCATACTGTTTCAAGCTCCGCGAACCTATTCACTGTTGAAACCAGCGCTGAGGGGAATTTAGTGAATCTTTTGAACTCCGATTTTGCGGGCTTTTTTTTAAATTGACACTTTTCATGATTAGTTTCGGTAAGTGCATACCTAAAGGTATCAGAATCTGCAAAGTTGTGTATTACGATGCATGTGACCTTTAAAAGTTTCCCTCTTGACACTAGGCATTCCTTTTCTCTTTACCACAAAACGTTAACGAAACGAGCAAACTTGTAACTTTTGATGTTAAAAAACAAATTCAAATCATAATCGTTAAAGACAGTTCGTATTCATGTGTCTTTTATTGGTCGGTCAGTTTTTAATCTTTCTGCATATATTTCAGGCCTTTTACATGAGCGTCATCCTGTATGGGCAAGGAATAGCTCTACAAGCTGGTAAGACTGGTATTTTGAAAATTGAAACACAGTATTGTTAAAATCACCCCTACTACCACTAATTGCATCAAACTTATAAACTATATATATATATATATATATATATATATATATATATATATATATATATATATATATATATATGTAAAGCACATCCCAAACTGCATCAAGCTCAAAACAATCGATGGCAAGGTGTATAAGCACCCTTATACACGTTTTGTATACACGTGACACGTGCATAAAATTGTACATGTTGCACTCGTACTTTCATATATTGGCAAATATTATTTCAGATGCGTCGTATTTGCATACGTTTATGCAGGGATCTTGATACTATTCCTTTTTCTGACATTAAGCTTAGTGCTTAGGCTAAAGTCGTGTTGGACTATACCCTGACATTTTATTTTGTGAGGTCTTGAAGACAACAGGAAGACAACCAAGTCGCACCCACAAACACATAAGCAATCCATGACTCCATACAAACACATACTACATACCTGGAATCTCAACCTTAGAATTGGAGCTTGAAATCTTAAACTTCGCTCCGTGTCTCTCATTAATTCCGCTTTCACCAACATTGCAGCTCCATGACTGTTGTCTGTAAATATTCATGTCTGAAACAAACAATCCCCTAATCGTTTGAAATACAATGAAATTCCAACAACCAAATTCTCGAGTCTTATTCTGTTTAATCGCCTTTTAACATGAGGCAAACGTAGCTATAACCCCTACATGTGGTTGCAGATTAAAGACAAACTGCTTCTTTAATGACATTTCCAGTGACAGGGCTCTCCACACTGGGGTCAATCTTAGCGACATCAGCGGCAGTTGTTCTCTACACAACTATTGTAAGTTACATTTGATTATCGTCATAAACCAAGCAATATAATATTCTCAATTTTGGGGGGAGCTGTGATTGTTTCCGGTGCAGCTTTTTCTTCCCTAGAAAAACATTGTATGAATTTCAGCTTTGACCGAAAAAAGGTTTTGCCATTGTCATCTGGATTTCAGATGGTCGGTCAAATCTTGGTTTTAATGTATAATCAGTTGTTTATTACTTTTGTCATTCGATTTGATTAAGTGCATACGTCGATTCAACGTTATTTCAACGCGTATTTGCTTCCCAGAAACGATTATAGTCATGTAGCATATATGAGTGAGTGAGTGAGTGAATTAATATTTAACATCACATCGACAATATTTCAGCCATATCGTGACGAGAATATGGTTGATATTGAAATGAAATAAACTCAGCAAAAATAAAAACTTGACCCTCATTATTTTTCAAATAATGTTTTGAAACTTTTCTTGAGTGAGTTCTTGTTGTGATTATGATTAAATGCATTGTCAAGGGCATTACGTCACACATTCATTCCACTGATCGGACCTACGTAGCAAGGGGGAGAGCGCTGCACGTGACCTATTGATACACTTGCAATTGATCTCACGGTAGCAGAGTAGTAGAGTGTCATCTTAGAAAAAAACACGGTTTTATGGTTGATTATTCGTTAATTTGCAATGCCACGACTGTTAAACATTCATTGTGAACGTGCCATTGGCATGCTGAATACGGGAAAGTCCGTCACAGATGTTGCGAGGGTTATGGGATGCAGTCGACAGACCATCCATAATCTCCAGACACGTGTCCATCAAACTGGCACCACAGCTCACCGCCCCCGTCCTGTCGACCACGTGTGACGTCACATGCAGAAGACCGACAGATTGTCTTACGTCATTTGCGTAATCGGTTTGTCACTGCCACATTCACTGGAAATGTATTGTTTGGGGGTGGAGTGACTGCCCAAACCATTCGAAATTGCCTGCGCTCAGCTCGTCTTCATGCACGGCGGCCACATCATGGACCAATTCTAACCCGTTTCCATCGACGCCAACGTCTTCAGGGCACGACGGCACCTGAGATGGGCGCAGCGAGACTGGGATAGGGTTGTGTTTAGTGATGAATCAAGGTTCACATTAACCTTTGCTGATGGAAGGGTTAAAGTTTGGAGAAGACGAGGAGAACGCAATGCCCAGTGTTGCGTACAGGAAGTGGATCGATGTGGGGGAGGTAGCGTTATGGTTTGGGGTGCTATGAACATTCATGCTCGATCCCGACTCATTGTCATCCAGGGAAACCATAATGCGGCAGGATACAGGGATCGGGTGCTCGTTCCAGAGATTTTGCAATTCATGGCAGCTCATGGCGCAGGTCCGACTCTCCAACAGGAAAATGCCAGACCTCATACGGCCAATTTAAGAACGAATTTCTTCAGGAACGCTGGCATCAATATCATGGAGTGGCCCTCAAGTTCTCCCGACCTCAAACCCATAGAGGATGTGTGGGATTTGTTAGGCAGGCGGCTCCGCCAAGTAAGGAACCCTCCACAGAACTTGCAGGATCTTGGTGCCTTGTTGGTACAAATATAGCGGCGCATTCCCAAAAGCTGTGCTCAGACGAATTTTCCAATCCATGAGGAGACGTTGTATCGCAGTTGTGAACGGGATCGTGTAGTCAGGTTCGCTGACGTGGTGGCTGACACATTTGATCGTATCAGGGTAGATCGATGCTCATGTTGATGATCACTGTTTTGTCCAGACCAGGCTCGATTATTTACAGACTGCCGCCATATAGCTGGAATATTGTGTGAAAGTTCAAAGAAAAACTCACTCTAATTATGTGCCTCAATTTGAAAACGTATAGAGAAGAAATATCTTCTATTCCGACAACGGAGATGATTATATTGAAGTATTCATGAGGTCTATTATTCTGGTTTGTATTAATAAACTACATAATGCTCTTGGTCAAGCTTATGATAGAGCTTCAGGGGCTGATATTAACTCCTGTGCCTTTTACCAGACTCATGCTTACTGACATTGTTAAATATAGTTCGTGATATTTGAACATATGGTACATTCCCAAAACCTGGACGTGATCACACTAATACCTCACGTTATCGTCTCATTTCTTTGACTAGTTGTTAAACTATGGAACGAATTCTTAACAATAGATTAACATGGTAATTGCAATCCAATAATTTAATTACAGATATTTAGTTTGGATTTTGTAAAAAATGAAGTACCATTGACCATTCAGTTTTCTTGGAGTAATTTTTCAAAAATACAAATATCAATTATCATGCTTTGAGTGAGTGAGTTTAGATTTAAAGTCACATCGGCAATATTTCAGAAATATAATGACTAAAACTAGTTCTAAATTCACAAGACAGACATATAATATATAAAACGCTGTCGACGAAGGACAGTAAAAACACTAGTTGATCACAAATTGAGTCAAAACTAGCTAGCAGATATCGTTAAAGGAGAAAAATCATTTTGAACAAAACAACGAAAAAAATGGGTAATAGATCGGCATACCAGGGACCACGAGGACTGATAGTGCCTTTGCTACCTGCCAGGACCCTAGCAGGATTTACACCTTCTCCTTAGCCACTGGCGATTGTAGGGACATTTAGCTGAAAATTAATATAACAAAAATCCTACAGCTAAAATGTGGTATGTTTAAATATTACTTTGAATGTTTTGGGTCTTACGTACCCTCTGAGCGGGACAATCATTTTACGATACTTTAACCCTCTTTGAAGGTACTGCCACAAACAATCTAAGATACTAATCAAAACTACCAATCATTACAACACATCTGTCTACAGAACATATTAATTAAATTTCATTAATTAAACCAATTTCTTTTAAAAAGCAAGAATTAAATGAAAATTAGCAGTATTAGAAAGATCCTTAACAGTTTTAACATGGAAATATTTATCTTTTATGATGGAGAATTCAACACAGCCAAGCAGCAGATGCTTGACTGTGACATATCATGCTTTGCTATCTGAATATGTAAAACTACTACCAATATAATGTTGAGTACTATATTCATGTTACCTTGTGCATTTATATGCTGGTGGTGAATAAAAAGATTTGCAAATAAATATACTCATAATCAAGATGCAGTGTCTATCATTTTTCGATTTAGAAAACGTATACGGCACTACATGGAAACACAGCATTTTAAAGGATTTATATCCAAGTTTTTAAAGGACAGACAATTTCACGTCCTAGTGGGTGACCAATCATTATCATCAGCAGCAGGGTATCCCAAAAGGATGTATTTTGTCTGTCACTTTAGTCAGCATAAGATGGAATGCTTTAGCTGGAGTTTTAAATGATTTTATTGATGAATCGGTTCTTTTTTTCCTTTCTTGGAAATCTACAACTCTGTCAAAACTTCAGAACCATTAGCCTCATCTGTCATGCAAGCAAAGCAATGCTGAGAATCATCCTGAACAGACTGAAACCACAGGCAGAGGATATAATTGCCGAAGAGCAGGCTGGTTTTCATTGTGGAAGAAGTACCACGGGACTGATCTTCAACATCAGACTTCTGAGTGGAATATACAGTAAACGGCAGCTAGACATCTACCACGTTTTTATTGATTTCATAAAAGGCGTTTGGCAGGGTATGGCATGATGCATTATGGGACACGATGAAAACATACAACATGGACCAAAAGCTGATCAACACATCGACAGCTGTACACAAATGCCAGGGGTGCAGTACTTAAGCAAGGCATCGTGAGCGACTAGTTCCACACATCAGTAGGAGTCCGCCAGGGCTGCCTCCTCTCGCCAAACTTCTTCACATCTGCCTTGAACACATAATGACGGATAACCTTAAAGAACACCAGGGCACAGTCAGCATTGGTGGCCGGACTACTACAAACCTTCGGTTCGCCGACGACACTGATGGGTTGGCGGGAGCAGAACAAGAACTTGCTAATCTGGTGCACTACCTGGACAAGACATCTGCCAGATACGGCATTGAGATCAGTGCAGAAAAGACAAAGCTACTAGTAAACACATATAAGATGATCCACGACCTGACAAATGACCCCAATTGGCATACTTGGGAACGCCCCACAGAACGATCCACTTGAAACAAGAGGGAGACAGGTTGTCTGATAAATATCGAGAAGTTCATTTTCCCCGTGCGTTTCACGCATGACTTGTTATAGCACACTCGATTTAGGAACAGGTACAATCCCAACGAATTGAATCAACACAATATACTGAGCAAATATGTTCAGGACCACCGATACATTTCACGAAGCAAATGACATTTTCCCGGGTGTTTTTAAACAAAATTGTTGAATATCTAAAATGCTTGTCAATGCCCCAATCATCTATTTGTCTTCGTCTTAACTAAAGGTTAGCGTGGAATATCAGTATCTTATGCCTGAAATTGCAGTCTTATCATTCGATCGCGAAGGAATATGCGGTGTTGATTTCATGTCACGGTTAGCATGTATTGCACGTGCATAATCGTCAAGCTACCTGTAGCAGCCAAGTGTACTCGCCCAATTCGTTGTACCGCCTCTCTTGTCACAAATGCGTTTAGTGCGCAGGATCAGCTAATATGTGTCTAGCAGTAGTGACAAACAGCGATAAGCCCATAGAGCAGAAAATCAAAGTCCGTTGACAGGAATTGGAATTATTTGAAGTACCGTAAAGTTATTGTCCTCCTGAGAGGGTACGGAAGTCCCAAGACATTTGAAGTCAAATTTAATCTTCCATTTTTCGTATCTGTAGTATATCTGTCATTCAGTTTGTGGCTAATCTTGCGAACAATCGCCAGCAGCTGAGGGGATGGTATAAATCCAGCTAGGGGCCATGCAGGTAGCAGAAGGTACTGTAAGTCCCCATGGCCTCTAGTATGGTGATCTCCTTCAGTTGTTGGCGATCTATAGCCTGTTTTTATATTGTATTGTCTGAATAGTGATATTAATTTTAACTTTTCACGCTAGTTTTATTTCTTATTGTGATATTCTAGTTGTTTCACTGTCATTCGTCGACAGGTTTTTTACCATATACATCAATACGTTTTTCAAGAATGTTCTCGTCACGATATGGCTGCAATACTGCCGATGTGACGTTAAAGATAAACTCACTCACTCACTCAACCAGTTTATTGTATCAGTCGGAATTTTGCGATGAATGAATGAATGAAAGTACATATGTGAAAGAATGAAAGAATAAATGATACACCACGACCATCCATCCCAAAACATGTTAGAAAACGCAAACATATAGCTACAACACATGTGTTATCATCAGGTGTCCTCTTTAAAAAAGGGCATTTTTGTTTACTTTAATAATTAATTCAGATATCTTATTGCATGTGGGGAATGGCATGGGTATTAATAAAATGTTGACTGACACTGTCACACACCCCTCAAAAACAGAAAGTTTACAACTGTCATAAAGCGTTGTAAACACCTTTTCAGTTTCGTCAAATAGTAAGAGCAACAAGAAAGAGAGAAGTTATGGAACTATAACCCTCATACGTCACAAGTATCTATGGCAGATAAGATCAGATCGCCGATATGTCATATTTATCACACACATCACATTCACCCTAACGATTTTTGTAATATCATAAAACTATCACTATAACTTGCAAACACATTTCACCTGATGGTATATTCCCTTCATAAAAATTAAAGGTGTACGTGAAAGAAGTTTTAGAATAATACCTAGAGACACTCAAACAACGCAGTGTAATATTTCAATGGCTGTTCAGATCAAATCAGCTATAAGTCACATTTTTCATACACCCTCACGTGTTTTTTGGATTATGAAACCATCACTATTACTTGGAAACACATTTCACCTGATAGTATATTCCTTTCTTGAGAATTAAGGGTGTATGTGAAAGATGTTTTGGAGCAATAACTAGAAACACTTAAACAACGCCGTGTAGTATTTTATTGCGGATCAGAATAGATCGGCGATATGTCACGTTTTTCTCACCTAAAATACGCCGTAACCTTTCTTTAAGTCACACTATCACTATTGCTTACAATTACCTTTCAACTAAAGGTATGTTTCCCTTCTAAGAATTAAACGAATGTGTGAAAGACGTTTTTACAATTTAGTCTATCCTTGCGGCGAATCCATCATGGAAGCCAGTGAAATATAACATATCGACGTGAAACTTTACTACAAATCTGCTGTCCTAATACTGACACTAACAACAATTATCTGACTTAAACTGAAGTGACAAAATAGTTTACTTATCTTCTACATGTAGGTTTTCAGTTGTCACAACACTCAGCGAATTTAATCAGCTGTTGAAAATAAACGGGCGCAATCTTAAATACTGGGCTGCTGCCATATTGGCTAGACTGGTTACGTAACGACCCATGGCATACGTTCAAGAGTTTTTCGAGGAGTTTCCTCTCCCTCTGTATATAGTCTCCGTGCTTGGTGCGATGCTCACTGAAGACGGCTCAAGACCGAAGTCCTAGAGCAGCGCAGACAGCAGCAACACTTGCAGAACTGAAACCAATGTGGAGAGACAAAACCATGGGTCTGTCAACTAAGCCGAAGCTACTGCATGAATTAGTCCTGTCAATCTTTTTATGTGCATGCGAGACACGGACAGTGACAGCAGAACCACAGAGAGATCATGACCGTGGAGACCATGAGGTGGAGAGAGCTGATGCAGCGTCCAGCAATGCACCACCCCTACGACCCCGGGAAGGGTTAAGGAACTCGTGAATCATAAATCATGAATTGATGTGTCGCTTTTTGTGGATGATTTTGGTGTTTCATGTCTTGGAAATGGTATGCATATCATTTAACTATCCATTTGCAGTTGTGTTTTTACAAAATAAATAAATTTAGTTACTGAATTTAAATTTTCTAGACCGAAATCTGAAGTATTTCTAAATGCCACTCGAATCAAAGTTGTAAGGGAGGTCCAATTCTTGGAGGTATCAGTTTGTTTGGCCGCATATTAAATATGTTAGAGCCTAATGTCATAGACAGCAGGGTGTAGAGCGATTGGGGTGGCAAGCATGCCCACCAGACCTCAACCCCATTGAGTATTCCAGGGATGAAATCGGTCGACGTGTGCATAGACGTAACCCGGCACCTTTGGATCTCCCAGCAAAATATAACACCGAAAGTCCAAAGTCAGTGAGAAAGCGTTTCAGAAAATCTTTTATAACAAGCAATCTTGAATGCAGGTTAGGCTTGACGAAAAGTCAGACAGATGTAGATAGGCCGAATAATGCCACAGCTCCTGTATTTCACCGTCTGTCTGTCTGTCTGTGTGCGCGCGCGCGTGTGCGTGTGTGCTTGAGCACAACAACCAGCATTATCGGGCGATCGGGCTCGTGTTCACCAAAAGGCGAAACACACCAAAGGGAGACAACTATTTTAACCACTACCTTAATGGTGTGCCGCTAAAACACTATTACCGCTGATACGAAATGTGACCCATAATAACTATTACTTAATCAACAATAATACAAATTAGAGAAAACACACTCTCCTCACAAGAGGATTAGAATGCGATCCCGCAAGCTTTCTGTAAGAACTTGATAAAGAGCATGAGAACAAGTGCACCGTGTCTTACAGGTGCAAGGAGGGTCCACAAGACATGGTGACCGAATGCGTCACGATTGTCATTTTCATTTTCGGGGTTGGCAGTTGGAGGTCGGTCTGTACAACTGATGTTTGCGAGAGCTGCTTGAACTTGGTATGTCACCATGTGTCACGTTTGTCAACACATTGAACATTATGACACTCTCAGTTGTATATTTCATAGAAACGTTTCTTTACATGTGCTGTATATCATCTGACCTGGTTCAATACTAGTTTTAAAAAACATCCATGCTAGTCGGGTTATTTCACAGTCCTTAGATAACTTGATTTTCTAATGACACGTATTTATTGTATGTGACAAACTGTTGTGGTCACGATATAGTTGAAATACTGCCAATGCGACTCACTCACTTACAAAACATGAACGTATGTGGTGGGGTTTGCTTAACGTTTCGGGGTCTATGAGGTACAGCGATAATACATTGTCATCTATCATAATTATATTATTATTTCTTCAGGGTGGCCTTAGAGCGGTGATATGGACAGATGTTCTCCAGTACATCATTATGTTTATTGGGATACTTGCAGTAATTATAAAGGTATTAATTATGACTAACGCTTTCACGTTACGCAGAAAGTAGTATCAAGTATTTGTAGAATATAGGTTTCTAATTCCCTGATATATCCTGTAGTACTATCTGATATTGATTATGGTTGTGGAATGCATGCTCAGTGCCCTTTGAGGCACATTATATGAAAGGCCAGGGTTTATAATTATAGAGTCGGAAAAACGCTGCGACGCTGGTTGGATAAAGTACTGAAATACTAAATGCGTTGGTGAATTGTAATGAATACTTGAATTCAATGCAACAGGGAACCATCGAGGTAGGAGGATTGCAGGAGATATGGAACAGGGTACATTCAGGAGGAAGACTTGTGTTCATGTGAGTACTGGTTGTAATGAAGGGAGACTTTGTGCTGAGCAATATTCCTTCACAAATTCTGGAGATACAGTCATGCATGAACTTACCACCACATTTCACAGAACATTGTGCGAACATTCATCAGAAGGTTAATTACAAGGTTGCAACATTCAACTTATTGAAGCTTTCTAAATGTTTAATGGCAGACGTACGCGGGAACATTTCTGAATTGAAGCATCAGCGATAAAACACGGCCAATGTAATTCAATATCTAAACATGCAGTTTATCTTCCTATGTTGTTGTATTTTGTCCGATAAACAACATGTTACATTTATATGCATTTGACATAGGGCGTTGAATACCGTGTATTCGCATTGTATGGGCGCATTTGAACTTTCTTGTCTTTTCAGATTTGACCCAGACCCCACAATCCGACATACCGTATAGAACTTGGGAGTCGCCAAAGCATTTGTCGGGTTAGGTTTAGTTTTCAAACCCGCCTATCTACAGCGCATTGCCGCCACGAAGTCCCTCACAGAAGCAAGGAGGTATCTGTACAAATACATTTAACACCAAGTCTTTGAATGTCATTTAGAAGTGAAAATACATAAGAATGAAGATTTTTATGGATATCAACTTGTCCACTTGTTACTTTGTTATTGTTTTACCTGTACATATAAATACACCTCTGTATCCCTTTCTCAATCACCTGATGAAGGAGTAAGCATTAACTCCGAAACGTTGTGTTCTCTCATAAAGAAGTTGATATCCATAAAAATCTTCATTCTTATACATTTAACACGTCACAATTTAATTCTGGACTCACAAAAGTCCAGAAACTCTCAGCATTGTGGCCACTCTCGCACAAGCGATTTCGCAAAATTAAACAGGCAGCTGTTATGTATGTGTGCTAAGGAAGAAAAAATGAAAATTTTATTTTTGAAAACTCAAAATTTAAACTCGCTCGCCCATGGGCACGCCCAGGGGCGAACAGTGGCCAATGGGTAGGCCCATGGGCGAAAGTTTTTCATTTCATCCAGAATAAATGTTTTGGAGGTTGTAAATGAATGAAAAAATGTTGATAAGTATCATGACACAAATTTCAGTTTGTTGTGACTTGACTCTGCTAACTGACAGCGATTTTGAAAAATCTCGCCCATGGGTGAAAAACATATTGGCCCATGGACGAGAATAATTAATTTCATTGAAACTACATGTTTTTTTCCAGGCTTTGCATCTTTTCAATAAATGAACGTGTATTTATTATTGTCTTGACGCGAAATTAAGCTTATTTTGACTTAATTCGGCTACTTAAGAGTGATTTTTCAAAAGGTCTCGCCCATGGGCGAAAACCATTTGGCCCATGGGTGAGAATATTTACTTTTACTCAAAATACATCTTTTCCCATGTTTTGGAAGTTGTGAATGGATGAAAGTACGTTCATAAGTATCATGTCACAAAATTCAACTCATTTTGAATTAATTCCGTTAATTTAGAGCTATTAACAAAATCTCACCCATGGGCGAAAAACATTTTGGCCCATGGGCGAGAATATTTCCTTTTACCCCAAACACATCTTTTCCAATATTTGGAGGATGTAAATGAATGAAAGTACATTTATGAGTATCATGACAGAAATTTCAACTCATTTTGACTTAATTCCTCTAAATGAGAGCAATTTTGAAAACTCTCGCCCATGGGAAAAAGACATTTTGGCCCATGGGCGAGAATATTTGCCTTCACTCAAAATACATCTTTTCCTGTGGTTGGGAGGTTGTAAATGAATGGGGATATATTTATGAGTATCATGGCACAAAATCCAACTCATTATGACTTAATTCTGCTAATTGAGACCGATTTTCAAAAACATCTCGCCCATGGGCGAAAAACATTGGGCCCATGAGCGAGAATATTTCCTTTTCACTCCAAATACATCTTTTCTAATGTTTTGGAGGATGTAAATGAATGAAAGTGCCATTATGAATATCATGACACAAAATTCAACTGATTTTGACTTACTTTTGGAGTTCAGGAAGATTTTTTAAAACTATGCCAGAATAATCACTTTTACTCAAAATACATCTGTTCCTGTGTTTTGGATTTTGTAAATGAATGAGGATATATTTATATGTATCATGGCACAAAATCAAACTCATTTTGACTTAAATCTGCTAATTTGTAACAAGTACAAGAATCTGGACTTCCACTTAAATTTTCAAAGCTTTTTTTATTGTCTTGGAGGCTGTAAATTTATGAATGAAAGTGTGTTTATAATTATCACGACAAGAAAAAAATGAAATCATTCCGGTCTTAATTCGACTAATCTCTCTCCTGGACGAAAATATTTTCGTTTGCTTGTTTTCTCTATTTTGCAAACATATGGCTTAAAAATAGATGAAATTCTAAGGACAATTCAGTTTAATTTCGTGAGTTTAGTTTTATGTCGCACTCAGTAATATCCCAGCAATATGGCGGCGGTTTGTATATAATCGAGTTTGGATCAGACAATCCAGTGATCAACAGCATGAGCATCTACCTGCACAATTGGGAACTGATGACATGTGTCAGCAAAAGTCAGCGAGTCTGACCACCCGATCCCGTTAGTCGCCTCTTACGACACACATAGTTGCCTTTTATGGCAAGCATGGGTTGTTGAAGCCCTTTACTTCCAGCAACATATACAATACACTTAGAATACTAAGCCTTGAGATTCTTTTGAATTTAGGTATTCTATAAATATATCAAAATTCAACCTATATCTGTGAAGTTGAAGTTATTTGTGAAAGCCCTAATCAAGAGTGACCAAACTCCAGTGACTATGCTGGGACACATTAAAAAACGGTGTTGTGAGATCTTTAAACTTGAAATATGTCTTGCCAATTCCGCTGACATTCACCAAATGTACCTACCTAGTAGTTTTAAGTGTACCTACCCAGTTTAGCATGTTTCGTTTTAATAGTGTGGTCTCCATTTTTAGTAATTCCCGTTTGCCCGTCCCAGCTTTTCTTCGTCCGAGGTTTTATGGGGTATTCTCCTATTTGTCAGACCAGAAATTATCTACAACAGGGGTAGGTCACTCGCTTGTTTTCTTTACCATTTGTACTAATTAGTATGCGCCTCCTCATGCTCCAAAGCACACAGTGACCTGATTCATCTCCATCGCAACTGAGGCTGCGTTTAACAGTACTTCAGCCAGTTTACTGTATCAGTCGAAATCTTACAATGAATGAATGAATGAATGAATGAAGAGCAAGAAGTATATGTGAATGAATGAAAGAAAAGATAAAAGAAAGAAGTGCATATGTGAATGAATGAGAAAGATGTAATAAAAGAAAGAAGTATATATGTGAATGAATGAAAGAATAAATGATACACCACGGTCATCCCTTCCAAAACATGCTAAAGAACGCAAAACTATCGTTAGATCACATGTGTTAACATCAGCTTGTTATTGTCTCCCTGGTCAGACGTAACAGTTGTCAGACAGGTTAAAACAACAAACTATCTGGTTGACTGCCCAGCTGCCTGTTGACGTAGTATACCCACATCACCTACTTTTCCTGCGTAACCTTCATCTACATCACCACCCTAAATATATTGAGCAGAGAGCACAGAAGGCCCTATAGCTGTAACCACTGAACCGTGGCGTCTCTGTGCCCCCAAGTGGGGGTGTCCTTCTCTACCTATTCCATTAATCTTAAAACATCTAACAAGCTCAACGCATGCATCTTTTTATTAAAATGTGATGTTATACATATCATAAGAGTATTTTTATGTATTATTCAGTTGATAAATTATTATTTTATGATATGTATGTATGTATGTATGTATGTATGTATGTATGTATGTATGTATGTATGTATGTATGTATGTATGTATGTATGTATGTATGTATGTATGTATGTATGTATGTATGTATGTATGTATGTATATGTATGACACGCTGGACAGGTCTAGGGCATTTTGTGTTAATTTACCATTCCCATTTTCATAATGCTTAAAAAAGACACTCATTAATCTATCTCAGAGTTTTGTCATTCCCTCACTCCAACATGGTTGCTAAACACCCTATGATCATAGTATATCGACTCTGCCATACCCAATTCACCTTATCCTGAGAAATCAACCAGTCATGACATACCCACATCGCCTAATTAATTTTCGTACCTATCGAGCAAAAAATACATAAAATGGGAGGACGCCTTGTTAACTAATGGGAGTGAGCCTTGTAGGGAGTACCCTCACTCTCACAAACCCACGTATTGAGGAGAAGCGGCCGTGTTTGTCGGGGATTTTTCTGGCTTTGCTAAATAAATCGTACATAAACATGTAAAATATTTTGCTTTGATTCTGTAACTACCCACATTATGACATTGAGACCATTTTGATTTATCGAGTAAAATAATGAATAATGAACCTTGAATAGTTTTGAGTTTGAATCTTGCCACTTTAGCGCTCTATCTTTTTAAATGGGGCGTGCATACTAATATTTAGGTGTTTTTTAGTATTCCATCTATTTGTTTAAATTAACTGATTTACCTGTTTTTGCTTTGTTTTGGTTTGTTATTGCAAGTGGCCCAGCGAGTGAGTCTGCTTTGATACCTGTAAATTTATTCTGACGTTTGACTAGCGGGACGTAAACAAGAACATATATGGAGCCCCTGCATCAATACGTATTAAAGAATTGAAACATTATTCTAGACCATTATTTGTACACAACTGATGAAATGTACCTGAAAGATCAAGGTTCATAAGAACGTACAGGGCACATTTCTCCTACCCCATTTAAGAATGTCCATTTCTGATTGGTTCACGTGGCCTTGCGAGGGAGAATAGATCATTAAGTTTTACTCCGCCACGTGGGAAAAGCCTGCATCCAGTCAGTGAACTGTAAAGCAGTGGTTCGAATCGACTATAGTTAGTACCATGTTAATATAATACATGGTTTCAGCTTGTTTTGAAGCTCTATTTACATAAAGTGATATTTAAACATTCGTTATGGTAAATACGGTGTAGCAATGTGATGAAGAGTATGCGGGTTTTCTTGATCCCATTTCATCCACCGATGAGAATGGTGGTATCCTCTTTTGGTTCACACCCGGATTGTCGATTGTTTTCTCAAATACACAACAGGACTGTCGAAAAGCAGTGGAGTGTGACAGTGCTCAACACTGTTCTAATGACACCCGGAGCGTCGACTACCTTGGAGAACTTGTGCCCGAGAATAGCAGAAGACTCGTCTCTACGCTAATTAACGAGCTAAAACACATACACAAAGACTTCGGTGAAAGAATGAGCTGTGGAACCAATTCCTGAATGATAGTCGTCGCACGAACAGTAGTCGAGAAAGTTGGCGTCATCGTGAATCGAGGGTCTGTGAGCAATGTAAACTGCATATTGTGACACAGTAGCCACAATAAAGAATAAAGAAGAACTTGACAGAAGGCTTCAGCGTCTCAACGAGCAGCTCCAAAGACAAGAGATTTCCGTAATGAGCTGTGCTCATCAGACTGTCTGCCTCGCTTATAGTGACCACATTACTGTACTTTATAACGTATTTGGTTTTCCTTCATGTCCGGAGCGTCGAACGCCATAGTGTTGACACCTGATTACCTCCTTACGTAATACCCGAAACATCGAATTTACAAAAATTTCAATTCAATTTTAGACAGCCCAGGCAAGTCGTTTGTTGAAGGAGTAAGAGGATTAGGAGGCATGGTCGACTAGATTTCTTTGTTTAACTAATCCCACACGGCCTTCACCAATAGATGGAATGATTTCTGTTCAGTTATGACATTGCTGTTCTCCATATGTCTCTATTTTCTCCACACATCTCCATGTTGTTGTATTTTTGTGTGTTTTGTAACTCTGATTGGGACTGGTGAACAAGCTTTATAGTACCTCACCCATACAGCATATAATACAAAATATAAATGAAGCATGTGTCGTCATCCATTTGAACTATCATATAATAACATATGCATACATATCATTACATCAAATACAACTATCATATAAGTAAACATGAAAAATAGAGTTATGGTTTGTTGTGTGTGACTAGCTTTTTGTAGAAACACTGAACATTTGTCAGAAGGTTTTTGACAAGTTTATTAGTTTCCTGTTGAAAAATTAAAAATCAAGCTTTGTGTTTTATGATAAAATCGTGGACGGATTCAACTATTTTCTGGTTTTCACAGTGAATAAGTTCTTTTCCGTTCACCGAAGTCATCATAGACCACAGTGAGAAAAGGTCGATCTTCAAGCAGTAAGGAAGACCATGATAGCGTATGGAGTACGTGTGTCTTGGTCATCTCCTCCGTTACCCCCTCCCCGAATCCACACCCCACCAGGGCGTGTAGGACTTGTGTCGGTGGATAGGGACTCCCCATATACCCCTAACCACAATGCTATAATTTGTCGTTTTTGTGTCTCCGGTTTTGTGTATTCTGTAATATTGTATAGTAATGGTGAAGTGTTAATCAAAGCAATATTTTGCTTGCTAAACGAACCACATTCTTTGAGAATCAAAATATGTTTGAAGCACATTTCCAAAATTGAAATGCAGCATGCACACAATAACTAAATTGGAAGGAATATCGTGCCGGACAAGGTTTTCCAGAGCACCTGAACATAAATGTCAATGTCTTTCAAAGACTAATATGTGCAGGTCTTGCAAAAGGACAAAGCAGGTATGCTTGACAAAGTTCTTGCAAAGGAGGTTTATACACAACACCAAAACCAACCGGTCAGCTCGACGCCTTACAAAACAATCAATTCGAGATTTCCTTTGAATGTGAGATATTTGGCTACGCGTCTTGCGCAATCAGTCTTTTTCATCCATATACACTCACGAACACCTGTTCATTTCAAAGCTGGTGTCCCCTAATGACCTAATGTGATCCATATATTTTGTATATGACAAGTAAAATACACTTGAAAGCGGCAGCTGTTATACTCCAATAAACAAGACCAGCGGACGAGACATGACTTTTTCGGCGCAAATTGTCGTAGGCGCTTTGCGGAAATTACGTAAGTGAACGCAGAAGAAACACAAAGCGTCATCGTTCCGCTCAGTTTCCATTGTCTTTGCGAGTTATGCTGAGATACTCAACAAACTGAGATAAAAGTCAAAATGATGAAAAAGTGGAAATCAGTGTGTGGATTAGAACTTGAAAATCACTCATGAAGTCTCTGACAAAGTAATGTCTGTTCAGGTCATGATCATTTGGAAAAAAATACGAAAGTTCTATGGATATACAACTTCTTATAAGGTAAGCAGCATTTCGGCGTAGCTGTTAAACTCGTTATCAAGAAAGGGATATCTTACAGGTAGTCCTGTAAGTTAAACCTTTGTTTTGGGTCGAGGTCAAAATCGTTTGATGTAGTGACAACGGTGTTGTTTTATGGGATTAGACACGGATTTTCTATAAAAAAAAGTAAAATGTGTGTCCTCAGGAAACGAAATAAGACACGTGTACCAGAATGTAAGTGAATCGATGTTAGCGAGTTCAATCAGTGACTTCAGTTAATAAAATGGGCTTTCAGTTCACTCCTTCCATTAGTAATGAGTTATTTAGTTTCTTGGTAAAATTGCTTGCAAGGTGAATGTTGAAAATGACAGTTTTCAGGATCATTTTAGCAACTTCAGTTATATCAATCAGTTATGGCTTCAGTAAAGCTGCTATGCTTCACGTTTCGTCCCACTTATTTTACGGGAAGATACCTTTGTGTAAACAGCTATATGTTCATTTTGAGAACTGGTAAAAAGGGAGAATATATTTCGTGAAAATGAATTTTGAAAGACTGCAGATCAACAGTTCCAGCTGTCTCAACAACATAATTTCTAAAATACTTAGAGACCACAATCACGAAAGCCAAAGTAAATCTGTTCGAGTGTAGCAAAAATAGTGAAAATTTATTTAAAAAATAGAAAAGTAAACGCAAAGAGTGAAAATTTATTTAAAAAATAGAAAAGTAAACGCAAAGTCAATCTTGATTACATTACGTATTCCTCATAGCCCGATATAATGATTACACATTAATAGTATGGATACGTTACTCTATAGTTTAAACTACTCTCCTCAAGTAATCGGGACTGGATTGGCAAGCATAAACATACATATCAATGCCGCTCCATACCAATAATATAATTACATAACATACATGATAACAACACTTCATGTTCCGCTCGTCAAACGTCAGAATAAATTTACAGTTATCAAAGCAGACTAACAAGCCCACTAGCAGTAAAAACACAAAACAAAACAAAAACAAATAAATTAATAAATCCAAATGAATAGATGGAATACTAAAAACCACCAAAATATGCACGCCCCCTTTAAAAAGGTAGAGTGCAAAAGTGGCAAACCGGTAAAATATGCCAAGATTCAAACTCAAAACTATACAATCGTATTTTACTCGATGAATCCGAATGGTCTCAATGTCATAATGTGGGTAGTTACAGAATCGAAGCAAAATATTGTACATATATGTATCATGAAATAATAATTTATCAACTGAATAACACATAAATAATACTCTTATGATATGTATAACATCACATTTGAGTAAAAAAATGCATGCGTTGAGCTTGTTAGATGTTTTAAGGATTAACGGAATAGGTAGAAAAGGACACCCCCACTTGGGAACTTGGGAGCACAGAGACGCCACGGTTCAGTGGTTACAGCTATAGGGCCTTCTGTGCTCTCTGCTCAATATATTTAGGGTGGTGATGTAGATGAAGGTTACGTAGGAAAAGTAGGTGATGTGGGTATACTACGTCAACAGGCAGCTGGGCAGTCAACCAGATAGTTTGTTGTTTTAACCTGTCTGACAATTGTTGCGTCTGACCAGGGAGACAATAACAAGCTGATGTTAACACATGTGATCTAACGATAGTTTTGCGTTCTTTAGCATGTTTTGGAAGGGATGACCGTGGTGTATCATTTATTCTTTCATTCATTCACATATGTACTTTTTTTTATTATTTCTTTCATTCATTCACATATACTTCTTGCTCTACATTCATTCATTCATTCATTCATTCATTCATTCATTCATTGTAAGATTTCGACTGATACAGTAAACTGGCTGAAGTACTGTTAAACGCAGCCTAAGTTGCGATGGAGACGAATCAGGTCACTGTGTGCATTGGAGCATGAGGAGGCGCATACTAATTAGTACAAATGGTAAAGAAAACAAGCGAGTGACCTACCCCTGTTTCTGGTTTGACAAATAGGAGAATACCCCATAAAACCTCGGACGAAGAAAAGCCGGGACCAGCAAACGGGAATTACTAAAAATGGAGACCACACTATTAAAACGAAACATGCTAAACTGGGTAGGTACACTTAAAACTACTAGGTAGGTACATTTGGCGAATGTCAGTGGAATTGACAAGACATATTTCAATACAGTTTAAAGATCTCACAACACCGTTTATTAATGTGTCCCAGCATAGTCACTGGAGTTTGGTCACTCTTGATTAGGGCTTTCACAAATAACTTCAACTTCACAGATATAGGTTGAATTTTGATATATTTATAGAATACCTAAATTCAAAAGAATCTCAAGGCTTAGTAATCTAAGTGTATTGTATATGTTGCTGGAAGTAAAGCTCTGTGTTCGGGACCCGTGAAGATCTGGAGTAGAAGAGGGCTTCAACAACCCATGCTTGCCATAAAAGACGACTATGCCTGTCGTAAGAGGTGACTAACGGGATCGGGTGGTCAGGCTCGCTGACTTTTGCTGACACATGTCATCAGTTCCCAATTGTGCAGGTAGATGCTCATGCTGTTGATCACTGGATTGTCTGATCCAAACTCGATTATCTACAAACCGCCGCCATATTGCTGGGATATTGCTGAGTGCGACATAAAACTAAACTCACGAAATTAAACTGAATTTTCATTAGAATTTCATCTATTTTTAAACCATATGTTTGCAAAATAGAGAAAACGAGCAAACGAAAGCATTTTCGTCCAGGAGAGAGATTAGTCGAATTAAGACCGGAATGATTTCATTTTTTTTTTGTCGTGATACTTATAAACACACTTTCATTCATAAATTTACAACCCTCAAGACAATAAAAAAAGCTTTGAAAATTTAAGTGGAAATCTTGTACTTGTTACAAATTAGCAGATTTAAGTCAAAATGAGTTGAATTTTGTGCCATGATACATATAAATATATCCTCATTCATTTACAAAATCCAAAACACAGGAACAGATGTATTTTGAGTAAAAGTGATTATTCTGGCATAGTTTTAAAAAATCTTCCTGAACTCCAAAAGTAAGTCAAAATCAGTTGAATTTTGTGTCATGATACTCACAATGGCACTTTCATACATTTACATCCTCCAAAACATTAGAAAAGATGTATTTGGAGTGAAAAGGAAATATTCTCGCTCATGGGCCCAATGTTTTTCGCCCATGGGCGAGATGTTTTTAAAAAATCGGTCTCAGTTAGCAGAAATAAGTCATAATGAGTTGGATTTTGTGCCATGATACTCATAAATATATCCTCATTCATTTACAACCTCCAAACCACAGGAAAAGATGTATTTTGAGTGAAGGCAAATATTCTCGCCCATGGGCCAAAATGTCTTTTTCCCATGGGCGAGAGTTTTCAAAATTGCTCTCATTTAGAGGAATTAAGTCAAAATGAGTTGAAATTTCTGTCATGATACTCATAAATGTACTTTCATTCATTTACATCCTCCAGATATTGGAAAAGATGTGTTTGGGGTAAAAGGAAATATTCTCGCCCATGGGCCAAAATGTTTTTCGCTCATGGGTGAGATTTTGTTAAATAGCTCTAAATTAACGGAATTAATTCAAAATGAGTTGAATTTTGTGACATGATACTTATGAACGTACTTTCATCCATTCACAACTTCCAAAACATGGGAAAAGATGTATTTTGAGTAAAAGTAAATATTCTCACCCATGGGCCAAATGGTTTTCGCCCATGGGCGAGGCGTTTTGAAAAATCACTTTAAATTAGCCAAAATTAAATTAAGTCAAAATAAGCTTAATTTCGTGTCAAGACAATAATAAATACACGTTCATTTATTGAAAAGATGCAAAGCCTGGGAAAAAACATGTAGTTTCAATGAAATTAATTATTCTCGTCCATGGGCCAATATGTTTTTCACCCATGGGCGAGATTTTTCAAAATCGCTGTCAGTTAGCAGAGTCAAGTCACAACAAACTGAAATTTGTGTCATGATACTTATCAACATTTTTTCATTCATTTACAACCTCCAAAACATTTATTCTGGATGAAATGAAAAACTTTCGCCCATGGGCCTACCCATTGGCCACTGTTCGCCCATGGGCGTGCCCATGGGCGAGCGAGTTTAAATTTTGAGTTTTCGAAAAAAAATTTTTTCATTTTTTCATCCTTAGCACATATACATAACAGCTGCCTGTTTAATTTTGCGAAATCCCTTGTGAGAGAGTGGCCACAGTGCTGAGAGTTTCTGGACTTTTGTGAGTCCAGAATTAAATTGTGACGTGTTATTTATAAACAGTAATATTTCTTTTGTTTTCATGACAAAACTAGAGTAATTGCATCATAAGTTGAGTCAGTGGTTAATGATAATTTCACACAAGGGTTCAATACAGTTCATTTTCCATCCAGACAGATCATTTTCAAGGCCATTTCCCCTTTTGCGTCTTACGGAATCTGTTTCAGTGGATAGTCGACACTGATTCCCCTCTGGAGGCGACGTTTTATATTTACCAGCTGTAACTATACTTTATAGTGTAAATATCGTGCATGTTTCATCATTCCGTGCGCTAACATTGTTTAAAGTTTAAACTTTATATTAAATTTAATTCTACTAAACTTTCACATTCAAATCCCTCAACTCAATTTGTCTAATGGTTATAGTTGTGGATTTCTAATCCAGAGATTACGGTTTTGAAATCCGTTCCCAAACAGCTGAACGTTTGTAACTAAATTTAGACCAATATACATAATGTATTTAAATTAGCCTCATTTAGTCTCGTTTCCGGCACTTGTTCATCACATGACATTTGTAGAGAAACACAAGGTCTGAAAAAAGTATCAAAATTAATTTGTATCTGACCATGGTGGAAAGTTGCTTGGCCTCACTCTCTTGGAACTACTGCATGTTAAGGAACAAATGTAAGTTGCTTTCAGCTCATACCATTTCTAACGTTACTGCTTCATCATCATTTGTGTCAATACTGTATTACTGGTGATCATTTTCTGACAACGGTTTACTGAGATGTTCAAATGTTCAATCATCCAAATGTCTTTGTATAATTTCAATACACATGGCAAAGTTAATGCCAAAAGAATATACGTGTAAAGTTTATTGAGCAAACATTATGTTATCGTGTTTGTTTATATTGTAGTGTTTTTAACCATCATTTGGCCTTCAGTTGATTCGTTGTACAAGTATTAATCAGTCCATGTCAACGTTTCAAGGATGCCATGTAACCTGACACAGATGTGATCAACGTAATGCGAGTATTTGTTCTTGCATCAACAAATAGATACTACAGAATGAGCAAACAGGTACCAAGTCATAATGTCTTCCACGCCTCAGCAGTATCAGATGAGAACATGAAGACATCCCCCCAGCGATGCACACATCATGTTTGACTACAGTGTATGTTATGCATGAAGTCTGTTTTGAATTATGCTTTGTATCTCTCATTTCAATTTTCAACTGAATGAGGTACCACAAAACTGAGTATTTCTGTTAAAGAGCGATGCTGTTTGGGCTAATCTGCACTCCTGTATATGGAGCCTTTTGCATCATCAGCGGTCTTGTGGCATATGGTTACTATGACTACAAGAGATGCGACCCAATAGCGTCGCATCAGATCGACAACATTAATCAGGTATAATCACGATATATAATACTGTCGTAAATGGAAAGCAGAATAGGTACAGTTACATGACAGCAGTACAGCGGATCGGTACAGATCGAATTTAGGTTCATCCATAATGCTTTTTAAAAATGTAAATATGGCCGTATGTTTAACCTAGAGTAAAGCAGATATGTTTTGGGGTTTTTTTTTACTGTCTTGTGAAACGTAACATTGTTGAAGAGTGTTACAGTCGTTTCTGTCAAGATTCTTAAGAGCGCAGTCCTGTGAATGCTGTACTTTCTCTTCAGGTGAAGGACGAATTTAAATATCTACCGTTTAAAATTGATACTTGACAGTGATCACACAGGAACTTCAACCACTGAACATTTAATGCTGAATGCACACTTAGCCTTTGACCTCCTTCGATTGAATTCACTCTCTTCCCCAGGTATTACCATTCTTGACAATAGACATTTTCCGGAATCTACCAGGAATGGCGGGAGTATTTCTCGCAGCACTGTATAGTGCATCTCTTAGGTCAGTTTGATATCATCAGTGTGAAGATTTATTAGTTCTTTGTACACGGTCTCACGCAGACATGTCTAACTGCGATGCACATATGGTGAAATCTGCCTAACCACAATGCTCACCGCTTCCCCCAAGTTTGCAACAAATAGATTGAGAAGCCAGTAGTGCAAATATTTGTAAGTAAGTTAAGGTGATGAATTGTGCAACCTGAGTTCATTTATCATTAATGTTTATGGATAACAGAAAGTGCAAAATGTGCAGTCACATCTCTGTGCATTTTACCTGACATTGATTCACAATTCACTGCTCACTATTTATATTTTTCAGTTCATTATCATCAGGACTCTCAGCCCTTGCAAACATAACATGGGAGGAATTTGTAAGACTGCGTTTTCCTGCAATGGCAGAGTCTAAACAAATTGCAGTAACCAAATCTTCAGGTATGACAGAGGACAGCGATTGTATTGAAATTGTATTGATTGTATTGAAACAGTAAAGGGGATGATAGTACAGGCTCAGGTCCCCTATAAGCATTAATTTATCAACCCCCGACCCTGTGGGTGTGAAAAAAAATGGTGTAAATGATGGCAGGGCATTAATCGCCATCTAGGCAAAATCGTTCTGACACTTAAATGATTTCACCAATTCCCCTTGAAACCACCGGATTATTTTTATGGATACATATCTAGTTCATAACAGTTCAGTGTCTATTTCCTATGATATCTTTGGTTTTGTAAAGGAACGTTTGCCTGGCCAGTTCCCTACCCTGTTCTATGAGTTGTTTTTTGTTTTTTTTCTCATCTTCCCCGATTTCGATCATCTTGGGAACCTTGGTATAAATCTCTTGTTTCATTCGGTGGTACTTGACTAGTTGGGAACACTTCATTGGTAATCTTGCACTGCTGATAGGTTCAACTTGGCTTCAGACAGAACCCTGATCTAGCCTTAGTTCAGGGATTTCATTGAAGCCAACATGAATTGAATTTGAGAGCTATTCCCATCTGTCATGAAACCCTGGCTACCATTTCCAACCCTAGGATGACTCGTGTGGCTATGATAGCTGATGATAGACCTACCCAGTCTACCCAGAGACCCACGCTGGCTGTGTTTCACGCACCTTGTTCTTGTTCAAGTTGATGTTTGATCTCTGTAATTTGTCGCAGATGAAGTGTTTTGGTCCACTTCATCCAGAAACTTTGTTTGATGCATCCCGATTTCGTCATCATCTACCTGTTCGAGCTTCATTTTCATATAAGCAATATCTTTCTTGAGTTTTGCGGGGTTGTTCTCTCCTTGCTGTGTTTTTGTGGCCTTGTCCAGACGTTTGAGTTCCCTCAAGGGAGATCCAAAAACCAGATAAGGGTTCGTCCCAGCACACGTTCAGGTTTTGTTTCGATCTCATACAATGCTTGTCATGCATGGAGGGGCACTTCATTTGGATCATCTGTTGTGATGATGCTCGCCATGGCACCAAATTCAGTGCTCGTCTTTCGCAGATTTCTCGCGGGCTTCAGCAGAAGTTGTTTAGGTCATGCACTGCCATAATCCCACAGCCGACATAGAGTTTGACCACCTCTGTTATTGATTATGATTTCCATTATGTAATGCTATTGTTACGAGAGTGTGATTTCTATAATTTGAATTATTATTCAATTAGGTAATAGTTATTATTGGGCCACAATATTTAGAGTCTGAGTGATAGCTATTATGGGTCATATTTCCTATCGCAATTGTAGTATTTTAGCGTGACGGCTTTAAGGTAGAGCTTTAGAGTTGCCTCCCTTCAATATATGTTTTGACGGTTGGTAAACAAGACACTGAGTGAGAAAGTGCTAAGTTAATAGTGATATGGTGGCACAGTGCTCGAACTTTCAAGAATCAGTGACTGTGTATATATAAGACTGGTTGTTGTGTTGACAGGACATACACACGCAGTTACACTCGGAGTAACACTGCAGTTGTGTCATTTGTCTACCTACATCTGTCTGGTTCTTCATCAACGTTTGACCTACATTGAAGACCACTCGCTGCATAACATTTACTGTTTAACTGAAAATCAAGACTTTGATGGGTTGATGTTATATTTGTGACCCATTACTTTTGATTTGACTCAGCTGCATTGTACTATTCTGAATCATTGTATCTTGCTTTTGTTTCCACAACATATTATTGAATATATTAGACTTGCTTGTATTCTGTTTTGCTGGTTTATAGGAAAATGGAATGGAATTCAGAAAATTGGAAACTGACAGAGAAAATGACCTGAAAAACCTTGAAAACCCTTCTCCACCCACAAATATTGATGACTTACATTAGGCAGCGATTTTGGCAGATGATTATTGTTTGACTCACAAGAGTTCTTTTAGGTCTCCAGGTAATACAAAGTTTTCTGGCCAAAAGGGTTTTCCCCAGGTTGGACTTCAGGACATGTAGGTTACAGTTGTGTTAGAACAGGTTCAAATTCTTTTGGCAAGCAGTCACATTCTTTTCAGTCTAAGCCTAAGGCTACCAGTGGTTCTGTTCCTGGTTGTGCATATTGTAAGAAGACGGGTCATTTGATTTCTGCATGTTACCAACTCCAGTTTAAGAATCAGGATGCATTTTCCTTAAATGCTTTTGTGACCTAAGCCTCTCTTTCCAGATGGTTCTGAGGAGAGTTTTGTTTGTGAGAGTAAGTCCTCAGATTCTGTAGTTTGGAAGGAGTTTTTGCCCTTTGTTTCTAAGGGTTCTGTGTCACTTATGGGAGATACGTCTACCCCCGCTATTATATTGAGGGATACTGGAGCATATCAATCTCTGATTTTGAAGGATATTTGCCTTTTTCTGATGATTCTAAAGGGAAGTCAGATGTTATAGGTGGCAATTCTTCTGCGCCTCTCTGTTTTCTGAATTTGACTTCCGATCTGATTTCAGGTGAGGATAAAGTTGGTGTTCTTGACTCTCTCCTAGTTCCTGGTGTTGATTTGTTGATCAGTAATGATCTTATGGAGACCAAAGTTGATGCTCATCCTATTGTCACTGTTTCTCCAGAGAGTTCAGTTAGTACAGACATGTTTCAAGATGAATTTCTCGGTATTTTCTCCTTCTTGTGCAGTGACTCGTTCAATGTCGAAAGGCATTTCTTCCAAGACTTCTTTGCAAAATGATTCCATTTATGATTTGTTAGAACGTGATGATCACATTCTGTCCAGAGAGTAGCTTATTAGTGGACAGAGTGAGTATGTTGAAGTGTAGAAGTTGGCTAGTAAGGCTTTTTCTTTTGAGGAGGTTAGCAAGTTTCCAGTTTGTTATTACTACAAGGATACTGTTCTGTGAGGAAATATAGGTCGCCGGATGTTTTTGCGGACGATTGTTGCACCTTTGTAAGATTGTTGCACCTATGATATTTCACGTTTGATCAAGTTTTTCCCCTGAGTTGGTTTGCCACACGTTGTTCAGTCTGATCAGGGCTCACATTTTATGTCTAAGGTGTTTCAACAAGGTATATACCAGCTGGAAATTAAGCAAGTCCACTGCTTACCATCCAGGGAGCTTTAGACTGAGTGAGTGGGTTTAGTTTTACGCCACACTCAGAAATATTCCAGCTATATGGCAACGGTACGTAAATAACTGTAATAGTCTGGACCAGACAATAATGTGATCAACAACATGAGCATTGATCTGTGTAATTGGGAACCCATGACGTGTAAACCAAGTCAGTGAGTCTGACCACCTGATCCCGTTAGTCACCTCTTGCGACAAACACAGTCACGTTTTTTGGCAAGCACGGGTTTGCTGAAGGCCTATTCTAGCCCAGGACCTTAACGGGTCGGAGCTTTAGGGAGTTTTCATAAAACCCTTTAGAATATGATCAAGACTTACTGTTTTAAGACAGAGAAAGATTGAGATGAGGGTGTGCATTTTTGTAGTTGTATGCTGTCAGGGAGTCAGTTCAGGAAAGTTTAGGGTTTAGTCGCTTTTTTGTTTGTATTTGGTCACAGTGTGTGCTGGCCACTGAAGCATTTAAAAGAACAATGGCTCAATGACTGTCTAAACGACTGATCTCAGGACTATGTGTCTACATTTTGGGATAGAATTTCAAAAACAAGTGAGTTGGTCAGACAAAACTTGAATGTTTCACAAGCCAAAATGAGAAAAAAAAACTATGATAAAAAGTCAAAAGAGAGAAGTTTCATTTGTGCAGGGAAAGTGCTAATTTACATGCCATTCCTGGTCAACCACTGAGAGCAAGATATCAACGTCCATATGTTGTTGACAAAAAGGTTAGCGACATGGACCATGTCATCCCAATGCCTGGCTGTCATAAACAAAAGGGGTTGCGTCATGTGAACATGAGTAAGAAATCCCCAGTTCATGATTGTTCTAAAGACAATGGTGAACATGTCAACAACTTTGATGATGGTCTTAGCAATGTGAAATTAGATGACCTTAGTGATAATGTTTCACCAAAGGTAATCCTGATGTGTTAGATCACCTTGATGAGAGACTATCACATTTATCCTCTGTGCAGGAAGTTCAAATGTCAGATTTTATTCATGAGTTTTCTCACATATTTCCTGTGTGACGTTAAATATTAACTCACTCACATATTTCCTGATATGCCTGTTCGAACTGATGCTCTGAGCCATGATGTAGACGAAGGTGCTTCTGTGCTTCTAAAGCAACACCAACATCAGATGAATTCCGCAAACGTGAAATACTGCAGAAGGAAGTGAAATACATGCTGGACAATGACATTATTTTAACCCAGTGACAGTCCTTGAGTTCAGCATGTGTTCTTGTGCCGAAGAGTGGTGGAGGTGATTGGCGCTGCTGTGCTGACATGAGAGCAGTCAGTGCACTCTCATGAACTGATTCGTATCCTATTCTGAGAGTAGATGCCAACATTGATCACATTGGTCAAGCTAAATATATAAGCAAGTTTGACTTTCTGAAGGGATTCTGGCAGATTCCACTCACAGACCATGCAAAGAAAATATCAGCATTTGCTACACCAGGTGGAGTGTATTAATACAAAGTGATAAGGTTTGGTCTGAAGAACGTACCAGCAACGTTCCAGAGACTTGTCAGCAATGTCACATCTGGTCTTGATAGTGTTGAATCTTATATGGATGATGTCATCAGTTATGACATGGAGTGGGAAGAAAACTGGAAAAAAACTAATGCTTTCTTCGAAAGACTGTCTGAAACAAAATCGACTGTGAATCTCGCCAAGTGTGAATTCGGGAAGGCAAATTCTTAGGGCATGTTGTAGGGCACGGCCAGGTACAACCAGTTCATGGTAAGGTTGAAGTCTCTGTACATTTTCCAGCACCTCGGTATTAGATTCAAGAAGGAAGAGGCACCCGTGAACGGCCACCTCCTCGTGGTGGGTGCTGGGTAATGCCAAGAGCCGTTCAAACCCCCGTGTGGACCCGGGTCAACTAGGTCCATAGCACCCCATTGCTGGTTGCAAGGAGCAACCAAATTGGGCAACCTGTTTGCCGTGGATTGCGTCCCGTGTCGGTGGAGGACGGTAGTCTGGTGGTTGAGGGCAGTAGGAGCCTGAACCGTGTTCCTGTTGCTCAACACACCACTTTGGCCCTTACTTCACCTAGACGGGTGGTAGAATCGGCCCGATTCTATCAATCGGCTGGTCACGCCAAGCCCTGTGTATGGACTTGTACGTCACTGCACAAATTTAATTTGGAAATGTTTTACATTTGGACTTGGTTCATTTATTCATATCAAATGTCAATGATTTGCAATATGCTGTTTTGCTCTTTGCCTAGAGTCTTATGCCAGAAGGCGGTGGCTCATAGGCCAATCTGGTGGATTAGCTATTTATAACTCTTCTGCTGGAGTATATCATCTGAGTATCCTTGGTGCTGCAAGTTGGAGACCCACTTGTTTTTAGCATTGTCCTTGTGATACTCCGTGGTGGGTGGGGAGCTCGGATGATGAACCTGAAAACATTAATTATGGCTTATGAAACCCCTATCACCAAGAAAAAAACGTCCTCTTGATACGGATCCTGATATTAATGAACAAAGACCGTCCACATCTATTGACTATTGGCCACGTTTTATAGTACTTGAGACTGTTGACAAGACTCCTTTGAAGCTGAACCCTTTTGCTGTTTCAAAATGCGTACAAGGCATAGCAGGAGATGTTAAAAATGTTAGACGTTTGCGTACAGGCTCACTTCTTATTGAATGTAATAAGAGACAACGGGCAAATAACCTCCTGACAACTAAATCTTTTGTCGGCATTCCCGTATCAGTCTATGCCCACCGAACGCTTAACACCAGGAAAGGCATATTGAGAGACCGAGACCGCCTTTTTGCTGATATGCTGGAAATTGATATTGGCTCAGAGATGAAGGAACAAGGTGTGTTGTATGTAAAACGTTTCACTACCCGTAAACACAATGAGATCCAACAAACAAACACCTATTTGTTTTCATTCTCTACTCCGACTGCTCCTAAATCCATAAAGGCTGGTTACTGTCATATCAAAGTGGAAACATATATTCCAAATCCACTGAGATGTTTCAAGTGCCAAAAGTATGGGCATGGCGTCAATACTTGCACATTGTCTGTTGTGTGTGCTCACTGTGGTGAGAAGACACACACAACAGAAGATTGTGACAGTAGTTACAAGAAATGCACTAACTGTTCAGGAGACCATTCCTCTTTTTCAAAAGAGTGTCCAATATGGAAGCAGCAGATGGAAATAAACAAACTGAAATATACCCAAAATATTAGTTTTTCAGAAGCAAAACAGCTTGTTCAAAGATCTGAATGAACAGAAACGTATGCTTCAAAAACAAAGACATCATCTGAGGCGACGAATAAACCAACCAGATCAACTTCAGCGTGCCAAACAGATTTGACGTGGGTGAACACTGATTCCCCACAAACGTTTGCACCTGCAATAGCTACTCAAACTGCTGAGTCACTTCCTGGCACGTCTCAAAGTCAACCAGAGCCAGATTGTGTTCAAAATGTGTCATCTCAATCTACCACAAGGTCTCAAAATAAATTCTCGGACACCTATGTCCAAGGTGTGGAACATGGTCCAGAAAATCAAAGGTAAAGGTGCTAAATCTACTGTCCATCATCTTAGACATGGAGATCAGTTACTTACGGATGAATCAGATATCGCAAATAAACTGGGCGAAACCCTTGCTAAACATTCTTCCTCTTCTAATTATTTACCTAATTTCCAGCAGTATCAACAAGAACAAGAAAAGAAAACTATTAATTTCAACTCAGATAAAGGGGAAGATTATAATGAAACTTTTTCTATTTATGAGCTCCATACTGCTCTTGATCAAGCTCATGATACTTCTACAGGAGCTGATAACATACATTATCAACTCCTGAAGCATTTACGAGAATCCTGCCTTGAAACTCTTGTAAATATTTTTGATGATATTTGGACATCGGGTAACTTTCCTCCCTCATGGCGTGACGCCATAGTAGTACCAATGCCTAAACCTGGACGTGATCATACGGATCCGTCCAATTATCGACCTATTTCACTAACTAGCTGTGTTTGCAAGACCATGGAACGCATGATAAACAATCGACTTGTTTGGTACTTGGAAACTAATAACCTTATCACAGATATACAATGTGGTTTCCGTAAAAACAGAAGTACAGTCGATCACTTAGTGCGTTTAGAATCATTTGTGAAAAATGCGCTGATTAATAAACAACATGCTGTGTCTATCTTCTTTGATCTTGAGAAAGCATATGACACAATCTGGAAATATGGTATTTTAAGAGATTTACATGATTTCGGTTTGCGAGGTCGTTTGCCTGAATTCACAGCCAAATTTTTAAATAACAGGCAATTTCAAGTCCGCGTGGGTTCTACCCTGTCTGATCATTACAATCAGGATCAGGGTGTTCCACAAGGCAGTATTTTGTCTGTCACTCTTTTTAGCATCAAGATCAACAGTATATCTAAAGTTTTAAACAATTTAATCGATGGATTTTTATTTGTGGATGATTTTAATATTTCTTGACGTGGTAAAAATATGCATACTATTGAACGGCAACTGCAGCTGTGTTTAAACAAAATAGATAAATGGTGTCTTGAAAACGGCTTCAAATTTTCTAAATCAAAAACCAATTGTATACACTTCTGTCGTAAATACAAACCCCATAAGGACCCAGAACTATTTCTCAGTGGTACCCCAATCAAAATGGTCAAGGAGGCTAAATTCTTGGGACTTATTTTCGACTCACATTTGACCTTTTTGCCGCATATTACATCCCTTAAAGCCAAATGCCTGAAGGCACTCGATTTATTAAAGGTTATATCAATTTCAAAATGGGGAGGGGATCAGTCTACCCTTCTTCACTTATATAGATCACTGATCCGATCTAAACTTGATTACGGCTCCATCGTATATGGTGGAGCTTGTCAAAGCAACCTAAAACTACTTGATCCTGTGCACCACCAAGGCCTAAGACTTTGTCTCGGTTCTTTTAGAACCTCTCCTATTGACAGTCTATACGTCGAAGCTGATGAGCCTTCTCTCAACTTACGTCGTATAAAACTATCTTTACAATACATTACAAAGTTAGCTTCAAATGAGTCTAATTCCGCATTTAATTGTGTCTTTAATCCTCTCTACGAGGATTTGTATACCAAAAAGTCTTCCCTTGTTCCGCCTCTTGGGCTCAGAATTAAGCCATTTCTTGCAGCCTCTAGCACTGAGCTGGAAAATTGCCTCCTTGGCAATTGATTAGGCCACAAGTTGACCTAACATTAACGACATTTAAAAAATCAGAAACCAACGAATTACAGTATAAACAAGAATATAATCAATTGAAACATAAATATAGCAATTATAAATCCTTATTTACAGATGGGTCCAAGGACGGTGGCGCTGTGGCTTGTGCCACTGTCATTGGACCCAGAACAATATCTTCTAGATTACCCGATAATAGTTCTATTTTTACCGCAGAGGCTAACGCCATATCGACAGCTCTTAGGTATATTCAGAGACATCCTAAACGTAAACAATATATAATTTATTCCGACTCTCTTTCTTGCCTTCAGGCTATTAAAAATATTTCTTGTAAACATCCACTTTTAATAGAAATTATTGAATTGTATAATGATCTTGCTACTGGCCAATACGACATCGTCTTCTGTTGGTTACCAGCCATGTAGGGATCTCTGGTAACACATTGGCTGACCTTGCTGCTAAAGCAGCACTCAACAAATCTGTGACACCCCTTCTTATTCCTTACAGTGATTACAAAGCCACCATTAGATGTTATATCCGTGACCTGATGCAGAAGAAGTGGGACACCCAAGTGGGTATGAATAAATTACATGAGATAAAACCTTACATTGGTTATACCCACTTGGGTTGTCAGTCCAGATTTGAAGAGGTTATTCTACGACGATGTCGTATTGGACACACTAGATATACTCATGCGTACCTGTTGAAAGGTGAGGATCCTCCTTTCTGTATCCCTTGTGATGAGAGAGTTACAGTCAAGCATATTCTGCTTTTTTTGGTTTTTTAAAAGTAATTGATTTTTTGACTGAATTTTGAACAATATGTTTCTGTAAAAAGATGTATTTTAATAATTGGTAGTTTGGATTCGTAACTAGAATTGTTAGTGGCTGTACCCTCAAAGGGGGTTGAAGTATTGTAAAATTATTGTCCTCCTGAGAGGGTACGTAAGTCCAAAAACATTGATAGTAAATTTACGTCTACCACTGTTTGTAATCGTAGTATTCCTATTGTTTTAATTGTGGCTAGCATATTGTACACTCGCCAGCGGCTGAAGGGATGGTGTAAATCCAACTAGGGTCCATGTAGGTAGCAAAGGTACTGTAAGTCCCCATGGTCCTAGTATGGTGATCTACCTTCAGTTGCTGGCGATCTATAGCCTGATTTTATAGTGTATTGTCCAAATGGTGATGTTATTTTTAACTCCCCATGCTAGTTTTAATTCCATTTGTGATATTCTAGTTGTTTTACTGTCCGTCGTTGACAGGTTTTATAGTAGACATATAATTGATTTTGATATTAGTTGTTCTCGTCACGATATGGCTGAGATATTGCCGATGTGACGTAAAATATTAACTAACTCACTCAAGAAGGAAGATTTATCAACTGAACATCCAGTTTGTTATTTTTCCAAGACGTTTGACAGGCATCAGATAAGTTATTCTACCATTGAGAAAGAGACATTAGGTCTTTGAGGTGTCCCTGAGTACCATTCCTTTGCCAACTGACGTGTTTGCTGATCACAATCCTTTGACTATTCTCCATAAAATGAAGAACAAGAATGAAGGACTTGTGAGGTTTGACCTTGCAAGGGTTCAATCTTGTGATCAGATACATTAAAGGCAAAGACAATGTTTGTGCTGATGCACTTTCCACACTGTAAATGCATGATGACTTGATGATGATGCATGTTTGCATTTGCATTATTTCATTGTAGTTCTGAACAAAGTTTCACATGTTCTTCATAAAATTGCCTAGCATCATGTTATGTTTCTTATCATGCTATGACTGTAACAGAAGGTTTCGAGAGTGTGTTTTGTCTATTTTTGTGTGTTTTTCTATTGATTAAGTGATAACTATTATTGGGTCGCAATGTTAAGAGTTGTGTGAGAGATTTATTATGGGTCACATTGATATCACGGTAATAGTATTTTAGGGGCATGCCTATAAGGTAGAGCTGTAGAGTTACCTCCCTTTTGTGTGTTTTGACTTTCCGATCATGAAGGTTCTATATTTCACTGGAATACTCTAGAATCAGTGATTGTGTATACACAAGGCTGGTCGTTGTGTTCACACACACATACCCGCGCGCATACTTACACACAGAGTTATGCCGCAGTTGTATCATTATTTGGTCTGTCTACATCTGTCTGTCTCTTCGTCAACTTTCAACCTACGTTCAGCACCACTTCGCTGTGAAAGATCAAGTAGAACTGTTTCTCAGTGAAAACCAAGATTTTGGTGAGCTGATATTATATTTGTGACCCATTCTCTTAGATTTGACTCAGCTGCCTTGTACTAGAAACCTCTATTGTGAATCTTTGTATCTTTCGTCAATACATATTACAGAATATTTTAGACTTATCAGTGTTCTATTTTCTGGTCTTAGGGGATTTCTCATATTGTTTGTCACAGCAAATCATAAACTGTAACCAGTAACATATACCATTTGTGCAGATCAATGCTGATTCTGGTAATCACTGAATTGACTCGACTATTTACAGACCGCGATGATATAGTCACAGTTGTACAATTGACTCTGCATTTGGCAGAGATTTCTTATGTATCTGAAAGGGGTTTTGTCGCTTCTATTTACAGTACAAGGCAGACTAGCTGACAGACATTTTAATCATATGTTTATGTGACAGCACCTGGATATGTTTTATCAAAATGATGGAGAGCTGAAATCCATCTCATTCGTAAAAGTCTCTTTGGAAGTTTCTAATAGATGTCAACCTGTATTGACAGATACGTACAAATAAATAACGTTATTATAATATGATGACACCCACGTTTACTTGTTGATAAACCTGGATTAAACCTTAATGTTTACATATGTTTTAGTGACTAAAGAAAGCATAAGTGTTTGTGCTGGAATTGTTTCCACGAAGATGAATCACTCTTCTGTGGGGTTGTCTTTTCAGTGGTCGTGTGGGGAATCGTGACCTGTTGTGTTGCAGTATGTATGTCATCACTGAGATCCATCCCCCTACTCCAGGTAATAATGGGCAAATGTTTTTAACCTGTGGAAGTAATTTTGCATTTTTATTAGTCAGTTAATAATAATTCATTTTCCGTCCATCGTCAGTGCATTAGCAGGTTGATCGATCACGTTTTTCCCTTCACGACATCAGATACTGGCTTCCGGCTAATATTTGTATCTACACACGCTGAATTATATTTGAATCGCTTATCTATACGTTTCTCCCTTTATGGTTTTGACACCAACTTTGTTGCAGCTTTATTACAGTGCCTCCGGAATTGTATCAGGGCCAATGTTCAGCCTCTACTACCTTGGGGCTTTGTTCCCATTTGTCAACACACGAGTATGTATACACCGCAGATGCCAAACTTTAGAGAATTTATCCTAGGTGCCATAGCTAATTTTATTTTGAGAAGTGCCTATTTCAGTGAGTGGCAATAATTGTACGCTGCTTTTAGCAACATGACTGTGGACACCAGAAATGGGCCTTAGACATTGTACCCATGTGGGGAAATCGAACCCAGGTCCTCGTGATGAGAAAACACCTTAACCTCTAGACAACCACTTCGCACCATTGTGAAGAGGGAAAAGTTTAAATATAACTTATTAAAGAGCGTGCTTATAAATTCATTTTCCATTTTGAAATTTCCCAAATAAAGTTCAAAGTATGTTACATTAGACATCCATTTTACTAGGCATGTAAATCAGACCATACAACCAGTAAACATCATTCGCCTTAACATAAATTCACTGAGCTATTTTGTTTTGTCTTTCTTGGATGCACAGTTGTTCCCACAGTATGTTGGGTGTATCAAAGAAGTTAACACTCAGTTCTTAAGGTTTGAGACACAGTTTGAAAAACTTGTAAATATATTCGTTAGTTCGGGACACATGTTTGGTAACCACTGTCTGTATCTCTATTTTCTTAGAGTGCCATTGCTGCACTCCTGGTTGGGATAAGCTGCCTGGCATGGCTGGTGGTTGGTGCCAATGTTTCCCCGGGGGTGAGGCAGACGCCCCCTCTGCCCCCTGCCCCTACAGATCACTGCCCAAGAGTCAACTTCACTCTGCTGTACACGATGACAACACCAAACTCAACTCATGATGATGTACTAACTACTGGGTAACACTTGGGGCACCTTTCTACTTGTAAACAAACTTGTAATACTATGATGGTAAATGTCATTCAGATTCTATATTTGAAAGGCTTTTAGTATAGAGTATATTAATCTATGCATTTATATATTTATTATGAACTATGGTTATTAGTTTCTTAACCTAAATATCACATTTGCTGTGCAGAAAAGGAGTCCCCACTTTGAATGTTAACCATCCCTCGTTCGTTTCTACCAGGTCAGGTCTGGACGCTTTCTACAGTCTCTCTTACACTCTCTACTATATGTTTGGGTTCCTCATCGTGCTGGTGGTGGGCGTTGCCCTCGGTCTGGCCACAGGTAAATGTCAGTAAGACAAATATCGTCACCCCTTCTCGCCATGATTCTAGTCCAGTAGTGATCAGCTTACATCCCTTCACGACCCGTGAATGTCCCGGGGCAGAATAGGCCTTCAGCAACCTATACTTGCCATAAAAGGTGACTATGCTTGTCGACAGAGGCGACTAACAGGATCGAGTGGTCAGACTCGCTGACTTGGTTGACATATGTCATCGGTTCCCGATTGCGCAGATCGATGCTCATGTTGTTGACCACTGGATTGTCTGGTCCAGACTCGATTATTTACAGACCGCCGCCATACAGCTGGAATACTGACGAGTGCGGCGTAAAACTAAGCTCACACACTACATTCCTTCACAGAGCGTACTGAATTTATATTAGATCTACCACCCCGTGCATCAGTGTGGACACAGACTTTCTCTACAGGCGTTGATGTTTCAGGTGGAAACAAGGATGGAGTTAACCCTATCTACGTGAGAAAGTTCTACTGGAGGCGCGAACAGGAAGTGGAACATGTGATGGTCAGTACCATGGCTAGCACATACTCTAAAGTACACGTACATCACTAACTAAATAAACTCCTTTAAAGGGGCTGTTCAGGGCTCTACCAATGACCTGTACTGATGTAATATGACAATGATAGCTCATGAGAAAGGTTCGTTGATGTTTTGCGGGCTGCTGTGCATCATATGTAACCAAGAAATTACATGAGCCCCATGAAACAATATTGGTGAGGTTCAGATTCATACATTTGCTTTGAAGCATTTTTTTTCTAATGACATGCAGACCAGGGTCCATCCTGATTCCATCCACCATCCCCATTGAACTAATTTATTTCTCTTCTCAAGCAAACCTTGACTGTGTTGAATATACCATCACAAGTGATAACCATTTTAAATCACGACCTATGAACGATGTTTTTAGTAGTGTTAGTTGTCACTGAAACTTTGCGTTTTCGAAGAATTACATTTGTTATATGACTTGTAAATAGATAAATATTTTCTGATTGGAAGTTGAATTAGGAACTAAGATTGTTAGTGGCTGAATCCTCGAAGTGGGTCGAAGTACCGTAAAATTATTGTCCTCCCGAGAGTGTATGTAAGTCCTAAAACTGTTGAAGTCAGATTTATTCTTCCACTTTTTTAGCCGTAGAATATGTGTCATTTTAATTTGTTGCTACTCTTGCATACAGTCGCCAGCAGCTGAGGGGATGGTGTAAATCCAGCTGAGGACCATGCTGGTAGCAGAGGTACTGTAAGTCCCCATGGTTCCCAGTATGGTGATCTACCCTCAGTTGTTGGCGATCTATGGCCTGTTTTTATATTGTACTGTCCAAATAGTGATACTATTATATTTTTATAAGTTTCCATGCTAGTTTTGATACTAAGTCTGATATTTCAATTGTTTTACTGTCCTTCGTCGACAGGTTCTTCATAATATGCTATATGTACATATATTTCTTTTTATGTCACGTATGTTCTCGTCACGATATGGCTGCACTACTGCCGATGTAACGTTAAATATTAACTAACTCACTTTTCAAGCGATCGGACATTATAAATAAAATTTCGTGGAAATACACATTTCAGATATCAAATATTTTGCAGTCAAAGTTCCATTATCAGGCTTGGGTAATTCCTTATGGTAAACAGAATTCACCAAAAAAATACAGGCATGCTTTTACTGTAAGTGGCTACGCAACACAAAGTCTACTTTGGCCCATTTTCGTTGTGACTGGAAATTGTAATGGTCAGTTCTTCTGACATGAGCCACGAATTTGGCACAATGTTTTTGTTGATTTATTTTTCAGCAAACGTTTAAGTTTTCTGTCATGTGGAGGTTCACTTTTGACTTCCATGGTCGATGGAAACGAAGTATAGCACCATATTCGTCTTCATCTTGTCCAAATGTTGTTGTTTTTCTGGTTTGAAGGCTCGGAGATTTGATGTCGGCTTGAAGCTGTGATTGTAGGCTCCACCATATGAATTTCTTTATGTTGCAGACTGAAGAAAGATTAACCCATACATCAGATATCTCGAATGAAGATGAGCAACAAACAGAATCATTCATCAGGAATTAGAATCAATAACTCAGGAGACCAAATACTGTAGGATAAAGACATTTTCAATATTTGCAGGTTAACTGATATGCACAATTCATGTTTTGTAGTTTCCAACAGCCAATGAATTGTGAAAGGCAGCGTTTGCTCTTCTCTGAAGAAATACATGTCTGACAAAAGTATAGGATTTGATAATTATGTTTGAAAGTAATTTAGAGTGAATCTTCACATGAGTTAATACTATACTGAAAGCCATTAAAAACGCAGTTGGTATTTGTTGTCCTGGAACTTACATAACTTCTACTGACGATTTTTACCTGCGATACGGAGGATGTAGGGATAAAAGGCTGATATCCTTGCCTGAAACTGAAACTGAAAATGCAACGCTTGACACAAGACATGAATCAGGTTTTCGCTATTGTTAGCGGCATTTCTTCAGATGTCATGATTGTGCATCCGTTGGTCAACTCAAACACCGTTTTCGGGCCACCCCTCCTTTGTTTGATGCCGTTGTTGCGTCCCTGACGTTGTTTTTGATTGGACATTTTCCGATTACGTTATCCACAGATGTTTGCTTAAAACAAATCTGCCAGTTACATCTATGTATGTTGACATTTGTGTGAGTAAAGAAAATATGAATTTCAAATTGCGTTTTTAATGGTTTTCAGTATATTATGTACAGGCAATCAGAATAAAGATATAGTACTGAGACTTCTAAGCTGTATCTATGATTAAAGAATTGTTTGATTTAACAAACCCAGGTCACTCACAAATCAAATTCTTTCCGCGAAGTGTCTCTGCTGTAGATAGCAATTGGCAAAGAAAAAGGGTGTGACATAATATTGGAATTGTTCAATAAAAATGCCTCTGGATTCATTCAAAGACAGAACTTTTTTCGAACTGAATAATGCAAAAGATTTCATATGAGTGCTACAACAATGTCAAGAAAAGGGTTGTGCTCAACGTCGAGACTGCCATAACTGTGGACAATCATATGTTGAACGGAAATCGGACAGGACACTTCAAAGAAGAAGAAGAAATAAAAACTACAACCATGAGATGGAATATACTGTACATCAACAAAGAGTGCACATGATACATATGATATATGATAAATATGATAAATGTAAGAGCGTTTCCCACAGGTAAATGAACTGTAAAATAAATATTCAGCACAGGTTATAAGTATGTGGCTAAAACAGTCATGATGAATATAACGACAACAGTGTACATAAACAGGTACAAATAACATTGTAAATAGAGATATATTATTTATTGTTACAAAAAGCCAATGCTGGGCGGGATGAACGATTTCAGGGCTCTGTTCGATCTAAATGTTGAAATTTTGGAACGTCTGCCAGATGGTAAAAGTTTATATTCTGTGTTTAAAAATGTGTGAAGAGTCACGTAAAAAATTAAGTAAGCCAAAGGGTCAAAATCTACCTTTGTGGTTTCACTGCTGAATTTGACGATTTTGTTAAGTTTTTTTCGGTTTCTGACCTGATAGGGATCCATACCAGTACTGAATTGAGAAGGTTAAGACGGTTTAAATAAATTTGTAAACATTAATAAAGCAGTGGAAGATTAGTTATGTCAACATTAAAAAAGAGCGAAGTTTCTGAAAGAAATATAAACGTTGTTGACCCATTTTGTATAGAGCATCTGTATTATGATTCCAGTTTAATTTGTCATTAATTATAGCTCCAAGATATGTGTATTTCATAACAATTTCAACATCTAAACCATGGACAGTGAATGGTGAATGCACAGACATACCTGTTCTGAAATTAATAATCATCTCTTTAGTTTTAAACACAGTGAGCAGAAAGTGATTGTCTTACACCACCAGTTACACCAGTGAGATTCACGAATTCCTGTATGTAGGCGCCCTCCATGTTGGTCAACAGGCCTACTGGAGCCACGTCGTCCGCAAACTTAACAATCTTAACAATAAAGCAATCATCATACTGGCTACCTGAAGGGCTCCAGTGTTGGTGATCAGTGTCTCTCAGTGAGATGTATTTACACTAACAAATTGTGGTCTTTCAATGAAATATTTTGCAGACAAATTTTATACAGTGATTTTGGCCAACTGGCCCATATTACAATTGTTGTTACAACACTTTTGTTCTCACTTCACAAGAAAATAGAAAAGCTACATTTAAACAATGTTTCAAACATTCTTGGACAACACACATTTCAAAAATGTTGGGCACCCGTGGCGAGCCACCTCCTCGTGGTGGGTGCTGGGTAACGCCAAGAGCTCGCCGACACCCCCGTAGTGGACCCGGGGGGATATTTGGTCCACCAACCCGTTTGCCGTGGGTTGGTCCCTGTGTCGGCGGAGGAGGGGATCCTGGTGGTTGAAGGCAATAGGGGCCTGCAATCGTGTTCCTGTTGCTCAATACACCACTTTGGCCCTGACTTCGCCTAGACGGGTGGTCGAATAGGTCCGGTTCGACCAATCGGCTGGTCACGCCAAGCCCTGTGCTACATTTGTTTACTGTTGTAAGAAACTTACGAAATTATAATATGTCTAAAGACTTGGCGAACGTTTTGACCTTAGGAATGTTGTTTGTTTTTGCCTAGAGTCGTATGCCAGAAGGCGGTGGCTCATGGGCCAATCTGATGGAACTATTAATCTTTTAATTTTTAGAATATTGAGAAGAAAGAATATTAAACGGTTACGTTCAGGTGCACTGCAGATTGAGTGTGGGAAACGGCAGCAGTCAGTCAATTTGATGAGCATAGAATCGTTTGTTGGAATTCCGGTTACTGTATCTGCTCACAAGACGTTAAACATGAACAAAGGGATCATCAGAGACCGTGATCGGTTGTTTTCTGACATGACTGAATTTGACATCATGACTGAAATGAAGGATCAAGGTGTGCTCGACGTCAAACGCTTTTCAATCCGTAAAAACAATGAAAGTGTTCCAACCAATACTTATCTGTTCTCCTTTTCATCTCCGACAGCTCCAAAATCATTGAAGGCTGGTTACTGCAACATCAAGGTTCACCTGTACATTCCGAACCCGCTCAGATGTTTTAAATGCCAGAAGTACGGCCATGGTGTAAATACTTGTACATTGTCCCTTGTGTGTGCTCACTGTGGTGAGAAGACACACACTACAGAAGATTGTACTAGTGATTTTAAAAAATGCACCAACTGCTCAGGCGACCATTCCTCATTTTCTAAACAATGTCCTGTTTGGAAAGAACAAATGGAAATAAACAAAATCAAATTCACTCAAAATATCTCTTTTTCTGAGGCAAGAAATCTGGTAAAAAGATCTGATCTTCTAGAAGGTTATGCTGCAGTAGCAAAATCAACATCGGATTCACGCTCTAAAATAACAAAATCATCCACAGGCTGCCAAACTACCTTGACTTGGATAAACTCCGATTCTCCACAGCTCGTATCCCCTACTATATCATCTCAGACTGAGGAATCACTTCCTAGTACCTCAAAGTCGTCTTCTGATTGCAAATCATCATCATCTCTGTCACATTCAAGGTCTCCATCAACAGCTGATAGTCAGCAAACGGTAAAAAGTAAACCGAAGCCAACGCCTGATGCTTCAAAACAACAAAGTGGCAGAGCTCCTAAAAGGTCACAGAACAAAATTCAATTGTTCAATAAATACGGGTCTCTTGAAGACATGGACGTTTCTGAAAACGTCTATTCTAGGGCACATAGCTTGTCGCCCTCCATAAGAGTGCGGGGTAGATCCCCAATAAATCCCCCCAAAGATAGTTTACTCCAATAATATTGTACAGTGGAACTGCAGAGGATTGAGGACTAATTTACATGAATTACAGCTATTAGTGCAAGATTTTACACCTTCAGCGATATGTCTCCAAGAGACATATTTAAAACAAACAGATACATTTGACCTTCGGTTTTTTTAATGCATATCATTCTTTTTCACCTCCGGGTGATAGAGCCACTGCCGGTTCATCCGTTCTAGTCAGACGAAAAGTTATTCAAAGCCCTCATTCACTTAATACTAATATGCAGGCTGTTGCTGTGCGAATCACTTTACATGTAGCGTTTACACTATGCTCACTCTATATTTCGCCGTCTTCGACATTTGCCAAAACTGATCTTCAAGCCCTGTATGACCAACTCCCGAAGCCCTGTATTATAATGGGAGATTTAAATGGGCACAACCCACTCTGGGGTAGTGTAACTACAAACACTAAAGGTAAATTGTTGGAGGACTTTTGTTCTGACAATAATTTATGTATTTATAATGATGGTTCCAAGACATATTTACACCCTGGAACAGGAACCTATTCTGCTCTTGACTTGTCATTGACAAATTCAGAACTACTAAATGAATTTGAATGGTCAGTCCACGATGACCTATGTGGAAGTGACCATTTTCCTACTGTATTAAAAGCTGTACCTCCATCCGATGTCCCTCCATCATCAATACGAAATTTTAAAAAGGCTAACTGGGCTTTATATGAAACACTGTGTGTGGAGAAACGTAATCCTGTACGTTTTATTGACGTTCCTGATGCTATTAAATGTTTTTTCTGAGGAACTGAATTCCATAGCTGATGAGTGTATACCAAAGTCCTCTGCAGTTCCACACATAAGAAAACCATGGTTCAACGATGAGTGCAAACAAGCTAGAAAGGCAAGGAAAAAATTAGAACATTATTTCCGTCGTCATCCTATGGTGCATAATTTCAATAAATTTAAGATTTTAAATGCTAAAGCACGGCGTACTTTTAAACAGAACAAACGCCAATCTTGGCAAAATTATGTATCCAAAATAACTTCTCGGGCACCCATGTCCAAGATATGGAACATGGTCCAGAAAATCAAAGGTAAGGGTACTAAATCTACTGTCCATCATCTTAAACATGGAGATCAATTGCTTACTGATAAATCAGATATTGCTAATAAACTGGGTGAAATCCTTGCTAAACACTCTTCCTCTTCAAATTATGTACCAAAATTTCAGCAATATCAAAAACAACAAGAAAAGAAAACTATTAATTTCAATTCTGATAATGGGGAAGATTATAATGAAACGTTTTCTATTCATGAACTCCATACTGCTCTTAATCAAGCTCATGACACTGCTACAGGAGCTGATAACATACATTATCAACTCCTGAAACATTTACCAGAATCCTGTCTGGAAACTCTCCTAAATATTTTTGATGATATTTGGGCATCGGGTACCTTTCATCCTTCATGGCGTGATGCCATAGTAGTACCAATACCTAAACCTGGACGTGATCATACGGATCCATCCAATTATCGTCCGATTTCATTAACTAGCTGTGTTTGCAAGACCATGGAACGCATGATAAATAATCGACTTGTTTGGTACTTGGAAACAAATAACCTTACCACAGATATACAATGTGGTTTCCGTAAAAACAGAAGTACTGTCGATCACTTAGTGCGTTTAGAATCATTTGTGAAAAACGCGCTGATCAATAAACAACACGCTGTCTCTATCTTTTTTTTTACCTTGAGAAGGCATATGACACAACCTGGAAATATGGCATTTTGAGAGATTTACATGATTTCGGTTTGCGAGGTCGTTTGCCTGAATTCACAGGCAATTTTTTAAATAACAGACAATTTCAAGTCCGCGTGGGTTCTACCCTGACTGATCATTATAATCAGGATCAAGGTGTTCCACAAGGCAGTATTTTGTCAGTCACACTTTTTAGTATAAAGATAAACAGTTTATCAAACGTTTTAAACGATTCAATTGATGGATCGTTATTTGTGGATGATTTAAATATTTCTTGTCGTGGTAAAAATATGCATACCATTGAACGGCAACTACAGTTATGTTTAAACAAGATTAATAAATGGTGTCTTGAAAACAGCTTTAAATTTTCTAAATCGAAAACTAATTGTATACATGTTTGTCGTAAATATAAACCACATAAAGACCCCGAACTATCCCTAGATGGCACGCCAATTAAAGTTGTGAAGGAAGCTAAGTTCTTGGGTCTCATTTTTGACTCACACTTAACGTTTTTACCGCATATTAAGTCACTTAAAACTAAATGCCTGAAAGCACTTGACTTGTTGAAAGTGGTTTCAAATTCTAAATGGGGAGGTGATCAAGCTACCCTTCTCCATCTATATCGATCTCTCGTGCGTTTTAAACTTGATTATGGCTCCATTGTGTATGGTGGAGCCTGCAAAAGCAACCTAAAACTATTAGTTGAATTGTTAGTGGCTGTGCCCTCAAAGGGGGTTGAAGTATTGTAAACTTATTGTCCTCCTGAGAGGGTACGTAAGTCCACAAACATTTACAGTAAATTTAAGTCTACCAGGATTTTAATCGTAGTATTCATGTGATTTTAATTTCGGCTAGCTTTTCGTACAATCGCCAGCAGCTGAAGGGATGGTGTAAATCCAACTAGGGTCCATGTAGGTAGCAAAGGTACTGTAAGTCCCCATGGTTCCTAGTGTGGTGATCTACCTTCTGTTGTTGGCGATCTGTAGTCTGTTTTTATATTGTATTGTCTAAATAGTGCTATTAGTTTTAACTTTCCATGCTAGTTTCAATTGAAATTGTGATATCCTAGTTCTTTTACTGTGCTTCGTCGACAGGTTTTTATGATGTTTGCTCTTTTTCATTATTGAATGTTCTCGTCACGATATGGCTGAGATATTGCCGATGTGACGTTAAATATTAACTCACTCACTCAAAAATGTTGCTATCGCTTTGACGGGATGTCTCTTTTGTGAATTCAACACATTTACTTATTTATCGAGATTTACATACATACTTGCCATCGAGAAATATTTAAAAAATTATTCTCAAATCGTTAAATTCTGGACATTGAAGTAAAATGTGAAATTCATACTGGACTTGTCGGCTGTTACAATGGATACAAAAAGTGTTCTGTCTTTCAGCATCCTTATTTCGTCTGGTTGCATTCACATTCAACTTATGTAGAGAAGTTCGATATTTACAAAATATCTCCATCAACATCTTACCATGAAACCTGTGTGTCATATGCGTGATATACGAGTGGGTTAGTTAATATTTAGCGTCACCTTGGCCATATTGCAGTCATATCGCGACGAGAACAATTCGGTTTAATTTAATCTATATCAACATTAAAATCAATAAATTGAGAACGTAAAACCCTGTCATCGAAGGACAGTAAAAACAGTAGAATATCACATACATGAACATAAAACTAGCATAGAAAACTAAAACATACAATTAAAGAAGACAATACTATATAAAATACGGCTATGGATCCCCAACAACTGAAGGTAGATCACCATAACCATGGCTAGCTTAGGAACTGTACCTAACTGAATAATGTTAGGCTTCGGGGGACTACACCTGTTGTACAAGGGCTAGTTGCAGTTAACACATACTGCTATACTTAACATAACTAAACAATAGCCTTCAGGAATGGAACCCCATGACAGAAATGTGCCCAGGACAAAAAACAGGTTGGAGGTTGGCATGGGAGGTTAAGGTAACTTGTTGGAAAAACCCATCCCAACGTTTTCGAGATGATAAATTTCATGTTGGACTGGAGACGCAAATTAATAAACTGAACATGGTGCAACATAGTGCTGGTGAGACACTGCTCCCAAAGAAAAAGAAACATCAAGACCTCCAGAGAGAACTGCCCACCCTGGAACATAGGGCATTATTGATATGTTGTATTATTTTGATAGGTTATCTCAAGGAACGAAACTTTCTAAAAGGTCACATAAAAATGGAAAACACAACTTTGCAGATTCTGATACCTTTCGGTATGCAGTTACCGAAACAAATCATAAAAAATGCCAATTCAACCTATTACGAAAAAAAACGCGATGGAAAAAAACCCGCGAATTCGGAGTTCAAGCGATTCACTAAATTTCCCCCAGAGCTGGGGGAAGAAGTTGTTTCAACAGTTGTCCTGCGCTGCGCCCATAACGCATGCGCAGTGAATAGGTTGGCGAAGCTTGAAACAGTATGCATGACCGGAGTATGAGGTCGTGAGCAGTAGTCTAATCTTGGTTGTGTACACAAACAAGTAAATAATCTACTCGTTACATAAAAAAAAAACATGTTGATTGTAGGAAGCAGCCTCTATCACAGAGAAAGCTTAATGTCTGGTTTATTGACACCTATATGTATGGCTGCCTGTCTGCTAAAGACAATATGCAATATACAGCTTCAGTCACTGACCACATGCCATTTAAACTTAACACCTATCAGGCTATATGCCATAAACAAAATAAATTGATTTATGACTCATGCACCCGAGTCCTGTCTCAACCACATTATGTAAGTAAGCAGGTGTGATACTTGTACATACGACATGTTTTTATGTCTATGGGTTGCAAAGAAACTACGTCCGTTTTTCTCGGATGACTGGATCTCACGGAAACTGGTGCAAACGCTTGTCAGTTTCAAGTCCTGCTTTGTACTTGGACGAATGACAGTTTCCAGTAATTCACCATCTCTACTGAGATGATTTTTGATTGGATCGAACGGAAATTCAAAGATGGATTTACAAAACCCAACATCTCTACATACATTCTTTATGGATAACAACATAGTGTATATGATTTTGTTTGACAACGGTATATCAATTCATACTGAAACGATGCATCATATACAATACAAAAAGTTGTTATCCATAAAGAATCTTACTTTCTTGTGACTCGCCATACTTCTAAAATGCCCATCAAACACACTATGGGCCCGACCTTGTGAGCCCTCGGCGTATCACCAAATGAAGCAGACAATCGGTAGCCGTTACACTTGAGTGCACATCCACCAGCTATGACTGGATTTGGTCTCTCACGGGCTTCGTTACGAGGGACGAAAGTCCAAGTACAGCCAGGGATACTCTACAATAATCTATATAGGCTCCCTGGTACAACATATTGCACTTCTGAATCGCGACTGTACGCTTGTAATTTTATTTATTTTCTTACAAACTGCAGTACTGATATAATGGAATATATGTTACTAGTACTTATAGTGGTGGAGTATTTGATATGATATTTCATATGTTTGTTGTTGTTTTTTGTTTGTTTGTTTGTTTTGCTGTTTTTTTTTTGTTTTTTTTGTTTTTTTTTATTTGGGGGGGTATCTCGTGATCAATAGTGGTAACGCCAAATACTAGTAAGTTCTTATCTACCTTGTGCCGGTAAAAAAACACAGAATGACCTTCGTTCGACTTTGTGCATTGTCATTTTATTCACATGGCATAGGAATCATATTTGAGGTGTGGCGAGTCACACTGTTTCCATTTCCCTCGCTAATCTACTGCATTTTTATTGGATAAAAAAATTGGATGAAAAAACAATTTGAAATTGTTTCTCCTGAGTTGTAGGCTGGTTTGACATCTTGCAGTGTCATCATCGCGATAATGCGCCGAGGAGTGGGTTGTTTAGGTGGTGAAAGTTGTAATGTGCTGAATTTGGTTTATGACGCGTGAACAAGGAATTTAGCATATCATAATATAGAAATAAATTTGATGTTCGCTTGATAGTGCTCCATGGTCAATACTGCAATGTTGATGGAAATGGTATTCTGTAATGCGGAATTTGTTTCACTGTTTTATAATACTCCCGTCTTTCATGCGAATTAAATTACCCCAAAACAAAAATGGACAGTGTCAAGCGTACACTAGATGTTTATTTACCTTCGGGAAGGAATTATCAGATAACAACAAGAAAGAGGAAGATTAAATTTCATAGAAAAACATTCCATTTACAAATTTACGGAAAATATGTTACACATTATTATCAAATATACAATCAAAAACAATGGGGTAGCATTGTAGTTGTGCATTCTTTAATACTTGTTCATATTTTGCTTTCTTATGGCTGGGGAGGTCTGCCTGTCGAATACCTTCGACCCGATTTCTGAAGAAAACAGTCAATATGATTATACTTGCATTAAGTGAATGGTAAACCAATGTGAAAATAGAATCAATGGTTGTTCTCATAATCTCATAGCAAGTATTATTGATACTTGTGTATTCAGTGCATTAGAACACAGGTGTTGTATGGTACAACCTTTTTTCTCCTTTGAAAGATCACACGGATTAATACTGTAGGGTGATTGTTACTGTATCTCCCAGCCTTGAACAAAGCCTCAACACATACAAGGCCTAATCCCTTGTTCATTGATGAGCAACTCAGTAAGAGTTCGTTAATTAACAAGGCCTAATGCCTTGTTAATTGATATCATCTCAGTTAAGATTTATCAATTAACATGCGTTCTTCCTTTGTTAATTGATGGTAAGCCAAGTTACGTAGTGCATCCTCTTAAAACAGTTTCATCTAATTCTTGATTCCCGAAAGCTAGTTAAATTGGTTTTCATGTTTACTTACTGCAGTTTTTCTGGAATATTTTCTCATGACATCATTGTGTTTGTTTTTGTTGTTTTTCTGTCTTGTTTCCTTTTGTGTCTGCAAACATCTTGTCATAGCCACTGCAACATACAAAATACAATACCCTGACAGAAACTTTATGTTTCAATAAAACTGACATATATTATACAGTGATTACAGAATTATAACAAGAAGTCGTCACCAAACACATGCACCCGATTCAAACGGTTGAACAAAATCGCCCATGAACATCACATTTTGTTGCATAATTTTACTGTGCAACATAAGTCACGTTTGGAGCTAAAAAATGAGCATTCTTATTTATATGACAGTGGGTTGTGCTCATTTTTTTGTTGTGCACTGATGCATATAGGACAGAGCATTAAGCAGAACTGCAATACCTTGAAACTCAGCGTGCGGAATAACAGGGAAAGCTGCCTTAGCATCCTTATTCTGTCCTGTTTCCAACCTGAAAAAATACAATGCTAAATTTATTGTCAGCACAATGAAGATAAATTCATGTCGAAGTTATTGTAGAAACACCTAACGTTTTACTTGTTGAATGGTTTAATACATTTAAACTCTGGCAGTTACTGTATTTAAATCATATTAAAGTATATTCTTACGTCTGTTGTGGATTTAGGGTAATTCCTCTTACAGACTCAGCATTCCGGAGAACCTGCCTCACAGTTGTCTGTGAAAGTAAATTCATGGGAAAAATGCAACTAGCATTTTGAAAAACCTAACAAAATGACTAGCAGGTATTACAACTAAAGTCTTAATTAAAGTCGAATTACTGCTAATACAACAGCGCATAAGAATATCTTGTCTGAAAACGTTACAAACATTTACAAAGAAATAAACAATCAATTTAGTTTTTATTATATATTTGTGTTAAATTTGATTTTGAAGTGCCTTAGCGGTTTTGAAACGGATGTGTTTTGTGAGTAAATGGGTTTATATCTATTAAAGTCACAATTCCATCCATATAATAACGTGTGATATGGGAACCCAAAATACGTATATGCATGAATACTGGGATTAGTCTGTATTGCTCCGTCATTGTTGTTTTTGATGAAACCTGTCTCTTAAAACATAAAACAGAACGTTTTACGTCCGTAAGAATACGTCCAAAATCAGTCTTATACTAATGATACATTATAATTGAAATTACATGCAACAAGTAATCCTTCAGCTCAACCACTAAAATCAGCTGGTGTTACCTGGGGAATATATTCCACCCCCATAGCCTGATTAAGTCCCAGGAAGGATATTTATGACATGTAATAAACCTGGTAATAAACCAGCCAGTAAGTCGAGCTGTTGTTCTCATATCGTGATTCAATATACTAAACATTTACTGAATGCAGGGATACTCTACCCTGCTCAATGGTATGGTAGTCTTGAGTGTAAGATTTCTCAACAACCATGCTGCTGAAGGAACACATGGCGTTATCAGGATTGCCTTACTGATTTTACAAATAATATACTTGCGTCATCTGCAATATACTCACCTGAGCTGAATGTGCCCTCTGAAGACGTATCGCTGACAGACATTCTGAACGGCTTTGTAGATGTAAAGTCTCAAATTCACGATAGCACAAAAATGTCCGTATGTTGGTGTGCAATGATCAACTGCATTTTCCCATCGGGTGTTCATTTATTTATTTAGATCTCAAAAGGTCATCAAATTACTTTGAGTTACTCTTCCTCTCTGTAACGTCTCCAACCAAGAAATACAATGGACAGTGCACGTGTACACAACGGTTCGTGAAACATGTAAATAAAGGTATGTCACTTTAATATGAATTTTACCAATTGACCATGTTGTTGAAATAGACTATTGTTCATCAAGACTAAGCGTTATCAAAACACTAACTAAAATCAGCCAAATAATCCAACTAGTGGTATCCTCTTTGGACTGAAGTTGTTTATTTTAAGAGTAAGAGGATTAAAAGGCATGCTCAACTGGGTTTGGTCGTTTAACTAATCCCATACAGCCATCACCAGCAGAGGGAATGATTTACACATCTTATTTTTTGTGCTTAATTACTGTGTTTGTTTTTTATTGATAAAAAATGAAATGGGATTGTGAACAGCTTTACAGTTTATATCGACACCGGTACCATACAACATACAATACAAAATTTAAATGCAGCATGTGTTGTCACATATGTATATAAATTTGAATTACAAACATGGGTAAAGCTTGAAGACAATCTTATACGGAAATAGTGAATTATCTGATCTTAATAATCTATCTTAAGATCTACCTACCTCTTCGTCACTGCTTCTTTCAGATTTGATACTAAATATGATTGAAGAATTAACCTCGTGGTTTGTCATATGATGAGCTTGTATTAGAACTTTGGTTTATGTACCTTTGTAAAGTGCATTCCACACATACAAACTACTTGTATCAATATAGAGCATTTATGAGAATGTTATTGGTAAGATAATTATTTTTGGTGTCTTGATGGTAAAATTGTGGATGCTCACCGAAGTAACCATAGACTTAAGACAAAAAACATCTTCAAACAGAAAGGAAGACCATGACAGAGAATGGAAAAATTTTTTCCCATCTTGGTGAGTCAGTTGTGTATGAAGTGAACTATCACTGTTGACATTGATGATGTATGATTGTGTAGCACTTTAAGAATTTCTTATATTTACGCAGTTACCAAATGCAAAACAGAGTGTACAGTTATGTAAGTTATGTTTTATGTATGAATGATAAATTAAAAATTTATGTACGCCGAACATAAACAAATGATAGACCGGCACGCACCATTTAAATATTCTGTGACATACTTCTTGTAAATGATTATGTAAATCTTGTTACACAATGATTGTTATTAATTCATTTGGGTATTTGCTCCAATCCACATGTACTGACATCACAACCAATTATCTATTGACATGTTTATGAGACTTCGTGAATACGCCAATTGCATAACACCGTTAACGAGCACCAACATAAAAGGTCTAATGACAGGTGTTATTTAGAGAATGCATATATAGTTCCCACGGAGTAGAGTGGTAAAATCACCGCAATGAGCATGTTTTAACACGCACAAGTATTTGGCATATAGATCAATGCTGGCCGTACACATCAACTTTCATGTTTTCACGCACCAGACGCGTTGCATTGATATACAGCACAAATGGACTATACTAAATATGGCTTATTCCTTCAGTTTTCATGAATAAATATGTCACATGCAATATCCATTATGCATATCCACACTAAGAACTCTAACAGAATAAAAGAAATAATAAATTAGTAAGTTTACAGAGTCATGGGGATTCTTGAGAAATGGCAAAATTGAAAGAAGTAGTGGTAACATCCTTTCTAAATTTACAAAAATTTACAAGCCTTGTAAATATCACCTTTACAATCGTTGTAAATATGACATTTAAATTTTGTAAATCATTTTTTTCTTGTGATATACTTGACAGAACTAAAGTTACAATAGATTGGAATAAAGCCATAACACACCAATACCTGTAGTCTTAATATTTAAACCTTTAGTGTGATGGAAAGCCCTTGCAAATGCGGTTCTGCCAAGGTATAATGTGCATTTGAGTCGCAGCTGAGAGTGTGGCTATATGTGTGATTGTGTAACTGGACTTGCCTTTATTGCGAGTAAAATCGGGGATCTGGTGCCCATTACCCGTCGGTGTTACGGCAGCTATAATTTCACGATCCATCATCAAAAATTTAATGTGTAAAATGCATCGGAAAGCTTTTGAAAATGCAGATCTGCCAAGGTATAATACGTTTTCCACTCACAGGTGATAATAAGGCAATGCGCATCAATATGTAAGTGCACTTGTGCCTGTAAAAACGGGGATTTGGTGGGCATCTTTCGTCAGCTGTTATTTCAGTATCCGTCATCCGAAACCAAAGGTGTAAAATGCGTCGGAAATACCTTGAAAATGCGGATCTACCAAGGTATAATATGCATCGGAATATACGTGCCATTATGTAACGACGTGTGTCTGTTTCCGAGGGAAAAAGCAAGGAATATGAAGGTCTCTGCCTACGTGCGGAAGGTGGAGGAGGCGAACCGGCGCTAGAAGCAGGTGTTGCGACGCCGTCTGGATGCCACTCTATGGGACCACGCCAGCACATGAGAATGTGACCTACACTACTAGGGAAGGATGGCGTCCATTTGACATCAAAAACTTGTGCCCAGTTCTGGCTTTCAGTTCGTAAGTGTATGTGTAAGTATGTTAAACGCTTGCTCACTCACGTTTCGATGTACGTAACATGAAAAGTACCTACAGCGTGAAAAAGGTAAATCGAGCTTAAAAGCGCCCTGGCGTCGAACCCGGTAAAGACTGTTCACTTCTGATGATACCACCACATATCCCTGGGGACCAGTATTACGTCGATGTGCAACATGTGAATAGGATGTGAATATTCAACGTTCAAGTGACGCTTAAAAGATGCGTCAGTAAGGCTGTTTACATGTCTGTAACAGATGACAAGATGGGCGTAGACGCCCAACCAGATGATCCACGTCGACAACCTCAGGTGCTTCATGCACGTGGAGACATATTCATATATGATATTTGTGCAATATGTCTCTTTCTGCGGGTGCGAGACAATTGGTGCAATCGGAATGCAGAGATCAAACTCTTGTGACATAAACTCTGAACTGAACTTAGTAAAAGGATCCTTCCTGGTTCGTGTTTTAAAATAGTTATCCCTTGTGATGGAATATTCAACATACTAGCGAAAGACATGCTTGACACAAGGGATGCAGAATGGAGGATCCTCGCCTTTTAATAGGTACTCGTGAGTATCTCTTGTGTGGCCAATACGACATCGTTCTATGATGACCTGTTCTGGACTGCTGTTGGCACCCGTGGCGAGCCACCTCCTCGTGGTGGGTGCTGGGTAACGCCAAGAGCTCGCCGACACCCCCGTAGTGGACCCGGGGGGATATTTGGTCCACCAACCCGTTTGCCGTGGGTTGCGGCCCTGTGTCGGCGGAGGAAGGGATCCTGGTGGTTGAGGGCAATAGGAGCTTGCAACACCACTTTGGCCCTGACTTCGCCTAGACGGGTGGTCGAGTGGGCCCGGTTCGACCAATCGGCTGGTCATGCCAAGCCCTGTGCATGGGGTATTATTATATTTATCAATGCACATATACCATTTGGAATTGTTGTAAATTTGGACTTGGCTTTATAATCTAAAACATTTTTTAATTTGAAATATGTTGTTCTGTAATTTGCCTAGAGTCCTATGCCAGAAGGCGGTGGCTCATGGGCCAATCTGGTAGAATTATTAAACTTTTAATTCTTCTGCTGGAGTATATCATCCGGGTATCCTTGGTGCTGCAAGCTGGAGGCCCGCTTGCTTTAGCATTGTCCTTGTGATACTCCGTGGTGGGTGGGGAGCTCGGATGATGAACCATATTACCTTAACCATGGCCTACGAAATACCACTTAAAAAAACAAAACGTCCACTTGATATTGACCCTGTTGATACTGACCAGAGACCATCTGCATCGATTGAATATTGGCTACGTTTCATTGTGATTGAGACACCCGACAAGACACCGTTAAAGCTGAACCCCTTTGTCCAAGGGTATTCAGGGTATTGCAGGGGAGGTGAAAAATATTAGACGCTTGCGTTCGGGTGCCCTGCTAGTTGAATGTGGGAAAAAACAACAAGCAACGAACCTGATGAACATGAAATCTTTCGTGGGCATTCCGGTCACGGTCTCTGCTCACAAGACCTTGAATACAAGTAAAGGTATTGTGAGAGATCGTGATCGATTGTTGGATGATATGTCGGAACTTGATATAGGATCTGAAATGAAGGATCAAGGTGTGCTCTATGTCAAGCGCTTTTCAACGCGGAGAAACAACGAAATCATCAAAACGAATACGTACCTGTTTACTTTTTCATCTCCAAATGCACCCAAATCAGTGAAGGCAGGCTACTGTAACATTCCAGTTGATACGTACATTCCCAACCCGCTCAGGTGTTTTAAATGCCAGAAATATGGACACGGTGTAAATACTTGCACATTGTCTGTTGTGTGTGCTCACTGTGGTGAGAAGACACACACTACAGAAGATTGTGACAGTGATTATAAAAAATGCACCAATTGCTCAGGCGACCATTCTCCATTTTCTAAACAGTGTCCTATTTGGAAAGAGCAAATGGAGATCAATAAAATAAAATTTACCCAAAATATCTCTTTTTCGGAGGCCAAAAAACTGGTAAAGAGATCTGAACTTTCAGAAAGTTATGCTACAATAACAAAAACATCATCGGGATCTAGTTCTAAAACAACATCAACCACAGGATGCCAAACTACTTTGACTTGGGTAAATTGCGATTCTGCACAGCTTTTGTACCCTGCTATATCATCACAGACCGGGCAATCACTTCCCAGTACTTCAAAGTCTTCTTCTGACAACAAATCATCATCTCAGTCACACTCAAAGTCTCAGTCGACAGCTGATAGTCAGCAAGCTGGAAAAGGTAAACCGAAGTCAAAGCCTGATGCTCCAAAACAACAAAGTGGCAGAGCTCCTAAAGGGTCACAGAACAAAATTCAATTGTTCAATAAATACGGGTCTCTTGAAGACATGGACGTTTCTGAAAACGCCCATTCTAGGGCACATAGCTTGTCGCCCTCCAAAAGAGTGCGGGGTAGATCCCCAATAAATCCCCCCAAAAGATAGTTTATTCCAATAATATTGTACAGTGGAACTGCAGAGGATTGAGGACTAATTTACATGAATTACAGCTATTAGTCCAGGACTTTTCACCTTCAGCGATATGTCTCCAAGAGACATATTTAAAACAAACAGATACATTTGACCTTCGTCATTTTAATGCATATCATTCTTTTTCACCTCCGGGTGATATAGCCACTGCTGGGTCATCCGTTCTAGTCAGACAAAACGTTATTCAAAGCCCTGTTTCACCAAATACTAATATGCAGGTTGTTGCTGTGAGAATTACTTTACATGTAGCGTTTACGCTATGCTCGCTCTATATTTCACCGTCTTCGACGTTTGCCAAAACTGATCTTCAAGCTCTCTATGACCAACTCCCAAAACCCTGTATTATAATGGGAGATTTAAATGGCCACAACCCACTCTGGGGTAGTGTAAATATAAACACTAAAGGGAAATTGTTGGAGGACTTTTGTTCTGACAATAATTTATGTATTTATAATGATGGTTCCAGCACATATTTACATCCTGGTACAGGGACCTACTCTGCTCTCGACTTGTCATTGACAAATTCTGAACTACTAAATAAATTCGAATGGTCAGTCCACGATGACCTATGTGGAAGTGACCATTTTCCTACTGTATTAAAAGCTGTAACTCCATCTGATGTTCCTCCATCATCAAGACGAAATTTTAAAAAGGCTAACTGGGCTTTATATGAAACACTGTGTGCCGAAAAACTTAGACCTGAAAGTTTTATTGACGTTCCTGATGCTATTAAATGCTTTTCTGATGAACTGAATTCCATAGCGTATACCAAAGTGTGTGAGTGTATACCAAAGTCCTCTGTAGTTCCACACATAAGGAAACCATGGTTCAACGATGAGTGCAAACAACCTAGGAAGGCAAGGAAAAAAGCAGAACATTATTTCCGTCGCCATCCTATGGTGCATAATTTCAATAAATTTAAAAGTTTAAATGCTAAAGCACGGCGTGCTTTTAAACAGAACAAACGCCAATCTTGGCAAAATTATGTATCCAAAATTAATTCTCGGACACCTATGTCCAAGGTATGGAACATGGCCCAGAAAACCTAAGGTAAAGGTACTAAATCTAGTGTCCATCATCTTAAACATGGAGATCAATTGCTTACTGATAAATCAGATATTGCTAATAAACTGGGTGAAACCCTTGCTAAACATTCTTCCTCTTCAAATTATGTACCACAATTTCAGCAATATCTAAAACAACAAGAAAAGAAAACTATTAATTTCAATTCTGATAATGGGGAAGATTATAATGAAACGTTTTCTATTCATGAACTCCATACTGCACTTGATCAAGCTCATGATACTGCAACAGGAGCTGATAACATATATTATCAATTCATGAAACATTTACCAGAATCCTGTCTGGAAACTCTCCTAAATATTTTTGATGGTATTTGGACATCGGGTAACTTTCCTCCTTCATGGCATGACGCCATAGTAGTACCAATACCTAAACCTGGACGTGATCATACGGATCCATCCAATTATCGTCAGATTTCATTAACTAGTTGTGTTTGCAAAACCATGGAACGCATGATAAATAATCGACTAGTTTGGTACTTGGAAACAAATAACCTTATAAATGATATACTGTGTGGTTTCCGCAAAAACAGAAGTACTGTTGATCACTTAGTGCGTTTAGAATCATTTGTTAAAAATGCACTAATTAATAAACGACATGCTGTGTCTATCTTTTTTAATCTAGAAAAAGCATATGATACAACCTGGAAATATGGTATTTTAAGAGATTTACATGACTTCGGTTTGCGAGGTCGTTTACCTCAATTTATAGCCAACTTTTTAAATGATAGACAGTTTCAAGTTCGAGTGGGTTCTACCCTGTCTGATCATTACAATCAGGATCAGGGTGTTCCACAAGGCAATATTTTGTCTTGTATTTTAGCATAAAGATAAATAGTTTATCAAAAGTTTTAAACGATTCAATTGATGGATCGTTATTTGTGGATGATTTTAATATTTCTTGTCGTGGGAAAAACATGCATACTATTGAACGGCAACTGCAGCTGTGTTTAAACAAAATAAATAAATGGTGTCTTGAAAACGGCTTTAAATTTTCTAAATCCAAAACTAATTGTATACATTTCTGCAGAAAATATAAGCCACATGAGGACCCTGAACTATCTCTAGATGACACTCCCATCAAAGTTGTAAAGGAGGCAAAGTTCTTGGGACTAATCTTTGACTCCCACTTAACATTTCTACCTCATATTAAGTCCCTTAAAACTAAATGCCTGAAGGCTTTTGACTTGTTGAAAGTTGTTTCCAACTCAAAGTGGGGAGGGGATCAGATCAAGCAACGCTCTTACATCTATATCGATCACTCGTGCGTTCGAAACTCGATTATGGCTTTCTTGCCTTCAGGCTATTAAAAACATTTCTTGCAAACATCCACTTTTAATAGAAATTATTGAATTGTATAATGATCTTGCAACTGGCGAATACGACATCGTCTTCTGTTGGTTACCCAGCCATGTAGGGATCTCTGGTAACACATTGGCTGACCTTGCTGCTAAGGCAGCACTCAACAAATCTGTGACAGCATTGCTTATTCCTTACAGTGATTACAAAGCAAGCATTAGATCTTATATCCGTGATCTGATGCAGAAGAAGTGGGACACTCAAATGGGTATAAATAAATTACATGAGATAAGACCTTACATTGGTTATACCCACTTGGGCTGTCAGTCCAGATTTGAAGAGGTTATTTTACGACGATGTCGTATTGGCCATACTAGATATACTCATTCATATCTTTTAAAAGGTGAGGATCCTCCATTTTGTATCCCTTGTGATGAGAGAGTCACGGTCAAGCATATTCTGCTTGACTGTGTTGAATTCTCCATCACAAGGGATAAATAATTCGATGTCAAGACTGTAAAGGATCTTTTTACAAACATTAATTCTCATTTAATTATAGGTTTTTAAACGAAATTGATTTTTTGATTGAATTTTGAATAACATGTTCTGTAAATAGATGTATTTTAATTCTTGGTTGTTTAGATTTGTAACTAGAATTGTTAGTGGCTGTACCCTCAAAGGGGGTTAAAGTATTGTAAAATTATTGTCCTCCTGAGAGGGTACGTAAGTCCACACACAGTGGAAGTAAATTCTAAATTTCCAGGTTTTTAATCGTAGAATAAATGTCTTTTTATTGTATGTCTAGATTTCACAAATTGCTGACGGCTGAGGGAATGATGTAAATCCAGCTAGGGTCCATGCAGGTAGCAAAAGTACTGTAAGTCCCCATGGTCCCTAGTATGGTGATCTACCTTCAGTTGTTAGCAATCTATAGCCCATTTTTACATTGTATTGTCCTGTATAGATAAATTGTTTTAGGTATAGTTACTAGTTTTATATTCTACTCTGATATTCTAGTTGTTTTACTGTCCTTCGTTGACAGATTTTATAATAGACATATATTTCATTTTAGTATTAAATGTTCTCGTCACGATATGGCTGAGATATTGCCGATGTGACGTTAAATATTAACTCACTCACTCACTCACTCACTCTGGACTGCTAGTATGGTGATCTACCTTCAGTTGTTGGCGATCTTTAGCCTGCTTTTATATTGTATTGTCCATATAGTGATGTCAGTATTGTAACTTTCCATGCTAGTTTTAATGCTATTTGTGATATTCTGGTTGTTTTACTGTCCTTCGTTGACAGGTTTCTTAACATACATATTGTCCTTTTCATTGTTATATGTTCTCGTCACGATATGGCTGAAATATTGCCGACGTGACGTTATATAATAACTCACTCACTCACTCACTCACTCTTCTGGACTGAAACACAAGTAGGTATAGCCAACATAGGGTTTTAGTTCGTGTAATTTATTGATACCTACTTGGGTGTCCAACTTCTGCATTAGTTCACGGATGTAAGATCTTATGACAGCTTCATAACCATAGTGTGGAATAAGAAACGATGTCACAGATTTGTTTAGCTCTGCCTCAGCAGCAAAATTGGTCTGTGTGTTCCCACAAATACCAACATGGCTGAGCAACCAACAGGAGACGATGTCGCATTGGCCCTTAGTTAGATCATTAAACAATTCAAACATTTCTGTAAAAAGAAAGATGTTTAAAGGCCTGAGAGCCAAGAGGTTAAAGCATTCGCTCGTTACACCAAAGGCCCGGGGGCAATGTAATGTGTGAAGCTGGAGCTGATTTATCTGATATCATTGATAACATCACCCGAACACAACCATCCTTAGAAACAACATGCAAAATGTGTGGCATGAATGTGCTCCACTCTTCACACATGCACCCTGTAAACCTACCTGTAATCATTCTTCCGATACAACAAGCCGGTCCTAACTTCATTTTATGGATGATAATGCCCATGCATGATGACGCTGTCTGAAAAAGATGTTGTTTTGAGTGCTCAACAACATCACACAAATGGTGTGGCCTGCAAGGTCACTTGAACTTAATCCCACTGAACATGCTTAGCACATTAATGGACGTCTTTTCACGCTTTCCATTTTCACCCCAGAGCAGGCGTTACAGAGAGAATGGCAATACATTCGACATCATTTGGTCAATGCCAAGACGTGTACCAGCCTGTAGTTGTGTTCATCAACCTTGCTTCACTGTTCAAAACTGACTTGAACCGTAACATTTTTTCCATCACTGCAGCACATTTTGCTCAACTGTTTCACACTTCAAAAGGGCCGCAAAAATGGCCACAGAAAAGTCACAATGGCCACAATTCTCTAGTGAAAATGGCCATACCAAAACGTCAAAACGGCCATACCAAAAGGTCAAATTGGCCACACCAAAAAGTCAAAATTGCCATACATAATTATTATAATATTATACTAGTACTCATAACGTTTGTATTATTTGATATCATGGTATAAAGATAAGAAAGGAACTTATATCAGACAAAACGTGATGTCTATGACACATAATCAAATCATTTGAAAACAATATATATGTATTTTTCTTTATTCGTGTACAAGTAGCGTTTTATTGTTAATTTTTACTGTTTGACAGCTACTTATAGCCCATTTTGTCGTGTTCCCTGCTTTTGATGATTTGTCTATTATTGCTCAAAACCATTTCATTTCATTGTGTTAATTGTGTGTACATATGTTTCACCTTTCTATTGTATCATTCTTTGTATATATTTCTTTGATGCATTTGCGTTGCATTTTATGTCAGCTTCTTTCACTCAAAATCATCAGATTTTAGCGACTGAAAAGCACATTATCTGCATCTATAAATGTTGAAATAACTTATGAGCCAAATTATGAAGATATGGTATTGATTTCATATTATGTTTAGTCCAACTTCTATGAATTATGACCAATATTTACATTTCAATGTGCCCGTTGCTGCATCACGACCCAAAAAACTTTCAAGAATTAGAAAAAGCAGAGACAGAAAAGACTTTATGACCATAAAAGTGTACAAATTGTTCGGGAAATCATTCGTCTTTCGCCAAAGAGTGTTCAGTCTGGAAAAAACAAATGGAAATCAATAAAATTAAATTCACCCAGAACGTAAGCTTTTCTGACGCCAAAAAACTTGTGGAATCTGCTGCACATACTGAATCATTTGCATCAGTTGTAAGAACTCCTGAATATACCTCAAAAGTAACTACCTCGTCAATACATTGCCAGACAGATTTGACGTGGGTTAAGACAAATAAAGCTCAGTTTGTTGCACCCGAACAGTCTACCCAAACCTTGACATCTTCTGTCAACACTCAGGTGGTATCTAAAGCCGGGTCACAGTCCTGCAGTCAGACTTCATCTCTATCTGGAGAACAATCTTTGTCTCAGCCAACTCACAAATCACGATCAAAAACAAGCTCGAAGAATATTGTTCAAAGTAAAACTGACTCCAGAACAGAATCTTCAAAAAAGAGTGGCAGACCCCAGAAGGGTTCAGAAAATCCGGTAAAATTACTCAATAAATACGGATCGCTTGAGGCCATGGAAGTGTCAGAAAACTTCCATCCCAGGGCACATAGCTTGTCGCCCTCGAAAACGGTGAGGGGTAGATCCCCTATTAACCCACCAAAAAGATAGTTTATTCCACTAATATTTTACAGTGGAACTGCAGAGGATTGAGGACTAATTTACATGAATTACAGCTATTAGTCCACGATTTTACACCTTCAGCGTTATGTCTCCAAGAGACATATTTAAAACAAACAGATATATTTGACCTTCTTCAATTTAATGCGTATCATTGTTTTTCACCTGCAGGTGATAGGGCCACTGGCGGATCATCCATTCTAGTCAGACAAAACGTTATTCAAAGCCCTGTTCCACTTATTACTAATATGCAGGCTGTTGCAGTGAGAATTACTTTACATGTAGCGTTTACATCATGCTCTCTTTATATTTCACCGTCTTCGGCGTTTGCCAAAACTGATCTTCAAGCTCTATATGATCAGCTCCCAAAGCCCTGTATTATAATGGGAGATTTAAATGGCCACAACCCACTCTGGGGTAGTGTAACTACAAACGCTAAAGGTAAATTGTTGGAGGACTTTTGTTCTGACACTGATCTATGTATTTATAATGATGGTTCCAACACATATTTACACCCTGGTACAGGAACCTATTCTGCTCTTGACTTGTCATTGACAAATTCTAAACTACTAAATGAATTCGAATGGTCAGTCCACGATGACCTCTGTGGAAGTGACCATTTTCCTACTGTATTAAAAGCTGTACCTCCATCTGATGTTCCTCCATCATCGAGACGAAATTTTAAAAAGGCTAACTGGGCTTTATATGAAACACTGTGTGCTGAAAAACTTACACCTGAACGTTTTATTGACGTTCCCGATGCTATTAAATGCTTTTCTGATGAACTGAATTCCATAGCTGATGAGTGTATACCAAATTCCTCTGTAGTTCCACACATAAGAAAACCATGGTTCAACGATGAGAGCAAACAAGCTAGGAAGGCAAGGAAAAAAGCAGAACATTATTTCCGTCGCCATCCAATGTTGCATAATTTAAATAAATTTAAGATTTTAAATGCTAAAGCACGGCGTGCTTTTAAACAAAACAAACGCCAATCTTGGCAAAATTATGTGTCCAAAATAAATTCTCGGACACCTATGTCCAAAGTATGGAACATGGTCCAGAAAATTAAAGGTAAAGGTACTAAATCTATTTTCCATCATCTTAAACATGGAGATAATCAGATATTGTTAATAAACTGGGTGAAACCCTTGCTAAACACTCTTCCTCTTCAAATTATGTACCAAAATTCAAGCAATATCAAAAACAACAAGAAAAGAAAACTATTAATTTCAATTCTGATAATGGGGAAGATTATAATGAAACGTTTTATATTCATGAACTCCATACTGCCCTTGATCAAGCTCATGACACTGCTACAGGAGCTGATAACATACATTATCAACTCCTGAAGCATTTACCAGAATCCTGCCTATAAACTCTTCTAAATATTTTTGATGATATTTGGACATCGGGTAACTTTCCTCCCTCATGGCATGACGCCATAGTAGTACCAATACCTAAACAGTAGTACCAATACCTAAACCTGGACGTGATCATACTGATCCGTCCAATTATCGACCAATTTCACTAACTAGCTGTGTTTGCAAAACCATGGAACGCATGATGAATAATCGACTTGTTTGGTACTTGGAAACAAAAAACCTTATCACAGATATACAATGTGGTTTCCGTAAAAACAGAAGTACTGTCGATCACTTAGTGCGTTTAGAATCATTTGTGAAAAACGCACTAATCAAAAAACAACACGCTGTCTCTATCTTTTTTGACCTTCAGAAGGCGTATGACACTAACTGGAAATATGGCATTTTACGAGATTTACATGACTTCGGTTTGCGAGGTCGTTTGCCTGAATTTATTGCCAAGTTTTTAAATGACAGACACTTCCAGGTCCGAGTGGGTTCTACCCTGTCTATCCTTACAATCAGGATCTGGGTGTTCCACAACACTGTGTCTGTCTGTCACTCTTTTTAGTATAAAAATAAATAGTTTATCAAAAGTTTTAAATGATTCAATTGATGGATCGTTATTTGTGGATGATTTTAATATTTCTTGTCGTGGGAAAACTATGCATACTATTGAACGGCAACTGCAGCTGTGTTTAAACAAAATAAATAAATGGTGTCTTGAAAACGGCTTTAAGTTTTCTAAATCCAAAACTAATTGTATACATTTTTGTGGAAAATATAAGCCACATAAGGACCCTGAACTATCTCTAGACGGCACTCCCATCAGAGTTGTTAAGGAGGCCAAGTTCTTGGGCCTAATCTTTGACTCCCACTTAACATTTCTGCCTCATATTAAGTTCCTTAAAACTAAATGCCTGAAGGCTCTTGACTTGTTGAAAGTTGTTTCCAACTCAAAGTAGGGAGGGGATCAAGCGACCCTCTTTCACCTATTTCGATCAGTGGTCCGTTCAAAACTCGATTATGGCTCCATCGTATATGGCGGAGCCTGCAAAAGCAACCTTAAACTTCTTGATTCTGTCCACCACCAAGGCCTAAGACTTTGTCTTGGGTCCTTCAGAACTTCACCTATTGACAGTCTCTACGTTGAGGCTGATGAACCATCTCTTGAGCAGAGCCGTATAAAGTTCGCTTTACAGTACATTACTAAGTTATACTCTAATGAATCTAACCCTGCCTATAACTCCGTTTTCAAACCCCTTCATGAGGATTTATACACCAAGAAACCCTCGCTTGTCCCGCCTCTAGGACACAGAATTAAACCCTTTCATTGAGCTGGAAAACATAGCTCCCTCCCGTCTTCTTTCTTCTCCTCCTTGGCAGTTGGTTAGGCCCCAAGTGGACCTAACATTGACCACATATAAAAAATCAGAAACAAATGAATTACAATACAAACAAGTATATCATCAATTAAAATATAAATATAGCAAATATAAATCCTTATTTACAGATGGGTCTAAGGACGGTGGTGCAGTGGCTTGTGCCACTGTCATTGGATCCAGAACAATATCTTCTAGATTACCAGACAACAGTTCTATTTTTACAACTGAAGCTAACGCAATACTAACTGCTCTTAAATATATTCAAAGACATCCTCAACATAAACAGTATATAATCTATTCCTACTCTCTTTCTTGCCCTCAGGCTATTAAAAATGTTTCTTGTAAACATCCACTTTTAATAGAAATTATTGAATTGTATAATAATCTTGCTACTGGCCAATACGACGTCGTCTTCTGTTGCTTACCCAGCCTTGTAGGAATCTCTGGTAACACATTGGCTGACCTTGCTGCTAAAGCAGCACTCAACAAATCTGTGACACCACTTCTTATTTCTTACAGTGATTACAAAGCCACCATTAGATCTTATATCCGTGATCTGATGCAAACGAAGTGGGACACCCAAATGGGTATCAATAAATTACATGAGATAAAACCCTACATTGGTTATACCCACTTGGATTGTCAGTCCTGATTTGAAGAGGTCATATTACGACGCTGTCGTATTGGTCATACAAGGTATACACATGTATACCTGTTGAAAGGTGAAGATCCTCCGTTTTGCATCCCTTGTGATGAGAGAACAACAGTCAAGCATATCCTGCTTGACTGTGTTGAATTCTCCATCATAGGGGCTAAATATTTTAATGTAAAAACACTTACGGATCTATTAAAACAGTAAATGCTCATTTAATTATTGGATTTTTAAAGGAAATTGATTTCCTTGTTGAATTATAATTGATATGTTCTGTAGATAGTTGTATTTTAAGGATGGTAGTATAGATTAGGAACATTGATCATTGGTGGCTGTACCCTCAAAGAGGGATGAAGTATTGTAAAATTATTGTCCTCCTGAGAGGGTACGTAAGTCCAAAAATTTTCAAAGTAAATTTATACTTTCCAGGATTTTTAAGCATAGTATTTGTGTTCTTTTAATTTTGGCTAAAATTTCTTACACTCGCCAGCAGCTGAAGGGATGGTGTAAATCCAGCTAGGGTCCATGCAGGTAGCAAAGGTACTGTAAGTCCCCATGGTCCCTAGTATGGTGATGAACCTTCATTTGCTGGCGATCTATAGCCCGTATTATATATTGTATTGTCCAGATAGTGGTATTTGTTTTAACTCTCCACACTAGTTGTAATTGTAACTGTGATATACTACAGGTGTTTATAATGTATGCATGTTTCATTTTAGTATCAAAATGTTCTCGCCACAATATGGCTGAAATATTGCCGATGTGACGTTAAATATTAACTCACCAACTCACTCTATTGTATGCATATGTCTACCGCTACAAGTAACATTAAAATCATCCACAAATAGTGATCCATCTACTGAAGCACTTAAAACCATAGGGAAACTATTGCTTTAATACTAAGTAAAGTCACAGACAAAATACTGCCTTGTGGAATACCATGATGTGGAACACCATCTTGATGAAAGTTGTCTGAGAGGGTTGGTCCTACACGTACTTGAAACTGTCTGTCATTTAAAAAAATAGATATAAATTGAGGCAAGCGACATCAAAGAATGTAAATCTTTTAAAATACCATGCTTCCAAGTAGTATCATATGCTTTTTCAAGATAAAAAAGATTGATGGTCCATAACTTAAATAAATATAAAATACTAAATGCTAAAGCCCGGCGTATTTTTAAACAAAATAAACGCACGTCTTGGCAAAATTATGTGTCAAGGATAACTTCACGAACGCCAATGTCAAAGGTTTGGAACATGATCCAGAAAATAAAGGGTAAGGGGACCAAATCAAGCATCCACCATCTACAATCTGGAGATCAGTTGTTAACTGATCGATCCGATATCGCAAATAAACTGAGTGAAACGCTTGCCAAACATTCTTCCTCGTCTAATTATTTTCCAAAATTTCAAAAATACCAAGAACAACAGGAGAAGAAACCCATCAATTTTCATTCGGACAACGGGGAAGATTATAACGAACTCTTTTCTATCCATGAGCTTTATAATGCTCTTGAACAAGCTAATAATACCGCTACAGGAGCTGATGGTATACATTATCAACTCCTGAAACACTTACCAGGATCATGTTTAGAGACTCTGTTGAATATCTTTGATGAAATTTGGACGTCAGGTAAATTTCCTTCATCCTGGCGTGATGCCATAGTTGTTCCCATACCTAAACCTGGACGTGATCATACTGATCCATCTAATTATAGACCTATTTAACTGACTAGCTGCGCTTGCAAAACCATGGAACGCATGGTCAATAACAGATTGATATGGTACTTAGAATCAAACAACTTAAACACAGATATTCAATGTGGTTTTCGCAAAAATCGAAGTACCATTGACCATTTGGTTCGATTGGAATCATTCGTTAAGAATGCCATTGTATCCAAATAGCATGCAGTGTCAATCTTTTTCGATTTAGAAAAGGCTTATGACACTACATGGAAGCACGGTATTTTAAAAGATATTCATGACTTTGGATTGCGAGGTCGTCTGCCTCAATTAATTTTTAGCTGACAGGCAATTTCAAGTCCGCGTGGGTTCTACCTTGTCTGATTATTATGCTCAAGATCAGTGTGTCCCACAAGGCAGTATTTTGTCTGTCACTTTATTTAGCATTAAAAATCAACAGTTTAGCAAAGGTCTTAAATGATTCAATTGATGGATCACTTTTCGTGGATGATTTTAATATTTCTTGTCGTGGGAAAAACATGCACACAATTGAAAGACAACTCCAGCTTTGTTTAAATAAGATTGATAAATGGTGTATGGAAAATGGATTTAAATTTTCAAAATCCAAAACTAATTGCATCCACCTTTGCCGAAAGTATAAACCTCATAAAGACCCCGAACTATATCTAGATAACACACCTATTACAGTTGTTAAAGAAGCAAAATTCTTGGGCATAATTTTTGATGAACATTTAACATTTCGACCACACATTAAATATTTAAAAAATAAATGCCTGAAGGCCCTTGATTTGCTGAAGGTTGTATCTAATACAAAGTGGGGTGCAGACCAGAAAACCCTCCTCCAACTATACCGAGCTCTTATACGATCCAAACTTGATTACGGCTCCGTTGTGTATGGCGGAGCCTGCAAAAGCAACCTGAAACTTTTAGATTCTATTCATCACCACGGTCTAAGACTTTGTGTTGGATCCTTTCGAACTTCTCCCCTTGACAGTCTTTATGTTGAAGCCGATGAACCTTCTTTGAACCATCGACGTATTAAGCTTTCTTTGCAGTATGTTACAAAACTGTTTTCTAATGAATCCAACCCTGCATACAACTGCGTTTTTAATCCTCTCTACGAGGATTTTGTATGGGAAAAAAACTTCTCTTATTCCGCCTCTTGGAATACGAATTAAACCTTTCCTTTCTGCTGCTGGCATTAAGCTACAAAATATAGCTCCTTCCTGTCTTCTTTCGTCTCCTCCTTGGCAATTGGTTAGGCCAGAGGTTGACCTCACCCTGACAATGTTTAAGAAATCCGAAACAAATGAATTACAATACAAACAAGGATATAATCAGTTAAAAACTAAATATGGCAATTACAAATCCTTGTTCACAGACGGGTCCAAGGACGGTGGCGCTGTGGCCTGTGCCACTGTTATTGGTTCTACAACAATATCGTCTAGAATACCGGACAATGCCTCTATTTTCACAGTGGAAGCAAATGCCATATTAACGGCTCTTAAACATATTGAAAGACACCCTAAACATAAACAGTATATAATTTATTGAGACTCTCTTTCTTGCCTTCAGGCTATTAAAAACTTATCGTGTAAACATCCACTTTTAATAGAAATTATTGAAATATATAATGTTCTTGCTACTGGCCAATACGACATCGTCCTCTGCTGGTTACCTAGCCACGTAGGCATTTCTGGTAACACAATGGCCGATTTTGCTGCCAAGGCAGCACTCAACAAATCTGTGACATGAAATAAAACCCTACATTGGTTACACCTACTTGGGTTGTCAGTCCAGATCTGAAGAGGTCATCATGCGACGATGTCGCATTGGCCATACTAGATATACTCACAAATACTTATTAAAAGGTGAAGATCCTCCGTTCTGTATCCCTAGCCTTGTGATGAGAGAGTCACGGTCAAGCATATACTGCTTGACTGTGTTGAATTCTCCATCACAAGGGAGAAATATTTTACTGTTAAAACAGTTAAAGATCTTTTTAACACAGTTAGTTCTCATTTAATTATTGCATTTTTAAAGGAAATTGAGTTATTAGTTGAATTCTGAACAAATTCTAGACTAGGAAGTTGAGCTGTTTGTGGCTGTACCCTCGAAGGGGGTTGAAGTATTGTAAAATTATTGTCCTCCTGAGAGGGTACGTAAGTCCCACATCGTTCAAAGCCAGTGTAAACGTACCAGGAGTTTTAAATGTAGTATTCTTGTTCTTTTAAGTTTGGCTAAAATTTCCTACAATCGCCATCAGCTGAAGGGATGATGTAAATCCAACTAGGATCCACGCAGGTAGCAAAGGTACTGTAAGTCCCCTTGGTCTCTAGTGTGGTGATCTACCTTCCGTTGTTGGCGATCTATAGCCTATTTTTATAATGTGTTATCCCCTATCGCTAAATATTTTAGAATTCATTTCTAATTTTACTTGTATATCTGTGATATTCTAGTCATTTTACTGTCCTTTGTTGACAGGATTATATAATCAATCTTTCATTATTGTTACTCTATATATTGTTTTAGTCACGATGTGGCTGAAATATTGCCAAAGTGACTTTAAATTTTAACTCACTCACTCACTCAAAAAGATTGACATGGCATTTTGTTTTCAATGAAAGAATTTTTAACAAATGATTCCAAACGAATCAAGTGGTCAATTGTGCTTCGGTGTTTACGGAAACCACTTTGTATATCAGTGATCAGACTGTTGGTTTCCAAAACCAAACTAAGCGATTATTTACCATTCGCTCCATGGTTTTGCAAACACAGCTAGTTATGGAAATAGGTCGGTAATTTGATGGATCTGTGCGGTCCCTCCCAGGCTTTGGAATAGGAACAACTATGGCTTTTCGCCACGAAGGGGGGGAATCAAAACATGGTCCAAAATGCCAAGTTACGTTTCGATACATGATCCACCCAAGTGTTTTAAGAGTTGGTAATAGATATCATCAGGTCCTGTTGCAGTATCGTGAGCCTGTGGTAGCGCAGTATGAAGTTCATGTAATGAAAATACATCATTATAATCGTCACCATTATCAGATTTAAAATTCACTGTTTTCTTCTCTTCGTGTGTTTGATAAGTCTGGAATTTAGGATGATAATTTGAGGAGGACGAATGTTTAGCCAAAGTTTCACCCAACCTGTTTGCAATATCAGATTCTTCAGTTAGTATGTTGTTATCATTTTTTAGATGCTGAATACGACTGGATTTGAAACCTTTGCCTTTCATTCTTTGGATCATATTCTACACCCTTGACACAGGAGTACGGGAATTTATTTTGGAAAAGTAATTTTTCCGTGTATGCCGTGTAATGTGCTTAAACGTTCGTCGAGCTTTAGCGTAACTGATTTTTGTATTATTTAAGTTATGTACAGTGGGATGAAGGCGAAAATATTTCTCTGCTTTCTTCCTCTTTTCCCTAACCTGTCTGTATTCATCATTAAACCATGGTTTACGGATGTGCGGGTTTACAGAGGACATAGGAATAGTTTCATCAGCTATATGTTTTAGTTTGTCCGAGAACATTTTAATTGGATCAGGTACATCCATGAAAAGGTCTGATTTAAGTTCCTTAAGGCAGGTGGCCTGAAAAAAGGGTCAATCGGCCTTTGAAAAATTCCATCTTGTTACAGGCGGATCATCGGAAGGGTTAATTGCTGTAAGTACTGTTGGAAAATGGTCACTATCACAAAGATCATTATGGACTGACCATTCAGATTCATTATAAAGTTTGAATCAGTGAGTGACAGGTCTAAGGAAGAATATGTTCCCGTTGCATGATGTAAATATGTGTCAGAGCCATCATTGAATATACATAGATCTTTATCAGATATAAACTCTTCAAGAACTTTCCCTTTACTGTTGGTATCAGGACTTCCCCATAATGGGTTGTGGCCATTTAGATCACCCATAATGATACAGGATTTTGGTAATTGGTCAAATAAATCTTGAAGGTCAGTCTGGTGAAGAATGAAAGCTGGCGAGATATACGAGTAAGGGTTATATGTAAAGTAAGACGAACAGCAACAGCCTGAAGATTGGTTTTAAGAGGAACATGGCTATGGATAATGCCATGTCTCACTAATATGGAAGATCTACCTGTAGATTTGTCACCTGGAGGTAAAAAAGAATGATAAGAATAGTATTTACGTAATTCGAACTCATCACTTTGTTTCAAATAGGTTTCTTGAAAACAAAATGCTGATGGTTTAAAGTCCTGTGCTAGTAATTGTACTTCATTAAAATTAGTCCTAAGTCCCTGCAGTTCCACTGGATTAAGGAGTTATTGTTCATTTTACAGCAGGTGGCAGTACTGGGGACCGACTTTTCCTCTTTCGAGGCGAACTGCTTCTATGGATGAGGAGAGACGTCCATGTCTTCCAAGAGTTGAAATTTATTATAGATTTGTACAGGGTCACGCGATCCCTTTTCTACTCTATCAGATGGCAAGGATTTTTCACTGCAGGGGATACTGTTTGTGAGTCAGTCTGGCAAGCTGATGAGTCATGATTCTCATCAACAGCAGAATCTGATGTACTTAAAGTGTGTTTGTCAGCTTTAACCCAGGTGATATCTGTCTGACATGAAAACAGACAGAACGGATTTAGCTTGGGGGCGAGCAACAACAGCAGTGTATGTCATACTTGATGACTAGGGCGAGGCTGCATTTACTAAACGTTTTGCCTCATGATAGGTGACATTCTTTTGAGTTTTGATTTTGATAATTTCAAATACACGTTTCCAGATTTCACATGACTTTGACGAAGACATATGGTCTCCAAGACAATTGACACATTTTGGAGAAGACAAACAGTCAGAATCTTCATGATCTTCTTCACCACAACTGTAGCATGTTGCACGATTCCTGCAAGACTAGGCACCGCGACCAAACTTTTGACACTTGTAACAACGAAGTGGATTTGGAATATATTGCTCCACTTCGATATTACAATATCCAGCTTTGATATACTTTGGGTGTTTCCGTTGTGAAAAACAAATGAAATAAGTGTTTGTATTTAAAGTTTCTTAAATGTTTCTTAAACGTGAATCGTTTGACATGAGTGACTTCTGGATTTTGTAGTTCAGTGGCGATTTCAGTTTCACTCATGTGGGGAAGCCACCGGTCTCTGTCTCTCAAGATGCCTTTGATGCTGTTCAGAGACTCGTGTGGAGAAACCGAAACTGCAGTATTTGCAAGCTGTTTTGTAGCTGATTGTTTTGCTGTTTTACACTCTATGAGCAGAAACCCAGATCTAAGTTTTGTGACAGCTTGGACAACACCAACTAGTCCATAAATTGCTTTTGATGTAGCAAATGGATTAAGTTTTAGAGGTTCACCGTCAGTAAAAGATACAACCAAATCTAAAAGTGTTATGTGAATGAAAAAGCCAAGAGAAAATTGAAACAATACAAAATCAAATCTGTGCAATTACATGAATAATCCACGCACAGGGCTTGGTGTGATCAGCCGATTGGTTGAACCGGGCCCATTCAACCACCCGTCTAGGTGAAGTCAGGGCCAAAGTGGTGTATTGAGCAACAGGAACACGGTTGCAGGCCCCTATTGCCCTTAACTACCAGGATCCCTTTCTCCGCCGACACAGGGCCACAACCCACGGCAAACGGGTTGGTGGACCAAATATGCCCCCCGGGTCCACAACGAGGGTGAGCGGCTCTCAGCGTTACCCAGCACCCACCACGAGGAGGTGGCCGTTCACGGGTGCCGACGTCATAAGAGGCTGATATGGGAATGAACCAATGCAACGTGAATGGTATGTGTATTACTTCAGCGAACGGAAAGCCACTGATATCGGGAACCGAAAATTTAAATGACCATATATATTACTGGATATACTTTTTCACTGCAATATTCTGATAACGTTAAAATGAAAATATAAAAGAAAAACGGTTAGGGGATATGGTTCACGGTACAAATAGAACAAAATCGACGAATGTTTTGCACCATTCGTTATTTATCTAGGCATTATCAATGTGTAATCTTGCGTCTTCGTTAAATGTTACCCTATTGACGTTGTAGTTGGATTATTTGAATAATGTGATAAAAAATCACATCTATAAACAGTAGGATTAGACTTAAAAGAGTTAAATCTGGACTGTCTGTGCATTTCTCCACTTGGTTTCGGGATGTAATTTTTGGCTGTTCAAGCAGAGATAATTCAAGTATTATAACTACCCATCAATACAGAATTAATATGCTGACGTGTCTATGTGCTCCTTGTGTTGGATTACCTTAGTATTAACATGTGCATACAGCATGGGCTATCCCTCAGTATTCTAGTATTCTATTCCTACCTATCTACTTTCCCACAATCCTTCCAGGTACATATTTGGAGGTGGGGGTAGGGGGTGTGGGAGGGAAGCAGCATTCTGTTGCATGTATGTGCGTTTCCTTGTTGTCCACATGTATGCCACATTAGTATCCATCAGTGTTTTTACTCACCATTACTCGCCATCTGTTTTCGCGAGTAACGTGGATCGCGTGTCTTTCCCCAGCAGTGGCACCGCCACAAAATATGCAACAGTTGAAGTGTGGAATTATCCAATAAATATTTCATTTCACGTTATCGCATTGCTTAGCAAAACGTAGTTCAGAGATGCGCAAGGAATGCGTAACAACTGTACCATGCCTCATATCTATAATTTGGTGGTCTATGGGTAACTGTTTGCATGCTACACTGTACGTGGAGTGATTCCACTAACATCACATTTCTCTTTTTATAGGGACATGTTAAATACGAATCAACGGGATTTAAAATGATGACTACGGTTTGACAAACACATTGCTTCTGTTCATGCCAATATGTAAATACAATCGTATATACCTTCAAAGAACTTTCAACCCGAGATTTAAACGGACACTCTTTTCCAACTGCCGACCGACATTGATAGTCAGTCCATATAGCATATGTTAAACTGTTGTATGATCTGTTGCTGGTTCTCCTAAATCCCACATGTCATCTGTGCTGGGATCGGAAGAATTTCATGCGATAGCTAATGTCTGTCCTGTGTAAAAATCATGATCTGAGGAGATGATTCACCCTCCTAGCTCCCCACCCACCATGGAGTGTCAACAAGGACGGTGCCTCATGCCTGTGGGTCTCCAGCAGACGGCACCAAGGATACTAGGAGGGTATACTCCAGCAGAAAATATCTTGAAAGGATATATCCTGCCAGATTTGCTGGCTTGCTTGTCTGACAAGCCCAAATATATCCCAGGCAGCGTAAAACAATTCAATTCTGAACATTACAGTGTGTTCGCGAATGGGAATAAGCACGTCTTACATTTTCATTTTCATTTCCAAATGTAGCTCAATATGACCCAGACAGCTGCCGACAGCCCATTGGTGTTCAGCGAACATTCAATAGCCCAGAGAGTTATCATTTTGCACGGGAGAGCGGGAAGACTCTAATAAAACATTTCCCATTCATGAGCTCCAAACTGCACTTGGTCAAGGTCAAGGTCATAACACCGTTCCAGGAGCTGATAACATACATTATCAACTCCTGAAGCACTTACAAGGATCTTGTTTACAGACGCTCTTATATATTTTTAATGATATTTGGACTTCAGGTAAATGTCCTTCTTCATGGCGTGACGCTATAGTAGATCCACCCAATTATCGTCCGATTTCATTGACTAGCTGTGTTTGCGAAACCACGGAACGCATGATAAATAATCGACTTGTTTGGTACTTGGAAACAAATAATCTCATAACAGACATACAGTGTGGTTTCCGTAAAAACAGAAGCACAGTCGACCACTTAGTGGGTTTGTAATCATTTCTTAAAAACGCACTAAATAATAAACAACATTCTGTGTCTATCTTTTCTTTGTCTAGAAAAAGCATGTGACACAACCTGGAAACATTTTAAGAGATTTACATGACTTCGGTTTGCAAGGTCGTTTGCCTCAATTTATAGATAACTTTTTAAACGACAGACAGTTTCATGTCCGAGTGGGTTCTAGCCTGTCTGATCATTACAATCAGGATCAGGGTGTCCCACAAAGCAGTATTTTGTCTGTCACTTTTTAGTATAAAGATAAACAGTTTATCAAAAGTTGTAAACGATTCAATTGATGGGTCGTTATTTGTGGATGATTTTAATATTTCTTGCCGTGGTAAAAATATGCATGAACGGCAACGGCAGTTGTGTTTAAACAAGATTGATAAATGGTGTCTTGAAAACGGCTTTAAATTTTCTAAATTGAAAACTAACTGCATACATTTTTGTCGTAAATACAAACCACATAAAGGCCCTAAACTTGTGAAGGAAGCTATGTTCTTGGGTCTAATCTTTGATTTACACTTAACGTTTTTACTACATATTAAATCCCTTGAAACTAAATGCCTAAAAGCTCTGGACTTGTTGAAAGTGATTTCAAATTCTAAATGGGGAGGGGAGCTACCCTTCTCCATCTATATCGATCACTCGTGCGTTCTAAACTTGATTGTGGCTCCGTCGTCTATGGTGGAGCCTGCAACAGCAACCTAAAACCTTAGATTCAGTTCATCATCAAGGTCTAAGACTTTGTCTTGGGTCATTTAGAACCTCTCCTGTTGACAGTCACTACGTCACAATATATCACAAAACTCTTCTCTAACGCACCTAACCCTGCATATAACTGTGTCTTCAATCCTATTATATAAATACAGGCTATAGATTGCTAACAACTGAAGGTAGATCACCACACTAGGGACCATGGGGACTTACAGTACCTTAGCTTCCTGCATTGACCGTAGCTGGATATACACCATCCTTTCAGATATTAGTCACATCTAGCCACAAATTTACAATACACATATACTACGATTAAAAACAGTGGAAAGTCTATATGTACTTGGAATGTTTTGGGATTTCCTACACTCTCAAGAGGACAATAATTTTACGGTACTTTAACCCCCCACAAGGATACAGCCACTAACAATCTTAGTTACTAATTCAAACTTCCAATCATAAAATATTTATCTATTTACAATTGATTTAACAAATCTCATTCTTTCTAAAATGTAATAATGTTATTGTTAAAAAGATCCTTCATAGTTCTTGATGTCAAATAGACATGCTTGACTGTGATTCTTTCATCACAAGGGATACAAAATGAAGGATCTTTACCTTTCAGTAGGTTTTCATGTGTAATTACTTATGCCTACCTGGGTGTCCCACTTCGTTTTTGCATCAGATCACGGATATCAGATCTAATGGTAGCTTTATAATCAGTGTAGGGAATAAGAAGTGGTGTCACAGATTTGTTGAGTGCTGCTTTAGCAGCAAGGTCAGCCAAAGTGTTACCAGGCATACCAACATGGCTGGGTAACCAACAGAAGACGATGTAGTATTGGCCAGTAGCAAGATAATTATAAAGCTCAATAATTTCTATTAAAAGTGGATGTTTACACGATAGGTTTTTATCTGAACGCAAGAAAGTGAGTCAGAAAATATTACGTATTGTTTATGTTTAGGGTGTCTTTGAATATATTAAGTGATGTTAATATGGCGTTTGCTTCTGCAGTAAAAATAGAGCTGTTATCAGGTATTCTATAAGATATTGTTCTCGATCCAGTGACTGTGGCACAAGCTATTTTCCAGCTCAATACTAGAAGCAACACGAAATGTCTTAATTCTGAGCCCAAGAGGGGGAACAAGAGAAGACTTTTTGTTATACAAATTATAGGCAGGATTAGACTCGTAACATATTGTAAGGATAATTTTATATGGCGTTGGATAAGAGATGGCTCATCTGCCTCAACGTAGAGACTGTCAACAGGAGATGTTCTGAAGGACCCTAGACAAAGTCTCAAGCCTTCGTGGTGGACAGAATCTAGTAGCTTCAGGCTGCTTTCGCAGGCTCCACCATATACGATGGAGCCATAATCAAGTTTGGAACGAACCAGGGATCAGTATAGGTGAAGGAGGGTAGTTTGATCTCCTCCCCACTTTGAATTAGAAACGACTTTTAATAAATCCAGCGCCTTCACGTATTTAGTTCTTAGGGATTTGATATGGGGGAGAAAAGTTAAATGAGAGTCGAAAATCAGACCCAAGAACTTGGCCTCCTTAACAACTTGGATGGGAGCGCCATTTGAAAACAATTCTGGGTCTTTATGCGACTTGTATTGTATACAATTGGTTTTCGGCTTAGAAAATTTACAACCGTTTTCAAGACGCCATTTGTTTACTTTGTTTAAGCACAATTGCAGTTGCCTTTCAATAGTATGCATATTTTTACCTCGACAAGAAATATTAAAATCATCCACAAAAAGTGATCCATAGATTGAATCATTTGAATCCTTGGATAAACTGTTTATCTTGATACTAAAAAGTGTTACAAACAAAATGCTGTCTTGTGGGACACCCTGATCCTGAATATAATGATCAGACAGGTTGGAGCCCACTCGGACTTGAAATTGCCTGTCTTTTAAAAACTGCGATAAAAAAAGAGGTAAACGACCCCTTAAACCGAAGTCATGTAAATCTTTCAAAATGCCATGCTTCCAGGTGGTATCGTAGGCTTTCTCGAGATCAAAGAAAATCGATACTGCATGTTGTTTATTTACAAAAGCATTTTTACCAAAGGATTCTGGGCGTACCAGATGATCAATGGTACTACGATTTTTCCTGAAACCACACTGAATATTTGTGATAAGGTTATTGGTTTCAAGATACCAACCTAATCTATTATTCACCATGCGTTCCATGGTTTTACACACACAGCTAGTGAGAGATGTTGGTCTATAATTCCACGGATCTGTATGATCCCGACCAGGTTTTGGGACTTTCCGCCAGGAAGGTGGGAAATTCCCCGATGTCCATATTGAATCAAAGTATTAAGCAACGTTTCCAGACACGATTCGGGCAAGTGCTTAAGGAGCTGATAGTGGATATCATCAGCCCCTGTTGCTGTATCATGAGCTTGCTCAAGGGCGGTATGTAGCTCATGTATTGAGAGTAATTTATTATAATCCTCACCGTTACCTGAGTTCAAATTTAATCTTTTCTTCTCCTGTTGTTTCTGCAACTTTTGAAACTCAAGGACATAATTGGATGAATATGAATGCTTGGCGAGAGTTTCACCAAGTTTATTTGTAATGTCAGTTTTGTTACTTAATAAATTATCACGACCCTTTAGATGATGAACAGTAGATTCAGAACCTTTCCCCTTTATTCTTTGAATCATGTTCCACAGCTTTATCATTGGCGTGCGTGAATTTATTTTACCAACGTAATTTCTCCACGACTGATGCTTATTTTGTTTGAAAACCCGTCTTGCTTTGGCATTTAAAATTTTTACTTTATCTAGAGTATGTACGGTGAGGCGTCGGCGAAAACACTTTTCAGTTTTCCTTACACACTTTCTGGCCTGTTTACATTCTGTTATTGAACCACGGTTTATGAATGTGACGAACTGCAGGGGACTTAGGAACAGACTGGTCTACAATTTCATTTAACTGAGCAGAGAACAACTTTATCAGGTCTGTTGTATTTATAAAATTTTTCCGGTATTAATTTTTCCATAAACAATGTTTCATTCAAAGACCAATTTGCCTTATTTGTATTCAGGTGAACAGCGCTATGAATGATATCCTGTCTAACTAATATAGTTGAACCTCCAGTTGTTTTATCCCCTGGAGGAGAAAATGAATGATAAGGACAATACTGCCTTAAATCAAATGCATCGGTATGTTTGAGATACGTCTCTTGGAGACATAGTGCTGACGGTTTAAACTCTTGAACCAACAACCGTACTTCATTTAAGTTATTTTTAAAATCCTTTGAAATTCCAATGTAATAGATTAGGTGAATAAACCATTGTGGTTTAAATATCTAAGGAGGTAACAGGAGATACTGCTCTCCCTTTCTTTTTCGGTGAGTGACCACAAGCGCTCACACGGGTGGATACTTCAGTATCCATATCTTCAAGCAATCCACATTTATTGTGAAGTAGCACAGTGTATTTTAGTGCTTTCGACAATCTATCTGACCCACTCTGCTTTTTCTTAATATCTACTTTGGTACACTTTGGCAGTTTAATTTGATAGGATTCTGTTTGTGTAGAAGATGTTGTTCCTGTTTTAATGATGGCTGTTTTGAATTTAGAGCTGCTTTTTTAATCATTACTGTTTCAGAAAGGGATGAAGTCAAATCAGTTTGAGAAGGAACAGACGTGGTCACCTTTTTGGCTATTGAAGCATAAGATGGACGTTCAGCATTTTCAGGTATAAGTAATCGGGCTTGTTGTCTGGCATCAGAGTAACTGAGTCGTTTCTCATATTTCAGTTTCTTCACACTGGCCTCATATTTCCACATGGGACAGTCTTTTGATGATGCCATGTGATCGCCTTTGTAATGTAAGCACTTAATGATGTTAGTGCACATCTTCCCATCATGATCAGATTCTCCACATCTGAAACAAGTCAATTTATTCTTACAAGAATTTTGCCCATGACCAAACTTCTGGCAATTGAAACAACGGGTAGGGCGTGGAATAAAAAGATCCACAGGAATAGAAAAACATCCAACCTTAATAGCGTGGCGTGTCAAAAGTCAAAAGGTATGTATTTCACGGAAAATCACGGTCATCTTTACGATAAGTAAACCGCTTGGCATCAATGACATCTTGACTTATAAGCTCTCATACGATTCATCAGCAAGGCTTCGGTCTCTAGGCCCTTAGAGAAATTAAGGGTTTTATGTGCAGAACAGGTGACAGGAATGTCTGCTAATTTGGTTGAAGTCATAAGATTAATGGCCTGTGATTTCCTGTCACATTCAACCAAAAGACCTCCAGAGCATAATTTTGTAACGTCTTGGAAGTCAAGACACCGGCTTTACCTTGTAGACCCTTTTCCAAAAGAAATGGTTAATAGGAAGAAAGGGCACGACCACCCTTTGCTTCAGCACAAGAAATCGTGGCCAATTATTTCTTTCGGAATACAATAATTTGGTAACGATTTTTTCTTCATCAGAATCAAGTTCAGAATCAGATTCTGAAGGTTGACGTTTTGGGGGTTTTTTTTGACTGTGTTTACCCATGTTGAAATGCATATTGGTTCAGCAACCCTGCTCCCTGCCCGCCATGGAGCGCCAACAAGGGCGATGTCATACGTAAGCGGACTTCCATCAAACTGACACCAAAGGTGGGGAGGGGTTGGCAAGCACTTAGCGTTACCCAGCCCCCAATACGAGGAGGTAGTTCGCCACGGGTGCCCCCGATGTGAGGTCGTTTTATTCATACACCAATGTGATTCATGTTTTGACGGATGATCGCATACCGGACATTGCACCTCTACTCCACAAATCATCTTGCAAAACTGTCCAACAGTGTATTTGTGTTTTACAAATTCTTTCATCATGTTAAATATAATACAATCTGTTCATACTATGAAACTTTGGCTTTGAAAAGTGGACGTTTCTTTTGCATGAGAGTTTACCGGTTGTCTGACTTCCATTTTTGAGTAAGTCGCAGTGGCTTAGCGGGTTAGGCGACTGGCTATGTAAACTGGCGATTAGGTGCCTGACTCTGTGGGTTCGGGTACGGGTTCTAGAATGTGTACTTTACCAAGAAAGTGTTGTCCTAAATAGGACACGTGTTGCCTGAGAAAGAGTGTTAATGATGCTGTTTAGATCAGCACCACACACATGGACTGGTCTACAAGGTCACTTGATCTTAATCTCATGCTTAGGGCATTATTGGAAGTCGTGTCTACGGTCTCCAAGGTCACCCCCAGACTCTGGATGACTTTGAGCAGGCACTATAGAGAGAATGGCAGAACATTTTAAAACAGCAACTCGATCATTTGGTCAATGCCAAGTTTGCATTTGTGCTTATGGTGAGACACATTACTGGACCTTTCTTCATTGTTCAAAACTGACTTGACCCCATGGTCCCTAGTGTGGTGATCTACCTTCAGCTGTTGGCGGTCTATAGCCTGTTTTTTAGATTGTCTTGTTCATATAGTGATATCAGTTTTAACTTTCCACGCCAGTTTTAATGCCACTTGCGATATGCTAGTTGATTATATTGCCGATGTGACGTTAAATATTGACTCACTTGAAAACTGACTGGAACCTTAATAATAAAGGTCACATGCAACCAACAAAAACTAATCTTAATTAAAACACATTTATCACTTATTCATGACATATGATATACACTGCTGCTTTTAAAAAAAAACAAATAAAGAAAATTATAAGCGTACAATCGCAATTCAAAAGTGCAATATTTTACCGAACCCAGTCATAGCGGGTGGATATGCACTCAAGTGTAACGACGGCTTCCGATTGGCTGTTACATTTGCTGATATGCTGAGGGTTCATTGTATGTACAGAAAGATGATCTGTTTGATGGGCATTTTAGAAGTAGCCAGTCACAAGAAAGTAAGATTCTTTATGGATAACAACTTCTTTTTGTGTACTTAATGCGTCGTTTCAGTGTGGATTCATATACTGTTGTCAAACAAAATCATATACACTAAAAGAAGTCGTTATCCATGATGAATGTATATATATAGAGATGTTGGCTTTGGAAAATACATGTCTGAATTTGCGCTCGATCCAATCAAAAATCATGTCAGTAGAGATGGTAAACTACTGCGTGGCTGGAATCTGTCATTCGTCCAAGTACAAAGCAGGACTTGAAACTGACAAGAGTTTGCACCAGTTTCCATCAGATCCAGTCATCCGAGAAAAATGAATGTAGTTTGTTTGCAACCCACAGACATAAAAACATGTCATGTGTATCACACGTGTCTAATTACATAATGTGGCAGGCACGGGACTCGGGTGCACGAGTCATATATCAACTTATTTTCTTTATGTCGTATAGTCTGATAGGTGTTAAGTTCAAATTGCACGTGGTCAGTGATTGAAGTTGTGTATTGCATGTTGTCTTTAGCAGACAGGCAGACAGACATACAGGTGTGAATAAACCAGACACTGAGCTTTCTCTGTGACAGAGACTGCTTACCACAATCAACAGGTTTTTTGACGTAGCGAGTAGATTATTTACTTGTTTGTGTACACAACCAAGATTAGACTACTGCTCACGACCTCAGACGCTGGGCATACATACTGTTTCAAGCTCCACGAACCTATTCACTGCGCATGCGTTATGGACGCAGCACAGCACTTGAAACCAGTTGTCCCCCCAGCGCTGGGGGGAATTCAGTGAAACGTTTGAACTCCAATTTCGCGGGCTTTTTTTCATCGCGTTGTTTTCAACTTTATAGGTTGAATTGGCATTTTTTATGATTTGTTTCGCTAAGTGCATACCGAAAGGTACCAGTTGTGTTTTACGTTGCATGTGACCTTTAACATTGTGCTAGGATGCTTCGTGGGTGTATGCTTTTGATGATTTCTACGTCTATTATGTGCTCAGTACCATTTCATTTCATATTATTAATCGTGTGTACATATGTTTCACCTTTCTGTTGCATCATTCCATGATTGCAATTTCAAAAAATGAAAATGTAATGAGGCCAAAAATGTGTGTTGCATAACATTTTGTGAGGAGTATATTTTTATGATAGCGTACTAATTTTCCATTAGGAGCTGTCAAAAACCAGCGAGTAGTCTTTCGATGACAGGGTTTTAGGTTCTGTTTTTGGGGGGTTTTTTTATTTACTGTTGATAAAATTTAAATTGTTCAGTTGTCACGCTACGCCTGCAATATTACTGGTGTGATGCTAACACTTAACTCACCTACTCACTCCATTTGGTATAACTTGCAATGAAAGAATCACGGTCAAGCATTTCCTGTTTAACTGTATTTATAAGGTACGAATATTTCAATATATATTTCACCCGTGAACGGACAAATCATTGTGGTGGGTGCTGGGTAATACCAAGAGCCTTTCACAACCGTCGTGGACCGGGAGGGGGAGGGGGGGGGATATTTGGTTTACCAACCCGTTTGCCGTGGTTTGCGGCCCTGTGTCGGCGGAGAAAGGGATCCTGGTGGTTGAAGGCAATAGGGGCCTGCAACCGTGTTCCTGTTGCTCAATACACCACTTTGGCCCTGACTTCACCTAGATGGGTGGTTGAATGGCCCGGTTCAACCAATCAGCTGGTCATGCCAAGCCCTGAGCACCACATTTCATTGCTCGATCTTTTGTTTGGCTGGGTATGCTATGATACATGTTTGTTGGGTTTTTTTCAAACTGAGAAAATGTGCCTAGATGTCAGTGTCAGAAGGCGGTGGATCATGGGTCAAGAATTATTAATTATTAATTTTTCTGCTGGAGTATATCATCAGGGTATCCTTGGTGCTGCAAGTAGGAAACCCACTTACAATTAACATTGTCCACTCCGTGGTGGGTTGATGAATCAAAATAATCTTACCATGGACTATCAAACCCCCACAAAAGAAAACAAAAAACAATCAAAACCAATCGTCATTTCGACAATGATAATGAACAAAGGTCATCCAACTCAACAGACAACTGGCCACGTTTCCTGCTTCTCAATACTGCAGACACCACTGAAACTAAACCCTTTTGTAATTATAAGTGCATATATGGCATCGCAAGTGAGGTGGAGAACATAAAACGATTGCGTTCAGGATTTTTTCTGGTTGAATGTAATAGCAAAACAACCACCAGCCTGATGAATACAGAAACTTTTGCTGGAATCCATGTTTCAGTTATTGAACACAGAATACTGAACACCAACAAAGGTATCAAAAGAGACAGAGATCGTTTGTTGGCCGAAATGTCAGAACTGGACATCGTTTCTGAAATGAAGGATTAGGGAGTCACATATGTCAAGCGATTCACCACCCGCAAAAAATAATGATGTCATTCCAACAAACACGTACCTCTTTTCCTTCTCTTCACCAAATCCTCCTAAGTGTGTCAAGGTTTGTTACTGCACTATGTCAGTTGATGTTTACATTCCAAATCCTATGCGATGTTTCAGATGCCAAAAATATGGTCATGGTGTCAACACGTGCACAGAGCCAATAACATGTACTCTGTGTAGCGAGACTTCACACGTAACTGAAGATTGTGAAAGCACGTTAAAAATGCACAAATTGTTCCAGTAATCATTCATACTTTTCCAAAGACTGTACAGTATGGAAAAAAATTAAAAAGTTAAATTTACTCAAAACATTAGCTTCGCTGATGCTAAAAGGCATCAACAGTACCAAATGTTTCATATGCATCAGTCGTTAAGACACCGTCTGGAAGTTTGTCAAGAGTAAATCCGGCAGTCACCAGTTTTTCCATAGAGTGTCAAACAGATTTTGACTTGGGTGAAAACAGTCAGATCCAAGTTCAGGATGAAGCACAGTTATAGCCTCAGTGCACTCAGAAGACTCGCCCAGAAACAATTTCAAAGAAAGCAGCGAAAAATAGTCAAGACTAGGGCAGAAACTGTGAAAAAATGTGTCACAGCTTCTAAGGGTTCAGAGAACCGTCTACAATTATTTAGCAATTATGGTTCATTGGAGGAGATGGATGTGTCAGAAAACATCCGTCCCAGGGCACATAGCTTGTCGCCCTCAAAGAAAGCGAGAGGTAGATCCCCTATCCATCGACCTAAAAGATATGTCATTTTACTAATATCGTACAGCGGAATTGTAGAGGTCTAAGAACTAATTTCAATGAACTACAGCTTTTAGTCCAGGATCTCACACCATCGGCATTCTGTTTGAATGAAACGTATCTGAAACAGATAATTTTACGCCAGTTTCACGTCTACCATTCTCTTCTTCCCCCTCCGGGCCACTGGGGGATCTACTATTTTTATACGGCAAGATGTTATTCACAACACTGTTACACTAAACACTAATCTCCAAGCTGTTACAGTGCAACTGACTCTGGGAGTAGCATTTACACTATGTTCTCTATATATTCCGCCTTCTTCAACACTTCGACATGCTGATCTTCTATCACTCTATGACCAACTTCCAAACGGCAGAACATTATTTTCGCCATCATCTAACTGTCCTTAACTTAAATAAATTCAAAATACCGGATGCAAAGGAGCGTCGTACCATTAAACAAAACAAACGACAATCGAGGAAAAATATGTCTCCAAACTTAATTCACGCACGCCAGTGTCCAAAGTATGGAACATGGTTCAAAGAATTAAAGGCAAAGGTTCAAAATCTGCCGTTCACCATCTCAAAGATGCTGATAATTTAATTACTGACAAATGCAAATAAAATTGGCGAAACTCTTGCCAAAAATTCTTCATCAGCAAATTATGTCCCTATCTATTGAATTGTACAATGATCTTGCTTACTGGCAAATACGACATCGCCTTTTGTTGGTAACCCAGCCATGTAGGAATCTCTGGTAACACACTGGCTGACCTTGCTGCTAAACCGACACTCAACAAATCTGTGACACCACTTCTTATTCCTAACACTGATAATTAAGCCACCATTAGATCTCATAAAAGAAGTGGGACTACCAAGTAGGTATGAATAAATAGAGATAAAACCCTATATTGGTTATACCTACTCGGGTTGTCAGCCCAGATTTGAAGAGGTCATCATGCGAAGATGTCGCGTTGGCCACACAAGATACATCCACGAATATTATATTAAAAGGTAAGGATCCTCTGTTTTGTATCCCTTGTGATGAAAGAATCACAGTCACGCATATCTTGCTTGACTGTGTTGAGTATTCCATCACAAGGGAGAAGTATTTCAAATCAAGAACATTGAAGGATCTTTTTACAATACTAGATCTCATTTAATTATAGGATTTTTAAAAGAATTAGATCGGTTAACTAATTTGTAAATAGATAAATATTTTATCATTGGCAGTTTAAATTGGTAACTCAATTTGTGAGTGGCTGTACCCTCAACGGGGTTTAAAGTACTGTAAAGTTATTGTCCTCCTGAGAGTGTACTAAGTCCCGAAACATTTGATGTAACGTTTTCCAGGTTATTAATTGTAGTATTTTTGTCATTTTAATTTATGGCTATCTCTCCGCATAAAAGCCAGTGGCTTTAAGGGATGGTGTAAATTCATCAAGGGTCCATGTAGGCAGCAAATGTGATGTAAGTCCCCATGGTCCCTAGTGTGGTGATCTACCTTCAGTTGTTGGCAATCTAAAGCCCATTTTTATATTGTATTGTCCTCTATGGTTGAACTGTTGTAGATCTAATTACTAGTTAGTATTTTCTGTGATATTCTAGTTGGTTTTACTGTCCTTCGTTGACAGATTTTTATAACGTACCATTAATTAATATGTAGTTTTGTCATAAATCACTCTCGTCACGATATGGCTGGAATATTGCCGATGTGACGATAAATATTAACTCACTCACTCACTCAAACCACTGACTATTAAGGTTATTTTTAGTAATATAATTGCTGGTGACTTTCACGAAAGTTGTCGCTGTTTTTAACAATGTTTTATTTCACTCAAACCCAACCAAAATTGAGTAATTTGCTTCACTGCATGTTTCAACATGTCGCATAAAGTACCCATTAAGCACACAAAAGTTGCGTGTCAAAGTGTTCCCATACTTTTTGTCTACATAGTGTCTGTGTGTGTGTGTGTGGTCAATCAAAGGACAGAAATTACCCTCCACTAATCCACACCTCTAGTCATATAACTTCCCGTGCCCTCGAGACATATATTCCGTGTACTGAATATACTGCGGGGCTATAATTGCACCTCATTTACATTATAGAAGGTCACAACTACTTGTATATATATTCCTGCTACGTGTGTGGCATGGCAGTGTAATCTGTTTTATTGTGCGCATACAGATCTGTTTCAGAATTTACACACGTTCAACCATTGGAACCACCCTAGTACAAGCAGAAAGGTAAGCTGGTTTACCAGTATTGTTTCTGCCCAACTGGAGTAGCGTGAGGTCAGACAAATTACAAATCATATCTTTGTGCCTTACTTCTTGGGCCACCTGATGAAACGTAGAATATACCCCGAAACCTTATATCACAGAAGTTGACATCCATAAATTCTCACCTTATTGTAAATCACGTCTGCATGTAAGTGAAACACTTTGCACGGAGTCATCATTTTCCCTCTGAACTTCCAAATCATTTCTGGAGACAGTGGTAATGACAGGGTCTCTAGTCTGGAAAGGCCATTATTTATTGTTCCAGGTATATTAGGAAAGAGTAAACGAGTTCCTATCTCGTGTTACATGTTAGAAATAATGCACAATTTCACATCTACGCACTGTTATGTTTTAGATTACACACAATGTTGTGTTTAATGTCTTCTATAGGAATGATACTCAGTATTGTCGTTAGCCAATGTTGTTAATTCGGTTATATTAGAAAACAGGCACAGCAGCACTCCGAATAAGATAAGCGTCATAACTTATAACAGCTGTTCTTTGGACATTGTCTTTCATTTCTCATTCCTCTCCATTCCACTCATGGCGTACTTCTGGGTAATGCAAGTACACAAAGGGTACCTTCTTTAAAGCAGTGTTCTCAATTTCATCAGTGAGAGACACAGTGAAACCACCTACCCAGTGGTGAATTCTGTTTTCTGTTTCAACCATGAAGATCTTTTTAGCTTAAATTCTCACTTAATTATAGGTTGTTACAATACTCATGGTTTCACAAACTGCACCAATTTGTATGGTTTGTATACACACTGCATACAAGTACCACGCCATTCTGTATCGCAGCGTTTTATGCTCATCGAAAAGAATACGGTTCTTTTTTCCTCAAGTGTGCGACACAAATGCTAAGATTTCAGATTATCATGGCAAAGGTCTTTCATTTTCACTCTGATTGATTTCTGGATCAATATTCAAATTCTTTGTACTGTAGGCATATGACCTACTTATCAGCTCCTTTGTTTTGTGTGTAGGGTATGTATATATATATGAGTGTATAAACATTACATATATTGACGTGTCTTCATAGACGATCGTGCTGTACAAGACACTAACACGGGGGTGTTTTCATCCCATTGCTGCCTCTGTACGAATAATTTGTTCACAGCGTCGATGAAGTCTCACACGTTTGGGAAATGGGACTACGCAGTGTTTGGTGTCATGGTGGCAGTCACAGTGAGCATTGGTATATACCATGCTATAGTCGGGAGACACGGGAGCCTGGACGAGTACCTTCTGGCTGGAAGAAACCTGACCTACTTCCCCGTCGCGATGTCTTTACTGGCGACACTGACATCGACCCTTACCATGTTAGGAGCATCAGCAGAAGCATATAACAATGGCATCATGTATATTCTCAGTTTCATAGCGATCTCCACTGGAAAGCTTTTGGAAATGTACCTGCTCCTCGATCTTCTGAAGAGGTTGAACATATCGAGCCCATTTCAGGTATTGATTCACATTATCAATGGCCTCGAAAAATCAATAGACACTAAATACTGTAGTGTGTACTCCAATAATTTTCTTTATTTTCCAACTCATTTCCCTACTGTATACTGGCTTCAACTATTTGAATGTTGTTTTGGTCAAAGATTAGCTGGACGTATGATGAGAATGTCAAACAGGCTCTGAGCATATAGCGCTTTATCTTCAAAGCAGATATAAATGTAATGACCGGGTGTCTGACTGGTTATTCTCTACCCTATCCACAATTACGTTTGTTTTAGGCGTTGTTTGAGCTCCTGCTTTCTTCGAAATTCAATAATTCAACGCGATTCCTTAGGGGTAACACCAATTATGTCACACGACCTTTTCACGACACATAGGACTCTGTGAAACTGCTTATGAAACAATTAGTGTTTCCGGGTCAAATAGTTTATTGATGAAGGAAAATATTCCAGGCCGTGTCCGTTGAAGCGTCATACTTGCTAAAAGTTCCACCGGAATATTCCGTCAAGATATTACTTCTCATGCAAAGAATCTCCTGGGGGCAACGAATTATCTTTTACCATTAAATAAAGGGTTTGTTTGTATCACTTAAACCTTCATAAAAAAAACACTTGAAAAACTTATGGTTGTTACATTCAATTCATTAGGGCTCCATGTCTCTAGCCAGGAGACCTATTGTAATCGTTCCGAGTATTATTATGTTTCACAAATTAAGATAGATATGCAGCAGAGACTGTTTAGGTGATCACAGTCAGGCCACACGAGAGTTAAAACAGTGAAGTAATGGTGTTTAGACACAAGGGAACAGTTTCTAATACCGGTTTCGAATGCCATCAGGCCCTGGAGCTGTATTAGATCTGGACCTTTTAATAACACTTTTCGGGCAATCTGGTGAGATGTATCAGACAAACGACCTAGTTACTTTCTCATGCATTGCAAGGTCATAATCACTGATCCATGGTGCCTCTAGGTTACAGTTCCCGGGTATAGACCACAACTGTTTCCAAAACCTTTCATTGGCATCCATGAGAGGAAGTTTATGAGGCTCACCATCACCACTCGTTTAAAGTTGTCTATAGAATTGTTTTTCATTGCTTCTACAAAGTTTATTTTGTTTGATGAATTAGATTTTCTTTTCCCATTTTCTTTCTTCTAGTCCAAACTTTTATTTTTTCCTTAAGGGAATCGACAATGTGGAGAAGTACCTTTTCTTTTGTTGTCTTGTACTGTAATTTTAATTTTCTCCAAATTGCCTTTTGCCGTTTAGACATGGAATTCCCTGATCTTAATTTCAGGCACAGCTCTATCCAGGAAATTTGTTTTCTTGTTTCTGTTAGTTATACTTATACTTTGTTTTATTGTTAGTAATAAATTGTCAGTGATTTTTCTTTGGAAAACATGTGAAGTTCCTCCAAGGTTCCAGCGGCAGCATAGACACAACAATTAACTTCATGTAATGACCAGTCCGCAGAAAGTTTCATAGAAATAATGTCATTTAATAAATCAATTTCATTTTTGGGAAAAGATATATTTGTTTGTTTGATTGGCCTCTGTTTATCCAAAAGTAGAGCAGATACTTCATCATAAATAGAGTGAAACAAAATATACACAGGGTTTTCGGAGAGATCAGCAACTGAGGAAGAGGAAGAGTGAGGGTCCAAAATTTCGGGGCCAATTGGATCTAGTTTGTTTCAGGAAGAGGAAAGAGGTTCACGCGGACGTCCATAAGACGTTTTGGGTCTGCTGCCACATGAGCATTTTGCTCATGAAAAAGTACCTGGCGGGCACCAGTTGAGGGTTGAACTGGCTCAGGGGGCATACGATGTTTAAGCCGTCGGAGTTGGTCTCGGAGATTTTGCATACGTCATGTAAGCATGCATAGGTATGGCATTGTCTCAATGCAGCCTACGCGACTTGTCATTGATGCGTGGATTATCAGACAATCCAGTCGCTATCGCACACTCTAGCAGTGTAGATTTGTTTTGACCAAGATATTCTTGGTTGGGCTCTGTGCCTTCCCCTGGGGCAAGTCCCATCTCCACTGTGATTTTTGTCACTATGTGAGGAAGGCTGACTGGGCTGCGGAGTCCAAAGATGGTTTACTCCTTGTCTGTCTGTAACCCAATGAAAACCAGCACCGAGGGATCAGCCCTAACTGGGTGATGTACGTTTGGTTCAGGGAATATAATTCCCTTATCTAGGCCCACCGCGAAGAGGCGTACGTCATCAGGTCTTTATTATTTTTTACAGATTAAAAATTGAAATGCAGCAGAGAGGGTTCGGGTGATCCTGGCACAGTCAGGCTGGTCAAGCTCATCATCAGCTCAGGGCCCTCGCCCCCTCTACACGCAGCCCAGACAGCGAAAGGGACTTCTCCCAGGAAACACTGCCTAGTCGAACCCACCAAGAACTTTCCGGAGAATATGGAGGCTCCCCAACACTGCAGCCTTCTGCATTACCCAGATTGTCAGAAGGGCTGTGCTCCCGGTGGAGAACCCGGGCACTCTCCTCATCTGCGCCAAGAGATCAGGAGGTACCAAACCAAGGGCACCGAGAACAATGGAGAGCCTGACGACAGTGTACTTGGGATGCAAGCGGGACATTTCAAAGGCGAGGTCCGCATATTTATCATGCTTTTCCTGAATCTTGCCAATCACATTGCTGTCAAAAGGGACAGAAAATTCAATGATATAAATAATTTCATTGGTTTTATCAAAAAGGACAAGATCAGGTTTGTTGGCTGGAATTCGTCTCAGGCTGTATATTGGCCTATTCCAGAGAAGTTTAAAAGCATCATTTTCCAGGACGCCCTGGACATGTTCAGGGTCATACCATGGATGGACCTCGGAGTCAAAGCCACAGGCATGGCGGAGACGATAATAAAAGCAGCGAGCCATGCCATCATGTCTTTTAAGATATGCTGTTTGTGCCAAGGAAGGGCATCCACTGACAAGGTGTTGGACAGTCTCTGTAAATTGATTGCAAAGACGACATTTCATATTGATGTTTTCTTTAAGAATCACATTCTGGCGATTGCGAGTGGGAAGTGACTGGTCCTGAGCAGCAAAAAGGAAGCCCTCAGTTTCACATTTGAGACCAGCCGACTTCATCCAGGCGAAGGAGTCGCTTGGATTGCTGTTTTGTTCCACACACTGCATATACACACGATGTAATGGCTTCTCAGACAGCTTCTCCACAAAGGACCGACTCTGGGCAGACTTGGTGAAAGACTTCACCTGGTTTACTCCCATCACTGTACCGTCCAGCAGTACATCGCCATCAACAAAATCAACTTCAAATTTCAAATTGTGTCCAACAACCTTGGCACGCTTAAAATAGCTGTGGAATTCCTTGCTTTCATCATGAATCTTGACGTGCTTCACCAGAGAATCATCTGACAAATAAATATGTGCAAAAGTACACAATAAAATTCTGTCATGAAGAGCTTCCACATTAATCAAACCCCGACCTCCCGAATTGATTGGCATATATAAACGATTAAGAGAGGAACGAGGGTGGTGTGCTCTGTTATCAGACATGATCCTTCTGGTCAGGCGGTCAAGATTCTGGATGTCTTGTTTTGTCCAATCAACTACTCCAAAGGAATAGGAGAGGACTGGCACAGCAAAAGTATTGGTGGCTTTGACTTTGTTTCGAGCATTTAGCTCTGAACTCCAGATTTTCTTTAAACAAGATTTATACTCGGCCCGAAGTTTATCTTGAATCAGGGCATTCTGGAGCTTGTCTCGAACTTGCATTCCAAGATAGGTGTAGGCCTGATCTTCCACAAGATGCTCAATAACTCCTCCCCCTTGTAACTTGACCGATCCATCATTAGTTACCTTGCCACGTTTCAAATGAAGAGTATTACATTTGTCGAGTCCAAACGTCATGCCTATATCATTAGAGACGGACTCGACAAGGAGAACCTGTTCTTTCAAATTGGTCTCTCCCTTGGCAAGGAGCTCGATGTCATCCATGTAGAGGAGATGAGTAAGAGGTGTTGGGGATCTGTGCTGAGGAGGTCCGGGATGATAGCCCTCCTCCCTATTGAGCAGAAAACTCAAAGGATTCAGAGACAGACAAAAAAGCAAAGGACTAAAGGAGTCCCCCTGGAAAATTCCCCTTCTAATTGGAATAGATTCCGAAGTCTGCACCTGCCCTTGTGAGTACATCTCAAGTTGAGTCGACCAGCAACTCATTAAAGACTTGAGTAAATCAAGTAATCGCTCAGGGAGGTCAATACACTGAAGAGACTTCAGAATCCATTCGTGAGGGACAGAGTCGTATGCCTTTTTGTAGTCTATCCAGCACATGGAGATTATTATTATTATTATTATTTACAGATTAAAAATTGAAATGCAGCAGAGAGGGTTCGGGTGATCCTGGCACAGTCAGGCTGGTCAAGCTCATCATCAGCTCAGGGCCCTCGCCCCCTCTACACGCAGCCCAGACAGCGAATGGGACTTCTCCCAGGAAACACTGCCTAGTCGAACCCACCAAGAACTTTTCGGAGAATATGAAGGCTCCCCAACACTGCAGCCTTCTGCATTACCCAGATTGTCAGAAGGGCTGTGCTCCCGGTGGAGAACCCGGGCACTCTCCTCATCTGCGCCAAGAGATCAGGAGGTACCAAACCAAGGGCACCGAGAACAATGGGGAGCCTGACGACAGTGTACTTGGGATGCAAGCCAGACATTTCAAAGGCGAGGTCCGCATATTTATCATGCTTTTCCTGAATCTTGCCAATCACATTGCTGTCAAAAGGGACAGAAAATTCTATGATATAAATAATTCCATTGGCTTTATCAAAAAGGACAAGATCAGGTTTGTTGGCTGGAATTCGTCTCAGGCTGTATATTGGCCTATTCCAGAGAAGTTTGTAGCTGTCATTTTCCAGGACGCCCTGGACATGCTCAGGGTCGTACCACGGATGGACCTCGGAGTCAAAGCCACAGGCATGGCGGAGACGATAATAAAAGAAGCGAGCCATGCCATCATGTCTTTTAAGATATGCTGTTTGTGCCAAGGAAGGGCATCCACTGACAAGGTGTTGGACAGTCTCTGTAAATTGATTGCAAAGACGACATTTCATATTGATGTTTTCTTTAAGAATCACATTCTGGCGATTGCGAGTGGGAAGTGACTGGTCCTGAGCAGCAAAAAGGAAGCCCTCAGTTTCACATTTGAGACCAGCCGACTTCATCCAGGCGAAGGAGTCGCTTGGATTGCTGTTCTGTTCCACACACTGCATATACAGACGATGCAATGGCTTCTCAGACAGTTTCTCCACAAAGGACCGACTCTGGGCAGACTTGGTGAAAGACTTCACCTGGTTTACTCCCATCACTGTACCGTCCAGCAGTACATCGCCATCAACAAAATCAACTTCAAATTTCAAATTGTGTCCAACAACCTTGGCACGCTTAAAGTAGCTGTGGAATTCCTTGCTTTCATCATGAATCTTGACGTGCATCACCAGAGGATCATCTGACAAATAAATATGTGCGAAAGTACACAATAAAATTCTGTCATGAAGAGCTTCCACATTAATCAAACCCCGACCTCCCGAATTGATTGGCATATATAAACGATTAAGAGAGGAACGAGGGTGGTGTGCTCTGTTATCAGACATGATCCTTCTGGTCAGGCGGTCAAGATTCTGGATGTCTTGTTTTGTCCAATCAACTACTCCAAAGGAATAGGAGAGGACTGGCACAGCAAAAGTATTGGTGGCTTTGACTTTGTTTCGAGCATTTAGCTCTGAACTCCAGATTTTCTTTAAACAAGATTTATACTCGGCCCGAAGTTTATCTTGAATCAGGGCATTCTGGAGCTTGTCTCGAACTTGCATTCCAAGATAGGTGTAGGCCTGATCTTCCACAAGATGCTCAATAACTCCTCCCCCTTGTAACTTGACCGATCCATCATTAGTTACCTTGCCACGTTTCAAATGAAGAGTATTACATTTGTCGAGTCCAAACGTCATGCCTATATCATTAGAGACGGACTCGACAAGGAGAACCTGTTCTTTCAAATTGGTCTCTCCCTTGGCAAGGAGCTCGATGTCATCCATGTAGAGGAGATGAGTAAGAGGTGTTGGGGATCTGTGCTGAGGAGGTCCGGGATGATAGCCCTCCTCCCTATTGAGCAGAAAACTCAAAGGATTCAGAGACAGACAAAAAAGCAAAGGACTAAAGGAGTCCCCCTGGAAAATTCCCCTTCTAATTGGAATAGATTCCGAAGTCTGCACCTGCCCTTGTGAGTACATCTCAAGTTGAGTCGACCAGCAACTCATTAAAGACTTGAGTAAATCAAGTAATCGCTCAGGGAGGTCAATACACTGAAGAGACTTCAGAATCCATTCGTGAGGGACAGAGTCGTATGCCTTTTTGTAGTCTATCCAGCACATGGAGATTATTATTATTATTATTATTTACAGATTAAAAATTGAAATGCAGCAGAGAGGGTTCGGGTGATCCTGGCACAGTCAGGCTGGTCAAGCTCATCATCAGCTCAGGGCCCTCGCCCCCTCTACACGCAGCCCAGACAGCGAATGGGACTTCTCCCAGGAAACACTGCCTAGTCGAACCCACCAAGAACTTTTCGGAGAATATGAAGGCTCCCCAACACTGCAGCCTTCTGCATTACCCAGATTGTCAGAAGGGCTGTGCTCCCGGTGGAGAACCCGGGCACTCTCCTCATCTGCGCCAAGAGATCAGGAGGTACCAAACCAAGGGCACCGAGAACAATGGGGAGCCTGACGACAGTGTACTTGGGATGCAAGCGAGACATTTCAAAGGCGAGGTCCGCACATTTATCATGCTTTTCCTGAATCTTGCCAATCACATTGCTGTCAAAAGGGACAGAAAATTCTATGATATAAATAATTCCATTGGCTTTATCAAAAAGGACAAGATCAGGTTTGTTGGCTGGAATTCGTCTCAGGCTGTATATTGGCCTATTCCAGAGAAGTTTGTAGCTGTCATTTTCCAGGACGCCCTGGACATGCTCAGGGTCGTACCATGGATGGACCTCGGAGTCAAAGCCACAGGCATGGCGGAGACGATAATAAAAGCAGCGAGCCATGCCATCATGTCTTTTAAGATATGCTGTTTGTGCCAAGGAAGGGCATCCACTGACAAGGTGTTGGACAGTCTCTGTAAATTGATTGCAAAGACGACATTTCATATTGATGTTTTCTTTAAGAATCACATTCTGGCGATTGCGAGTGGGAAGTGACTGGTCCTGAGCAGCAAAAAGGAAGCCCTCAGTTTCACATTTGAGACCAGCCGACTTCATCCAGGCGAAGGAGTCGCTTGGATTGCTGTTCTGTTCCACACACTGCATATACAGACGATGCAATGGCTTCTCAGACAGTTTCTCCACAAAGGACCGACTCTGGGCAGACTTGGTGAAAGACTTCACCTGGTTTACTCCCATCACTGTACCGTCCAGCAGTACATCGCCATCAACAAAATCAACTTCAAATTTCAAATTGTGTCCAACAACCTTGGCACGCTTAAAGTAGCTGTGGAATTCCTTGCTTTCATCATGAATCTTGACGTGCATCACCAGAGGATCATCTGACAAATAAATATGTGCGAAAGTACACAATAAAATTCTGTCATGAAGAGCTTCCACATTAATCAAACCCCGACCTCCCGAATTGATTGGCATATATAAACGATTAAGAGATTATTATTATTATTATTATTATTATTATTATTATTATTATTATGTTTTATTTTACAGATTGAGATAGATATGCAGCAGAGAGGGTTTGGGTGATTCTGGCACAGTCAGGCTGGTAAGGCTTTTCATCAACTTAGAGCCCTCGCCCCCTCTACACGCAGCCCAGACAGCGAATGGGACTTCTCCTCGGAAACACTGCCTAGTCGAACCCACCAAGAACTTTCTGGAGAACATGCAGGCTACCCAACTGCAGCCTTCTGCATTATCCAGATTGTCAGAAGGGATATGCTCCCAGTGGAGAACCCGGGCACTCTTGGCATGGGGAGCCTGATGACAGTGTACGTGGGATGTAAGTGAGACATTTCAAAAGCGAGGTCTGCATATTTATCATGCTTTTCCTGAATCTTGCCTATCACATTGCTGTCAAAAGGGACAGAAAATTCAATGATGTCAATGGACAGTCTCTGTGAATTCATTGCATAGTCGACATTTCATATTCATGTTACGGTTAAGAATTTGCTGTAACAAAAGGTGTAAGAAAACCACCGTGAACCAGCAAAACAGAACAAAGACAAGTCTGAAACATTGACGTTGGCGGATTTGTTGGCGATATAAACTCCAGTGAATGTCCGTCTCTAAACACGGCAACCAACCTTTATATATATTCAGTCATTTCCCGAAAATGCGACCATCGCCACTCACGTGGACAGCTTCCAGAACAGTCTCCGAGAAAATAAAATAAATGAAAAGGCAAGAGCAGATAATTTCAGAAGTTGGTTGGATTGCTGTTGTGTTCCACACACTGCATGTACACGCGATGCAATGGCTTCTCAGCAAGCTTCTCCACAAAGGACCGACTCTGGGCAGACTTGGTAAAGGACTTCACCTGGTTTACCCCATCGCTGTATCATCCAGTAGTATATCACCATCAACAAAATCAACCTCAAATTACAGATTGTGTCCAACAACATTGACAGACTTGACATGCATCACCAGAGCATCATCCGATAAATAATTATGTGCAGAACAATACAATGACATATGTATATATAGCGATTAAAAGAGGAACAAGGGTGGTGTGCTCTCTTATCAGACATTATCCTTCTGGTCAGGCGGTGAGGACCCAGGATGTCTTGTATTGTCCAGTCAACTACTCCAAAGGAGTAGGAAAGGACTGGCACAGCAAGAGTATTAGTGGCTTTAACCTTGTTTCAAGCATTTAGCCCTGAGCTCCAGATTTTCTTCAGACGAGATTTATACTCAGTCCAAAGTTTATTTGTAATCTGGGTATTCTGAAGCTTGTCTCGAACTTGCATTCCAAGATAGCAGTATGCCTGATCTTCCACGAGAGGCTCAATAATTCTTCCTGACCGATCCACCATTAGTTACCTTGCCAAATGACGAGTATTACATTTGTCGAGTCCAAATGTCATGCCAATATCCAATCGACAAGGGGAACCAGTTCTTTCAAATTGGTATCTGCTTTGGCAAAGAGCTTGATGTCATCTATGTAGAGGAGATGAGTAAGAGGTGTTAGGGAGGTCCGGGACGGTAGCCCTCCTCCCCGTTGAGCAGAAAACGCAACGGATTTAAAGACAGATAAAAATGCAAAAGACTGATGGGGTCCCAGTGAAATATTTCCCTTCTGATTGGAATAGTTTCAGAAGTCTGCACCTGACAGTGTGAGTACATCTCATGTTGAGTCGTATAGCAACTCATTGAGGACTTGAGTAAATCAAGCAGGAAGGTAAATACACTGAAGACACTGCAGAATCCATTCTTGTGGGACACATTCATATGCTTTTTTGTAGCTAAACCAGCACCTTTAGAGGGTTCGGTGATACGTTTTAGCCTCTTCTAAAAATCATTTCCTGTACAAGAAATTGATCCTCGCACCCTCAACATCCCTTTCTCGCCCATTTCGTCTCGCTGTAAATTATGTCATTGGAAGAGCAGTAAGGTGACACGAGGTTTGTCAAACACCCTGTGAATAATTTGTATTGAGTATTCAAACAGGTCATAGGGCAGAAGTTCTTGGTGGGTTCGACTAAGCAGTGTTTCCTGGGAGAAGTCCCATTCGCTGTCTAGGCATTCGCCGTCTAGGCATCGTGTAGAGGGGGCGAGATCCCTGAGCTGATGATGAGCCTTACCATCCTGATTGTGCTAGGATTATCCGAACCCTCCCTGCTGCATGTACATCTTTAATCTGTATGACATGATTAAGTAATGCTATTTACCATTAAATCATTATTTAAATATGTTTTGTGAATTGGTAAAGTTGTATAATTGGTAGTTTAGATTATCACTTTCACTTGTTAGTTGCTGTATCCTCAGAGTGGGTTACAGTTCTGATTAGACCGTACATTTAACCCATCATAATGGATAAATATTTCATGTATATTTGAAAGATGAGGATCCTCCGTTTTATATTCCTTGTGATAAATAAATTTAAATCTTCCCGGGATTTTTGTTGTTTCAAAGTTTGGCTGTATATTTCTTATTATCGCCAGCGGCTGAAGGGATGGTGTAAATCCAATTAGGGTCCATGCAGGTAGCAAGGGTACTGTAAGTTCTCATGGTTGCTGGTATGGTGAGCTGCCTTCAGTTGTTTGCGATCTCTAGCCAGTGTTTTACATTGCAATGTCTGCCTTAATTAAAATGTGTAACTTTTCCATGGGAGCTTTATACGAGCACTGGTCAAAAAGTTCTAAGACTTAGCTATTGAATAATATTATCGTTGATATTTTTCTATGATTGCACGATATTAGGAATATTGGATATCAGTCCATCAACAGCTATCCACATACCAAAGTTATGTGATTATGTTCCACAATGAAACTTTCACATTATTGATACGGGTGCATTCAAGTTAGACAGAAAATGTTACCTTGACACTTCCGCATTCATTTGCAGATTCTAGCACTGTTTTATCCAATTAAATTAAATTTTACATACTTTATTGTACTCTCAATAACATATACATAGAAGGATTAAACTAAACGTTCTGTTACTTGGCTGAGTTCTAGGGATGGCCTAGCACATTTAGAGGTTGCGGTGATACATTTTAGCCTCTTCTAAAAATCATTTCCTGTACAAGAAAATGATCCTCGCACCCTCAACATCCCTTTCTCGCCCATTTCGTCTCGCTGTAAATTATGTCATTGGAAGAGCAGTAAGGTGACACGAGGTTGTCAAACACCCTGTGAATAATTTGTATTGAGTATTCAAACATGTCATAGGGCAGAAGTTCTTGGTGGGTTCGACTAAGCAGTGTTTCCTGGGAGAAGTCCCATTCGCTGTCTAGTCATTCGCTGTCTAGGCATCGTGTAGAGTGGGCGAGATCCCTGAGCTGATGATGAGCCTTACCATCCTGATTGTGCTAGGATTATCCGAACCCTCCCTGCTGCATGTACATCTTTAATCTGTAAGACATGATTAAGTAATGCTATTTACCATTATGTTCCACAATGAAACTTTCACATTATTGATACGGGTGCATTCAAGTTAGACAGAAAATGTTACCTTGACACTTCCGCATTCATTTGCAGATTCTAGCACTGTTTTATCCAATAAAAATTAAATTTTACATACTTTATTGTACTCTCAATAACATATACATAGAAGGATTAAACTAAACGTTCTGTTACTTGGCTGAGTTCTAGGGATGGCATGTTGTTAACAGTCGCCATTTAATACGCTTTGGTCATTTATCACCAAAGTTCTGTGTTCATGGTATGTGATTCAGTGTTATGTTGATACCAGTCGAAAAAAACATACTGTTGTATAATTAATCCCAGATTTGTATTGTCTTTTTTGGATATGTTTCCTATTTTTTCCAGTATATCGAGGGTCGCTTCAAGTCCAGAGTACTTAGTCTCATCATGACGGGAGCGTCCTGCTTGGAGAATGTAAGATTCGTGTGGACATAAAACGTTCAACATCTCAGTGAAATCGATTTACCAGAGAAAGTAATATAGCAATACTTGATTTTTAGGTTGCATACATAGATAACATGAAAGATCAAAGATGATATTTTAAGGAATAAATACCACCATAACGCTTCTCAATACTGACATCGCATTGATGTGTCTTTATAACGTGGCGTTTCTTTGAATGTTTGGTGCCATTTCTTGCCAAAACGCCCAAAGCAGAGACATATATTTGCCTGGCATGCTTGGTTATACGTATAGAATAGACTGCGAAGACGCGTGAATAGTTGATCACGAAGTTCTTTGTGACGAGTCTATTCTACTTAAACCTAAATTCGTAACCGGTTTCGCTATTCGGAATATCGAAACGGGGTTCAGTGTAATATTCGCCGTAAGAGCACGTGCATATTACTGCACGCTTCGAACTATTGACGTGTAACTTCCTACTGACGCCATATAAAACTCACAAACCATAGTGTTCATGCATACACAAGCGTGACTGTACGGTGAAAGGTACGGAGCCGGCAATGACGGGTGAGACTGGTGATAACCTATTTTTGACACAGCGTGCGTTTTCGCATGATAAATTTACGGAAAGTGATATTAATTCAGACTTTGAACATCTTCTTGAAAGTGACATTTCTAATACAGACTTTGTTGTGTCAGTGCAAGATAACTTTGACCAAAATAATTCTTCTTCTGAAGGACTATTACGTGCAACACAAAACTTTGAAAAGGCGTAAGAACAACTCCCTGAAAATGTCTTGAATAAAGAATCTGAGTCCCGATTCGGCACACCTCTAACTGTCGAGGAAATCTCTAATTTGGAAAGGTTGGCCAAAAGTAAACATACGGAAAAGAAAGGTCAATGGGCTGTACGGGTTTTTGATGCGTGGTATCTTGAAAGGAAAGATGTCAGTTGTGGTCTGGGACAGTGTCTCCTCAATCTCGTGACGACGATTTATGTAGACATCTGGTTTCCTTTATAACGGAAGTAAAGAATCAGAAAGGGAGAGTAAGATGGGAACGCCATCAATGATATTTTGAGCTCAATTCAGTCCTTTCTCAGACAAAACGGCAAATTTAGTGATTATGAATTTGCTGCTGTTCGCCGAATTTTGGACGCAAAAATGAAAGCTCTCGCGCGAAAGGGCATTCAAATTCACGAAATTCCAGCTGACGTGTTTTCCCATAGCTATGAGGAAATGGGAAATGAGGATCCCAGGAGAAGACACGCCTCAAAAACTGTTAGACACAGTATTCTAACTAAATGGCATCTGCTTTTGTTTGAGGGGTGGTGGTGAACACCATGATTTTTCGGTTGGAGAATTTGATAATTGTGAAATTATCATGAAGAATGGTGCAAAGCATTTGAAGTATTTAGAAGGTGTGACTGACAAAAAAACGGTGGATTGAGCCACAAGAATATTCCTAGAAAGTGTGTCACAGCTGGACCCAATACAGAAAATCCTCTTAGAAGTCCTGTCCGGCTTCACGAAACGTACGTCACTCAGGTAACTATTACATTAGGCTCTCAGCTGTAGACAATGCAATTACTGATCGATAATTTATTCTTGAAAATTATAAAATATATCACATTTGTTAATGCATCCCTCTTTAAACGGAATAGAGAGATGGTGGGTTCGATTCCTTATCGTTGTGGTGATGGCTGTGAGTGTGTCAACAGCATACTCGTTGGCTCCACCTAAAGGACGAACGTGAGACACTTGCATCACTTCGGGCGTTTTTTCCCCATTAACCTGATACGTTGTTCACTCACTTACTCACTCACTCAAAGGACTGAGAGTTTTTTTTTAAATGAAGAGGGTGAGCAAAATTGTTGCTGGTACTGTTACACGGGTTACTAGATGTGTTGAACCCTGTGAACGTAAATGTCTTTCGTTTGATGCAGGCCTGCAAATGTTAGCGCCTTCTACCTACGATCCCTACCGGATGTGTGGTACTGCGCCTCACCCCTTTGGCAGTCAGACGCTGGGAGGGGACCTTGCGGAGACTCTGTAGAGACGCAGGATTTGAGGGCTACTATACCAACCACTCATTGCGAGCAACCACAGCAGCCCGATTGTACGAGAGCGGGCTTGGTGAGCAGCTAATTGCGGAGCGGACAGGTCACAGGTCATCTGCTATCCGAGGGTGAGTAGTGTCTTTGAATGTTAAAAGTAACCCAAACAACTTAAATACAGTTGCACCGCATTCTCTAGTTATTTAGATCTGAATACACTCAAATTGAAATCATAACCATACAATACACATACACTGTAATAGCTTATACAGAACAAGTGTGTTAATGTTCATCGTATTTCCGCTGACACGATACCAGTTGCAAAGTATCAACAACCCAGACAAGCTGTCATACAAGTTTAACCAGATAACTTTAACCTACAGTCTAGTTACTTGGAGAGAATAAGTAAACGCTAATGAATATCTAGGAGGGTGTTTCACAAGGACGAATATGCTTTACGTACCCATGGCCATGGATTAAACGTTTATCAAATGAATGTTTCAGCTACAAAAGAACAAGCGAGGAAATGCTGCAGGTTGTCGACGATGTCGTGCAGGGTACAAATACTTTAGACACCCACTACAAAAATGACTTGGTTTCCAGAAACCTGGAAACCATCCGTAATGTGAGTAATTGCGGAATCCAGTTGGTTTCCGTTCCCTGAAACTCACTAACTGAGTTTCCAACTAGATTCCATTTTGGAAATGTGATTTTGGTATTTCTGTAAATGGAAACCAAAATGAAACTAAGTTCGGGGGTTTCTTGTTGGTTTCCATACCTGGAATTCGCAACTCTCAGATCTCACTAAATGGAAACCAACATAAAAGTAGAAAATGTAGTTTCATGTTGGTTTCCATTGCGCTGTTTTGAACTAAGTAACATAAATTGTTTACCATCCTGACATCCAGTTGGTATCCATTCAGTAAAACTGGGTGGATACTAGTTTCCAAATAGAATCCATAATGGATACTCTAAGCTCCGGTGATGGAAACTGACACGAAGCTATGGTCATGTGTTGGTTTCCATTCCTGACTGAAACTTAGCTTTCACGAGGTGTTATAATTCAATCTGAATGTGCCTGGGGAAGGAATAGTAGATTCGTATCATTGCTTAGATGAACAAGACAACAAAAGTAAATTGTTGACGCATCATTCTGTGGATATCACAATAATAATTGTGGCTTCAAACTGATGATACAAGAACAAACTATACACTTTTTTCCTTCACATTCTTGTTTATTCGTAATGTAATGAAGCATCATATTCCAACTACCATGCACACATCACAATAACCGTACTAAACATGCAGATGGTGAAAGGACGAACGAATGGCTATAAATGGCCTTTGCCCAGCTATGTGGCTGGCACACTAAGGCACACTTAGTTCCGTTTCTCTAGATTGGGATGAATGGGACAAGTCCATGTTTCGGTTGTCTGCTTTGTCAAATTGAGGATCAGACGCTTTCTTTATCTGAAAAGAAATAATAAAACAGTGATATCTATATACAAGAATAACAGCAGAGTTGACTCTGCATAGAAACATTGCTCAAACTTTTATAATATATTAATTATAACTTATTGGATCATTGAGTTGTGTACGGGCTTGTATTCCTTTCAGTAAAATATTGTATAAAAATAAATAAAATTAAAGCCACTTTAGCAATAGCAATAGTTCAGATATATATTAATAATTAAAAGGTAAATGATGCAATATATATAAAAAAACCCGGCTATAGACTGCCAACTCCTGGGAATGTGAAAGAGTATAAGCATTTAGGAAGACAAGTATAAGTCATTAAAACAATTGTCAGTTCGGTACTTACATGATGATATTTATGCAGAATATACGTGAATTATACAATAAACTGAGGCAGTGCATAAAGTTTAGCGTTAAAAGCATTTATAGTTGGCATACTTTGACACTGAGTTCAAATACTTGACAACTAATCAGTGTCAGGTCATTAGTGTGTCGGGGTTCGTGTGTCGGCTTCACTGGGGCAGTCCCCACTTAACAGGCTCCTATTATCAAAATTAGCTAGCTGTAAAAACAATAGAACTTACCTGAGTCAGGTGTTGACAGACAAAACCGAAAGTAATGAACCGGTAATCCATGGGCACGCGAACTCGTGACATTTTATAAAAGCAACAGTTTTATGTACTGAAGTGGTCGTTTTCAGTCTTTGTCTTAAAATCACATCCAAGTTGGGTCAGAGAAGGATTTCGTGCCTGCCAATCGAAAAAGGATCAGGTATTTCTTATTACCCACAATGCCCCTACGCACAGTTGCCGCCATTTTGTCGCCTGATCCCAAGTTGTTTTGAGACGACTATGTTGAAAGCAGTTCTCACCCGGTATGTCCAGTAACGACGACAAGGAAGTCAACACAGTGCAGTATTCCTACGTTTGCCCGTGTTATCTGATTCAAAAGACTGGCAATGAGATTTACAATAGAAGCTTTGGAGATTCGGATGCGTGAAAAATTTAGAACAACAGCAGTCGTCGATCGCAGCGGGAGAAAAGGAACATCCCACGATCTGGTCAGGTACAGTGTTATTTTCTTGAAATAAGCAATAGCACATGTTTAACGTAAATGAGTAACTACTACAATACATATGAAATTTTAGACTTGATGGACCTCGGTAAACAAATGCGTGTCGAATTCTTAGCAAGAGAGATGTATGGCTTCCTTCGCTCAGCACTCGGTTAATTCAAGAACTCAATGTTACTGTGATTTTGATCAGCTCACACACGATTAAAATGGTTCAATGTGTTAATGAATGAGAAATTATCTTTGCAAGAAAAAAATAAATCACAAATATCTCTAGTATATTATTGCTAATGTGCTTGTTACGACTCAAAATAACTTCAAACGTATTTATAAATACGAATATTTATTTAAGAAATCCTTTTCATATTGCTTTTGATATTTGCACGTTTGAAAACAATGTAGTCGGGGATAGTGTGTCATTTTGCATTTATGGGTTAGGGATTCTCTGACCAGATTTCAAAATTGAAATTTCACAATGTTTTCAAACTAATATTGAAGATTTTTATATTATTGATTTATGAGATAATTTAGATTTGCCATCTGATGTAAGTAGTGTTATGCTTATCATATCAAGATTTAACGAACTCTGAATGAAGAAATGTGGATTGTGTTAGTCCCACAGAAAAGGTTACGAGGAGTATATAAAGAATATATGGGTATACAATGATGGATTGCCAACCCAAAATAGTATACGAATTTGCTGACCTGGATTCTTTTCATCTAGCATATTCTACACTTTGCAAATTGATATTTATTCTTTTTATTCGACACTTTATTGTTATCAAGAGTGCAATATGACAAGTTCCTGACTTTTTTTAATCGATGCATTTCTACGTTTCCAGCATAAAGGAGGGAAGTGTTGGAAAAACTGAAGAAGGCAGCCAGGACCAACTCATGTTGACATACAAAAGGTATGTATAACCTGAACCATCCAGTACATAATGTAAATACAACATAACCAAATAATGTAAATCCTAGGAATCAGTAAAAATGCATGGCGCATGTCACTATTCTTGTAACCTCCAACTGGAAACATGTTTCACTTATAGTTATGCATCATGCACATGTCTCCTTTCAGAAGCTTTTTGATGGGTTTGGATGAACAAGATGGATCACTTATGAAGGTGTGGGGAAAGCAGAGGCCCATGGCTTGTATGCAAAGGACGGCAAAAAGTTCAGAGTAAGTAAACGTATTCTAGTCATTTTACATCTTGCAGAGATTAAAAATTTTAAGGAAACCTTTAAAATATCAAGTTAATTTGGATTCTTTCTATGTACATTCAAGGAATTTCAAAATGAACACTGTTTAAAATGTGCAATTTATCCTTTGAAAAATACAGCTTAAAAAGTTTTAAATATTATGCAGCACATTATGCTGCAGCGTATGCTTCTGACCCCATATTCATAGCTTGTCTGCCTGAATGACTCCACATTATTGGTTAAGAAAACATGTCTTTTCACAATAACAGATAAATCGTAGTTCTATACTCATAATGTGCATTGTAAGTAACATTCAGAAATTAAATTATGGCTTTCAAAGGCGAATTTCTTCATGTCTCTGCACTCTATCATATATCAATAAGTTGTTCTGCGATTGAAATTTTTGATGTCAAATGCTCAGTTTATACTTCTTGATCTCTTCGCTTATCGGACATGGGGTTCAGTGTATTTCACCTCAAGCAATGTTTGACAGTTTTCTTTTCTCTAGCCATGGATATCGTAGACGAATGTTTGTTTGTACTGATAGTTTGTTTTCTAAATTTCAGAAGCTGGAAAGCAGGAAGGCTGTGAAACGATTGACTGGCCGGAGGAGAAGAAGCACACAGTTTTCCTCTCTTGGGGAAAGAGCTAACATTTTTCAAACTAGGAAGCCAAGTGATATGGGCTGGTCTACAGTGTGTTTAAGAAAGATATTCTGTACTCACTGCTAATTATTCCCTTGCTTTTGTTTCATTTACTAACTTGAATATTCCGAATATTATTTGTTTACAAACATATTGTTGAATATAAATAAACTTTTAATGAATTTGTATTTTATTCTGTTGTTTGTCATCCTGAAGCCTTTTACCATTATGCAATTGTATAAAATACCTGATTTGCTACATGTGAGACATGAGAAAACATCTTTTCCGGAGGACCGGGTAAAGGGCTGACACGAGCAAGTTTCAGTTCATGGAAACTAGGTATTAAACTAGGTTGGAAACTACAACACGGAAACCGGGTTGAAACCTACAGTAAACTCATACATGGAAACCAGGTTGAAACCTGCAAGAAACTCATACATGGAAACCAGGTTGAAACCTACAGTAAACTCATACATGGAAACCAGGTTGAAACCTACAATAAACTCATACATGGAAACCAGGTTGAAACCTACAATAAACTCGTACATGGAAACCAACTGGATCCCGCTTGGAGGAGTGGGTAATGAAACGAACTGGAAACCATCCTGAAATGGTGCAGTTTCAGTTGCATGGAAACCACAATGAACTATAGGAAACTCCCTGGAAACCAACTGGAAATGTTGGTTTCCATGACGTTTCTTCTCGGTTTCAGTGTTCCGGAAACCAGCTTATTTTTGCTGTGACCCGTCCTCTCGCACCGAAGGTTTATGTGGCGTCCTCGTCACCATCGACACACGTGGTGGAAAAAAGTTTCCCAACGTTTCCCATCATCGGCAATGCTGTCTCCAAACCTGAAAGTACCGTTGGAGACGTCTCGAACGCTCCCATCAGCTTCACCGTAGAAAGAAGTGGTACTAAACTTACATTCCAAATGTAAACATTTTGTTGTAATGACGAAATCCAACAAAAAATGTAATAACGTCGTTGTATGTTTCATATTCGAGGGCATCCTACCTCCCTGATGCAGATACATGTACTTAACACCCCACCCCTATATCCGTTTCATCACAAGTAGCGGCCAATAGTTGCAAACTGTTGAAGGCCTTTTGGAAACTATTGACGATCTACTTACGTGATGGGGATTTACTTATCACAAACTATTGAATGCTAATTTAGGTTTAATTCCGTCAATACGTTTTGAACTGCTCCATATATAGAAGATATGAGCGATAGGATTGTAGCTTCTTCTGCTAGGTAACAGTCCATACTTATTACCAAGTGCGGAAGTGCAGACTTAACGACATGTACGTATCACACATGTGTCATATTGCAGCAAAGTCCATGCCCTACCTGTGGAATGTTTCAATATATTCATCTGTATTTGTTTTCTATTACTTGCTTGTATTATTATGAAAGTCATCGTCTTGCGTCATCACTTTCGACTTCACTGGCTGCCAAAGAGACAGATGTATATCTCTAAAAACACTCTACTCGGTTGTACTGCTTCAAAGGTTTAAACTCCCTCAGAGTCATTGTCTTTTTCTGATATACATGTCAGCACACTCACACACACACATATATATATGTGTGGGTGTGTGACAAGCCCCCTTACCCCCCCCCCCCACCCACACACACACTTATGTGTGTATGTTCCGTTTTATCCAATATGTTTCAGTTTTATCTCCAGCGGGATTGTAGCAAATATAGTATTACATCATTACAAATACATTTTAACAAATACTTTTAACATCATGTCGTCACAATAAGGACACAGTTCTAGAGTGACAAGGTCAAACCTTCCAGTGGTTTAACATTGGTTTGAACTTATCTATGAAGTAGTGTTCTCGTAAAATTCGCTTTAGTTTGTCCGAATTTCCAACTTGAAATATTATTAATTTAATATCGTTTCCTTTGGCACAGACATCTAGATACTCACACAGTGGGATACATCTGGTTTCAGGACACTTTATTTGTTGTTTATGGACACGAACTCGGGCTCTGGAATTTTCTCTTTGACCAATAGACTGTTCATTACAGTCTAGGCATGTTATGACATATATTACATTTTTGGAAGAACAGTCAAAGTTCTGTTTTACATAGACATTACAGTGTCCTTCAACAATATGTCGACGAGTTCCACAGTGACATCTGTTACATCTGGACACAATAGGATTTAACACATTCTGTCTCTAAAAAGTAAACTTTCTTTTCGTTGGATCACAGCGTGTGCTACACATAGACTCAGTAATTGCATTGGTATCTTTGCCTTCTGAGCCATCTGTTGTAGAGGTTCACAATCCGTTTGAACCTTTCAAGATGGAGGTCAGTCCCATAGTTCCAAGCCATAAACCCCGCTCCCAACCAAGAACTCCAATTAAGCTTCCATGAGCTCAAATGCCATTATTTAATGGAACTGTAGGGGACTAAGGAATAATTGTAATGATTTACATTTACTTATACAAAGATTTTCAAGAAAACGTTGAATTTGATGTACGACAGTATAATGCATACAATTATTATTCAGTGAGACAAGACATAATGCATAGTTCTATTCCTCTGAATACTGCACTGCGGTTCGTGTGACCATGCGTATTGTTTTTACTTTGTGCTTTCTCTATGTGCCCCCTTCTTCTTCTCTCCTTCATGCAGCTGATCTTCATGAATTCTATGATTTCTAACAAGAATCTGTGTCTCTTTAATGATAACTCAAACAGATATTTACATCCTGGAACAGGGGCGGTATTCTAAAAAAGTCTTAAGTCCTAAAAAAAACTTAAGTCTATAAAAATGACTTAAGGGATTTTTTTTAAAAAAACTTAATTTTTGTCTTAAATCACTTCTTTATTCTTAGTCATATTCAATAAAAGTTTTAGACTTAAGTCTTGTTGTTTTTTTACTTAGTTCTTAGGCCTGCACCCATGTAGGCAGCCGCACAGCGTGTATATTTACCAAGATCCAACAGATTCAATGATATGAATGATGAGGAACTACTTAGAAGATACAGACTGAATCAACAAGGTATTAGTTTTTTATTGAACTTATTGGACCACAAATACAGCCACTGACTGGACGGAATCATGCTATTGATGCAAGAACAACGCTCTTAGTAACTTTGAGGTTTCTGGCAACAGGCAAGTTTCAGTTGTGTAATGGGGATGCTCACGGGTTGAGTCAACCGAGCGTTTCACGTGCGATATACACGACTGTTGAAGCCTTGTCCGCCCCTGCCATGGTGGCACGGTTTATACATTTTCCCAGGCCAGCAGAGTGTCAGCGCAACAAGGTGGAGTTTCACCGGACGGCGAACTTCCCAGGGGTGATCGGCGTCATTGACGGCACGCATATACAAATACAGGCACCAACTGTAAATGAGGATGTTTACGTCAATCGACATCACTATCACAGCATAAACACACAGGTACTTTCTTCACAGATTCATATACTTGTGTTCTCAAAGCTTATTTCCAAATAATCTCACAACATTTTGAATCGTCGATTTGGTTGTAAGAAATTTGTAAACTTGCCGTGGATCTGTATTTTTCAGGTAGTGTTCGATCCCTTCGACCGTATCATTGACATCGTGGCACGCTGGCCTGGGTCCACACACGGCTCAAGAATCCTCTCTCAGAGTGGTCTCTTCCGTTTAATGGAGAGCAACAACTTGCCAGCTGGGTGTCACCTTCTCGGTGATAGTGGTTATCCGTCTAAACGTTGGCTGCTTACTCCATTCCTTCGCCCAGAACCCGTAAGCCAGGCACACTACAACCGGTAAGAACTATCCACAAACTGTTGGAGTAACCTCCCTTGCTAGTGTGCAAAAACTTGTGATCATAATTGGATACACATAATACGGCAAAAAACAACCAAATTAAAACTTCGCGTTACATGCAAGTATATATCCAACAGATGATCATATTTATTATCATAATCATTTGAATAATAGGCAAGGTAACTAATGATGGATCGGTCATGTTACAAGGGGGAGGAGTTATTGAGCATCTTGTGGAAGATCAGGCCTACACTTATCTTGGAATGCAAGTTCGAGACAAGCTCCAGAATGCCCAGATTCAAGATAAACTTCGGGCCGAGTATAAATCTCGTTTAAAGAAAATCTGGAGTTCAGAGCTAAATGCTCGAAACAAAGTCAAAGCCACCAATACTTTTGCTGTGCCAGTCCTCTCCTATTCCTTTGGAGTAGTTGCTTGGACAAAACAAGACATCCAGAATCTTGACCGCCTGACCAGAAGGATCATGTCTGATAACAGAGCACACCACCCTCGTTCCTCTCTTAATCGTTTATATATGCCAATCAATTCGGGAGGTCGGGGTTTGATTAATGTGGAAGCTCTTCATGACAGAATTTTATTGTGTACTTTTGCACATATTTATTTGTCAGATGATTCTCTGGTGAAGCACGTCAAGATTCATGATGAAAGCAAGGAATTCCACAGCTACTTTAAGCGTGCCAAGGTTGTTGGACACAATTTGAAATTTGAAGTTGATTTGGTTGATGGCGATGTACTGCTGGACGGTACAGTGATGGGAGTAAACCAGGTGAAGTCTTTCACCAAGTCTGCCCAGAGTCGGTCCTTTGTGGAGAAGCTGTCTGAGAAGCCATTGCATCGTGTGTATATGCAGTGTGTGGAACAGAACAGCAATCCAACTGACTCCTTCGCCTGGATGAAGTCGGCTGGTCTCAAATGTGAAACTGAGGGCTTCCTTTTTGCTGCTCAGGACCAGTCACTTCCCAACTCGCAATCGCCAGAATGTGATTCTTAAAGAAAATATCAATATGAAATGTCGTCTTTGCAATCAATTTACAGAGACTGTCCAACACCTTGTCAGTGGATGCCCTTCCTTGGCACAAACAGCATATCTTAAAAGACATGATGGCATGGCTCGCTGCTTTTATTATCGTCTCCGCCATGCCTGTGGCTTTGACTCCGAGGTCCATCCATGGTATGACCCTGAACATGTCCAGGGCGTCCTGGAAAATGATGCTTTTAAACTTCTCTGGAATAGGCCAATATATAGCCTGAGACGAATTCCAGCCAACAAACCTGATCTTGTCCTTTTTGATAAAACCAATGAAATTATTTATATCATTGAATTTTCTGTCCCTTTTGACAGCAATGTGATTGGCAAGATTCAGGAAAAGCATGATAAATATGCGGACCTCGCCTTTGAAATGTCTCGCTTGCATCCCAAGTACACTGTCGTCAGGCTCCCCATTGTCCTCGGTGCCCTTGGTTTGGTACCTCCTGATCTCTTGGCGCAGATCAGGAGAGTGCCCGGGTTCTCCACCGGGAGCACAGCCCTTCTGACAATCTGGGTAATGCAGAAGGCTGCAGTGTTGGGGAGCCTGCATATTCTCCGGAAAGTTCTTGGTGGGTTCGACTAGGCAGTGTTTCCTGGGAGAAGTCCCATTCGCTGTCTGGGCTGCGTGTAGAGGTGGCGAGGGCCCTGAGCTGATGATGAGCTTGACCAGCCTGACTGTGCCAGGATCACCCGAACCCTCTCTGCTGCATTTTCATTCTAATCTGTAAAAAATAATATAAATTCAAAATTTCGGGGCCAGTTTGGACCCTCACTCTTCCTCTTCTTCACTTGCAGACCTTACCGAAAATCCTGTTTATATTTTGTTTACTTCTATTTATGAGGAAATTTGTGATTTACGTTTAGAGAAGCGGAGGCCAATTAAACAACTAAACGTGTCTTTTCCCAAAAATGAAATTGTTTTACTTAATGAAATTATCTCTTTAAAACTTTCTGCGGACTGTTCATTACATGAAGTAAATTGTTGTGTCTATGCTGCCGCTCGAACCTTGGAAGAACTTCACACAGTTTCCAAAGACAAATCACCCAATACTAAGAACAATAACCAAGAAAAAACCGGTTTCAAGTAAAATTAAGAGAAACTAGAAAATATATTTCCTGGATAGAGCTGTGCCTGAAATTTAGATCATCAGGGAATCCCATGTCTAAACGACAAAAGGCAATTTGGAGAAAATTAAAATTACAGTACAAGACAACAAAAGAAAAGGTACTTCTCCAAATTGTCGATTCCCTTAAGGCAAAAATAAAAATTTGGACTGAAGGAAAGAAAAAATGGGAAAAGAGAAACAAATTTATCAAGCAAAATAAACTATTTAGAAATAATGAAAAGCAATTTTACAGGCAACTCAAGACAAGTGGTGTTGATGAGCATGACAAACGGCCTCCCATGGCTGCCAATGAAAGGTTCTGGAAACAGTTGTGGTCTATACCCGGGAACTGTAACCTGGAGGCACCATGGGTCAGTGATTATGACCATGCAATGTATGAGAGAGTATCTAGGTCGTTTGTCTGTTACATCTCACTAGATTGCTTGAAAAGTGTCATTAAAAAGTCCAAATCTAATACAGCTCCAGGGCCTGATGGCATTCGAAACCGGTATTGGAAACTGTTTCCCTGCGTCCAAACACCTTTACTTCACTGTTTTAACTTTCTTGTTGACACAGGTGATGTCCCTCCATGGTTCTGAAATGGTCGCACAATACTTCTCCCCAAAACAGGAACCTTGACTGATCCCAAAAACTTCCGCCCTATCACATGTCTAAATACTCAATACAAATTTTTCACAGGGTGTTTGTCAAACCTCGTGTCATCTTACTGCTCTTCCAATGAGATAATTTACAGAGTGCAGAAGGGGGCGAGAAAGGGATGTTGGGGGTGCGAGGATCAACTTCTTGTACAGAAAATGATTTTGGAAGAGGCTAAAACATACCACCGCAACCTCTCCATGTGCTGGATAGACTACAAAAAGGCATATGACTCTGTTCCTCACGAATGGATTCTGAAGTCTCTTCAGTGTATTGACCTCCCTGACCGACTACTTGATTTACTCAAGTCTTTAATGAGTTGCTGGTCGACTCAACTTGAGATGTACTCGCAAGGACAGGTGCAGACTTCGGAATCTATTCCAATAAGAAGGGGAATATTTCAGGGGGACTCCTTCAGTCCTTTGCTTTTTTGTCTGTCTCTAAATCCTTTGAGTTGTCTGCTCAACAAGGAAGAAGGGTACCATCCCGGACCTCCTCAGCACAGATCCCCAACACCTCCTACTCATCTTCTCTATATGGATGACATCGAGCTCCTTGCCAAAGGAGATACCAATTTGAAAGAACTGGTTCTCCTTGTCGAGTCCTTCTCTAATGATATTGGCATGACATTTGGACTCGACAAATGTAATACTCTTCATTTGAAACGTGGCAAGGTAACTAATGATGGATCGGTCAAGTTACAAGGGGGAGGAGTTATTGAGCATCTTGTGGAAGATCAGGCCTACACCTATCTTGGAATGCAAGTTCGAGACAAGCTCCAGAATGCCCAGATTCAAGATAAACTTCGGGCCGAGTATAAATCTCGTTTAAAGAAAATCTGGAGCTCCGAGCTAAATGCTCGTAACAAGGACAAAGCCACCAATACTTTTGCTGTGCCAGTCCTCTCCTATTCCTTTGGAGTAGTTGATTGGACAAAACAAGACATCCAGAATCTTGACCGACTGACCAGAAGGATCATGTCTGATAACAGAGCACACCACCCTCGTTCCTCTCTTAATCGTTTATATATGCCAACCAATTCGGGAGGACGGGGTTTGATTAAAGTGGAAGCTCTTCATGATAGAATTTTATTGTGTACTTTTGCACATATTTATTTATCAGATGATCCTCTGGTAATGATGAAGACTCATGATGAAAGCAAGGAATTCCACAACTATTTTAAGCGTGCCAAGGTTGTTGGACACAATTTGAAATTTGAAGTTGATTTGGTTGATGGCAATGTACTGCTGGACGGTACAGTGATGGGAGTAAACCAGGTGAAGTCCTTCACCAAGTCTGCTCAGAGTCAGTCCTTTGCGGAGAAGCTGTCTGAGAAGCCATTGCATCATATTTACATGCAGTGTGTGGAACAGAACAGCAATCCAACCGACTCCTTCGCCTGGATGAAGTCGGCTGGTCTCAAATGTGAAACCGAGGGCTTCCTTTTTGCAGCTCAGGACCAGTCACTTCCCACTCGAAATCGCCAGAATGTTATTCTTAAAGAAAATATCACATTCACAGAGACTGTGCAACACCTTGTCAGTGGATGCCCTTCCTTGGCATAAACTGCATATCTTAAAAGACATGATGGCATGGCTCGCTATCGTCTCCACCATGCCTGTGGCTTTGACCCAGAGGTCCATCCATGGTACGACCCTGAACATGTCCAGGGCGTCCTGGAAAATGATGCTTTTAAACTTCTCTGGAATAGGCCAATATACAGCCTGAGACGAATTCCAGCCAACAAACCTGATCTTGTCCTTTTTGATAAAACCAATGAAATTATTTATATCATTGAATTTTCTGTCCCTTTTGACAGCAATGTGATTGGCAAGATTCAGGAAAAGCATGATAAATATGCGGACCTCGCCTTTGAAATGTCTCGCTTGCATCCCAAGTACACTGTCGTCAGGCTCCCCATTGTCCTCGGTGCCCTTGGTTTGGTACCTCCTGATCTCTTGGCGCAGATCAGGAGAGTGCCCGGGTTCTCCACCGGGAGCACAGCCCTTCTGACAATCTGGGTAATGCAGAAGGCTGCAGTGTTGGGGAGCCTGCATATTCTCCGGAAAGTTCTTGGTGGGTTCGACTAGGCAGTGTTTCCTGGGAGAAGTCCCATTCGCTGTCTGGGCTGCGTGTAGAGGTGGCGAGGGCCCTGAGCTGATGATGAGCTTGACCAGCCTGACTGTGCCAGGATCACCCGAACCCTCTCTGCTGCATTTTCATTCTAATCTGTAAAAAATAATATAAATTCAAAATTTCGGGGCCAGTTTGGACCCTCACTCTTCCTCTTCTTCACTTGCAGACCTTACCGAAAATCCTGTTTATATTTTGTTTACTTCTATTTATGAGGAAATTTGTGATTTACGTTTAGAGAAGCGGAGGCCAATTAAACAACTAAACGTGTCTTTTCCCAAAAATGAAATTGTTTTACTTAATGAAATTATCTCTTTAAAACTTTCTGCGGACTGTTCATTACATGAAGTAAATTGTTGTGTCTATGCTGCCGCTCGAACCTTGGAAGAACTTCACACAGTTTCCAAAGACAAATCACCCAATACTAAGAACAATAACCAAGAAAAAACCGGTTTCAAGTAAAATTAAGAGAAACTAGAAAATATATTTCCTGGATAGAGCTGTGCCTGAAATTTAGATCATCAGGGAATCCCATGTCTAAACGACAAAAGGCAATTTGGAGAAAATTAAAATTACAGTACAAGACAACAAAAGAAAAGGTACTTCTCCAAATTGTCGATTCCCTTAAGGCAAAAATAAAAATTTGGACTGAAGGAAAGAAAAAATGGGAAAAGAGAAACAAATTTATCAAGCAAAATAAACTATTTAGAAATAATGAAAAGCAATTTTACAGGCAACTCAAGACAAGTGGTGTTGATGAGCATGACAAACGGCCTCCCATGGCTGCCAATGAAAGGTTCTGGAAACAGTTGTGGTCTATACCCGGGAACTGTAACCTGGAGGCACCATGGGTCAGTGATTATGACCATGCAATGTATGAGAGAGTATCTAGGTCGTTTGTCTGTTACATCTCACTAGATTGCTTGAAAAGTGTCATTAAAAAGTCCAAATCTAATACAGCTCCAGGGCCTGATGGCATTCGAAACCGGTATTGGAAACTGTTTCCCTGCGTCCAAACACCTTTACTTCACTGTTTTAACTTTCTTGTTGACACAGGTGATGTCCCTCCATGGTTCTGAAATGGTCGCACAATACTTCTCCCCAAAACAGGAACCTTGACTGATCCCAAAAACTTCCGCCCTATCACATGTCTAAATACTCAATACAAATTTTTCACAGGGTGTTTGTCAAACCTCGTGTCATCTTACTGCTCTTCCAATGAGATAATTTACAGAGTGCAGAAGGGGGCGAGAAAGGGATGTTGGGGGTGCGAGGATCAACTTCTTGTACAGAAAATGATTTTGGAAGAGGCTAAAACATACCACCGCAACCTCTCCATGTGCTGGATAGACTACAAAAAGGCATATGACTCTGTTCCTCACGAATGGATTCTGAAGTCTCTTCAGTGTATTGACCTCCCTGACCGACTACTTGATTTACTCAAGTCTTTAATGAGTTGCTGGTCGACTCAACTTGAGATGTACTCGCAAGGACAGGTGCAGACTTCGGAATCTATTCCAATAAGAAGGGGAATATTTCAGGGGGACTCCTTCAGTCCTTTGCTTTTTTGTCTGTCTCTAAATCCTTTGAGTTGTCTGCTCAACAAGGAAGAAGGGTACCATCCCGGACCTCCTCAGCACAGATCCCCAACACCTCCTACTCATCTTCTCTATATGGATGACATCGAGCTCCTTGCCAAAGGAGATACCAATTTGAAAGAACTGGTTCTCCTTGTCGAGTCCTTCTCTAATGATATTGGCATGACATTTGGACTCGACAAATGTAATACTCTTCATTTGAAACGTGGCAAGGTAACTAATGATGGATCGGTCAAGTTACAAGGGGGAGGAGTTATTGAGCATCTTGTGGAAGATCAGGCCTACACCTATCTTGGAATGCAAGTTCGAGACAAGCTCCAGAATGCCCAGATTCAAGATAAACTTCGGGCCGAGTATAAATCTCGTTTAAAGAAAATCTGGAGCTCCGAGCTAAATGCTCGTAACAAGGACAAAGCCACCAATACTTTTGCTGTGCCAGTCCTCTCCTATTCCTTTGGAGTAGTTGATTGGACAAAACAAGACATCCAGAATCTTGACCGACTGACCAGAAGGATCATGTCTGATAACAGAGCACACCACCCTCGTTCCTCTCTTAATCGTTTATATATGCCAACCAATTCGGGAGGACGGGGTTTGATTAAAGTGGAAGCTCTTCATGATAGAATTTTATTGTGTACTTTTGCACATATTTATTTATCAGATGATCCTCTGGTAATGATGAAGACTCATGATGAAAGCAAGGAATTCCACAACTATTTTAAGCGTGCCAAGGTTGTTGGACACAATTTGAAATTTGAAGTTGATTTGGTTGATGGCAATGTACTGCTGGACGGTACAGTGATGGGAGTAAACCAGGTGAAGTCCTTCACCAAGTCTGCTCAGAGTCAGTCCTTTGCGGAGAAGCTGTCTGAGAAGCCATTGCATCATATTTACATGCAGTGTGTGGAACAGAACAGCAATCCAACCGACTCCTTCGCCTGGATGAAGTCGGCTGGTCTCAAATGTGAAACCGAGGGCTTCCTTTTTGCAGCTCAGGACCAGTCACTTCCCACTCGAAATCGCCAGAATGTTATTCTTAAAGAAAATATCACATTCACAGAGACTGTGCAACACCTTGTCAGTGGATGCCCTTCCTTGGCATAAACTGCATATCTTAAAAGACATGATGGCATGGCTCGCTATCGTCTCCACCATGCCTGTGGCTTTGACCCAGAGGTCCATCCATGGTACGACCCTGAACATGTCCAGGGCGTCCTGGAAAATGATGCTTTTAAACTTCTCTGGAATAGGCCAATATACAGCCTGAGACGAATTCCAGCCAACAAACCTGATCTTGTCCTTTTTGATGAAACTAATGAAATTATTTATATCATAGAATTTTCTGTCCCTTTTGACAGCAATGTGATTGGCAAGATTCAGGAAAAGCATGATAAATATGCGGACCTCACCTTTGAAATGTCTCGCTTGCATCCAAAGTACACTGTCGTCAGGCTCCCCATTGTTCTCGGTGCCCTTGGTTTGTCTCACTTACATCCCACGTACGCTGTCATCAGGCTCCCCATGCCAAGAGTGCCCGGGTTCTCCACCAGGAGCACAGCCCTTCTGACAATCTGGGTAATGCAGAAGGCTGCAGTGTTGGGTAGCCTGCATGTTCTCCAGAAAGTTCTTGGTGGGTTCGACTAGGCAGTGTTTCCGAGGAGAAGTCCCATTCGCTGTCTGGGCTGCGTGTAGAGGGGGCGAGGGCTCTAAGTTGATGAAAAGCCTTACCAGCCTGACTGTGCCAGGATCACCCAAACCCTCTCTGCTGCATTTCATTTCTAATGTGTAAAACATATAAATTCAATGATTTGATAATAACGTGTTTCAATGTAAGAACATTAATTTAGCACTGACACAAAACACTGATTAGATCACATCAAAGTAATTTGTTTCTATCTTCAACTTTTTCTAGTTTTTTTTTTCATGATAATGCACATTCTGACAATAATATACCTGAATTTTTTTCAGTAAAATTGAATTCAAATAACATAAGAAGATTAAGGAACCCAAACTCTTAAATATCTACTTAACACCTATCAAATTCATGCTTCTCTTCTGTAAAGCTGTGTGAACTATTTCCTTTCCCAATGTTGCTACAGTGCCACTGAGCATCTCTATGAAGCATATTAGGCACTAAATAAATACAATAATATCATTATTAACGCCATTGATGTTTTTTTTTTGTTTTTTTAAACTGGTGTGAACCAAAGTTATTTTGTTATATTTTGATATTAAGACAATTATTTTCAGAGCACACAAGATCACAAGGAGTTGTGTTGAGCGTGGAATTGGCCAACTGAAGCGCAGATTTGGAGTCCTTCATGGTGAAATCAGACAATCCCCAGAGAGAACTTGCAAGGTAAAAATGAGAAGCCAAATGAAGGGATACAAATATATCATTGAGAAATCACTCAATTTAGTAATATCTTGTAAGTGGCTGTAATAAGATGTGCCATGTTCATTGGAGATTTTGCCATTGTGTCATTTTATGTGTTTCGGATCATTAAGGCCAGCGCTGTTTTGCATAATATTTGCAAGGAACATAATATTTCAATTCCACCAGCTGATGGTATACCACAGCAACAACAGAGCAATGCAGCCGCAGTACCAGCAGTCATGCCTCCACAAGGTTTGATGGGAGTTCGTTACAGGGAGCAGTTTGCAAGGACTCACTTTCCATGTAAGTCTGATGACATATATTATTGATTGACTGAAGCAACTATCAAAATTATTTTCAACATTTATTAGGACTGGTAGAAAAGATAAGTTTCTGAAACCAACCCAATTTTCTACAATACAGTTCAATAAGAACAGAACACATGATGCACCCCGGTATATTCTAACAATATACTAATTGCAGTGTTGAGTTATATTACATATAGCAGTTTATAAATAACCAACATGGTAACATGAGAACAATGAGCACTGTTCACACACTACAGTAAAGTGTATAAATCAATGCTTATTGATAGAGCTATGTAATCATAAGTATAACTGAAACAAGTGTAGAATTGAACAAAGCTTACATACCCTACTTCCCATGTACTAATTAGACTAACAATTTATGGAAACATTATTTTTCCTGTGGAAACCTGACATAAAATTGAAATTGACTGTCTCATGTTGCACACACTTTGCAAATAAATAGTCATGTTTCCATGGAAACAGCAAAAAATCCCCCAAAATTAAAAAAACCCCAACAACTTCCAAATAGCAAAGGGCACATCTATAGGTAATGATTAACATGTATGTGAAGTTTGGTGAACCTAACATGTAAACTTTCAGAGATTGGGATGAAAGGAAATTTTGGGATGAAAGGATGGACGGACAGAGTCATCTCTATATACTCCCCTTACTCTGTAGAGGGGGTATTATTTACACCCTAAACATCAGGGGCGGTATTCATAAAAGAACTTAAGTCAGAAAAAAACTTAAGTTTTTTAGAAAAACTAAGTTTTTCACTCTTTCTGACTTAGGTTTTGTGATTTTACTTAAGTCATATTCATAAAGCAGCTTAGGCTTACGTTTTGGCAATTTCTGACTTAAATCTTAAGACTGGGCAGGGGTAGGCTTAACTAGAAGGTGTTTGACTTAAGTCAGTAAACAACATGGCTGCCTTAGCGAGGAGGCGTCGTTGATTTCAACAAAGAAGGCCACGTCTCGTTGAATACAGTGATGAAGAACTAATTCGGCGATACCGTCTTGATGGGAATGGCATTAGATTCGTTGCCAGTCTAATAGCGCCAGACGTAGAGCCCACAACCACCCGTAACCGCACACCGGATGCCACACAAGACACTCATCACATTGAGGTATTTTGTCACTGAATGACTGAATGACTGCATACGAAGTTTGTCATCTGACAGGATTGTCAAACAGTTCGTTTGCTTCCCCCTTCAACTTCGTGACATCAGGCGTGACCAGTCAAACCTTTATCAGATTGCACTCTTTCCCGGAGTTGTGGGGATGATCAACGGAACACACGTTCAGATTCAAGCTCCAACAGAAAACGAAAATGAGTTTGTAAACCGGCATAATTACCACAGCATTAATACACAGATCGCTTTCGATAGCGAAGACAAGATAATGGGATGGCCTAAAAGTCGGGCCGGGCCGGGCCGGGCCATGGCGGGCCAAATATATTATTGGATAATGAACCCATTAATGAGCACCATGCCTACAAGTGATTAATACAACATACATCCTTGATAATAATAATGAAGTTTAAGGCACAAACGCGCGCCATATACAGTTTACTACGAATAAATCGGCTAAAACTCATGAAGACGAGTTTCCTGCGAGCTGGCTGACCGAGGTTACGTCTAAAAGTGGAATCGATAAACGAAACATGATCTAAAATGCATAAATATTTGACTTCATTCGGATACAGGCTTCCATCAGCACGGAAATGTTTCCTACGTCTACATCCAATTAATACCACACCATAAATTCACTATTCATAGTATTTAAAGCATGCAAGATATGAACCCCACATTCTAAACATCATCCCAACCACAATAGTTCGGCCCTGCTCGGCCCGACCTCTCAAAACCAGCTTAAACCTAGAACATGCATCTTCAATTGTAATTAAATCCATAGACCGGTTTCATAACCACCTAAATAATACTTCATAATGTTATCAAGTGCAACATGTAAAGAAAAATGGCCCCTTAAAGTAAAACCCTTTTCGCTCTCCTTTCTCTACATAGCCTCAATCAAAAGTGTTAAGTCTCTGTTCGGCCCGACCTCTCAAAAACAGCTTAAACCTAACACACGTGTAGGGTTTTGTGTTTACAATTACAGATGAATATTCTATCTACCTAAATACCTCTTTGTTGAGTCTCAAAACGTAGTATTTGAAGCAAGCACGTTGCTTAAAGTCAACCCTATTTTCTAGACATTCTCAATAAAGACACAATATCACACAGCATCATATGTACCTAAATAACACTTTATAATGTTATCAAGTGCAGCATGTAAAGAAAACTGGCCCCTTAAAGTGAAGCCCTTTTCGCTCTCCATTCTCAACATTGTCTCAATCAAAAGTGTTAAGTCTCTCTTCGGTCCGACTTGGCCCGACCTCTCAAAAGCAGCTTAAACTTAACCCATGTATCTTGAATTGTAATTCCATCCATAGATTAGATCTACATGTACCTAAATATCACCTTTTCATGTTACAAAATGCAACACGTAAAGACAACCGCTCCCTTAAAGTGAAGCCCTTTTCGCTCTCCATTCTCAACATAGCCTCGACCAAAAGTGTTAAGTCTCTGTTCGGCCCGACTTGGCCCGACCTCTCAAAAACACCTTACGCCTCACAGATGTATCTTAAATTCTATTTAGATCCATAGTTTAGTATCATATTTACCGAAATATGGCTTTACAGAGTTTCAAAGCGTTGTATTTGAAACAAACAGGTTGCTTAGAGTGAACCCTATTTTCTGTACATTCTCAATAAAGGCACAGTATCACAAGCTTTCGGTCCGGCTTGGCCCGACCTCTCAAAAACAGCTTAAACCTAACACACGTGTAGTGTTTTGTGTTTACAATTACATATGATTATTCTATCTACCTAAATACCTCTTTGTTGAGTCTCAAAACGTAGTATTTGAAGCAAGCACGTTGCTTAAAGTCAACCCTATTTTCTAGACATTCTCAATAAAGACACAATATCACACAGCTTTCGGTTCGACTTGGCCCGACCTCTCAAAAGCAACTTCAACCTAACTCATGTATGTAGAAATGAATTTAAATCCTTTGAGTGATATCATATTACCTAAATAATACTTCATAATGTTATCAAGTGCAACATGTAAAGAAAAATGGCCCCTTAAAGTAAAGCCCTTTTCGCTCTCCATTCTCAACATAGTCTCAATCAAAAGTGTTAAGTCTCTGTCCGGATGTCACCGGATGCACCCAATCAACAGGATTCTCTCCATTCCACATGGTGTTTGGCAAGGAAATGAATATCACCTTCGACACAGCTATTTTACCAAAATAAAATATGGGTAAAACAGCTACTGAACATGTCATCCAAGTAATGAGTAACTTCAAAATGGTAAAGAAGATAGCTTCTGAAAATCTCAAAGTCGTTCAAGAGAAAATGAAAGAACGCTATGACAGAGGAAGCAAGGAACCCCACTATGACGTAGGTGATTTAGTTTGGATTACCAACCATGCTGTTACAAAAGGTAAGTCTCCTAAACTAATCCCCAAGTTCATAGGACCGTATGTAGTAAGTGAGATTTGAATAAGAGCACTTACAGACTCCGTGATAGAGAAACAGGCAAAGATTTGCCCTCCAAAACCCATGCGAACAGGATGAAACCCTTCTATGAACCAGTAGCAGGACTACCTGACCCTCTAGGTATAGCACCCAGAAATGCACCAGAGCCTAATCCAAATGAACCCCCATCTGACTCACAACAGGACTCACAGCAGAAAGGTGCTAATGAAGAGACTAATCAGTCTAAGGAACCTCCTCCAAAGAAAACCAATGATTCTAAGGAACCGTCTCCTCAAAAGGAAGCCAATAATTCAAAGGAACCTCCTCCCCAAACAAAGGTAAGTGAAAAAGATAGTAACAATGCTGACCAATACTACCCAGTTGAAAAATTGCTGCGTCAGCCAAATGAAAAATGGTAAGCGCCACTATCTAGTCAAATGGGTAGGCTATTCACAAACCTCATTGGAACCAGAAGAGAATGTTTCACCAGATGCAATTACTGCTTTCCATGAGAGATTCACCAGACCAGGTAAGGTACGTCGCCGTCCCTGCCGCTTTTTGAAAGTTACTGATAATAAGTAGGCATTAATAGGTAAGTAATCCTATCATTACGAGGTGAGGTAGATGTGTCCAATATCCAGTCATTGTCAGTCATGCAGATGCTTCACAGTATTATAGTGCTAGAAGTAGATGAGCGCTCCTGCTTCAAACCCAAACCCTTGTGTTGCCCTGCGTGGTGCCAATAACAGTTCCCTTTCCATTGTAGGTACTGGACACATATACCGAATCCTAATGCTGGTACTCCTAATTCCGCAGCTGGTTTTGGCTACAATCAATCCAAGTCACGACATCCTCAGAAACTTTTTGTATACTCGAAATGCTTCAAATTTATACATTACAACCAAAATTCCTCTGACGTCCTTCAGATCTCAGCTTTTTCTGTGTAAAGTCCATTTGTACCCTGTACCCATTAATCAAACATCTGCCCATGCTTCCCAAATTTTAGATCTTCCAGCTTATTTCCTCATTACAGAATCAAAAGATTATTACAGTTCCTTGTCTGCATCCGATTTGACTGTTTGCTCTAAGCAAGACGATATCATGTGCCCATTTAGTAGCGCTTTTCATCCAGCTACTTCTCTGTCATGTGTTTTATCTTTATTTTTGAATAAAAAATCCAATGTGTCAGTTCTCATTTTCAAAAAAAACGTAACAGGCATTCAAATGTCATGTTTTAAATATATAGATGCATAAAACTAGATGAAATACCCTGTGTTCTGTTTCCTTATAATGTCAACCAGTTTCGAAAAGTTGACCAAGACCTTTCCTGGTTATTAATTCCTGCGCCAGGTTATTAATTCCTGCGTGGACGATCGATGATGAACTGGAAACAATTTAGAATTAAAAATTACTTCAGAAATGAATCCAAATGGGCGATGAAAATATAATTATGCGCTTTGTAGCTTGCAATATCCAATGATATATTACGTCTACGCACGTGAAATAATCCTCATTCTTTGCAAAATCCTACATACTTCAACGGTTTCCTACCTTAAAGTTCTCAATGTCCCACAAGCGATCGGGAATGTCAGCCACCTTGGCTCCGGACAGAGACCTTGTCAAGATCCCTTCTTTCTCCGTATAACGTCCAACATACTTCAACAACGAGTCGCCAAGAAGTAATGCAGACATTTTCAGGTCATATGACTTGAAAACAGTTTTGTAGGGATACATTTGGAGAAGGTTACGTGAGATACTGAGGATTTATGAAAGCATACTTCTCCCACGACCCTCTTTAATGCTTTTATTGTCTGTATGTGTGTTCAGGAAAGCAAATTTATCTGAAAGGCTGTAAGTTTACAACATCCGGAAACAGCATCTCCGAGTAGGCTTTGTGTTCCAAAGCTCGTGCAGTGAAAACAAATTTCTCCTGGTCCGGAGCTGGACAACCTAGAGACGTATTGGATGTGTTTTCATAGTTTCGTATGTTCAAATTATGTAACCATAATATGTCATACTCAAATTTTTTAAGATGTCTCGTGTTACCTCTCTTCTGATAGGTATTAAGTTTCTGATATGTTTAAATCTTGCCATGAGTAGCCTCACTCGTCTATCTGTGTTTGTACAAGTGATGTCTATGCTATAAAATGTGCGGGAAAGTTCTATATTCTTAACTAGTGAAAAAAAACCAAGCTTTTCAAACGTTTCATGTCGTATAATTGGGTGTAATATCTTTTACTATTTTCAGTTTATTATATGTGTACATGCTTATAAATATATAATGAAACAAATGTCTCATTTTAGTATTTCTAATTTAGTCAGTTATTGTGAAAAACGTTATAAAGAAACGGCGGAGGAATCTGAAGGCCCCTGACAGGTAATTAAGGGCAACAGTATGTTGATTGAATCACAACACCTAGCTGATTGCAATTAGACAAGGGTAATTAAGCAAGCTGGATGCAGGTGTAATTAACAGGTCCATCAAATTCAACAAAGGCATTTAGAAGTTGGTGAGGTAATACAAGACACTATTATGGATGACAACTTCTTTAATTCTTTTAACACGGCGTTTCAAGGCTAATTCTTGCCCCTTCGTCAGGTGGATGACGAAGGGGCAAGAATTAGCCTTGAAACGCCGTGTTAAAAGAATTAAAGAAGTTGTCATCCATAATAGTGTCTTGTATTAGGTCCATCAAGTTCATTAGCCCGCGCAGTGCAGACCAAACACTGGGCGTCACTTTAAGCAAGGTGCTTGCTTCAAATACTCCGTTTTGAGACTCTATAAAGAACTAGTAAGGCAGATATAATACTATTCTATGGATGTAAACATTAATCAGTATATGTGTGAGCTTTAATCTGTTCTTGAGAGAACGGGCCGAGTCGGGTTCTCGTTAAATAACGTGTTTGTTTTCAAAACAACCATCTGAAACTCTGTAAAGCGATATGTAGGTTGATATGATACTAATCTATGGACAAATCAAAGGCGCAAGATGCCTTAAATTTGACGGCCAGAGAAAATCCTGAGTGTCTTTGTTGAGAATATATATGGAAGAGAGTGCTGCACTTTGATCGTTTTTTTTTCCATCAAATACTTCGCTTTGAGACTCTAGAAAGGATGAGTTAAGTAGATAAAATACTGTTCTATGTATATAAACACTAATCATTATTCATGCGAGGGGTTTGAGCTGTTTTTGATGGCTCGGGCCAAGTCGGGCCGAACAGAGACTTAGCACTTTTGATCGAGACCATGTTGAGAATGTACAGCCAAGAGGGCTTCACTTTCAGGGACCAGTTATCTTCACATGTTGCATTTCATTGCATCACAAATAACTCTTTTGGTAGATATACTACCAGTCGATGGATTTCAACATATGTCTGGATACATGTGTCAGGTTTAAGCTGCTTTAGGGAGCTCGGGCCAAGTCGGACCGAAAGCTTTTGATACTGTGTCTTTATTGAGAATGTCTAGAAAATAGGGTTTACTTTGGGCAACGTTTGTTTCAAATACAACGCTTTGAAACTATGTAAAGCCATATTTCGGTAGATATGATACTAAAGTATGGATTTAAATAGAACTTAAGATACATCTGTGAGGGGTAAGGTGTTTTTGAGAGGTCGGGCCAAGTCGGGCCGAACAGAGTCTTAACACTTTTGATCGAGGCTATGTTGAGAATGGAGATCGAAAAGGGCTTCACTTTAAGGGACCGGTTGTCTTTACACGTTGCATTTTGTAACATGAAAAGGTGATATTTATTTACATGTAGATCTAATCTATGGATGGAATTACAATTCAAGATACATGGGTTAAGTTTAAGCTGCTTTTGAGAGGTCGGGCCAAGCCGGACCGAAAGCTTGTGATACTGTGTCTTTATTGAGAATGTCTAGAAAATAGGGTTGACTTTAAGCAACGTGTTTGTTTCAAATACAACGCTTTGAAACTCTATAAAGCCATATTTCGGTAGATATGATACTAAAGTATGGCTTCAAATAGAATTTAAGATACATCTGTGAGGGGTTAGGTGCTTTTCAGAGGTCGGGCCAAGTCGGACCGAAAGCTTGTGATACTGTGTCTTTATTGAGAATGTATAGAAAATAGGGTTTACTTTGGGCAACGTATTTGTTTCAAATACAACGCTTTGAAACTCTGTAAAGTCATATTTCGGTAATTATGATAATAAACTATGGATCTAAATAGAATTTAAGATACATCTGTGAGGCCTAAAGTGTTTTTGAGAATTCGGGCCAAGTCGGGCCGAACAGAGACTTAACACTTTTGATCGAGGCTATGTTGAGAATGGAGATCGAAAAGGGCTTCACTTTAAGGGACCGGTTGTCTTTACACGTTGCATTTTGTAACATGAAAAGGTGATATTTAGGTACATGTAGATCTAATCTATGGATGGAATTACAATTCAAGGTACATGGGTTAAGTTTAAGCTACTTTTGAGAGGTCGGGCCAAGTCGGACCGAAAGCTTGTGATACTGTGTCTTTATTGAGAATGTCTAGAAAATAGGGTTGACTTTAAGCAACGTGTTTGTTTCGGTAGATATGATACTAAAGAATGGATTTAAATATAACTTAAGATACATCTGTGAGGCCTAAAGTGTTTTTGAGAGGTCGGGCCAAGTCGGGCCGAACAGAGACTTAACACTTTTGGTCGAGGCTATGTTGAAAGACAGGTAATTCTCTTTAAGGAACCGGTTGTCTTTACATGTTGCATTTCGTAACACTGCAGTGTGATGTTTAGGTAGATATGATACCAATCTATGGATTTAAATACACTTCAAGATCCATTTGAGAGATGAAAGATGCTTCTGACGGAATTTGCATGCTTGTGATAGAGTGTGTATGTTGAGACTATATATAGAAAAAGAGTGCTGCGCTTTGAGGAAACGTGTTTCCACATGCTCTGGTAAGTGTTATTTAGGTAGATATTATTGCATTTTGTCTGTCATGTGCACTTGTAAATTTAAGCATTTGCATACTCGGAGGCCATTGGATTTTTGCTGGATTTATGCTTTTTAGAATACAGTGGCAATACATACGATTTTTGCGCGTGCGAATGCATTTTTCCTTTTTTTTATCCTTTACAACATATTACAAAAAGTTGTGATTTAGTATATATGTCTTTCAACACATATTTATAATCATGTTACAGTTGCCCACTGGCTTTCGCCAATGCCCGCTCCTCTTCAACATAAACATCCTCTGCTGATTCAGCATGAGACAATAAAGGTTAATTAGGAAATCCCAACTGTTTTAATTAAAGATGGAAAAGCTGTTAAAACACCGTCACTTCCTGCCCAGAACCCCAGGATGTCACACCTCACGCGCTGAGAGAAGTAAGTAACCTTCTCACACAGACATATCAAGGACAACACATAACAACAAGACAATGTCTTTACTCTGGAACTCTCGGTATGTTATCAATTTTGGTTTTTCATTTTCAACCAAACCATACTTGGAATTCTAGCTACCCAAATGCGCAGATTTCGTTTTAATATCCTTCAGTCTACTTTTAGTAATACCCGGTGGCCCGGCCCGGCCCGACTTTTCTTGGCCCGACTTTTAGGCCATCCCCAAGATAATTGACGTTGTCGCTCGGTGGCCTGGATCGACACACGATTCACGCACGTTGACTAACAGCGGTCTCTATTAGTTCTTCGACCGCAGTGTTGTCCCCATCGGATGTCACCCTCCCGGTGACAATTGTTAGCCCTCTAAGAAGTGGCTACTAACCCCTTTCCTAAGACCATTGGCTGGACCACAAACAAACTACAACAAGTACGTCGAATTCCGTGTACAGTCGCTGATTGCAACATAGAGTGGTGTCCCTTGTATTTACCTCGCATAAACATTGGGGACTCGTCATTAATTATTATAGAGCATAATCGTTGTTACATTTAGTTTGAATAACCGAAGATCTATGTGTGGCACGTAGTCTAAGGCATTTCTGTATTCTTGACTACAATTTGACAGTCGGACCGAATGTTTACATTACCTGCCACGCCGCCACGCCTCTTGCCGTCACACCCGGACCAAACTTTCCTTCCAGCACACTGGCGTTTGTTTTGACGAGTTCGGTCAGAAGCAGTACTTTGTCTTTGTTCCAGTTAGGTTTTCTCCTCTGTGCCTCTGCCTCCGACATTTGCTTTGACAATGTATAAATACCGCAAGCGCAGAACCCTCACTGTGTCGTCTGCCGTAAATAACCAGTGGGAAATCCCCAAAAAGCGATTTTCACACCTTTATGTAAAAGACTTCCACCGGAAGTCTAAAAATAACGCGGAATCACCCTGGTGATTACGTGGGTACACACTATGGAAAAAACTTAGTTTGTCTTTGGAAACTTAGCTAAGTCTCTGACTAAGTTGCTTTATGAATATCAACTTAAGTCTCAGACTTAGCTAAGTCAGTTTTCAAAAACTTAAGTTATGACTTAGGAAAAATCTTAGTTTCTTTATGAATACCGCCCCAGACTATCAAAGTCTCTCATAAGATCATGCAATTTCATTACAATCAATAAATAAGTCCTTTGATGTGAAATAGTTTCACAGATTACGATTATGGCATCATATGTAGAATCCATTCAAAGGGTTAATAAATGTCAGCCATTAAAAAACTCAATATAATTGTTTGCATTGCAATACATTCTAGGATTCATCCAGATGATTCATGTTGGTAAAAGCAAAATAGATTTCGTATGTTAACAGTTAAGGTTGACTTGTTTTCATTTTTCAGTGCAAAATGGCATCAAGTGTTAAATGGATCAGACTGAGTTCTAGCACTTTAGAATTATGCTAATATTACCCATTTTTAAGCCTCAAGTCATTCGATTTCAAACATATTCCATATGTACATTCTTTAAATAGCAGCATCATAACAAGCCATAAAACTATAAAAATTTGAAACATTTGACATAAAAAAAGGGGCTCAACCTCACCCCATGGTTAATTTAATCACATACATGTATATCATCTTAAACATCAACACCAGTCTTACGAAGATCACAATTCCCCCTGGCCCTGAAAATCATGTACCGGAAATAAGCTGCAATTTATTCCAAAACTGAAGTAGATAATCAGTGAGCATCATCTTTCAAGTGTACAGATAACATTTGGTCATATCAGTCGTAACAATATTGGATAATAACATTAAAAGTAAAGCCTCCAAATATGCTAAAATGTCAGATGCAAGTCATGAAATATGCTATAATTTCAGAGTACGATAATGTCTTGTACCAACAATTCAAGTGAAAGAAAATCCAAGGTGTTGTTTTCCAATATTCTGACTGTTCATTAAGTTTGTATTCATCGGTTGTCATTAGCTCTTAAAATTACACAAGAGATGTCTACCTTTGACATAACAATGATAACATACACAATTTTGTATTTTAGGGATAAGTCACACGCAACCACAGGGGCTTGTATCGCTTTGAAACGGCGTTCGAAAGACATACAGATGTATTGACCCTACCCTAGTACTATATAAAAGGAAAGGGATGTAACGAGGAAACCACCCCCTCCTCGATCAAAGTTACATGTTACCGCGTAAAATATTTTTAAGGCCCCATCGAGGCCAACGGATCGAAAGCCAGATGATTTCCCTACAAAATGAGCTATAAATGGTCACAATCGGATCATTCTTTCAAAAGTTATACGCTACGAATCATCGAAAACAGCTACCTCCGCAATTTCACGCCAAAATCATGGATCACCCAATACGGCGAAAACTCACCTTTTAAATTCGTTTATTAATTCCAGCCACGTTGGCAGCACCAGCGCTGGGCTGGATTCGATCGGCCGCGGTATTCCGAGGGTCGGAAAACTTTTTACAACATCTACATGTCATTTTTTCGACAGTAAGCAAGCATTTTCACCAAAATAGCCGGCAATCCTACTCACATGTCGGCCATAAGCGACCTTGACATTCAAGTGAACTGAGCAGATCCGCACAAACAGACTCGGGCCATCCGACTGGTTGGAAACAAAATATACAGTGGAAATGGCGTGAGTAGGATTGCCGGCTATTTTGGTGAAAATGCTTGCTTACTGTCGAAAAAATGACATGTAGATGTTGTAAAAAGTTTTCCGACCCTCGGAATACCGCGGCCGATCGAATCCAGCCCAGCGCTGGTGCTGCCAACGTGGCTGGAATTAATAAACGAATTTAAAAGGTGAGTTTTCGCCGTATTGGGTGATCCATGATTTTGGCGTGAAATTGCGGAGGTAGCTGTTTTCGATGATTCGTAGCGTATAACTTTTGAAAGAATGATCCGATTGTGACCATTTATAGCTCATTTTGTAGGGAAATCATCTGGCTTTCGATCCGTTGGCCTCGATGGGGCCTTAAAAATATTTTACGCGGTAACATGTAACTTTGATCGAGGAGGGGGTGGTTTCCTCGTTACATCCCTTTCCTTTTATATAGTACTAGGGTAGGGTCAATACATCTATATGTCTTTCGAACGCCGTTTCAAAGCGATACAAGTCCCTGTGCACGCAACAACAATTTCATAACAGCAATACTTGTGCTTGTTAAAGATTGTTCTGTATATTTGGAACTAGTAAAATACACTGATGTGGGCTATGTGAAAAGCTATTCTTCCAATTTCCTGATTTTTGACTGAAGATAAATTTTCTGTAATTTCAGAACCTCAATTTCCAGTAACAACTTCTCTTTTTCCAAAACTGCTGAGGAAGTAGCTGATGTGGAGACTGATGTGCAGGCTGATGCTGATGTTGATGGTGATGCCAATGATGGCTCTAACTCTCTGAAACATAAACGTATATCATCAATTCCAGTTTTCTGTTCTTATTTTATATCTTAAAAGAAGGTTTTAACTAATTTCTAATTTTAAATTATGAATTCACACAGTAAGTCATGCATGTAGCCTGGGGAACTCATATAATACTATCAATAACTTATTACCTACTTTTCGAAGGATTGGTCTAGCTGTAGGAGCTGTATGAAGCTTGAATCCATTGACATTGGCCCAATCCCGGTTAGGACAGTGTTATCCCTGCCAATACAGTCCACCACTGCCTCTGTGATAGGGCTTATAGGTGTTGGGCGTGGTCCACCGACTGAAAATATAGTCAGACTTACTTTGAATTAATTATACTACTATAACATACCGCATTGGTGAGATTAAAAATATTACACAATCAACCCACAGTCACCTGCTCATATGAAATATAGATGATCAATTTTATTCATGGCAATGAACAGATTTACCTCACACAAAACTGAAAGTTGATGTTTTTGTGATTCTATAATTCATACACAATGGTGTGATATTATACTACTTTAGGTTTTCTCCTGTGCTTTTAAAATACTTACATAACTGAAAGAAAGTTGGATTTATTATGGTGAGAAAAATTGTTATGGTCAGTGGGAAAATTTTGGGTCAGTAGAGACATGGGAACCAGAAGAATTTTTTTAGGCCTTATCCCAGATATATTACTCTTTGTAGGAAATAAAATCTAAACATTACCGGTTGCAGTTGTTGAATTCTTGAATGTGCTGTAAGCACTTTTTCCGGCACTCTTCAGATTCTTCCATTTCTTAATGACCTCCTCTTTGCTTCTTTGTTGAGTGACCATTTGCATTGAGGGTGTCTGTGATTTTCTAAGACAAAAATTGGTTAACATTTGGATTAATATTACCTGGATCCTCGGTTTGAAAATAACAAATTTGGTTTTGGCATTCTTCTGTTTCAGGAGAGAACAAGACAATTTTCAACTTTAATGTAAAAGTAATTTTTCATTATGATTAATGATTTCTCTGATTTGGTATTTTGTGTACCATTACTCAGGGACATTATAAGTTGAAGCAAACGTCTTTTGGCCTGTAGGAAAGAATGTATGGAATATTTCTGTAAATAAACAATCATTACTGACAGCATAATACTTTATATTACAAGGGGGTAATTGTTGCAAATCAACCATTTTTTTTTAAAATCAGTTTACACAAAAATTTATGATGTTGAAGGTTCGTATATATTTCTTTTCGTACAATGTACCATCAATTCATGAGGTAATTAATACGTGTTATCAAATTTATCCTGATAAGACGTTCTTTAACGTGTTGAATGCACTCACCTGCTACGCCTCATGTCGGCTTGCCAAAGTCACACCCGGCCCGAATCTCCCCTCTATTACAGTCTTCCTCTACTTCACTAATTCTGCTAACAGCAGACATTCTTCTTTATGCCAGTTGGGTTTTCTTTTCTTGCTAGCATCGGTCTCGGCCATGCTGACAGATTTCTTGTCGTCTGCGTTCCGATGACAGAAGGGAATCCCCGCTTGACGTCACTTTTTATGTTCTTGCATTAAAGAGTTCCACCGGAAGTTTTCCGTTGCTGGTATTTTCCCATTAGCAACGATGCGCACGCACAGCGGCCAAGAACTTAAGTTAATGATCGACTTAACCTCCGACTCAGCTAAGTTTTTGACTAAGTCACTTTATGAATACGAACTTAAGTTTCTGACTTAGCTAAGTTAATTTTTGAAAACTTAAGACAAAACTTAAAAGAAATCTTAGACTTTTTTAGAATACCGCCCCAGGTACATATTCTTATCGACTTATCCTTAACAGACTCTGATTTCCTGAATGAGTTTGTTTGGTCAGACCATGATGGCCTGTGTGGAAGTGACCATTTTCCAACCATGTCTGATGTTCCTCCGTGTTCCAGATGGAATTTCTCAAAGGCTGACGGCCCTTGTTTGAAATAATGTCATCAAACATGTTACAACCTGAACTCTTCAGTGATATTTCCGACCCTCTGCGATTGTTTTCGGATGAACTCAAAAGAATTAGTGACGAATGTATTCTAAAGTCCTCTACAAATCCTCACATACGTGAAAGGTACTAAATCGAGCATCCACCATCTTAACAATGGAGATCAATTACTGACAGATAAGTTCGATATTGCAAATAAATTGGGCGAAATTCTTGCTCAACACTCTTCCTCTTTTAACTATGTGCCCCAATTTCAAAAATATCAAAAACAACAAGAAAAGGAAACTATTCATTTCAATGCAGATAATGGAGAGGATTATCATGAAATCTTTTCTATTCATGAGCTCCATGATGTTCTCGACCAAGTTCATCATAATGCTACAGGAGCTGATAACGTCCATAACCAACTCCTAAACCATTTACTAGAACCATGCTTACACACCTTGTTAAAAATGTTTGATGATGTCAGGGCATTCCCATCATCATGGCGTGATGTCATAGTTGTGCCTATAACAAAACCTGGACGTGATCATACTGACCCCTCGAATAATCTTCCTATTTCCTTGACTAGTTGCGTTTGTGAAAATATGCAACGGATGATCAACAATAGATTAAATATACTACCGACAAGAAATAAGGGAACTAATGAAATAATAGCGAATTTGAAACTGCTTTAAATATCCACTAAATCAATTTTAGGCGTCAAGTTCAATATCTGGCGTGTCCACCATGTTGGGCAACACATTCACGGCACCTTGATGGCATGCTGTTAATCAATTTCCGGATGGTTGCCCGTGGTATTGCCCGCCATTCCTCTTGGAGAGCTGCACCAAGCTGGGCCAGGTTGGCGGGTCCTGGGTCCCTGGCGTACACCCTTCGACCAAGAACGTCCCAGAGATGTTCAATTGGGGACAGGTCTGGGGACTTAGAGGGCCAGTCCAATGTCTGGATACCTTCTTGTCGGAGATAAGCGGAGACAATTCAGGCCCGATGTGGTCTGGCATTATCATCTTGGAATACAAAATTACGGCCGATAGCTCTAGCCAATGGAGCCACAACAGAACGCAATATTTGGTCAACGTATCGCTGACCAGTAATGGCTCCGTTAATGATGACCAAATCTGATCGTCTGTCATGTGTAATCCCACCCCAAACCATGACACTACCACCTCCATATCGATCATGGTCAAGAATTGCTGCTCTGGCATATCGCTCCCCGCTCCGACGCCAACAACGTTTTCTGCCATCTGTGAATCGTAGGCAAAACCTTGACTCATCAGAGAACATGGTGTAACGCCAGTGGCGCATAGCCCGTCCCTGATGCTGCCTAGCCCATGCCAATCTTTGGCGCTTATGGTGAGCTGGAAGGGTGACACCCTTAAAAGGTCGTCTTGCTTTCAGACGAGCTTGATAGAGTCGGTTTTTAACGGTTGAGGTTGAAATGCGTCTTCCAGTGAGTGTGCGGAATTCTCTATTGATGGCAGGGGCCGATTTAAACCTATCGCGTAGAGCAATTAACGTAATGAGACGATCCTGTCGTGGTGTCGTTGATTTTGGTCTACCACGCCCAGGTCTCGTTGCAACCCCACCCGTTTGACGGTACTTATCTCACAGGCGTGAAATTACACTTTTTGATTTACCCATCTGCCGGGCAACTTCACATAATGATGTACCCCCCTCTATCATCCCCACAATTCTCCATTTTGTTGCTTCACCGAGATACTGCCTCGGAGGCATTTCTGTCAGTAAGTGTCAATCACTATTGCATTAGTGATTGCGACTTCTCCAGTACATTTACAGGAGTTAACTTCTGTACGCACGTGTAGCACGTGCTGGGCATGCATTATTCGAAATTCCATTGTCATTGGATGTTGCGTTTGGGAGATACGCCACGATAACGGACCCTGTCACAGTCGAAGTCATCTACATTCAATTTCTTAGTTCCCTTATTTTCTGTCGGTAGTATATGGTACTTGGAATCCAATAATTTACTTACAAATACTCAATGTGGATTTCGGTAAAATCGAAGCACTGTTGACCATTTCGTCCGCTTGGAGTCAGTTGCTAAAATGCAATTATTAACAACCAAAATGCAGTGTTCATCTTTTTCGATTTAGAAAAAGCATATCACACTACATGGAAATATGGTATTTTAAAGGATTTACATAATTTTGGATTACGAGGCCGTTTTCCTCACTTCATATCCAACTTTTTATCTGACAGGCAATTTCAAGACCGAGTGGGTTCAACCAGTATTTTGTCTGTCACTTTATTTAGCATTGAAATTAACAGTTTAGCTCAAGTTTTAAATGAATCAATCGATGGTTCAATTTTTCGATGATTTAAATATATTCTCCCGCGGTAAAAATATTGAACAACTGCAGTTATGTTTAAACAAAATATAAAAAATGGTGTCTTGAAAACGATTTTCTAAATCCAAAACGAATTCTATACATTTTTGTAGAAAATATAAACCCCACAGGGACCCAGAACTATCTTTAAATGGCACACCCATCAAAGTTGTTAAAGAGGCCAAGTTCTTGGGTCGAATTTTTCATTCCCATTTAACATTCCTGCCACATATTAAATCCCTTAAAGCCAAATGCCTGAAGGCACTAGATTTGTTGAAAGTTATTTCCAACTCGAAGGGGGGAGGTGATCAAGCTACTCTCTCACACTTATAGTGATCACTGGTTTGTTCAAAACACGATTGTGACTCCATCGTACATGGTGGAGCCTGCACAAGTAACCTTAAACTTCTTGATTCTGTCCATTACCAAGATTTAAGACTTTGTCATGGGTCTTTCAGAACTTCACCTACTGAAAGTCTCTACGTTGAGGCCGATGAACCATCACGTACACAACGGTGCATAAAACTGTCTTTACATTACATTACCAAATTGTACTCTAATGAATCTAACCCTGCCTATAACTTTTCAATCCCCTTTGTGAGGACTTATACAACAAGACCTCTTCTCCTGTTTCGCCTCAGAATTAATACATTTCTATATTTGGCCGGCATTGAGCTAGAAAATATAGCTCCTCACTGCCTTCTTTCGTCTTCTCCTTGGCAGTTGGTTATCCCACAAGTCGACATAACGTTAACTTCACTTAGTTAACTAATGACTTACAATATAAACAAGAATATCGTCAATTAAAAATAAATATAACAATTACACATCCTTCGTTACAGACGGGTCCAAGGACGGAGGCGCAGTAGTTTGTGCCATTGTCATTGGATCCAGAACAATATCTGCTAAATTACCGGATTGCAGCTCTATTTTCATAGCTAAAGCTACTGCTATATTAACGGCTCTTAAATATATTCAAAGACACCCTAGACATAAACAAATATATAGTTTACACAGACTCTCTTTCGTGTCTTCAGGCTATTGAAAACGTATTTTGTAAACATCCACTTTTAATAGAAAGTATTGAATTGTGTAATGATCTTGCTACTGGCCAATACGACAGCGTCTTTTGTTGGCTACCCAGCCACGTTGGAATTTCTGGTAACACGATGACCGATCTTGCTGCTTAGACAGCACTCAACAAATCTGTGACACCACTTCTTATTCCATATTCTGATTTTAAAGCTACCGTTAGATTTTATGTCCGTGGTCTGATGCAGAAGAAGTGGGACACCCAAGTGAGTATCAATAAATTACATGAAATAAAACCTTACATTGGTTATACCTACTTGGGTTGTCAGTCCAGATTTGAAGAGGTCGACGATGTCGTATTGGCCACACAAGGTATACTCATGAGTACCTATTGAAGGGTGAGGATCCTCCGTTCTGTATCCCTTGTGATGAAAGAATCACGGTCAAGCATGTCCTGTTTGACTGCGTTGACTATTCATCACACGGGATAAGTATTTTATATCACGATCTTATTATCAATAACAGTTGTCATTTAATTATTTCATTTTTAAAAGATTTATATTTGTTAAATGAATTGTAAATAGATAAATATTTTATGATTGGAAGTTTTATTTGTAGCTTAAAATTGTTCGTGGCTGTATCCTCGACGGGGGTTAAAGTACTGTAAAATTATTGTCCTCCTGCGAGGGTACGCAAGTCCCAAAAGAGTTTCAAGTACATTTAGACTTTCCACCTTTTTAATCGTAGAATATGTGTATTTTTATCTATGGCTAGATATGTCTGAATTGCTAACGGCTAGAGGGATGATGTAAATCCAGCTGGGGACCATGCAGGAGGCGAGTGTACTGTAAGTCTCCATAGTCCCTAGTGTGGTGATCTTCCTTCAGTTGCTGGCAATCTATAGCCCATTTTTATACTGTCTTGTCTGAACTTGCAATCCAATTTTAGAGATAGATGCTAGTTTTACTTCTCAAATACTGTGATAGTCTAGTTTGTTTTACTGTCCTCCGTCGACAGGTTTTTATAATTTACATGTATTTATGGTGAATTTACAACTTGTTTTAGTCACGATATTGCTGAAACAATGCCGACGTGACTATAAATTTTAACTCACTCATTCACTCATTGGTGTCTTATTGACACCAATCTCATCAAATGTTAAAAGTTTCACTCGTGACACTAGGCATTCCTTTTCTCTTTATCACAAAACGTTAACGAAACGAGCAAACCTGTTACTTTTGATGTCAAAAATATATTCAAATTATAATCGTTAAAGACCGTTCGTATTCATGTGTCTTTTATTGGTCGGTCAGTCTTTAATCTTTCTGCATATATTTCAGGCCTTGTACATGAGCGTCATCCTGTATGGGCAAGGAATAGCACTACAAGCTGGTAAGACTGGTACTTTGAAAATTGAAACACAGTATTGTTAAAATCACACCTACTACCACTAACTACATCAAACTTATAATATATATACTAATTGACACGTAAAGCACATCCCAAACTGCATCAAGCTCAAAACAATCGATGCCAAGGTGTATAAGCACCCTTATACACGTTTTGTATACATGTGACACGTCCATAAAATTGTACATGTTGCACTCGTGCTTTCATATATTGGCAAATATTATTTCAGTTACGTCGTATTTGCATGCGTTTATGCAGGGATCTTTGATACTATTCCTTTTTCTGACATTACGCTTAGTGCTTAGGCTAAAGTGGTGTTGGACTATAGCCTGACATTATATTTTGTGACGTCTTGAAGACAACAGTAAGACAACGAAGTCGCACGCACAAACAAGCAATCTATGACTCCATACAAACACATACTGCATACCTGGAATTTCAACCGTAGAATTGGAGCTTGAAATCTTAAACTTCGTTCTGTGTCTCTCATTAATTCAGCTTTCAGCAAAATTGCAGCTCCATGACAGTTGTCTGTAAGTATTCATGTCTGAAACAAACAATCCCGTAATCGTTTCAAATACAATGAATTTCCAACAACTAAATTCTCGAGTCTTATTCTGTTTAATCGCCTTTTGACAGGAGGCAAACGTAGCTATAACCCTTATATGTGGTTGCAGATTAAAGACAAACTACTTCTTTAATGACATTTCCAGTGACAGGGCTCTCCACACTGGGGTCAATCTTAGCAACGTCAGCGGCAGTTGTTCTCTACACAACTATTGTAAGTTACATTTGATTATCGTCATAAACCAAGCAATATAATATTCTCAATTTTGTGATTGTTTCCGGTGAAAACATTGTATGAATTTCAGCTTTGACCGAAAAAGGGTTTTGCCATTGTCATCTGGATTTCAAATGGTCGGTCCAGTCTTGGTTTAAATGTATTATCAATTGTTTACCCCTTTTGTCATTCGATTTGATGAAGTGCATACGTCGAATATCCCAGAAACGATTATAGTCATGTAGCATATACGAGTGAGTGAGTGAAATAATATTTAACGTCATATCGGCAATATTTCAGCCAAATCGTGACGGCAGCCATGAAGAGCCACCTCCTCGTGGTGGGTGCTGGGTAACGCTAAGTGCTCTTCTCCCGTGTGGACCCGGGACAGAATGTGTCGTAAGAGGCGGCTAAAATGGGCAACCTGTTTGTCGTGGGTTGCGTCCCGTGTCGGTGGAGGACGGGAACCTGGTGGCTTAGGGCTTTGGGGCTTTTAACTGCTTTCCAATTGCCCAACACACCACTTTGGCCCTTACTTCACCTAGACGGGTGGTTGAATGGGCCCGATTCAACCAATCGGCTGGTCATGCCAAGCCCTATGCATGGATTATATATATATGTCATTGCACAAATTTTATTTGGACTTTAATTTCGGTCCTGGCTGAAATTATTCATCGACGTTTCTGGTTTTGGAATGTATTTGAAGTTCTGAATTTTGCCTAGAATCTTAAGCCCAGAAGGCGGTGGCTCATGGTCCAATCTGGTGGATTAATTCTTTGTAATTCTTCTACTGGAGTATACTTTACGGGTATCCTTGATGCTGCAAGCTGGAGGCCCGCTTGCTTTAGCATTGTCCTTGTGATACTCCGTGGTGGGTGGGGAGCTCGGATGATGAACCATATACACTAACTATGGCGTATGAAACCCCATCAAAAAAACAAAACGTCCACTTGATACTGACCATAGACCGTCTGCATCGATTGAATATTGGTCGCGTTTCGTTGTTATTGAGACTCCTGACAAGACACCGTTAAAGTTGAACCCCTTTGCTGTATCTAAGGGTGTTCAAGGTATTGCTGGGGAGGTGAAAAACATTAGACGCTTGCGTTCGGGTGCCCTGCTAGTCGAATGCGGGAAAAAAGCAACAAGCAACGAACCTGATGAACATGAAATCTTTCGTGGGCATTCCAGTCACGGTCTCTGCTCACAAGACCTTAAACACTAGTAAAGGTATCATCAGAGATCGTGATCGATTGTTTGCTGAGATGTCCGAACTTGACATAGGATCAGAAATGAAAGGTGTGCTGTGCGTCAAGCGCTTTTCGACTCGAAAGAACAATGAAACATTCCAAACAAATACATATCTGTTTACTTTCTCATGTCCAAATGCTCCAAAATCAGTGAAGGCATGCTATTGTAACATACAAGTTGACACCTACATCCCCAACCCGCTCAGGTGTTTCAAATGCCAGAAATATGGACATGGCGTGAATACTTGCACATTGTCTTTTGCGTGTGCTAACTGTGGTGAGAAAACACAAACAACAGAAGATTGTGACAGTGATTATAAAAAATGCACCAACTGTTCAGGCGACCATTCATCTTCTTCGAAACAGTGTCCTATTTGGAAAGAACAAATGGAGATAAACAGAATAAAATTTACTCAAAATATCTCCTTTTCTGAGGCAAAAAAACTGGTAAAGAGGTATGATTTTCCAGAAAGTTATGCTACAGTAGCAAAAACATCATCGGAGTCTACCCCTAAAATAACAAAACCATCCACAGGATGCCAGACTACCTTGACGTGGGTAAATTGCGATTCTCCACAGCTTTCGTACCCTGCCATATCATCTCAGACTGAGGAATGACTTCCTAGTACCTCAAAGTCTTCTTCTGATCACAAATCATCAACTCAGTCACACTCAAAGTCTCAACCGACAGCTGATAGTCAACAAACTGTGAAAAGTAAACCGAAGCCAACGCCTGATGCTTCAAAACAACAAAGTGGCAGGGCTCCTAAAGCGTCACAGAACAAAATTCAGTTGTTCAATAAATACGGGTCTCTTGAAGACATGGACGTTCCTGAAAATGTCCATTCTAGGGCACATAGCTTGTCGCCCTGCAAAAGAGAGCGGGGTAGATCCCCAATAAATCCCCTCAAAAGATAGTTTATTCCAATAATATTGTACAGTGGAACTGCAGAGGATTGAGGACTAATTTACATGAATTACAGCTATTAGTTCAAGACTTTACACCTTCAGCGATATGTGACCTAGAGACATATTTAAAACAAACATACATTTGACCTTCGTCAATTTAATGCACATCATTGTTTTGCACCTCTGGGTGATAGGGCCACTGGCGGAGCATCCATTCTAGTCAGACAAAACGTTATTCAAAGCCCTGTTTCACTTAATACTAATATGCAGGCTGTTGCAGTGAGAATTACGTTACATGTAGCGTTTACGCTATGCTCTCTTTATATTTTGCGTCTTCAACGTTTGCCAAAACTGATCTTCAAGCTGTATATGACCAACTAGCGAAGCCCTGTATTACAATGGGAGATTTAAATGGGCACAACCCACTCTGGGTTAGTGTAATTACAAACACTAAAGGTAAATGGTTGGAGGACTTTTGTTCTGACAATGGTTCATGTATTTATAATGATGGTTCCAACACATATTAACACCCTGGTACAGGGACCAAGTCTGCTCTCGACTTCTCACTCACAAATTCAGAACTACTTAATGAATTTGAATGGTCAGCCCACGATGACCTCTGTGGAAGTGACCATTTTCCTACTATACTAAAATCTGTAACTCCATCTAATGTTCCTCCATCATCAAGGCGGAATTTTAAAAGGGCTATATGAGCTTTATATGAAACACTGTGTGCGGAGAAACTTAAACCTGAACGTTTTATTGACGTTCCTGATGCTATTAAATGTTTTTCTGATGAACTGAATTCCATAACTGATGAGTGAATACCAAAGTCTTCTGCAGTTCCACATATTCGAAAACCATGGTTCAGCGATGAATGCAAACAAGCTAGGAAGGCAAGGAAAAAAGCAGAACATTATTTCCGTCGCCATCCTATGGTGCATAATTTAAATAAATTTAAAATTTTAAATGCTAAAGCATTTAAACAGAACAAACGCCAATCTTGGCAAAATTATGTATCTAAAATAAATTCTCGGACACCCATGTCCAAGGTATGGAACATGGTCCAGGAAATTAAATGTAAAGGTACTAAATCTACTGTCCCTCATCTTAAATTAATCAGATATTGCGAATAAACTGGGCGAAACTCTTGCTAAACATTCATCCTTTTTCTAATTATATACCTATATTTCAGTCATATCAAAGACAACAAGAAAAGAAAACTATTAATTTCAATTCTGATAATGGGGAAGATTATAATGAAACGTTTTCTATTCATGAACTCCATACTGCTCTTGATCAAGCTCATGACACTGCTACAGGAGCTGATAACATACATTATCAACTCCTAAAGCACTTACCAGAATCCTGTTTAGAGACGCTCTTATCAATTTTTGATGATATTTGGACTTCTGGGAAATAGTAGTAGTACTAATACCTAAACCTGGACGTGATCATACGGATCCATCCAATTATCGTCCGATTTCATTAACTAGCTGTGTTTGCAAGACCATGGACCGCATGATAAATAATCGACTTGTTTGGTACTTGGAAACAAATACCCTTATCACAGATATACAATGTGGTTTCCGTAAAAACAGAAGTACTGTCGATCACTTAGTGCGTTTAGAATCATTTGTGAAAAACGCGCTGATTAATAAACAACATGCTGTGTCTATCTTTTTTGATCTTGAGAAGGCATGTAACACAACCTGGAAGTATGGCATTCTGAGAGATTTACATGATTTCGGTTTGCGAATTCGTTTGCCTGAATTCATAGACAAATTCTTAAATAACAGACAATTTCAAGTCCGCGTGGGTTCTACCCTGTGTGATCATTACAACCAGGATCAGGGTGTTCCACAAGGCAGTATTTTGTCAGTCACACTTTTTAGTATAAAGATAAACAGTTTATCGCAAGTTTTAAACGATTCAATTGATGGATCGTTATTTGTGGATGATTTTAATATTTCTTGTCGTGGGAAAAATATGAATACCATTGAACGGCAACTACAGTTGTGTTTAAACAAGATTAATAAATGGTGTCGTGAAAACGGCTTTTAATGTTCTAAATCGAAAACTAACTGTATACATTTTTTGTCGTAAATATAAACCACATAAAGACCCTGAACTATCTAGATGGCACACCAATTAAAGTTGTGAAGGAAGCCGAGTTCTTGGGTCTCATTTTTGACACACACTTAACGTTTTTACCGCATATTAAGTCACTTAAAACTAAATGCCTGAAAGCACTTGACTTGTTGAAAGTGGTTTCAAATTCTAAATGGGGAGGGGATCAAGCTACCCTTCTCCATCTATATCGATCTCTCGTGCGTTCAAAACTTGATTATGGCTCCATTGTCTATGGTGGAGCCTGCAAAAGCAACTTAAAACTATTAGATTCAGTCCATCATCAAGGTCTAAGACTTTGTCTTGGCTCCTTTAGAACTTCGCCTGTTGACAGCCAGTATGTCGAGGCTGATGAACCATCCCTTGAGCAGCGACGTATAAAATTAGCTTTACAGTAAGTAACAAAACTATATTCAAATGAGTCAAACCCTGCATATAACTGTGTTTTCAATCCTCTGTATGAGGATTTATACAATAAGAAACCTTCTCTTGTTCCGCCTCTTGGTTTAAGAATAAAACCATTTCTGCTGCCAGCATTGAGCTGGAAAACATAGCTCCTTTCCGTCTTTTTGTCTTCTCCTCCTTGGCAGTTGGTTAGGCCACAAGTTGACCTAACATTAACGACTTTTAAAAAATCAGAAACGAATGAATTACAGTATAAACAAGAATATAATCAACTGAAACATAAATATAGCAATTATAAATCCTTATTTATAGATGGGTCCAAGGACGGTGGCGCTGTGGCTTGTGCCACTGTCATTGGATCCAGAACAATATCGTGTAGATTACCTGATAACAGTTTTATTTTTACAGCAGAAGCTAACGCCATACTAACAGCTCTTAAATATATTCAAAGACACCCTAAACGTAAACAATATATAATCTATTCAGACTCTCTTTCTTGCCTTCAGGCTATTAAAAATATCTCTTGTGAACATCCACTTTTAATTGAAATTATTGAATTGTATAATAATCTTGCTACTGGCCAATACGACATCGTATTCTGTTGGCTACCCAACCACGTAGGCATTTCCGGTAACGCAATGGCCGATCTTGCTGCCAAGGCAGCACTCAACAAAGCTGTGACACCACTTCTTATTCCATACTCTGATTATAAAGGTAGCATTAGAACTTACATCCGTGATCTGATGCAGAAGAAGTGGGACACCCAAGTAGGTATAAATAAATTACATGAAATAAAACCGTATATTGGTTACACCTATTTGGTTTGTCAGTCCAGATTTGAAGAGGTTATTTTACGACGATGTCGTATTGGCCATACTAGATATACTCATGTGCACCTTTTGAAAGGTGAGGATCCTCCGTTTTGTATCCCTTGTGATGAGAGAGTCACGGTCAAGCATATTCTGCTTGAATGTGTTGAATTCTCCATCACAAGGGATAAGTATTTTACAGTTAAATCAATGAAGGATCTTTTTACCAGCGTTAATTCATATTTAATTATTGTTTTTTTAAAAGAGATTGATTTTTTTGGTGGAATTGTGAATGTTATGTTGTGTAAATAGATGTATTTTAATGATTGGTAGTTTGGATTAGTAACTTGAATTGTTGGTGGCTGTGCCCTCAAAGGGGGTTTAAGTATTGTAAAATTATTGTCCTCCTGAGAGGGTACGTAAGTCCACAAACATTCACAGTAAATTTACGTCTACCAGGATTTTAATCGTAGTATTCATGTGATTTTAATTTCGGCTAACTTTTCGTACAATCGCCAGCAGCTGAAGGGATGGTGTAAATGTAGGTAGCAAAGTCCCCATGGTTCCCATTGTGGTGATGGTCTGTTTTTGTATTGTATTGTCTAAATAGTGCTATTAGTTTTAACTTTCCATGCTAGTTTTAATTGAAATTGTGATATTCTAGTTGTTTTACTGTCCTTCGTTGACGGGTTTTTATGATGTACATATGCTATATATTCATTGTTGAATGTTCTCGTCACGATATGGCTGAGATATTGCCGAAGTGACGTTAAATATTAACTCATTCACCCACCCAATATCGTGACGAGAATATGGTTGATATTGAAATGAAATAAACTCAGCAAAAATAAAAACTTGACACTCTTTATTTTTCTTGAGAGAGTTGTTGTGATTATGATTAAATGCATTGTCAAAGGCATTACGTCACACATTCATTCCTCTGGTCGGGCCTACGTAGCAAGGGGGTAGAGCACTGCACGCTCAAATCACGTTTCCGCGTGCCACAAGTCACCTGACCTGTTGATACACGTGCAATTAATCTCACGGTAGCAGGGTAGAGTGTCATCTAGAAAAACACGGTTTTATGGTTGGTTATTCGTTAATTTGCAATGCCACGACTGTCAAACATTCAGCGTGAACGTGCCATTGCCATGCTGAATAGGGGAACGTCCGTCACAGATGTTGCGAGGGTTATGGGATGCAGTCGACAGACCATCCATAATCTCCAGACACGTGTCCATCAAACTGGCACCACAGCTCACCGCCCCCGTCCTGGTCGACCACGTGTGACGTCACACGCAGAACACCGACAGATTGTCTTACGTCATTTGCGTAATCGGTTTGTCACTGCCACATTCACTGGAAATGTATTGTTTGGGGGTGGAGTGACTGCCCAAACCATTCGAAATTGCCTGCGGTAAGCTCGTCTTCATGCACGGCGACCACATCGTGGACCAATTCTAACCCGTTTCCATTGACGCCAACGTCTTCTCCGGACACGGCGGCACCTGAGATGGGCGCAGCGAGATTGGAATAGGGTTGTGTTTAGTGATGAATCAAGGTTCACATTAACGTTTGCTGATGGAAGGGTTAAAGTTTGGAGAAGACGAGAAGAGCGCAATGCCCAGTGTTGCGTACAGGACGTGGATCGATTTGGGAGAGGTAGCGTTATGGTTTGGGGTGGTATGAAAGGTCATGCTCGATCCCGACTCATTGTCATACAGGGAAACCATAATGCGGCAGGATACAGGAACCAGGTGCTCGTTCCAGAGCTTTTGCCATTCATGGCAGCTCATGGCCCAGGTCCGACTTTCCAACAGGAAAACGCCCGACCTCATACGGCCAATTTAAGAACGACTTTCCTCAGGAACGCTGGCATCAATATCGTGGAGTGGCCCTCAAGTTCTCCCGACCTCAAACGCATAGAGGATGTGTGGGATCTGTTAGGCAGGCGGCTCCGTCAAGTAAGGAACCCTCCACAGAACTTGCAGGATCTTGGTGCCATGTTGGTACTCGCAGTTTTTGATCATGGACATTGTAGTCGCATTTCCGGTGGAACCGATTCCACGACAAACACGATCTGTATGCTATAACATCTTTACTGACAAGAGAATTGAACACAATCGTTCTTTCAAACCCATTTTCCAAAATGTTCAAATTATTGAAATTCAATTTTTTTTATTTTTGTTGAGTTTAGTTGTTTTCCTGCCCTTCGATGACAGGTGTTCTTAAGTTACTTTTAATTATCATAAATCTGTAACTTCATTTAGGCCCTATGTGACTTAAAATCATACCTCACACACTCACTTGCTAAACACCTTCCTCCCGTAGACCCGTGAAGCGTTAGAATTGATTTCCAGTGAAAAGCGACGAACGGGATCGTGTAGTCAGGTTCGCGGACGTGGTGGCTGACACATGTGATCGTATCAGGGTAGATCGATCACTGTTTTGTCCAGACCAGTCTCGATTATTTACAGACTGCCGCCATACAGCTGGAATATTGTGTGAAAGTTCAAAACGAAACTCACTCTAATTATGTGCCTCAATTTGAAAACGTATTGAGAAGAAACTACGTATTTTCAATTCCGACAACGGAGATGATTATATTGAAGTATTCATGAGGTCTATTATTCATTTCTTTGACTAGTTGTTAAACTATGGAACGAATTCTTAACAATAGATTAACATGGTAATTGCAATCCAATAATTTACTTACAGATATTCAGTTTGGATTTTGAAAGAAATGAAGTACCATTGACCATTCAGTTTGCTTGGAGTAATTTTTCAAAAATACAAATATCAATTATCATGCTTTGAGTGAGTGCATTTAGATTTAAAGTCACATCGGCAATATTTCAGCAATATCGTGACTAAAACTAGTTCTTAATTCACAAGACAGACATATAATATATATAGAACGCTGTAAACGAAGGGCAGTAAAACACTAGATGATCACAGATTGAGTCAAAACTAGTTAGCAGATATCGTTAAAGGAGAAAAATCATTTTGGACAAAACAACGAAAAAATGGGCAATAGGTCGCCATACGGGGACTCACAGTGCCTTTGCTACCTGCAAGGTCCCTAGTAGGATTTACACCTTCTCCTTAGCCACTGGCGATTGTAGGGAAATTTAGCTGAAAATTAATACAACAAAAATCCTACAGCTAAAATTTGGTATGTTTAAATATTACTTTAAATGTTTCGGGTCTTACGTACCCTCTCAGGGGTCAATACTTTAACGATACTTTAACCCTCTTTGAAGGTACTGCCACAAACAATCTAAGCTACTTATCAAAACTACCAATCATTACAACATATCTGTCTACAGAACATATTAATCAAATTTCATTAATTAAACCAATTTCTTTTAAAAAGCAAGAATTAAATGAAAATTAGCAGTATTAGAAAGATCCTTAACAGTTTTAACATGGAAATATTTATCCTTTATGATGGAGAATTCAACACAGCCAAGCAGGAGATGCTTGACTGTGACATATCATGCTTTGCTATCTGAATATGTAAAACTACTACCAATATAATGTTGAGTACTATATTCATGTTACCTTGTGCATTTATATGCTGGTGGTGAATAAAAAGATTTGCAAATAAATACTCATAATCAAGATGCAGTGTCTATCTTTTTTGATTTAGAAAACGTATACGACACTACATAGAAACACAGCATTTTAAAGGATTTATATCCAAGTTTTTAAATGACAATTTCACGTCCTTGTGGGTGACTGATCATTATCATCAGGAGCAGGGTATCTCAAAAGGATGTATTTTGTCTGTCACTTTAGTTAGCATAAGACGTAATGCTTTAGTTGGAGTTTTAAATGATTCTTTTGATGAATCGGTTCTCTTTTTTCCTTTCTTGGAAATCTACAACTCTGACAAAACTACAGAACCATTACCTTCATCTGTCATGCAAGCAAAGTGATGTTGAGAATCATCCTGAACAGACTGAAACCACAGGCAGAGGATTTGATTGCCGAAGAGCAGGCTGGTTTTCATTGTGAAAGAAGTACCACGGAACTGATCTGCAACATCAGACTTCTGAGCGGAATACACAGTAAACGGCAGCAAGACATCTATCACGTCTTTATTGATTTCATAAAAGGCGTTTGGCAGGTATGGCATGATGCATTATGGGACACGATCAGAAAATACAACATGGACCAAAAGCTGATCAACACATCGGCAGCTGTACACAAAGGCAAGGAGTCCAGTACTTAAGCAAGGCATCGTTGGCGACTAGTTCCACACATCAGTAGGAGTCCGCCAGGGCTCCCTCCTCTCGCCCACCTTCTTCACATCTGCCTTGAACACATAATGACGGATAACCTTAAGGGACACCAGGGCACAGTCAGCATTGGTGGCCGGACTACACTGACGGGCTGGCGGGGGCAGAAGAAGAACTTGCTAATCTGGTGCACTACCCGGACAAGACATCTGCCAGATACGGCATTGAGATCAGTGCAGAAAAGACAAAGCTAGTGACAAACAGCGATAAGCCCATACAGCAGAAAATCAAGTTCCGTTGACAGGAATTGGAATTAGTTGAAGTACCGTAATAATATTGTCCTCCTGAGAGGCAACACATTTGAAGTCAAATTTAATCTTCCATTTTTTGTAGCCGTAGTATATCTGCCATTTTAATTTGTGGCTAATCTTGCGTACAATCGCCAGCAGCTGAGGGGATGGTGTAAATCCAGCTAGGGACCATACAGGTAGCAGAAGTACTGTAAGTCCCCATGGCCTCTAGTACGGTGATCTCCTTCAGCTGTTGGCGATCTATCGCCTGTTTTTATATTGTATTGTCTGAATAGTGACATTAATTTTAACGTTTCACGCTAGTTTTATTTCTTAATGTAATATTCTAGTTGTTTTACTGTCATTCGTCGACAGTTTTTTTTTACCATATACATCAATTTCCTTTTTTCAAGAATGTTTTCGTCACGATATGGCTGCAATACTGCCGATGTGTCTTTAAAAATAAACTCACTCACTCAACCAACCAGTTTATTGTATCAGTCGGAATTTTACAATGAATGAATGAAAGTACATATGTGAATGAATGAAAGAATAAATGATACACCACGACCATCCGTCCCAAAACATGTTAAAGAACGCAAACATATCGCTTTTTTTAAAAAAGGACACTTTTGTTTACATTAATAATTAATTCAGATATATATATATATATATATATATATATCCTCACGTGTTTTTTTTATTATGAAACTATCACTATTACTTTTCGCCTGATAGCATATTCCCTTCATGAGAATTAAAGGTGTATGTGAAAGACGTTTTGGAGCAATAACTAGAACCATTTAAAGAACGCTGTGTGGTATTTCATTGCGGATCAGAATAGATCGGCGATATGTCACATTTTTTCTCACTCCTAAAATACACCGTAACCTTTCTTTAAGTCACAAAACTATCACTATTGCTTACAATTCCCTTCTAAGAATTAAACGGATGTGTGAAAGACGTTTTTACGGACACAATTTAGTCTATCTTTGCGGTGAATCCATCATGGAAGCCAGTGAGTTATAACATATCGACGTGAAACTTTACTACAAGTCTACTATCCTAATACTAACACCAATAACAATTATCTGATTATCTGAATTAACTTTTCTGAAGTGACAAAATACTTTACTTATCTTCTACATGTAGGTTTTCAGTTGTCACAACACTCAGCGAATTTAATCAGCTGTTGAAAATAAACCTGGCTCAAACTTAAATACTGGGCTGCCGCCGTATTGGCTACACTGGTTACGTAACGACCCACGGCATACGTTCAAGAGCTTTTCGAGGAGTTTCCTCTCCCTCTGTATATAGTCTCCGTGCTTGGTGCGATGCTCACCGAAGACGGCTCAAGACCGAAGTCCTAGCAAGAGCAGCGCAGACAGCAGCAACACTTGCAGAACTGAAACCAAAGTGGAGAGACAAAACCATCAGTCTGTCAACTAAACTGAAGCTACAGCATGGGTTAGTCCTGTCAATCTTTTTATGTGCATGCGAGACACGGACAGTGACAGCAGAACTACAGAGAATTCATGACCGTCAGAGGTGGAGACAGCTGATGCAGCGTCCACCAATGCACCAGCCCTACGACCCCGGGAAGGGTTAAGGGACTCGTGAAACATAAATCATGAATTGATGGGTCGCTTTTTGTGGATGATTTTGGCGTTTCATGTCTTGGAAATAGCCTTCATATCATTTAACTATCCAATTGCAGTTGTGTTTTTACATAATAAATAAATTCAGTTACTGAATTCTAAATTTTCTAGATCGAAATCTGAAGGGAGGTCAAAATCTTGGAGGTATCAGTTTGTTTGGCCGCATATTAAATATGTTAATGTCACAGACAGCAGGGTGCAGAGCGGATGGGGTGGCCAGCATGGCCACCAGACCTGAACCCAGTTGAGTATTCCAGGGATGAAATCGGTTGACGTGTGCACAGACGTCACCCGGCACCCGATCTCCCAGCAAAATACACCGAAAGTCAAAAGTCCTGGTTTTCAGTGAGAAACAGTTCTAGAAAATCTTTTGTTGAATGCAGGTTAGGTTTGACGAAGAGGTAGATAGGCCGAATCATGCCACAACACCTGTATTACACTGTCTCTGTGTGTGTGTGTGTGTGCGCGCGCGCGCGCATTGGTCTGTGTGTGTGCTTGAGCACAACAACCAGCCTTATCGGGCGATCGACCTCGTGTTCACCAAGTCGAAACACACCAAAAGGAGGCAACTCTCAAACACTACCTTAAAGGTGTGTCGCTAAAACACTGTTACCCGTGATGCGAAATGTGACCCATAGTAACTATCACTTAATCAACAATAATACAAATTAGAGAAAACACACTCTCCTCACAAGAGGATTAGAATGCGATTCCGCAAGCTTTCTGTAAGAACTTGATAAGGTTCACGAGAACAAATGCACCTGCGTCTTACAGGTGCAAGGAGGGTTCAAAAGACATGGTGACCGAATGCGTCACGATTGTCATTTTCATTTTTGGGGTTGTCAGTTGGGGGTTGGTCTGTACAACTGATGTTTGCCAGAGCTGCCTGAACTTGGTATGTCACCATGTGTCACGTTTGTCAACACATTGAACATTATGACACTCTCAGTTGTATTATTTCATAGAAACGTTTCTTTACACGTGTTTTATATCATCTGACCTTTTTATTGATGACTTCTAGTTCAATACAAGTTTTAAAAAAAACCATCCATGCTAGTCGGGTTATTTCACAGTCCTTAGATAACTTGATTTTCTAATGACACGTATTTACTGTATGTGACAAACTGTTGTGGTCACGGTATAGTTGAAATACTGCCAATACTCACTCACTTACAAAACATTAACGTATCTGGTGGGCTTTGCTTAACTTTTCGGGGTCTAAAAATAGCCTTTTGCAAAACGTGTGATTGAATATGAGGTACAGTGATAATACATTGTTATCTATCATAATTATATTATTATGTCTTCAGGGTGGCCTTAGAGCAGTGATATGGACAGATGTTCTCCAGTACATCATTATGTTTCTTGGGATACTTGCGGTAATTATAAAGGTATTAATTATGACTATCGCTTTCATGTTATGCAGAAAGTAGCATCAAGTATTTGTAGAATATAGGTTTCTAATTCCCTGATATATCCTGTAGTACTATCTGATATTGATTATGGTTGTGGAATGCATGCTCAGTGCCCTTTGAGGCACATTATATGAAAGGCCAGGGTTTATAATTGTACAGCCGGCAATTGTACAGCGACGCTGGTTGGATAAAGTACTGAAATACTAAATGTGTTGGTGAATTGTAATGAATACTTGAATTCAATGCAACAGGGAACCATCGAGGTAGGAGGAGTGCAGGAGATATGGAACAGGGTACATTCAGGAGGAAGACTTGTGTTCATGTGAGTACTGGTTGTGATGAAGGGAGACTTTGTGCTGAGTTATATTCCTTTACAAATTCTGGAGATACAGTCATGCATGAGCTTACCACCACATTTCATGGAACATTGTGCGACCATTCATCAGAAGGTTAATTACAAGGTTGCAACATTCAAAGACTTATTGAAGCTTTCTAAATGTTTAATGGTAGACGTACGCGGGAACATTTCTGAATTGGAAGCATCAGTGAAAAAACACGGCCAATGTAATTCAATATCTAAACATGTAGTTTATCTTCCTGTGCTTTTGTATTTTGTCCGATAAACAACATGTTACACTTATATGCATTTGACATAGGGCTTTCAATACCGTGTATTCGCATTGTATGGACGCATTTGAACTTGCTTGTCTTTTCAGATTTGACCCTGACCCCACAATCCGACATACCGTATGGAACTTAGGAGTCGCCAAAGTATTTCTCGGGTTAGGTTTAGTTTTCAAACCCGCCTATCTACAGCGCATTGCCGCCACGAAGTCCCTCACAGAAGCAAGGAGGTATCTGTACATATACATTTAAGAACAATAATATTTCTTTTGTTTTCATTACAAAATTACAGTAATTGGACCATAAGTTGAGTCAGTGGTTAATGATGATTTCACACAAGGGTTCAATACAGTTCATTTTCCATCCAGTCAGATTATTTTCAAGGCCATTTCCCCTTTTGCGTCTTACGGAATCTGTTTCAGTCGATAGTCGACACTGATATCTCTCTGGAGGTGACGTTTTATATTTACCAGCTGTAACTATATATAGTGTAAATATCGTGCATGTTTCATCATTCCAAGTGCTAACATTGTTTAAAGTTTAAACTTTATAATAAATGTAATTCTACTAAACTTTCACATTCAAATCCCTCAACTCATTTTGGCTAATGGTTATAGTTGTGGATTTCTAATCCAGAGGTTACGGTTTCAAATCCGTTTTCAACCAGCTGAACTTTTGTAACTAAATTTAGAGACCAGTATACATAATGTATTTAAATTAGCCTCATTTAGTCTCGTTTCTGTATATCTCTCCTTTCAATTTTCAACTGAATGAGGTACCACAAAACTAAGTACTTCTGTTAAAGAGCGATGCTGTTTGGGCTAATCTGCACTCCCGTATTTGGAGCCTTTTGCATCATCAGCGGTCTTGTGGCATATAGTTACTATGATTACAAGAGATGCGACCCAATAGCGTCCAATCAGATCGACAACATTAATCAGGTATAATCACGATATATAATACTGTCGTAAATGGAAACCATAATAGGTACAGTTGTATGACAGCAGTACAGCGGATCGGTACAGATCGAATTTAGGTTCATCCATTATGCTTTTTGAAAATGTAAATATAGTCGTATGTTTAACCTAGAGTACAGCAGATATGTTTTGGGTTTTTTAATGTCTTGTGAAATGTAACATTGTTGAAGAGTGTTACAATCGTTTCTGTCAAGATTCATAAGACCGCAGTCCTGTGAATGTTGCACTTTCTCTTCAGGTGAAGGACGAATTTAAGTCTCTACCGTTTAAAATTGATACTTGCCAGTGATCACACAGGAACTTCAACAACTGAACATTTGATGCTGAATGCACACTTAGCCCTTGACTTCCTTGAATTCACTCTCTTCCCCAGGTATTACCATTCTTGACAATAGAAATTTTCCGGAATCTACCAGGAATGGCAGGAGTATTTCTCGCAGCACTGTATAGTGCATCTCTTAGGTCAGTTTGATATCATCAGTTTGAAGATTTGTTAATTCTTTGTACACGGTCTTACACAGATATATCTAACTGGGATGCACATATGGTGAAATCTACCTAACCACAATGCTCACCGCTTACCACAAGTTAGCAACAAATAGATTGAGAAGCCAGTACGTTTGTTTGTGTGCAAGTATTTATAAGTAAGGTAAGGTGATGAATTGTGCAACCTGAGTTCATTTATCATTAGTGTTTATGGATAATAGAAAGTGCAAAATGTGCAGTCACATCTCTGACATTGATTCACAATTCACTGCTCACTATTTATATTTTTCAGTTCATTATCATCAGGACTCTCAGCCCTTGCAAACATAACATGGGAGGAATTTGTAAGACTGCGTTTTCCTGAAATGGCAGAGTCTAAACAAATTGCAGTAACCAAATCTTCAGGTATGACAGAGATTGTATTGAAATTGTATTGATTGTATTGAAACATTGCACTGACCTGTGAAGATGCAGGCTAGAATTGGTCTAGCAGTAAATTGGTCTGGTAGTAAAGGGAATGATAGCACAGGCTCAGGTCCCGTAGAAGCATTAATCTATCAACCCTAGACTGTCTGGGTGTGAAAAAAATTTGGTGTAAATGATGACAGGGCATCATTCGCCATCTATGCAAAATCGTTCTGACACTTTAATAATTTTACCAATCCCCCTTGAAACCACCGGGTTATTTTTATGGATACATATCTAGTAAACAGTTCAGTGTCTATTTCCTAAGATATCTTTGGTTTTGGAAAGGAACGTTTGACTGGCCAGTTCCCTGCCCTATTCAGTAAGTTGTATTTTAAATCTCTTGTTTCACTCGGTGGTACTTGACTAGTTGGGAACACTTCAATGGTAATCTTGCACTGTTGATAGGTTCAACTTGGCTTCAGACAGAACCCTGATCTAGCCTTCGTTCAGGGATTTCATTGGAGCCAACATGAAATGAATTTGAGAGCTATTCCCATCCGTCCCGAAAGCCTGGCTTTCAGTACTCGTCTTTCGCAGATTTCTTGCGGGCTTCAGCAGAAGTTGTTTAGGTCACATGCACTGCCGTAATCCCACAGCCGAGGGAGTTTTTGACAACCTCTGTTACTGATTATGATTTCCATTATGTAATGCTGTTGTTACGAGGGTCATATTTCGTAGCACAATAGTAGTATTTTAGCGGGACGCTTTAAGGTAGAGCTTTAGAGTTGCCTCCCTTCAGTGTGTGTTTTGACGGTTGGTAAACAAGACACTGAGTGAGAAAGTTCTACATCTGTCTGGTTCTTCATCAACGTTTGACCTACATTGAAAACCACTCGCTGCATAACATTTACTGTTTCAGTGAAAACCAAGACTTTGATGGGTTGATATTATATTTGTGGCCCATTACTTTTGATTTGACTCAGCTGCATTGTACTATTCTCAATCATTGTATCTTGCTTTTGTTTGCAGAACATATTATTGAATGTATTAGACTTGCTTGTATTATATTTTGCTGGTTTACAGGGGATTTGGCAAATTATTAACCATAACAAAATTAGGGTCTTGTTTTGGATAGAATTCATTTGACATTTGAGACCTATTGTGAATATTTTTTCTCATTCATCCACTTTTGCGACCAAAGTTAATGGTGGAACCAGCAAAATGGTGTTTGAATTTGAGAAGTTTGTATTGTCCCCTGACTCTGAGACAGTAAGTCAATTGCGCAAATCAGATTTGTTGCATATTTCTTCACATTTCAAACTTGATGCCATGAGATTTTGGAAATGGTTGAAGAGGACGGTTCAGATCAATTGGAAATAAAGAAACTTGAGATTCAGTCACAAATTTAAAGAGAAGAAATGGACATGTAAATGTTTGAGATCGAGAAAGAAAGAAAGAAAATGGAAATCACAAAATTGGAAACTGACAGAGAAACTGACCTGAAAAAGCTTGAAAACCCTTATCCACCTACAAAGATTGATGACTTACATTAGGCAGCGATTTTGGCAGATGATTATTGTTTTAGGTCTCCAGGTAATACAAAGTTTTCTGACCAAAAGGGTTTTCCCCAGGTAGGACTTCAGGACATGCAGGTTACAGTTGTGTTAGAACAGGTTCAAATTCTTTCGGCAAGAAGTCACATTCTTTTCAGTCTAAGCCTAAGGCTACCAGTGGTTCTGATCCTGGTTGCAAGAAGTAAGAAGCCGGGTCATTTGATTTCTGCATGTTACCAACTCCAGTTTAAGAAGCAAGATGCAGTTTCCTCAAATGCTTTTGTGGCCATCGCACCTAAGCCTCTCTTTCCAGATGGTTCTGAGGAGAGTTTTGTTTGTGAGAGTAAGTCCTCAGATTCTGTAGTTTGGATGGAGTTTTTGCCTTTTGTTTCTAAGGGTTCTGTGTCACTTATGGGAGATGCGTCTACCCCACGGTCCGTTATTATCTTGAGGGATACTGGAGCACATCAATCTCTGATTTTGAAGGATATTTGCCTTTTTCTGATGATTCTAAAGGGAAGTCATATGTTATAGGTGGCAATTCTTCTGCGCCTCTCTATTTTGTGAATTTTGATTTCAGGTGAGGTTAAAGTTGGTGTTCTTGACTCTCTCCTAGCTCCTGTTGTTGATTTGTTGATCGGTAATGATCTTATGGAGGCCAAAGTTGATGCTGATCCTATTGTCACTGTTTCTTCAGAGAGTTCGGTTAGTACAGACATGTTTCAGGATGAATTTCTGGGTATTTTGTCCTTCTTGTGCTGTGACTCGTTCAATGTCGAAAGGCATTTCTTCCGAGACTTCTTTGCAAAATGATTCCATTTATGATTTGTTAGAACGTGATGATCACATTCTGTCCAGAGAGTAGCTTATTAGTGGACAGAGTGAGTATGTTGAAATCTAGAAGTTGGCTAGAAAGGCTGTTTCTTTTGAGGAGGTTAGCAAGTTTCCAGTTTGTTATTACTACAAGGATAGTGTTCTGGTGAGGAAATATAGGTCGCAGGATAGGATGTTTTTGCAGAGGATTGTTTCACCTTTGTAAGATCGTTGCACCAATGATTTTTCAAGTTTTATCAAGTTTTTCCCCTTAGTTCGCCACATGTTGTTCAGTCTGATCAGGGCTCAAACTTTTTGTCTAAGGTGTTTCAACAAGCAATATACCAGCTGGGAATTAAGCAAGTTAAGCAAGTGCTTCCCATCCAGGGAGCTTTGGAGTGAGTGAGTGAGTGTGTTTAGTTTTACGCCACACTCAGCAATATTCCAACTATATGGCGGTGGTATGTAAATAACAGAGTCTGGACCAAACAATCCAGTTATCAACAACATGAGCATCGATCTGCGTAGTTGGGAACCGATGACGTGTAAACCAAGTCAGTGAGTCTCACCACCCGATCCCGTTAGTCGCCTCTTACGACAAACACAGTCACCTTTTTTGGCAAGCTCAGGTTTGCTGAAGGCCTATTCTAGCCCAGGACATTCACGTGTCAGAGCTTTAGGGAGTTTGCATAAAACCCTGAAGAATATGATCAAGACTTATTGTTTTGAGACAGAGAAAGATTGGGATTTGGGTGTGCATTTGTAGTTGTTTGCTGTCAGGGAGTTCAGGAAAGTTTAGGGTTTAGCAACTTTGAGTTTGTATTTGGTCACAGTGTGCGCTGGCCACTGAAGCATTTAAAAGAACAATGACTGTCTAAACGACTGATCTCAGGACTATGTGTCTACATTTTTGGATAGAATTTCAAAAACAAGTGATTTGGCCAGACAAAACTTGACAAACCAAAATGAAAAAAAACTATGACAAAAAGTCATAGAGAGAAATTTCATTTGTGGTGGGAAAGTGCTAATTTACATCCCATTCCTGGTCAACAACTGAGAGCAAGATATCATTGTCCGTATGTTGTTAACAAAAAGGTTAGCGACATGGACTATGTCATCCCAATGCCTGGCTGTCATAAACAAAAGGGGTTGCGTCATGTAAACATGATTGAGAAATCCCCAGTTCATGATTGTTCTAAAGACAATGGTGAACATGTCAACAACACTGATGATGGTCTTAGCAATGTGAAATTAGATGACCTTAGTGATAATGTTTCACCAAAGGTAATTCTTGATGAGAGACTATCACATTTATCCCTTGTGCAGGAAGTTCAAATCTCAGATTCGATTCATGAGTTTTCTCACATATTTCCTGATATGCCTGTTGGAACTGATGCTCTGACCCATGATGTAGACGTAGGTGCTTCTGTGCTTCTAAAGCAACACCAATATCAGATGAATCCCGCCAAACGTGAAATACTGCAGAAGGAAGTGAAATATATGCTGGGCAATGACATTATTTTAACCCAGTGACAGTCTTTGAGTTCACCATGTGCCGAAGAGTGGTGGAGGTGGTTGGCGCTGCTGTGCTGACATGAGAGCAGTCAGTGCACTCTCATGAACTGATTCGTATCCTATTCTGAGAGTAGACAACAGCATTGATCACATTGGTCAAGCTAAATATATAAGCAAGTTCGACTTTCTGAAGTGATTCTGGCAGATTCCACTCACAGACCATGCAAAGAAAATATCAGCATTTGCTACACCAGGTGGAGTGTATTAATACAAAGTGATAAGGTTTGGTCTGAAGAACGTACCAGCGACGTTCCAGAGACTTGTCAGCAATGTCACATCTGGTCTTGATAGTGTTGAATCTTATGTGGATTATGTCATCAGTTATGACATGGAGTGGGAAGACCATCTGGAAAACAAACTAATGCCTTCTTCGAAAGACTGTCTGAAACAAAATCGACTGTGAATCTCGCCAAGTGTGAATTCGGGAAGGCACAAGTTAAATTCTTAGGGCATGTTGTAGGGCACGGCCAGGTACAGCCAGTTCATGGTAAGGTTGAAGCCATTGTACATTTTCCAGCACCTCGGTATTAGATTCAAGAAAGAAGATTTATCAACTGAACATCCAGTTTGTTATTATTCCAAGAAGTTTGACAAGTATCAGATAAGTTATTCTACCATTGAGAAAGAGACATTAGGTCTTTGAGGTGTCCCTAAGTACCACTCCTTTGCCAACTGACGTGTTTACTGATCACAATCCTTTGACTTTTCTTCATAAAATGAAGAACAAGAATGAAAGACTTGAGAGGTTTGACCTTGCAAGGGTTCAATCTTGTGATCAGATACAATAAAGGCAAAGACAATGTTTGTGCTGATGCACTTTCCACACTGTAAATGCATGATGGCTTGATGATGTTGCATGTTTGCATTTGCATTATTTCATTGTAATTCTGAACAAAGTTTCAGATGTTCTTCATAAAATTGCTACCATCATGTTGTTTCTTATCGTGGTATGACTGTAGCAGAAGGTTGTGTGTGTTTTTTTCTATTTTTGTGTGTGTGTTGTTTGTTTTATTGATAAAGTGATAACTATTATTGGGTCCCAATGTTAAGAGTTGTGAGTGGTAGTTATTATGGGCCACATTGATATCACGGTAATATCATTTTAGCGGCATGCCTATAAGGTAGAGCTTTAGAGTTACCTCCCTTTGGTGTGTTTTGACTTGCCCATCACAAAGGTTCTATATTTCACTGGAATGCTCAAGAATCAGTGACTGTGTATATAAGGCTTGTCTTTGTGTTCTCACACACACGCCCACGCGCGGACATACACAGAGTTATGCCGCAGTTGTATCATTATTTGGTCTGTCTACATCTGACTGTCTCTTCGTCAACTTTCAACCTACATTCAGCACCACTTCACTGGGAAAGATTTAGTAGAACTGTTTCTCACTGAAAACCAAGATTTTGGTGAGCTGATATCATATTTGTGACCCATTATTGTAGATTTGACTCAGCTGCATTGTACTAGAAACCTCTAATGTGAATCTTTGTATCTTGCTCTTTCGTCAATACATATTACAGAATATTTTAGGCTTATCAGTGTTCTATTTTCTGGTCTGAGGGGATTTCTCATATTATTTCTCACAGCAAATTATAAACTGTAACCAATAACATTGCCATTTGCGTGGATCAATGCTGATTCTGGTAATCACTGAATTGACTCAACTATTTACAGACCGCAATGATATAGTCACAGTTGTACAATTAACTCTGCATTTGGCAGAGATTTCTTATGTTTGTGAAAGGGGTTTTGTCGCTTCTATTTACAGCAGAAGGCAGACTAGCTGACAGAAATTTTAACCATATGAGTAGTATATACAATGGGGGTTTTGGCTCACTTTCAAGAAATGTCTCTACAAAGCCTTATTTACTAAATAAGGCTTTGGTTGGGCCCTTAGCTCTTGCTACTATTACCCCTACTACAAAAAGGTTGGGTGCCTATGTCACGTTTATATCGATGAAACAGTTTAACGTGAACCACCTACGATCTCTTTGGTGTTCATAATAAAGGCTTGCTGGGCTTTTTGTATCCCCTGTGCTATGTACTTTTTTTTCTCGTCCTCGCTGATAGCAGACTTACGAGACTTGGATCGAATATCTTGTTTCATTCCGTTATATTTTTTGAGTTCAGAGAGGATTGAACGAAACTCCTCTTCTGAGATCTTACTATCAGAGAGTGCCATGGAAATACGCTCACTCACTGTGTTCAGCTTTGCTTCAGCCAGAACCCTGATCTCGTCGTGTTTCAATGCCTTACGATGCAGTCTGCGTGATACCAACTTAAGCGCCAACCCTAACACCCCCGCTATCCCAGCTGTTATTTCAAAACCTAGCACTATAGGTGCAGCCACGATGGTGGTTAACAACCCAACACCTGCAGCCCCTAGTCCCATGCTGGTTGCCGTAAGGGTAGTGTCAGCCCCGTCCACGATATTGAAAGCTCTATTGTACTTCTTACATAGTGCTTTCCGCGTGTCACGGTCTTGTTCTAGTTGACGTTTTACATCACATAACTGCCTCAAGCGGAACCCATCTACGGTTTCCAGCGTCTTCGCTACTTCCTCTACGACTGGGTACAGACCCATCCTATAATATATATTTTGAAAGAGATTTTAATTGGGTTTCAGTTAATATTCTATTAATGAATTTGAAGTCTACAAGTTCTAGACTATTAGTCAGGGTAATAGGTGAGAGGCTAATAGACTTTCCTGTTGTAACAAAAACCCCCTGAGGCTTATTAAGCGGTTTATAGGACCCGTGGTATCCTGTTGTATAACAATATGACAATATTCGTATATGTGTTGTTGGTCATACCAGTGTATTGACACCCCGGGTAAAATTTGGTGTTCTCTTGAGATGTTTTCATTTTCTACAGGCGAAAAGAAGACTTCTATGATGAGTGTGAAAGGGGGGGATATATCAAGACTTATGTTAAAAGAATAATTGCTAAATGTTAATTTATTTTTTACTACAGTCTTTAACCTATTTTTTTCGGCATTAGTAACTGCTATGGGTACCCTCTCCGGAATGAAATCCCCGGCCCAGATGCCGTTGTTCCTAATCTTAGTGACAAACCCATTTTCGTCTATTGTGATATTAGGTGAGGTGAGTGGTAAGTTGATCAACCATCTAGGCTCTTTAAAATCTGATAACAACACCCGTCTGTACACGTTGTCTTTGAATTGTAGGATATATAAGGCGTCTTCCTCACCAGGCTGATCGAATCCCTCCGTATCTCCTAGGTCGTTAAGCGTAGTGTTGGGTCGATGACTGGTCATTATTATACTATTACGATATAATTTCCAACTGGTTTTTTTATAATAGTTCAGGGGTGAACTTCATACCCATGAAGTGTATGTTGTCAGGCAGGAAGATATTGGTTAGTGATATCTTGTTTTCCACGATCACGTTGACCCCCTGCAGACTGGTGTTGGAGTCGGAACCCACCCGCACGTAAATGTTACAAACTTGATACTGGTGTCGTTTCACCCACCCGAGTTTGATCCCCTTCACGATCTCGATATTATTCCCCAATGGTTCCCCTAAGTAGACTTTGATGATCAGTGTTGAGTTTGCTGGTAGATCCTCTAGTATACTGACCACGCCTTCGAATTCAGACACCAACTGCAATTTCACGTTTTGTATGGCCGGTTTACTCGATAGCATGTGGGCTGCCATAGTGTTTAGTGGGCTGACGACTATGCTACGTCTCTGAGTTGGGACGTAAGCCACGAGCAGGGTTCCATTGTTCACGACTTTGTTTAGGTGGTTGTCTTTGTTATCCGTGAACACGTAGGGAGAGACGAGTCTAATATTGAGAAACCAGTCGTCGTTATCGGGTAACAACACCCACTTGTCATCTTCGGTGAAGACGAGCATATATGGTTTGTTTTGGACGATGGTAGTGCTCTCAACATCGTCTAAGTCGAATAGTTTACCACCGAACGATGGGTATATTATCCAATTATTATCACCGGTGTTGACAAGGGCGTACTTAGTGTTGACTGTTGCTCTTGTGGTATCTACTATATCACTTAGGGTTCCACCGGAGGGGATTTCAACGCGTTTGTAAATGTTGTTTTTCAGTTACAAGGCGTACGATTTACCATCTACTCCGGGAGCGTCGAAACCGCTCGTGTCTCCGAGGTCGCAGATCCTGATATTGACGCATTTTTTCACTCCGGGCCCTTGTGCGCTGGTCATTTTACATGAAGCGTTAAGCTGAGGTATCCTATATTTACAGGATTATGATTTATATCTAACACCGATATTGTCAGCTCAGGTATGTTGCCCTGGGTTAATTTCTTATACTGCCGTGGTGAAAACGACTCGGTTCTACCGTCATTGTATTTCTCAGTTTTCACCGGCACTGCTCTCAGTATAGTGGAAGGGTGACCTCCTTGAATGTTGTACGTTGTGCTCACCTGACCGAGATGAATGTACAGCTCTCGGTACGGTACTAGGTCGGGTAACTTCGTGCCTGTGACGGTTGTTGTTGGTTTTATCTCGTCAGGAGACATACCGAGTATCCTCGCTAATGGTCGGCCGAGCCTCAAGGGGTTTCTTCCGTTGTTGATTAACACCACTGTACCGTTTGAGTCGTTCATCTTGAGTTCGGCTCCAAGGGGTTTGAAGACCTCGTCGTTTAGAGAGCACACGCTGTAGTAGCCGTCAGTTATCTGGCTGCGAGTTCCACTGACGAACAGCTTATTGTTGCTGATATTAATGTTAGTCCATTGCGGTAGGTAGGTGATATTGCAGAGTGCGACTTCGAGTTGGCCTGACGTGTTATCGATCGCGTGCGTCAGCTGAACGGCCTCACCGCTCGTTATTCCTGGAAGTGTTATGTACATATTATAATATATGAATCATATATTATAATATGGATTTAGCACACTTGAAAATCGTGGTGAATACAGATGGCACGGGGTTTAAAACAACCTTTATTAATATCTTTGAAAACTATGTCGTGTCCGTTAATAACGCGCAGGCGGTGGTAAACTGGAATCAAACCCCAATGCAGTTTTGGCAGAACCAACTCAACTTTGCTGTGTGGTGTGCGACGACAGGGTCGGGTGTGACACTAGACTACGGTATAGACGAACTGAGTAAGGCAGTCATTTTGTTTCATATTTATTATCAAACGAGACGAATATTGAAGGAAATAAGTGCTCCTCTTCCCCAAGATAAAGCGTGGAGTATGACGAATAACCCCTATGATAAACGCGCTTATGAACGTATTTGTGGGGAGTTTGAGATTCCAACGAATAAAGACTTTCGCCTTCCTGGTGTGAACCATGGTCTCGGTATAGTTCTCGTGTACTTGTACAGGTCTGGAACATATCAGGCCGGTTCTAAAGATGGTTCATACAACCCACACCGTCATACATTTACAGGCCCCACAACGAATGAACAGATCCATGTCAGCTGTATAAAGCAAACCAATCCTGATGCAGCCACAGCCTGGACTAAAATGATCTCAAAAACATCGAAAGAATTCACTCGTGCTGGTACAATACGCTTGAACGACTCGATTCGAACGTACGTGTGGGCGTTGTTGGGTGCGCAGTCTATGACGCGTTCCAACATACTCGGTAAGGGAACTGCTTACGACGCTCAGAAACAGTTCGTTTCCAACGTTGAGGATGCTATCAATTCTCCAGTTGATCTCCCGCGGGCCATCGAACGCTACCAAAACGTGTTAGAATACGCCAGATCGAAAGTCAATTACGTGTTCGGCGTGGGGTTGTACATGGCTCCGAGTGATATGCAACTGAGAGTAAAAAAAGTGGTGGGTTATAACAACAAAATAGTCATAGCCACGTCGGATCAAAAGTTGGGTATCAACCCCGATATTAACACCGCCTATATCCCACACATCCCACCACGTGAAAAGGGTATAGTGGCGCCACCCCCGGAGCCTAAAGTTCAACCACAGGAGGTGGCCCCCCATATTCATGTGGGGGTACCACCCTATCAGCAGCATATTGATAGTAAAACTGCCCTGGTGGTTGGTGGGGTAGCTTTGGGACTTATTTGGTTAAAGATTTTTTAGCCGCTACGTACACCAGACCCGCCACGGCGACGATGGCTGCCCACAGGTTTTGACTGAGCCACATGGCAGTTTTAGACAGAGCGCTCAACAACCACGAGACGATGCTACCCAGGATGCCGGGAAGGGCTTCGGCGGCTTTACCAGCCAGTTTAGCTAGGCCTTCCCCGAGTTTTTTTATCCAGTCTTTAACACCACCGCCTGTGGGAGTGGGAGTTCCCCCGCCGGCAGGTGTGGGGGTTCCCCCTGTCAGTGACACCACCAGGGTTGATATGATGAAACCCAATGCAGTCAGAATGCTGGCGATGGTGATCCCTTGCTCCCGGAACAATATCCTAATCCTGTCTGCTAACGTGGTGTCTCGGTAGAGGACTTGATTGATGGTTTCCCGCACACGGTTGACCTGGGATCGAAGCTTTTCTTTGTAGCCGGACGCTGTCTCCAACCAGACCTGCCTTTCATCTTCCAAATTACGTATTCGTTCCTCGATGGTGGCTTTCATAGACTCGTCCTCAGTTTCACCGAGTTTTTCCTTTTCACGGGCGATGTGGTCGTCTATCTCACTCACTTTGGCCGTGCTTTTCCAGAGCTGACCACGAATGGTTTGCATCAACAGGTCCAACCCCTTCAGTTCCCGAAAGGTAATTTCGAGGCCTAGGAAGGGCTTGTTCTCGTAGTCGGCCAACACCTTTTCAATATCATAAGTCATGTTTTGAACCGATGTGGCGTCCCTGATGACTTCCAGATCTTGACGGGCCTTCGGGGGAATCTTAGGTCGCGTGCCACCGTAATCTTCGAAGCCTAGTTTATCTTTGACTAAGTTAATATCATATGTAGTGACCAATGTTGATAAAGCAAGCGGTTTTCTCGTTTTTTGATTGAAGAGATCGATTCCCGGGTGATCCTTCAAAAACAGCTTACCCTCGTCATCAACGGTAAACTTGGTATAGTCTCGCCACAACGGTTTGATTTTGTCTCTTTTTTCAACTGCTTTATAATAAGAGTTGACGGCGCCCTTCACGAGTGTGGTCCTTGGTGAGATCTCCTGCTCGACAGCCGGATTACTGAATGAGGTCTCCTGATCGGTCCCTGTATCATCCATAGTATCATCCCACATCTCCCTCATAGGTATGTCTTCATCCATTATTCAGTATTAAAAATATATTTCATTTATATATAATAATGTACGGCAGAAAATTAGATCCTTTCAGAAGACTGAGAGAGCCATTAGGAGCCAGAGCCATGCGTCAGTCGGTGACCATCACCAACAATCCCAGCAAGATAGACCAGAATCAAACTCTGCTGGTTAGATTTCCAAACCTTGGTGAGAATGACCTCATTGTACCAGGCACTGTTCGACTGGCGTTCAATATCACGTTGACCTCCGACAACGACAAACGCGAGCTAGTGAGACATGCTATCGTACCTGGCCTTCTCCGGCCGGCATGCAAATCACAGCGTCTGGGTGCTAACGCAGAAGTTCAACTCGGTGTTGAAAGACCTCAGGGAGCAGACGCGATGGGTGGCCTTATTTCACTGTAAGGACAGGGATTCGTTCGAGGAGTGTTTGAGAGAGAACGATGTGATGAGCAAATTAGAACGGGAACGGGTGAAGAAACAGCTCGCTGAAACTAAACACGCTAAGCTCGTGCTAAAGACCGACCAACCAGTAGCATATATAGTATGCTAAAGCTAAGCAAAGCTAAGCAAAGCTAAGCTAAAGCTAAGCAAATGCTAAGCATAGCTATGATATTTGAAGTGTTTGTCGTGTGCAACTTAACCTTCATTTCTCTGTGTTTTGTCTGCATCGGGTATTATATAGTTGAAACTAAATCTTACTTGTTATATTATAAGATGGAGTGTGAGGAATTGCTCGAACAGTTGCCGGCAGGCCCCACTGTGGGGTGTACCCCCACTGATGATAAGCGAGAGAAACTGGTGGCGTTGGCTGTTGGTGGCAAAGCCAAACATTACTTTGGAGACTACACTCCGGATAAAATTCACAAAATGTCAGTCGAAGAAATCGATAAGCTGTACGCTAGATACGAGTCCCGGCTCGGAGCAGAAATGACAAAGACAATAGGATCGGCTATGACCCAGATATACACCGGTATTGTGTCATACTTCCTTCCCATTCCACCAGAGCGCCGACTTTACCTGTGGGAGGACCTAGATAAAGACCCTTTTATCGAACACGCCGTGAGCTCTATCAGCTGCGAGCTGTACCACAAATATGGTATGTTGTTGGCTCCAGTGACGGCGGCGATTATCACGGCAAAACATTGTCAATTTGAGAGAAAGAATAATAATAATAGTATAGATGGATGCTGCACAGGAACCAGTGGAGGTACCCCCAACAGTGAGTCCCGAGGTGACGGTGGAGACCCCTTCACTGGAACCAGTGAGGGAAGTGACCCCAGTGGGGGTACCCCCAACAGTAACCAGGCAGAAGAATCCTAAGAGAGTAGCTGCCGGTAAAAAACGGTGGTGTAACCAACATAAAGTGGCCAACCCAACCCGACTGTTGTTGGCTGTAGGTGTAACTGCTGCCTTGGCTATCTCGTGGTTATACGTGGGGGTACCCTCCCACAGTGAGCCACAACCCAACAGTGAGCCCCCCACCCCCACGGTAGACCCGCATATCATGTTATAATTTTAATATTTTATATCATATACATAATGTCTGAGGGGAAAACGTTCGTCAACGACGCATACCACGCCACAGTGGTCGCCAGTCTAGCCGTAGGGTACGCTCGGTTAATACCTGATAATATAATGAAATAAATATAGGATGGCCACGATAGCTATGATGGTCGGTGGGGCGGTAGTGAATGCCCTGGCATTTTCCGGGAGTAATTTCCTCTTCTCGAAACTACGAGATGATCACGTGGCTGAAATACAGGAAGAAAGGAAGCGGCACGATCTCGCTACTGAGAAATTACAAAGAGCACAGGCCGAGTACGCTAAAAAACGTCTCCAGAGGATCGATTTTATTAACGAACAACTCACGCGTGAAAACCATGCCGTTCAAACATTCAACGATGTCGATGAAGCAATGAAAGAATACTACCTACTAACTGGTAAACAATTGGAACCGCTCAATAAACCCACACTCGCTCAGTACTACACACCATCCAAGGGACAAATGAATCATGAACTGGTCTTCATAGTGTTGGGTATAGCAGCTACTGCGTTGGTTGCGAAGCAATTAAATTAAAATACCTATATAAGTAAACATGAGACCCGCTCCATACCGATGCGAATACATACTTATGGGGAAGACCGAGGTCTGTGGTAGGAAATGCAGGAATCAGGGGTTCTGTTGTTTCCATATGGGAAATCCTAACTACACGTGTTCTGTGTGTGGTATCAGGGTTAAAGGGCACTACTGTCTATGTAAAGCTCACGGAGCGAACATAGTCAGACATCAACTCATCTACGAGAATAAAAAAGGCTACATAAAAGAACGTAGGCGACTGCTCAAGATAGACTCCAATTACAGTGCGTGAAAGGGTTACCTCCCTTTACTGTGAAGCAATTAGACATTGGTTCTCTTAGGTGTAAACACTATGTCTACTGTATGCGAGCTGAAGCGGGTCGCAAAACAGAGAGGTGTGATCGGGTATTCTCGAATGCGGAAGTCAGCATTGTTGAGATTACTAGGTTTAGAAGCCCCTCCTACGGTAACACAATTAAAAGCTCAAGCAAAACAGCTTGGATACACGGGTTATTCAAACCTGGGGAGAGCCGGGTTAACCGCATTGTTATCACATGCCCCCGTAGCAAAACCTCCCACTGTAAAACAACTGAAAGCCGAGGCACACGATTCGGGTTTAGGTGGGTATTCCCGTATGAGAAAACCACAGCTTGTAGAATTATTACGACAGAATAGAGCTATTGACCTACAGTTCGTGCGCACTGAGCGCGCTGTAGGCAACTATTTGAGAGGTTGGCGCATGCACGTTGATAGAAACATAGACATTACAGATATCAAGCCTCTGATAGCTGATAAGGTCAACCAGGAACTAAACAACCTAGGAAGTATCAAGTTTCAGATCACAGTGAAAATGTCGCTCGATAAGCAGGTTGGGAGTACCACTGAGTATGTTCAGCCTTACTTCCGAGGTCAACAAGAGGTCGTCACACATACAGAGACCATTGACGCATCAATCGATACCAGTTTTCAGCAGATACGAGAATACCTAGAACGCTACACACACTTGGGGTCCGGGTGGGCTGTAGATAAAATCGATAATGTCTATCTAGATATAGCTAACTACGTGCCGTTCAGAGGCGAATCATACCTAGCCTTACCCCCCTACTATAGGAACAAACATGCCATAGTAAACGTTAAGAATAGAGGAAACGATTGCCTGAGGTTAGCTATCAGGTCAGCCTTATTTCCAGCTGGTGCTAATTCAGATAGGCTTTCTAGCTATCCCCAAGACGATGGGCTCAACTGGGATGGTATAGATGAACCCACCCCCATATCCCAGATCACTAAAGTAGAAAAACAGAATAATCTGGCTATAAATGTCTTTGGGCACGAAGGTAACACAACAATAGTACACAGGGTCAGCCCGGTGAAGGATCGCCAAGTTATCAATATATTCATGATCCAGCGAGGTGACAAGTATCACTACACATGGATAAAACACTTTAGCAGGCTGTTGTATGACCAATCGGCACACAGAGAAAAGACCCACTTCTGTGAACGATGCCTACATGGCTTCACCCGAGCTGATTTATTAGAATCCCACCGGGATGATTGTCAAGGTGTGGGGCAGATGGCCATACGAGTCGACATGCCTAAGGAAGGTGATAATATCCTAAAATTTAGTAACCACAAGAACCAAATGTCTGTGCCTTATATCATATACGCCGACTTCGAAGCCTTAGTTGTGGGTGGGGATTCCACCAGTGGTAGCTTCACCCACAAAACACAAGAGCATAAAGCCTGTTCGTTTGGATACATTGTCGTCCGTTGTGACGGGAAACGAAAGCTCCGGTAGTGTATAGGGGCCCTGACGCGGCTGAAAGGTTTCTAAAGTGTTTGCAGGAGGAAGAAAAAATTATTAGGAATGCATTGTATAGAATCGCTCCCATGCGTATGACCTGAGTTGACAGGCTAGCTCACGCTAGTAGCACTAACTGTCACGTGTGTGACTCACCACTTAACGGTGATTCGGTGAGAGATCACTGCCACATAACTGGTAAGTATAGAGGCGCTGCTCACAGCGCGTGCAACCTCAAGCTTAAAATCAACCCTAAGACAATAAACATCCCCGTTGTCTTTCACAACTTGAGAGGGTACGACTCACACTTGATCATGCAGGCCATCGCGAAAATCGATGGTAATATAACGTGCATCCCCAACAACATGGAGAGATACATCTCCTTCAGCTTAAACGGACTTAGGTTCATTGACTCGTTTCAGTTCCTCCTGTCGTCACTCGACAGTCTGGTCAAGGCCAACAATACCTTCCCTATCACCGATCGATACACAGACGCCGAGACTAGACCCCTGCTTATGAGGAAGGGTGTGTACCCCTATGAGTACATGGATAGTTGGGCCAAGTTCACCGAGACCAGACTACCCCCTATTGACTGCTTTTATAGCAAGCTGAATGAGGCGTCCGTCTCACGAGATGATTACTCGCACGCGACTAACGTATGGAATAAACTGGGTTGTAAGAACCTGGGTGATTATCACGACCTGTACTTGAGGACAGATGTACTGCTGTTAGCCGACGTGTTTGAAACATTTAGGCGGACGTGTTTCAAGCAGTATAAACTCGACCCCGCATGGTATTACACCAGCCCAGGTCTGTCGTGGGACGCCTTGCTTAAAAAGACCGGAGTTAATTTGGAATTGCTCACAGATTACGACATGCACCTATTCATTGAGAAAGGCTTGCGAGGTGGGATTTCCATGGCATCCAAACGATACGCGAAAGCAAATAATCAATACGTGAAAGGTTACGATCCTAACAAACCAACCAATCACATTCTCTACCTCGACGCAAACAACCTGTACGGCTGGGCCATGAGCCAGTATCTACCTACAGGGGGATTCGAATGGGTATCCCACGTTGATGTTATGGGGGTTGCACCAGATTCGAACAAAGGGTATATCCTCGAGGTTGACTTAGAGTACACCAAGGAATTACACACATCACACAACAGCTACCCCCTGGCCCCCGAACGTATGAGGGTTAACTCAGACTGGATGTCTGAGTACCAACATAACTTGTCAGGTGGTCGTGTGACAGACGTTGAAAAACTCGTGCCTAACTTAATGAATAAGACCAAGTACATCGTTCACTATCGCAACCTACAGCTGTACCTGTCGTTGGGTATGAAGCTGACCAAAATACACAGGGTGCTCATGTTCGACCAGAGCCCATGGATGGAGCCCTACATCAGAATGAACACAGACCTACGAAAAAAAGCCACCAGTGATTTTGAGAAAAATCTCTACAAGCTCATGAACAACTTGGTGTTTGGTAAGACTATGGAGAACCTGAGGAAACGCGTGACCGTGAAGCTGGTTCGGTCGAGTGAGGAAGACAAGCTCAGGAGATTGATAGCCAGTCCGGCATTCAACCGTAGTAAGATATTCACAGACAACCTGGTTGCCCTACACATGAAGAAAAGCCACATAAAATTCAACCAGCCTGTTTACGTGGGGATGAGCATCCTCGATTTATCCAAACACCTGATGTACGACTTTTACTACAACGAGCTCAAGAAACAGTACGGCGACAGGTGTGAAGTGCTGTACACTGACACGGATTCCCTGCTGATGGAGATTCGAACCGAGGACGTGTACGAGGACATGAAAAAACACCTCGATTTATACGACTCCAGCGACTACCCTAAGACCCATGCCATACACAGTACGGTAAATAAAAAGGTCCTAGGTAAGATGAAGGACGAGTGTGCTGGCACGCCCATAGCCGAGTACATAGGTTTGAGACCTAAGATGTACTCCATACTGAAAGCCGACAATAGTGAGATCCGGAAGGCTAAGGGGGTTAAGAAGTATGTGGTGAAACAACACATCAAACACGCCAGATTCAAGGAAGCCCTGTTCAAGACCCATACCTTTAGGCATAAAATGAACACACTTAGAAGTGATGGACATAAGATATACGGACTGACTATAAACAAGACGTCCCTGTCGCCTATGGACACGAAACGTTGGATAGCTATTGATGGGATAAACACATACGCGTATGGACATGAAAAAATTTGAGGCTATTTACTACAGCCCGCGTGGGTACTGGAAAGGAGCTAGCGCAGTAGATAAGCTAGCTAAAATAGCGCGAGTACCCCCGGAGGAAGCCAAAGCGTGGCTTGAAAAACAAGCCCTGTGGCAGATCTATTTGCCGGCACCACGCTACGTGCCTAGAAGGAGGTTCGGTATTAACATACCTAATAGCGTTCACCAGGCAGACCTACTGTTCCTACCCCACGACAAGAGGTACAAGTATGCCTTAACCGTAGTGGACGTAGCCAGTCGTTACAAGGAAGCCGAACCCTTGACCACGAAAGATTCGGCCCAGGTAGCCAGAGGATTTGAACGCATATACAAACGCAGCCCGCTGACGTGGCCAACAGAACTGCAAGTTGATCCCGGACGGGAGTTCATGGGTGCCGTGTCACAACTGCTAGCCAAACACAATACAAAGGTCAGGCGTGGCACGGCCGGAGCCCATCGCAGCCAAGCCATAGTTGAGAGATTTAATAAGACTTTGGCTGAGCGCTTGTTCGGCCATCAGTATGCTAGGAAAACGATCGACTGAATGGGTCACGAGGTTACCCAAGGTGGTGTCGGCAATCAACCATGAAGTCACCCGTCTCACCGGTAAGAAACCGGCAGACGCTATCAAACTAAAATCAATAGTTGCAGAGTCGGCCGCTCCATTGCGTGGGAAGGAGAAACAGATACCAGATAGTAGCAAGTCACGTTTGTAGTAGGGGTAATAGTAGCAAGAGCTAAGGTCCCAACCAAAGCCTTATTTAGTAAATAAGGCTTTGTAGAGACATTTCTTGAAAGTGAGCCAAAACCCCCATTGTATATACTACTATATGGTTATCCGACAGCACCTGGATATGTTTTATCAAAATAATGGAAAAGAATGCATAAAAGAAATCCATCACATTCGTAAAAGTCTCTTTGGAAGTTTCTATTAGTTGTCAACCTGTATTGACAGATACTTACGAATGAATAACGTTATTATACTATGATGACACTCACGTTTACTCGTTGATAAACCTGGATTAAACCTTTATGTTTAGATATGTTTTAGTGACTAAAGAAAACATAAGTGTTTGTGCTGGAATTTGTTTCCACGAAGATGAATCACTCTTCTGTGGGGTTGTCATTTCAGTGGTCGCGTGGGGAATCGTGACCTGTTGTGTTGCAGTATGTATGTCATCACTGAGATCCATCCCCCTACCCCAGGTAATAACCGGCAAATGTTTTTAACCTGTAGAAGTAATTTTGCATTTACATTAGTCAGTTAATAATAATTCATTTTCCTTCTCTCGTCAGTGCATTAGCAGGTTGATCGATCAAGTTTTTCCCTTCACGACATGGGATACTGGCTTCTGGATAATATTTGTATCTACACACACTGAATTATATTTGAATCGCTTATCTATACGTTTCTCTTTTTATGGTTTTGACACCAACTTTGTTTCAGCTTTATCACAGTGCCTCCGGAATCGTATCAGGGCCAATGTTCAGCCTCTACTACCTTGGGACTTTGTTCCCATTTGTCAACACACGAGTATGTATACTCTGCAGATGCCAAACTTTAGAGAATTTATCCTAAGTGCCATAGTTTATTTTATTTTGAGAAGTGCCTATTTCAGTGAGTGGCAATAATTTTACGCTGCTTTTAGCAACATGACTGTGGACACCAGAAATGGGCCTTAGACGTTGTACCCATGTGGGGAAGTGGAATTCAGGTCCTCGTCATGAGAAAACACCTTAGCCTCTGGACAACCACTTCGCACCATTGTGAAGAGGGAAAAGTTGAAATATAACTTATTAAAGAGCATGCTTATGAATTCCTTTCCCCATTTTTGAAATTTCCCAAATAAAGTTCAATGTATGTTACTTTAGACATCCATTTTACTAGGCATGTAAATCAAACCAGTAAACATCATTCGCTTTAACATAAATTCACTGAGCTATTTTGTTTTGTCTTGCTTGGATGCACAGTTGTTCCCACAGTATGTTGGGTGTATCGAAGAAGTTAACACTCGGTTCTGAAGATTTGAAACACAGTTTGAAAAGCTTGTAAATATATTTTGTAGTTCGGGACACATGTTTAGTATCCACTGTCTCTATCTCTATTTTCTTAGAGTGCCATTGCTGCACTCCTGGTTGGAATAAGCTGCCTGGCATGGCTGGTGGTTGGTGCCAATGTTTCCCCGGGGGTGAGGCAGACGCCCCCTCTGCCCCCTGCCCCTACAGATCATTGCCCGAGAGTCAACTTCACTCTGCAATACACGATGACAACACCAAACTCAACTCATGATGATGTACTAACTACTGGGTAACACTTGGGGCACCTTTCTACTTGTAAACAAACTTGTGTAATACTATGATGGTAAATGTCATTCAGATTCTATGTTTGAAAGGCTGTTAGTATAGAGTATATTAATCTATGCATTTATATATTTATTATGAACTATGGTTATTAGTTTCTTAACCTAAATATCACATTTGCTGCACAGAAAAAGAGTCCCCACGTTGAATGTTAACCATCCCTCGTTCGTTTCTACCAGGTCAGGTCTGGACGCTTTCTACAGTCTCTCTTACACTCTCTACTATATGTTTGGGTTCCTCATTGTGCTGGTGGTGGGCGTTGCCCTCGGTCTGGCCACAGGTAAATGGCAGTAAAACAAATATCGTCACCTTTCTCGTCATGATTCTAGTCCTATAGTGATCAGCTTACATTCCTTCACGACCCGTGAAGGTCCCGGGGTAAAATAGACCCGTGAAGGTCCCGGGGTTGAATAGACCTGTGAAGGTCCCAGGGTAGAATAGGCCTTCAGCAACCTATGCTTTCCATAAAAGGCGACTATGCTTGTCGTACGAGGCGACTAACGGGATCGGGTGGTCAGGCTCGCTGACTTGGTTGACATATGTCATCAGTTCCCGATTGCGCAGATCGATGCTCATGTTGTTGACCACTGGATTGTCTGGTCCAGACTCGATTATTTACAGACCGCCGCCATACAGCTGGAATACTGCCGAGTGCGGTGTAAAACTAAACTCACACACTACATTCCTTCACATAACATATTGAATTTATGTTAGATATACCACCCAATGCATCAGTGTGGACACAGACCTTTTCAACAGACGTTGATGTTTCAGGTGGAAACAAGGATGGAGTAAACCCTATCTACGTGAGAAAGTTCTACTGGAGGCGCGAACAGGAAGTGGAACATGTGATGGTCAGTATCATGGCTATCATTTCTCTAAAGTACACATACATCACTAACTAAATAAACTCCTTTAAAGGGGCTGTTCAGGGCTCTACCAATGACCTGGACTGATTTAATATGACAATAATAGTTCATGAGAAAGGTTGTTGATGTTTTGCGGGCAGCTGTGCATCATATGTAACCTAGAAGTTACATGATCCCCATGAAACAACATTGATGAGATTCAGATTCATACACTTGCTTTGAAGCACTTTTTCTAATGGCATTAACTGCGTACAAAGTGCAGACCAGGGTCCATCCTGATTCCATCCACCATCCCCATTGAACTAATTTATTTCTCTTTTCAAGCAATCCTTGACTGTGTTGAATCACAAGGGATAACCATTTTAAATCACGAACTATGAAGGATCTTTTTAGTAGTGTTAGTTGTCATTCAAACTTTGCGTTTTTAAGGAATTAGATTTGTTTCATGACTTGTAAATAGATAAATATTTTATGATTGGAAGTTGAATTAGGTACTAAGATTGTTAGTAGCTGTATCCTCGAAGGGGGTTGAAGTACCGAAAATTATTTACCTCCCGAGAGTGAATGTTAGTCCATAAACTGTTGAAGTCAGATTTATTCTTCCACTTTTTTAGCCGTCATTTTAATTTGTTGCTAATCTTGCATACAGTCGCCAGCAGTTGAGGGGATGGTGTAAATCCAGCTGAGAACCATGCAGGTTGCAGAGGAACTGTAAGTCCCCATGGTCCCCAGTATGGTGATATACCCTCTGTTGTTGGCGACCTATGGCCTGTTTTTTATATTGTACTGTCCAAATAGTGATACTATTATAGTACTAAGTCTGATAGTCCAGTGGTTTTACTGTCCTTCGTCGACAGGTTCTTCATAATATGCTATATGCACATATATTTCTTGTTTTATGTCACGTATGTTCTCGTCACGAAATGGCTGCAATATTGCCGATGTAACGTTAAATATTAACTCAGTCACGTTTCAAGTGATCGGACGTTATATCTGCTTTAGCTATTCAGAAAACCATTACGGGGGAGCCCTGAAATAAAATTTCGTGGAAATACACATTTCAGATATCAAATATTTTGCAGTCAAAGTTCCATTATCAGGCTTGGATAATTCCTTATGGTAAACAGAATTCAGGCCCAAAAAATACCGGCATGCTTATACTGTATGTGGCTACGCAACACAAAGTTTAATTTGTCCCAGTTTCGTTGTGACTGGATATTTTAATGGTCAGTTCTTCTGACATGAGCCACGAATTTGACACAACTCATGTTTTTGTTGATTTATTATTCAGCAAATGTTCACGTTTTCTGCCATGTGGAGGTTCACTTTTGACTTCCATGGTCGATGGAATCAAGTTTGCAAACTTCTTAACAAGCCTTGTAGCGAAATGAAGTATACCAACGATATATCAAGTTACACTTTAGAGGAAGAGCTCCCCGGCACCCTACGTCTATTTGTAAGATTCTTGAAAATCATTGATTGTCCAAGTTGTGTTAGTGGCATCGTATCTGAGGCGTCAGACATTGCACTTACTGTTATCAACTGGTTCATCTTGTCCAAATGTTTTTTTTTTCTGGCTTGAAGGCTCGGAGAAGATTTGATGTTGGCTTGTAGCTGTGATTGTAGGCTCCACCATATGAATTTCTTTATGTTGCAGACTGAAGAAAGATTAACCCATACATCAGATATCTCGAATGAAGATGGGCAACAAACAGAATCATTCATCAGGAATTAAAATCAATAACTCAGGACACCAAATACTGTAGGATAAAGATATTTTCAATATTTGCAGGTTAACTTGTATGCACACTTCATGTTTTGTAATTTCCAACAGCCAATGAATTGTGAAAGGCAGCGTTTGCTCTTCTCTGAAGAAATACATGTCTGACAAAAGTATAGGATTTGATAATTATGTTTGAAAGTAATTTAGAGTGAATCTTCACATGAGTTAATACTATACTGAAAGCCATTAAAACACAATTGGTATTTGTTGTCCTGGAACTTACAGAGTTTCTACTGACGACTTTTACCTGCGATACAGAGGATGTAGGGATAAAAGGGTTGATATCCTTGCCTGAAATTAAATCACGTTGGGAAAATGCCACGTTTGACACAAGGCATGAATCAGGTTTTCGCTATTGTTAGCGGCGTTTCTTCAGATGTGATGATTGTGCATCCGTTGGTCAACTCAGACACCTTTTTCGGGCCACCCCTCCTTTGTTTGATGCCGTTGTTGCGTCCCTGACGTTGTTTTTGATTGGACATTTTCCGATTACGTTATCCACAGATGTTTGCTTAAAACAAATCTGCCAGTTACATCTATGTATGTTGACATTTGTGTGAGTAAAGAAAATATGAATTTCAAATTGCGTTTTTAATGGCGTTCAGTATATTTTGTACAGCCAATCAGAATAAAGATATAGTACTGAGACTTCCTATGATTAAAGAATTGTTTGATTTAACAAACCCAGGTCACTCACAGATCAAATTCTTTCCGCGAAGTGTCTCTGCTGTAGATAGCAATTGGCAAAGAAAAAGGGTGTGACATAATGTTGGAATTGTTCAATGAAAATGCCTCTGGATTCATTCAAAGACAGAACTTTTTTCGAACTGAATAATGCAAAGGATGTTATATGAGTGCCACAACAATGCCAAGAAATGGGTTGCGCTCAACGCAGAGACTGCCATAACTGTGGACAATCATATGTTGAACGGAAAGCGGACAGGACACTTTAAAGAAGAAGAAGAAATAAAAACTACACCCATGAGAGGGAATATACTGTACATCAACAAAATCATATATAAATATATGATAAATATGATAAATGTAAGAGCGTTTCCCACAGGTAAATGAACTGTAAAGTAAATATTCAGCACAGGTTATAAGTATGTGGCGAAAACAGTTATGATGAATATAACGACAACAGTGTACATAAACAGGTACGAATAACATTGTAAATAGAGATATATTATTTATGGTTCAAAAAGCCAATGCTGTGCGGGATGAACGATTTCAGGGCTCTGTTTGATCTAAATGTTGAAATTTTGGCACGTCTGCCAGATCGTAAAAGTTTATATTCTATGTTTTAAAATGTGTGAAGAGTCACGTAAAAAATTAAGTAAGCCAAAGAGTCAAAATCTACCTTTGCGGTTTCACTGCTGAATTTGACGATCTTGTTAAGATTGTGTCGGTTTCTGACCCGATAGGGATCCATACCAGTTCTGAATTGAGAAGGTTAAGACGGTTTAAATGAATTTGTAAACATTAATAAAGCAGTGGAAGATAAGTTATGTCAACATTAAATGAGCGAGGTTTCTGCAAGAAATATAAACGTTGTTGACCCATTTTGTATAGAGCATCTGTATTATGATTCCAGTTTAATTTGTCATTAATTATAGCTCCAAGATATGTGTAGTTCTTAACAATTTCAACATCTAAACCATGGACAGTGAATGGTGAATGCTCAGACATACCTGTTCTGAAATCAATACTCATTTCGTTAGTTTTAAACACAGTGAGCAGAAAGTGATTGTCTTACACCACCAGTTACACCAGTGAGATTCACGAATTCCTGTATGTAGGCGTCCTCCATGTTGGTCAGCAGGCCTACTGGATCCACGTCTTCCGCAAACTTAACAATCGTAACAATAAAGCAATCATCATACTGGCTAGCAGTCATTTGTGTACAATAATCCGGTGAGATTACGCAACCCTCAAGGGCTCCTGTGTTGGTGATCAGTGTCTCTCAGTGAGATGTATTTACACCTACAAATTGTGGTCTTTCAATGAAATATGTTTCAGGCAGACAAATTACATACAGTGATTTTGGCCAACTGGCCCATATTACAATTGTTGTTACAACACGTTTTATGTTTCAAAACATTCTTGGACAATACACATTTAAAAAATGTTGCTATCGCTTTAATGGGATGTCTCTTTTGGGAATTCAACACATTTATCATTTGAGATTTACATACATACTTGCCATCGAGAAATATTTAAAAAATTATTCTCAAATCGTTAAATTCTGGACATTGAAGTAAAATGTGAAATTCATACTGGACTTGTCGGCTGTTACAATGGTTACAAAAAGTGTTCTGTCTTCCAGCATCCTTATTTCGTCTGGTTGCATTCACATTCAACTTATATAGAGAAATTCGGTATTTACAATATATCTCCATCAGCATCTTATCATGCGTGATATGCGAGTGGGTTAGTTACTATTTAGCGGCACATTGGCCATATTGCAGCCATATCGCGACGAGAACAATTCGGTTTAATTTAATCTATATCAACATTAAAATCAATAAATTGAAAACGTAAAACCCTGTCATCGAAGGACAGTAAAAACAGTAGAATATCACATACATGAACATAAAACTAGCATAGAAAACTAAAACATGTACAATTAAAGAAGACAATACTATATAAAATACGGCTATGGATCCCCAACAACTGATGGTAGATCACCATAACCATAGCTACCTTGGCTACCTGCATGGACCCTAGCTGGATTTACACCATCCATACAGCCCAAGGAACTGGAGTTCCAAAACCTGGTAGTATAAGCGTAGAATCTTCAGTTGTGCTGTTGTGCTAGGTTTCTGTAAAGCATAACATGCAACTTTCTCGATAGATAGTTATTGTGCACATTCATTCTGTTCAGACGGTTTATTACGTATGGATCTGACATTGGAGAAGAGAATACTTGGGAGTAGAGAGTCGGGACTTCTTACCCTCACTCTTTTACGTCGTTTCCTCTGTGTTCATTAATCCGATTGCGAATTTTTAACTCATTTCTGAGGTATATCCATTGAGAGATCGCACATATGGACAAGAACACCGTCCCGTCCATAGGCGACCAGCGTCCCACCATAATGGTGAACACTGTCCAAGCCGTCACACCTCTGATTTGAAAACACTTGTCCAACCAGCAGGATCACGAGTGAAAGTGAAAAAGAAGTATTTACCGTGAATTGTCCAGTCATCGGATACATTTACATTTGTGTAAGACGTCCAGAGGAACAAATTTAGCATGAAATGTGTCAGATCTCTGTGTATGTTGGTTTCCACAGTGCAGCGCCACCTACTCCTCCTTTAAATGACCTCTCTGCAAAAGAGCTAAAAACATTAAGATTTATTCAGAATCACCCGACAAGAGATCATTTAGCCCGAAAAGCTAGTCTTGCCTTCCGCATGTTACTCACCAGCTCATCCTATCTTGGAGAGACAGTAAAAGGCAAATAATATGGATGACAACTTCGTGTTTATTGTATGTCACGGCGTTTCTGGGCTATTCCGTCTTGCTCCTTCGTCAGGTGAATTGATACAAACAAGATACATCATAAGCATTTCATGTATATAATTATACTAAATTGTTCAAGAAGCCAGTGTTGCATGCATATGCAATAAATTGAATAAGACATATGAGATGAAAGGGCTATACATTGTTGGGTAGAAGCCAATAGTGATCTAATTGACTTCCCAAACACTGATAGGTACACTCCTTGGTCATGATCTATGCTCAAATATACAGAGTCTTTAAAGTATTCGAACCGGTTGCCTGAAGGCGAAGACCACATAAAGTCACTTGTGTTATAATGTATTATCAGTAATACCTGCACACGATAAACACATTTTTGTACTTTATTGATTATGAAGATATGTTCATCAGAATGGTGTGATTTTATGTGATGTACACCGTATACTTACTGTCATTACAGTGTCCTCTTCCACTGCTGTTTGAAACAAACAGATATCGGTAGCGTGTGGTTATTGACTGATCGGAATGCCACTGATCATCAGCATTTTCGTTGCCTTCAATGTTTGAAGACTAAACTACCGTTATTTGGAGGACAAGAAAAGGTAATTTTCAAATTCACAAAAGCAACCAGACAAGTGGCTGTCCCGAACAATGTTACTCATTGTTTCTTCAGTCATTCACTTGAAGACGGCTCGGATCTTTTTTCCCTTTTTTGTCTCATCATGTCTGTCTGTTTTGTGTTTAACGTCGTACCCAGCGATATTCCAGTCATGTGGCAGTTTGAACCAATCTGTCCAGTGGGTGAGTGAGTGAGTGAGTGGGTTTGTTTCACGCTGCACTCAGCAATGTTCCACCTGTATGGCGGCGGTCTTTAAATAATCGAGTCTGGACCAGACAGTACACTGATCAACAGCATCAATTTGGGCGATTGGAACCGATGATATGTGTCAACCACACCTGACCTACGATTCCGTCAGTCGCCTCTTTCGACAAGTTTAGTCGCGTTTTGTGGCAAGCATGGGTTGTTGAAAACATATTCTACCCTGGATTTTCACGGGTCGTCAGTTCAGTGAAAGACATAATGACCGAACCATCTAACCCATATCTTTACGAGTTTGTAGGTCTAAGGTTCGTAGGTTGTAATATCACACTATTTGCTGATTGAACTGTGTTAGTTAATTCACTGCAGATAATTCCCCTGTGAAAAAAGGGATTTGTCGGTAAACACAGATGCAATTGAATATATATTTATTGTTGTGGTCATTTTCTAAACAAATACATGGATTTTACACGTCGAAAATGGTGTACAAATTCATTCGACAATATTTTAAATTGTATTCTTTTAAACCTATGGTTTTTGATGGATTGACATTGACATCAATAAAGATTTGAAATATCGAGTCATGATACTATATATACCGGTGGAAACTGTACAAGCTATTAGTAGAACATAACACAAATGTTGTCCTAAAAATTACATATCATGACACAGAGAACACACAGCAATTTTATATATATTACAACATTAAACAAAGTCCAATTTTGATGAATTTGGCAATTTTAGGGTTAAATGGTGAATACTCACCTTTCATTAGATACACAAATGTTTCAATAGTAGGAAGCTTACAGTAATATGGGGAAGAAATTAATGTCTGAAGGCATTGCGTGCTGGGCAGTATCATGGAAAGTGAAGTTCATCATAGACAGATCGATGATGCACAAAGTTCTATTCCAGGTTCTATTACATCGTTCATTGCATTACTCATAGCACAATGAGAAACATTTATACCTGTAAAATACATACGTGTGTAACAGTTTGAAATATTCTATGTTTAGGCCACTAATAAAACTGTGGTGATTGACCTCAACCTCTGATCAAAGATTCTGATTGTTGTCCATTTGTTGAACTGCTGGGTCCTTCCATCGTTGCATCCGATATGTGCATTAACCTTGTTCCCCTCTGAAACAGAAACAGAGAAGCCCATGACGTAGCCTAGATTTATGGCTGTTAGCCAACATAACTTTAGTTTTAATTCGTGATATTGGATGAAAATGCATTGGTTGCATCTTACACAGGACACAGTTTAAGCTGTAAACCTTGAACTAAAAATTAGAAATCTATGAAACACATACCAATATCACCCCAAGCTGATTCTAAAGTAAAGTATTCGCTCGTGTTCAATAACCAACATGCAATATGGGTACAATGTGTGAAACCCATTTATGGTGTCCTCGCATTGATATTGCTGGAATATTGCTAAAAGCGGTGTAAAACTAGACTCACTCACTCTGAACTGAATGTGGTGCATGGCAACCGATGCCGATTATTAGATCAGGCTTAACAGATCGTTGGTCGCATGTCAATGTACTTCCCTCGAATAGAACATTACTTATAACATCAACTATGGGTTTCGGGTACTCAAGACTCCAATGTTTACAAGACGCCCGCTGAAATCATGGTTAGTGAGGCATCGAAGAACAAACACACCATATAAACAGGTTTACTTAATATTCCAGTTTCGTTGCATACCCTTTAAAAAACAACAAAGGTCGCTAATCAAGTTGTGTTCTTGAACAAATACGATCAATTATTTGCTAGTCATTTCACAAATCTATAATCCTCGTATTCTTGTCCATGATATACAGACCGCCTCGTGTTCCTTTTCCAGTTCGCGTCTCCTGTAGAACTTTCTCAAGTAGATAGAGTTAACTTCATCCTTGTTTCCACCTGTACAAAAACGTAAGTTCATACTTATCTTTGGACTTGAATCCTTCATACTCGTGGGATGTTGACCTGAATATTGTCTACCAAGAGATATAACCTAACGTTAACCAAGAGATAAAACAGTCATAGTCAGACAGAAAGATAAGACGAAAAGATTAAATTTGGTTTTAATGTCATTTACCTGTGGCCAGACTTAGGGCAACGCCCACCACCTACACGATGAGGAACCCAAACATATAGTAAAGTGTGTAGGAGAGACTGTAGAAGGCATCCAGACCTGACCTGGTAGACAGTAATTCTAAGTTACTGACAGAAAGAAAACATGGACACAGGGTTTGTTACGACACGTGTTTCATAAGGTGTGAACGTTCAGATGGGATACTTATTACAAGTCATCTCTACTGTTATAAGAAACGTATTGGGAAAACACTTAATCGATTAATTAATATGAAGCAGTTAGACGATTATTTGTGTTACCCATTATTTTCTACATTGTTTGTTTACAAGGTAAACAATACAAGTCCATGCAGGTAGCAAAAGTAAGGTAAATCCTCATAGTCCCTAGTATGGTGATCTGCCTTCAGTTGTTGGCAATCTATAGCCCATTTTTATATTGTGTTGTCCTCTATAGTTGTTTTAGATTTAATTCCTAGTTTTAAATGGATATATGTGATAATATTGTATACTAGTGGTTTTACCGTTCTTCGTCAACAGGGTTTAGTTTCTTATATTCATTCATTCTACAATGTTATTATTACTTGTTCTCGTCACGATATGGCTGCAATATTGCCGATGTGACGATGAATAGTAACTCACTCCCTCACTCATAAACAATACAAAATGTCGCCAAAGTAACCGAGTATATTGACGTGGATCATCATAGGTTGAGTTTGGTGTCGTCATGAGCACTTCAGTAGTGAGGTTGACACTCGGGCAGTTATCTGTCGGGGCAGGGGGTAGAGGGGGCGTCTGTCGCACCCCTGGTGAAACACCTGCGCCGACCAACAGCCACGTCAAGAAGCTGACACCTGCCAGAACCGCACAAATGGCGCTCTGAGAAGATAAAGCAGATACTTAATATAAAGATATGTGTTTCAGTTTGGGGTTCTCTCCCTTTTCGGCAGACTGGGGTAACATGGTGTTTTAAAATGAACAGTTGCAAACTTGCCACACCCAGTAAACTTAGGTAGCTATAAGCAGGACACGATCAAGTACTTCAATAAATTTGATATGAACAGTAATTTTTCTCTTCAGTCAGGGAGTAATTGCTTGATAATTGGAATATCGACAATGGAAACATACTTTTGTATTGACAAATGGGAACATAGCATCGAGGTAGAAAAGGCCGACAACTGGACCAGCTATAACTGCATTGGCGCTGTAAATCTGCAACAAAGTGTCTCTTTGCAATTAGCCTTATTTCAAATACAACAGATGGTGAGAAAATATGCCGATGATGTAACATAAATCAGTTCATTCAGACTCAGCTGGTGGTTTTGAGACAGCATCTCTTGCTGCTTCCTTTTGTGCCACTGAAGAGTGAGTTTGGATTTATTCCGCTTTTAGCGCAATATTACAGCAATATCATGGGTGGAAACACCAGATATTGGCTTCCCATGCTGTACCCATTTAAGGAATAACCTTAATACTTGGCCCCTTGAGAGAAAGGTGAAGGAATAATTGTTTTTATACCCAGTTTGACATTATTACTTTAGTCCGTTCAAAGACAAATACTGCGCTTCAGTCCGTTATTACCTGGAGTAGAGGGATGGATTTGATAGATGCCGTACATATCGCCAGGCAACAAATGAGAATTCCCCACGCCACCACTGAAAAGAGGAGCATGCAGTAAGCACTCATTCCTATAGTGCAGTCTGTTTTAGTGTAGCTTCCCTTTGATTATCTAAAACGTTTTCTATCATTAGTAACTGTTTATGCTAAAATATATTTGGTCAGTCGTCAACCATCTCTGATAATATAATATTATATACATGCATGTGATCTATAACACTCAGAAACTGGTATTGCGGTCATACCTGATATTTTGGCGACTGCAATTTGCTTAAATTCAGACATTGTTGACACGCGGGCTTTTACAAACTCCTCCCATGTTATGTTTGCGAAGGCTGACAGTCCTGAAGATAATGAGCTGCAATATTATGATATTTCATTCATAAGTTCATAGGTTGCAGTTGTACAGTAAGTGTTTGCGCAATTTGTTTATCCGTAGATAGATGGATACAGAATATGTGATATCTTTCTTCCCTTACTTGTAAGTATGCATTGATATACTGGGAACTTAATCTCCATTTGTGCTTAATGGCATATCTCAAGGCATATCAAACCGACCTGAGAGACGCACTGTACAGCGCTGCCAGAAATACTCCCGGCATTCCTGGCAGGTTCCGGAAAATGTCTATTGTCAAGAAAGGTAATACCTGGGAGGGTGAGAGAAGGAGGGTAATAGGAATGTTTCACTCATCCCCTTTTTCCAGTTGCATGTTTACCGTTGCAATATCCATACCCAATACATACAACACATTAACAAAATCTAAATAGTAACGTATATGTTTAAAGGAACAATACAGGTTCATTGTTAAAGCTATTCTACTTTACTGCAGAGTCAGGATATGTGAACAGATTCACACATTTTACCACGCCTGTGAATATGCCAAATACTGAGAACCAATTGAGCAGATTATGTGGTAACTACTCTGTAGACAATAAATAAAAGATCAATATCGTACCTGGTTAATATTGTCGATTTGATTGGACGATACAGGGTCGCATCTCTTGTAGTCATAGTAACCAAATGCCACAAGACCGCAGAGGACGCAAAGGACTCCAAAGATAGGACTACAGAATAGCCCTATCAGCACCGCTCTTTAAAGGAAATATTATTATGGTACGTCAATCAACGTAAGAAGAAGATATATATCAGGTATCTAGATAACATGAGCTTCCATAACCGTCAGGCAAATATTTATGGCTTATATAGGTGGCTGTCAAAAGCAACACATTCAAGAAATTTGTTGTTTAACGCCTTACTCACCAATCTTCCAGCTACATGACGATAGTATGTTCACCAGGACATCAAGTATGCGACGTCATGACCATGGATGTACGCAAGCATTTGATGATGTATGTCAACCAAGTCAACGATTATGACCAAACGCCCATGTTGGTCGCCTCTTACGACAAGCATGGGCTGTTCAAGACCAGTTCTCACCCACATTTTCATGTGTGTATGAATGTATCACCCACGATTTAACGGAAATATTTCTCAAATTGTTAGAAGAAACCTAAGAGAAATTGCCCTTAAACTGTGAGTTGGTATAATGTTATTCAGCAAGTACTCACAATGTTTGTATACAGAGATTCACTCATCGGATACCACTGGCTGCAAATGGGACAGTGAATGTGATCTGTATGGATGAAGACTGAACTGTATTGGCCCATTGTGTGTTATGAGCAAAGGCTTACGCGTCCCTGGTATAATGCAATTACTATTTATGATTATGGAAACACTCGAGATTGAAAATATATGCAGATACCTCCTTGCTTCAGCGAGTGACTTTGTGGCGGCAATACGCTGAAGATAGGCGGGCTGGAAAAGTAAACCGAACCCAACAAATACACGGGCAACACCCAAGTTCCACACGGTATGTCGGATTGTGGTGTCAGGGTCAAATCTGCAAAACACAGCAGCAGTATGAAAGGTCATATGAAAAATTATACACTCGACCTGTGAGACACTTTCATGTTCCCGAATTTGTATGTTTCCCAACGACCAATAATATTCAGTTCATTTTGGAGCAGCCCTAATCAATAAACAACACCCTGTATCTATCTTTTTTCATCTTGAGAAGGCATATGATACAACTTGGAAATATGGCATTTTAAGAGGTTTACATGACTTCGGTTTGCGAGGTCATTTCCGCAATTTATAGCCAACTTTTTACATGACAGTCAATTTCAGGTCCGAGTGGGTTCTACCCTGTCTGATCATTACAATCAAGATCAGGGTGTTCCACAAGGCAGTATTTTGTCTGTCACACTTTTTAGTATAAAGATAAATAGTTTATCGAAAGTTTTAAACGATTCCATTGATGGATCGTTATTTGTGGATGATTTTAAGATTATCTCTTGTCGTGATACAAATATGCATATTATTGAACGGCAACTGCGGTTATGTTTAAACAAAATAGATAAATGGTGTCTTGAAAACGGCTTTAAGTTTTCTAAGTCAAAAACTAATTGTATACATTTTTGCAGAAAATATAAGCCACATAAGGACCCTGAACTATCTCTAGATGGCACTCCCATCAAAGTTGTAAAGGAGGCCAAGTTCTTGGGCCTAATCTTTGACTCCCATTTAACATTTCTGCCTCATATTAAGTCCCTTAAAACTAAATGCCTGAAGGCTCTTGACTTGTTGAAAGTTGTTTCCAACTCAAAGTGGGGAGGGGATCAGGCTACCCTCTTACACCTATATCGATCACTGGTCCGTTCGAAACTCGACTATGGCTCCATCGTATATGATGGAGCCTGCAAAAGCAACCTTAAACTTCTTGCTTCTGTCCACCATCAAGGTCTAAGACTTTGTCTTGGGTCTTTCAGAACTTCACCTATTGATAGTCTTTACGTTGAGGCCGATGAACCATCTCTTACTCAACGACGTATAAAACTGTCTTTACAACACATTACTAAATTCTATTCTAACGAATCTAACCCTGCCTATAACAGTGTGTTCAATCCGCTTTATGGGGATTTGTATAACAAAAAGTCTTCTCTTGTTCCACCTCTTGGGCACAGAATTAAAGCATTTATTTCTTCGGCATTTCTGGTAACGCAATGACCGATGTTGCTGCTAAGGCAGCACTCAACAAATCTGTGACACAATCTTATTCCATACACTGATTATAAAGCTAACATGAGATCTTATATCCATGATCTGATGCAGAAGAAGTGGGACACCCAAGTGGGTATAAATAAATTACATCAGATAAAACCTTACATTGGTTATACCCACTTGGGTTGTCAGTCGAGATTTGAAGAGGTCATACTACGACGATGTCGTATTGGCCACACTAGATATACTCATTCATACCTTTTAAAAGGTGAGGATCTCCATTTTGTATCCCTTGTGATGAGAGAGTCACGGTCAGGCATTTTCTGCTTGACTGTGTTGAATTCTCCATCACAAGGGATATGTGTTTTACAGTTAAAACAATGAAAGATCTTTTTACCAGCGTTAGTTTTCATTTAATTATTGGTTTTTTAAAAGAAATTGATTTTTTGATTGAATTTTGAGCAATATGTTTTTGTAAAAAAGGTGTATTTTAATAATTGGTAGTTTGGATTCGTAACTAGAATCCATGCTAGTTTTAATTCAAATTGTGATACTGTAGTTGTTTTACTGTCCTTTGTCGACAGGTTTTATAACACACATATATTCCTTCTCAGTGGTTTGTTCCCGTCACGATATGGCTGAAATATTGCCGATGTGACGTTAAATATTAACTCACTCACTCACTCTTCCACTGCTGTTTGAAACAAACAGATATCGGTAGCGTGTGGTTAATGACTGATCGTAACCCCATCATTAGCATTTCCGTTGCCTTAAATGTGTTTGAAGACTAAACTACCGTTATTTGGAGGACAAGAAAAGTAGTTTTCAAATTCACAAAAGCAACCAGACAGGTGGCTGTCCCGAACAACATCACGTGTTACTCACTGTTTCTTCAGGGCACCCGTGGCGAGCCACCTCCTCGTGGTGGGTGCTGGGTAACGCCAAGAGCTCGCCGACACCCCCGTAGTGGACCCGGGGGGATATTTGGTCCACCAACCCGTTTGCCGTGGGTTGCGGCCCTGTGTCGGTGGAGGAAGGGATCCTGGTGGTTGAGGGCAACAGGGGCCTGGAACCGTGTTCCTGTTGCTCAACACACCACTTTGGCCCTGACTTCACCTAGACGGGTGGTAGAACTGGCCCGGTTCTATCAATCGGCTGGTCACGCCAAGCCCTGTGCATGGTGATTATTTTGTGCACATTTCTGTTACTGGGTCTTGGATATTTCGATTTTCCATGCAAAATTATATGTGTAATAACTTGCCTAGAGTCCTATGCCAGAAGGCGGTGGCTCATGGGCCAATCTGGCAACCTAGACCTCCAGGTTCTGTTTGTCTTCAGGGATCTGTCTAGGGCAGAACCAGCCTGACTTATACCTTGTTTGGCAAAAATAGCTACCCATGTCCATTTTGCTGGAGTATAGCATCCCTGTAACCCTGGTGTCTATAGTTGGCTTCCACTACGACACCGTCCGCGTTGACACTCCATGGTGGGTGGGGAGCAGGGCTGTTGAATATATTTCCTTCATTATGGCTACCCCACAACTAACTGGTTCTCGGTCAAAAACTAAGAGAAGACACGTTGATGCAGATATTGCTACTTCTTCGGATGAGGAATCTGTACACAATACTGATTACTGGCCACGATTTTTAGTCGTAACAGGTGTTGATGGTGAACCCCTCAATATCAATCCCTTCGGAATTTCGAAGTCAATTGAGGGCATATGTGGCAACGTAAAGAATGTTACCCGTCTCCGCTCTGGTTCATTGCTTGTGGAATGTGCTCGGAGACAACAGTCTGTGAATCTCCTCAAAGCCCATCATTTTGCAAATACTGAGATTGTTGTCTCAGTACACAAAACTTTAAATTCATGTAGAGGTATTGTCCGTGACCGTGCAAAGTGCCTCTCAGACATGTCAGAGGATGAGATTACAGCAGGGCTGCAGAGTCAAGGCGTTACGCATGTGAGACGGTTCACTAGGAAAGATGGCGAGAGAGTTATCAAAACAAACACTTACCTTTTCACGTTTGCACTATCAAAAATACCTTCATCAATTAAAGCCGGGTATTTCAACATTGGAGTTGATGTATATATCCCAAATCCTCTCCGGTGTTTCAGATGTCAACAATTTGGACATGGTGCAAAATCTTGCCGTAACTCTCCAGTTTGCTCCCGCTGCAGTGGGAAACATGACGGTACAGACTGCACAGATGTAATCAAGTGTGCAAACTGCAGCGGCGACCACATGTCCTTCTCAAAATCATGCCCATGCTACATGCAACAAAATAAAATTCTCACCATAAAATATTCTAAAGATGTTTCTTTCTCTGAGGCCAAAAATATAGTAGAAAAGGAGTCCTCTTCTTCCACTTCTGCAGTGTCTTACTCTGCTCTAGTTTCTTCCTCACGTACAAAGGTTGATCAAGGATGTCAAACGTCAATTAACTGGATATCTGATGTACAGACGGTTCTTTATGAAATAGATGCTGAAGTCACACCTTCCCGTTCCACATCTTCCTCACAAACGACTGTGTCTGCTGAAACAGTACCAGAAACTGAAAGTCAGCCTGAACCTGAGATAAAACGAACTACTTTGCTCACAAAGAAGGAAAAACAAAAGCTCAAGAAAAAAGAATCAAAGGGCCTCAAACATACTGAGGTGCCTTTACCCTTGACTGTTCCTCTGGAGGTTCACAATATCTTCGAATCTCTAGATATGGAGGTCTCTCCATCGCTGCCATTGCAGCATAAAGGCCCTCCTCATTCACGATCTCCTATTATGCCCCCATGAACTGCCCTGACAGTTTATTACAGTGGAATTGTAGAGGTCTTCGGAATAATTTATCTGATCTTCAGCTATTGATCCAAGATTTAAAACCTTCTGCTCTTTGTTTACAAGAAACATTCCTCAAAAACACAGATAAAATTGATTTAAGACAATATGACTCATATCATCACTTTTCTCCCCCAGGCGATAAAGCAACTGGGGGATCTTCTGTTTTGGTGAGGCAGGGTGTCATTCATAGCCCTGTCCCTCTTCGTACCCCTCTCCAGGCTGTTGCAGTTCGTGTGACATTGAATGTCGTGTTCACTTTATGTTCTTTATACATCCCACCGTCATATTGTCTTCAACAATATGATCTTCAGTCACTTTATGACCAACTCCCGAAACCCTGTATAATCATGGGAGATTTAAATGGTCACAACCCACTTTGGGGTAGCAATGACAGCAATACGAAAGGTAAAGTTTTGGAGGATTTTTTCTTAAACAATGACTTATGCATATTCAATGATGGTTCTTCTACATATTTGCATCCAGGAACTGGAACGTATTCGTGTCTTGATTTAGCTGTTGTTGATTCTCATCTGCTAAGTGAGTTCGAATGGTCAGTTCACGATGACCTCTGTGGAAGTGATCATTTTCCCACTTTATTACAATCTGTGACACCATCGGATGTCTCTCCATCATCACGATGGAACTTTGCTAAAGCTAACTGGGCTTGGTATGAAATTCTTTGTTCTAGTAAACTAACACCTGATGTTTTTCTTGATGTTCCTGATCCTATAAATTCTTTCTCTACCGAACTTCATAAAATAGCTGATGAATGTGTTCCGAAGTCCTCTTCTAATCCACATATACGTAAACCATGGTTTACTGATGACTGCAAACAAGCTAGGAAGGCACGAAAGAAAGCAGAACAGTATTTCCGTCGCCATCATATGGTCCATAATTTAAATAAATTTAAAATTTTAAATGCTAAAGCGAGGCGTACCTTTAAAATGAATAAACGTCAATCTTGGAAAAATTATGTCTCCAAAATAAATTCTCGAACGCCCATGTCTAAAGTGTGGAACATGGTACATAAAAGTAAAGGTAAGGGTACAAAATCTAGTGTCCATCATCTTAAACATGGAGATCAATTACTTACTGATAAATCAGATATTGCAAATAAACTGGGTGAAACGCTTGCTAAACATTCTTCCTCTTCTAACTATATGCCGAAATTCCAACAGTATCAAAGACAACAAGAAAAGAAACCTATTAATTTCCATTCAGATAACGGGGAAGATTATAACGAACTATTTTCTATTCATGAGCTTCATACTGCTCTTAATCAAGCTTACGATACTGCTACAGGCCCTGATAACATACATTATCAACTCCTGAAGCATTTACCAGAATCCTGCCTAGAAACTCTTCTAAATATTTTTGATGATATTTGGGCATCAGGTAAATTTCCTCCCTAATGGCGTGACGCTATAGTAGTACCCATACCTAAACCTGGACGTGATCATACCGATCCGTGTAATTATAGACCCATTTCACTAACTAGCTGTGTTTGCAAGACCATGGAGCGCATGATTAATAATCGACTTGTTTGGTACTTGGAAACCAATAACCTTATAACAGATATACAATGTGGTTTCCGTAAAAACAGAAGTACTCTTGATCACTTAGTGCGTTTGGAATCATTTCTCAAAAACGCTCTAATTAATAAACAACACCCTGTATCTATCTTTTTTCATCTTGAGAAGGCATATGATACAACTTGGAAATATGGCATTTTAAGAGGTTTACATGACTTCGGCTTGCTAGGTCATTTCCGCAATTTATAGCCAACTTTTTAAATGACAGTCAATTTCAGGTCCGAGTGGGTTCTACCCTGTCTGATCATTACAATCAAGATCAGGGTGTTCCACAAGGCAGTATTTTGTCTGTCACTCTTTTTAGCATCAAGATCAACAGTCTATGTAAAGTTTTAAACGATTCAATAGATGGTTCGCTATTTGTGGATGATTTTAATATTTCTTGCCGAGGTAAAAATATGCATACTATTGAACGGCAACTGCAGCTGTGCTTAAACAAAATAGATAAATGGTGTCTCGAAAATGGCTTCAAATTTTCTAAATCAAAAACCAATTGTATACACTTCTGCCGTAAATATAAACCCCATAAAGACCCAGAACTATTTCTCAGTGGCACCCCTATCAAAGTTGTCAAGGAGGCTAAGTTCTTGGGACTTATTTTTGATTCACATTTGACCTTTGTGCCCCATATTAAATCCCTAAAAGCCAAATGCTTAAAGGCTCTCGATTTATTAAAGGTTGTGTCCAATTCAAAATGGGGAGGAGATCAGACTACCCTCCTTCACTTATATAGATCACTTGTGCGGTCAAAACTTGATTATGGTTCCATCATATATCGTGGAGCCTGTCAAAGCAACCTAAAACTACTTGATTCTGTCCATCACCAAGGCCTAAGACTTTGTCTTGGTTCTTTTAGAACCTCTCCTATTGACAGTCTTTATGTTGAAGCCGATGAGCCTTCTCTCAACCAACGCCGTATAAAACTTTACAATACATCACAAAATTAGCTTCCAATGAGTCTAATCCCGCATTTAATTGTGTCTTTAATCCTCTGTATGAGGATTTGTATAACAAAAAGTCTTCTCTTGTTCCGCCTCTTGGTCTCAGAATTAAGCCATTTCTTGCTGCTTCCGGCCTTGAGTTGGAAAATATAGCTCCTTTCCGACTTTTTTCTTCTCCTCCTTGGCAGTTGATTAGGCCACAAGTTGACCTAACATTAACTACATATAAAAAATCAGAAACGAATGAATTACAGTATAAACAAGAATATAATCAATTGAAACATAAATATAGCACTTAAACTCCTTAATTACAGATGGGTCCAAGGACGGTGGTGCAGTGGCTTGTGCCACTGTCATTGGATCCATAACAATATCTTTCAGATTACCGGATAATAGTTCTATTTTCACAGCGGAAGCAAACGCTATACTAACGGCTCTTAAATATATTGAAAGACATCCTATACATAAACAGATTCTCTTTCTTGCCTCCAGGCAATTAAAAACCTGTCATGTAAACATCCATTTGTAATAGAAATAATTGAACTATATAATAATCTTGCTACTGGCCAATACGACATCATCTTTTGTTGGTTACCAAGCCATGTGGGCATTTCTGGCAACACAATGGCTGATCTTACTGCCAAGGCAGCACTCAGCAAATCTGTGACTCCATTTCTTATTCCATACTCTGATTATAAAGCTACTATTAGAGCGTATATCCGTGATCTGATGCAGAAGAAGTGGGACACCCAAGTGGGTATCAATAAACTACATGAAATAAAACCTTCTATTGGTTATACCCACTTGGGTTGTCAGTCCAGATTTGAGGAGGTCATTTTACGGCGATGTCGTATTGGCCATACGAGATATACTCATAAATACCTTTTGAAAGGTGAGGATCCTCCGTTCTGCATCCCTTGTGATGAAAGAATCACAGTCAAGCATATCTTGCTTGACTGTGTTGAGTATTCCATCACAAGGGATCAGTATTTTAATTCACAATCTGTGCAGGATCTTTTTAGCAATATTAGTCCTCATTTAATTATTGCATTTTTAAAGGAATTAGATTTGTTAAATGAACTGTAAATAGATAAATATTTTACAATTGGAAGATTAAAATAGTAACTCAAATCGTTAGTGGCTGTACCCTCAAAGGGGGTTGAAGTACCGTAAAATAATTGTCCTCCTGAGAGGGTACGTAAGTCCAAAAACATTTGAAGTAAATTTCCAGCTTTTTAATCGTAGAATAAGTGTGTTTTTACTTTATGGCTAGATTTGTCTAAATTGCTAACAGCTGAAGGGATGATGTAAATCCAACTAGGGTCCATGCAGGAAGCAAATGTACTGTAAGTCCCCATGGTCCTTAGTATGGTGATCTACCTTCAGTTGTTGGCAACCTATAGCTCATTTTTATATTATACTGTCCTCTATAGATACGTTGTTTTAGGTCTATTCACTAGTTTTACCTTCTACTCTGTGATATTCTAGTTAGTTTTACTGTCCTTCCTTGACAGGGTTTTACACTGTATGTGCTATCAATTCATTTGTATTTTTATAATTAATCATTCTCGTCACGCTATGGCTGTAATATTGCCGATGTGACGTTAAATATTAACTCACTCACTCACTGTTTCTTCAGTCATTCACTTGAAGACGGCACGGATCTTTTTTCCCTTTTTTGTCCCATCATGTCTGTATGTTTTGTGTCGTACAAAGCGATATTCCAGTTATGTGGCAGTTTGAACCAGTCCGTCCAGTGGGTGAGTGAGTGAGTGAGTGAGTGAGTGGATTTGTTTAACGCTGCACTCAGCAATATTCCACCTATATGGCGGCGGTTTTTAAATAATCGAGTCTGGACCAGACAGTACACTGATCAACAGCATCAATCTGGGCGATTGGAACCAATGATATGTGAATCACGCCTAACCTACCGATCCCGTCAGTCGCCTCTTACGACAAGTTTAGTCGTGTTTTGTGGCAAGCACGGGTTGTTGAAAACATATTCTACCCCGGATCTTCACGGGTCGTTAGTCCAGTGAAAGACATAATGACCGAACCATCTAACCCATATCTTTACGAGTTCGTAGGTTTAAAGTTCGTAGGTTGTAATATCACACTATTTGCTGATTGAACTGTGTTAGTTAATTCACTGCAGATAATTCCCCTGTGAAAAGAGGGATTTGTCGGTAAAAACAGATGCAATTGAACATATATTTATTGTTGTCTTCATTTTCTAAACAAATACATGGATTTTACACGCTGAAAATGGTGTACAAATTCATTCGACAATATTTTAAATTGTATTTTTTTTAACTTATGGCTTTGATGGATTGACATTGACATCAATAAAGATTTAAAATATCGAGTCAAGATACTACATATGCCGGTGGAAACTGTACAAGCTGACAGTAGAACAGAACACAAATTTTGTCCTCAAAAGTTACATATCATGACACATAGAACACACGGCAATTTTATATATATTACAACATTAAGCAAAGTCCAATTTGATGAATTTGGCAATTTTAGAGTTAAATGGTGAATACTCACATTTCATTAGATACACAAATGTTTCAATAGTAGGAAGCTTACAGTAATATGGGGAAGAAATTAATGTCTGAGGGCATTGCGTGCTGGGCACTATAATGGAAAGTGAAGTTCATCATAGACAGATGATGCACAAAGTTCTATTCCAGGTTCTATTACATCGTTCATTGCATTACTCATAGCACAATGAGAAACCTGTAAAACACATACGTGTGTAACAGTTTGAAATAGTCTATGTTTAGGCCACTAATAAAACTGTGGTGATTGACCTCAACTTCTGATCAAAGATTCTGTTTGTTGTCCATTTGTTGAACTGCTGGGTCCTTCCATCGTTGCATCCGATATGTGCATTAACCTTGTTCCCCTCTGAAACAGAAACAGAGAAGCCCATGACGTAGCCTAGATTTATGGCTTTTAGCCAACATAACTTTAGTTTTAATTCGTGATATTGGATGAAAATGCATTGGTTGCATCCTACACAGGACACAGTTTAAGCTGTAAACCTTGAACTAAAAATTAGAAATCTATGAAACACATACCAATATCACCCCAAGCTGATTCTAAAGTAAAGTATTCGCTCGTGTCTCACGAGACCCGGGTTCAATAACCAACATGGGTACAATGTGTGAAATCCATTTATGGTGTCCTCGCATTGATATTGCTGGAATACTGCTAAAAGCGGTGTAAAACTAGACTCACTCACTCTGAACTGAATGTGATGCATGGCAACCAATGCCGATTAATAGATCAGGCTTAATAGATCGTTGGTCGCATGTCAATGTACTTCCCTCGAATAGAGCATTACTTATTACATCAACTATGGGTTTCGGGTACTCAAGACTCCAGTGTTTACAAGACGCCCGCTGAAATCATGGTTAGTGAGGCACCGATCAATTGATCACCTGAACAAATACGATCAATTAATTGCTGGTCATTTCACAAATCTATAATCCTTGTATTCTTGTCCATGATATACAGACCGCCTCGTGCTCCTTTTCCAGTTCGCGTCTCCTGTAGAACTTTCTCAAGTAGATAGAGTTAACCTCATCCTTGTTTCCACCTGCACAAAAACATAAGTTCATATCTTTGGACTTGTATCCTTCATACTCGTGGGATGTTGACCTGAATATTGTCTATCAAGAGATATAACCTAACATTTATTAGTGTAGGAAAACAGTCATAGTCAGACAGAAAGATAAGACGAAAAGATTAAATTTGGTTTTAATGTCATTTACCTGTGGCCAGACTTAGGGCAACGCCCACCACCAACACGATGAGGAACCCAAACATATAGTAAAGTGTGTAGGAGAGACTGTAGAAGGCGTCCAGACCTGACCTGGTAGACAGTAATTCTAAGTTACTGACAGAAAGAAAACATGGACACAGGGTTTGTTACGACACGTGTTTCATAAGGTGTGAACGTTCAGATGGGATACTTATTACAAGTCATCTCTACTGTTATAAGAAACGTATTGGGAAAACACTTAATCGATTAATTAATATGAAGCAGTTAGACGATTATTTGTGTTAGCCATTATTTTCTACATTGTTTGTTTACAAGATAAACAATACAAGTCCATGTAGGTAGCAAAAGTAAGGTAAGTCCCCATAGTCCCTAGTATGGTGATCTACCTTCACCTGTTGGCAATCTATAGCCCACTTTCTTCTTATATTGTGTTGTCCTCTATAGTTAAACTGTTTTAGATTTAATTCCTAGTTTTAAATGGATATATGTGATAATATTGTATACCAGTGGTTTTACTGTTCTTCGTCAACAGGGTTTAGTTTCTTATATTCATTCATTCTACAATCATGTTATTATTACTTGTTCTCGTCAAGATATGGCTGCAATATTGCCGATGTGACGATGAATAGTAACTCACTCACTCATAAAGAATACAAAATGTCGCCAAAGTAACCGAGTATATTGACGTGGATCATCATAGGTTGAGTTTGGTGTCGTCATGAGCACTTCAGTAGTGAGGTTGGCACTCGGGCAGTTATCTGTCGGGGCAGGGGGTAGAGGGGGCGTCTGTCGCACCCCTGGTGAAACACCAGCGCCGACCAACAGCCACGTCAAGAAGCTGACACCTGCCAGAACCGCACAAATGGCGCTCTGAGAAGATAAAGCAGATGCTTAGTATAAAGATATGTGTTTCAGTTTGGGGTTCTCTCCCTTTTCGGCAGACTGGGGTAACATGGTGTTTTACAATGAACAATGAACAGTTGCAAACTTGCCACACCCAGTAAACTTCAATAAATTTGATATGAACAGTCATTTTTCTCATCAGTCAGGGAGTAATTGCTTGAAAATTGGAATATCGACAATGGAAACATACTTTTGTATTGACAAATGGGAACATAGCACCGAGGTAGAAAAGGCCGACAACTGGACCAGCTATAACTGCATTGGCGCTGTAAATCTGCAACAAAGTGTCTCTTTGCAATTAGCCTTATTTCAAATACAACAGATGGTGAGAAAATATGCCGATGATGTAACATAAATCAGTTCATTCAGACTCAGCTGGTGGTTTTGAGACAGCATCTCTTGCTGCTTCCTTTTGTGCCACTGAAGAGTGAGTTTGGATTTATTCCGCTTTTAGCAATATTACAGCAATATCATGGGTGGAAACACCAGATATTGGCTTCCCATGCTGTACCCATTTAAGGAATAACCTTAATACTTGGCCCCTTGAGAGAAAGGTGAAGGAATAATTGTTTTAATACCCAGTTTGACATTATTACTTTAGTCCGTTCAAAGACAAATACTGCGCTTCAGTCCGTTATTACCTGGAGTAGAGGGATGGATTTGATAGATGCCGTACATATCGCCAGGCAACAAATGAGAATTCCCCACGCCACCACTGAAAAGAGAAGCATGCAGTAAGCACTCATTCCTATAGTGCAGTCTGTTTTAGTGTAACTTCCCTTTGATTATCTGAAACGTTTTCTATCATTAGTAACTGTTTATGCTAAAATATATTTGGTCAGTCGTCAACCATCTCTGATAATATAATATTATATACATGCATGTGATCTATAACACTCAGAAACTGGTATTGCGGTCATACCTGATATTTTGGCGACTGCAATTTGCTTAAATTCAGACATTGTTGACACGCGGGCTTTTACAAACTCCTCCCATGTTATGTTTGCGAAGGCTGACAGTCCTGAAGATAATGAGCTGAAATATTATGATATTTCATTTTTAAGTTCATAGGTTGCAGTCGTACAGTAAGTGTTTGCGCAATTTGTTTATCTGTAGATAGATGGATACAGAATACGTGATATCTTTCCTCCCTTACTTGTAAGTATGCATTGATATACTGTGAACGTAATCACCATTTTTGCTAAATGGCATGTGTCAAGGCATTTCATCAAACTGACCTGAGAGACGCACTGTACAGCGCTGCCAGAAATACTCCAGGCATTCCTGGCAGGTTCCGGAAAATGTCTATTGTCAAGAAAGGTAATACCTGGGAGGGTGAGAGAAGGAGGGTAATAGGAATGTTTCACTCATCCCCTTTTTCCAGTTGCATGTTTACCGTTGCAATATCCATACCCAATACATACAACACGTTAACAAAATCTAAATAGTAACGTATATGTTTAAAGGAACAATACAGGTTCATTGTTAAAGCTATTCTACTTTACTGCAGAGTCAGGATATGTGAACAGATTCACACATTTTACCACGCCTGTGAATATGCCAAATACTGAGAACCACTTGAGCAGATGATGTGGTAACTACTCTGTAGACAATAAATAAAAGATCAATATCGTACCTGGTTAATATTGTCGATTTGATTGGACGATACAGGGTCGCATCTCTTGTAGTCATAGTAACCATATGCCACAAGACCGCAGAGGACGCAAAGGACTCCAAAGATAGGACTACAGAAGAGCCCTATCAGCACCGCTCTTTAAAGGAAATATTATTATGGTACGTCAATCAACGTAAGAAGAAGATATATATCAGGTATCTAGATAACATGAGCTTCCATAACCGTCAGGCAAATATTTATGGCTTATATAGGTGGCTGTCAAAAGCAACACATTCAAGAAATTTGTTGTTTAACGCCTTACTCACCAATCTTCCAGCTACATGACGATAGTATGTTCACCAGGACATCAAGTATGCGACGTCATGACCATGGATGTACGCAAGCATTTGATGATGTATATCAACCAAGTCAACGATTATGACCAAACGCCCATGTTGGTCGCCTCTTACGACAAGCATGGGCTGTTCAAGACCAGTTCTCACCCACATTTTCATGTGTGTATGAATGTATCACCCACGATTTAACGGAAATATTTGTCAAATTGTAAGAAGAAACCTAAGAGAAATTGCCCTTAGACTGTGAGTTGGTATAATGTTATTCAGCAAGTACTCACAATATTTGTATACAGAGATTCACTCATCGGATACCACTGGCTGCAAATGGGACAGTGAATGTGATCTGTATGGATGAAGACTGAACTGTATTGGCCCATTGTGTGTTATGAGCAAAGGCGTACGCGTCCCTGGTATAATGCAATTACTACTTATGATTATGGAAACACTCGAGAAAATATATGCAGATACCTCCTTGCTTCAGCGAGTGACTTTGTGGCGGCAATACGCTGAAGATAGGCGGGCTGGAAAAGTAAACCGAACCCAACAAATACACGGGCAACCCCCAAGTTCCACACGGTATGTCGGATTGTGGGGTCAGGGTCAAATCTGCAAAACACACCAGCAGTATGAATGGACATATGAAAAATTATACACTGGACCTGTGAGACACTTTCATGTTCCCGAATTTGTATGTTTCCCAACGACCAAGAATATTCAGTTCATTTTGGAGCAGCCCTAATCAATAAACAACACCCTGTATCTATCTTTTTCATCTTGAGAAGGCATATGATACAACTTGGAAATATGGCATTTTAAGAGGTTTACATGACTTCGGCTTGCTAGGTCATTTCCGCAATTTATAGCCAACTTTTTAAATGACAGTCAATTTCAGGTCCGAGTGGGTTCTACCCTGTCTGATCATTACAATCAAGATCAGGGTGTTCCACAAGGCAGTATTTTGTCTGTCACACTTTTTAGTATAAAGATAAATAGTTTATCGAAAGTTTTAAACGATTCCATTGATGGATCGTTATTTGTGGATGATTTTAAGATTATCTCTTGTCGTGGTACAGATATGCATATTATTGAACGGCAACTGCGGTTATGTTTAAACAAAATAGATAAATGGTGTCTTGAAAACGGCTTTAAGTTTTCTAAGTCAAAAACTAATTGCATACAATTTGCCGTAAATATAAACTACATAAGGACCCTGAACTATATCTTTAGATGGCACGCCAACTAAAGTTGTGAAGGAAGCTAAGCTCTTGGGTCTAATCTTTGACGTTTTTACCGCATATTAAATCCCTTAAAACTAAATGCCTGGAAGCACTTGACTTGTTGAAAGTGGTTTCAAATTCTAAATGGGGAGGTGATCAAGCTACCCCTTCCATCTGTATCGATCACTGGTTCGTTCCAAACTTGATTATGGCTCCATCGTACTATGGCGGAGCTTGTAAAAGCAACCTAAAACTGTTAGATTCTGTTCACCACCAAGTACTAGGACTTTGTCTTGGGTCCCTTAGAACCTCTCCTGTTGACAGTATCTACGTCGAGGCAAAATATAGCCCCTTTCGGACTTCTTTCTTCTCCTCCCTGGCAGTTGGTTAGGCCACAAGTTCACCTAACATTAACTACATGTAAAAAGTCAGAAACTAACGAATTAAAATGTAAACAGGAATATAATCAATTAAAGAGTAAATATAGAAATTAAAAATCTTTATTTACAGATGGGTCCAAGGATGGTGGCACAGTAGCTTGTGCCACTGTCATTGGATCCAGAACAATATCTTCTAGATTACCAGAAAACAGTTCTATTTTTACAGTTGAAGCAAATATATTAACAGCCCTTAAATATATTCAAAGACACCCAAAGCGTAAACAATGTATAATCTATTCCGACTCTCTTTCTTGTCTTCAGGCGATTAAACATTTATCATGTAAACATCCACGTTTAATACAAATTATTGCATTATATAATGATCTTGATACTGACCAAAACGACATCGTCTTTGGTTGGTTACCCAGACGCGTTGGTACTTCTGGGAACACTGGCCGATCTTACAGCGATAGCAGCGCTCAACAAATCTGTGACACCACATCTTATTCCATATTCAGATTACATTAGAACGTATATCCCTGATCTGATGCAAAAGAAGTGAGACACACAAGTAGGTATAAATAAATTACATGCTATAAAACCCTATATTGGTTACACCTACTTGGGTTGTCAGTCCAGATTTGAGGCGGTCATCATGTCATGATGTCGCGTTGGTCACACAAGATATACACATGGATATTTGCTTAAAGGTGAGGATCCTCCTTTTTGCATCCCTGGTGATCAAAGAATCACGGTCAAGCATGTCTTGCTTGACTGTGTTGAATATTCCATCACAAGGGATACATATTTCAAATCCCGAACTATGAAGGATCTTTTTAATAATGTCAGTTGTTAGCAATCTCTGGCCCATTTTTATATTGTATTGTCCTCTTTTAGTTATGATTACTAGTTTTACATTTTTTTTTTCTGTTATATTCTAGTTGTTGTACTGTCCTTGGTCGACAGATTTTTATAATACACAAATATATCATTACAGTGTAATGTTTCCGTCACGATATGGCTGAAATATTGCCGATGTGACGTTAAATATTAGCTCACTCACTCATTAACTCACTCATTCTGGAGCAGTGCTTAATAATATCTATTCATATTTTGTATGTATGCGCACGTATGTATGTGTGTGTATGGCATAGAGGCAAATGTGCAATATATCGTCAGTGGACAATTACAGTGACAGGAGGGTATTATCGGAGTGGAACCTGAACGTGCTTGGCCTACAGGATCATCTCACAACTTTGATTACAGTTCGCCTAGTATTGAACACTTTATACAGTAACAGGGTGACAACTTTCTACAACCTTCGGTTAGAAAAAAGCCTTTATACGCATCCCGTCTGAAAGAAGGCATTTTGCGGAGATCCAAGAACGTCATTGAGCCAGTCAGCGATCAAGAAATGATTTACTTCTAATACACAGATGGTAGAATAAGTCACAAAAGGCTCCAATCGGTGAATATCTTTGAAATCTTGATGGAATAAATATGTACCTCACTATGTGGATCGGAGCTGTTCAACACAGTTTTCCCCAAACAACACCAGTACTCACATGAACACAAGTCGTCCTCCTGAAAGTACCCTGTTCCATATCTCCTGCACTCCTCCTACCTCGATGGTTCCCTTTAAATTGATGTAATATTATCATCAAATAACATGTTTGATAATTACACAATTATTCTAGCAAATATCATAGTGGGAAGGCGACACTTTCGATGGTAAGAGATGTGCCTACCATGGTGACAACGGGCAACGGAGAATCAGGGTTCGATTCCGGAGAGGGAGCATGAGAAACGGCTACCACATCCACATAGTACATTTTATAGTTCATACATTAGATTCGAACCCCTTCGATGCCAATGATCACTTAGCTATTCCACCAAACTCAACATCAAAAGAGATTTACTTGACATACATCTGGCCGTGAAGGACTTTCGTGAACACTACGTCTGCATGTTGCGTGACGTTAGCTTATCCTTTAAGGTTGATGTTGTTATTAATAAGTGCAATTTATGCACGTGAAAGTTATATTAAATTACATATTTCCCACCTTTATTATAACGGCTAGTACCCCAGCAAACATTATAATGTACTGAAGAACATCTGTCCATATCACAGCCTTTAGCCCACCCTGGAAACATAATAACAATATTTTGATCAAAAACAATGAGTGAGGTGTAAAGATCACTTTTAAACCTGTAGTGAAATACTCATTTTGAAATAGTAAAGTCGAAATTGATTATCTAAAGCGCGTTTTCCTGTATCAGTAGATAAAGGACCTTCTTGTCAACAATTTACCCAGCACCTTTGCCCCACATCACATTATGATATGATTGTAAAAGATACACGTGTTTCGCCAGATATTATATCTTATTCATCATTGCACAACATTGTTTAAGCGTATTTGGGTATTTGCCAGGAGTAGATTACGAAGGATATTGGAATTATGGAATATGTCAATACCACATCACAGTGCAATGACAACTTATGTTCATGTAGTTGGCGAGAAAACAATTTTTCAGTCAAAGTTCCAAGACATAAATGTGTTCCCCCGATAGAGATTGTCAAATAAAAACACATTTTGGGGAATAATTATTTTAAATTTGAAATAATCAAAGCGTGACAAATAGATACAAGGAAATAACACTAAATATTCTGTGGTTAAGAATAACTTACAATAGTTGTGTAAAGAACAACTGCCGCTGACGTCACTAGGATTGACCCCAATGTAGAGAATCCTGTCACTGGAAAATATGAACAAAATGTACAATGGCTACACACAAGTAAGAATAATGTCTGCAGATTGTTGTGTTTGTGCCACTGTTGGATTCATGTGTATTATGAGTGTGGTGTGGTTAGTCACTGTGTATGACACTTATGCTGGAATGTCTCCACCGTGTATAAATTCGTTCAGTCCACATACAACAGGGGATCTCTTATACAATATCGTTCAATTTCCTCACCAGCCTGCAATGCTATTCCTTGGCCAAACAAGATGATGCTCATGTAAAAGACCTGAAATATAAGCGGTATAGGTAAATGTAAACCAAACGTGACTTTTTTTCAATGAGCTCAGACCGAAAAACCGACCGACTGGTTCACTTCTGTGCTTACAGTGTCGATAAACATAATGTGTTAGCCAATATCCCATGCATCAAATACTCAATAACACCCGAAAGTTGCCCAAAAAATGATGTAAGACGATAAAGGACATGACTCTTAGTTAATTATTGTGATAGTAGATCTTGATGTACTATATAAGCTGAGTTTGTTAAATGTAACGATTTCAAACCACAGTTTGTTTTACTTGGGCGCCATGGCGGTTGTGTTTTACTGTTCTCCTCTAGGCATCATGTGGTGATGTGGTATCTGTCGGGCCTTTAGGAGTGAAGTGACGAAACAATGATAATACAAGCGGGGTACGTGCGAGTTTTCGGCGAGTACAATTTCCTTTAAAGACAGAAAATATATACATGGTGCTTTTCAACCGTTCCAGTGCCTTGAAGCAATGACATTCAAAATAATGCAGATCTGTCAAAAGCATTTTCTGAAACCTGCTCTTCCATCTTCTGTGGTTATGAGTATCGCCACTTAGTATTGCGGAAGAAATCGCCTACATCTTGTGTAAGAGGAATACCCTGAAGTTGGAAGTTTAGAGTCTTTCATAAGTTATCATTTCTTGCCTTTACTTCAGCACAACCAGACACACAAGTCACATTCAATATAACCAAAACTGGATTCGAAACTAACTAAATTTGAGGAACATAACAAATGTTTCTTTTAATGTCCACATGAGTCTTACATTCTCCACACAAGACGCTCCCATCACGATGAGACTGAGAACCCTCGACTTGAAGCGACCCTCGATATACTGAAAAAGAGAAAAATATAAGGATTTTGTTTTCAAAAGACATATCCTTCAAGGTAATGAAAATATAAAGATACAGTCTAAAATGCTCATCATTGAGTCCATTTCTTAGCCTTTGAAGAACCAAGCTAACAAACCTCGTTCATGGTAAGTGATAAAGATTACTGACGGAAGTTTCTCATAGCTCTGTGGGTTTATTCAAAATAATTGTAGATACATTTACCCAACTAACACATATGCAACCGAATATAGTGGGAGATGAGGATGAAAGAACGCAGAATCAACGCACTGTAGAGGACTGTGCATGCTCATGGAGAAGAGAGTACAAAAGGCAGCACTACCTGAAATGGGCTTGATATGTTTAGTCTCTTCAGGAGGGCCAAAAGCAGGTACATCTCCAGAAGTTTTCCGACGGAGAGCGCTATTTCACTGAGAATCCACATGATGCCGTTATTATATGCCTCTGCTGATGCTCCCAGTATTTTAATGTTCGATGTGAGGGTTGCAAGTACCGATAAGGCGACAGGGAAGAAGGTCAGCTTTCTTCCAGCCAGAAGATATTCGTCCAGGCTACCATGCCGGCCGACTATGGCATGGTATATACCAATACTCACCGAGACGGCCACCATGACTCCAAACACAGCATAATCCCATTTTCCAAACGTGTGAGACTCCATCTGTATTCCGTCTGCTTCTGTACAAAAGGTTTCAAACAAATAATCTATACCGTCATTAATAAGAGGGTTTTTGTAAATGCTTCTAAGATAAATCTTTCGAAGGGTCCATTATCGACAAACGAATGCTTTTAAGCCGTATCCCATATCCACGAAGGACAGGCAATATTTGAGCAATCCTGGGCAGCTTGCACTATGCAATCTAACATAAATCCAACAATGAAATGTACTCTATGTTAAATCTGCCAGAGAATCTATGTTAACAACCGTTTCTAACATATCAATAGATTTGCCATGTAATACAATATATTCAGTCCACATGACTTAAACCGAACCTTCAGGGTGTGACATGCATACTGGTTCAGTGGGTCTGAATGGTCTGGTTGAGGACAACGAGAAGGCTGTTTTGTCGTTCCAAATAAACCTTACATGCAAGTACGTGTTTTGAGTCACCTCTTCGTTTTTTGGTTAAGGGTATGGTCGCAACCTTTTCATTTTTTGTAAGTACATCAGCCTGTTTAGAAGGACTGCGCGAAAAGAGCAACCCAGATGGTATCTGCTATTTCAGCAAGGTTCCCTTTTGAGCTGCATTCGCTGCCTTACACGCGCAAGCTGCATGTCGTTGGTTAACTGGACCCTGGAGCTTCAACGGAGAATGTTTCCGTTTGTGCTTATGCAAATTTATAGCCAAGAAATTAAGGTTTCTGTGATTTTAGGCTGTCTGATTTTCTTCCACAGACATCTCGGTGGAAGGATTTTCTTCAACCCAGCCTTCGGCGGAAGTCACCTGCGCCATCGTATTTTGGAAGCCTTCTGCCTTGTCATATCTATGCATGTTACACATGGCTGGAAACCCGAGGAAACGCTCTCACCAAATATGCAAACTTGAATATTATGCTGCCCCAGGTAACCGGTCCAGATTGAATCTCCGACGTGATGGTTTGTGTAATTTTACTGAACTTCAGTCTTCTATATCACAGCTATCATCATGCCACCATGCGGTCATGATATAATGGCAACTACTATTACATCTCATCTCATAAACTGAATTTCTATAAAGCATTTGAAAGCCATTTAAAGCGTGTTTTAGACAATGTATAGAACGCACATGTTGCACATTTACTTGTGAAGCTATATATATAGGTATTACTGTGCGAAATGCAACATATACTGGAGGTGATATAGATTGGCGGAATATAGATAAATCTGTACACCAGTTGTACCGGCGTCGTTAATATTTAAGTAATAGTTAATATAACTATAAAGCATTTGCAAGATCGTTCATGTGGGAATCTGGAAATATGTGATATGTTTGTGTGCGACATTAGATATTCGAGTTATACAGGAATGAATAATTATATACTTGACAGAACTAAAGTTACAATAGATTGGAATAAAGCCATAACACACCAATACCTGTAGTCTTAATATTTAAACCTTTAGTGTGATGGAAAGCCCTTGCCAATGCGGTTCTGCCAAGGTATAATGTGCATTTGAGTCGCAGCTGAGAGTGTGGCTATATGTGTGATTGTGTAACTGGACTTGCCTTTATTGCGGGTAAAATCGGGGATCTGGTGCCCATTACCCGTCAGTGTTGCGGCAGCTATAATTTCACGATCCATCATCAAACATCTAATGTGTAAAATGCATCGGAAAGCATTTGAAAATGCAGATCTGCCAAGGTATAATACGTTTTCCACTCACATGTGATAATCAGGCAATGCGCGTCAATATGTAAGTGCACTTGTGCCTGTAAAAACGGGGATTTGGTGGGCATCTTTCGTCAGCTGTTATTTCAGTATCCGTCATCCGAAATTAAAGGTGTAAAATGCGTCGGAAATACCTTGAAAATGCGGATCTACCAAGGTATAATATGCATCGGAATATACGTGCCATTATGTAACGACGTGTGTCTGTTTCCGAGGGAAAAAGCAAGGAATATGACGGTCTCTGCCTACGTGCGGAAGGTGGAGGAGGCGAACCGGCGCTAGAAGCAGGTGTTGCGACGCCGTCTGGATGCCACTCTATGGGACCACGCCAGCACATGAGAATGTGACCTACACTACTAGGGAAGGATGGCGTCCATTTGACATCAAAAACCAGTGCCCAGTTCTGGCTTTCAGTTCGTAAGTGTATATGTAAGTATGTTAAACGCTTGCTCACTCACGTTTCGATGTACGTAACATGAAAAGTACCTACAGCGTGAAAAACGTTTTCAGGATAAATCGAGCTTAAAAGCGCCCTGGCGTCGAACCCGGTAAAGACTGTTCACCTCTGATGATACCACCAGACACCTGATGATACCACCTGGGGACCAGCATTACGTCGATGTGCATGTGAATAGGATGTGAATAGGATGTGAATATTCAACGTTCAAGTGACGCTTAAAAGATGCGTCAGTAAGGTTGTTTACAAGTCTGTAACAGATGACAAGATGGGCGTAGACGCCCAACCAGGTGGTCCACGTCGACAACCTCAGGTGCTTCATGCACCTGGCGACATATTCATATATGATATTCGTGCAATATGTCTCTTTCTGCGGGTGCGAGACGATTGGTGCAATCGGAATGCAGAGATCAAACTCCTGTGACGTAAACTCTGAACTGAACTTAGTAAAACGATCCTTCCTGGTTCGTGTTTTAAAATAGTTATCCCTGTGATGGAATATTCAACAGACTCACGCAAGACATACTAGACACAAGGGATGCAGAATGGAGGATCCTCGCCTTTTAATAGGTACTCATGAGTATATCTTGCGTGGCCAACACGACATCGTTCTATGATGGACTGCTAGTATGGTGATCTACCTTCAGTTGTTGGCGATCTTTAGTCTGCTTTTATATTGTATTGTCCATATAGTGATGTCAGTATTGTAACTTTCCATGCTAGTTTTAATGCTACTTGTGATATTCTGGTTGTTTTACTGTCCTTCGTTGACAGGTTTTTTAACATAGATATAGTCCTTTTCATTGCTAAATGTTCTCGTCACGATATGACTGAAATATTGCCGACGTGACGTTAAAAATTAACTCACTCACTCACTCTTCTGGACTGAAACACAAGTAGGTATAACCGACATAGGGTTTTATTTCGTGTAATTTATTGATACCTACTTGGGTGTCCAACTTCTGCATTATTTCACGGATGTAAGATCTTATAACAGCTTTATAATCATAGTATGGAATAAGAAATGGTGTCACAGATTTGTTTAGCGCTGCCTTAGCAGCAAAATTGGTCTGTGTGTTCCCAGAAATACCAACATGGCTGAGAAACCAACAAGAGACGATGTCGCACTGGCCCTTAGTAAGATCATTAAACAATTCGAACACTTCTGTAAAAAGAAAGATGTTTAAAGGCCTGAGAGCCAAGAGGTTAAAGCATTCGCTCGTTACACCGAAGGCTCGGGGGCAATGTAATGTGTGAAGCTGGAGCTGATTTATCTGATATCATTGATAACATCACCCGAACACAACCATCCTTAGAAACAACATGCAAAATGTGTGGCATGAATGTGCTCCACTCTTCACACATGCACCCTGTAAACCTACCTGTAATCATTCTTCCGATACAACAAGCGGGTCCTAACTTCATTTTATGGATGATAATGCCCGTGCATGATGACGATGTCTTAAAGAGATGTTGTTTTGAGTGCTCAACAACATCACACAAATGGTCTGGCCTGCAAGGACACATGAACTTAATCCCACTGAACATGCTTAGGACATTAATTGAAGTCTTTTCATGCTTTCTTTACAGAGAGAATGGCAATACATTCGACATCATTTGGCTCATTTGGCCAATGCCTAGACGTGTACCAGCCTGTAGTTGTGTTCATCAACCTTGCTTCACTGTCTGACTTGAACCTTAACATTTTTTCCATCACTGCAGCACGTTTTGCTCAACAGTTTCACACTTCAAAAGGGCCACAAAATGGCCACAGAAAAGTCAAAATGGCCACAGAAAAGTCAAAATGGCCACAATTCTCTAGTGAAAATGGCCATACCAAAACGTCAAAACGGCCATACCAAAAGGTCAAATTGGCCACACCAAAAAGTCAAAATTGCCATACATAATTATTATAATATTATACTAGTACTCATAACGTTTGTATTATTTGATACCATGGTATAAAGATACGAAAGGAACTTATATCAGACAAAACGTGATGTCTATGACACATAATCAAATCATTTGAAAAATACATATATATATGTTCTTTATTCGTGTACAAGCAGCTTTTTATTGTTAATTTTTACTGTTTGTGAGCTACTTATAGTTCTTATAGTATCTTCTAATGGTCCAGTCAGCTGTTAAATCTAGTCAAAGACATTATCATTCCAATAATCCTCCTGAAGATCGGCCATGGCTGCTGCCTTCACCTGAAAAGTATAAGAACAATTACAATGGGCACAAGGATAAACAACTAATTGATCAATGGCCGCTAGTTAACGAGGCAATTCTAGGTTCACATATTAATTAAGGTTACAAATGCATGTAATCATGTGCTGATTATTAATGAACACGCTAATTAGAGGATAAGTGGGCATTACATCTCCTGACCTCTTGACGACTAAAATGAAATAAACTTAATAAATATTGCAAAATACATTATAATGTTTGTATAATATTTACAACATTACATTACAAATATGTATACAGTAATAAAGCATTACCATGAATTACCATTATTTACTAGATGATATATATTTATCATTCCAAAAAATATTTGAGAACAAGGGAAATACCTTTTGTAGATAGGTGTATTCACTAGACTCCATCAGTAGAAGTTTCCCCGTCTGTGAGCCGGTCTCGAGAAGGGTGAAGTTCTCTTCCAAGTCAGTGACAATCTCAAAGTATCAATTAGGAAAGTACTTCAATAATTAACACCAAGTTTTGGGTAATATAACTTCCACTGTTATTTAACACTTTGATATCAGGTAATATAAATGTCATGAGTGTGGCCATTTTGACTTTTTGTGTCGCCATTTTGGCCAGGCGTTGTGGTCATTGTCACTTTTTTGTGTGGCCATTTTGACTATTGTCAATGTGCCCATTTTGTCGTGTTCCCTGCTTTTGATGATTTGTCTATTATTGCTCAATACCATTTCATTTCATTTTGTTAATTGTGTGTACATATGTTTCACCTTTCTATTGTATCATTCTTTGTACATATTTCTTTGATGCATTTGCGTTGCATTTTATGTCAGCTTCTTTCACTCAAAATCATCAGATTTTGCGTCTGAAATAACTTTTGAACCAAATTATGAAGATATGGTATTTTGATTTCATATTTATTTTAGTCCAACTTCTATGAATTATGACCAATATTTACATATCAATGTGCCCGTTGCTGCATCACGACCAAAAAAACTTCAAGAATTAGAAAAGGCAGAGACAGAAAAGACCTGCCCTAGGATGAAACAGCATTTGTATAAAACGGCCAGTGTCTAAAACGTGTAAAACATTTAACAGGTTTGCAGAATGATCTGATGGTTTAGGCAAAAAGCTGTCTGTTTAACTTTTCATTTCCGGTTCCACAAACAGTGAGTGAGTTGATATTTAACGTCACATCGGCAATATTGCAGCCATATCGTGACGAGAACGAGTAATTATGATAATACAAATGAATTAATAGCACATACATTGTAAAACCCTGTCGACGAAGGACAGTAAAACTAACTAGGATATCACAGAGTAGAATGTAAAACTAGTGAATAGACCTAAAACAATGTATCTATAGAGGACAGTACAATATAAAAATGAGCTATAGGTTGCCAACAACTGAAGGTAGATCACCATACTAAGGACCATGGGGACTTACAGTACATTTGCTTCCTGCATGGAGCCTAGTTGGATTTACATCATCCCTTCATCTGTTAGCAATTTAGACAAATCTAGCCATAAAGTAAAAACACATTTATTCTATGATTAAAAAGCTGGAAAACTGAAATTTACTTCAACTGTTTTTGGACTTATGTACCCTCTCAGGAGGACAATTATTTTACGGTACTTCAATCCCCTTTGAGGGTACAGCCACTAATGATTTGAGTTACTAATTTAATCTTCCAATTTCAAAATATATATCTATTTACAGTGCAAGTAACAAATCTAATTCCTTTAAAAATGCAATAATTAAATGAGGGCTAATATTGCTAAAAAGATCCTTCATAGTTTGTGAATTAAAATTCTGATCCCTTGTGATGGAATACTCAACACAGTCAAGCAAGATATGCTTGACTGTGATTCTTTCATCACAAGGGATGCAGAACGGAGGATCTATTTTAAAATAGTTCTGGGTCTTTATGCTGTTTATACTTCCTGCAGAAATGCAAGCAATTTGTTTTTGTTATAGAAAATTTAAACCAGTTTTCAAGTGACCATTTTTCAATTTTATTGAGACAAATTTGTAATTGCCTCTCTATTGTATGCATATTTCTACCTCTACAAGAAACATTAAATCATCCACAAATAGTGATCCATCTACTGAATCACTTAAAACCTTAGAAAGACTATTGATTTTAATACTAAATAAAGTCACAGACAAAATGCTGCCTGTGTAACACCCTGATCTTGATGAAAGAAGTCTGAGAGGGTTGATTGAGTGAGTGAGTGAGTGAGTTAATATTTAACGTCACCTTGGCAGCCATATCGTGACGAGAACATTTAACAATGAACAGGATTATATGTATATTATAAAAACCTGTCATCGAAGGACAGTAAAACAAGCAGATTATCACAATTTGAAATAAAACTAGCGTGGAGCGTTAAAACTAATATCGCTATTTAGACGATGCAATATAAAAACAGGCTATATATATCGCCAACAACCGAAGGTAGATCACCACACTAGGGACCATGGGGACTTACAGTACCTTTGCTACCTACATGGACCCTAGCTGGATTTACACCATCCCTTCAGCTGTTGGCGATTGTAAGAAATGTAGCCACGATTAAAATAGAGGAGTACTACGTCTAAAAATCCTGGTAAGTTCAAATTTACTTCAAATGTTTTGGGACTTACGTATCCTCTCAGGGGGACAATAATTTTACAGTATTTTAACCCCCCTCGAGGATACAGCCACTAACAATCTTAGTTACAAATTCAAACTTCCATCCATAAAATATATATCTATTTACAAATCACTTAACAAATCTAATTCTTTTAAAAATGCAATAATTAAATGAGAATTTACGTTACTAAAAAGATCCTTCAAAGTTCGTGATTTAAAATAGTTATCCCTTGTGAGAGAATACTCAACACAGTCAAGCAAAATATGCTTGACTGTGATTCTTTCATCACAAGGGATGCAGAACGGAGGATCCTCGCCTTTCAATAGGTATTCATGAGTATACCTTGTGTGGCCAATGCGACATCGTCGCATAATGACCTCCTCAAATCTGGACTGATAACCCAAGTAAGTATAACCGATATAAGGTTTTATTTCATGTAATTTATTTAGACCTACCTGGGTATCCCACTTCTTCTGCATCAGATCACGGATGTAAGATCTTATTATAGCTTTATAATCTGAGCAAGGAATAAGAAGTGGTGTCATAGATTTGTTGAGTGCTGCCTTCGCAGCAAGATCGGCCATTGTGTTGCCAGAAATGCCTACGTGACTGGGTAACCAACAAAGGACGATGTCGCATTGGCCAGTAGCAAGATTATTATACAATTCACCAATTTCAATTAAAAGTGGATGTTTACAAGAAATATTTTTAATAGCCTGAAGGCAGGAAAGAGAGTCGGAATAGATTATATACTGTTTCTGTTTAGGGTGTCTTTCAATATATTTAAGAGCCGTTAGTGTGGCGTTAGCTTCTGCTGTAAAAATAGAACTATTACCTGGTAATCTAGAAGATATTGTTCTGGATCCAATGACAGTGGCACAAGCCACTGCGTCACCATCCTTGGACCCATCTGTAAATAAAGGTTCATAATTGCTATATTTATGTTTTAATTGATTATATTCTTGTTTGTATTGTAATTCATTTGTTTCTGATTTTTTAAAAGTAGTTAATGTTAGGTCCACTTGGGGAGTAACCAATTGCCAAGGAGGAGAAGACGGGAAGGAGCTATATATTCCAGCTCAATGCCGGCTGAAGAAAGAAATGGTTTAATTCTTAAACCAAGAGGCGGACCAAGAGAAGATTTCCTTTTGTATAAATCCTCATACAGAAAACTGAAAACACAGTTATATGCAGGGTTTGACTCACTGGAATATAATTTTGTTACATACTGTAAAGCCAATTTTATACGTCGCTGCTCAAGAGAAGTGGTGTCATAGCCTCAACGCACAGGCTGTCAACAGGTGAAGTTCGAAAGGAGCCAAGACAAAGTCTCAGACCTTGATGGTGAACACAATCCAAAAGTTTTAGGTTGCTTTTACAGGCTCCACCATATACAATGGAGCCATAATCAAGTTTTGACCGGATCAGTGATCGATAAAGCTGCAGGAGGGTAGCTTGATCCCCTCCCCACTTAGAATTTGAAACGACTTTCAACAAGTCAAGTGCCTTCAGGCATTTAGTTTTGAGGGATTTTGATATGTGGTAGAAACGACAAATATGAGTCAAAATTATTCCCAAAAACTTGGCCTCCTTTACAACTTTTATGGGAGATCCGTTTAGAAATAGTTCAGGATCATAATGCGGTTTATATTTTCTACAAAAGTGTATACAATTAGTTTTGGATTTAGAAAATTTAAAGCCGTTTTCAAGACACCATTTATCTATTTTATTTAAACACAACTGCAGTTGCCGTTCAATAGTATGCATATTTTTACCACGACAAGAAATATTAAAATCATCCACAAATAACGATCCATCAATTGAATCGTTTAAAACTTTTGAGAAACTATTTATCTTTATACTAAAACGTGTTACAGACAAAATACTGCCTTGTGGAACACCCTGATCCTGATTGTAATGATCAGACAGGGTAGAACCCACTCTAACTTGAAATTGCCTGTTATTTAAAAAGTTGGCTATGAACTGAGGTAAACGACCTCGTAAGCCAAAGTCATGTAAATCTCTTAAAATCCCATGTTTCCAAGTAGTGTCGTAGGCTTTTTCTAAATCGAAAAAAATCGATACTGCATGTTGCTTATTAATTATGGCATTCTTAACAAAAGATTCTAAACGCACTAAATGAATAACCACATTGAATATCTGTTATTAGGTTATTGGTTTCCAAGTACCAAACAAGTCGATTATTTATCATGCGTTCCATGGTTTTGCAAACACAGCTAGTTAATGAAATTGGCCTATAATTGGAAGCATCAGTATTATCACGTCCAGGTTTGGGGATGGGAACAATTATTGCATCACGCCACGACGAAGGGAAATTTCCACTTGTCCAGATGTTATCAAAAATATGTAACAGTGTCTCCAAACATGATTCTGGTAAGTGCTTCAGAAGTTGATAATGGATGTTATCAGCTCCAGAAGCAGTGTCGTGAGCCTGATCAAGAGCAGTATGAAGCTCATGTATCGAAAAGGTTTCATTGTAGTCTTCTCCATTATCTGCATTGAAATTAATATATTTCTTTTCTTGCTGGTTTTGATATTTTTGGAATTCAGGTACATAATTAGATGAGGAAGAATGTTTGGCCAACGTACCACCAAGTTTGTTTGCAATATCTGATTGATTAGTCAATAATTTGTTCCCATCTTTTAGATGGTGGATGCTAGATTTTGATCCCTTACCCTTTATTTTCTGGATCATATTCCACACCTTTGATATGGGCGTGCGCGAATTGATTCTTGATACATAGTTGCGCCAAGATTGGCGTTTACTTTGCTTGAAAGTACGCCGTGTTTTAGCATTAATGAGTGTTAATTTATCTAAATTGTGGACCATAGGATGGCGACGGAAGTAATGTTCAGCTTTCTTCCGTGCCTTCCTAGCCTGTTTGCACTCATCTGTAAACCATGGTTTTCGTATGTGAGGAACTGTAGAGGACTTTGGGATACATTCGTCAGCTATTTCATTTAGTGTATCTGAGAAACATTTTATGGCATCAGGGATATCATTAAAAAGTTCAGTTTTTAGTTGGTCAGCACAGAGACTTTCATATAAAGGCCAGCTAGCCTTTTTAAAATTCCATCTTGATGATGGAGGAACGTCAGATGGATTCACAGGGTTTAGTATGGTTGGGAAATGGTCACTTCCACAGAGGTCGTCGTGGACTGACCATTCAAATTCACTCAAAAGGTTGGAGTCCGTAATAGATAAATCAAGCGCTGAATATGTTCCTGTGCCAGGATGTAAATAAGTATTTGCACCGTCATTATAAATACACAAGTCATTATTTGAAATGAAATCCTCCAGTAATTTACCTTTGGTGTTTGTAACATTACCACCCCAGAGTGGGTTGTGGCCATTTAGGTCACCCATGATGATACATGGTTTAGGTAACTGATCATACAATGTCTGGAGATCAGACTGTTGAAGCACACAAGAAGGTGGAATATACAAAGAGCACAACGTAAACACAACGTGCAGTGTAATTCGCACAGCAACAGCTTGAAGATTGACATTCAGCAACACAGGGCTGTGGATCACTCCCTCCCTTACTAAAATAGATGAGCCTCCAGCAGCTCGTACCCCAGGAGGGGAAAAACTATGATACGAGCTAAAGTGTCGTATATCAATTGTATCTGACGCCTTCAAATACGTTTCTTGAAGGCAAAGAGCTGAAGGTTTCAATTCCTGGTTCAGTAGCTGTAATTCATTTAAGTTTGTCCTAAGTCCTCTACAATTCCATTGCATTAGTATTTGGGAATGATTCATCTCTTGGGCGGTTTGATTGGGGACCTCCTACCTCGCCCATTTCTTTTAGGTGAAGAACTTTCAATTCTACGGTGGATAGTTTCTGAGACATCCATCTCTTCTAATGATCCATACTTATTGTACAGTTTGATGGGATCATCTGAACCTTTAGACTGTCTACCAGTTTGATTTGCACGAGAAGATGTGTTGTCCGATTTACGTGACTCTTTAACGTTTTGGTCTTTTCCAGAATGTGCCTTTTGTGATAGTTCATGGTGTAAACCTGACTGTGATTTTGATGTAATTGTCATAGAAGGTAAGACGTCAGAGGCCTCTGTGGCTGAAATTTGATCAGCAGTTTGTGTAGTAGAATCAGATGTTACGATGGGCTTTGGGTTGACAGAATTCACCCACGTTATATCTGTCTGACATTGAGTTGATGCTGTCATTGTTGATACTGCGTTTCCTTTGGTCACATTTGCATACATATCAATCTGCTCATTATTTGGTACAAGTTTCTTTGCCTCTGCATACGTGATGTTTTTGGTGCATTTTATTTTGCTGATTTCCATCTCTCTTTTCCAAACTGGACAAGATTTACTGGAAGATGAATGAGACCCAGAACAGTTCGTACATTTTTTGACCGGACTGATACAGTCTTCAGTGACATGGGTAGTTTCACTGCAATGTGCACAGGTTATATTGTTTCTACAGGAATTGACACCATGCCCAAATTTCTGACATTTAAAACCCCGCAGTGGGTTAGGGATATACATGTCAACATCTATTTTACAGTATCCTGCTCTGACTGATTTTGGTGCAGTGGGAGATGAAAAGCTAAACAGGTACGTATTTGTGTTGATTGTTTCAGCACCTTGACGCCTGGTGAACCTTTTCACAAATCTAACACCTTGATCCCTCATTTCGTAAGTAATATCCAATTCAGTCATATCACTGAATAGTCTATCACGATCTCTAATAATTCCCCTGCTGGTATTGAGAGATCTGTGAGGAGACACACTGACTGGGACTCCGACAAGTTCATCAATTGACATCAGGTTTGTTGCTTGTTGTCGTTTGCAACACTCAATGAGAATTGATCCACTTCTCAACCGTTTGATATTTTTTATATCACCCGCTATTCCATGAATGCCCTTTGCAACAGCAAAAGGGTTAAGTTTAATTGGGGTTTTGTCAGGTGTTTCCATCACCAAGAATCGTGGCCAGTATTCAACAGATTTTGAAATGAGATCAACATCATCCGTCTCAGAATCATTTTCAAGCGTACGTTTGGATTTTTTAATGGGAGTTTGAAAAGCCATGTTTATATGGATAACGTTTCATCATCTTTACTCCCCACCCGCCACCGAGTGCCAACAAGGGCGATATCTATAGCTAACGCCTGTGGATGTCCAACAGACAGATATCAGAGATATAAGGATGATATACACCAGCAGTAAGTTCTACCAGTTTGGCCCATGAGCCATCGCCTTTTGGCACCAGCATCTAGGCAAATTTGTTTAAATTTAAAATTCATGTAACACAATGTATTCAAAAACACACAAGTCAGTAATATTTCTAAAACAACCAAGCCAAATAATCACAGAGCAATAACAATTAGGTGCTCAGGGCTCGGCATGACCAGCCGATTGATAGAACCGGGCCGGTTCTACCACCCGTCTAGGTGAAGTAGGGGCCAAAGTGGTGTGTTGAGCAAAGGGAACAATGTTCGAGCTCCCACTGCCCTCAACCACCAGACTACCGTCCTCCACCGACACGGGACGCAACCCACGGCAAACAGGTTGCCCAATTTGGTCGCCTCTTACGACCAGCAATGGGGTGCTGTAGACACATTCTGCCCCGGGTCCACACGGGAGAAGAGCACTTAGCGTTACCCAGCACCCACCACGAGGAGGTGGCTCTTCATGGGTGCCTGATCCCACACGTACTTTAAACTGTCTGTCATTTTAAAAAAATAGATATAAACTGAGGCAAACGACCTCTCAACTCAAAGAATGTAAATCTTTCAAAATACCATGCTTTCAAGTAGTATCATATGCTTTTTCAAGATAAAAAAAGATTGATACTGCATGTTGTTGTTTTTTAATGAAAGAATTTTTAACAAATGATTCCAAACGAACCAAGTGGTCAGTTGTGCTTCGGTTTTTACGAAAACCACATTGTATATCAGTAATCAGATTGCTGGTTTCCAAAATCAAAACTAAGTGATTATTTACCGTTCGCTCCATGGTTTTGCAAACGCAGCTAGTTAAGGAAATAGGTCGGTAATTTGATGGATCTGTATGATCCCTCCCAGGCTTTGGAATTGGAACAACTGTGGCTTTTCGCCATGAAGGGGGAAAATGTTGTGGTGTCCAAATATGGTCAAAAATGCCAAGTAACGTTTCGAGACCTGATTCAGGCAAGTGTTTTAAGAGCTGGTAATGGATATCATCAGGTCCTGTTGCAGTATCACGAGCCTGTGATAGCGCAGTATGAAGTTCATGTAATGAAAATACCTCATTATAATCTTCACCCTTATCAGATTAAACATTCACCGTTTTCTTCTCTTGGTGTGTTTGACAAGTCTGGAATTTTGGATGATAATTTGAGGAGGACGAATGTTCAGCCAAAGTTTCACCCAACTTGTTTGCAATATCGGATTTTTCAGTTAGTATGTTATTATCATTTCTGAGATGCTGAATACTACTTGATTTGGAACCCTTGCCTTTAATTTTTTGGATCATATTCCATACCCTTGACATAGGAGTACGGGAATTTATTTTGGAAACGTAATTTTTCCAAGTATGACGTTTAATGTGTTTAAACGTTCGTCGAGCTTTAGCGTTACATTATTTAAGTTATGTCCTGTGGGGTGAAGAAAATATTTCACTGCTTTCTTCCTCTTTTTCCTAGCCTGTTTGCATTCATCATTAAACCATGGTTTACGGATGTGCGGATTTACAGAGGACTTAGGAATAGTTTCATCAGCTATATGTTTCAGTTTGTCCGAGAACATTTTAATTGGATCAGGTACATCCATGAAAAGGTCTGGTTTAAGTTCCTTAAGGCAAGTGGCCTGAAATAATGGCCAATTGGCCTTTGAAAAATTCTATCTTGTTACAGGCGGATCAGCGGAAGGGTTAATTGCTGTATGTACTGTTGGAAAATGGTCACTACCACAAAGACCATTATGGACTGACCATTCAAACTCATTATAAACGTTTGAATCAGTGAGTGACAGGTCTATGGAAGAATATGTTCCCGTGGCGGGATGTAAATATGTGTCAGAGCCACCATTGAGTATACATAAATTATTATCAGATATAAACTCTTCAAGAACTTTCCCATTACTGTTGGTATCAAGACTTCCCCATAATGGGTTATGACCATTGAGATCACCCATTATGATACAGGGTTTTGGTAATTGGTCATACAAATCTTGAAGATCATTCTGATGGACAATGGAAGAAGGGGAGATATAGAAGGAACAAAGAGTAAGGGTTATATGTAAAGTAAGACGAACAGCAACAGCCTGACGATTGGTTTTAAGAGGAACAGGGCTATGAATTATACCATGTCTCACCAATACGGAAGCCCCACCTGTGGCTTTGTCACCAGGGGGTGAAAAAGAATAATAAGAATGGTATTTACGCAATTCGAACATTTTGTTTCAGGTACGTTTGTTGAAAACTAAATGCTGATGGTTTAAAATCATGTGCTAGTAATTGTACTTCATCAAAATTGGTCCTAAGTCCTCTGCAATTCCATTGGATTAAAAAGTTATTGTTCATTTTATAGCAGGTGGTAGTACTGGGGACCGACTTTTCCCCTTCCGAGGCGAACTGCTTCTATTTCGCGCACGGGGATGAGGAGAGACGTCCATGTCTTCTAAAAGTTGAAACTTGTTATAGATTTGTACAGGGTCACGTGATCCCTTTTGTACTCGATTAGTTTTTTGTCTGTAATCTACTTTTTGATAAGGATTTTTCACAACAGGAGATATTGTTTGTGATTCAGTCTGGCAAGCTGATGTTACATGGTGTTTATCAACAGTAGAATCTGATGCAATTAAAGTGTGTTTGTCAGCTTCAACCCAGGTGATATCTGTCTGACATGCAACTGACAGAACAGACTTAGTATTGGGGCGAGCAACAGCAATATGGTAGACCTGATGACTGCGGGAGGCGTCATTAACTAAACGTTTTGCCTCATGAGATGTGACATTCTTTTGGATTTGGATTTTGACAATTTCATATTCACGTTTCCAGACATGGCATGACTTTGACGAAGATATATGATCTCCAAGACAATTGACACATTTTGGAGACGACAAACAGTCAGAACCTTCATGATCATCTTTATCACATCTATAGCATGTTGCACGATTTCTGCAGGATTGGGCACCGTGACCAAACTTTTGACACTTGTAACAACGAAGTGGGTTTGGAATATACTGTCCCACTTCGATGTTACAATATCCAGCTTTTATGTACTTTGGGTGTTGGGGTTGAGAAAAAGAAATTAAGTATGATTTTGCATTCAAAGTTTCTCCATTTTTCTTAAACGTGATTCTTTTAACATGAGTGACTCCTTGGTTTTGCAGTTAAGTAACAATTTCCTTTTCACTCATGTGGGCAAGCCAGCGGTCTCTGTCCCTCAAGATGCCTTTGCTACTGTTCAAAGACTTGTGAGGAGAAACTGAAACTTCAGTATTTGCAAGCTGTTTTGTGGCTATGAGGGTACCTGATTGTTTTGCTGTTTTACACTCTATGAGGAGAAACCCTGATCTAATTTTTCTATTAGCTTGGACATCACCAATAAGTCTATAAATTGCTTTTGATGTGGCAAACAGATTTAGCTTGAGTGGTTCACCATCAGTCGAAGATACAACCAAGAATCTACTCCATGTATCTGGATATTTGTTTGTGATATTTTCCTCATCAGAGGACAAACACCCATCTAGTGCTCGTTTATGTTTTTTGGGTTGAGCCATGGTTAATAATAGAAATTTCAACATCCCAGCTCCCCACCCTCCACCGAGTAACACATGGACAATGCTATACACCAGTGGGTCTCCGACTGGCAGCACCAAGGATACTGAAATGGTATACTCCAGCAGAAGATTAATAGAAAATTAATCGATCTATAATATCTACAATATAAAATCAAATTTGTGCAGTTACATAGTCCACGCACAGGGCTTGGCATGGCCAGCCGATTGGTCGAACGATCATTCGACCACCCGTCTAGGCGAAGTCAGGGCCAAAGTGGTGTGTTGAGCAACAGGAACACGATTGCAGGCCCCTATTGCCAGGGTCCCCTCCTCCGCCGACATAGGGCCGCAACCCACGGCAAACAAGTTGGTGGACCAAATATCCCCCCGGGTCCACTACGGGGGTGTTAGCGAGCTCTTGGTGTTACCCAGCACCCACCACGAGGAGGTGGTGGCTCGCCACGGGTGCCGGTTCCACAAACAACTATCAAAGTTGGTGGCAGTAATATTCGTGTGGACACCTCAATACCACTACAGTGTTACTGCTGTCAGCGGTTTGAGCACAGTGCCTGAACATGTACCATCAGAACAATAACGCCATAACTAGGGAGAACCTGGTCACAAAACATTAATCCGGTTTTGTAGGACAATTTCAACACCAGTCAATATGACACATGAACAGAATATTTTGTTCTGGATGCAAAGCTTGTGTTATGTCAGCTGCTGTAGTTTTGTATATATGCTATAGTAGTTACCATCCATTAACACTGTTGATTGCCAGACAGGCATGATCTGGGTTACCAGCGTGTAACATCTTCTTTCTGTAACATCTTTCATAATCTCGTTCACCCGTCTGTTGCTGTGGTAAATGCAACCAAGTCAGTGATTTTACAAGGTATCAAAATAATGACTTACACTTTGATGAGACGCCATTGAAACCTCTTCTACTGTTATTAGAACCAGATTTTCAACGATCACTTCCTTTTCGGAAAGATTCGTAAAGAACCATTACAGCAATGAAGGAGTGATCAGCATTGTTTCTGTCATGCACTGACGAACAGATGTTTACACAGATACACAAATTAGTTATGGTCTTGGGATATATGTAAAATGTATCCTCAAAAAGATAATATTAGATAAATTGAATAGGTCAGTACAATTATATTCCTTTTCACCTATCACTCACTAGCAATTACTCTATCTTGCTGAATTAACATAGCCCTTTTCATCTAACCGTTTGACTTCAAACCGTGTAACTTTGCACTTGACAATTATCTGTTCTCACACCGATCTGAGCTTTAGTCTGAATGTGACTTACTCCACCAGGAATATAACCAGCATGGTGAGACATATCTTTTCCAACATAAAACGTGACATCACCATAACAGTGATTGAAGAAGTGGCCTTCCTCTGCCAGAAAGGTTCAATCGGCATGAAAAATATGAAGATTCCGTCACTGGAATGATCTCACCTATTGTTGTCCCTCCCTTGACCTTGACTGCCCAGACTGAATAGGGAAGTAACATCTACCAGGAACCACATGTCACATTGAATCTACTGTCAAAAGTTTTGACAAACTTGAATCTCAAACATACAACGTGATCGTGAGTGTCCAGGTTTCTATATATTGGGGGAATGTCCATCGCCTCGATAGATAATTACTTCACGATATTGCTGAAGTACTGCCGATGTGACTCTTAACTCACTCACTTTGCTATTTCCAGCCACTGCAACTTGTTGTTTGAATTAAATGGTGAATGATATATACGCTCTTAGCTCATAGAAATAGTGTGTACTGTTACGAGTGTGTATTTTCTGTATATTTATATATTTGTTGGAGTCACTGCCAACGCTTGATCATCAAATCCCGTCAACGCCTGAACCTACATTATCTGCTGTCGCACCGATCGCTGTGTTTACATTCTGCCATAGCTGTTCTCTCTCACACCAAGACTTTGGTGAGTTTGCTATATTGTATTTTGTCACCCATTGACTTAGATTTTGTCTCTCTTGAATCGTATTTGTAATCAGCATTGTTATATTGACTTATGGCTTTGTATACCTTGCTCTCGTTGCATAATAATACATAATTTTAACGTTTACGACTTGTCCTTGTTCTGTTTTGCAGGTTTACAAGGGGATTTCTTACATAGTTTATCATGGTAAATTCTGAACCGTCACAGTACCAACAATTACTGGGCCAGAATGAAAAGAATACATCGGCAGTTACTCGGACCCAAACATGTCCTATGGATGGAAACTTAACTAACGGGTATTTCCCTTGTTGATTAACTTACCTGAACAATATTTATGTTATACCTGCGTTAAGCATAGAAGCTGAAGATAAACTAGGTCATTCAGTCACTTCATTCCTCTGCTAAGGCAAAAGTTTTAGAACATGTAAGAGTTGTAGAGTTTTAGAGTGTGTGTGAGAGAGAGAGAGAGAGAGAGACAGAGAGAGAGAGTTGTAGATTCGCAATTCACACCAGAACCTCATGAGATGAAATGAACATGAGCATATTATGCCTGCTATGTTCCAAATCATTGATCTGAGTTGAATTTTGTGTCATGATACATGTACACGCATCTTTCATACATTTGCAACATAATAAATATTTTATCGAGAGAAAATATTCTCGAAGATTGGTCAAACTATTTTCGCTCGTAAGCAAAATGGTTTCTAATAACGCTATGATTTAAGAAGTATTACAAAATTAAAGTTAAAAATGGGTGAAAGTGTTTGTCATCATACTTACTGAAATGTTTCAATCCTATTCAACCTTTATTACGTGCGTTTTGAGCATGAGAAAACATTCTCACCCATGAGTTTTCGAATTACATTTTACATGTTGTCATCCTTAGCAGAGAGCCATGACAATAGTCTGTGACACTTTCTCGCTTTCTGGACAGAAATTAAACTCTGCTATGTATAGATGCCTATGGCGTCAGCCAGCATTACTGCTCTAAGATTAGGTTGTTCAATGGTTTGATCGAATGTGGCGACATTATCAGTAGTATAACAGGGTCAAAATTGTCATAGTTTACTTCCAGTTTTATATTAAAGTTCGAAATTCATTCTACAATGTATATTTGACTTTATTTTACACTAACAAACTCTACTTGCGCCTAGCAGCTGGCATATTATCACTTATTACCTCAGGATACAAGCTGTCCCAACTGGTCAAGCGATTCTACATACAATCACAACCGGTCAGGCGACACTACATGCAATTAAATGTTAGGTCATTTTGCATATTAATCGTAACACAGGGCTTTGGCAACGCAGGGAGCCTGATAGCGCAGCCACAGCTGACCAAGTCAAATATAATCTATCAAAGGAACCAGCACAAACTGTGACATTAAAGCGGCATTGATAATCTTTAATTATCTAACTTTCACTATTTCGGTATTCAGCGCTAAGCATCTCTCCTCCAAAACGGGCTTTAAGTAACCAGCATGTCACATATTCTGTTGTCGAAACTAACAATTAAACTTGTGCGTATGGTCTTGCTTTCAACTTCGGACAGGAGGACTCGGGTATATATACAGGATGGTTGCACAAATAATTCCTGCTTTGCCTGAGATCCCTCTCTGTTTGTTTTTGAAGGTAAGTCGATTTTACTTTGTCATTTTTGTAAGACTCTGTCTATAACTCTGGTACTCTGCTTGAACATTGAATGTAAGTTACATTTAGTCAAGATTCGTAAAATGCCGTTCCAACTCCCTAGTTTGTCGGGATATTTCATTTGAATTGTGTCGTCAAATACAGTACTCAACATATACAGTTTGGTATAAAAGGTTGATGTATTGTAGTGTTTTTACGTTACAATAGTTTATTCTTGTACGGGGTCGTGGATGCTAAAATAGTTTACACACATTCAACGTGTACAACGTTATTGAAGCAGTCCCAATTGTTACAGATATATCCTTGTTAGGTACACTATTTGCCATGTATGTTATATGGACGATTTTTCTATGCCATGTTATCGCCAGAAACTCATATATATTTATGTTCAAGATATCCAGTTTGTGACTGCATATGTTCTAGAATACAATAATACTTTATGTAAACTCATCTAGCTAAACGCGCACATTCTGGCAACGTCTTATAAATATATGTTCATGTAATGTGCACACATTATCATGACGCTGCGGCGATGTAGTAGTAGTCTAGAATAGTTCTAAATGTACAGGCATTTTTCTTTAATATCAGTCTCAGTATGACATAATCAGAGAGAATCCACTTTTCGTTATAACACATATATTATTGTGATCATTAAGCCGTCACGGTCAGGCGCACACAGGCGTCTGTGCAGTATGTAAATCATGAGGCTCAGCCTCATCGTCACCATGGCAACTGTAAACTTAAGTTGAAGTGCTTCGTCAGTTATTTCCATGTTTACCAGTTATCGTTTCTTTTAGAAATCAAAACTGCGAATGTTTCAAATATATTATCACGTTGAAGTATATACATACTATTGATCTCCATTTACTGTACTTACTCTAATATTTGACAATGATAAAGTTGAAATAGTTTTCATTATTCAAGCAATTATTCGCGTTACCTTTATTCTTGAAGTAAAAGTTAATGACTAATCCTTTCGGTTCGTCAGTGAATTTTAATTAGTCATTTATAGGTATTGCGTCAGAACAACTATGATGTTGATTACTTGTCTTACCTGGTTATTCTCGAATATCCGCAACTGATTGACCTGATTCATTGATTGTTCTGTTTACTGATTGATTGACTGGTTTACTGATTTATTGATTGTCTAAAGAATATTAAAGATTTCCTGCTTTGCCTGAGATCCCTCTCTGTTTGTTTTTGAAGGTGTAGAGATCCCCGAGTTAATTCCCCGCAATAGTTCTAGGCATAAACAGGCCAAAAACAAGCCTGTTTCAGCAGAACAACAACAGTGAAAACCACACACGAAACACTACATATTCTGGTTCGCAACATGATTCCACTACAGTTGTAGTGACCAGTAGATATTTGTCTAATTATGTTTTTAGCACAACGATGCCACAGTTTACAATGCGTCCCTGATCATAATTCCTGAGTCATCGATTGTGATGTCATCATTTCCTAAATATTTTTTATTTGTTTCAGATACTTGTTTTACTCCGGATTTATACATAAGTATATACTGAAAACATGTTGTGAGTGAATGATAGTTAATATGTATCGTCATATTGAGGGTATTTCAGCCACACCGTGACGATAACATTTAGTTATCACCAACAAGTGTGTAAATTAAAAATCCTGCTGACGAATAACAATAAATATGCTACAGTATCATAGAGAAGATAAAAGTAGCAGGAACAAGACACAAATAAAAATAGGCTATAGATTACCAGCACCTAAAGGTAAATCATCATACTAAAAACAAAGTGTGATATGTAATAAAATCCGACATATACATTGCATATTATCATAAATGGAGCCTCAGCACAGAAACGCGCAATACGAAGACAACATCTGGCATTTTAATTATGCCTGATTCATAAAATACTGCAGGAAAGACTTACCCTAGTTTAAACAAAATGTAGTAGATATTGCTTCGTGATAAAGTCAAGTGTCTGTAACAACAAATGTTGTATGTGAGAGCCCCACGCAGAAATTGTCGAACGTTTGAAACAGCGTTCTAGTGACTATTAGGCCATTCGTTTGGTATTTAAAACAGGTCAATGTGATATAATAACAGCTGTATTCTATAAGTGACCAAATTCTCATGCTACTATGAATAACTACTATAAATCACTTAGTCTATAAAGGTATTACAGTTACAGTACCATTCGAGAAACAACAGCACTGATTGCAGGATAGCGGTAGATATGGTAGTTTTCACCATGCTGCAACAATGACGCCAACATAGGCGGAGTATCCACTGTAAGGGTTATCTACACACAGTTGCTGGTTCTTGTGTCACGTATAGTCTCTTATATATACCACAACATAAATCATGAAGATTCGTCAACTCCAAATGTAAGAAAAGGCCATAACACAGATACAATTATTACACTTGGAACACCGCTACACATTGCATCACACTGTCACTTACAACAACCAGTGTAACTAAACACAAGCAATGTAAGGGATTATATCGCGTAGCGGTACTTACAATGATCACTGATATGTCGAGAGACAGTGTAGCTGCATTTACAAAAGACACTCTGACACTCATGCAATTTAAATACCTTGCAGCGGCACATTATAATGATTATTTCCAATTACGCGGTTGCTGGGTTCTGTTACACTGGATTAAATTCCAAACGCCAGTCTGGCGGAGTGTCTGATTTCCGAAACAGCGATGTTTGACAGTCAGATCTCCCTGACCTGCATGTGCTGCACGGATACACAATGTCATAGTGTCTCTGTTGACATGTGACACGACACGTCACTATCATTATTGATCAACAGATGTGTTTCTGTTTTGGGATATAACTGACAAACGGAACATATTTTCCTAGAGAGCCGACCTAAAGAACTGAAGGTGAATTCGAATCACTATAGATAGCGTTTTCACGTCAAGGACATGAATGTACTTGCCAACCTATACGAAGTAACCAATCTCAAAACTGTTCATTATGCGATTAAAACGGTAGTGAAGAAAATCTAGAGAGAACTAAATCCCAAGTGAAGCCCAGATGTTCTCTATCAACGTCTCAATCCACACTCTTTTGTTACTGTTGCAACTTCAAGCACTGTTCAAAATATATATTTATGAAAAACATTTGTTTGGAAAGACTTCTCTATGGAACAATGATAGATGCTGGGATGCATGAATGCGGAAGCTCGTACATGACGTCGCATGTCAATCCGTTGTCCACGTTATTGGTGACGGATCTGCAGATCAGCCTCACCTGATTCAGTCCATGCCATATTCAAACCACGTTTCGTTTAATTGCGACCAAATCTGCATATTATACAGTATGTAATAAATTGCTGAAAATGCAACAGTAAACAGTAAAACAGACTGAATAAAAGTAACAGATAGCACCTGGAAAGAACTACCTTTAAACTTAAATTACTGATAAACTGAATAGTAGCCGTATGGACATTAATCATTAGACCCCTCGCACCTCCACAACAAAGGTCTACGAAGACCGCTCATAACACGAGTGATGGTGCCAGGCGTATTACAATGATATCAATGACAGTGATGTATCATGGGTTTGAAATACCTATAGGACCAGGTATCGTACAGGTAACACCCTGTCACACTACAGCAAAGCAATTCAACTAAACCTATACTGAGTAGCAGCAGTACATTGAAAATTTATGTTGTGTGTCTATTTCCCTGATATTTCCCTGTCTATGACACTGATGCTGGCGGCCCTTCATCGTTTAGTTTCGGAAGTCCAGTACGTGCTGATGGTATCTGAAAAAACAGTAAGCAACGAGTAACCTTAAGTATGACAAACTGATGTAATTGCATGGACGTATGCTTTTCTGAGAGACATTCAGGATAACTACAAAAACAGAAAGGAGCACAGTTTTCTCAAAGACATTCTGAAATAGACATATCGTCCGTATTTAAAACTGTATTCCGTTATTACCAGCACGGATGTATACCTCATCTTGTGCTACCTCGATTCGTAATTGATATACTTAAAGCTTAAGTTCAAATCCTTTTTCTTTGTTTTTGTAAATCACACCAGAGATTCAGACCCACAGGCAAAAGGGGAGAGGTGACTAAACACAGCACCCGAAGGTTATCGACGTACTGGATGCCGCCTTCGCCTAAAATTGCATTATTCTTCCTAACTATTGACACATTCGAATTTCAATAACCCGTTTGCCTTCACTGTGTCTTACAATCCTTCAGTGACTATTAAAGCTTATTTCGATTCACTGCATTTGTTAGTTAGCTAGAACACTGACGGAAACACTATTTTGGTTCGAATTATTTTCACAGTAAATAATTGTATTCTCCAAACCCACCAACGTGAAACTATTGTCCGGACCACTTCCAGACAAACACCGTCGGAGTCTGGCAGGTAAGCATTGGATATCGCCCAGGTGGATGAAACATTCGGGGTGGACAGGGGTCTTGTTTCCACCTGCAGATGTTCACAGTAGACAACTCTGACTACGAGGACGTGAAAATCGACATCACGATAAGGAAGACATGTGATGATATCTTCAATCTTCCACGGTTTAAATTTGAAATCGAATATTGAACATTTGTAGTTTGATATTTTTTTAATGTGCGGAGATATGCCAAATCACAAGATACATCCATCCCATGTTTTAAAAGGTTGCCTCTCTTTTCGTTTACTTCCATCCAAATGTATAATTTGCATTTAAAATGCAGTAACCTACCTGTTATCCAGCTTGCGCATATCCCAACAAGAACAACGAGTGTGAGGCCAAAAGAATAGAAGAGCGTATAGGAGAGGTTGTACACTGTATCTAAGGCAGATCTGTTGAAGAAAACTCCACATCAATGTATGAAAACCTTTGTCATGCATGAACATTGTGCTCAATTTGCGTATCATTCAGAAGTGAGAAGAAAAGCAAGACTTTCTTAATTGTGAATATACACCACTATGGCCCTGACTTCGCCTAGACAGGTGGTTGAATGAGCCCCGTTCAACCAATCGGGATCATGCCAAGCCCTGTGCATGTGCATGGAATATATATATATATATATATATGTGTGTGTGTGTGTGTGTGTGTGTGTGTGTGTGTGTGTGTGTGTGTGTGTGTGTGTGCGCAAATTTTATTTAGACTTTTAACTTCGGTCTTGGCCTATTTGTTCATCGTGCTTTTCTGAACTTTGCCTAGAGATTTATGCCCACAAGGCGGTGGCTCATGGGCCAACTCGTGTATCAATAATTTATAATCATTCTGCTGGAGTATATCATCCGGGTATCCTTGGTGCTGCAAATTGGAGACCAACTTGCTTTTAGCATTGTTCTTGTGATACTCCGTAGTGGGTGGGGAGCTTGGATGATGAACCATATTACACTAACCATGGCTTATGAAATTCCACTCAAAAAACCCAAAACGTCCAGTTGATACTGACCACAGACCGTTTGCATCGATTGAGTATTGGCCTCGTTTCCTTGTGATTGAGACTATTGACAAGACACCGTTAAAGCTGAACCCCATATTGCCGTGGATGTCAAAAACATTAGACGCTTACGTTCGGGTGCGCTGCTAGTTGAGTGCGGGAAAAGACAACAATCAATCAACTTGATGAACATTAAGTCTTTTGAGGGCATTCCGGTCACGGTCTCGGCACACAAAACCTTGAACACAAGCAAAGGCATTGTCAGAGATCGTGATCGATTGTTTGATGATATGTCGGACCTTGATATAGTATCAGAAATGAAGGATCAAGGTGTGCTATATGTCAAGAGCTTTTCAACTCGGAAAAACAATGAAAACATCAAAACCAATACGGATCTGTTTACTTTTTCATGTCCAAATGCACCCAAATCAGTGAAGGCAGGCTACTGTACCATCCGAGTTGAAACCTACATTCCCAACCCGCTCAGGTGTTTTAAATGCCAGAAATATGGAGACTACCTGCACATTGTCTGTTGTGTGTGCTCACTGTGGTGAGAAAACACAGACAACAGAAGACTGTACAAGTGATTTTTAAAAATGCACCAACTGCTCAGGCGACCATTCATCATTTTCTGAACAGTGTCCTCTTTGGAAAGAGCAAATGGAGATAAACAAAATAAAATTGACTGAAAATATCTCTTTTTCTTAGGCAAAAAACTGGTAAAGAGATCTGATCTTCCAGAAAGTTCTGCTACAGTAGCAAAACTTCAATCTCAAGTTGTTGACAAACGTTGCTCATCGGCTTTGAATATAGACAGTACAGAATAGGCCCCAAAACGGAGCCCTTAGACACTGTAAATCTTATTGCCACACTCTGTGTTCTGTTTAACATATAGGACTGAACCCATGGTAATTCTTCTCCGGTCACACCATAGCTGTACTGTAGTCTTTGTAATAGTATGCCGTGATCTATTAGATCGAATGCTGCTGACTGATGAATCAACACCATTGCAACTGCAGTTTTGTTGTCTAGAGCTTTGATGAGGTCATGATGCACACGCAGGAGGGCAGTTTCCGTTGAGTGACTAGATCTGTAGGCAGACAGAAATTTGTCCCGGAGGTTATTGACTTGAAGATGTTGACTTAGGCGAGAAAACACAACCGTCTCTAAGATTTTGGAGATAAGGCACAAATTGGAGACAGGTATGTAGTGCTTCAACACCTCCTTGTCCAGGCCAGCTTTCTTTAGCAGTGGTCTCACCAAGGCTTGCTTGAAATGCTGTGGGACGCGTTACTCCTGGAGGGACATGCTGACGATGGCAGCACCTTGTCCAAGCATAGCTTCAGTAAGTGAGTTGGAACTGGGTCCAAATCACATGACTTGGAGGGAGCTTTCATGACGATATTTTGAATTTCTGATTCTGTAGTAGGTGAAAAATTAGAAAAGAAAACATTTCCCTTGGAATTCTGCATCGGCACTCAAAGTAGAACGATTGAAAAAATCAGACTGAGTACCGTTCCTGATAGTTTAAACTTTGTCAGTATAAAAGCCCTTGAACTGAAATCTTGTCAGATGAGCGACTAGGCAGGATAACTTCGCCTGTGTGTCTCATCAACGTTTTGTTGAATTTTGAAAAGAGCCACATTCGATGATCTTATTGCAAAAGTACTCACTCTTGGTCTTTACAAGTAGCTTGTGACATGACTGACACATACCCCTAAACTACTGATGGTGTACAACAAGCTTAGACCTCTGCCAGGGTCTCTCTGCTTTACGTCTTTGGTGGTTTAGTTCACGGAGCTCGTCACTATACGATGGAGAGTTTGGCCTCAGTGTTATGGCCTTGGTCAGTGCAGGAGCATGTTTATCAATCAGAGTTTGAAAACCGTTGTTGTAGGCACTCCGAAGTTCATCCAGAGAACCGTTTGTGAGCTGTAGGGATTCACTGGATTCCACATCTATGAGAAACTCCTGGATGGATATAGCTCTGTATCTACGGAAAGTACATGACTCTCTCAATAGTCGAGGTTTGACACAGCGGAGATCACAGGTTACTGCAAAATGATCTCGAGCTGAATTACCATTTTTGCCACAGAATCCAGGATAAACTACAACAGTAGAATAGGACTGTTGTGTCTGGTAATCAACACATCTAGTGTGTGGCTATATGTGTGGGTCCGGTAATATGCTGTTCAAGACCATGAGCGTCCATTAGACTGTGGAACTGCTTTGTATCAGAATTGGAAATGTCATCCAAGTGAATGTTTAAGTCTCCAGTAATTATTTCCTGGGGAATAAGATTCAACAGATTAAGATATTCCGCCCACTCTACCAAGAATGTGCTTTTTCTAAGGCCATTTACCCTGGAGGGCGATAAATTACACACAGAATGAAGTGGGTGTCACCTGCTGCCACAGAACACTCAATGTGGTCAAAGTGTGTAGCACCTTCATGAGCACATGCATTCATCTTCTTTGATTCTGTCCATCACCAAGGCCTAAGACTTTGTCTTGGTTCTTTTAGAACCTCTCCTATCGACGGTCTTTATGTCGATGCTGATGAACCTTCTCTCAACCAACGCCGTATAAAACTATCTTTAGAATACATTACAAAATTAGCTTCTATTGAGTCTAATCCTGTATTTAATTGTGTCTTCAATACTTTTCATGAGGATTTGTATAACAAAACGTCTTCCCTCGTTCTGCCTCTTGGGCTCAGAATTAAGCCATTTCTTGCCGCTTCCGGCACCGAGCTGGAAAACATAGCTCCTTCCCGACTTCTTTCTTCTCCTCCTTGGCAATTGGTTAGGACACAAGTTGACCTAACATTAACACCATTTAAAGAATCAGAAACTAATGAATTACAATATAAGCAAGAATAGAATCAATTAAAACATAAATATAGGAATTATAAATCCTTATTTACAGATGGGTCCAAGGACGGTGGCACATCATTGGATCCAGAACAATATCTTCTGGATTACCAGACAACAGTTCTATTTTTACAGCTGACGCTAACGCCATGTTAACGGCTCTTAACATAAACAGTATTCTATCTAAATCTATTCCGACTATCTTTCTAGCCTTCAGGCTATTAAAAATATTTCTTGTAAACATCCACTTTTAATTGAAATTACTGAATTGTATAATGATCTTGCTACTGGCCAATGCCATATCGCCTTCTGTTGGTTACAAAGGCACGTAGGCATTTGTGGTAGCGCAATGGCCCGTCTTGCTGCTAAGGCAGTGCTCAACAAATCTGTGACACCAAATAAAACCCTACTTTGGTTATACGTACTTGTGTTGTCAGTCCAGGTTTGAAGAGGTCATCATGTCACGATGATATATACCCATAACTTCCTGTTAAAAGATGAGGATCTTCCGTTTTGTATCCCTAGTGATGAGAGAGTCGCGGTCAGGTATATCCTGCTTGACTGTGTTGAATTCTCCATCACAAGGGATAAATATTTCAATGTCAAAACTGTTAAGGATCCTTTTTGCAACGTAAGTTCTCATTTAATTGTTGGCTTTTTAAAAGAGATTGATTTTTGGTTGAATTTTGAGTAATGTGTTCTGCAAAAAGGTGTATTTTAATTATTGGTAGTTTAGATTAGTAACTTGCATTGTTAGTGGCTGTACCCTCAAAGGGGTTTGAAGTATCAAATTATTGTCCTCCGGTGAGGGTACAAAAGTCCCAAAGCGTTCAAAGTCAATGTAAATTTACTAGGATTTTAAGCTTGGTATATTTATTTTAATTTTGGCTACATTTCCCTACAATCGCCAGCGGCTGAGGGGATGGTGTAAATCCAACTAGGGTTCATGCAGGTAGCAAAAGTACTGTAAGTCCCCATGGTCCCTAGTGTGGTGATCTACCTTCAGCTGTTGGCTATCTATAGCCTGTTTTTATATTGTATTGTCCATATAGTGATATCAGTTTTAACTTTCCATGCTAGTTTTAATGCTGCTTGTGATATTCTGGTCGTTTTACTGTCCTTCGTTGACAGGTTTTATAATGTACATGTAGTCCTTTTCATTGTTAAATGTTCTCGTCACGAGATGGCTGAAATATTGCCGATTTAACGTTAAATATTAACTCACTCACTCATTGTGAATAAAGATAAAGGAGGAAGCACTCCGAAATGTGGTGTTATTCATATTAAGGAATAAATCTTGCTTTTCTTATGCATTCCAGTTAAACTTAGTTGGGTGCTGATATACCAAATATACTAGCGGTTAATGGCAAAATCAGAAGGACTTAAAACATGCCATTACAAAGGACTGAAACGTAAACAGGAACTTCATGTACAGAAAAATGGGACACACAAGCATGTGTGGTGGCCATTAGGTGCCTCCCTCTGAGGGTGTGGGTTCGAATCCCGGATGGGACTCAACTCCAAAAAGTACTAGAATTTGTACCGCAGTAAGAAAGTGTAATCCCAAATAAAACATACGTTATATTTCCACAAGTCGTCAAGCAGGTCCGATACGAACCCCATTGAACATTTTTGGAACTATCTTGGATACCAAGTTCGATCAAGAGATCATCCAGCCTGAAGGAATTCGAGGCTGGCAGATGTTTTCCGTGCAAGGGGTGGATACTAGTTATGTGGTCGTCAGTTTTTGGTTACAATTATGATGGCCATCAGATTGGTGTCGTTGTTATGGTGACTATACTGTTGATAGTTGTTGGTGTATACCTCTCAGATATGACCCATGGATCAATGAATGTCTTACCCAGCTGTCGTATTTCGTATTTCTTGCAAAAATAATTGCTCTTGACAAGTTTCATAGGGTGGGAGAAAAGAGGGTCATATACGGTACCTTGTGTTGTTCTGGCTGCTACTGTTTGCCCAGGACACAGAGTTGGTGATTTCTGGTGTGTTGTTGAAAGAGTTTGAGGACATATTGAAACCTGGACATTGATCAGTCGGTGCCAAAGGCAGGTAGGTAGACGGTGCGCCACTGTCTGAGAACATGGAACCAACACACAGCCACAGCATAACTCCGACACCAACCACAAGCCCAGTGATGGCTCCCTGTTAAGAATTTAGTTTAGAGTGAGTTCTGGTTTCATAGGTACATTTACAGGCTTTAACAGGCATTTACACACTGCACAAGGTGAATCGTGTTCGTTAACGGTTCATAAAACGACTCGTCGTATATCTGTGTAACACAGCAAGGATTATGTTGCAGATTTACTTTTGAGACACATAAAGACACATTTCAACATTTTGAGACACATCAGAAAACAATCTGACAAATGACACGATATAACGAGTGAATAACGTTAACATACCTTTGTATTGACAAAGGGGAAAAAGATTCCTAAGAAGAACATTGCCAAAAGCGGTGGATCAGTAGCAGCCTTGAAGGTATATATTATCTGCAACGTAAACAGAAGCAAAAAAAACCTTTCCGCATTCATAGAAAATCTTTCCTGAAAGCCGAGTTGATTGTACAATTGCGAATATATCGCAATTGCCATGTTGCCTATATGGATTTGTGGGGAAAGCTGTCTCATAAAGAATCTATGTTAGGAACCATCCAACGCTATATTTGTAAAATGTTACAGTGTTTTTGACAGGTGTATGCCTAATGAAGTTATAGATGAACCTGGTATTGTATCAAGCATGTACAGATCAACGTTCTATTTTGCTACTTGGTGTAACATCTCTATTAACCCCATGGATGACAAGTTCTTGTCAGGCGCACATTTTCATAAGGTTTGTGAACGTTATGCGAGAATTGCGCTCGCATGGTCCTGGATCTGCGTACGGCTATAAAATTACACAGAAATGTAGAATATATAGTATCCTATCCGTTGGTATAAATATAACTGCGACTAACCCAGGGGTTGGGGAACTAGACGCTGCTAAATGTTGTGCAAAACCTTTGTATGCGTTACAAAACAGTAAATTTCTCCGCTTTTAAATTTATTTCATTTGACTCAGCTTGCTTACTTTTTGACACCAAAATAGCACCAATATTGTTATATGGATCTGAAATTTGGGGAGTAAACTACTTCGAAGCCATTGAAAATGTGCATGCATCATATTTTAAAAGATTTCTTACTGTAGGTAAATTTGCTTCCAACAAAGCCGTACTTGGCGATACAGGACGCTATACCATGCATATTGAGAGTCAAATGAGAGTTATCAGATACTGGATTAAACTTATAAGAATGCCTGATTACCGCTACCCGTATCAAAGCTATCAATTACTATTATCCCTAGACAAACGTGGAAAGTATTCTTGGGCTTCGGGTGTGCGAAATGTGTTATTTTCAAGCGGGTTTTCCTATGTTTGGTTTAAGCAAGATGTTGGTGATATAAAAATGTTTCTGTCAGTATTTAAACAACGAATAAAAGATTCAGAATTGGCACGCATCAGTAAATTCATCGAGTTTTCTAAGTCATTATTCACAATGTAAATCGATGTTTGGACCTGAAAAATATATTAGGGTCCTTAATGATAAGTCCCTTTTAAGAAATTTTTGTAAATTTAGAATCTCTCTACATGCCTTAAAAATACAGCGTTATAGAAAAGATAAAAATACACTAGAAGATTTATCATGTTCTTATTGTTCTTCTGGTAAAACTGAAGACGAACGTCACCTATTATTAGATTGTGAGGCATTCTCTGTTGGCCGAAGTAAGTATTTAAAATGCTTTAATGATGCCCCACAAACGATATATAAAATACTTAAATCTAATAACGATGACACTATTAAATCAGCTGCCATTTTTATTAAACATTTGATGTCCATCCTTAAATTACATGTAAAACCATAATTTCGTGTCACGTGACCAATATTTGTTAAAAAGAAAAATTAACTGTACTATGGGCCACTGGGCCTTCACTACTGAATAAAACCTGTCTGTCTGTCTGTCTGCTTTTTTATCCTGCACCATTAAAAGCACTCTGCTACGTTTTTTTCTTTAATTTGTCACCTTTACGAAAAATGTGAGAGAAGAAAATACAGCCTGATGTCTGAACGACATAACGACGTCGCAGAATTAGAAGGTTGTATCTGCAGATTTGCAAATGTTTAAACTTCTGAGATAATCGAGAAAAACTGTTTTAAACACATATTTCTTGAAATTTTGATTTGAACCTTTTCATGTTAGTAAAGTCATAACAAAGGAGTATTTTCATGCTATGTACCTTATTCATTTTAAGAGGCATTATTTATTTTTTAAAGTTTAATTTCGTTTTTATTCTGACACATGTCTCGAAGTTCGTAAGTGACACATACTGCCTTTTGATGCTTTGTATAAATCTACACTAAGGCTGTAAATGGCACTTACGGCCTTTCAAGTGACCATGATAGTCTACCCTATACGCAGAGATACGTCCAGCTGTGTATTCCCGTTTGTACACCATATTGAGGGATGCTTGTGCAGGAGTTTTTATGATATAATTGCAAATAAATCTGTACTGTGTGTAGTTTTAAACATTGTTAAACGTATCTGATGAACGGGAGGCAAAGATTGCTGGGATTTTACAAGTCTAGGATGAAAAACATATTCAAGGTTATCATTTGCATGAATCTTTACTCAACGGAGCAATATCAATCGGTATCATTACTTCAAAAAGAGCAGTGACAACTGGATATAAATGAATGACTACGAGAAGATTTCTCAGCAACATTATCCACAGGCAACAAATAACCTAAATGTTTTTCCTTCTGGAAAATAACCAGCCATTTGCAAACTGATACTCAGTTGACAAAACTGACAAAACTAGACAATTCTAAACATGGCTATGGTTTCACACAGACCAATTAAACTTAGTTACCATACATGATTCTCTGAAATAACAGTAACGCTTTTGAAACATTAAGTATATTAAAGAACTGTCAAACCTATTTGTTAAACGAATGATTAAAGAACAACACTTTCATAAACATAATTATTTCTGAGAAACCATTTCAAAGGAAGTTTTCAGCAATATTTTTCAAATATCTGAATCAGAGCTCTCCTCTTCGTCTGGCTCGGGGAGTCTGTCTTTGTTGTGGTCACCATGGGCCAGTGATGTATAGAAATACCTTCAGTTTTCTGGAATAAGGCCTTTGGAACACAAGTTTAACAAATCTCTGTATTTGGCATCGCTTATAGGTATGGCTGCAGAATACTAAGGTCTAACTTCAACACCTTTGAGGGATTTAGCACGTTGTCCAGCTGCATGTCTGATATTTGCCCTGTTGATTGAGAATGAGCTGTATTCATCTCCAAAATCATATCTGAAGAACACGTCTTGAAGCTGACTCTTTTTTCGTACGTCTGCTTTTCTCAGTTGCCTTTACGTGACGTTTCAGAAAATCACGCTGTCTTTCATACGATAATTTCCAATAGGATGAGAAAACATGGTACCTGTCTTCATCTTTGAATGCTCTGCAGAAATATTTGCATTTGCATGGACATTGTTTACATTCTCACATTGGGACTCTTTTTCCTCGAGTATTTGTGTACTCCTCTCCATTGTTTTTTTTTTCTTTTCCGTTCATTTGATTTCCATTTTTCAGGATTGCGAGTTGGTTTCATTTTACAAATACTGGTTGTATCCCCTTCTGCTGTGTCATCAAACGACGATAGCAAAGTGAGTTCGCTAGATGCAGATGTTTTATCATAAGAACTAGATTCAAGAAGGTCTGAATTGAAACTTATGTCTTCAGGAGTTGATGAACCACTACACAACTCCATGGAAGTTACAGGATACCCACTACTGTTGGATGTAAATAGCGCATTAGACAGCAAATGGCTCAGGGGTATGTCATCATCTGAGTCAAACTGGATGTCATCATTACTTGAGGTTTCCTTCATCAGTGTACACTGCCTGTTAGAAGCGTCATCTCTATCATTGAATGACCAAAGATTTACTTCATTTGATGTCAACTGTATACGTTTTGTTTTTCATTAAGTCAGATGTCTGACTATGGCTTGAGAAAGTGCAGTAATTATTACTTGGAGGATTGTCAAATGGTAGAGAGTGCTGATCTTCTCTGCTTTGCTCAGTAAAGCTTGGTATGTTATCAACATGGGTTTGAAGCACTGGAAACTGATTCAGATCGGGACGCTGTGCATGCTCACATGTACTATCTTGGATACAATATTCACTGAATGTCGTATTCGTGGAGGTAAGAGTCTTCTATGCTCTAGTGCCATCCTTCTGCTGCTCCTCACAGGTAAAAATGTTCTCTGCTCTACTGCCATCCATCTGCTGCTCACAGGTAAGATTATTTTCTGCTCCAGTCTCATCCATCAGATGGTCCTTACGGGTGAGAATCTTCTGTGCTCTGTCATCCCCTTGCTGTCCATCACTTATAAAAATCTTCTCTTCACCTCTCTCATCCATCTGGCGGTCCTTACGTAGAGGTATTTTCCCCTCTCCAGTCTCATCCACCAGCTGCTTCTCGCCGGAAAGCATCGTCTCTGCTCGGTTACCATTCACCTGCTGCTCCTCACAGGTAAGCATCATCTCCACTCTGTTACCATTCAGCCGCTGCTCCTCGCAGGTAGGCATCGTCTCTGCTCTGTTACCATTCACCTGCTGCTCCTCACAGGTAAGTATCATCTCCGCTCTGTTACCATCCACCGCCTGCTCCTCGCAGGTAGGCATCATCTCGGCTCTGTTACCATCCACCGACTGCTCCTCGCAGGTAGGCATCATCTCGGCTCTGTTACCATCCACCGACTGCTCCTCGCAGGTAGGTATCATCTCGGCTCTGTTACCATCCACCGACTCCTCCTCGCAGGTAGGCATCATCTCGGCTCTGTTACCATCCACCGACTGCTCCTCGCAGGTAGGCATCATCTCCGCTCTGTTACCATCCACCGACAGCTCCTCGCAGGTAGGCATCATCTCCGATCTGTTACCATCCACCAACTGCTCCTCGCAGGTAAGCATCATCTCTGCTCTACTGCCATCCACCAACTGCTCCTCACAGGTAAGAATCTTCTCTGCTCTACAGCCACCCATCTGCTGCTCCACAAATGCGAGAATATTCTCTTCGCTACTCTCATCCATCTGATGGTCCTTACAGGTAAGAATCTTTCGTGCCCCACTGTCATCAAAGGCAAGAAACTTCTCTGCCCCATTGTCGCCATACACTTTCGGGGCAAGAACCTTTGAAATACTGTTTTCAATTTCCTCAAAACTTGTGACAAGTGCTTCAACAAAACTATCATCTGACATCTCATCTTCATTGATGTGACTTGTAACAACAGTACCATTCTGTTGTGGAAGACTGGTTGATAGAGAGTCACTAATGGTGACGTCAATATTTTCCTTCATGCAGATACTAGCTTCATCCAAACTGTCATCAGACATGTCAGTAGCACCGATATAGGTCGCAGTAATATTCAGTGAAATATAATCTTCACCTATCTCACTAGTTTCAACCTTCTTCACACGTGACTGTTTTCCCCTTCGTTGCTGACCCACTGGTTTGATCTGTTAATTAGCACATATTATGGATTTGCAGTCAATAAGTCCAAAAAGACACGGATGGCAAACGTACAACCTTTTTACTGCACATTAATGTAACAACTTGTATGCCTACTTTAAAGTCTTCCAGATCTGTTCAACACAAAAAGCAGGAGTTCCCAGTTAACAATTCCTACAATGTCAGTTTGGGGACGTGTTAAATTCGTCCCAAAGACCAGTGTTTTATAATTTCCTAGTTTTCATTAGCATTAACCTGCAACAAAAGATGAAATTATTAGTGTATATGTATCTGTTTGAAAAACTGTGATATGACTTCCAAATCAGGTGACAAAAAGTCGCAAGTGTCAGTTACGACCCTGAAGTGATATACCAGAATCAGCAGAATGTTTACAGTTACGACTTTATTATCTGTCAAACTTTCCTCACAAAATTGACAATGATATAAACATATATTCCACATGTGTCTGTAAATATGCAATAGCAAACATACACGCAACATTATATTTCAATTATTTAAATCTCTGCATTGCTTGTAGACCGTACTTACCTAATTTCTGTCACAGTTCACACCGTGCGTGTTTCCTAGACTCGATGGTCACTTGATTTTGTAGATTCATCGCTGTGGTATTGCAAATCCACCAAAATCAAAACCTGGATACTTTGGTCCATGAAATGTAATATTTTAACTATACCATTTAAACTGTTCTTTTATAGAACTTCAAATTTGACATGATTTGCACATGTTTAATTGCAATGCATCGAGTTAGTCGGAAGTACCACTTACAACTCTTTGTTTTTCCGCCTCATCCTAAACTTAACACCAGAGGGTCGTAAGTGATGTGAGAGTGTCACTTACGTCTTTTTAATTCTACGTTCAACAGTGCACGATTTTTTTAGAAAATGCACAAGACTAATACAAGTAAAAAGAGAACAAAAAAGTTTTTTGGGCGTAAGTGTCAGATACGACTATTTAATTCTGCGACGTCGATAAGTGTATATGAAATGGATTTATGTGCTATTGCATAACGTTATACGTTCAACACTAAAAATGACCTGCAATAAATGTCAAAAACAGATTTTCTTCCATGAAAACGTCGACAGAGAGATCATGCACGTATAAACATAAGGGGGCATAACTCCGCTATGCTTTTTATATTAGATCCATATAACTAAGATCTCATGGAGAGAATTCGCTGTGGATACGTACGGTATATTTTCGTTGTTTTGTTCACAGTGAACCGAATTATTCCAATACAAAGGTAGCCAATGTGAGCGGATTCCTTTTGGTAGTGTCCTAATATATCAACAATTAGACGGTTTTACTACGTATCTTATTGTGAGCAACACGCGCACCTGTCTGGCATCAATTTGAGGTAAATGGAAAAAAATATTTCACAACACCCGAATATTCATTGAATATTCATTTAGAAAATAGACTTTTCTTCTTATGATTCTGTAATTATTTCTCTTCATAAGTATACACTGAAAGGTACAAAGAGAGGTATGCTTTTAGTATGGAACTATTAGAATATGAGTGTATTATTGAAAACAATGATAATGAATCATAAAACGCTTCTGACAAACTCGCACCTGGTCAATCAATTTTCGTAATTGTTTTGTCCATAAAAACGACACAAATTCAGTGAACACGACAATTCCTTAAATATGTGTGCCTATACATTTCATAAAATGTATAAATCATTTTCATTAATATTATCAGTTTTACTTACAAGGTTGAATTAAATCGCTGTTTATTAACCTGTTCATATGAAACTGCAATATTAGTCACAACGTACTGAATATTGAACATCACAGGAACTAAAGCACATGTTGCAGTAATGGCTGCGTGTGATCTTGCATGTGTAGAGGCTGATAATGTGGCATAGTACACTTAATGAATCAATTTCCCATGTAAATATACATAAAAAGCACATACCATATATCCACATATGATGTTGAACAAGGATATGCAAACGTAGATACTGAAATTAGTTTCATTAAAAATATGTGAACGAAACGCAAAATATACATCATAATACTGAATACGTAACCGGAATGATAGGACGATTTTGTTTTCTCTTGTTCAACCGACCTTCACTTCAAAGAAATTGCCTAAAATGTCCAACTGTGTTGACGTGTGACATCACCGCCGATGGCGCTGGACGGAAACTTTCCGAAAGTGCTACGCGGTGTAAAATCGGACTTTTTTTCAAACAAGCGCAGTTTTTCGAGCACGGCGTTCGTTCTCATACACAGTACCTTTCGTATCATTATATCTAGACAGTTGGTATTGGTGACAAAGACCATTTGTAATTTGATTCTAAGATGTATGGGGAATTCAATGATGCATTTGTCGCTGCTGACTATGAATTATTCGTGATGTAATAGGCGTCTCAATACCGGCCTTCTCGAAACGTGATTTTGTAAACACTATCCAATATGGCGGAAAGCGCACTTCGGCGTTCGTGTAAGTGTATTTTCGAAAACATCCCAACCGATTCTAGGAACATCGGTGACGTTTTAGAATTATCATTACTGGTTACATGAAAACTTGATATCAGTGGTCATTAATATGCTATTTTTGAAATTCAATACTACCAGTATTTATCCGACTTTCACATTTCAAAACACAGCAAATTACGCTGTGAATCGCGATTTTGTATGTTGTGAAAAATGGCGACATTTACGACGAAGCCTATTTTGAAAGGTAATTTGCAAGCACTTTAGCTTGGTCTGAGATAATAGTGGATGGTATCAAGAAATAAACATTTTTCTGCCGAATTCAAAACTGAAGGATATATATGTGCGTGACATATTGGACGTGGGTTAAAGAGAAAAGAACACATATGTCGCTGTGGCATCCATGGGTTAAAGTTCCTTTCTAACAGTTGTTTTTACATAGAATCTTGCAATATGACAATGAAATTATGGTTGGCAGAAAGCATGAACGAGGTATGAAATTTCCTACATTTCATATAATGGAATTATTACCTAAATATGATATCCAGGGCAAAATTAGACAACATGTAGTATGTTCTAACTGTTTATGTAGAAAGAAATGGTCAAGAGTGGTACGGGAAAATGTCATACAAGGTTATTGTAACGGGTTTAGGGTGGAGGAGCGTGGCTGTGAGGATATTTTACGGTTTGGTTCCACCTCAATCGTCAGTTTACTAGATATATGCAAAACGGATTAAAAGAAAATTCTAACAAATAAATAAGGTCAATGAAAATCTTTACTCTCTGTTGTTTGTTATTTCTACATAAACTACAATTCAATTTAGAGATAGGGAAACTGCAAGACGAACTTAAAGTTTGCAGGTCTAACGGCTTGTCCGTTACGCCAATCCAGAAAAATCTATCATTTCTGCAATTTCTATATTTTTAATTCCCCAAATATAATTATTATGCACAAATGCATTGCTCAGATTGCAGCACCGTAATTATTACTAATTCTAACGTAAAACTCTAAAATACCTGTGCAACTGGAAAATTTCCTAAAAAGTATCTCAGTCCGAAACATCTACAACTTACATTGGCCTGTTAAGTCACCAACTCCTTTAGAACGACAGCATGTTATATGTGACGTCATTCTACTTCCGGTGACCAAGAAGCAGAAGCCACCAAACGTTAGAGCGAAAAGAATGCAGTCTAACATCCAAACAAGACGTGACATTACTTAAAACGGATTTAGTGTACTTGATATCACTTCCGGAAACCCTTCTGCATGAGTAGTTTTTAATATTAATTTGTAATTTCGTAGATTTAATGTCTAAAACAATCTCTGAATCAACAACACATGTTTTGATGACGAAATCACCTGGAGATCACGGGACGATCTCTCGAGCGAATCATAACTGTTAAATCTTACGAAACAATATATGAATTGAACTTGAACCACAATAAACAATGTTTATACATACACAACGTTTATATGATAAGATAAAATCTTTGGCGTTTGACAGTCCAAGATACTACAAAAGCATTGACTTTCTAATTAACTGGGTCTTGTCCCCATTCAAGAATAAGGCACTGAAGAACATGGTATTTTAAAGCATGCCCTTATGCTTTGTAAGACAAATATGTCATGTACATTTCTGATGTATCATGTACAAGCAATACCGCTGTATATTATATAGTTGTAATCTTCAAACTTTGGAGGAAATAAAGAATATCTATCTATCATGAGCATATATTTATTTCAGCAGTATTACAGCTGTATGATATTGTTTGATAACGCTCGTGTTTATGTATTGTGTCCAAGTAGTATTGCTAAAGGCACGCAGGACTATGCAAAGATACTGAAATCCATTAGAAAGGCATCGCAGTATTATCATTCATCATGCAATATGCAAAACAAATTTTGTAACCTTGCCACCTTTGACAAATAAACGCAATGCACACCAAAAGGTACAATTGTTGACTTTGCATTACGCCATGTTTATCAGCTGTTGAGAGAAAAAGGAGACGTTTGGTTTCTTGAGATTAGTTTGTCAACAGGTCAAGTGACCACAAATTCAAAAGTCAACAATCGTCAGCTTATCACAGAGCCAACGACAAACTGGCGCAACCAATCATCGACCACGCACTGTGCAAACACCTCTGACGTCACTGCCCAGAACAGCCACTACCATTCGTCAGTCCCAAGACGTTCGTGACGCTGTCTGTGTGAAAGTGTGGAGTGCAAGTAACATTTCAGTTTCACCCCCGTCGAGTGAGTAAATGAGTTAATATTTAACGTCACAGCGTCAATATTTCAGCCACATCGTGACCAGGACAATGTAACTTATATCAATAAGTTAAGAACATCAAAAAAAAAAAAACAGTCATCGAAGGACAGTAAAACTACTAGGGTATCACACTTCTCAATTTGTAACAGCTACGCTGTCATAAATAATGCAACAATACAGTCAACAGTACAACATATATAGATTTGAAGGCTGATCACCATACTAGGGACCATGCGGACTTACAGTACCTTTGCTACCCGCATGGACCCTAGCTGGATTTACATCACCCCATCAGCCGTTGGTGATTAGTCATAACTTATAAAAATGCTACGTTTGAAAATAGTCGGTACTTCCCTCGTTTGATGGTAATTTACGGTGCACTAAACTGATGAGAGGTATTTTTGTTCCCCTGTTGACTGATAATTTCAGTGTCATTAAGGACAAGTTCACTTCATTTATCAGGGAGATAAAACTTTGTATCCCGGTGATGCGTTTCTTATGAAGTATATGGTAGTGTTTCCATATCAACATATCCCATGAATACAAATACCATAATAAAGGATAAACTGGGCGAATCAATGATGTCATCGAATCAACTTCAACTCGACGGTCTTACAACGTGTGTGTCTCCTGAGAACTGCGTTCCTGTGTTTCCTACTCTTACTGTTCTGAAAACAAACGACACCTGTTTGAACATACCTGGTTCAGGGTTTTCGCTCCAAGCAGTGATACAAGGATCGCAGCAAGGGAGCCCAAAACACCAACAAACACCACTGGAAAAAATAAACGAAAGAAGGAATTATTTCATATTTGTTCATTTGTGTGTTCATAATATCTGATAGTTTCTATTCTGCTTCAATGCCAATTTAATGACGAATGTGACCGTGTCACTTAAGTAACGGCATTGAGTCTGGTATAATCATGAAAGTGTCTAGGAAAAAATACGCATAAAAGTTTTTCCATTGCTTGTATCACCAAAACCAAATATGGCATGGTAAATACGATAAAAATTACCTTATCAAACAGGTGTTACACCCTTCGCGTATCTCGTGGCTTGCCACACTGCTCTCATTACTTATCACCATGATTGCTTTGTGGTTATGGGAACCGTTTTGACGCTTCTGTTTAATGCATTCAGATTTCCATAACTTAACTCACATATGAGCCTGAGCCTACGTTTATTTGATCTACCTGTCGTCTTTGCAGCAATGACTCCTTTGTACTCTGGCGTATTCGGTCTCCATGGTTTGATCAGATCGTACCAAATGATACTGGCCACAGCTGAGAGACAAGAAGAGATGGTGCTGGAACACAAAGAGCATTGTCAAACTACCCCCTACCATAACCATAGTTTATCTAACCATTGTATATAGGAAGATCTGCATATCTTTATCTTGGCTCCCACATCTTCTAAAGCTGAGGAAGGAATGACAAATTTTCACAAGAAGACAGGTTTTCACATACAGTTGTGTTATCATCTAATTGGAAACACTGTATTTAATGACAATCAATATTCTATATCCTCTCTCTACCTACAATCGCCATCGGCTGAAGGGATGGTATACATCTAACTAAGGTCCACACAGGTTGCAAATCCATTGTAAGGCCCCATGAAATCCAGCTTTGGAGATTCGAGCTAAATTTGTATTTATTGATAGTGTAATATTCTAGTTGGCTTTAGAGACTCTCATTCGGGTTTTTTTCATAATTTACAGGTATTTATGGTGAATTCAAAATTTGTTTAGTCACATGGGTGAAATATTGCCAGTGTCACTGTAAATCTCACTGACTCACTGACTCACTCACACACTCTCAACATCTTTCAATATCCTACCTAAGAGACGCACTGGTCAGTGCGGCTAAAAACAGTCCTGGCAGTCCTGGCTGATTCTGGAATAGTTCTAGGATCAGGAAGGGGATTATCTGTGAAATGATTAATGAGGACGTCAGTCAAAATTGTAAAATAAATGCGTAGGTACCACATTTAGAGATTGTCTATCTCTCAACCTTGTTTGTACATATACTCATAGAAACAAATAAGGGAACATTTGAAAATACAGGTGTTCCTTTATTTATTTCCACTAGTTCACCAACATTGCAAAATATTTTCCTTTGTACCTGATTTGGACTTCCCACTTGTTTGGACGCCACAGGGTCGCATCCTTTGTGAAAGAAGTAGCCAAACGCAACAATTCCTTCAGCTAAGGCCATGCTAATCACGATCGTAAATCCAGGAATCGTTAGAAGAAGCGCTCTGCGATGGAAAATTAATAATGAATTGTCTGTTAATATAAGTCCTGAATTCATTTTGGAGAGGGGGAAACAAGGACGATACGTTTATAGAGGAGGGCAAATTACTTCTCTGAGAGAAGCAAGCACTCTTCTTTGTCATTTACACAGAGAAAACAGAGCAGCTGTTTCTGCAGTTGTATCTTGTTGGTACTTATGAACAGTTTAACAGCAAACTCGGCACTCACACAATGGACAGGATCCGTTTCTTTGCTTGGCTGGGGTGTATTACCTTATCTCTTTTGATATATTTTCATTCCCCGTTTACTTACCGCCTACATTCTTTGAGGGATTTTGTTGAGGAAATCCTTTGCAATACAGCAGGACTAAACAGAAACCCAAAGCCTGTAAGGATTCGACCAAAATACAGGTTCCATACTGTGTGTCGCACCGTAGGGTCGGGATCCATACTGAAGAAAATAATACTTTCTATGACTAGTGTTAAGATACACTTGTTGATAGCAAGGAAGCTGATGCAAACAGAGCATCGTATCAGTAGCATGTCTAAGTTGACTTCGATAGCTAAAACGGATGCAGTGGGTGGACTGGTCATCGTCCATCGCTCATACAGTCTTCTCCGACCCTCACGTGGAATCTCTTACAACTATGGTGATTTAGCTATGCATTTCAGTATACGTTAATACTTATGTCGCAATGTCATAACTGCAGTATTCATAACGAATAAAAAAAACATTTCACAGTCACGGACAAAACTGTGAATCCGTGCAACAAGGATGAGTTCATGAAGCCCACCTGGATGCCCTCACCTGAAGTCCAGTCTGCCTGTTTCCGCTGCGCGAACCCAGACCTCAGACACTCCTCCCCCGTCAACGGTTCCCTGCACACATAGGAACATGTATTCTTAACATATGATTATGGAGCATGTCATGTTACAGTTGGTGACTGGACTCAGTCAAAATACATACACTAAACAATGGTTGTTGAACTGGAGAATAGCTCACGTTGAACTTTATGATGTTAGACATAATCCACGAAACGGGCCACCATCGCATCATAGTGTTTATTGTGACAGAATGCTTGCAAAATAGCACCCTAATGTAATAACATTCGTAAAATCTATTGATTATTAGGTCTTACACAAAGCAACAATCAGCAGCACACCTTTATTGACACTGCAAGCAGTCCGGTGATCATAATCATGAACTGTAACACATCCGTCCAGATAACAGCCTTCAGACCACCCTGATTTGACAAAAGATTTGAAACATTTTGTTATCATAGCAGCTGTTGTATACATGTTGACCCCATAATTACGGGAGATACATGTTTCTAATGAGTGAGTGAGTTTAGTTTTACGCCGCTTTTAGCAATATTCCAGCAATATCACGGCGGGGGACACCAGAAAATGGGCTTCACACATTGTACCCATGTGGGGAATCGAACGCGGGTCTTCGGCGTGATGAGCGAACGCTTTAACCACTAGGCTACCCCACCGCCCCTGTTTCTAATGAAGAGTGGGTACGTTTCATTTCAGACCGAGGAATTGCTAATACAAGACACTATTATGGATGACAACTTCGTCTGGTGGATAATGAACATAGGTAACATTGCAGAATATATACAGGTATACATGAAGCCAGAGAGGTAATATGTAAATAAATGTAATTAGGTATGTAATATCACAGAAGAGAGACGAAAGGAGGAAAGTTTTAACAGTACATAGTTGTTTACACAGCTGATAGATTGAGAGTCTGTGAGTCCTTGTTGACACACCAGGCAGAGGGTAGGTACACGCCTTGATCTCTATTGATCTGAGGTTGTAATCTTCTGATGTTGATTGCTTCCCAAAGCTTCCTTCTCCGCCAATCACTGATGTTGGAAGCCAGGATCTCGGTGTTTTTCCACTTGATGGAGTGTTTTGGATAGTTGACGATGTGTTCAGAGAGGGCCGATTTCAGATCTAATTTTCTTACTGAAGTTTGGTGCTCTTTGAGTCTGATGTTGAATGGTCTGCAGGTTTCACCTATGTAGCTGCTGCCGCAATCACAGTTTATATTGTAGATGCAGCCTCTGGGGTTGGGGTTGGTTTGATCACTGCCTCCTCTTTGAAAGAAGTTGTCATCCATAATAGTGTCTTGTATTACCTCACCAACTTCTGAATGCCCTTGAAGAATTTCGAGGAATTGCTCACTAACACAAAATCTAATAATTGCAACAAAACCAAATTGTGCGTAGTTACGTGAAATCGACAGACCAACACTGATAATTTATCTCATGATTTTGAAATAAGAAAGTTGTCTAACAATCGATCCTTATTTTGTTTTCACTTTTTTCTCTGTTCTTTTTATTTGGGGACCACTTGCTGGTAGAAAAATCAGGTGTGCGAGTTGCACATGTAAAAATGAAATTTCACTGCACATGCTTGTTGATTATCAATCTGTTCTACCAGTTTCCCCTTTCGTAAAATATACCGAAACGCGAAAACACAGTAATGATCGTTTGCTCAACAACTTGCTATTCGGGTGTCCAAAATTATGACAACTTGACTGTGCACAACTTGGATTTGATGCAATTATTACATTTTGTGTTAGTGAACAATTAATTAGTCTCACATGAAATCAAACGGTATGTACAGAATGCCACAATATTATCCACGATCGCCATTATGTCTGCATAATATGTCTCCACAAAATATACCATTAAAAGCAATAATTATTAGTGGCGACGAAATACGCTTCCCGTAATCTACGTTTATACCTACTATGGTTGTATAGATGATAGCCACGGCGGCTGTTGCCACAATAGATCCATACGTAGAAAGCCCGATCACTGGCAATAATAAAGACTGCTTCAGGAAAACTCATCAAAAGATAAATGCAATTTGCAATGTACGTATGTACGTATTTTATGTCATAGTGGAACAATATGGTTTTTTTCTTTAGAGGTTTTTTCACTTACACACTTTGGCTAATTTTAGGAACATGGCAAATGAAATTTTTAAAAATTCTGTGTATATGCTAGTTTAAAGCTAAATCAGAATATTCACGAAATACTCACAACATCACATTATGGTGAAAATTCGAGATAACTGCCTTTACCACACAGAATTAGTTGAATATAAAACACAATAAAGCGTCATATTGTCGTCAGCAGAGGCACGCATGCACATGTCTATCCCCGTCAAATTCTTATCCAATATTTGAAACATTTAAACTTAGGGTACAATTAAAAATAATATTATTTAAGAAACACAGTAAAGAAAATATATTTTGTTAATGAATTAGTTGTATCGTTTGTATTAGTATATGGACAGTATTCACAGTAATATTAAGAGATCACACACTTGCTTGTAGAGCGATAGCCTGACCATAAAGCACAATACTGATGTACTGGATCTGGAAAACAGCGTCACAAATTATCAGCTATGTAGTGATGGCAGTGAACATACAAATATTTACAATATTACATTGTTGGTTGTTTTCCATTGTTAAACTATAGGGCTGTTAAAAACATAAATCCTCCGTTCATGGCTACAACAAAGAGATATGATTCGTCAGTTCATGTCACACAACTCTGGGGAAAACGTTACATCACATGAGTATATCAGTATATCAACGACAGAAGAACCCTGCTCTCATTAAAGTATAATGGGTTGTTTTACATCAGGAATTTTATTGGTTGAGGCCTCAAGTGTTCACAGTCCAATCATTAATACTGTCTCGGTATGTTTGTCACTACGTTCAATTAAACACAATCTGACTGAATGGAAAACAGTAAATATTCAACGATCAGACATTATAAAATGGTACTTACAAAACTCAGGCAGGAAATAAGATTGGCAAGTACTCTAAGACGGCGGGACTTGAAGCGCCTTTCATAATACTGGAAAATGGATGTTCGGATCATGGAAAATGTCATTTAATGCAAATTTTATACATGTCAAAGTTAAAATCAGTTATTGGTTTTAATCTGTTTTACCTCAAAGGGAGTCGACAAATTGAGTCTCCTTAAAAAACCTAAAATAAAAAAAATGCTGATCAGCATTCCAGTTTCGCTTCCAAGTTCACTGAGTATCCATTGTATACCATGGACGTAGGACTCAGCAGGTGTTCCCAGCATCATGACAGAGGATTCATATGTCGCCAGCAGAGACAAGGCTACAGGGATACAAGACATGGACTGTCCAGCGATGAAGTATTCAGATGTATTGCCCCGCTTTCTGGCCATTATTGCATAATATATCCCGATACTGATTGAAGCAGTAAGCATCAACCCGAAGACAGCGTAATCCGCGATCCCAAATGATGCCGTTGACATTATATCTTTTGAAATACAGTTGGACAGACTATGCGCTGCGTGTAAAGGTCAGTGCTCAGATGAACTGCGCTGTGCTCACTAGTGTCAGCACTGAAGGAAGATATACAGTCATTTGGGCGAGTGACGTGATGTTACATTGGCATGTCGTGTTATAATGTTATTTAAGACCTACGTATCTTTGTAACATGATCAGATTTCACTCTTATGCCTTTGCTTTGATAATGAGATCCAGTTCGCTTTTCATGTTAATATCTTGCAAGCATGGCATTCCATTCCGTCGTGGCTGGATATGTCACGTTTAACACCAAAAATAATCTGCTGTCTATAGAATTATGACGAAGTCACATATTGTGAAAATGTAAAAAATGTAATCACAATTCATAGTATTAGGTGTTTTGTGTGTTTTTACTGTAACACGTGTAACGGGTTTGGCTCTGTGTTCACAACACAACTTCGTTGAGGCTTTGAGTCCGGTTTTATTTACTGTACATGATAATGTTTATGTGCATATAGTTCCCCATCAACATATCTATTTCATTAAATTCATTTCATGTCATTGAACGTTGGTTTGGATAATTAACAACTGTAATACTGCCTCTGAACGAACTGAAATCAAATGGACATCACAGAACTATTGGTTCATTTGCATACTGAAATCCGTAGGAATGTAATTGTGGAATGCAAATGGCATCTTCAAAGCAACCATGAAATATCTCAACATGTCTTGGAATTCATATGATTGCATCACACTGACCCCAGCGGTGAGACACCAACGTGCACCAACAAAGCACCAACCAAGGACCTAAAATAGGTATGACTTAATAAGCTTTTAGAAATACTAATTCTAACCAGTAAAGTAAACGTACAATTTGTTTGGATTCGAACATAAGTCCGAATCTATTGCAAGTGAAACTTCCTGCCATGGCCTTTTAACCAGCTTGTCAGGTTAGGAGAAAGACAGCAATTGAACAAACGTCACACTTTCCTAATGCATTTAAATTCAAAATCCAATCAAGATGTTGCACATATTCAGCTAATCAAAGCAACGGACAAGGCAGCATAGGAACTGCTTTTGACCCATGGCCCAGTGCTAGCAAATAACGCATGGACTTGTGAAAATATAAGCGTTTCAAATGACAATTGTATTATTCGGTACGCCTTCAAAGGGGTAACATTGCAGTTCTGACTTGGTTGACACATGTTATAGCATCCCAGTTAGGTAGATGGGTGTTCATGTTGTTGATCACTGGATTGTCTTGTTCAGACTCAGTTATTTATAGACCACTGTCATATTGCTAGAATATTGATGAGTGCATTGTGAACCTAAACTCACACAGTAGACCTGGCTGGTTGCTTGATCCTACCCAAAGAAGTTCAAAGATGGACTTTGATGGGTCCCCACCACAAAGTGTGCAAATGTTTAAAGGGGTCTTTACTGGGGAACTCGACCTCTGACGATGACGCAGCTTTTGATTATACCAAACACTGTATACTCTGTTAAGCTTTGGAGTGAGTGAGTTAAAATTTAACGTCACGTCGGTAATATTGCAGCCATATAGTGACCAGAAATCTTATAGATGCACACAATAAATACAAGTAATTAAAGAACCAGTCATCGAATGACTGTAAAATAACTAGAGTGTCACAAAAAAAGTTAAAACTAGCTAGAATCTATCTTTAAAAGCAGAAAACTATGTTAGACAATACCACGTAAAAATTGGCCATTGATCACCAACAACTGAAGGTAGATCACTATACTAGGGGCCACGGGGACTTACAGTACCTTAGCTAACTGCATGATCCCTAGATGGATTTACACCATCCCTTCCGCTACTGGCGATTGTATGCAAGTTTAGCCACGAATTAAAATGACAATAATATTACATCTAGAAGTGTGGAAGATTAATTTTACTTTGGGACTCTACCCTCTCAGCAGGACAATAATTTTACGGTACTTCAACCTCCCTTGAGGATACTGCCACTAACAATCTGAGTTATTGATTTAAAGTTCCAATCATAAAATATTGATCTATTTACAAATCAGTCAACAAATCCAGTTCTTTTAAAAATGCATTAATTAAATGAGAACTTATATTGTTAAAAAGATCCTTCATTCGTGATTTACAATAGGCATTCCTTGTGATGGAGTATTCAACACAGTCAAGCAGGACGTGCTTGACTGTGATTCTTTCATCACAAGGGATGCAGAACGGAGGATCCTCACCTTTCACTAGGTAGTTGTGGGTATATCTGGTGTGGCCAATACGACATCGTCGCATGGTGACCTCTTCAAACCTTGACTGACAACCCAGGCAGGTGTAACCGACATAGGGTTTTATTTCATGTAATTTTGTTGATACCTACCTGAGTGTCCCACTTCTCCTGCATCAGATCATGGGTGTAAGATCTAATGGTAGCTTTATAATAAGTGTAGGGAATAAGAAGTGATGTCACAGATTTGCTGAGTGCTGCCTTGGCAGCAAGGTCAACCAGTGTGTTCCAAGAAATGCCTACGTGGCTGGGTAACCAACAAAAGACGATGTCGTATTGGCCAGTAGCAAGATCAGTGTACATTTCGATAATTAAAAGTGGATGTTTACAAGAAATGGCCTGAAGGCAAGAAAGATAGTCTGAATAGATTATATATTGTTTTTGTTTAGAGTGTTTTTGAATATATTTAAGAGCCGTTAATATGGCGTTAGCTTCTGCTGTAAATATAGAACTGTTCTGTGGTAATCTAGAAGATATTGTTCTGGATCCAATGACAGTGGCACAAGCCACTGCGTCACCGTCCTTGGACCCATCTGGGAATAAGGATTTGTAATTGCAGTATTTATTTTTTAATTGATTAAATTTTCATTTGTTTCTAATTTCTTAAAAATAGTTAAAGTTAAATCAACTTGTGCCCTAACCAATTGTCAAGGGGAGACGAAAGAAGACGGGAAGGAGATATATTTTCCAGATCAATGCCAGCAGCAATAGTAAATGGCTTAATCCTGAGCCCAAGAGGCGGAACATGAGAAGATTTCTTATTGTACAAATCCTCATAGAGAGCATTGAAGACACAGTCATATGCAGGATTTGACTCATTGGAACATAATTTTGTGATATACTGTAAAGACAATTCTATACGGCGTTGGTCAAGAGATGGCTCATCAGCCTCGACATAAAGGCTGTCTACAGGCGAAGTTCTGAAAGATCCAAGACAAAGTCTTAGACCTTGGTGGTGGACGGAATCTAAAAGTTTAAGGTTGCTTTTACAGGCTCCATCATATACGATGGAACCATAATCAAGTTTAAATCGTATTAATGATCTGTATAATTGAAGGAGGGTAGCTTGATTCCCTCGACACTTTGAATTTGAAACAAACTATAACAAGTCTAGTGCCTTCAGGCATTTAGCTTTAAAGGATTTAATGTGTGTTAAGAACGATAAATGAGAATCGAAAATCAAACCCCAAAACTTGGCCTCCTTTACAACCTTGATGGGAGTGCCATTTAAAAATAGTTCAGGGTCCTTCAGTCCATTGCTTTTTTGTCTGTCTCTAAATCCTTTGAGTTTCCTGCTCAACGGGGAGGAAGGGTACCATCCCGGACCTCCTCAGCACAGATCTCCAACACCTCTCACTCATCTCCTCTACATGGATGACATCGAGCTCCTTGCCAAAGGAGAGACCAATTTGAAAGAACAGGTTCTCCTTGTCGAGTCCTTCTCTAATGATATTGGCATGACATTTGGACTCGACAAATGTAATACTCTTCATCTGAAACGTGGCAAGGTAACTATTGATGGATCGGTCAAGTTACAAGGGGGAGGAGTTATTGAGCATCTCGTGGAAGATCAGGCCTACACCTATCTTGGAATGCAAGTTCGAGACAAGCTCCAGAATGCCCTGATTCAAGATAAACTTCGGGCCGAGTATAAATCTCGTTTAAAGAAAATCTGGAGTTCAGAGCTAAATGCTCGAAACAAGATCAAAGCCACCAATACTTTTGCTGTGCCAGTCCTCTCCTACTCCTTTGGAGTAGTTGATTGGACAAAACAAGACATCCAGAGTCATGACCGCCTGACCAGAAGGATCATGTCTGATAACAGAGCACACCACCCTCGTTCCTCTCTTAATCGTTTATATATGCCAATCAATTCAGGAGGTCGGGGTTTGATTAATGTGGAAGCTCTTCATGACAGAATTTTATTGTGTACTTTTGCACATATTTATTTGTCAGATGATTCTCTGGTGATGCACGTCAAGATTCATGATGAAAGCAAGGAATTCCACAGCTATTTTAAGCGTGCCAAGGTTGTTGGACACAATTTGAAATTTGAAGTTGATTTTGTTGATGGCGATGCAAACAAGCTAGGAAGGCAAGGAAAAAAGCAGAACATTATTTCCGTCGCCATACTATGGTGCATAATTTAAATAAATTTAAAATTTTAAATGCTAAAGCACGTCGTACTTTTAAACAGAATAAACGCCAATCTTGGCAAAATTATGTATCCAAAATAAATTCACGGACACCCATGTCCAAGGTATGGAACATGGTCCAGAAAATTAAAGGTAAGGGTACTAAATCTACAGTCCATCATCTTAAACATGGAGATCAGTTACTTACGGATAAATCAGATATTGCGAATAAACTGGGTGAAACCCTCGCTAAACACTCTTCCTCTTCAAATTATTTACCTAAATTCCAGCAGTATCAAAAACAAGAAGAAAAGAAAACTATTAATTTCAATTCAGATAATGGGGAAGATTATAATGAAACATTTTCTATTCATGAACTCCATACTGCTCTTGATCAAGCTCATGACACTGCTACAGGAGCTGATAACATACATTATCAACTCCTGAAGCATTTACCAGAATTCTGTTTAGAGACGCTCTTATCAATATTTGATGATATTTGGACATCCGGGAAATTTCCTTCTTCATGGCGTGATGCTATAGTGGTACCAATACCTAAACCTGGACGTGATCATACGGATCCATCCAGTTATCGTCCGATTTCATTAACTAGCTGTGTTTGCAAGACCATGGAACGCATGATAAATAATCGACTTGTTTGGTACTTGGAAACAAATAACCTTATCACAGATATACAATGTGGTTTCCGTAAAAACAGAAGTACCGTCGATCACTTAGTGCGTTTAGAATCATTTGTGAAAAACGCGCTGATTAATAAGCAACATGCTGTGTCTATCTTTTTTGATCTTGAGAAGGCATATGACACAACCTGGAGGTATGGCATTCTGAGAGATCTACATGATTTCGGTTTGCGTGGTCGTTTGCCTCAATTCATCGGCAATTTTTTAAATAACCGACAATTTCAAGTCCGCGTAGGTTCTACCCTGTCTGATCATTACAATCAGCATCAGGGTGTTCCACAAGGCAGTATTTTGTCAGTCACACTTTTTAGTATAAAGATCAACAGTTTATCTAAAGTTTTAAACGATTCCATTGATGGATCCTTATTTGTGGATGATTTTAATATTTCTTGTCGTGGTAAAAATATGCATACCATAGAGCGGCAGTTGCAGTTATGTTTAAACAAAATAAATAAATGGTGTCTTGAAAACGGCTTTAAATTTTCTAAATCGAAAACTAATTGCATACATTTTTGTCGTAAGTACAAACCACATAAAGACCCTGAACTATCTCTAGATGGCACTCCCATTAAAGTTGTCAAGGAAGCCAAGTTCTTGGGATTAATTTTTGACTCACACCTTACGTTTCTGCCTCATATTAAATCTCTGAAAACTAAATGCCTGAAAGCACTTGATTTGTTGAAAGTGGTATCAAATTGTAAATGGGGAGGTGATCAAGCTACCCTTCTCCATCTATATCGATCACTTGTCCGTTCTAAACTTGATTATGGCTCCATCGTATATGGTGGAGCCTGCAACAGCAACTTAAAAGTATTAGATTCTGTTCATCATCAAGGTCTAAGACTTTGTCTTGGGTCCTTTAGAACCTCTCCTGTTGACAGTCTATATGTTGAAGCCGATGAACCATCTCTTACACAACGTCGTATAAAATTATCTTTACAATATATCACAAAGCTATACTCTAACGAATCTAACCCTGCATATAACTGTGTTTTCAATCCTCTCTACGAGGACTTGTACAACAAAAAGTCTTCTCTTGTTCCACCTCTCGGGCACAGAATTAAACCCTTTCTTTCTTCGGCCGGCATTGAGCTGGAAAACATAGCTCCTTCCCGTCTTCTTTCTTCTCCTCCTTGGCAGTTGGTTAGGCCACAAGTTGACCTAACATTAACGACTTTTAAAAAATCAGAAACGAATGAATTACAGTATAAACAAGAATATAATCAACTGAAACATCAATATAGCAATTACAAACCCTTATTTACAGATGGATCCAAGGACGGTGGCGCAGTGGCTTGTGCCACTGTCATTGGATCCAGAACAATATCTTCTAGATTACCAGATAATAGTTCTATTTTTACAGCAGAAGCTAACGCCATATTAACAGCTCTTAAATATATTCAAAGACACCCGAAACGTAAACAGTATATAATCTATTCAGACTCTCTTTCTTGCCTTCAGGCTATTAAAACTCTTTCTTGTAAACATCCACTTTTAATTGAAATTATTGAACTGTATAATAATCTTGCTACTGGCCAATACGACATCGTCTTCTGTTGGTTACCCAGCCATGTAGGCATTTCTGGTAACGCAATGGCCGATCTTGCTGCCAAGGCAGCACTCAACAAATCTGTGACACCACTTCTTATTCCCTACACTGATTATAAAGCTACCATTAGATGTTATATCCGTGACCTGATGCAGAAGACGTGGGACACTCAAGTAGGTATCAATAAATTACATGAAATAAAACCGTATATTGGCTACACCTACTTGGGTTGTCAGTCCAGATTTGAGGAGGTCATTATGCGACGATGTCGCATTGGCCATACGAGGTATACTCACGAGTATCTATTAAAAGGTGAAGATCCTCCGTTTTGTATCCCTTGTGATGAAAGAATCACAGTCAAGCATGTCCTGCTTGACTGTGTTGAATATTCCATCACAAGGGATAAATATTTTAATTCACGAACTTTGAAGGATCTGTTTAATTCTGTTAGCTCTCATTTAATTATTGCCTTTTTAAAAAAATTAGATTTGCTAAATGAATTGTAAATAGAAAACTATTTTATGCTTGGAAGTTTGAATTAGTAACTTAGAGTGTTAGTGGCTGTATCCTCGAGGGGGGTTAAAGCACTGTAAAATTATTGTCCTCCTGAGAGGGTACGTAAGTCCCAAAACATTTGAAGTCAAATTTGATCTTCCATTTTGTCTTAGCCGTAGAATATGTGTCATTTTAATTTGTGGCTAATCTTGCATACAATCACCAGCAGCTGAGGGGATGATGTAAATCCAGCTAGGGACCATGCAGGTAGCAGAAGTACTGTAAGTCCCCATGGCCCCTAGTATGATGATCTACCTTCAGTTGTTGGTGATCTATATAGCCTGTTTTTATATTGTTTTGTCTCAATAGGAATATTAGTTTTAACTTTTCACGCTAGTTTTATTTCTTATTGTGATATTCTAGTTGTTTTACTGTCCTTCGTTGACAGGTTTTTATGATATACATAGATTCCCTTTTAAGAATGCTCTCGTCACGATATGGCTGCAATACTGCCGATGTGACGTTAAATGTTAACTCACTCACTCACTCACTCGAACCTTTACCCTTGATACGTTGAATCATATCCCACACTTTTGAAATCGGTGTACGAGAACTGATTTTGGAAACATAGTTGCGCCAAGACTGACGTTTATTTTGTTTGAATGCACATCGAGCCTTGGCATTTGAAAGTTTAACTTTGTCTAAATTATGGACTGTAGGATGTCGACATTCAGCTATTTTTCAGCTTTCTTCCTACACTTTCTGGCTTGTTTACATTCATTGGTAAACCATGGTTTACGAATGTGAGGATTTGCAGAGGACTTAGGTATTGTGTGATCAGCTATGGCATTGAGCTTATCTGAAAATAACTGAATTGGTTCTTAGGTATTATTAAAATGGTCAGGAGTTAGATTTGAAGAACACAATACCTCATACAGGGGCCAGTTTGCTTTTTTAAAATTCAACCTAGATGACGATGATTCAGCATGTGGGCTGATCGCTTTCGGAACAGTGGGAAAATTGTCACTGCCACAAAAGTCGTCATGAACTGACCATTCAAATTCAGTTAATAAGTTCGCATCTGTAAGAGAAAGGTCCAGCGCTGAATACGTTCCAGTGGCAGGATGTAAGTATTTGAATCGTCATTGAATATGCACAGATTATTGTCATTTATGAATTCCTCGAGTATTCTCCCTTTGCTGTTTGTATTTATGCTTCCCCAAAGAGGGTTGTGTCCATTCAGGTCCCCCATGATAATGCAGGACCTAGGAAGCTGATCGTATAGCTATTGAAGATCAGATTGTTGCAGTGTTGTAGATGGAGGGATATACAATGAACACAGAGTAAATACAATGTGCATTGTCAACCGTACAGCTTGGAGATTTGTCTTATGAGGAATGGAGCTGCTTATCCCATCCTGACGGATCAAAATAGAAGATCCTCCTGAAGCCTTATCTCCTGGTGGAGAGAAGGAATGGTAACAGTTGTATCTTCTTAAAGCAAAGACGTCAGTATAGATTTAAGATACGTCTCTTGGAGAGAAACTGCTATGGGCTGAATATCTTGGACTAATAATTGTACTTCATTGAAATTTTTCCTGAATCCTCTGCAATTCCACTAAATGAGATTTGAGCCACTCATGGGGGCTGAACTGGGGATCTAAGACATATAGAAGGGCCACTCCCATGCAAGATACAGTGTGAGGAAGTGATATCCATCTCAAGCGGCTAAAATGAATTATGAACCGTCACAGGGGCTTCCAAAGTGGAAGGCACCTCCAAATGCATAAGCGTTTTACCCTTTTGTTTGTAAATGTTTCTTTTTATTTCTTGATAGTTGACTTTTCTCATTTTCTTGGTCACTTGTAAATGAAAGGTATTGACAGATAGCGGTTCAGAGAGATCGTCTGTCTGAGAGGCTGATGATCAATTCTGCAAAGTTGGAGATGAGATAAATTTATCAACGCTGATCTGCTTATCTGTCACCCGAGACAAATCTGTTTGACATGAGACTGATTGTCTTGTGACAACAGGTGAAACTTGAGTTTGCTGAGTTAAGGAAACTGCAGCGGAGTAAGTAAAAGCAGTAGACTGAGTTACAGTGGAAACTAATTTTCTTGCTTGAATGAAAGAGGTATTGTTTGTGTACTTAACTTTGAGGATTTTAGAATGGGTTTCAAAACAGGGACAGGATTTGGATGATGTTACATGCTGTCCGTGACAGTTAGCACACTTGATTTCATTATTGCAGTCAGAGCTCTCATGCGCCCCGCAGCAACGGACACAGATAACCTTGTGATTGCAAGTCTTGGTACCATGACCAAATCTTTGGCATTTAAAACATCTCAGTGGTGTTGGTATATAAACTTCCACAGCAATGTTATAATACCCGGTCTTTATAGATTTGGGCAAAGAGGACAAGCAAATGTAAGGTGGTATGTGTGTGCTTTCACAATAGTGTCATCCTGCTTCCTAGTGAACCGTTTTACACCTTGACTTTTTAAAGCAGCAGATCTTCTGTCATGTCAGACAGACACTTTGCATAATCCCACACTATTCCTCTACATGAATTGAGTGACTAGTGCACCGAGACAACAACCTTGGTGTTAACAAATTGCTGAAGGTTCAGCAAATTGACAGATTGTTGCACATTCAACAAGCAGTGAACCACTTTGGAGAACAGTGACATTTTTCACCTCTCCACATACACTTTGAATGCTTTTGGACACAGCGAAAGGATTAAGTTTTAGTGGGTTTCCGTCAAAAGAAGAGATAACAATAAACTTTGGCCAAGAATTAGCTACATCTGGAGAAACTTCTTCATCAGAGGATAAAGATTCTAGGTGGCGACGTTTATTTGCCTTCAATGAACCAGGATTGGGGTTTTGAGACATGGCGTGTAAATAATATTCAGCACCCTTGACTGCCACCCGCCATCGAGTGTCAACAAGGACGATGTTGCAGAGGCAACCATCTACAACACCAGAGCTACAAGAGTGGTATACTCCAGCAATTACAACGTGAATAGCCATATTTGCCTACCAAAAAGCACAGTCAGGCTGGTTCAGCCCTAAACAGGTAATTGGAGGCATAAAGAATTCAGAGATTGACATTACCAGATTGGCCCCGTGAGCCACCGCCTTCTGGCATAGGACTCTAGGCAATATAAGATTAGGAATAATTTGGTAATATTTTGTATAACAGATATCAAAGACACCAATTGATTAACTGTGCAAAACATAGGTCTGCACACAGGGCATGGTGTGACCTGCCGATTGGTTGAACTGGACCCATTCAATCTCTCGTCTAGGTGAAGTAAGGGTTGAAGGGGTATGTTGAGCAAAGGGAACGCGGTCACAGGCCCCCAGTGCCCTCAACCCCCAGACTCCCTTCCTCCCACTTGTCTGCTCTTGTATATCTTTTTACTTTCAGGTGCGGAAATGGCGGCCATCCCTACAGTAACTACTCTGCAGAGTCAAGATATGGTTTGAGCAAGTCAAAATGAACCATGCGAGGTTTGCCCCTGGACCCTAACTGTATTCTGTAAATAACATCAATGGAAAATGTTTCTGACCACTTCATCTGTAACATGGGAGAAAGTCCTTTGGAGCATTTTTAACCGAGGCACCACACTTCTTTTGTCTGTGACCAGCATCTTTCAAGTTGATCGTAGCCTGATCCCATACGTCTGAAGGGTATTCTTTCACTCTCATGGGATTATCTTCAACTTGAACTTTGTCCACAGACGGATTCTGTATCATCACATCAAGAGGCATAGACAACTCTCTCCCGAACATCATCTTTTGGGGGTATGTTTCGTACATTCCTGGGTGGCACCGCAGTCAGCCATTAGTGCAAATAGTAGTTTCTGGTCCCAGTCCCTCTGTTAACATGGGGGATCCAGATACTTGGCTAAGATATCCACCACTGTCTTGTTAAATCTTTCGACCATGCCATCAGACTTTGGGTTGAATGGGGTGGTTCTTGTCTTGTGGATGTCAAAAATCCGGCAAAATCTCAGAAAAGAGCTCTGATTCAAAATTTCGCCCGTGATCTGTATGGATTTCCTGTGGTACTCCAAATCTGAAAACAAATTGTTCAACTAATGCATGAGCAACTGTCTTTGCCTCTTGGTTAGGAAGTGCATAATCTTCCACCCATTTTGTGTAGTAGTCACCAAACAGACATATGACTCTATTTCCACTTTCTGTTATAGGAAATGGTCCTAAGCTGTCTATTGCCAATCTCTCCAGGGGTGCTCCAACACACACTGTACTGCTGTAAAGTTGCTCTAGATTTTCTGGTAGCCTTGGGTCGAGCAGCGCAAGTCTTACAGGTAGAGCAAAGAGACCTTACCTGATCAGACATGCCATGCCAGTAAAATCACTTTCTAACCTTGGACAGAGTTTTCATATAGGCAAAGTGCCCCCCTGCCTTTCCCGATTGAGCTTCATATAAGATCTGTTTCTGTAAGGAGCGTAGAACTACTGTCAATAGGAACTTCTGATTCCCAAATGAATCTGCCCACTTGCGACAAAGTACGCCTTGAACAATCTCCAAAGAAACCCATAGACCCCCAGAAGACTTTGGTTGTAACCGACTCACTGGACAAATCTTCCCATTTAGGTTTGGCAGCATGGAACTCTACCAGGATGAAAATGGGCTTCAAATCTGGGTCAGACATCTGTTCTCTACAGATTTCAGAAAAAGACCACTGTGGCTCTATAGTGAGTTGTGCTAACATTCCTGTTGCTATGTCTTCCATTCCACACTGTTTGCACGGCTTCCCTGACATACCGTCAGCATTGCCATACTTCTTGTCAGGACGATGCTCAATCTAAAAATCATACTCACTCAAAACTCCCGGCCATCTTGCTAACTGTCCTTCCGGATCCTTGAAATTTAGGAGCCAGCGTAAATAGACTGTGAACAGTGCAGATAAATAATTCCCGCCCACATAGATAATGGTGAAAATACTTGATGAAAGTGACAACAGCAAGCAACTCTCGTCTTGTGACGCAGTAAGTTTCTTTCTTGTTTAGAAGGGGTCTTGCTAGCATACGCAATAACTTTTTCACTGCCATCTTGGACCTGTGATAATACTGCACCCGTGGCAAAGTTGATTGTTCTCTGTGACTTGGATAGGCAAGGATAGAGGCTGAAATCAATTCGTCCTTCTGCAGGCTGAAAGCCTCATCACACTCTGTACTCCACATGAAGTTAGAATTCTTTTCTGTCAGGCTATGGGGAGGTCTGGCAATATTGGCAAATTCTTTAATGAAGCGTCTGTAGTATGACGCAAGTCCAAATGGCATTACCCACAACTGAAACAGACCACTCCTTGTGCAAAATGCAGACTTTCGCTTTGCCCCCCTCATGTAGCTATACTTGCCAAAATCCCCTAGCAATGTCCATAGTTGCATAAAACTGAGAACCATGCAGCGCATCCAGCATATCATCTATTCTCGGAAATGGATGGGCGTCTTTAATGGTCTGATTATTCAAACGGTGATAAACACAGCAGAACCTCCATTCGTCTGAGCCCTTCCTTGCCAAAACAATTGGTGAAGCCCAGGGACTAGATGATGGCTCGATAACTCGCTCCAACATGTCTTGAATCATACAATCTGCAGTTTCTTGCTGTACTATTGGCAAGCCGCGACAATGCTGTCTTACTGGCGAGGCATCCCCTGTATTGATACTGTGTCTTACTATATTTGTCTTTGCAATTTCCTTGAAGTCAGCTGCAAACACATCTCTGTACTGCTTGAGAAGAACTGCCACATCCTTGCTCTGTGATTCTGTCAGTTCAGTACAACTTCTCCTTCACAAGTCTCTCAAAGATTTAGGAACCCTTGCATCACTCCCCAAACTGTCCTCCGAATTGAGTGTCTGTGCTTGTGACTTATCTAAAATCCTAATTATGCCTCTTGTAAAACCCCTTTTCATCACAACGGACCCTGGATGAGGATTAAAAACTCTGATTGGTACAATCTGTTTCTTTATGTCATCAATCGCCCTTGCGATCATTAACCCTTAGTTCAGTAATCCTAACTGCAAGTCAGGTTCAATTAACCCTTCTCCTGCAGTTGTGTGTCCAGCCCGTGGTTTCACTGCACAACTGGGAATAGTAACCTCTTGTTAAGTTGTTCTCCATAAATCTCCAGAGCTCTTCCCCGTAAACTAGTTGCAAAATAATTTGCCGTTTGACTCTCATTCCAACCATTCACAATGGCACATGATCCAAAATGAGCCAGATAATTCTGCCAAGGGATGCTCCCATCAAAAGTCTCTGGTGTCAGCCAAATTCCTCTTCTGTATGGATAACCTTGTTCAGAAGAAATGGGGTGGTGCTGTCCGACAGGTGAGTGTTGTCGAGTCTCAGCGGGAAATCTAGATCTTGGTGAGTCGCAGTGCAATCCTGCATAGGAGCATTACTCCATACTGGAATCTTAGCTTGTCTCTCGGATTCGGATTCTTGGATTCATGGCTTGACTGTCGGCGTGTCATTGTAATGAAGTAATAGGCACTTTGACTCTAGTGACATTAGGGAAATCTCCATCTGAATTCTCTGTGTTTCCTTGCTGGAAGGTCTGTGCTGTTCCAGCTCATCATCTGAAGTGATTTTGTCTGCAACCATGTTAGGTGGCTAACACAAATCTCTGAACTGTTTGCCTGAACTGGATCCCAAAATATAGACATCACCAGCTCGCCTGTTTCTGTATCTTTTATGCTTGAATAATCTTTGTCTCGGAAATACAAAGTAATTAAAACAAAACTCTAAGACTACTCCTAGGTCATCATCAAACAGTTCTGTCAAGACGGCTTGCAATTAATGAGATCAGCTACTCTTGACCTGTGCAGATAAAATCAAGAGCTTTTATTACAGATCCTTGGGTCGTCACCACAAGTATCTCTTAAGGCTAGGGCTCCAAGGCACTGTCACAGCAAACTGAAAATTCACATTGCTACCTTAAATATATCTATAAATTAAATTTACAAATACACATTCCTACTACATCGCCAGTCTCAAACACAAAATATTAAAAAAAATCCAAAATATCCCACCGCTGCCACCAAATGTAACGGAACGGCCAAGGACTAGTCAAAATACTAGTAGACAAAGTACACAAATAGAATGGATGGTGCCACCAGTCACAAAATGTGACAAAGTAAATACCAGAGTTCGGAGATGAAGTACAGTGAAAATATATCACAAGGACCTAACAGACAAAGAATGAAGAAACTGGCGATATGCAGAAGGATCACAGTACAAGTAGATAAAGTTCCAATAACGACTTTATTTAATGAGAACTAAACTGAAAATACACGATCTCGAAACTGTCACCTGGTCTGTCATCAGGACTGGATATGTTGCTTGTCAAACCGTGTCTTCGTCGTTGTAGAAGTGAGTGAGTGTTTAACGTCACATCGACAATATCTCAGCCATATCGTGACGATAACACTTAAATAAACGCTTAAATGAAATACATGCATATTGTAAAAAACTGTCAACGAAAGACAATAAAACAACTAGAATATCACAATTTTAATTAAAACTGGTGTGGAAATTTAATCCTAATGTGCCTATTTTGACAATACAGACTATAGATTGCCAACAACTGAAAGTAGATCACCATACCAGGGGCCATGGGGACTTACAGTACCTTTGGTACCTGCATGGACCCTAGTTGGATTTACATCATCCCTTCAACTGTTAGCAGTGTAGACACATCTAGCCAAAAATTTAAAATACACATATGCTACGATTAAAAACAGTGGAAAATTTAAATTTACTGTAAATGTTTTGGAACTTAAGCACCCTCTCAGGAGGACAATAATTTTACAATACTTCAGCCCCCTTTGAGGGTACAGCCACTAACAATTCTAGTTACAAATCTAAACTACCAATAATTAAAATACATCTATTTACAGAAAATATTATTCAAAATGCAACCATAAAATCAATTTCTTTTAAAAAACCAATAACTAAATGAGAATTAACGTTTGTAAAAAGATCCTTAACAGTTTTGACATTGAAATATTTATCCCTTGTTATGGAGAACCCAACACAGTCAAGCAGAATATGCTTGATTGACTCTCTCATCACAAGGGATACAAAATGGAGGATCCTCACCTTTTAAAAGGTATGCATGAGTATATCTAGTATGGCCAATACGACATCGTCGTGAAATAACCTCTTCAAATCTTGACTGACAGCCCAAGTAGGCATAACCAATATACGGTTTTATTTCATGTAATTTATTTATACCTACTTGAGTATCCCACTTCTTTTGCACCAGATCACGTATATGAGTTCTAATGCTCGCTTTGTAATCAGAGTATGGAATAAGAAGTGGTGTCACAGACTTGTTGAGTGCTGCTTTACCAGCAAGATCGGCCATTGCGTTACCGGAAATGCCCACGTGGCTGGGTAACCAACAGAAGACGATGTCGTATTGGCCAGTAGCAAGATTATTGTACAATTCAATAATGTCAATAAAAAAGTGGATGTTTACATTATAAATTTTTAATCGTCTGAAGGCAAGAAAGAGAGTCTGAATAGATTATATATTGTTTATGTTTAGGGTGTCTTTCAATATATTTAAGAGCTGTTAATATGGCGCTGTAAAAATAGAACTGCGCCACCGTCCTTGGACTCCTCTGTAGATAAGAATTTATAATTGCTATATTTATGTTTCAATTGATGATATTCTTGTTTCCACTGTAATTCATTCGTTTCTGATTTTTTTTAAATGTAGTTAATGTTAGGTCAACTTGTGGCCTAACCATCTGCCAAGGAGGAGAAGAAAGAAGACGGGAGGGAGCTATATTTTCAATCTGAATGACGGCTGAAGAAAGAAATTAAAGGGTTTAATTCTGTGCCCTAGAGGGGGAACACGAGAAGACTTCTTGTCGTACAAATCCTCTTAACGGGGATTGAACACACGGTTATATGCAGGGTTACATTCATTAGAGTGTCATTTAGGAATGTATGGTAAGGATAATTTAATACGACTTTGTGGAAGAGATGGTTCATCGGCCTGAACGTAGAGACTGTCAATAGGTGAAGTTCTGAAGGAACCAAGACAAAGTCTTGGACCTTGGTGATGGACAGAATCTAATAGTTTCAGGTTGCTTCTGCAGGCTCCACCATATACGATGGAGCCATAATCGAGTTTTGAGCGGACGAGTGATCTATATAAGTGAAAGAGGGTAGTCTGATCCCCTCCCCACTTTGAATTAGAAACAACCTTTAATAAATCGAATGCCTTCAAGCATTTGGCTTTTAGGGATTTAATATGGGGCAGAAAGGTCTTGAAATTGTCTGTTGTTTAAAAAGTTGGCTATGAATTGAAGCAAACGACCTCGTAAACCAAAGGCATGTAAATCTCTTAACATGCCATATCTCCAGGTTGTGTCATATGCTTCCTCAAGATCAAAAAAGACACAGCATGTTGTTTATTAATCAGCGCATTTTTCACAAATGATTCCAAACGCACTAAGTGATCGACTGTACTTCTGTTTTTACGGAAACCACATTGTATATCTGTGATAAGGTTATTAGTTTCCAAGTACCAAACAAGTCGATTATTTATCATGCGTTCCATGGTCTTGCAAACACAGCTAGTTAATGAAATCTGACGATAATTGGATGGATCCGTATGATCACGTCCAGGTTTAGGTATTGGTACTACTATGGCGTCACGCTATGAGGGAGGAAAGTTACCCAATGTCCAAATATCATCAAAATATTTGGAAGAGTTTCTAGGCAGGATTCTGGTGAATGCTTCAGGAGTTGATAATGTATGTTATCAGCTCCTGTAGCAGTATCATGAGCTTGATCAAGAGCAGTATGTAGCTCATGAATAGAAAAAGTTTCATTATAATCTTTCCCATTATCTGAATTAATAGTTTTCTTTTCTTGTTTCTGATACTGCTGGAATTTAGGTAAATAATTAGAAGAGGAAGAGTGTTTAGCGAGGGTGTCAGTTTATTTGCTATATCTGATTTATCAGTAAGTAACTGATCTCCATGTTTAAGATGATGGACACTAGATTTAGTACCTTTACCTTTAATTTTCTGGACCATGTTCCATACCTTGGACATGGGTGTCCTCGAATTTATTTTAGATACATAATTTTTTCCAAGATTGGCGTTTGTTCTGCTTTAAAGGACGCCATGCTTTAGCATTTACTATTGTAAATTTATTTAAATTATGCAGCATAGGATGGCGACTGAAATAATGTTCTGCTTTTTCTTTGCCTTCCTAGCTTGTTTGCAGTCAGCGTTGAACCATGGTTTTCGAATATGTGGAACTGCAGAGGACTTTGGTATACACTCATCAGTTATGGTGTTCAGTTCCTCCGAAAAGCATTTAATAGCATCAGGAACGTCAATAAAACGTTCCGGTTTAAGTTTTTCAGCACACAGTGTTTCATATAAAGCCCAGTTAGCCTTTTTAAAATTTCGTCTTGATGGAGTTACAGAATTTAGTAAAGTTGGAAAACGGTCACTTCCACAGAGGTCATCGTGGACTGACCATTCGAATTCATTTAGTAGTTCTGAATTTGTGAGTGACAGGTCGAGAGCAGAATATATCCCTGTACCAGGGTGTAAATATGTGCTGGAACCATCATTATAGATACATAAATCATTGTCAGAACAAAAGTCCTCCAACAACTTACCTTTAGTGTTTGTAGTTACACTAACCCAGAGTGGGTTGTGCCCATTTAAATCTCCCATTATAATACAGGGCTTCAGGAATTGGTCATATAGAGCTTGAAGATTAGTTTTGGCAAACGTCGAAGACGGCGAAATATAAAGAGAGCATAGCGTAAACGCTACATGTAAAGTAATTCTCACTGCAACAGCCTGCCTATTGGTATTAAGTGAAACAGGGCTTTGCATAACGTTTTGTCTGACTAGAATGGATGATCCGCCAGTGTCCCTATCACCCGGAGGTGAAAAAGAATGATATGCATTAAAATGACGAAGGTCAAATGTATCTGTTTGTTTTAAATATGTCTCTTGGAGACATATCGCTGAAGGTGTAACATCTTGTACTAATAGCGGTAATTCATGTCAATTAGTCCTCAGTCCTCTGCAGTTCCACTGTACAATATCATTGAAATAAATCTTTTGGGGGGATTTATTGGGGATCTAACCCTCTTTTGGAGGGTGACAAACTCTGTGCCCTAGAATTGACGTTTTCAGAGACCCGTATTTATTGAACAATTGAATTTTGTTGTGTGACCCTTTAGGAGCTCTGCCACTTTGTTGTTTTGAAGCATCCGACTTTGGCTTCGGTTTACTTTTCACCGTTTGTTGACTATCGGCTGTCAATTGAGACTTGAGTGTGACTGAGATCATGATTTGTGATCAGATGAAGACTTTGAGGTACTAGGAAGTCATTCCTCAGTCTGTGATGATATAGCAAGGTACAAAAGCTGTGGAGAATCGCAATTTATCCAAGTCAAGGTAGTTTGGCAGCCTGTGGTTGATGTTGTTTCAGAGACCCCGATGATGTTTTTGCTACTGTAGCATAACTTTCTGTCAGGTCAGGTCTCTTTACCAGTTTTTGGGCCTCGTAAAAAACAGATATTTTGAGTAAATTTATTTCATAGATCTCCATTTGCTCTTTCCAAATAGGACACTGTTTAGAAAATGAAGAATGATCGCCTGAACAATTGGTGCATTTTTTATAATCACTGTCACAATCTTCTGTTGTGTGTGTCTTCTCACCACAGTGAGCACACACAACAGACAATGTGCAAGTGTTTACACTGTGTCCATATTTCTGGCATTTAAAACACCTGAGCGGGTTGGGGATGTACGTATGAACTTGGATGTTACAGTAGCCTGCCTTCACTGATTTGGGAGCATTTGGACATGAAAAAGTAAACAGATACCTGTTTTGATGATTTCATTGTTATTCCGAGTTGAAAAGCGCTTGACATAAAGGACACCTCGATCCTTCATTTCTGACACTATATCAAGGTCCGACATATCATCAAACAATCGATCACGATCTCTCACAATACCTCTACTCGTGTTCAAGGTCTTGTGAGCAGAGACTGTGACCGGAATGCCTACGAAAGATTTCATGTTCATCAGGTTCGTTGCTTGTTGCTAGCAGGGCACCCGAACGCAAGTGTCTAATGTTTTTCACCTCCCCAGCAATACCTTGAATACCCTTGGACACAGCAAAGAGGTTCAGTTTTAACGGCGTCTTGTCAGGAGTCTCAATCACAATGAAACTCGGCCAATATTCATTTGAGGCAGATGGTCTGTGGTCAGTATCAACAGGGTCAACATCAAGTGGACGTTTTGGTTTTTTTAGTGGTATTTCGTAAGCCATGGTTAAGGTAATATGGTTCATCATCCGCCCTCCCCACCCACCACGGAGTATCACAAGGACAATAATAAAGCAAGAAGCCCTCCGGCTTGCAGCACCAAGGATACCCAGATGATATACTCCAGCAGAAGAATTAAAAGATTAACAATTCCACTAGATTGGCCCATGAGCCACCGCCTTCTGGCATAGGACAACATATTTCAAAATCAAAAATGTTTTAGACAATAAAGCCAAGTCCAAAGAACAATTCCAAATAATATGTGTGCATTGATAAATATAATAATACTCCATGCATAGGACTTGGCATGACCAGCCAATTGGTTGAACCGGGCCCATTCAACCATCTGTCTAGGCGAAGTCAGGGCCAAAGTGGTGTATTGAGCAACAGGAACACGGTTGCAAGCCCCTATTGCCCTCAACCACCAGGATCCCTTCCTCCGCCGACACAGGACTGCAACCCACGGCAAACGGGTTGGTGGACCAAACATCCCCCGGGTCCACTACAGGGGTGTCATCGAGCTCTTAACATTACCCAGCACCCACAGCTCGCCACGGGGTGCCCGTTGTAGAAGTCTTGCAATGCTGCATGGCATTCTTAATTGAGACTTCTGGCTGTTAAATGAATTAAACTGTACAATAAACTTTGAAACTGGAAAGTGTATGAACTTGCAGCAACTGGAACTCGATCCAGATAATGTAAACAACGTATTCCGGAAGTCACGTGATCCGAAAGTCACGTGATCCGGAATGAATGACAAGGAGGCCACTCCTCCGACAACTGTCAAAACTGTGATACGAGGAAGAATGATGCTAAATCGCACCAAAATAAGTTGCATTGAAAAACGTATCTCTCGGCTTTAGTCGATTCCAATAATCCTCTGTGTAAGAAACCCTTAGAAGAGACTGTAACTTGATAAGGTAAACATAGCATGTCAAAATGACCTTGGAGCCCCCACATCGCAAAGACTGTCAAACATTAAATAAACTTTGAACTGTAATATTTCCTACTGGCGATAATCATACATGACTTGGACAGCTGTGACTGTGACTGTATCTGTATCTGTAATCTGTACACTTGATTCTCATAAGCCAAGGATAATCCATCGGAATAAATCCGTCAGATTGAATCTGCCGGAATGAATCCAGATCTCAACAACGTTAAATAAAACCATAATAATCACCTAGCGACAACTAGATACTTAGAGAGCAGACCGAGTGTTAGTAATATCCTTGTTAATTAAATGTTATAAAAATGTCCCATAATGTGAAAATGAGAATTAAGCTGTGACGTAACCCTGGAACCCTACCTTGCTTGACGAAGTCAAATTTGCTGCCGCGACGCTAACCTTGACAGCTCTATTTATAGGTGAAGTAAGGTCACATGACACGCAAACGTGATTTCAAAACATTGCAAATGTATGAGGCACTGAGCACCAGGGAGGCACAGGTAGGCCCTGAAAATTGACTGTGTTTGACAGGAGGCGACTTGGTATTCTTGAGTGTAAAAGCAAACGAAGGAGTTTAGAAAGACTAAGGCTGGACATGATAAATAGAGGAACTGTGGCTGCCTGTACAGACAATTAGAACTGAGCTGCATGCAATGGGTTGGCAGGAAAGTCGAGGAATTCCATCACCGATCATGAAACCTGAACAAAAGGAGCGAAGGTTTAACTGGGGTTTACAGCATAGACATTTTAACTGGGACATTTCATCTTTCCTTAGACACTGAAATTCTGGACCAAACAAACTGAAAAAGCGCCCAAAGTACAGTCCGAAATTTTACATGTTGGGTGGCATATCTGTGTTAGGGGCAACGCCCCTCTGTGTACTTAAAGGGAATGTGAACAGTGAGCGCTACGCAGATATTCTCCAGGGACATTTACTTCCATCTGCTCACGTGTTCTACGGATTGTTTTTAATTTCAAGCAGGACAACCACCAAAAACATCGTTCAAAGCATTCACAGGCCTTGTTTCAGACCCAAATTAAGACATTATTAGATTGCCCAAGCTATATCATTGTACTAAATCCAGTAGAAAATGCATAGGGACTTATGAAGAAAAGTGTCAATAAGAAAAATCTGACAAATATTACTGAAATGAAAAAAGATGTAGACCATGACTTTCTAACTTCTAAGAACCGTTCAACCCCGTTGTGGCCGTGGGTGGGCCGTGGGTTGCGGCCCTGTGTCAGTGGAGGAAGGGATCCTGGTGGTTGAGGGCAGTAGGGTCCTGCAACTGTGTTTCTGTTCCGTAATACACCACTTTCGTCCTGACTTCACCTAGACGGGTGTTTCAATGGGCCCGGTTCAACCAATGTACAGGGCTGGTCATGCCAAGCGCTGTTCATGGATAATAAATAATATAATGATCTACAAATATGATTTGAAATTGGTGTAGTTTTGGTCTTGATAATGTGTCTATCGATTGAGTATTGGCCACGTGTCCTTGTGTTTGAGACTCGCTGACAAGATACCATTAAAGTTGCATGCGGCAAGAAACAACAAGCAACCAATCTGAAGAGTGTTGAATCTTTTGTGGGCATTCAGGTCATGGTCTCTGCTCACAAAACCTTGAACACAAGTAAAGGTATCGTCAGAGATCGTGATCGACTGTTTGCTGATATCTCAGAACTTGACATAGCATCCAAAATGAAAGATCAAGACGTGCTTTATGTAAAGCGCTTTTCAACCTGAAAAAACTATGAAACATTCCAAACGAATACCTATCTGTTTTCTTTTTCTTTGCCATATGCACCCAAATCAGTGAAGGCAGGTTACTGTAACATCCAAGTTGATACCTACATTCCCAACCCGCGAAGGTGTTTTAAATGCCAGAAATATGGACACAGTACAACTACCTGCACACTGTCTGTTGTGTGTGCTCTCTGTGGTAAGAAGACACACACAACAGAAGATTGTGACAGTGATTTCAAAATACGCACCAGCTGCTCAGGCGACCATTCATCTTCTTCGAAACAGTGTCCAATTTGGAAAGAGCAAATGGCAATTAACAAAATAAAGTTTACCCAAAACATCTATTTTTCTGAGGCAAAGAAACTGGTAAAGAGATCTGACCTTCCAGAAGGTTATGCTACAGTAGCAAAATCATCATCTGAATCCGGCTCAAAAATAACAAAATCATCCACAGGATCCCAAACTACCTTGACTTGGGTCACTTCTGACTCTCCACAGCTTTTATACCCTTCTATATGACCCCAGACTGAGGAATCACCTCCTAGTACATCAAAGTCTTCCTCTTCATAAATCATCTCCGCAGTCACACTCTAAGTCTCATTCAACAGTTGATACAAAACAAAGTGTTACAACTAAACTCAAAACTATGCCTGATGCTTCAAAACAACAAAGTAGCAGAGCCCCAAAAGGGTCACAAAATAGAATTCAGTTAAAAAAATCCATTCTAGGGCACATAGCCTATCACCCTTCAAAAGAGTGCGGGATAGATGCCAAATAAATCCCCCCAAAAGACAGTTTATTCCAATAATATTGTACAGTGGAACTGCAGAGGACTGAAGACTAATTTGTTATTAGTCCAGAAGTTTACACCTTCTTCGATCTGTTTTCTGAAACAAGCAGATACTTTTGACCTTCGTCATTACAAAGCATATCATTGCTTTTCACCTCCCAGGCCATGGGAGGTTCTTCCACTGTAGTCAAAGAGAACATTATCCATAGCCCTGTTTCACTTACTACTAATCTTCAGGCCTTTGCAGTGTAACTTTGCAGGTTGCTTTTACATTATGCTCTCTCTGCATCTCTCCATCATTTCACAAAACCGATCCTCTTGCTTTGTATGATCAACTCCGAAAACCCTGTATTATAATGGGAGATTTGAATGGGCACAGTCCACTGTGGGGAAGTGTAACTACAAACTAGAGGATTTTTATTCTGACCTTGATTTATGTCTTTATAATGATGGTTCCAACATATATTTACACCTGGTGCAGGAACCTATTCTGCTCTTGACTTCTCACTCAGAACTACTAAATGAATTTGAATGGTCAGTCCATGATGTAACTCCATCTGATGTTTCTCCATTATCAAGGCTGAATTTTAGGAAGTCTAGTTGTGCTTTATATGAAACACTGTGTGCTGAAAAACTTGAACCTGAACGTTTTATTAACGTTCCTGATGCTAGTTAATGTTTTCTGATGAATTGAATTCTATAGCTGGTGGGTGCATACCAAAGTCCTGTGCAGTTCCACATAACCATGGTTCAGCGAAGAATGCAAGCAAGCTAGGAAGGCAAGGAAAAAAGCAGAACATTATTTCCGTCGCCATCATGACTGTAAATTTTAACTCACTCGCTCAGCAGTATAAATATGATGATAAAATATGAAATAACATGTCAATTTCACGGACAACAAAGCCTTGACGTTGACTCAACAGTACGCCATACCCTTTTTAATCTCTTCTTCTGGTGAGTCCTGGAGGTGTTTGGTTGTCTGTTTATGTGCCCCAGCATATCTCGTCCACTAAGTCCCCCTTGGAGGCCAGGAGTTTTTTTGGTCGTTGCGTGTACAATGCGAATGTGAAGGTAATGTGCATAGGTAAACCCTATGTTATTTTATCATGTACGTTATTGATATTTGTACAGTGTGTTCAAAATATTTTAAGAATGTTTCATAATTGTTCAAGCCTTGTTTACTGCATATCTACCCATACTGTTTACATATCTACCTGAACGTCTACCTAGAACAATAAGTGTAAGCACTGTGAGGTATCCCTGAGGGGTGTCATCAGTTCATTGATTGAACCATACTTAGTGGTATTAAGTGGCGGTCTTATCTCTGTTTTGACAGTAACATGTCTGAAACTGAGCCAGAAACTCTGAACAAGGTTGGCGGAAATACATATTCTAATTCTGCTCTATCATCAGCTCAATAATCCGGCACATTATCTTTACGGGATTATTTATACAGTCCCAGCCAGTTTTAGACTGCTTCCGCTGTACTAAGATCAATCGCCAGAGATCATGAATAAATATTATTGTTGTATGTGGTATACAATCAACATCATTTGGTTAAACCTACTGATTCATCTATGCACAGACAAGTGACAACAGAAAAGCAAATAATAGTACCTTCAATGCACAGAATGTAAATGAAAACAATTTGTTGTTTCATTTACTGCTAATTAGCTGGAAGTCGATTGTATGCATTGTTCTGTCATGATATTTGATTCGGTATAACTAAAAAGTATAACCTCATCACAAGAACGTTCCTTGAATGGTCAGGGTGCCATCAAAGGTCTCCTGGAAGGGGTCAGCTTCATGCTGTGGTTGTCCACAGGGCCCATGTTCTCCTCTGCTGAGTCAAATGGTACCTACGTCCCTTCAACCCCTACAGACAACTGCCCTGGCTTCAACGTGACTACATCATCCTTCTTCAATAGCACCGTAATCCCGGAACAGCAAGAGGTTGACAAAAACAGGTACCTTTAACCATCATGTTATGACAGCAGAGGATAGTAGATCTTCTGCACAAATGCGAGCGTCATATGGCTTAAAAGCCCCAAACTCTCAGCAAACATTTAGATTTTCAAATTTGATGTGTCAGTTTATAAGGCAGTCGTGTTCATACAAAAGAATGCATATTCATACAAATGATGCCGAAGGCTTGGTTTATATTCTTTACAGGTACCCATGGTGAGACACCTCCTCTTGGTGGGTGCTGGGTAACGCTAAGTGCTCACCAACGTTGTGGACCCGGGGGCTTATTTGGTCCACCAACCCATTTGCCGTGGGTTTTAACCCTGTGTCGATGGAGGAGGGAATCCTGGTGGGTGAGGGCAGTGGGCATCTGGAACCGTGTTCCTGCTGCTCAAAACACCACTTTGGCCCTGACTTCACCTAGACGGGTGGTTGAATGGGCTTGGTTCAACCAATCGGCTGGTCATTCCAAGCCCTGCATGTGAATTATATATCTATTTATTTTTTAATATATACTATGTTTTGATTAGTCTTGGTTAATGTTTACACTATCAAAACTAAATCTGCCTAGAGTCTCATCCTGAAGACGGGGGCTCATTGGCCAATTCAGCGATGTTGACCTCTGAAATCTGTATGTTTCCAGTTTCTTGTTATGGGCGAACCAGCCAGACATTTAATTTGGTAAACTAACACAGCTTTTTGCGTAATATTTGCTGAAGTATTTCTTTCCTCTATCAATGGTGTTTACATGTTGGAGATCTGATGCAATTCAACACTGCTCTTTTTAGCACTCCATGGTGGGTGGGGAGAAGGGATACTGAATCCCATTATTTCCACTATGACTCAACAAAATCCTGGTTCAGACAGATATAAACGCTGACATGTTGATTCAGATGAAGCTGATCAAGATGTGTCACCTGTACTTGATTCATGGCTTAGACTTCTGGTCATTGACGCAGCAGACAAGCAGCCACTTTAACTCAACCCATGTGCAATTTCTCAGGACACTTCAGGAATTTGCCGAGAAATGAAGAACGTAACACGTAGTAACTTTGTAATGGATCACTGCTTACTGAGTGTTTATGGAGGCTACAGTCTCTTGAACTCTTATCCATGAAAACATTTGCAAACATTGAGGTCATTGCATCTGCACACAAAACATTAAACACTCACAGCATTGTTCATGACAGAGCACATTCCCTGTCCAACATGTCTGAAAAAGATATTTCCCATGAATTACAAAATCAAGCAGTGACAACATTAACACGTTTTACAGTGAAGAATCGGGACAGTGATATCATTCCATCAAATACATATCTGTTTACCTTTTCGCTGTCACAAATTTGGAAATGACTCCAAAAATTTGGACATGGCTCCAAATCATCCAATGGAACTGCTGTTTGTCACCATTGTGGAAAAGGACATGAGAACCTAGATTGCTCAGCAGATATCAAATGTGCACACTGCAAAGGTCAACATGTGGCTTCATCAAGGTTATGTCCTGTGTGGCAAAAACAGTCTAAAATATTGAAGATCAAACCTGAAAAGAGCATCTCCTTTAGTGAGGCTAAATTCTTGTTGACAATCTGTTACCAATTCAACTCAATAAATCTTTTACTTAAGTTGTTGCTACTTCGCCTATTAAATGCACTTCAGTTTCTGTTCAGACTGATCAATCTGACATGGATCAAATCAGATCAGCCCTCAAACATGACTTCAGTCATTGAGTCCCTCTCATCTTCAATTCAAAGTGTAAATCAAGTTTCGATTGATGCCAATGTCCTTGATGTTCCCAGTATACCACTCACAGTACAACCACTGCTCAACCTTTGACCAAAAATGAAAGAATGAAATTAAATAGAAAACAGACAAACAAGAAAACTAGTAGTATAGGGAATAAGGGTTATGGGCCACTACCCAGTCATAAAACAAGAAACTACACTTTCCTCGCCATAGTTGTCTCACAACCCTCCATCAAAATGTCATCTTTCATCTGCAAATTTACTAACACAAGAGATGACCAAAGACATGTGTCATTGTATTTGTGGATATCTATGAGATAGTCTATAAATGAGATGGCTTAGATGGGCAGTGGCCCAGAACACCCTATTCCCTATACTACTCTACGTGTTTCATTCTCTACAAACACGGGGTGTGGGTACATCTATATCTATGAGTAATTCATCTGAAAGTTCTTTCTCCTCACTTTGTTCTACAATCGAGGTTGACATTGACAGCCCATAAGGGTGGTTCGCTTTAGTCTTAATTCTATTTGCTTCAACTTCATCTGTGAATTTGAGCTTCAGCAGTCTCTTCTTAAAATATATTTTCACATAACTCGCTTCCATTGTTGTCAATGCTTTTTTATCCCAATTCGGGAAAGTCTTATTCTCAATTGCTGTTTCACAAGTGGTAGTAAAATCCTTTACGTGGGTCGTCATGGTATACCCATAAAATATTTACAGTCTAAATATACTGCAGGGGTGTGGGGGTATCCCCCCAATATATCAATCTAAGATACTGACTTCAATGAAACAGTTTAAGTGTATCTTCTATTATGCCATTGGTTTTTGTAATAAATGCCTGTTGAGCTCGTTGTATCCCTTGTTTTATTTTTTTTTTCTCGTCCTCGCTTATAGAAGATGTTTTATGAACCTTTGATTGAATCTCTTCTTTCATTTTGTTGTATTTTTCTAGCTCACCTTGGATCAAATGAAACTCTTCTTCTGAGATTTTGTTGTCATTCAGTGGTGGAAACATGATCTTCTATCGTGTTTAACTTTGCATCAGTAAGAATTCTAATTTCATTGTGTTCTTTGCTTTACGATTCAATTTGCAGGAAACAAATTTAAACACCAACACAACTGTTCCTCTCACTACAGCTGCTAATTCAAGTCCTAACCAGTGCAGCTACGCCTGTTGTCAACAGCCCAACTCCTACTGCTCCTAATCCCATGCTACTTGCCATTTGGGTAGTATCAGCACCATCTATGTAGTGTAGCTCTATTGTATTTTTTATGTTCTGATACCCGGATATCACGCTCTTGGTCTAGCTGATGTTTTATTTTGCTGTTTCAGTATCTGTTTCAGTCAAAATCTGTCTACACTTCCCTTAATATTTCCTTCTTCATCTACGGCGGGATACAGCCCCATTCTATTTGTTCATAATATAGGTTATAAATTATTTTTTAAGTTTCTGTCATTTAATTTTTGATTGATATATTTTAAGGCTATCAGGTTTACATTATCGTACAGGTAAATAGGTCAGATCGCGAACTATATTGTATCGTGTGTGGCTGACAGATCTTGGTGTATCAAGGTTAAAAGTATTATCAAATCCACCGACGACTGGAATTTCAACTCATCTGTAAATGGGGTTTATAAGCTTAAAAGTGTATATTTTACCATCTATTCCTGTGTCATCAAACGCTCTAGTATCACCTAGGTCTGATAAACTTGTGTTAATACATCTTTTTATTCGTACTCATGGCCCTTGATTACTAGCCATTATTGTATATGTAGTGTTATGCTTAGGTATCCTATATTTATAGCATTATTTTTTGTATCTAAAAATGATATTTTTAATTCAGAAATATTACAATTTGTCAATTTTTTATACGGACGTGTTGAAAATGACTCGGTTGTATTTTCTGTTTTAACCGGGACAGCCCTCAACAACGTGGAAGGACGTTCATTTTGTTTTTGCTAGGCTGTTCAAGATGAATGAATAGCTTGTGGTATGGAATTAGCTCTGCTAGTCTCGAACTAATGGAAGAAACACCAGTTGTAATTTGCTTTTATGGCAGCCCTAGCATCTTCGCCAATGGTCGAGTGTCAGTTTCTTTGAGCCATTGATGCTGTCTAACACCACTGTCATTTATTTTCAGTTCAGCACTTAAGTGTTTGAAAATTTCATCATTGAGAGAACACTTTTCTTGATGTTTTTCCTTCGCGGGTAGTAGGTGATATCGCATAGTGCTATTTCAAGTTGTCCACGTGTTGTCAATAGCATGTATAAGTTGAACGGCCTCACTGCTCGTTATATCCAGAAGCAGAATGTACATATTACAATATAAATTATATATAATAAAAATGTGTATAAACCCGAAGTACATTACCCCCAAGCCACCCGTGGCGAGCCACCTCCTCTTAGTGGGTGCTGGGAAACGCTAAGAGCTCGCCAACACCCTTGTTGTGGACACGGGGGGATATTTGGTCCACCAACCCATATGCCGTGGGTTACGGCCCTGTGTGAGTGGAAGACGGGAGTCTGGGAGTTGAGGGCACTGGGAGACTCTGACCGCATTCCCTTTGCTCAACACACCCCTTCGACCCTTACTTCACCTAGACAAGTGGTTGAATGTGGCCGGTTCAACCAATTGGCTGGTCATGCCAAGTCCTGTGCATGGATTGTGTATGTGTCATTACACAAATTTGATTTGTGGAAATGTTTAAATTTTAGTCTTGACACTACTGTTGATTTAACTTTTTGATTGTGAAACGAACTTTGCGTAGAGTCTTATGCCAGAAGGCGATGACTCATGGGCCAAACTGGTGGATTAGTTATTTCTAATTGTTCCGCTAGAGTATATCATCCAGGTATCTTTGGTGCTGCAGGCAGGAAACCCGCCTGCTCTTAGCATTGTCCTTGTGATACGCCGTGGCGGGTAGGGAGCTCGGATGATGAACCAAATTAAATTACCCATGGCCTATGAATTCATCCGAAATGAAAGATCGGGGTGTGCCTTATGAAAAGCGGAAAACAATCCAAACAAACACCTATCTGTTTTCCTTCTCTTCTCCAAATGCTCCTAAGTCAGTGAAGGCAGGTTACTGTAACATCCAAGTTGATACCTACATCCCCAACCCGCTCAAGTGTTTTAAATGCCAGAAATATGGACACGGTGTATCTACCTGTACATTGTCTGTTGTGTGTGCTCGCTGTGGTGAGGAGACACACACAACAGAAGATTGTGACAGTGATTTTAAAAAATGCACCAACGGCTCAGGCGACCATTCATCTCCATCGAAACAGTGTCCAATCCAGAAAGAGCAAATGGCAATAAGCAGACTAAAGTTTACCCAAAACATCTCCTTTTCTGAGGCAAAAATCTGACCTTCCAGAAAGTTATGCTACAGTAGCAAATACATCATCTGTGCGCAGCTCTAAAATAATCTACAAACTGCCAAACTACCTTGACTTGGGTCAAGAATTGCGATTCTGCACAACTTCTATACCCAGCTATGTCATCACAGACTGAGGAATCACTTCCTGGAACATCAAAGTCTTCTTCTGATCATAAATCATTTTCGCTGTCACGCACTGAGTCTCAACAGCTGATTGACAACAAACTGCTAAAGGTAAACCTAAGCCTAAGCCTGATGATTCAAAACAGCAAAGTGGCAGAGTTCCTAAAGGGTCACAAAATAGAATTCAATTGCTCAATAAATATGGGTCCCTTGAAGACATGGACGTATCTGAAAACGTCCATTCTAGGGCACATAGCTTGTGGCCCTCCTACGCTGAAATCTGTAACTCCAGCTGATGTTCATACATTTTGAAAAGGCTAACTGGACTTTATATGAAACACTGTGTGCTGAAAAACTTAAACCGGAACGTTTTATTGACATTCCTGTTAAATGTTTTTTTTCTGATGAACTGAATTCCTTAGCTGATGAGTGTATACCAAAGTCCTCTGCAGTTCTACATATTTGAAAACCATGGTTCAGCGATGAATGCAAAAGCTAGGACGGCAAGGAAAAAAGCAGAACATTATTTCCATCGCCGTCCTATGGTGCGCAATTTAAATAAATTAAAAATTTTAAATGATAAAGCGCAGCGTACTTATAAACAGAACAAACGCCAATCTTGGCAAAATTATGTATCCAAAATAAATTCTCGGACACCCATGTGGAAGGTATGGAACACGGTCCAGAAAATTAAAGGTAAAGGTAGTAAAAATCTAGTGTCCATCATCTTAAACATGGAGATCAATTACTTACTGATAAATCAGATATTGCGAATAAACTGGGCGAAACTCTCGTTAACATTCAGGCGTTGACGGGTTTTGATGATCAAATGGCAGTGATGTATATCTTCCAGTTGATATGAATGAGTGTCGCCCTCAACATTGGCAACCAGCCTTTTTATATATACTAAGTCATTTCCCGAAAGTTCAGGCACATACAACAATCGTGAACACTGTAGAATGCCCTCGGATAAGTCTCCCGGAAGTCAACACATAGAAAACCAGGAGCATGTTGTGACCCAATAATAATTATTACTTAAGTAATAACACAATATACAGAAAATACACACTCGTAACAGTATAACCATTCAAATAACGAAGAAGGCTAAAAAAATCTGGTAAATTAAAATTATATTTATATGTAATTATAGACGCGCAACATAATACAGACAATGGGAGATTTGTGCAAGCCATCTATTGACCTGTGGTTGGCTGTTCACAAAACTTCACTGGGGGATCTCCCCCACTTACCACTCAATCCACACTGCGGTATAATATATGGACAGATGGGTTGTGGCAAGACCGTTTTCATACTGGATTTGTTGGAGGGGTACTATAAATACATATTCGACAAAATCATCATCTTATGCCCTACTATAGATATGAACAAGACTTATAAGGATATATCCTGGGTGATGATGGACCCGGAAGTACACAGAGAACAACCTGGGGACACGGATCAATGAAAACTTTTCACAACCAACTTAAAGGAAAACTGGCATTGTCCATCCTGACTGCAGTGCTAATAGAGAGATAACACACAAAACAGAGACATGCACTCATGTTTAGCGTTTTCAGGCCGACATGCAAATCACATCATCTGGGTGCTGACACAAAAATTTAACTCGGTGTTGAAAGATTTGAGGGAGCAGACGAGATAGGTGGCATTATTTCACTGCAAGAGAGAACGATGTGATGACTAAACCAGAACGTGAATGAGTGAAGAAAGAGCTCACTGAAACTAATGCTGAAAACCCACCATCCAGTGGATTACCAAGTAATAGTTTAGTAAATTTTAGTAATGTTTAGTCATGCTTTAGTAATTTTTAGTAATGTCAGTGTTTGAAGTTCTAGTTGTGTGTAACCTAACCTTTATCTCCCTGTGTTTAGTGTGCGTTGGATATTATTTTTTTAAAAATAAAAACCAAATTACTATACTATAAAATGGAGTGCGATTAATTACTGGAACAGATGTTAGTTGCAGAGGAACAAAAGGACAACAAGCAGCGAGACAGACTGATAACACCAGTTGTGGGTGGTAAGGCAAAACAATATCTAGGCAAAAACATAACTGCTGATAAAATTCAGAAAATGTCAGATGAGGAAGTAAATAAATTATACGCTAGGTATGAGACACAACTCGGGGCTGAGATGACAAAAGTCATAGGTTCTACTAATACCCAGATTTTCACCGGCATAGCGTCACACTTTTTACCAATAACACCGGAACGTTGACTGTATTTGTGGGAGGGCTAAGAGAAGGACCTTGAGCTATGTCAGTTGTGCTTTACATCACAAATACTGTATGTATCTAGCCCCGATGATGGCAGCGATCATCACAGCAAAGCATTGTAAATTTAATAAAAGAAATAATAATAACATCATTTTCTTGTCGAGTCCTTTTCTAATGATATTGGCATGACATTTGGACTCGACAAATGTAATACTCTTCATTTGAAACGTGGCAAGGTATCCAATAATGGATCGGTCAGGTTGCAAGGGGGGGGAGTTATTTAGCATTTTGTGGAAGATCAGGCCTACACCTATCTTGGAATGCAAGTTCGAGACAAGCTCCAGAATGCACAGATTCAAGATAAACTTCTGGCCGAGTATAAATCTCGTTTGAAGAAAATCTGGAGCTCAGAGCAAAATGCTTGAAACAAAGTCAAAGCCACCAATACTTTTGCTGTGCGGGTCCTCTCCTATTCCTTTGGAGTAGTTGATTGGACAAAACAAGACATTCAGGGTCTTGACCGCCTGACCAGAATGATCATGTCTGATAACAAAGCACACCACCCTCGTTCCTCTCTTAATCGTTTATATCTGCCAATCAACTCTGGAGGTCGGGATTTGATTAATGTGGAGGCTCTTCATGACAGAATTTTATTGTGTACTTTTGCACATATTTATTTATCGGATACTCCTCTGGTGATGCATTTGAAGACTCATGATGAAAGCAAGGAATTCCACAGTTATTGTAAGCGTGCCAAGGTTGTTGGACACAGTTTGAAATTTGAAATTAATTTTATTGATGGTGATGTACTGCTGAACAGTACAGCGATGGGAGTAAGCCAGGTGAAGTCCTTTACCAAGTCTGTTCAGAGTCGGTCCTTTGTGGAAAAGCTGTCTGAGAAGCCAGTGCATTGTGTGTACATGCAGTGTGAGGAACAGAACAGCAATTTAACTGACTCGTTGGCCCGAATGAAGTCGGCTGGTCTCAGATGTGAAACGGAAGGCTTCCTTTTTGCTGCTCAGGACCAGTCACTTCCCACTCGCAATCGCCAGAATGTGATTCTCAATCAAAATGTGAACATGAAATGTCGTCTTGGCAATGAATTTACAGAGATTGTCCAACACCTTGTCAGTGGATGCCCTTCCTTGGCACAAACAGCATATCTCAAAAGACATGATGGCATGGCTCGCTGTTTTCATTATCGTCTCCGCCATGTCTGTGGGTTTGACCCTGAGATCCATTCGTCGTAAAATAACCTCTTCAAATTTGGACTGACAACCCAAGTAGGTGTAACCAATATACGGTTTTATTTCATGTAATTTATTTATACCTACCTGGGTGTCCCACTTCTTTTACATCAGATCACGGATGTAAGATCTAATGCTAGTTTTGTAATCAGAGAATGGAATAAGAAGTGGTGTCACAGATTTGTTGAGTGCTGCCTTAGCAGCAAGATCGGCCATACATGCCAGAAATGCCTACATGGGTGGGTAACCAACAAAAGAAGATGTCGTACTGGCCAGTGGCAAGATTCAGTTCAATAATTTCCATTAAAAGTGGTTGTTTACATGATACATTTTTAACCGCCTGAAGACAAGAAAGAGAGTCTGAATAGATTATGTATTGTTTGTGTTTAGGGTGTCTTTGAATATATTTAAGAGCCGTTAATGTGGCGTTTGCTTCTGCTGTGAAAATAGAGCTGCCATTCGGTAGTCTAGAAGATATTGTTCTGGAATAAGGATTTGTAATTGTTGTATTTGTTTTTTTTATTGATGATATTCTTGTTTATATTGTAATTAATTTGTTTCTGATTTTTAAATGGTGTTAATGTTAGGTCAATTTGTGGGCTAACCAACTGCCAAGGAGGAGGAGAAAGAAGACGGGAAGGCGATATACTTTCCAGCTCAATGCCGGCAGCATAAATAAATGGTTTAATTCTGTGCCCCAGAGGTGGAACAAGAGAAGACCTTTTGTTTTACAAATCCTCATAGAGCGGATTGAACACACAGTTATAGGCAGGGTTAGATTTAGTAATGTATTGTAAAGACAATTTTCTACGACGTTGTATAAGAGATGATTCATCAGCCTCAACGTATAGACTGTCAATAGGTGAAGTTCTGAAAGACCCAAGACAAAGTCTTAAGCCTTGATGGTGGACAGACTCAAGACGTTTAAGGTTGCTTTTGCAGGCTCCGCCATATACGATGGAGCCATAATCGAGTTTTGAATGGACCAGTGATCGATAAAGGTGTAAGAGGGTAGTATGATCCCCTCCCCACTTTGAGTTGGAAACAACTTTCAACAAATCTAGTGCCTTCAGGCATTTAGCTTTAAGGGATTTAATGTGCGGTAAGAAAGTTAAATGAGAATCGAATATTAAACCTAGGAACTTGGAACCCTTTCAACTTTGATGGAAGTGCCATTTCAAGATAGTTCCGGGTCCTTATGCGGCTTATATTTTCTACAAAAGTGTGTACAATTAGTTTTGGACTTAGAAAATGTAAGTGTCCTGAAAAAAGCCGGCTTTTTTTCATTTTATTTAAACACAACTGTAGTTGCCGTTCAATAGTATGCATATATTATACCGCGACAAGAAATATTAAAATCATCCACAAAAGGTGATCCGTCAATGGAATCGTTTAAAACCTTGGATAAACTGTTGATCTTAATACCACATAATGTGACAGACAAAATACTGTCTTGTGGAACACCCTGATCCTGATTATGATGGTCAGACAGGGTAGAACCCACGCGGTCTTTCGGTTAAAAAATGTGATATAAAATGAGGTAAACGGCATCTCAACCCAAAATCATGTAAATCCGTTAAAATGCGATGCTTCCAGATGGTATCGTACGCTTTCTCAAGATCAAAGAATATGTGTAGTGCATGTTTATTTACTACAGCATTTTGACAAAGGATTCTAAACGTACCAAATTATGAATGGTACTTCTGTTCATCCGAAAATCACATTGAATATTTGTAATGAGGTTATTGGTTTCCAGATATCAAATTAATATTTACCATTCGCTCCATGGTTTTACAGACACAGCTGGTTAAAATTATCGGTCTGTAATTGGAAGGATCAGTATGATCCTTACCAGGTTTGGGTATAGGGATTACAATGGCATTATGCCATGAACGAGGAAAATTTTGAGGTCAGCAAATACATCCAGTCTTTAACAGAATAATGAGGCCATATTAGTGTTCGTTTGTTAGAATTTTACTAGTATAATCGCTGGTTAGGGTGTACATAATATGAGTGTACAGCACAAAAACGCATATTTCTGAAATCTGCATGAAATTGTCACGGAGAAAAGGTTGTAGTCAGTATACATGTGCCGGTCTCAGGACTTGGGAGCAGGGGTATTGGATATATAAAGCTGTTTTGCTTTTAGAAGGTCATTTACCTTTTTAGCTCAATGAGACATATTACTATGCATCGACTGCTGTAAATCCAAACATTGCCACGTCTGGAGGCTGGGAGTGACATTTCTGCCGTTACACGCCATCTCAGCGTTCACCTGAGTACCATCAGTCGTGTGTTCCACGCAACATCGACCTCGAAGTAGCTGACCTCAGATTCCCACTGCAGCGCTTGGTACGTATATCCATTTGCGGGATTGAATTGTCACAGCACCGGCAACTGCAGGTGCAATGCCTGGTTAGAGCAGAGTGTCGGTTCAGTGACGAAGAACTTTCTGCTTCAGTGGCGTGACAGAAGAGTATTCGTCGATGTCGAAATGAACCGCTTCATTTCGTTCACATGGTTCCGGTCATTGACTGGCAGAAGACCTCAGCCGAAACATACGTGAATGTGAACCAGCGCCTAGACGTTAGATCAACTATCACAGGCACAGCAAGGGGGGTGAGAAAGAATTTCACATTGTCAATTCAAAGATTTATTCAATCCATGCTGAGACAGTGTGGTGTGAAAGTTTAGGGTTCTCGTGGTGGCTACAATTGATACTGAAGAAAACTGGGTACCTTATTGAAGTCTTTTTTTAATTTAAACATGTTAACAGATTTAATCTATTATGTTGTGTAATCTGGATGCAACTGATTAGGAATCACATGTGTTATCACACTTTTCGATAAAGTACACCTATGCGGTTAATGTATGTATGTGTGGGTAGGTTGCCATTATTCACGAGGTTATTAAGACATTCATCAAACATAACATAAATTACCCTGTAAGTTATGACTGAAGTGTGTGTGTGGAATAAGTCTTGATTCGGCGGATTTTCCTACACAGAATTTGTAATGACAAATTTTCTGATGAGGAAAGGGCGAATGTAATGCTAGTTGTTGTACCCACTTGTCAAACACGCTGACATGTGTCACGCTGGTCAAAATATTATGGCCACCTATACAGACTATGTCCTTTGGAACTGTCGACCAACTGTTATTATTAGTGGTTCATGTGACTTTTTAAGGAGTCAGTACTGGCAAACAGGGGAGAGTCGGAATACAGTGGAATAAGCGCGGAGATATCAGAAGAAAGGCAAAGGAAATTAAGCGAAGAACTGACCAGCCTGTCAGGTTTTGTTGGACTCTGCTGTCTCAGATGTTGCACTGAGAGAAATAAAGCGCTCCTTCTGTGTACAATAGATCGAGAGCTCCGAAGGTGTAATAGAAGTCTACATACATCCCAGAAGACAAGGTGGGTACATGCACAAGCCCATGTTCCAGATGTCCCAAACAATCCATAGCTGAGGTCAACATTCATTCGTTTGGACAATATGTCTCAGAGAGGGGAAATATTTGCTACATCTAATTGCTCGCTTTCATATTACTGTTTTCACGTAATCAGCGCTGCCTGTCTTGTAAACGTTTACAATCTATTCAAATATGTCAGAAATATCTGCAATCTGCGTATCTGTCATTTAAAAACAAAGTCGATTTGCCACCGCATGAAGCTACATGTGTAAAACTGTCTGATACATAGCACGGGGCCACCCATCAATATACCCCCGTTTTTTTCCAAAGGGACAACCACCTCGGCAGCGACATCGTTAGGAATGCTATAACGTTGAATTATCGTATGACATTAAACCAAACATCTTTTCGCACTATGTTTGCCTGTCAGTCCAGATTTGAAGTGGTTATTTTAAGACCATACAGTCAATTTTTTTAGCTGTTTTTTTTCTGTTTTCTGCGTTTTGGGGGGTTTGGTTTTGGGTTTGATTTCAGTTGCAGGGGATACAGGAACGAGTTCCGTGCGACCGCATGCTTTGTTCGAATCATATCTTCTAAACTCTTCTTCCAAACTTGGTACACACGACAAGCATGATCTCTAGGTTTGCCTTTTGGGGATTAGACCCAGATATGAATTTTATTTTTGGTGGTTCCCATGGGAACATTACTTAGGCTGTGATTATGACAGATGATTATGATGATGATGTCATCTTGTCCGGAGCAGATCTTCCAAACTATATATGCTAGTTTCATCAAGCTTAGTACATATGTCAAGAATGATCCCTAGATGTGTCTTTCGGGGATTAGACCAGGATATAACCTTAGACCTTATTTATTTCAAGCGCTTTTCATTGAAACAAGAAATAGGCTGTAGCTTTGAGGATGCTATTTTGTCCTGAGCAGAACTCCCAAACTTAAGCTGTATCAAACTTGGTTCACGTGTTTGCCATGTTTGCCATGTTCACCATGATTCCTAGATATGCCTTTTAGGGGTTGTGCCAGTGTGTGAATTTTTATTTCTTGTGGTTTCCATGACAGCAAGTCTGACTGACTGAAATTGGTGGTTGTGCTCTTTCCCAGAGCAGAACTTTAAAACCGTTCACTATTTCTTCACCAAACTTGGCACATATGTGGATCTGGTGGTGTAGTGGTGCCTTTTGGTAGGTTTGGATTTTTTAATGTAAAATTTTCCTTGGCAACAGTCATGGTAATGTTCTTTTCCGTGACAGACCTGCAAAACCTGACAATACAATCACTCCATTCTGCCATGTGCACTCCAAGACATTGACATACTGTAGTAATAATTAGTAAACATATTCATGAAGAACATTTTGCCGTTGCTGGGAATATTGATGACTTTGTCTTCTTGCTATTCATGAAGGGCCTTTTTAATAAATGAGTTTTTCATTTAATCATTCCATTTTATTAAAATGTTTTGTGAATGGTCACATGTTCTTTTATTGTTGATATATTTGCAACGGAGATTGTTAGTGGTTGTATTCTTAACTGGGTTAAAGTATTGTAGAATTAATGCCCACCTGAGACGTCCAAATCTACCAGGCCTTTAAATAGTAATGATGGAACACAATCGCCAATAGCTGTAGGGATAATGTAACACCAGCAGGTAGCAGTTGTACTGTAAATGCACATGGTCTGGTGATCTGCCTTTAGTAGTTAGCGGTCTATAGTCTGTATATTGCACTGTTGTCAGTAATGATAACATGCTAGTTTTTGCCTTAATATCTGTGGTACTCTGGTAGGTTTACTGTTCATGGGCAGCAGGTTTTTACTTTTTAATTTTATTGATCTTTTATATGGTAATTAACAGTTCTCGTCTGATGTGACGATAAACATTTACTCATTCCCTTGTAATGTTGTTAGTCTACAATATGTGTTTGTAAATGTTCCGTCCACGTCTGTCAATGGGGTCGTTCTTCGCAAGACCAATCGATCTCAAACTTTGCAGTGTTATTAGATTGTCTGACAAAACCCCCACTTGCAAAGTTTGAGATCGATTGGATCATTGGATGAAGTGTTATTTACATGCATTTCATGCCATACTATACACTTCGGTACTTTCGCTACAGGAGATTTGGATTTAAGGTGTGTACACATTGTTCTTGTCTGTCCAGTGGAGACGACTTTGAAGAGTGGTTTTGGCTGCTCCTCTCTCTAGTTAATATTACCCATGGGATCATTTCTGATTGGATTGGAGGATAACACATAATAAGGGTGGGCAGATAACCTATCATCGGATAGGGCGGATAACACATAATCGGATTGGGCGGAGTTAAATGTATATTTCAGTACAGCAGTATCTCACGTAAATGTCATCTTTGTCGAGACACGTTGCCTGTATATTCGGGGATATTCTGCCCACCTGTCATACACCACATATGAACTACATGGGACGATGCCGGCTGATAAATATATTTAGCCAAATAGGCAGTCTTGAATAGATTTGCATATGGCGGTCAGTAATTATATCAACTCTATGGAATTCCAAATTATCCATAAATAAACTAACAATCGATGCATAATTTAGGAATAAAGTGTTTCGATCATACGAAAGCAACCATTTAAAACACATGTAAATTATGAGTATTTTTGTTTCGCTGAGATATTGCTTATCATCGCAGTTCGGTACCCTGGCCATGCTGAGCGTGTGTATATATATAGTCTGTTAATTATTATTCAAATTTATTGTATGGCGTATATTTGTGGTGTGTGCCACAAGCATGCTGAATGTGTTCGTGACTGAAATGAAAAGACTGGAAGTGTTTCCATGGTTTACAGAATATGTGCTTGTAGCATTCAGTGACTTGACCCAACAAAAACTAAACATCCATTTCAAGTGTATTGAGAAGAAAACTGTAGTAAAGCACACTATTTAAATTCCCACAATAACAATCCGCCCGTCAGCTTATTACAGCCATCTTTACACGCACTGAATACATGTACATGGGTTTTTTCGGACTGAAAAGCTGTCTCAGATGTTGCACTGAGAGAAATAAAGCGCTCCTTCTGTGTACAATAGATCGAGAGCTCCGAAGGTGAAATAGAAGTCTACATACATCCCAGAAGACAAGGTGGGTACATGCACAAGCCCATGTTCCAGATGTCCCAAACAATCCATAGCTGAGGTCAACATTCATTCGTTTGGACAATATGTCTCAGAGAGGGGAAATATTTGCTACATCTAATTGCTCGCTTTCATATTACTGTTTTCACGTAATCAGCGCTGCCTGTCTTGTAAACGTTTACAATCTATTCAAATATGTCAGAAATATCTGCAATCTGCGTATCTGTCATTTAAAAACAAAGTCGATTTGCCACCGCATGAAGCTACATGTGTAAAACTGTCTGATACATAGCACGGGGCCACCCATCAATATACCCCCGTTTTTTTCCAAAGGGACAACCACCTCGGCAGCGACATCGTTAGGAATGCTATAACGTTGAATTATCGTATGACATTAAACCAAACATCTTTTCGCACTATGTTTGCCTGTCAGTCCAGATTTGAAGTGGTTATTTTAAGACCATACAGTCAATTTTTTTAGCTGTTTTTTTCTGTTTTCTGCGTTTTGGGGGGTTTGGTTTTGGGTTTGATTTCAGTTGCAGGGGATACAGGAACGAGTTCCGTGCGACCGCATGCTTTGTTCGAATCATATCTTCTAAACTCCTCTTCCAAACTTGGTACACACGACAAGCATGATCTCTAGGTTTGCCTTTTGGGGATTAGACCCAGATATGAATTTTATTTTTGGTGGTTCCCATGGGAACATTACTTAGGCTGTGATTATGACAGATGATTATGATGATGATGTCATCTTGTCCGGAGCAGATCTTCCAAACTATATATGCTAGTTTCATCAAGCTTAGTACATATGTCAAGAATGATCCCTAGATGTGTCTTTCGGGGATTAGACCAGGATATAACCTTAGACCTTATTTATTTCAAGCGCTTTTCATTGAAACAAGAAATAGGCTGTAGCTTTGAGGATGCTATTTTGTCCTGAGCAGAACTCCCAAACTTAAGCTGTATCAAACTTGGTTCACATGTTTGCCATGTTTGCCATGTTCACCATGATTCCTAGATATGCCTTTTAGGGGTTGTGCCAGTGTGTGAATTTTTATTTCTTGTGGTTTCCATGACAGCAAGTCTGACTGACTGAAATTGGTGGTTGTGCTCTTTCCCAGAGCAGAACTTTAAAACCGTTCACTATTTCTTCACCAAACTTGGCACATATGTGGATCTGGTGGTGTAGTGGTGCCTTTTGGTAGGTTTGGATTTTTTAATGTAAAATTTTCCTTGGCAACAGTCATGGTAATGTTCTTTTCCGTGGCAGACCTGCAAAACCTGACAATACAATCACTCCATTCTGCCATGTGCACTCCAAGACATTGACATACTGTAGTAATAATTAGTAAACATATTCATGAAGAACATTTTGCCGTTGCTGGGAATATTGATGACTTTGTCTTCTTGCTATTCATGAAGGGCCTTTTTAATAAATGAGTTTTTCATTTAATCATTCCATTTTATTAAAATGTTTTGTGAATGGTCACATGTTCTTTTATTGTTGATATATTTGCAACGGAGATTGTTAGTGGTTGTATTCTTAACTGGGTTAAAGTATTGTAGAATTAATGCCCACCTGAGACGTCCAAATCTACCAGGCCTTTAAATAGTAATGATGGAACACAATCGCCAATAGCTGTAGGGATAATGTAACACCAGCAGGTAGCAGTTGTACTGTAAATGCACATGGTCTGGTGATCTGCCTTTAGTAGTTAGCGGTCTATAGTCTGTATATTGCACTGTTGTCAGTAATGATAACATGCTAGTTTTTGCCTTAATATCTGTGGTACTCTGGTAGGTTTACTGTTCATGGGCAGCAGGTTTTTACTTTTTAATTTTATTGATCTTTTATATGGTAATTAACAGTTCTCGTCTGATGTGACGATAAACATTTACTCATTCACTTGTAATGTTGTTAGTCTACAATATGTGTTTGTAAATGTTCCGTCCACGTCTGTCAATGGGGTCGTTCTTCGCAAGACCAATCGATCTCAAACTTTGCAGTGTCATTAGATTGTCTGACAAAACCCCCACTTGCAAAGTTTGAGATCGATTGGATCATTGGATGAAGTGTTATTTACATGCATTTCATGCCATACTATACACTTCGGTACTTTCGCTACAGGAGATTTGGATTTAAGGTGTGTACACATTGTTCTTGTCTGTCCAGTGGAGACGACTTTGAAGAGTGGTTTTGGCTGCTCCTCTCTCTAGTTAATATTACCCATGGGATCATTTCTGATTGGATTGGAGGATAACACATAATAAGGGTGGGCAGATAACCTATCATCGGATAGGGCGGATAACACATAATCGGATTGGGCGGAGTTAAATGTATATTTCAGTACAGCAGTATCTCACGTAAATGTCATCTTTGTCGAGACACGTTGCCTGTATATTCGGGGATATTCTGCCCACCTGTCATACACCACATATGAACTACATGGGACGATGCCGGCTGATAAATATATTTAGCCAAATAGGCAGTCTTGAATAGATTTGCATATGGCGGTCAGTAATTATATCAACTCTATGGAATTCCAAATTATCCATAAATAAACTAACAATCGATGCATAATTTAGGAATAAAGTGTTTCGATCATACGAAAGCAACCATTTAAAACACATGTAAATTATGAGTATTTTTGTTTCGCTGAGATATTGCTTATCATCGCAGTTCGGTACCCTGGCCATGCTGAGCGTGTGTATATATATAGTCTGTTAATTATTATTCAAATTTATTGTATGGCGTATATTTGTGGTGTGTGCCACAAGCATGCTGAATGTGTTCGTGACTGAAATGAAAAGACTGGAAGTGTTTCCATGGTTTACAGAATATGTGCTTGTAGCATTCAGTGACTTGACCCAACAAAAACTAAACATCCATTTCAAGTGTATTGAGAAGAAAACTGTAGTAAAGCACACTATTTAAATTCCCACAATAACAATCCGCCCGTCAGCTTATTACAGCCATCTTTACACGCACTGAATACATGTACATGGTTTTTTTCGGACTGAACTCATCTCTGAAAACATTGGGAATGCAAGGCAAAACACTCATGTTTGAGGTGATTACTTTCATAAAGTAGTCACCAAATGCTGTTTATTTTCAGTTCATTTTGATTAGATGTTATGTCTTCTACGTCCCCTCCATCTTGAAATTACTTCAAATCATTTAAATAAATTCCATATCAAGCTATCCGAAGATGAAGCCCATGTATGGAAAAGTGCAATGCAAATCCACCATTACTATAACTATTACTAAGTAAGTGAGTGAATAAGTTTGCTGCTGCTGAATGAAATTCTGCCCGGTATTTCTGCAGGAAAGGAAGATTTGACTACAGGAAAGAAAACTACCAAAACTTTCTTTCGTAATGGGTTTCCAGAACCACTGGCACATTTTATATTTATCTCCTCGAAATCTTTCCTGCGTAGAACCATCAGACGGGATAAATATTTCACTGTCAAAACTGTACAGGATCTCTCCATTATCGTTTAATCATTGAGTGTTTAAAAGAAATAGAGTTGATTGATAAAATGTGAACGATATGTTCTGTGAGTATATAAGTGATATTTTATAATCAGTAGACTAAATCAGAAACAACGATAGTTAGTGGTTGTATCCTCAAAGAGGGTTAAAGTACTCTAAAATCCTTGTCCTCTTGAGAGGGTACGTAGGTCCTGCAACTTTCAGAGTCAGTTTAGCTCTACACGTGTTTCTAATTGTAGAATATGCGTTGTTTTATTATGGCTAAATATCAGTACAATCTCAAATGGCTGAAGGGATGGCATAAATCCAGCTAGGGTCTATGACCCCTAGAGTGGTGATTTACCTTAAGTTATTGGCGATCCTCAACCTCTTTTTTTATTATTGTATTGTTCCATTTTGCAATTCTATTTCAGAGGTGTGTGTTAGTTATATTTCTTGTTACTGTGATATACTAGTTGGTTTTACTGTCCTTCATGGACAGGTTTTTACAATGTACTGTTACGGTGAATAATTTGCCATGACAAAAGGTATACGAAATCCCCTCAGTACGAGCAAAATATAACACAGACAAGTCCCAAATATTCGATAATATGTATTGACCAAAGAGCAAGATACAAAGATTCACAATAGAGGTTTCAAGAAAAATGCAACTGAGTCAAATCTAATGTAAAGGGTCACAAACATAACCTCCACTCACCAAAGTAGTGTTTTTCAGTGAGAGTGAGAAACAGTTCTGCTAAATGTTACGCAAGCGGGATGTCCTGGATGTAGCTCGATGTTGATAATCAGACGAATAGGCAGACAGATGTATATTTGTGACACAACTCCAGTGTAACTCCGTGTGTGTCGTCAACACAACAACCAGCCTTTATATACACAGTAACTGATTCTTGAGCATTCTAGCGAAGTATGGAACCTTCGCGATCGACCTCGTGTTTACCAACAGTCGAAACACACTAAAGGGAGGTAACTCTGAAGCGCTACCTCAAAGGCGTGCCACTAAAAACTATTACCGATGATACGAAATGTGACCCCTAATAACATATCACTCAAAACCATAAACACTGTGACCCTATATTAACTATCACTTAATCAATAAGAATACAAATTACAGAAAATACACTGTCGTAAGAATACCATGAACTATTATGTCTATACTTATATTGTTCTCGTCACGACGTGGCTGAAATATTGCCGATGTGACGATACATCTCAACTCACTCACTAACTCACTCACTCCTGTGATATAAATAATTCTTCCGTCCTTCTGTGTTTCAAGTTAGGACCATTAATGTCACGCCCTGTCAACAACTCGGTCACTTGATTGTCTGACAACGTTATTGACATATGATCTATTTATACACGTCAGTCCTATCTGCAGCTTATCTACTAATATGTACGGTTTAAAAAGAGAGAGAGTGAGGGGGAGGGGGGAAGAGAACAACACGCCCTACGTCGTTGTTTCCTCGAACGTTCAATAATATCTGGCAAATGTATCAGTCACGAATTAAGCGTGTTGTCAACCACCATGCGACCATAAAGCCCCACGCTGGTTCTTCTGTGGGCACTATCCCATAATATCTACCGTTTAACACGCCTATTTCACTACGTATGTTCAGTTTATGTTAACAGATGTCACATGTCACTCGAGCAGAACATCATGTTTCGTTAATGATTTGTGTTTTTGCTTGCATTAAATATGTAACTCAGTTACCCCTCGGTCTGTAATAAAGTTCCATCCATCCATGTTCTAGGTTCGATGAATAAATAAATTATAAACCACCACAAATGTTATTTGGACCTTGAGGGTTTTTTCCAGTATGTATTCACAACTACGGTGACTGTCACAATTGAATACATTGCTTCAAAACTGCTGCATGTTAATATACGTATTTACCATTCTGATGGAATAGTGAAATGAGTTACAATATTAGCATTTAACTATATCAAACATACTTCGTCTTTATTGTTGTAGAGAAGCTGTGGAGGGTTACATTACAAACTGTCAGAGCGAGGAGTTCCTGATCTAGTGACACTGAACTAGAGACAGCGAAACTGATAATCCGATTAATCCAGTTAATCCAGATAATCCACGGGAATATTTGACACGTGAGTATACTTTTGGAAAGACAGCACCAACAAAGCATGATCCCACTTTTGATAAACTTAAGGACTTAAGAATTTCCTACTTTTGACAGGTTCTCACTAATGTTAAAAGTCATAATTAATGTCTATTTCATAATTATATCATTTCTTTCCGTCTGAAGTTCTACCTTTGGTAAAAACATTTCTCAGAAGACAAAGCAAAGAGAGTTTAAACTTGGGAAACAGAACTTTCTTCAGTGTAAAATCCGTAGTCCCGCTCGTCATGTGCATGCTCCACACATGTGTTAGGTGCTGATGTCGTAAATGTATAGTTTTCGCGTATGTAACGATCTCCAGAATGTGTAATTATTTATCCTAAATGCGATATATATCATTATCCCCATGCAGTTTGTGGTAACATCTGCAATAAATGCACATGGTTTAAACTGGACATGGTTTAATTTATGCTCAAGTTCATTTAAGCAAATTGTTTGTTGTCCTTATTCTAGAAAATGTTCTTCTTCAATTGTGGTATATAGTTTAGAAATATTTAAGTGCAAATGTTCTGACATATTTTACACTTAAATTGGTGATTTCGTTACGGGTTGACAGAGAGATTCTTTATTTCTCCAGTAGTTACCGACGGTAACAAACAGAAACATCATGTTATTACAACATGAACATGATTATTAACAACTACATGTGTTTACAGACATATGTGCAGACGTTTATGGCGTGAAGAGAATTACTCTGCATAACATATCAGGCCATATACATACAAAGAAAAGCGTAACAAGATGTCCCATCTATACAGTTATAAAAGTTGGTTTCTACTCCAAGAAGAAATGACAGCTTATCTTGTTCATCTTGCATTTCAATATTACGTAAGTTTCAACGTCAAGTGTATAAATTAAGTACGCAAACATTTCGTTGTTGCATTAAGTTTTCACAATGGAGAAGCATGTGGAAATCAGAACCAAATGTTTGTTTATTACAAAAGGCGCACTCTCTTCATATTTTGCCTTATTTGGACACATAATTGATTGCAAAAGAAAATTATAATTAGGGTGGGCATGTGCTGGCTCCCAGAGATTACGATAACAGTAAGTAGTCTGGATTGTTGCGTGAAATGACATGTTTGAACCTTGAGTGAGCCTTTTACGCCGCACTCAGCAATATTCCAGCCATATGGCGGCGGTCTGTAAATAATCGAGTCTGGAGATTATCACAGATGTTGTTAGATTTTAGTGAAGTTGTAATAGCAGCACAAAAGAAAGGTTTTGCAAAGATGTTACACTACAAAGAAATAGTAGTTACTTGTGGATGTATCCAATTAGTCCCCATAATCCCAGATTTGCAATAGTAGATGTTGATGACGACCTTAAAGTAACACCTTGCAGAAGACGAACAAAGTACCTTCTTATTTGTTCAGCCTGTTGGTCTTTGATGTAATTCATTCACAACCATAGAGACTATGAATCATTCTGAGCCATATCTTAACACACGTTATTGGATGTAGGCCAGAACCATTCAGTCCAATACACCTGGGTGAATCAACTTTACATTCTGTCCTGATTTCTGACAATACTTTTCACTTCTAGTTTCTGTTGAGAGGTTACTTTAAAAAGCACACCCCCATATATGGTAGGGTTACAGGCCGGGGAAGCCACATCTCCGAAACAGATAGCTCCAACTGATGTGGCTCTCCCGACAATTGTCATGTTTGCGTGAACATCGAATGTGGCTCTCCCGGCTATGCTGTCAAACATACTTAGTGATTCAAACCCGTTACCGTATTTCACAAAACAAGACATGTTTCCTCATAATTTTATTCAGATTACAACATGTTTTGTTTCTATAATTAGCACAATAGGTATGTTATATACAATAATAACACATAATAATAAGCACATAATCAGTGCATCCTCACATATAAGAAGTGTCAGTTTTTGAAAATGTAAATGGATTTCTATTACGGAAAGTATAAACGATATAACCCACAGATCAGAAAGGTTAATCAGTATACTAACACCGACATATCGCCACCACACCCTCCAAGGCCTACCCTATCCCACACACCCTCTCCTCTCACACGCCAGCAGACACTCTACCATACATATCACTCTGGCCAATACATCCGATATTTGAATATTTGAACAGTCATCATACGCAGGTCAAGAAAGGCACGGACGTTAACAGAGGTGTTCAATCATTGGTATCACTTCACCATATGTTCCTAAATATCTTACTACATTATGGCATAGTTGAACGCGCCATTTAGAAGCGTATGGATAGACAATATGAAGTGATACGCTTCTGAGTGTAGCATCGTCAGCAAGCAAGACAGAACGTACATGACAAAGACACGGATACCATAGTTAATGTCTTTTAAAGATGCAATTAGGTCATTGATAAAAAGGAGCCCTAGAGTGGTGATCTACCTTCAGTTGTTGGCTATCTATAGCACTCACTCACTCACGCACTAATATAAAGGGGGGGGGGGGGCAAACAAGAGGATATAACCCTCCCTTGTCCAACACCTTGTTTGACCAAGTACATTTCTGACCTCTTATCATCATAGATACCTACGCCAAGTTTGGTTAAAAATTAATTTTAAATACATTTTACATGTTCAAAGGTCACATGTCCTGTCCCACCCCTTATTTTTCAGATGCCTTGCACCTTAAACTCTGTCGTTCAACGTTACTACAATTGAAATATTGATTTATATTCACAGCTGAAATCCTCTGAAAATATTTTCAATTGCAGTTATGGGTATGGTTACATTCGGACCATGGGACTACGTGGTGTTCGGGCTGATGCTTGCTGGGTCCACCATCATTGGGATTTACTACGCCGTGAAGGCTCGCAAAGGGCGCAGTACAAACGAATATCTTGTCGCAAGCAATTCCATGACATTCCTTCCTGTAGCGCTGTCTTTAATAGCGACGTCGGAGTCGTCTGTGATGATGTTAGGATCGCCAGCCGAGTCGTATGCCTTTGGAATTGAACTTATCCTTGGTGAGATTGGAAATGCAGTTGGGACCATCATTGAAGTCATTGTGACTTTGACTTTCCTCAAAAGACTGAACCTGTCAACACCATTTGAGGTATGAGGCTTCAAGTGCCCCATTGTGGAAAGACCATATACTCATGTTTCTTCAGTTATACATTGCCAAAATATGCACACAGAATCAATTAGAACTTGGGTTTTGGGGTGTTTTTTGTTTTGTTTTGTATTTTTTGTTTTGTTTTTCCATTAGAGTTCTCCGAAGGACGATTTCGATTATGCCAGAAATATCCCAATTACAACCTTCCTGTGGTCACATGAATCAGGGTAACTTAAGCTAACCATTGCTTCTTTTACAGTACTTTGAAAGACGATTTCGCTCGAGGCGCCTCCGACTGATAACTCATGCAGTGACGTGGCTACACTATGTAATGTATATATTTATTCTGACCAAGAAGGTGAACCCGATACTTTTAGAACAATGAACAGCGTATAATGACATAATATTATCTCACCCTTTATGTTAAACTGTATATATATTGCATCTTCTTTCATATATTTATCATTATATTCGTGTATTTTATGATATTATATGTAAGTGTCCAACATAAGTAATACCGCCTTTTTCAATAAGCTGTACCCAATGACAGATACTACCACAGATCTCTTTTCACACATTCTTTTCTTAACACAGTTGCAGTACATGAGTGTTGTCATATACGGTCAGGCCATCGCTATAGAACAAGGTACTTCACTGTTCTTGACAAGTCATACAATCCCTGCTGTTCTGCAACCTTCAAGAAAACAATTCTGAGACTGGTATTGATTGTTTTGTTTTCATCTGCGTGAAACAGCTGCTATTGTGAGGTTTCTCAAATTATTCTGACATTGTTCTTGCCTTAAATAGACGGCACGTTATGTCACTTCCCACAGGGGGATAGCACAAGGAAATCACACGGCGCTACTTCTATCTATAGAAATTACATGCAAATCTTCTGCATTATTTCTAAAACATAATTTGAAACTAAATCAAAGCTACAGTTAAGAAAGAAAATTCTAAAATCTTACATTTTGCACTTGTATAATCAATGTCATGAAAGAAAATCCCTTTTTTCAATGTCAGTGACTGGGTTGTCCATGTTTGCTGCAATGGCGGTGACCACGTCAATAACTGTCATCTACACATCCATTGTAAGTGTGACCACGTATTATATGGGTATCAGTAAACGAGTGCGGGACTATTCAAAACACCTACATCATTATACCTACAAATTACCATCTCAATGACTGATTTACAGTTGGTCGTCATACAGAGACCTTTGTTTTCTCAAACTTTGAACTCTTGTTTACAATGTAAATTATTGTAAAGTTTTTAATACACTTTCAGTAAATATTCAAATTCCGGTACTTCTTAATGTTCAGTCCCATCTTCCAGACCACTCTCTCAGAGTGGCACTATGCGCCAGCACACAAAGTAACATACTCAGCCACCACGGCTTGCCCTAATATGGAAGTCTGACAACACTTAGTCTTGATAATGTACTTTATGTCCCCATGACAGGTGTAAACTGGCACGACTCGCATGGTCCAAAGTGAGTGAGTTGAGGTTTACGCCGCACCCAGCAATATTCCAGCTATATGACGGCGGTCTGTAAATAATCGAGTCTGGACCAGACAATCCAGTGATCAACAACATGAGCATCGATCTGCGAAATTTGGAACCGATAACATGTGTAAACCAAGTCAGCGAGCCTATCACCCGATCCCGTTAGTCGCTTCTTACGACAAGCATATTAGCCTTTCATGGCAAGCATGGGTTGCTGAAGGCCTACTCTACCCCGGACCTTCACGGGTCCGCATGGCCCAGAGCCTTATGAAAGTGGTCAAAAGTAAGATACAGATATAGTTTCTCTATGCTGACTTTGTGTTCTGGCGAATAACTCAACTCCCGAAAAGATAATTTTATTGCTGGGAGAGTGTAATCCCAAAGTATCTATGTTGTCTTGTCATGCTTAACATAACTGCACCCGTGAAATGATCAGATACAGTACATGCTATTTCAATGATTTACTCTGGTTACAATCAACAGGCAAAATCTATGCACATATTCACAATGTTAAATGGTGTGGAAAAGGTATGGATGTAAATGGCGGAGCTCTCCTCACAGCTTGACCTGTCCTTCCAGGGCGGACTGAAAGCTGTCATGTGGACTGACGTGATGCAGCTCACGCTCATGGTGGCAGGGATGCTGATGGTTATTATAAAGGTGTCCTAATTTTTCATATTTTGTTTCGGGGTATTTGGGGAATGGGGTTACTTTATTTCAGGGGCCGACGTTTTACGGATATCACGGATGTTAAGGGGAAAAACATTAAAACTAGAGTATACTCAAAAGAAGGTACACAGTGCGTTTGACCGAACTTGCAAAGAAAACCAAAAGCTTATGTAAATGAACATATGTTTAATTTCAATAGACTATTCAATTCTACAACAAATGTACACAATTCGGTTCATACAAGGTTGTACCGTCTAACTTACACTGAAAGATACGTGGTATCATAGTCTGAACTTTTACACAAGTCAAAATGCGTTTTTTTTTTCTGTCATCAATGTTATCAAATCATTTTCAGCCCTACTCGTGGTATTTAGATCGTCCTTCACCTCCATTCCCTCTGCCAGTTTAAACGGAGAGAGGATCAAGAATAAGCAGACATTGCCTAAGTTTACCATGAACCTGCTGGACCTTTTTTTTTTCTTATCTGTCGTCGTTATTGTAAAAGTTTTCGTAAAAGACATAAAAAGACTTCTGGCGTAGCGAGGGGGATGAAGCAGGGGAGGTAACTCCGGAAATATTCCATATGGCGGACACGTAATTCAAACAAGTATAATAACCTCTTCCTTTGAACCGGAAGCTTGCAGTGGGAATGCAGGCGATGAACGCATAGCATGCGTTGCACTTCAGTAATTCTTTAACATGGGACAGGACGTCTGAGAGCACAACCAAGTGAAGAAGTAGGGTGTATAATTTGGATGGTGGCGATATTTTATTTTGACATGAAAAATATTTTTCGAACCGAAAGTAAATTACTAGGAAGGTACGTTGCCAACCAGTGCTCGTTTTGCTCGCATTCATGAAGACTGGTCAGTTTCTTAATGGTGCACAACGCCATTTGCGCTACAGTTTGCCCGTGTTCACTAATATAGACTATATGCCCTCACCTTATATATATATATTAAAATACGTAATTAGAATACTATGCTAAATCAAAAGGTTCGAACGAATTCACGCATATATCGACTCTCGCGCCCTCCTCCGGTCAAACATTCTTTCAAGTGAAACCCGAAGAGTTATGTCCCTTGGGACGTTCTGTACAGTCCCACGCTGAGTCCTAGAAAAATACATACAACTTGTGGTAGAAATCAAGTCGGCAAACACCGACGACACCGCGTGCGGCAGTTTCCGATGTACAGTGCAAATGTTTGTATGGCATATATGGCAAGTGTTCGATGTTTGGAAGCTGTTCGTCCCGAAGGTTCAGTTATCGATTTCAGGCAAGTCGCAAGGGATAGTGTGTCTTTCATTGCAACAATAGGAAGCTAAAATGTATGCATATGCCCCAATATATATACAATATAAGTCAAAACGTGGTAGAAATGTTATTTAATTGTGCCTTTAAGAAGTAGACAGCGTGTGGATTCTTATTCTCAATTCTTTACTCTCATCGGCAGGGTACACTGGACGCAGGCGGGATTGCGGAAGTTTGGGGCCGAGCATCAGACACTGGGAGGTTGACCTTCAGGTGACATTTAGTGTTATACGTTAGACATCTGTACTGATGAGTACTAAAATGTATGTTTCCGTCTGACCCATCAGTTTACAATCTTTGAAACAGTATGAAATAAACTGTGAACTATATGTTAACTTTTGTTTGACAACGAAGCCTTGACCATGACCCGACAGTGCGCCATACGGTGTGGAATCTCTTCTTCGGTCGAATCCTGGCGGGGTTTGGTTATCTTTATATGCCATCTTCACTCCAGCGTATCTCGTCAGCCAAGTCACTCGGGGAAACCAGGAGGTGGGTATAGGCCCTTTTCCCGTTATATTTTTATTGTTACGCGCTGGCAATGCCGAACTGTTGGAGTTCGGTACTTCGTGTTACTGTTGCCTCTCTCCGGTACTCCTTATTACGATCTTATACTTGTGCTCCAGACAGTTCAAAATTAACATGAGGTGTTCGTTAAGATCAATACGTTGTTCACGGATCCCTCCGTTCCCATGGTTTAATGAACCCTTTATGTCCCCCTTGCCCTTAGGGCTAAATCAACTCGTGACTAGTGAACAACGTTTGATATGTACACACATGTCCGTGGAAATAGCACTTGCTGTGCATAAATATCACTGGATTTAGCACTATCAACATACAGACGTTACCTGATACATCAGTGAATACAACAACAGTAATGGAAGAATCAACGATATTTACATTCAGGGCACTACTTGTCACTATCCCTGCCTTTCCCATCCTCCTGCTGATTGGCCTCTCTCAGGGGATTGTTGCATACGGGTACTATTATCATATACGGTGTGACCCTGTGGCGTCAAAGCAAGTCAACTCTCTCAATCAGGTATGTCTTCATTAAAAAAACGGTTACTTTTTTTAAATAACATTTAAATACTTGATGGTATATGTCAGAATTTCCTTTGACACTGGTAAATATATCTGTACATTACTCAACTCCAGATTCTGCCCTTTTTCATTATGGACCTGTTCCACAATGTACCCGGAATGTCAGGATTTTTCCTAGCAGCCCTTTCCAGTGCTTCACTCAGGTAAATACATCCGTTTTAAAAACACGTCTCTGTTTTAATAGTCGGCATCTCACATTTAACTGTTTCATTCGAAAACCAAAGAAGTGACAGAGTAGGGAAGTAACGTAACGCCCATGGCAAAGGTTGGATTGTCCACATTCGTCCAGTATGCATAAAGCCTGTTGTGCCTGAATGTTCCATACGTCCTCGTTAAACACTCCCTTACTCAAACACTTACATATGTATGAACGTCATGTTTTCGTGGTATTTAAAGATTCGTGTCCTGTTTCAACATGCTTCATGTACAAGTGTTGCATTCAGGGCTGTTGAGGGCTCGTTGCTGTTGCAGCACCGTATCGTCCTGTCTATCAGCTGTTGCCCACATAACATGGTATGACATCGTCAAACCCTGCAGGCCAAATATGTCAGAGTTCAAAGGCGTACTAGTCGCCAAAGTAACAGGTAATGTTGTTCTCTGTCGATTTCAAAAAATAAAAATAAAATAAATGAAAATAAATAAAATAACATGTTTTAAATATATTTCATACCCAGTGGTGATAGCCGGTGTCCTCAGTTGTGTACTGGCCGTTATCGTGTCTTCAGCTGGATCGAAATCTCTGCACCAGGTTGGTACACCGCCCACATTAATCCGCCTCAGTGAAGAATGATTTCTTAGTCCTCATGACAAATCACTAGAACAGATACTGTTTATCCCTGAGGTCTACAATCATTACCAACTCTTTAACTAACTACTTCTTCTAAATTGAGATATAGTCTTAGGAAAAACATGAAACCACTAGGTTCGATTTCCCACGTGCAAAACTGGGAAGGAAACTATTTATTGTTTCCGTTGCCTCTGTTTGCGCTTCTCACTGCAAGACTTTGATATCAAACACGCCAGTTCCCTTTTCACATGTCATCCAAGAATGCCAGTTGAGTAGTTTGGCTTATGTACATATTCGTGTTTCAGATCGTGTACACTCTATTATCCACAGCTAGAAGTCCTTTGAATGCATTGTTTTACCTTGGAGCTCTGTTTCCATTTGCCAATGCTAAGGTAAAAACAAACTCCTGTAGAATATGTTTTTTAGGCTAATGTATATCTTCAAGCTTCATATAAAGGTAGAACCATTGACCCCAGTGGTTTAGTGAACAGAGTATCATCACAATTATCAAGAATATGACAACAGATAAATTTCAGATCATCTTTTCTAAGCCTCATGTCCACTAATACTTTTAGTCGAACGACAATAATGTCAACTTTCCAATCACTATTTACTGCTCTGGCAAATCATCTACAAAGCAAACATTGTAATGATTATCATTTACAATGACTGTTTTGGAGATTTTGTTAAGCCATAAGTTATGGCACGAAGCATAACTTCGTCACAAGAATGTTCCTTGAATGGACAGGGTGCCATAACAGGTCTCCTGGCAGGGGTCAGCTTCATGCTGTGGTTGTCCCTTGGGTCCATGTTCTCCTCTGCTGGGTCAGCCAGCAACTACCTTCCTTCAGCCCCTACAGACAACTGTCCAGGCTTCAACGTGACAACACCATCCTTCGTCAATAGCACCCTAGTCCCGGAACAGGAAGAGGTCGACAAGAACAGGTACATTGTATTGTTGTAGCATGTTAGAATCACTATCTCTGACTGTTGTGTATTTCAATTGAAAACCTTGCATATTTATGTAACATTTAGTAGCTTTCCAGATATAATACATTGTTGTTATATGTTACTATATACGGCAGTATGGTATTTGGGACACATGAAAAGGAATTCACAAATCAGTGAATCTGTTCAGAAACTTTCGTTGAGCGTTAATTTGGAAAAAGAACGTTTTATGGGGCTTGTCGAAATGGAAACCGCATTATCCATATATTTCGTTTCCATAATCTGCTGCTTGTTGCTTATCACAAAAACTGCTTATTGTATCCATTGTTCAATGGCGTCATTGTTTTCCAAGGTGATGTTGTAACACTATCGGATGACATAATGTCTGAAACGTAATGGATACTAACTTCTTATGTATTGGAAGTGAGGCGTTTCGACAGAGATTCCTGTACAGCCGCATGGCAGGATTTCCTGAATTGTACTCAATATTGTGCTTCCTAACTTTTAAAAGGTCTCTCAAAGAAGTATGGAAGACTTGCTTCAAACCAGGAACCAAATCGGAAATATGACCGAATCTAGAAAATGTACCACCAAACACGCCTCAAAAATGAACCGCTCTCTTTAATACATCCATGGAATGGCTTCTTTGTATTCAAAGAAACTGTTTGAGACACTTCAGTGAGCACAAGGATCATACGTGGAGAATCTGTGGTTTGAAGTTACCAGAAGGTTTAGGGATAACAGTTCTAAAGTGATACTATAAAAAATACTGGGAGTCATTAATAAAAGGTTAAATTATATATATCATATGTAAAGAAAAGGTTTCCAGAAAAATAGAATTAAGAGTGTCATCATAATGTTTAATGTGTTCACAAAAGTGACACATCGTGACATACATACGTTCAAAGAGCTCTATCAAACATCAGTTGTATAGACCAACCCATGGACATGACCAACATAAAACATTCGGTGAACCCACCTTAAGCGTCCAAGAAACAGGTGCACTTTGTTCTCATAGTCCTCATTAAAGTCATGAAAAAGCTTGCGGAATTGCATTCCATTCCTCTGCTAGAGCTCTGTGGAGTCCTGGGAGATCCAATGTTGGTGGGCGATATGTGTATAGCTGAGGTTGATGGATCGTTAGCATTGAAGTGTTCTTTCAACAGACCCGCTGCGTTAAAGAATCTATTACGTAACGCAGTATTAATCAATTACTTACCATTTGGGACTGTTGTTACTCTGGGGTGACCTGGTCGACGAGTATATTTCACGGACACATTGGCTTGAAATCTCTGCCATAGTCTACCAATAGCACTCTGACTCTGACTCACATTAAAGCGGACTGCAAGCTGACGCTGAGCTGAATTTGAAAAAATTTCAAAAGGTTGACCCCCTTTCAGCAAGTGTCAAAACACGTCTCATTTTAAGCTGCGATTTCAAACAGGTACCATTTTCCATGGAAAGAGCAACTTGCACGTGCAAATCATTGACATTAAGAAGCAGGTGGATTATAATATTGATGGTTTGAATAACAAATGTGCCATTTGAAATTAAGGATGACATTTCAACGGCCTGGTGTGTTTTTGTAGGGTTATTCTGCAAACATAAACGACGATTTTACAACTTTTGGGAAACAGTGTTACCAGTATCCTGACCGTCTTTAATGGCACTGAGTACATACTTAGATTTCTGTTGCCGTGACGTAATATAAACATATGGCTTCAGATCTGGCCTGGATGCCATGTACAGCCTTTCCTACACGTTGTTCACGTCGATAGCTATTGCGACAGTCCTCCTGGTCGGGTCGGTTACCAGTCTCCTGACAGGTTGGTCCTGCGTCCTGCATCCTTCAGACGTCGTTTAACGTTGAGAGAGATATATTTCAATCGGAATTTTTCAATTCATATTTGTGCTGTGTGTATTATTTTGTGCATAACATTTGATACGGCATACTGTTGCCGATTGGGTTTGTCTCTTTTTGGAGTTCAAAATTATGGTGGTTTTATTGGTTAGTGTGTTTCTTTGGTAGGGTGTTTATTATTTCAGTTTTGGATTATTTTCTGCGTGGTTGTGATGGTTCTTGTCATCGTTATGGGAAATTAGTGTCAACTCCTACATTTAGTACAACGCCCACACAATTTGTTGTAGGAGGCAACAGGACGCCGGCTGACCCCGACTGTCTTATCCACCTGAAGGACATCCAGTGTTGGTGTGTACCGGACACACTAAGATCCACGTCAACCACATGCTCGGGGATTTATGAACTGGTTGGTGTTGAAATGCAGATAGTAACAAGTCCTTAGGAAATTTATCTTTTCTCACTATTTCGTGTTTTGTTATGACGGGACTGTTAGCTGAAGGGGTGTATTTGGAGTCCATACGTTGAAATGTGGTTATCCTGTCCAACAATGGACAAATTTGCTCTGATAACAGGTGAACACAAGCTGTATGTGAATACTTTGCTCATGAAACATGTTCTACTTCAAGTTGGTTGAGGGTGATGCACACGTCTATACTTTCAGAGCCCTGTCAGACAGGATGACACCGTGGATGGTGAAGACCTCGTGGGGACAGATCTTACACGCCCTATCAGTGCCAAGGAAACTGTACTTGCAGAGTCAAGTCTTTCATAACCACTGGACCAAACACCTGCCAATAATACCTGGGCCTCCGTGTTATGTGTATAAATGTGTTAAACACATAGTTAATCATTACAGGTCATTAAAAGCAAATTATCAACTCTAGCAATCAAATACATAACGGTACTTTTCGTCTTCATATTAACGCATGTGTCTGCAAAACGATGAAATCAGTGCGATAGTAAATAGTTAATATTTTTTTGTTTTGTACAACTTAAAATGCCTCTACTAGGTGACTCTACTATTTACACACCGCTGTCACAGCTGGAATATTGCTCAGTGTCAAACAACAGCCAAACCAGATCCTATAACCCAACATGGTACGTGCAGTTACCTTTTCAGCATCATCACCTGAGGGTGATTCCGGGTTTACCACCGTTTATAATAGTCTTGCACCCACCCACATGGGGTTCATCAGGTGTATCAAGGTCGATAATCAGACCAGGATGTGCGTGACAAGCGTGCGGTTGAACTCGCGGACGGACTCCGGACCACGCATCACCATTAGCTGATTAGTGATGGGCTCATTTGTACTCTAAGGTAAATGCAACTTTTTTGTGCGCTTAGTGAGTACTTTAAATAGCAGCATATTAGAACATGCAGTGAAGGATCCGATTCAATATTCGCTGAGTATGAGTGAAATGAAACATTGTCAAAAACAGCGAAAAACAAGGGTGGTGTTTGATTCAAACTACACACCACAGCCCTGTACATGTGGAAAGCAGACTTCCTGTGTAGTTGTGACAGCTGAGCACTTGCAGTTGTGAATCGGTTCCGAAGTGCACAGAGCACAACACTGATAGCTGATTTTGACAATGTTCCATTTCACTGAAACTCAACGAATGTATAATCGGTTGCTTGTTGTAAGTTCTAACGTGTCGTGTGAAATGCCTGTTGAGCACACAAAAGGTTGCATTTACCTTAGTGTATATATGACATCACCGCTTTTGGATTTATGTATGAATATAAAAAATTCCCACACTGTCTGTTTGTTGTATACATTGTATACACACTCATGTTGAATCACGTTGGTTTGAAGATCTCTTTGACCTTCAGGCAAAGGTTGTGAACTGTGCGATCTGCTCGGGTGTTGTATAGTGGCTAATGGGTCAGAGCAGACCTACCTGGCTGAACATATTTACGTTGCCTGCCATCCAGCTGTGCCATCCCTCATCCAACCACGAAATATACGCCATTTCAAATGGTAACACATTTCTACATCCAATGAACCCAGTCAGCCGGGGATAGATGTGTATCGACAATTAACCACTCTTTATTTATTCCACAAAGGCCTTTTCAATCCCCCCTACCTGTTTTGGTTATGGCGAGCCGGGTACAGGTTTTTACTCCTGTGGTGCAAAAGAACTGACATAGGAAAATAATGGGTTTATTTGTTTAGCCAAGCGAAGGTAAGGTAAATTATCGTGTCGTAAACAAGGGGTGATTTAGAAATCTCTTTCCCAGGACTATCAACAGAAGTCAACATTCCAGCACAGTGGCAACCGCCATACGTAGATATACGTCTAGAAGGTATTGTACGTGATTTCCGGATTAACTGACTCGCGAAGTGTATTTAGGTGCGCTGACATATTCACTAGCGATGTTTCCAAGCATTAAACATCACGGGTCGTGATCGAATATAAGATGAAATTTCTGCTGACTGACATCATGGCGCCAGTGGATATACAGTATGGTTCAAAATTATTGAGAATAGCTAAAACATTTCATATTATTAAACGAGAACAAATCAGATAAAACTGAATGTATTGTGAAAGTGAACTGACCTTTTCATGTTGTGTAGGTAACAATTTAATATTTTATCAAGTCTCCTTGAGCTTCACGGCACAGTCTAAGACGGGTAGGCATACTTCCTATCAGAGAGGTTAGCGTTTCGTGAGTTATGCTGTCCCAGTATCGGACCACTTCTCTCTTCATGTCTTCAATTTTTGTCAACCCCTTTTGATTCACACATTCCTTCATCATCCCCCAAATGTTCTCAATGGGATTTAAGTCAGGACTATATGCAGGAAATGGTAATGCAGTCACATTTTTCTCCTGAAACCACTGCTTGGCATGTTTTGCGTTGTGTTTAGGATCATTATCTTGCTGCAAAATCCAGCCATTTCCATAAAACACATGTGCACTTGGAAGGAGAAAGTTATCTAATATGTTAGTGTAGCGTTGACTTGTCAGATTTCCCTCAAACACACACAGCGGGGTCGTTCCTAATAAGGAGATCCCTCCCCATACATGAAACTTTGGGCTGTATTTAGGTCGTCGATACAACGGTGCTGACGCAGACTTTGTCCCTATTTTCACATTATTGGGATATACCCATATTGAGCTTTCATCAGTAAAAATCACATTTTCCCAGTCAAAGTTTTCATGTGCCAAACACCACTCAACACGCCTGTCTTTATGTTCTTGTTTCATGAGAGGAGAAGGAATTCCAGTCTTTTTCTCCCATCCAAGATCAATCAAATTTCTTCTAACAGTAGAATTTGATACAACTGTTGATCCCCTTTCTATCATTTCATACCTGATGTTGGAGATGCTTGCCCTTTGCTTTTTAGACGCTAAAATTCCCAGCCGGACGCGATCTGAGAAGTCCAATTTTCTGGGTCTCCCTGCTCCTTTCTGGTGCCCAAAATCCTTTCCCTCTTTAAAATTCTTCCTAATCCTATACACAGTAGAAAGAGGAGTTCCTGTTCTCTCTGCCAATGTATTTACATCATCAATTCCTTGATTACACAACTCAAAAATCAACCTTCTTTTATCTTCAGCAGACATTGTTGACAGTTCTGAGGAAAATGACGTCTGCTACAAATTCAGGGGAGGTAACTCTAATTGTACTATACTCAGTAGGCCAAGATGAGTTACCTCCCTTATACCATTACTTAGTTTTAAGTATCAGTGAATCAGTTGAGGTGTTAGGATAGCTCAAAGTAAGAAGAAAAATTCTCAATAATTATGAACCAGACTATATATCCTTGTGAGTCATTGGAAGCATGCGTATTTAACAGTGGATGTTTCTATTGGTGGTTGACTGCATCCCTATATGATACTTGACAACTATGTACCTCTGTACAATAGTGACGCTGCTAGAAAGTCAGTGACTGCGTGTACCTTTATGATAGTGAAAGACCCTTCGCCCATGTAACAGACAATGGCTGTATGCCCCTGAACAGTAAATGGTTAGGCGTACTTGTACAACATGGAATGACTGTATGCCCCTTTACAACGGGGATAATAAATATTATAATAATAGTCCATTTATAATGCGCATTAAGTCCTAGAAACATCAGGAGTCAAGTTGCCAAACACGGTCACCCATTCAAGATGTCTCCATAATCAGCTGATTAACGTCAGCTGATTTATGCTCTCTGCTAAAGTCCACACATCACCTGAGATAGACTGCGCCCAACCCCGTCCCTGTTACCAAGTAGAAATGCATCACTACAACATCAGAAAATTAAAACAGATTTATTATTTAGACGTAAAGTTAAACTCAATATTGTTTGTGGAAAGTTGTGGATAAATCGATAGAGGTATGTCTTTTTGGTATAGTTTCGCTTGATCACTAGTGGTATAACATATTCGTCATGAGAAACAGCAAAGATTAAGCTTGCGATAAAACAAGCAAGAACAAATGTAAAGGGATGATTCACCGATCGCTGATATTCGGTGAATGGCTGTGACAGTATGTAACAGTTGATGACTTATGTCTCTACATACCAGTCAATGATTATGTGCCCGTGACGAAACACTGAATAGCTGTGAAACCGCAGTTCAAAAGTGAATGACTGCGTGCCCCTGTGTAACAGTGAATGAAGTGTCTCACCATGGAGTAGTGAATGAAGTGTCTCACCATGGAGTAGTGAATGAAGTGTCTCACCATGGAGTAGTGAATGAAGTGTCTCACCATGGAGTAGTGAATGAAGTGTCTCGCCATGGAGTAGTGAATGAAGTGTCTCGCCATGGAATAGTGAGTGGCTGCGTGCCCCTGTGTAACAGTGAATGAAGTGTCTCACCATGGAGTAGTGAATGAAGTGTCTCACCATGGAGTAGTGAATGAAGTGTCTCACCATGGAGTAGTGAATGACGTGCCTCGCCATGAAATAGTGAATGAAGTGTCTCGCCATGGAGTAGTGAATGAAGTGTCTCACCATGGAGTAGTGAATGAAGTGTCTCGCCATGGAGTAGTGAATGAAGTGCCTCGCCATGAAATAGTGAATGGCTGCGTGCCCCTGTGTAATAGTGAAGTGTCTCGCCATGGAGTAGTGAATGAAGTGTCTCGCCACGGAGTAGTGAGTGGCTGCGTGCCCCTGTGTAACAGTGAAGTGTCTCGCCATGGAGTAGTGAATGGCTCCGAGCCCCTGTGTAATAGTGAAGTGTCTCGCCATGGAGTAGTGAATGAAGTGTCTCGCCACGGAGTAGTGAGTGGCCGCGTGCCCCTGTGTAACAGTGAATGAAGTGTCTCACCATGGAGTAGTGAATGAAGTGTCTCACCATGGAGTAGTGAATGAAGTGTCTCGCCATGGAGTAGTGAATGAAGTGTCTCGCCATGGAGTAGTGAATGGCGATTTACACTGCATCATTAGTGCCAGGACTCGACTATTTTCAAACATATGTCAACAGTTATATATGTGTAATATTGTTCTCGTGAACCATGTAACAAATTAACAAATTTGATATACAAAGGACGAAAGAAAACAGACCACCTATCAAAATATTTAATTATTTTGTTCATCTGTAAATCATAGAGTATCAAACAGTATCCAACAAGTCCAATATAATATAATTGTTTATGATTTTTAAATAGCTCGACATATTACAAAAAGACAAAGCACTCCGTTATCGGTACAGGTTCACTTGACATGGTACATGCGGTGTACATTCACAAGTGTCAGTGTCACACAATAGAGGATTGAGCAGGAGTCACGTAGTTCCATTCCAATGTATTCCAATGTAATGCTCACTCAAATAATGAGTAACTCACATACTGACAATTAGCCTGTCATGTCGTCCTCAGTATAAACCATTTCCCGTGTACGTGGATGGCAGTCTGGTAGCCGACTGCAGTGCTCGCATCTGTTTGTCCCAGTTGGGTCTGTCTTCTGTCTGTTCTGGTTTCTTCTTCTTCCATCGGCGCCAGCACAGCAGATATTGGGTGACCTCCCACAGGAACTGAACCACTTCAGCCAGACTTAATACAGACAGCCCCACCCACAGACCTACTGTGCCTCCGATGTCGGAGTAAAACTGAACATCCTAAAAACAGAAATACACTCATTACAACAATATTTGGAATCACGGAGTAGTTCTTTCTAAACCAACACTGGTAGCTTCAGCTGTGTTCCCCGCTGTGACATTTTTTAATACTACAAAAGGCGGCGTAAAACCCTACTCACTCACTATTGCTTACATACAATATGCGATCATATCTTTACAATACTGCTCTTAGTGTGATAAAAATGTTCTGCATTATAAAGCATTCTGATTCAGTTGTCAGTGTTATTTTAGGTTATTTTTAAGTAGTATTTAATAGTAGATAATAAGTATTTTAAATGTCACTGTCATGTCTTTGATGCATGTGTTCATGTTGTGGTATGTTTATTACTGAAACGTTTCCAGTAATACTAATAAATATCATAAACTACTATAAAGTTTTCACATCAGCTTGGATCTACAGAAATATACCAAACTTATATCTACATCATGACGGGTGTAATTGTGAGTGGCGGCCATTATGTCGCACCTCGACGTGACAGCGTGTGTCTGCGTCTCCATGAACAGTCCAGGTCAAACACACATTTAATTGAAAACATGTTAAATAAAATATCAATATCGAAAAAGTATTAGTGAGAACATAATATATGATTGCAAACTGACCTTGCCAAAAATGATAAACATACCTCATAAGCTGGTGTTTCCGTTATATTTTCGAAGTTTAAGTCTTCAAAGTAAATGTTGATCTTCATGAAGTTTCGACTGAAAATGTAACACCAAGTGTGAATATAAGTTACATATGAAGTGGTGAATACTACTGTCAACGTGAGCGAGCTAGATCTACAGCTGCTGGTTGGTTTGACCCAGAATATCTTTCCGATTGCTTGTGTTTGTAGATCCTGCTCCAAATTAACATGTATGAGGTCTCATCGAAGCATATCCATTGGAATGTGTGACAGCCTCGACGGCTCGTGACCCAGAAGACTCATATTGTGAGATGTTGTTGTGTTCATACAATGACTAGGCCGTCTACATAACTCCAGCCAACGTTCTTTTTCATGCGACCCAACAGTGAAGTACTCTGTGCTGATCAGCCATGAACATGAAACCATTTCATACAGACTATTGATTTTTTAAAATCCGTAAGGACGTGTATCATGAAGGTTTGGACAAATAATGTCGTCAGTCAGTGTACAAGCCACAGTAAGGAAGAGTGACGTCGATCGTGTCCTCTTTATAATTGTGTGGAGCCTGGGGATCATTGCAACAACTTATGGGCATTCTTTTACATATCAACAATACAAATAGGACAGACCTGTCCCTGATACAACTTCGGACGGACAGCTTACTCACATGAGTTCCCGAGGAGCCATTTTTTCAAACCGTTCGCACTCGGTTTCGTTCTTGATGTTGCATAGATACTGAACGAGCATACTCTGTAAGCAGGAACAATGTACATTACAAATGCATCGGTACGTTTTCATTACAAACATACAATACATTACAATGCAATATCGTGCAATATATATGATAGTGGTCACAATTCACTAAATTTCTCAAAGAGAAATGATCAAAGAGATAATCAGTTTTCGTTTCCTGCAAGTTCCCAATGTTACCATCTTCGTTTTGAAATGTAATATTAACTGGCCTGATGTTACCTTTCCATCGATACTTGTCCTGAGATATTACCAAAAATGTGGATTGGACCAGGTTATAACGCATGTTATGCTTCAGTTTGTGTTCATCACAAGTACATATCTATATGCGCTGATGTTGCTGCTGCGAAAATCTTGTAAAGCACACACGCACGTTCCCACGTGTGACCATGCGATGTGTCCGGGGACTGCACGTGTAACTGGGTGTATCTACTTACTGCATACGCATCGGAAGGCCACATGCGGGTGTGCGTAGTTTTCTCATACAACGTCTCACTGAAATAGAAATGGGGTTCATTAATACCTTGTATTTATCAAGAACAAGAGGAATTAAATCATTTGAATACTTTTGTCAAATGAACAACTTTGATCACGGGTTGCTCAGTGTCTTATGCTTTGAGTCAGTCTGTCAGTGTATTCTTCCGGTTATTGCTTGGACCAGGACTGATATGGCGCATCAAAGTCTTGATATGATTGGGAACACGGATGGGTCAGTAATGAGGTAAATGGTCATAAATTGAAAGGAGAATGACATATTATCGTGCCTGAAGGGTCATGAATCGAGAGAGGAGACTGGCATATTATCGTGATCTGAAGGGTCATGAACTGAGAGAAGAGAATGTCATATCGTCGCGTGCTGAATGGTCTGGAACTGAGAGAGGAGAGTGTCATATTGTCGTGGGCTAAATGGTCATGAACTGAGAGAAGAGAATGTCATATTGTCGTGGGCTAGATGGTCTGGAACTGAGAGAGGAGAGTGTCATATTATCGTGATCTGAAAGGTCATGAATTAAGAGAAGAAAATGTCATATTGTCGTGTGCAGATGGACAACATACTGGCATGGATTGAAGCAATTGCACTGGAGTAAGCCCGTCTCCCATCTTGACTCGATCTGGAGTAAGCACGTCGTTTCTGAAGAGCAAAACCACAGAAGGGTGTGTTATCAGATGATCAGTTTGCACGTTCTGTGTCCACACACCTCTGCTTTATACTTTCGCCACATGTGACTATCGTTCTGCAAACAATTTCGGAATTTTCCTTTTTACCATCTTTCACTATGGAACAGGGAGCTGAACACTTATTACGAGATGTCTGTTCCAATGAGGTGGAACATATACATTACAGCACATACCTTCTCTACTCCGGCATGGATGAACCTTCATCCCTGACACCGAGCTATTGATGTTTTCATACAGTGTTTCCTTCAGTTCATCATAGCAACCACATCGTTTGATAATTCTTTCGTGCACACAGAATGTCTGACAAGACTGCAAAAAACAGTAGATATGTCCTTAGAGATTTTTTCACAAACCTGGACAACCTCTAACTCCTTTATCAACATTGGCAATACTTAAACGTCTTTGGCAACTGCATTTGTAATATTGTTTATATATATATATATATATATATAAGATATATATATATATGAGTGAGTGAGTTTAGTTTTACGCCGCACTCAGCAATATGCCAGCTATATGGCGGCGGTCTGTAAATAATCGAGTCTGGACCAGACAATCCAGTGATCAACAACATGAGCATCGATCTGCGCAATTGGGAACCGATGACTTGCGTCAACCAAGTCAGCGAGCCTGACCACCCGATCCCGTTAGTCGCCTCTTACGACAAGCTGAGTCGCCTTTTATATATATATATATATATATATATATATATATATATACAGTATGGTTCAAAATTATTGAGAATAGCTAAAGCATTTCATATTATTAAACGAGAACAAATCAGATAAAATTGAATGTATTGTGAAAGTGAACTGACCTTTTCATGTTGTGTAGGTAACAATTTAATATTTTATCAAGTCTCCTTGAGCCTCACGGCACAGTCTAAGACGGGTAGGCATACTTCCTATCAGAGAGGTTAGTGTCTCGTGAGTTATGCTGTCCCAGTATCGGACCACTTCTCTCTTCATGTCTTCAATTTTTGTCAACCCCTTTTGATTCACACATTCCTTCATCATCCCCCAAATGTTCTCAATGGGATTTAAGTCAGGACTATATGCAGGAAATGGTAATGCAGTCACATTTTTCTCCTGAAACCACTGCTTGGCATGTTTTGCGGTGTGTTTAGGATCATTATCTTGCTGCAAAATCCAGTCATTTCGATAAAACACATGTGCACGTGGAAGGAGAAAGTTATCTAATATGTTAGTGTAGCGTTGACTTGTCAGATTTCCCTCAAACACACACAGCGGGGTCGTTCCTAATAAGGAGATCCCTCCCCATACATGAAACTTTGGGCTGTATTTAGGTCGTCGATACAACGGTGCTGACGCAGACTTTGTCCATATTTTCACATTATTGGGATATACCCATATTGAGCTTTCATCAGTAAAAATCACATTTTCCCAGTCAAAGTTTTCATGTGCCAAACACCACTCAACACGTCTGTCTTTATGTTCTTGTTTCATGAGAGGAGAAGGAATTCCAGTCTTTTTCTCCCATCCAAGATCAATCAAATTTCTTCTAACTGTAGATTTTGATACAACTGTTGATCCCCTTTCTATCATTTCATACCTGATGTTGGAGATGCTTGCCCTTTGCTTTTAAGACGCTAAAAGTCCCAGCCGGACGCGATCTGAGAAGTCCAATTTTCTGGGTCTCCCTGCTCCTTTCTGGTGCCCCAAATCCTTTCCCTCTTTAAAATTCTTCCTAATCCTATACACAGTAGAAAGAGGAGTTCCTGTTCTCTCTGCCAATGTATTTACATCATCAATTCCTTGATTACACAACTCAAAAATCAACCTTCTTTTATCTTCAGCAGACATTATTGACAGTGCTGAGGAAAATGACGTCTGCTACAAATTCAGGGGAGGTAACTCTAATTGTACTATACTGAGTAGGCCAAGATGAGTTACCTCCCTTATACCATTACTTAGTTTTAAGTATCAGTGAATCAGTTGAGGTGTTAGGATAGCTCAAAGTAAGAAGAAAAATTCTCAATAATTATGAACCAGACTATACCTATATATTGAAATAATCACAAAAGACATTCTTGTATTTTAGGTCTTTCTCAAATGCTTAATCTACTCTTAAAAACAACTGGAAACGGCACCCTGTAACGCTTAAACGCCACAGACTGGCGAGGTCATACCTTCCTGGTATATTCTATCCCATATCTAGCTTTAAAGGCTGCACCGTCATCACAGTCGCCATACAGCCCGCCCAACCTGTGAATCTCAAGCTGAAATGCACACACGTCAGCTTTGTGTTTACAAGAAAGAGAGAGAGAGAGAGAGAGAAATCGTTTTCATGAAAATAAAAATAATCATATCTTATAACAGAAGAGGCCATTTTGATCAGGTGATAATTCTTTTGTAACGTCGACTAATACTTGCATGGTCAATATCAATTCTTCACCTGAAGAGAATGGGAACAGGCGAAATATTGGAATGCATCACACAACAGACTAGACAGTGATGCCCAAAATCTTATCTTTCGTAGGTCTGCCATCAGGACACATATATCCACCATACATAGAGTTAATCTAGGGCACTAAACTGAATACTGTAAGCCAGGCCAAACACCCATACAGCATTAGTCGGCGCTTTTGGACATCTGGGTAGAAACAGCTTTCTTGGTTGTACGTTGAAATTGTGAAATGCATGTGCCAAAGACAGTATCGGTTAGATGTTTACTATGGATAAAGACAAAGTGGCGGAAATTGTACGCTGGGTCATTTACCACTCTGTATCTGAAATAATTATATCAAGTGTTGATATTATGACACGTTTTAACAAAACACTTTCACAAACTATTATGGATAGACAGAAATAACGTCTGGCTGTGGAAAGGATTTGGATTTTACATATTTGTGATGTAATTATTCTTGTTATCCCGCCACCAAAACATTCCTTTTCTTTTCCATGGACCCATTCAGCAATAACCAGTAATTCTTACGCGAATTAGCTGCAAATGCCTGTCACGAGTACACAGTGAATGAAGCCTTTAGCTATAGCCAAGAAACAGAAACACTAATCGTAATTTAGATCTTTTCAACATACCATACGCATGCCTATGTTCGTTTCCATTGTAGCTGAAACTGATATCCCATCAACTTCGGGGTCAGGCCAGGTGTTTGTGCCGTGTATTAGAAACTGGGCCCCAATACCGGAAGCAATTGTTGATATGTACTCGTCAGTCTCCAAAAACAGTATCAGCTCCAGACCTACATGAACACAAGGACGGTAGATATTGTGTATATACCCCCGTGAATGGGCAGAGAGGTCATTGGACAAAGGGTGGCATATACAGGTGGATGTGAAAATAGTGCAGTAGATATTAGGATGTGTACCTCCATGAGATATCATGGCTATTTGTCTGATATGACGTGATGGCACAGAGACTTTGATTCCGAAGGCCTACTTTCCAGTACTACCTTGCAAATAGCAAAGTATGGTAATAGCATACTCGGATGAATGACAAAACAGGCTGGTAGTTAAGTGGCAGTTAATTCATTATAATACGAGAGTAAATTCATCAACCAATCACCAGCGACCAGGTCATGGTATATTCGAACCAAGGTCGAGTGACTGGATGAAGTAACTGCTTTGTACCATGTCCACATCCTGCAGTCAAATTTCGATATCTGCGCGGGAGTGCTCTGTCACAAATAGTTGACGATTTTGAAGGTTCATATTTGGGCGCTAAACAAGCGATGACATAACTCACAAGCTGTCGTATCATGGACACTAGGAAGGACTGACGAAGTTATCGGTGTCGAAGTCCCGCAAATGTACAGCATTTGCCAGAAATATATTTTCAATTATTATTCGGTTTTACAAAAGTGCTTAAAAAACTTAAGTACTCCGTGTCTGATCATGATTTTGAACATGAGTGCAGCTACAAGGCTTTGTGCTAAAACAATGTATCTTACCATTTTCTGGGCCGCTCCGGAAGCTGACAAAGTCATTGTTCTCTAGAGTGTAACAGTTTCCGTACACTGGCGAGGGGTGGATCCGAAAGTAGCTACAATGGACAAGAATATGTTTGTTGTTTAAAGTCGTACTCATGAATATTACAGACTGGCAGCATGAGATCGATCACCACAGTTATACATGGATGCGATGGTATGCATGAACATAGTCACTGACTCCGCTAGAAATAATATGAACCGTACAACTTGCATAATAACTTACTTCTGTGTGAGTCAGTTTTGGATATACATGAAGATCGTTTAACGGCATCGTAAACGTAAATCAGTAGTAAAGTAAGCGTTGAGTACAGAGTTGATATAGCAATAACTGGATGTGTACACGTCCACGCACCTGTCGTTGCACACCACGCCAGAGAATGCACATGACACCAGCATGTCTGAGATTGAGTGGCCCATCGCGATCCGGGTTTCCCTTTTCAGCAATAAAAGTAGAATATCAGTGCCATAAAGCAACCAGTCTCGAAAAGAATTCCATTTCGGATAAAATGTCAAATAGATACGAACATTGTACGAACATAAGCGCTGAGGTTTAAACTGATGTGAACGATAATGCCATCCCTAAATCAGAAGCACCATCCCCTGGATAGTCATGTGTAAATATTTTGACAGGGATCATTGCTGTCTGATTTAGGACATAGTCATGCAGGATATATCAGTAATCTTAAACCCTATGTTGTTTACATTTCGCGTTTACATGTAAAGAATATTATGTGTACTTAAAGTTAGACAAAAGAACCGTGTGACCTGTGTCTCTTTGTGATAATCTGGAATTCATACACTGTACATAAAGGGAGAAATCTGACCAAATAAGACTAGTAATTACTATATCGAGAATTAGCAGTATGTATATGTCGTGTGTGAGGTGGCATTATATGATGTGTGCGATATGTACCTGTGAGGTGGAATAACATGACACTTGGAATATGTACGTGTGAGGTGGAATAACATGATGTGTGCGATATGTACCTGCGAGGTGGAATAACGTGATGCTTGGAATATGCACCTGTGAGTGAGTGAGTGAGTGAGTGAGTGAGTGAGTTAATATTTAACGTCACATCGACAATATCTCAGGCATGTCGTCACGAGAACATTTAACATTTAAATGGAATGTGTGCCTATATTAAAAATCTGTCGACAAAGGACAGTACAATAACTAGAATATCACAGATATACATGTAAAACTAGTACTTATATATAAAACATTTTATCTAGAAGGGACAACACAATATGATAATAGGCTATAGATAGCCAACAGCTGAAGGTAGGTCACCACACTAGGGACCATGGGGACTTACAGTGCCTTTACTACCTGGACCCTAGCTGGAGTTACACCATCCCTTCAGTCGCTGACGATTGTAGGAAATCTTAGCCAAAAATTAAAATAACAAAAATATAACATTTAAAAATCCTGGTAAGCTTAATTTTACTTTGAATGTTCCGGGACTTACGTACCCTCTCAGGAGGACAATAATTTTACAGTACTTCAACCCCCTTTGAGGGTACAGCCACTAACAATCTCAGTTACTAATCTAAACTACCAATCATAAAATATGTAATTATTTACAAGTCACTTAATAAATCTAATTCCTTTAAAAACGCAATAATTAAATGATAACTGACATTATTAAAAAGATCCTGCATAGACTGGGATTTGAAATATGTATCCCTTGTGATGGAATACTCAACACAGTCAAGCAAGACATGCTTGACCGTGATTCTTTCATCACAAGGGATGCAAAAAGGAGCAGATATTCATGTGTATATATTGTGTGGCCAATGCGACACCGTCGCATGATGACCTCCCCAAATCTGGACTGACAACCCAAGTAGGTGTAACCAATGTAGGGTTTTATTTCATGTAATTTATTGATACCTACTTGAGTGTCCCACTTCTTCTGCATTAGATCACGGATATACGTTCTAATGCAAGATTTGTAATCTGAATATGGAAGTGGTGTCACAGATTTGTTGAGTGCTGCTTTTGCAGCAAGATCGGCCATCATATTCAAAGAAAATACCAACGTGGCTGGGTAACCAACAAAGGACGATGTCGCATTGGCCAGTGGGAAGATTGTTATACAATTCAATAATTTCAATTAAAAGTGGATGTTTACAAGAAATATTTCTAATAGGCTGAAGACAAGAAAGAGAGTCGAAATAGACTACATACAGTTTATGTTTAGGGTGTCTTTGAATATACTTAAGCTTCAGCTGTAAAAATAGAACTGTTGTCTGGTAATCTAGAAGATATTGTTCTGGATCCATTGACAGTGGCACTGCGCCACCGTCCTTGGACCCATCTGTAAATAAGGATTTATAATTGCTATATTTATGTTTTAATTGATTACACTCTTGTTTATATTGTAGTTCATTGGTTTCTGATTTTTTAAATGATGTTCATGTTAGGTCAACTTGTGGCCTAACATTCTGCTTAACAAGGATTGAGGATCCACCAGTGGCCCTATCACCCGAAGGTGAGAAATAATGATATGCATCGTACTGACGTAAATTAAAAGTATCTGTCTGTTTCAGATGAGTTTCCTGCAGACAAAATGATGATGGTGCAAGATCTTGGACTAATAGATGTAACTCATTATAATTAGTGTTTAATCCTCTACAGTTCCATTGTACTATGTGTTTGGAAGACATTATCTTTTTGGTGGATTGATTGGGGATCTACTCCGCACCTTTTTAGAGGGCGACAAGCTATGTGCCCGAGGGTGGATGTTATCAGATACATCCACATCTTCCAGTGATCCAAACTTATTTAACAGTTTGATCTTGTCTGATCCTTTAGAGGCTCGATTTGTTCTTAAAGTGTCTGATCTAGATTTGATTTTTGATTTTCCAGTCTGTTTCTCAATTGGCTCAGGTTGCGATCGAGATTGCTGGGAGAGGTTCTGCTGAGCAGGAAGTGATTTTTCAGTTTGTGTTGATTGCTCAGGAGAAACACGTTCAGGGGCGTCTGTGTTTATCCATGTCAAATCTGTTTGGCAGGCATATGACAACGTAATTACTGGTAAGGTATTTTTCTTTATGTTTGCTTCTGATGGTTTGCTGGTGATGGAGGCATATGTTTCAGCAGGATCAGTTGACTGTGCTAACGTTTTGGCTTCTGCAAAACTGATGTTATTGGCAAACTTGATCCTATTGATCTGTATCTGCTTTTTCCAAATAGGACAATCCTTAGAAAGAGCTGAGAGATTTCCATGGCATTTGGCACATTTTTGGAACTACTTTCGCAATCTTCTGTTACACGTGTATTCTCTGCACAGTGAGCACATGTAACAGACAATGTGGAAGAGTTCACACCTTGTCCATATTTTTGGCATTTAAAACACCGCAAAGGTTTGCGGATGTACAAATCAACGTTAGCATTGCAGTAACCTGCCCTGATTGATTTTGGTGCATTTGGTGAAGAGAACGAAAATAGATACGTCTTAGTTGGAACAATCTCATTATTTTTCCGGCTTGAAAATCATTTTACATATACCACTCCCTAATCCTTCATTTCCGATACAATGTCAAACTCAGTCATATCTGCAAATAGACGGTCTCGATTTCTTACAATGCCTTTACTGGTGTTCAGAGTTCTATGTGCAGAGACCTTAACCGGAACTCCAACAAACATTTCAGTGGACAGCAGATTGGTTGCTTGTTGTTTCTATTACATTCAAGCAACAGAGATCCTGAACGCAACCGTTTCACGTCTTTACTTTCTCCTGCTATTCCGTGGACACCTTTTGATCCAGCAAACGGATTCAACTTTAATGGAGTTTGATCACGAGTCTCAAGAATTAGGAAACGAGGCCATTAATCAACAGATTTCGAAGGTCGCTGTTCATCATAATCACTGTCAAGTGGACGTTTGGCTTTTTTGTTTGAGGTTTGGTATTCCATGCTAAGTGGTAATGATTCGTCATCCGAGCTCCCACCCACCACGGAGTATCACAAGGACAATGCTAAAAACAAGCGGATCTCCAGCTTGCAACACCAAGGATACCCGGATGATATACCCCAGCAGAAAAATTGAAAGATTAATAGTTCCACCAGATTGGCCCATGAGCCACCGCCTTCTGGGCATACGACTCTAGGCAAAAACATACATAAAATGATGCATTTGAAATTACAAACTCAAAATAGCCAATCATGAAAAATCAAATTAACAGTTTCATAAATTTTGCGCATTACATAGTTGTAGCTCAGGGCTTGGATTGACCAGCCGATTGATAGAACTGGGCTAGTTCTACCACCCGCCTTGGTGAAGTAAGGGCCGAAGTGGTGTGTTGAGCAGTAAGAGGAAAATGGTTCAGTCTCCTACTGCCCTCAACCACCAGACTACCGTCCTCCACCGACACGGGAAGCAACCCACGGCAAACAGGTTGCCCAATTTGGTCGCCTCTTACGACCAGCAATGGGGTGCTGTGGACACATTCTGTCCCGGGTCTACACGGGAGAAGAGCGCTTAGCGTTACCCAGCACCCACCACTAGGAGGTGGCTCTTCATGGGTGCCTATGCACCTGTGAGTTGGAATAACATGATGCGTACGATATGTACCTGCAATGTGTGAGACGGTATTATATCATGTGTGTGATATGTACCTGTAATGTTTTAGGTGGTACTATATTATGTGTGTGACATGTACCTGTCATGTGTGAGATGTTTTACATAGTGGATGCAATGCATCTATGTACCTGTCATGTGCGAGGTGGTATCATATGCTGCCTGCGGTATGTACCTGTCATGTGTGAGGTGGTACTATATCATGTGTGTGATGTGTATCTGTCATTTGTGAGATGGTATTACATTGCTGTGGGTGATATCTACCTGTAGTGTGCGAGATGATACTATATCATGTGTGTGACATGTACCTGTCGTGTGTGAGATGGTTGTGATATGTAGATGTCGTATGTGATACTAGGTGTGATATCTGCACGTGTGAGAAGTCATGTGACTTACTAAATTTAGTTGTGATATCTATACATAGTTTGAGCATACTAAGTGTGGTTCTCACATGTGTGAGCAGTCATTTGGTATGCATGTACTATGTGCGATGTTCATATGTTGTGTGAGTGGTACATGTGAGATACTAGGTACGATATCTACCTATAGAGTGAGTTGCTATGAGATATATTACATGAGATGTCTACAAAATTTGTGATCTGACTTGTGACAGGTCCGACATCTACCTCTCTTCTAAGCTATACAGGTGTGTAAATTCCTTGCGGATTTCTTGGAGGGTTGACCTTTGACCAGAAAAGAAATTAGGACGTGGCTTGTCATCATTTGGTACCAACTCTGGTCTCCTGATGTTAGTGAAGTTGTACTCAATGCTATCAACGAAACGTTTTCTGCGACCAGGTGGTGGTGATGGAGCTGAGTTTCCTGGCTGACTTGGACGTTGGATTGCTCTTGGCATCTGCTTCTGAAATACATCAACAGATTTTTGCCTCGTATAAGGTGTTTGGTTTGATGGAAACATTATGCGACTACGAAGTGAGTTAGTTCCGTTGTTTGTTTCGGTTTTTACATCAGTCGAGTAAAGGGGGAACACTTGCCTGGTACAGACCAAAGCTGCTGGCCATTTACAACATATATCGTGTGGCTGATGGGAAGTGAAGGAATATTGGCATTACTATAAATATCAACCCCTCATAGTTACTTTTGATCTAAACTGTCCCGATACGAAAACAATATTAGTTCATTGATCATAATGGCTGATCAAATCAATAATGGAAATCAGTCAGCCTTCTGCATCCTCCTATGTGTCATAAATGCCATCTTCTTCAATATAACTGATTGAAAGATACCAAACAGTATCCATGGAGGATCTTGAAACGCTTATGACTGCACCGTGCCACTTGAGATACACTGAATGTACCAAAGCAGGATATCCGTCAGGTTTTATTGTGCCTAAGAGTTTCGTCTGTAAACCTATTCTACAAATTTCCTATCATATTTACAGTTTGGCGGTTTCCAAAGGGTGGTGACCTTATTCTGTCCTCTACATTAACATTGTCAGTTTCTAGGGATGATTTTGTTTTATGTATATTTTTTTGTCTTTAGAAACTGCATGACGATCCCCAAGCAGCGTATACAGAACAGACAATGCCATGCAAACTTCCGTTTCCGTTTCTCAATCTGCAATTCAGAGATCTGAGTTTAAACGACACGGACATAGCATACTAGAGATCATGAGAACGATTACTGTCAGATCATGTTGGAATTACGAGAAAATACAATCTTCAACATTACATTAAGGTATATCGTTTTGTGTGTCCATGTATTGTCCAAAAGTGACAATAGTATCAGGTAATTCAGAAGAATATACCTAGGTTCTCCCATATCAGGTGTCCATATGTTGGCCTGGTTTTATGACAATGCTGCCTTATAATTTCCTTTCATTCGTGGTATTTCTGGCCATCATGTTGTTTTATGAATTTATTTTGGTAGAGCTTGTCTACTGCAGCGAAGGTGTTTTGCACGTGAGATTTGTGTTTGAGCCACGTGACGAAGGTGACGTGGTGAGATTGAGCATGAGTTGAGTCATTCGAGGTCTTCGCACAACACGGCGAGCAACTTTCTTAAATCTACACTCTGCTATGAATCAGCATTCGGTTTCACCTTCACACCATTTGGAAGACTCTGATGCATCAAGACGAATCAGCAGAAGGAATCCATACAAGGCTTTGAAACTTAAAATATTTAAATTATTTAAAGATTACATGGAATACAAACTAAAGACATTTAAACGTGACATTATGGAAGAAAGTGAAGAAAGATCATTCTCAGCGTTCAAAAAGGCTCGTAAAGATTCAGAAATTCCAAGTTTTCGGTTTATAGGCAACCAACTTCAGTATAAATTTAATGCTGGTTGTTTGGACAGGATTGACACTGCTTTCAGATACATTAAGAGGAGCAGGTGTTCTGATTGTGTGGGTATTCTCCAAGACCTTTCTTCAGACATTTCTAGGAGGAATAAGCATATCCGTTTAGGGGATAGGTCACCATCTAGTTGGGTTGTTGTAGCTGAACTAGAGGGAGATGATGTTGCCTCAGGATCTGAGGAAGATTCGAGAAAGCGGAGAACAAAGCCCTGCGCAAAAGACGTGCCTCCTCATTCCAGACCAGAGGGAGACCCAACTATATTGCACCCAGTGCTACTGTGTCTTCTGCTAGCATGGTTGATACTTCTAGGGAATCTACAACAGGTCAGAGCCAGCCATTTCGTTCCATGGTCAAACGAGGTCCAGCTCCCAACCAGCCGTGTTATTTCTGTGGCGGGTTCGGCCACTGGAGGGTCGCCTATCCAGCGGCAGCTTCACTACGTGCAGCCCAGTCTGCCAACTCCGATTCAGTCCAGTCCAACCAAGTTGCAGTTGTCAAGAAGTAAAGATGTCACTTCAGGTAATCACGTTTCTTTAATAAAGGAGTTGCTACTTTAGTCAAATGAATAGTTTTTATCGTTCCTGAGAGTATTCTTAAAACTTGTTTTGGGATGAGTTTCTGTGGAAAGTTGCAGTTCCGACGTTCAGGCGCCATCAGTCAGGAAAACCAAGACACAACAGAGGGATGTTACCTGTTCTCCAGTTTGTGACATTGATAGTTCAGCAGGCTTAGGAGGTAATGACCTCGCTTCTGAGTTTATTCATCTAGGGTCTTACGAGTTTGAATCCGAATCTTTGTGTGTTGTGAAAGGTAGTTTAAGGGAACTTTTCCTTTTAGGTTAAAATTGGAGCTCCTCAGTGTGTGATCGATACTATAACAGATGGTTATGTCATTTCTTTCATTGACAGTCCTCCTCCATCTTTTTCTAAAAATAACCAATCCGCTTTGAGGAACGGTACTTCTGTTGTGCAGGCTATTCAAGAACTTTTAAGAAACTCTGGTGTTGTCGAGCTTGATAATCCTCCTTTAGTTGTTAATCCTCTTTCAGTAGCCACACAGCGTTCAGGCAAGAAGAGGCTTATGCTTGACCTTAGGTTTGTCAGTCAGTTTGTTTATAAAAGAAAGATTGTTTTTGAGGGCTATAAAACAGCCTTGGATTTTGTGCAAGATACAGGTTTCATGTTTAAGTTTGATTTAAAATCTGGTTATCATCACATTGACATACACTCTAGTCAACAACAGTACTTGGGTTTTACTTGGAATGCTAATGACATTATTTGGTACTATTGTTCCACAGTTTTGCCATTTGGGTTAACATCTGCACCTTACATCTTTACGAAGTGTATTCGTCCACTAGTTACATATTGGCGAAGTCAATCTATTCATATTGTTGTGTGCCTTAACGATGGCTTTGGTTATGCTAGATCCAAGGATTTGTGCTCTAGTCATTCGGACATTGTTAGAGACACTCTAGAACAATCAGGTTTTGTTGTTAATATTGAGAAGTCAGTATGGCATCCTGTTACAGAGTTAGAGTGGCTTGGATTCACATGAAATTTAGATTCTAGTGTTCCTTCCATGCCTGTCAAGAAAACAGAAGATATAGCATCTAGTTTTTCAGCATTCACATCTGTTTTGCCCAGGTTCGCAACAAGGAGTCTGGCTGCTTTAGCAGGTAAGGTCATAGCTCTTACTCCCGTTTTGGGCGTTGTTTGTAGACTTTACACAAGGCATATGTATTCTGAGGTCCAAAATGCTTCTTCCTGGGATAGATTTCTTAGGTTAAATAATTCTCATTGTGTGTATGAATTACTGTTTTGGAGAGACAACCTCCATAGTCTAAAACCAAGAGCGTTGTCTTCGGTTATCAAACCTATGCTATCAGTGTTTTCAGATGCAAGTGATGTAGGTTGTGGAGGTTATGTTGCGGATTCTAATCATGCGTTTCAATATGTCTGGGACTCTCAAGAGAAACTTTGTAGTCCCGATGCTCTGAGTAGATTTGAAGATTCGGATGACTGGAGAGTTACAGATGAAGTTTTCAAATTTTTAGATGGAAGATGGGGGCCACATTCTGTAGATCGTTTTGCAAACCATTTGAACACCAAGTTAGAAAGGTTTAATTCCAGGACATGGGTACCAGATACAGAGGCAGTTGATGCATTTACTCAGCAGTGGTATGGAGAGAACAATTGGGCAGTTCCACCTGTGTATCTGGTGTGTAAAACTGTACATTTCATTTTAGCATGCAATGCTTCTACTACCTTGGTGGTTCCGCTCCATACTGGCCGTTGTTGTTCCTGGAAGGGCAACCCAGAAAATTCATTACAGACATGATTCAGTTAAGTGGCAGCAACGCTGTTTCAGGAGGGAGCAAGCAGAATACATTCAATAGTTTCACTGGGTTCATGGTTGCTCTCAGGTTTGACAACTGATTATATATCTTTTCACGTATATTTTCCGTTGGTATATGGCGAGACAAGGATGATCTGGTGCACCAGGATTTAGTTGACTTATCTACAAAAATGCCTGGAATAGTTTTAAAATCTAAAGCAGATGCTACAGTGGTAAAATACAGAAGAGCTTTTACATGTTGGAAAAAATGGGCCTCAAGGTTTAAAGAAATAACTCTTTTGCCTGAAAACTCTTTTCATGTAGGTTTGTACCTTACGTCATTGATTCAGTCGGGTAAAAGGTCTCCTATTATTATGAATGCAGTTTACGGTATCAGATGGGCACACAGAGCAGCGGGTTTACCAGATCCATGTCAACATGACCTGATTAAGAATATTACAGAAGCAGCAAGGAGATGTTACAGTGACCTTCTCAAGAAGAAAGAGCCTATAGATGTTGCTATTTTGGAAAAGTTAGTTGTTAGATTTGGCAGAGAGGATTGTTCGCTTGTAGATTTACGGTTTCTAACTATGTCCATTCTTTCATATGCTGTTTTTTCAGATTTTCTGAAGTTTCCTCTATTAGGCGGTCTGATATTTCTTTTTATGAAGGATATGTTCGTATTTTCATAGAAAAGAGTAAGACGGATGTGTACAGAGATGGTAGATTTATTGTAGTTGCAGCATCTGGTTCCAAACTCTGCCCAGTCAAAATGCTTCACCGTTATATTTCATTAGCAAATATTAAAGAAGATTCGCATGAGTTTATTTTCAGACAAGTGAGTTTAAGGGACATGGCAGCTGGGTTTCCGACACGCAAAAGATGGATATGTTAAAAATGACATAAAGGAGTTATTGAGCGGGACTTCTATGTTACGCTTAAAATTCCCTGGACTGTAATAAATAGTTCTCACTTCTTTGCCCTGTCTTTTAATTTCGAGCTGCGGTAGGCATTACCCATGCGAAGTATTGTGGTGACGTGGTGAGATTGAGCATGAGTTGAGTCATTCGAGGTCTTCGCACAACACGGTGAGCAGATTTCTTAAATCGAGTGTATTGGAACTTGTTGAAGTTATGAAGGTTTCAGTATTGAACCTTCAATCCGTATGGATAATACTGGATTACAAGCCGGATGGTTCCTGTACACAGTATTGCGATCTGTATTAGCAGTGAGGTACTGAGGTTCAGATGTAAGGAGGAGAGGTCTGACCTGATGTGATCTTACATGGCATGGAGCGGCCTGAACATGGGACCTGACCCGAAATTGAGAATGTAAGGAATTGGAGATTTGTATTTTCGTTTTCTCTTGCATTTAAATACAAACAAATAAATAATGGTAATAATAATAATAATCTAAATCAAAATGTGAACATGAAATGTCGTCTTTGCAATGAATTCACAGAGACTGTCCAACACTTTGTCAGTGGATGCCCTTCCTTGGCACAAAGAGCATATCTTAAAAGACATGATGGCATGGCTCGCTGCTTTTATTATCGTCTTCGCCATACCTGTGGCTTTGACCCAGAGGTCCATCCATGATACGACCCTGAACATGTCCAGGGCGTCCTGGAAAATGATGCTTTTAAACTTCTCTGGAATAGGCCAATATACAGCCTGAGACGAATTCCAGCCAACAAACCTGATCTTGTCCTTTTGATAAAACTAATGAAATCATTTATATCATAGAATTTTCTGTCCCTTTTGACAGCAATGTGATTGGCAAGATTCGGGAAAAACATGATAAATATGCAGACCTCGCCTTTGAAATCTCTCGCTTGCATCCAAAGTACACTGTCGTCAGGCTCCCCATTGTTCTCGGTGCCCTTGGTTTGGTACCTCCTGATCTCTTGGCACAGATCAGGAGAGTGCCCAGGTTCTCCACCGGGAGCACAGCCCTTCTGACAATCTAGGTAATACAGAAGGCTGCAGTGTTGGGGAGCCTCCATATTCTCCGGAAAGTTCTTGGTGGGTTCGACTAGGCAGTGTTTCCTGGGAGAAGTCCCATTCGCTGTCTGGGCTGCGTGTAGAGGGGGCGAGGGTCCTGAGCTGATGATGAGCTTTACCAGCCTGACTGTGCCAGGATCACCCGAACCCCCTCTGCTGCATATCAATCTTAATCTGTAAAACATAATAGTAATGATAATAATATATTAATAATAATAATATAATGAAGCTAGTATTGCAGGAACGTCTGTAGTATACTTCATATATGTGTAAGCAGTCTTTTCTGGTGTTGAATTTGCTTGTTTTTCAGGTTGAAGGTGCAGACGAGATGGTATTATAATACTCTGTCAGCTCTTTGTATACTCTGTGTTAATAAACCTGCTCGCCTGTGAACTGCGGTAGGCATTACCCATGCGAAGTATTTTGTTGCACATAAGTAAACATTTTATGTTCGTTTGATCGAAGAGAATTAGAACATAACGAAAGTTCAGGTAGTGGTGTGGCCAAAATATTCTTAGATCGGTTCTGTATCCCTTCTTTGTAAATTTGTTTGGTTTGTTTTTCAATGAGAGGATAACCGTTGATACGGAAAGTAGTATTTTCTTTCTACAGGTTTAGTGTACGCTTCCCATCTAGCTCTACACCACATCTACAGAGGCGTACACCATCATCATCATTCGGATTGTTCATGATGTTAGCTCTATATTATGTATTTTAAAATGCAGCAAAAGCACCAACCTTAAGTGAGGAAGCAACAGCATCTGGTCTAACAGTCCGTAAAAAATTCTTCAGTTCATTACTGCCCCTCGAAGCCATGGACGATTTAACGGGATTCACATTGCAAAAGGTGATCGTTGGGAACTTGAGGTTCTGGAAGCCAAGCTTTATCTGCGTCTGTCTATCAAACAAAAAGTAAGTTGAGCAGAGCGTGTAGAGGTGAATCCCCATGGCCACCATTGCTCCCAGGAGGAGCACCGTCCACGCCAGCTTTGCGTACCAGGTCTTGGAAGTGTGGATGTATGGAATCCCTTGCATGGAGGTCCGCTCGGCGAACCGAATCAGTACCCTTTTGAAGGTCTTGGGATTTCCGTCGGACTTGCATTCGTCGGACTCGGTCTGGGACGGAGGCTCGTATTTCTGGTGGAACATTATGCCTCGCCCCCAATTGCCACTCAAGTCCTACAAAGACAAGGAGTTCGAAATTAGGCGACAACTATTCAAATGTATTTGTCTTTCGAATTTCGTTATCATTTTTTTCTGTAGGTTTAGTGTTCATTTTATATTCGTGAAAATTTTAATAACCTACTTATATTGCCGTTTTCTTTCACGAAGACTCAGAAAAAGCTTAAAACTGATTACCGGATCTACTTGTGTATGCATTTGATTAGGAGACAATCATTCCATTAATTCCTTTGTCGTTCGTACGCCAAGCAGGAACTGATATCGGCAATGAGGAAAGGCGCTCAATTATGCCATTCAAAAGCTCATAATATTGATTTGCTAAACAGACATGGATTTGGGGCCTGTTTATGCCTAGAACTATTACGGGGAATTAACTAGGGGATCTCCACGCCTTCAAAAACAGAGAGGGATTTCATGCAAAGCAGGAATCTTTGTTTTTGAGACAATTAATAACTCAATAAACCAATCAATCAATCAGCCAGTCAATCAATAAACAGAACAAGCAATGAATGAGGTCAATCAGTTGCAGACACGGAATGTTCGAGTAATGAAACATTTGATGACGCAATATTATTGGTGTTATGACCTATAAATGACATACGACAATTCACTGACGAACCTAGAGGATTAGACATTAACTTTTACTTTAAGAATAAAGGCAACTCGAATACTTGCTGGAGTAATGAAAACTATTGTTAAAACATTGTCGAGTATTAAAGTAAATGGAGATGTTATGTCAATACTTCAACGTGATAATTTATTTGAAATCTTCACATAATTCACAGTCTGATTTTTAAACGAAACGATAGCTGACATACATGGCAATACCTAATGAAGCGGTTCAACTCAAGTTTAGAGTTGCCATGGTGATAATGAGTCTAAGCTTCACAATGTACACACTGTCCTGATGCCCGTGAGTACGTCCGACCGTGACGGCTTAATGTTTATAATGAGACACAATTGAATTTGGTTACTTTTAACATTATTAACATTTTCTCAATCTTCATCAACACAACTTATAATAATATATGTCTTATAACGAAAAGTGAATACTTTCTTGTTAGTTCATAACGAGACTGATATTAAAGAAAAATGCCCGTATATCTTGAACTATTCTGAACTAGTACTACATCGCCGCGGCGTCATCATAATGCGTGTACGTTACATGAATATATATTTATAAGACATTGAAACAATGGACACAAACTATTTTAACATCCATGGCCACGTGAAAACCTCTACAACACGTCTACCTTCTATACCAAACTCCTTTATGTTCAGCTCTGTATTTAAGCAGAGTCTGACAAAATGGCAAAGTAAAAGCAACTTACCTTCAAAAACAAACAGAGAGGGGTCTCAAGTAAAGCAGGAATGATTCTAATGTGCAACCATCCTGTATATACACCCTAGGCCTCCTGACCGAATTTAAAAGAAAGTCCATACGCGCAAGTTTAATTATCAATTTCAATAATAGAATACGTGACATACTGGTTACCTTAATCAAGATGTGGATAACAGATGCTGAATACCGAGGTTGTGAAAGATAGATAATCAAAAATTATCAATGCTGCTTTAATGTCACAGTTTGTGCTGGTTCTTTTGATAGATTATATTTGACTTGGTCAACTGTGACTTCACTACCAGGCGTTGACAAAGCCCTATGTTCCGATAAGGGCGGAAACCTTTAATTGCATGTAGTGTCGCTTGACCGGTTGTGATTGCATGTACCATCACTTGACCAGCTTGTATCCTGAGGTAATAACTGATAATATGCCAGCTGCCAGGCGCAAGTGGATTTTAGTAAAAACTAGAAATCTTGTGTAAGGTAACCACATCATGTGACATCAACTTCAACAGCATCAACAACAAGAAGTCCTTTATTACTGCTTCATCTACAAACGTGGTCTTGTCACATATTCATCTACCTAAATACTCACGTAAGCAGGGTGCAATAAACTGGCTGGCTGATCTAGACACTTGGGTAAAACACCAAGGAACTGATGAAAACATAACTTGTTTATTTTTTTTAACTTTCTTTTAGAAGGACCAGCAATACAGTGGTATGTTACGTTAAGCGACTATATCAAGTCAGACTGGAACAGTCTCAAACAAGCTGTCATGTCTAGATTTCAACCATCAGAACATTTCGATCTATCAGTGCTAGTCATTAATCAGCAACCTACTGAGTCAGTGTCTGATTCCATCACTAGATTAGAACAGGTGACCTCTAGGAAGTCAATACCAGACGACGTCTTAGTTGCTATCGTTGTGAACGGACTGAGCCCTTCTGTCAGACAATGGGTCTATAATGAAGAGCCCAAGTCTTTGGAACAAGTGCGCCAGCAAGATGAACTTGCAGCCAAGTCCTATCTCAGTGTCCAGCAGCCAGTTTAAGCTAGTCTCAGAGACCAAGTCACTTAGCTGTCAGCACTAGTGATGTCACTGATAGAAAACCAACAGGACACACTCCAAGATGACCGTCAGCAAAGAGTCAGGTACCAGTCACGCCCTCGACAAGGTGTCTACAGTTCCAGACAAGAACTTCGCCAGTCATCTTATCCTGGTCAGCAGTCGCAGCACAGGCCAAGTGGCGTGAGACGAGAACATCACCGTCCATCCAGCAGAAACAACAGAGAAAGATGCTCAGGATATGGTGAGTATTGTTCTCTGCGTGATTACTGTCCCAATAATCATACAATTTGTAATTTTTGCAGGAAGAAAGGTCATCAGAGTTCTGTCTGTTATCAGGTTCTTCTGTCCAAAACAAATAACGCATAGGGACGCGTGCCTGATTCCAAGGAACCATTTAGAAACATTCACCCAAGCATATTGCCCTAACTATCCAGCTCCCCTTCCAACTGTTGTGCCTCTACTATCCATCCTCACCCAATCCTAGTCAACATGAAGTATCTCTTGTGGCACTTTTATGTAAATACCCATTCAGGTTAAGGTTGGGCAAATGAAGACAGCAATAATAGACGCGCTGGAGCTTCAATCAGCTCTGTTCACATGAAATTTCTGAAGATAATAGGACTCACTGAGTTTCACCTTCAGAAATCTCATCTGACAGAAATCACTGGTGTAGGAGAAGAACGCCACCCAGTGGTAGGTTTGGTCTCACTACAACTTACAATTGGCCATGCTTTATTTTCACAAGATTTTCATGTCTTCGCTTCATTGCACCATGCCATCATTCTTGGTTTAGACTGCTCAGTTCAGTTGCATGATGGATTAATATCCGTGAGCTTGGTCGATGACAATGCAGGGTTTTGTGAGACCACATAAAACAGTTGAAATTCCTCCCCAAATCCCAGGCTGATATTCCTGTTGATATCTCCCGCTATGAGACACAGAATTGCTACTGGAACCATTTCCTGGCCTTGAGATACTCCAACTTCAAGGAGCCAAATGTCTCCTCAAAGGTGTCACAGATAGACCATGCGTGAGGTTTCTCAATCCAGCTGATAAACCTGCTTTGCTTCGTCGTCAACGAGTAGTAGCCACTGTCTCCATAATTGGCCCATCATCTATAGATACACTGGAATCTAAACAAAACAAAGGTCATCCTTCAGCCAACACTGCAGTTCTCTCCAGCTCCTCTGAACTCTAAACTGTCTTTTGACCTGAGTGATTCAGATCTCAATGAAGTTGTTAAAAACATCCCGTCTCCTAAACCTATCCATGATGTCACACATTTTCTAGGTATTGCAAGTTATTATAGCAAGTTCATTCCAGATGTCTCCCATATACCCTCTCCATTGTACATCTTGCTTCAAAAGGATGTCACATTCAACTGGACTGTCGAATGTAAGCAGGCACTCAGAAGAAAGGATGCTTAACTACAGCCCCTGTCTTAACATAAAGAACATTCATTCTGACAACTGATGCTTCCACCTCAGCTCTAGGATACATCTTAGGTCAACGGGATGTTTCAGGTCAAGAGCATGTCATCAGTTATGGTGGCCGGGCCCTTCATGCTGCTGAGAAGAAATGGGGCATAACTCAGTTAGAATGCCTGGCTGAATTGATGGCATTGGAACTTTCCGGATTTACCTCACATCTCAAAAGGTCAAAGTTCAACTTTGTTGAGTCGAGTGGACAGTTGCATTGCACTCTCCAGTGAAAAACCTACTGCAGAAGCAGATGAAACTGCCATCAGAACACACTGGAAATCAAACAAGCGATCACCAGCATGATCACCAACTTGCTTACCAACAAGATCAGTTCTATGATGTTGAAAAACTCTTGCAGTACAAAAACATCAATGGCATACGTCATTTTTTGTCAAATGGGATGGATATTCTACACCAACATGGGAACCACACCATAACAGAGGACAAGGACTTATCAGAGACTTCCACGTGCACAAAACTCAGACTGGAGTGAGATTATAGTCTCTACTAATAGGGCTACCCTCGACTTAGTCTAAGGCAGTTGGTTTCAGTGTAAAGTGTTGGGCGTTGATAACAAACCTACAGGTCCGCCTGTGCTAGTAAGTGCTAGAGGGATGATAGTTGGAAATGTCATTCCTTCAAACCCGTTGTCAGCACTATCAACCCACCGTATCATAGCTCTGATTTGTTATATGGTCGTGCTGTCTATCCATCAGTATATATACTGAACATCATTGAAAACGCACCACCCCTAAAATTGTGGATTTCTAAGAGCAGAAGTGGGCAATCTATGTAAATTTTACATATTTCTGTAGACCAATGTTTGATAAAGAAAAGAAGCAAAAAACAATCAAGCAAAACAGTGAAGATTTAATGCAGCTGACAATGAAATAAAGATGGGGTCAAAATGGAAAGTCAGTAGCGTGTATGACCCCCGTTAGCAGCAACACAAGCTGTGCAACGTCTCCTCATTGTACGGATAAGTCTCTGAATAAAGTCCTGAGGCACTGCATTCCACTCTTGCTGCAAGGCATTGTCGAGTTCCCCAAGGTTGTTGATCTGCGGACGACGTGCGAGGCGTTGGCCGATGTAATCCCACAAGTGTTCGATGGGTGACAAATCTGGTGACAATGCAGGCCAATGAAGTAGAGGAATGTTGTTGTTAGCCAGATACTGTATCGAAACACGTGCAGTGTGGGCTCGTGCATTGTCATGTTGAAATGTGTGCAGATCTTGATGCTGGTGAAAGAAGGGAACGACGTTGTTCTGAAGAATGTTGTCACGGTAGTAAACGGCATTCACTCTGCCACGACAAACAATCAGAGCGGTTCTGTGGTGATAACTTATCCCTCCCCACACCATAATGCTGCCTCCACCCCACCGATCGGTTTGCACAACACAATCCTGATGATAACGTTCACCCCGTCGACGCCATACCCGTAGACGCCCGTCAGCATTTCGCAAGTGAAAACGCGACTCGTCGGAGAACACCACACCATGCCAACGTCGTAACAACCACACACGATGCTGTTCAGCCCATTGTCGGCGTTCACGGCGATGCCTGTCAGTCAGGATGAGTCCAACGTAAGGGCGTCGACAACGTAACCCTGCCGCACGGAGACGGCGTCGGACGGTGGAAGCGCTGATCAAACCACGTCGACCCTGGACAGCGTTGGCGGTTCTGGCAGCGGGCAAGGTTCGATCCCGAATATGGCGCCGTACAATGTCTCGATCTTGACGAGGGGTGGTAACACGTGCCTGACCTGGGCGTTGCCGGTCCCTGCTGGTTCCTGTTTGTTGGTATCTGTTAGCAAGCCTCAGAATGGTCGAATGATGACACCCAAATCGTCGTGCAATGTTTCTGCTTGAAGCGCCGACCTGCAACATACCCAAGGCCTGTTCTCGTTCCTCTGGTGACAATCTTGGCATGGCGAAAAAACTTTACTTACGAAAGTACTGCGAAAATGAGAACGGTTTTGTGCCGAAGGTCATTTATACCCCTGAACAGCATGCTTTCTGCATGCAATTTGTGCCCTTCGTGTGTGATGTGCATGAATTTTGTTGTTTTCATGTGATGTGTTCGATGATGTGTTCGAACGATCCGTTTTTTACTGTAGAGCGTTATTTACGATCTAGTGTGTTATTATCAAAATTCCCACCATTAATTTTCCATTTCCAAAAGATTCTATTGCCTTATTTCAAAATTTACAGGTGGTGCGTTTTCAATGATGTTCAGTATACTATCACTGTTTCTCCTCGTTATATGATCGTACTGCATATCCATCAGTATATACCATCACTGTTCGTCATTGTTATATGATCATACTGTCTATCCATCAGTATATATCACCACCGTTTGTCCTTGTTATATGATCATACTGTCTATCCATCAGTATATACTATCACTGTTGGTCATTGTTATATGATCATACTGTCTATCCATCAGTATATATCACCACCGTTTGTCCTTGTTATATGATCATACTGTCTATACATCAGTATATACTATCACTATTCGTCATTGTTATATGATCGTACTGTCTATCCATCAGTATATACTATCACTGTTCGTCATTGTTATATGATCGTACTGTCTATCCATGAGTACATATTATCACTGTTGGTCATTGTTATATGATCGTACTGTCTATCCATCAGTATATACCACCACTGTTTGTCCTTGTTATATGATCATACTGTCTATTCATCAGTATATATTATCACTGTTAGCCATTGTTGTATGATCCCACTACCTATTCATCAGTATATACTGTCAGTGTTCCCAGAAATTATTGAGAAAATCTTTGTTTTTTTTCTAATGATGCTAAGATTTGAAAAAGGGCTGTCACTATGCACTAAGCATACTAAATAAGGGAGACAACTCTTGATGGCTTAGAAGGCAGCGCATTACGTCAAGAGTTATCTCCCTTGTCTGAGCAGACGGCTTCCTGTGTTGACATGGCAGAATTTACAGCAAGAGAGAAAAGAAAGCTCATTCTAGATGATTTTGAAAGGGGTGAGGCTGATGCTAAAGTGTTAGCTTGTAGACATGGTATTCCTCTGTCTACAGTATACAGAACTTTGAAGAATATTCAAACAGGAACCGGGATAGAGCACAAAGCAGGGGCAGGTCGGCTTAGGAAATTCAGTGTTGTGGATCGCCGAAGACTTGGGCAGATTGTGAGTAGGGGCAAATTGAAAAGTGTTGAGAACATCAGAAATGAAATGATTAGCAGAGGAAGTCCTCAGGTATGCAATGAAACAGTTAGGCAGGAATTACAGAGACTTAATTGGGTGAAAAAAACGTGGAATTCCTTCGCCGTTGATGAAAGATGCACAAAAGGAAAAACGTTTAAACTGGTGTCGGGCTCATGAAAATCAAGATTGGGATAATGTTTTCTTTTCGGATGAAAGTTCTGTTTGGCTTTTCCCTAATTGTGTGAAAATTTGGACCAAAGATACTGTCAAACCTATCTACCAGCGACCAAAACATAGCCCGAAGTTTCACATGTGGGGTGGCATATCGGCTCGCGGAGTGACGCCATTGTGTGTTTTCACGGGAAACTTGACAAAAGAAAGAAACGTTGACATTCTAAATGGTCACCTTCTTCCGACAGCACAAACATTGTATGAAGATGATTGGATTTTCCAGCATGATAATGACCCAAAACACACTGCGCGCAACACAAAACAGTGGTTGTCGGGCGAAATTGTTCAAGTTTTAGGCTGGCCCAGTTACAGCCCAGACCTAAACCCAATTGAGAATGTGTGGGGAGTCATGAAGGACAGAATAAACCAAAAGGGACTGAGAAATATTGAAGATATGAAGGCCGAGGTGGTCCAATATTGGGATACCCTGTCACACGATTACCTACAAACTTTGATGGGTAGTGTGCCTAGGCGTATTCAGGCATGCATTGCTGAGCGAGGAGGTCTAACAAAGTACTAAAACAAGACTGAGACTGTAAAAGGATGATGTTTTAACATGTTTATGTAAGTAAAACGCCAGAAGTTAATAAACGTAATGAGTTACATGACGCAACATGATTCTCAATAATTTCTGGGAATACTATATATCATAGCTACAAATCCCCAGTACCTTTTTGATAGTATATACTGCTACTGTTTTCCATTCATTATCAATCGTCGGTAACACTATAAATACAAAAGTGTATGTATGTGTGTATGGTGTTTTCTTAACTTTTTTGCTCAAGTACGCGTGCATGTTACATGTACGACAAAACACGTGACATGTTGGGATTCTTGGAATTTCGAGGCATTACAAGCAAATATATTTACGCACATGAATGTGCGTCATTTTAGCTGAGTAAACAATATACGTTGAAAACACACCAAGATGTGTCAAGTGTATATAGTGTACAGCGACAATGATAAATGCGACTGGTGTGAACTGTCAGTCAAGGCGCATGGACGACCCCGATTGACGTGGCCTGTATGAAGAATGATATTTATACTGATGAATCATGAAGGATGGTGGAATTTAACATCTCAGTAATAAATACCCTTCCAGTCCCCGGGGTGTACACAGTATATCTCAAACTGAATCAAGACGTATAAAACGTTATTGCCTACAGTAATGCTGTTCCGTGTGACCGACTCGACGTTATAGATCTGCTATAGCTAAATAACATCACGTTATGAATACAGGTTTGTTGTCCTACACATTCGTTACGTGACACAGCAAATCGTGTTTGACACCAGGAGTCGACGGCAACACAGGTCGCGTGTAACTCAACAAACATGAATTAGTATACGTATGAAAATACATGCAAATACGTTTTTTATTAACATATGGAGATTGACGCAAGTAATCAAAAGAATTGTGTGTTTGTCAGATAATGTAAAAATGGGCAGGTACATCAGATTACTCTGCACTACACCCTAATCTATGAATCCAAGATATCAATACATATGCGTATGTACATACTAGTGTTCTTTAATCCCTCCATGCCTATACCAGACTTACATACTTACATTATATAAATGCGTTATCGCATGAATATGAATTACTCGGTCCCCAAATTACACAAGGTATTTGCTCCGTTCCCACGACCCTGCTTGCGACCGCTCCGAAAAGTTTTGTAGATGACGTATAACGTGTTCCGTGCGTCACGTTTTGTTTCAGGACCATCGGATCTACAGACATACATTAAACTAGCACCGTGTACTTTACGGAATGGTAATACTTTTGCTATTTTCTTCGTTTCCGTAGCAGCAAGTTGAACTTCAAACTAGGATGGAGGTTGTTCCATGAGCACAAACCATAAAATGTGTATCTATTCTTTGTACCTAACAAGTGCTGAATTGGTGACTTAGCTTTAAAAGTTATTTTCTTTATAAATGTAGTTTTTACAACTTGAACTAAGGTTCAAGTGAAGATTTCATTTAGCTTTTTGTGTCATATGTTATATTTACTCACGCATCTTTCTCTTTTGCATCACGCTGTATACCTAGTATGTGATATATTGTTTGATGTCTGCACATACTTAATTACGGCTGGTGTTGTCCACCCTACATCAGAGTCAATAATATGCAATAACTAAACATAATGACTATTCTGTACGATATGATAATATACCACGCACGGAGGAAAGGAAATTTGATATTAATTGGGAAAATAGTTGTTATTAAAGCTGTAGCACTTTCATCTCTGGTGCATATATTCACTTCCCTCCCAAATCTTCCAAAGCAATTCACTGACAAATTACTTGATATCTTTTTATAAATTCATCTGGAATGATAAACGGGATAAGATAACTAAAGACGAAGACTAGCTTATACGACATGATAATATATCACGGATTGAAACAAACAAATAGTCCAGATCAATCTCAGTTAATCTATTTGTGGCGCAGCCAGAAATTCGTAACTCTCCCTGCGGATATAATTTGACCACCTGTGCTGCCATCCTTTGTTTGATACAGGTGTGGAACTGAGTGAGTGAGTGAGTGAGTTTAGTTTTACGCCACACTCAGCAATATGCCAGCTATATGGCGGCGGTCTGTAAAATAATCGAGTCTGGACCAGACAATCCAGTGATCAACAACATGAGCATCGATCTGCGCAACTGGGAACCGATGACATGTGTCAACCAAGTCAACAAGCCTGACCATCCGATCCCGTTAGTCGCCTCTTACGACAAGCATAGTCGCCTTTTATGGCAAGCGTGGGTTGCTGAAGGCCTATTCTACCCCGGGACCTTCACGGGTCGGTGTAGAACTGAAATATCATGTGCTCTTTGTAACATCGAAAACCTAAACGATCGGGGTAACCAGTCAATATTCAGAAATGTGCAGAGAGATTTCTTCAAAGTTTATGTCCAACCTGTGTGTGAGAGAGCGTGCGCGCGTGCGTGCGTGTGTGAATAAAAAAGATGAAAATAAAATCAAGCGACAAAACAATATCCATGGTCAAAAGAAAGATGTCTACCTAACCCAGAGTCCATGGCACTATTGCGACTAAAAATATACACGAGTCTGTTGACATGACGATCCTGGTAAGAGGATAAGCGTATCCACCTCCACCGGTTGGGTTTCGTTTTGTTTTTCACAGAATATACATTTTGTGTTATGTAACTATACGGACATCCGATGACTACAATGTAGAATGCTGAAAGATTAAACTGTTCAAAAGACTTCTTACCATGCTCTGTTGGTAGTCGGCAGGAGGTTCCCAGTTCCGACGGTATGGTTTTTCCATTGCGTCGTGGTCAGCGGCGTGTGTGAAGTTGCCTGAGTATCCGGGATAGTCGCGCAAGTGTTTGCTGTTGCTTCTTTTAACAGACATGGTGTGGGCGTGTCTTTCTATTGACAGCGGGACAATTACAACAAGCCCACAAGGAGCAGATCCACGCAGTATCCTTTAGACCAGGGTGATCAGTGATCCATGCGTCATGCACACATGTATCCGGCTTCACATAAACATGATGACTGTCGATATACAAATATTATCACGATAAATCTAATGTAATACAAGACAGCTGTCGAGATATATATGTTTATCTCAACCTTCAATGTACATGTCTAAAGAAGGTTACATAATTCACACGAAATATCTACCAATGGCAACCTGTTTCAAATTGAATCTAATTCCATTAGTAAACATTCTTCGTTGTACCTTAGGTCAACATTAGTTCCTCTTTTCGATCTCACCGCTGAGTGTTTTCAGTCCAGAGAACAATAACCCCGTTGTACTGTGTTTTGTGTTTTGCTCCTCGCAAGGATCGGTCATGACTGACGCGGGTCACGACTTTTCCAGGCATGTCGACACTTGTTATTATTTATTTCAACTACAGTTCATCGCTACTGTGTGGAAGGCTACTACCGATAAGTCCTGCTTATCGAAAATAATCACGCTTCACTGAACCGATTACAAACACCCGTTTGTCCACTGTTGTGTTGACCTTCATGACCTCCCTCAATAAACTAAATTTGATAAACTACATATTAGTACAGAAGATAGATTTCACTTCATATAGACAATTTTGGTTAAGTTCATTACTGAGCATAGATGTGGGTTTTTTTGTTTTGTTTTGTTTTTGTTTTTAAATAACATATTCAAAGCGTATGTCACAGTGACTCGGATACGCCTACAGGTAAAGAAAGTGTTCACCCAACCGTGACTTTTTATTCACTAACTTCCCGTTATCCTTTTTGCTGAACACTGTACAGGTGGTTTCTTCGCTCTATCCAAATGATCTCTTGACCGTTGGTTTGAAATGCTTAAACAATTTTCCAGCACGTGTTATATTTGGGATTACACTTTCTCGGTACATTTTCTTGTTTCCATCGTATGATTCCGACTTAGAAATCCATAGAATGGTTTTGTTTATGATAGACAAAGTACGCCCGTACAGAAAAATAACCATCGAGACACAATTTGTACTTACGAATAGAATGACTTCGTCATGACACGCAAGGTATTTACGTAGACAATGACTGTCGAGTCACATACGTTATGTGCGTAAGATGTTATGAGTACGACATATTTAAGTGGACCGTCATGATGGTTTGGGATTATTTATTACCTTGTATCCAGACGGTGATAGTTCCTGTTTGCTGACATCATCAGTCGATTTCAGCCAAGACTCATTCACAAACAGCATATCTACGTCATTTTCAAAAATGAAGATATCTAAGTATACGATGACTTTGGTGAGATATAAAACGTATGTACATATACCTGTACAGGTGACAAGTACTCATGGATGCATATTAACAATGTTTCCTATGATGCAAATGTGTATATAATTTTTCTTGTTTATAAGTAGTCCTTGTCGGGCTGGCGACGCTTGCCTGAGGTCGACTTCGGTCGTTGTAGATCAGTCATGGAATAGTGAGCAACATGACTGACGATATAAAAACATCAAAGACTTTGTATTTCGTATGATTGAGGAATAGGTTGTGTTGCCTTGTGTTGAGCTTTATTCAGCCACGTGTAAACCTTGCTGTAATACTATTTGGCAGACTTGCTATTTGACAGTGTGAATATGAATGTCTATTATTCAGATTTATAGTCCAGGTTACTAGGTCGATAAATCAGATATTCTGCGATGCGTTAAATGGTCTAAATGTGGGTAGGTTTAATGGATATGAAATATTTAAGCTAAAGAAGCCGGCTAGACTTTACTTTGATTTGTGTATTAAATAGCCTAGGGCCGCCAGAGGTACCCACATCATCTCAGGCAATCAATAAACATGAAAGGGTTTGAGTGAACACCTGCGGTTAGTTAGTCAAGTGTCGCCACGATTCTAGAAGAAAGAAGAAGAAATGTTTTTTAACGTCTTCTATTCATTACATCTGAATTCACCAGTTGTTGTTTCGCCCTTGTTAAAAAAGTGTTACAGCCGCAATACTGCTGAAACAAATGTCTGATCATAACATAGTGACACTTGTACAATCGACTCTGCTTTGGCAGAGACTTCTTAGGAATGTGGACAAGGTTTGTGCAATGTGCAACACAATGCTGAGAGCAGTGTGTTGTCTTACAGTGACCTTCGTTAACCACTGCGTTCTTATGTAACCCTTTGTTAATCAGTCGCAGTAACCCGGCATGTATAACCACAAAGGCCAGTCGATTGTTCAAATGAAAAGAAATACGGGAACCTATGACACAGGTCCAAATATGGAAAATTCAGAAACCAAGAAATGCACAATATCGGGACTAAACCCATTTGAATAGCTCAACACAAATGTTTGAGGTGTCTGCAATTAGGGTTACATACATTTGACAAAATGACTGCTCTGTTTGCTGAGTTTAACATTGGGAGATGAAGGAGCTTCTACTCGACTCCAACACCCACACCCACACCCACACCCACACCCACACCCACACCCACACCGGTTAGTCCGACTTTTAGATGCTTGTAGAAACAACTGGTCGGTCTGGAGAGTTATGGCGTTTACGTCGACTAGTTCTAGACAATAGGCAGTCAGTGATTTCACAACGACACGGTTAATGCTAAATTGTTCACCGGAACATAACTGAACAAGGATCGCAATGCAAAATGTCATTTTTATTTATACAATCATTGCTGCAGTAACATTGCTTAATAACGTTCATTGTTGTCTTTAAATAAAATGGCATACAATACATAATGTAATTTTATAAGTGTTAAATATATAAGGTTCACAGCTAACTATATATAAAATAACATACTATACATAATATAATAAACACATGTTACAGATATAGTACATGACACTAAGATATAACCAAACCAAAGAATCATGAGCTTAACAGAATAAGACGCATTGCCTAAGTACTGCATCAGCGTCATGTCGTTTCTTGAAAGCTCGAACTTCAATGTGTCCAACCGTAGCTCCACATCTCTGTATTTCTTCCTCTTGGGGGCAGTCTTTGGCCGGCATTGCACTAAAGCATCTTTGCCTCATTTAGACCCTATTCGTCTGTCAGGAACTTGGCCATCTCGAAGAGGTTTGGATGCTACCACCTTCTTCAGACATTGTTCGTTCGCGGACCGTCGGTGTCGAAATGGTTCCAGTTGCCAACATCCAGGTCCCCTTCAATCATTGAGATGTGACGTAGCCAGCCACCTGACTCACTCTCTGATCTTGAGGCATATCCGCCAAGACATCCAGCCAGGCCCTCTTCTACATAAAAATTAAAAACCAATACAATTAAACGTTCTTTTAAATTGCGACTGTCTTGCAACGTATAAGTACTTTACCAATATAGAATTAAAGTTGATGTTGTGTCTTTATACTTGCGTGACTTTCGGGCACCAGTGGCAATACAGCACATGTTCGGACAAATTTTGATATCTCGAATTCGTTATTGTAATCCACCTGGAGGCCGATCTTCTGGACCTTTCGCCATACACAGTGAGTGTATGGGAAAAAACACCCCTTCCATGTTGCTGTTGGGAATACTGTTTGAGCTGCGGTCCTCGATGCCATCTGAAAGTCCATGTAAATAGAGAAAATATATTTGATCTGTTGTAATTTGTTACACATAAGTGTATATAACAGTCCAATGTAACTCGAATCCAACAACAACATGAATTTGCAATTGTGTGCAATTGGCGAAAAAGTAGCGTCATATGACTCACTTGTATTTCGTCTGGGTTCAGCTGGAGCCCAAAGTTTCCTGCTGTCTCCGTGATGAGACGTAAAGTTCTGGTGTAAGTCTCCCCCGTCTTGTTTGACAGCAACAGTAACGCCAAAGGAAACATCTGGTCCTTTCATCATATCTCGCCTGATTTAATGTTGCAGTCTCCTTGCCGAAGCAATACAAACGAACATCAAAAGAGCACACTGTTGCCCGTAAGGTGACTAACGCTTCACCGTCTACTGCAAAATAGCGGGTCTTAAGATTACATTGGCTACCCGCTCATGTATATGTTTATTTTAAGATCCTATGGCGTATCAGCGTGTTTATGAATCTACACAGAATACTTATGTGAACTCTTATCACAGTACCAACCATCTCTACCCGTGAAGGTCCCGGGGTAGAATAGGCCTTCAGCAACCCATGCTTGCCATAAAAGGCGACTCAGCTTGTCGTAAGAGGCGACTAACGGGATCGGGTGGTCAGACTCGCTGACTTGGTTGACACATGTCATCGGTTCCCAATTGCGCAGATCGATGCTCATGTTGTTGATCACTGGATTGTCTGGTCCAGACTCGATTATTTATAGACCGCCGCCATATAGCTGTAATATTGCTGAGTGCGGCGTAAAACTAAACTCACTCACTCACCAACCATCTCTATTATCTTTACTTCACACCGTGGGTTCGATTCCCAGATGAGGCTCATATCAAGTGTGCTGGATTTTGTGCTATCATATCTGTTGATAGTGCAATCCCAAATATAACCTCTGTTGCTCACAGATCTTTCCCAGCTATATGTCGGCGATCTGTAAATAAATGAGGCTGGACTAGTCAATCCAGTAATTGACATCATCGGCGTTGGAATACAATGGCATGTTTCTACCGAGTAAGTGAACCTGACCACGCAATCTGAACCCACTGGCCTCGGTGCTAATGTCGACGCGAGGGAGTCACGAGCATCGTAGTGCTGGTGTATGTGGGCCCAAACGTAAGCGAATGAGTCATTTAAAGCCACTTAAATCAGCAATTTCAGTAATACCACAGCGGATGCCCACGAGAAGGTGATTAAACTGTTTTGGTGCACACAGACCACGAAATAGTATATTAGGGCGGAAGTGGATTCGAAAATGTAAGACCGATTGTACGATTCTGATTGTATGATGAATAGGCTTATATTATGATACCAACTGTGCATGGTTTTCTTGTATTCATCATTAGAGCTGGCACATGCTGCCAAAGTATCTAAGTCGTGGATTCGAAACCCATGATCATCATCCTCTCCGACATCAACCTCCCATATAATATACAGAAGTCCTGGTGTAACAGCGTTGAACATGATAAACCTAAGCACTCACTTATCTCCTGTTACTTCAACCTTAGATCGTGTGGTACAACCTCACCCTGTCCTGATGAAACAAGACTGACGAGCACTTGGCAACGATATGATTTTACCCTGCTCTCATTCATTCTGTTGATTGCGTAACACATTTTTACTATCGCATCACAAACAGTGCCCACCGGAAGAGAACATTGCAAGTCACTCGTGGTCTTCAGACGTCTCCAACATGCAACATTCGTGCCTGGCACGAACAGTGGCTGTGGCGGCTGTAAAATCTCCCGAAAATCCAGCGATGTTTTCAGTCAGATGTTTGGTGACACACAGGTCTTGACAGCTCAGGTCCATTTCACTCAGCCTGTACAGACAGACAGTCAAGTATCAACCCGTGAAGGTCCCGGGGTAAAATAGGCCTTCAGCAACCCATGCTTGCCATAAAAGGCGACTCAGCTTGTCGTAAGAGGCGACTAACTGGATCCAGTGGTCAGACTAGCTGACTTGGTTGACACACGTCATCGGTTCCCAATTGCGCAGATCGATGCTCATGTTGTTGATCACTGGATTGTCTGGTCCAGACTCGATTATTTACAGACCGTCGCCATATAGCTGGAATATTGCTAAGTGCGACGTAAAACTAAACTCACTCACTCACTCACTCAGTCAAGTATCTATTTCGGTGTTTCAAGAAAGCTAGGTTTATTGTTTTCTTGATAATCTAACCTTGTTATTTTCAATTAGAAGAGTTTGCAGTGCCCAGGACTAAATGAGTTAGATATACAATGTTATACCCCGTACTGCTCAAAGAAGTCACACACATTCAGCCACCGGTTTTCGTGGACTGGGACCCGTGAAGGTCCCGGGGTAGAATAGGCCTTCAGCAACCCATGCTTGCCATTAAAGGAGAATATGCTTGTCGTAAGATGCGACTAACAGGATCGGATGGTCAGGCTCGCTGATTTGGTTGGCACATGTCATCGATTCCCAGTTGTGCAGATCGATGCTCATGTTGTTGATCACTGGATTGTCTGGTCCAGACTCGAGTATTTACAGACCGCCGCCATAGCTGGAATATTGCTGAGCGCGGTGTAAAATTAAACTCACTCACTCACTTATGAACTCGGGAAAAGACCACTTTAAACCAAAGTTATAAACCGACAGTGACGTCACTCTATTGTTCTCGGAGGACTCTTTTTCGTAATATGCTTCAAATCTGATAAAATCTTGTTTCCCCGGGCAATTATCTAATAATGTCCTTCTGACCTAGGCATTATCTTAATAATGTCCCTCTCCTCAGAAACTTGGAATTATTACTTGTTTTGGAGAGTAACGTGACTTTGTCTTGTCATCACTGGACATGATCGTTAAATGTGACATTATTGACAACTGTGAACATGCAGTGTATACCCGATTTCGAACCCGTAATCCTCCTGATACTGGCTTAGCGGTTTTATCCACTACGCTAAGAAGGAATGCTGTGTTGAATGTTTCTCGCAAGACGGGTAGTGCGAGCAGCGCCCGTGCAGGGCACGATTAGCGCATGAGTAGCACGTGCACTGCGCGTGCAAGACCAAGACGAGGCGTCGGCGACCAGTCTCATTTCAGATGATTTCATCAGTGAATAACAAATATTGATATTACGTCTAAAGTATATATCTTCGATCGGTTTGTAAGTTGGAAATAACATGACTCGTGGGCACTATTGAAAAGTAAGCCCTCTTCCTTTGGGAAATGCCCGCGGGGCATGTTATATCCTACACTAACATTTTCAACTCATTCACATCGCTGTCCAACAATACTTGCATTTCCAGGCACCTCCACCAGTTTCAATTTCCTACACGAACGCCATTTCATTCAAATTGTCCGGTTATAGGAACTCATTGCAGAACGCAGCCTTAGCTGCACCAAGACTCGCGTCACTGGCACCAAAGTCACTGCTGACAATAACAGCCTTCATCAGCTTTCCCAGTCTGTACTAAATCTGTATGAACACCCTTCAACCTCTTGGTATCACAACTCTAAAATCATTATTACTAGTTTATAGAAGTTGTAGAAGCATATGGTAGAACTTGGCCAGAGGAAATTGTTGAATGTCTTTCAGAGTGGACTTAGCAAGTGCGTGGTGTCAGTGGTAATATCTCAAACTGCCTTAGAAATTGAAATAAACATATTTTACCAAGCCATTTAGTCTCAACACGCATGGTGTTCCGACTGATCGGGTTTCTGTGACAAAGCTATTGTGTCAGCTTTACTACGGGAACTGTGTCATCAAGCCATTGGGTTCCACTGACATATCCGACTCTGCCACATATAGCCTGTATGTACATTGTAGGAATACAGTACACAAAACCTTGCATCAGTGCTATCAAAACTGCACTGTCTGCGTACAAAGATGAATATATGGGGCAGTACAAATACCACCGAGCCCCTTACTTCAGGAATGAACCATATGTCTTGCTATACAGCCGATGTATTTCATAACATTCACAGAAAGACAATGTTCAAAACCTTGACGCTTTGTAGACTTTGACGCTTTGTAAGTACAGTTATGTTGATTTTTCAGTTTTGTACGACAAACGTGTAAGGATTGTTAATCTACTGGGCACTGAGCTGATTACCTCAGTGATAAAACATGTTGAGATTTGAGAGATAGCATAGTTCAGCGTTCCAGTCTTCACTTAACTTCAGGCTTCGTGGTCTGCATTTCAGAATGTTCGACATAAGGTCAGATAGCTTCAAACCACATCAAAGGAGTTTACTTCAGGGATACGACCAACACAGGGATACGTACACAGTAGAGCTTAGCTATTCACTATGAGTTTGCCATAAAATGGTATAAATAAAATTATGTTCTGTAATACCCAAATGAGATCTGCAACTATGTTCATTCTTTATATTCTGTTTATTCGATATTAAGTTTGTGTTTGGAGGTAGTGTGTACAACTGACAGACACTACAACGTGAAAGTTAGCGTTAAGAAACATATGTCTGATGCGTGTAAGAGAAGACTCACAGCTGACGTTCTGCGCGTTGGTAATCTGTGATCTGTTTAATTTAACTGCATTTTTGCATTCAGCATTCCCTGGTTTACCTGCTACTGTTCAGACGTGCTGCAAACCACTGCGATGTGAGTATACAAGGCTGAAAGTTTAATATATGAGGCAACGCTGGGATTGCAAAACTGTGATTGGTTCAGTATTCTTTCCATAATTATGCGTTTCGTGTGAATTATTTTTGACGTGACTAATCGATCTTTTATAGTTTATAAGTGTAATTTGATATATGTGCAGCAAACGAGATTGCTAGTGGCTTTACCTTCGAAGGGGGTTGCAGGTAGCAAAGTACTGTAAGTTCCCATGGTCCCTAGTACAGTAATCTTCCCTCTGTTCCTGGTGATCTACAGCCTGTTTTTATATTGTGTTGTCCATGATATAGGTTTAAAGTTAGTGTTACTTCTCTATCTGTGATTCTAGTCATATTACTATCCTTTGTTTCCAGATTTTAATGATATGGCTCATACTTTTCACCAATAAATTAATTGTTTTAGTCATGACATGGTGGAAATATTCCGGTGTTTACCTCACTCACTCACTGATATGTTTGCGTTGGTGATTTCATAAAATCCGCCATAATATCTACGTGGGTACTATATAACGAAATAAAGTCCATTTCTCTATCAAAACTCACAATTACTATTATGAACGCATTTGACATACATGTATACGCTTCTACATCCATGTCATTCAAATCCACGAGCAATGAACTAAGTCAGTCTTGAAACACGGTTTGCCCGTACTGAGCCGAGTATGACAGGGTACTGTTATAGACGTTGTGTGCCATTTCCACTGCTTGGTTTACATGTGCCATCATGAAGCTTATCATTCAACGCGAAGCGACCCGTTTGCTGCTATATGATGCCTGTGCAGAGAATGCTTAATATCTTGTGTATTTCGTGGTATCATAAATTGCAAGCCAGACATAAAATCAATTACTTGAAATAATTATGTTTCAGCAGGCTCGGGATAGGGTAAATAAATGTTTAACATGTTATCACTAGGGCCAAACAAAAGACCCAAGACACCAAGGTCACGTGATGGCTTCGAATTATTGTGTAAATCCTTGTTTGTGAATCCTTGTCTTGTACATGCATGCCGACATCGAAGGTGATAGGTTAATTGTACATAGTAGTGAGTCCTTCATATGACATGAAGTATTTCGTATTATGTCTATTACTATGCATACAATGTTGTCTCTAGCTATTGAACAGCTCCTTCAATAACGACGACCGTGATAGGCTAGTCAGTCGGTTGATGTATTATAATGTGCCCGTTTGAAGCCAATCAAGAGTACAATCTGTGTTGAACAGTAGAGGAAGCGTCATCCTACCAAAACCTTGGCCAGATATGTTTCATACTAGCTTTAGTAATGTTTTCACCTTTTATATGTCAGCTAGTCCTTGGTTCGTAGCCAATGGTCAAGGAAATTTGGTTTCAGAATCTGTATTTGATACCCAAGAACATGTCGGCAAAATGCAGTTACTAAAGTAATGGTGGGACGAGGGTTCGCGAGTTGTCATCCCTGTAAGAAGAGGCGCCGAGCATGCACCGAACCATTCACAGTAACGACATGCCACCATTATCAATGGAACAGAGGGACCAAGTTCATGAAGACTGAATGCTGCCCAGACACCAAGACATGTTGCAAGTCATTTTTCTATTCATGTTCGAACAAAATACGGCCTGCAGCCACGTGTCCAACCCACTGGAAGCACTGCCGACCGTCCTGGCTGTGGAAGGCCGCCTGTGACCATTGACTATCACCAAAGACCAATCAGCACCGACACAGTGAGAAGGACTTCGAGGCAGAGAACCGTCTGATGTCGAAGGTCATGTAGGGGTGCGATCCTCACTCTTCAACATCGTCGTGCTCGTCTCCAGTGGACTACACATCATCGACATTGGCGTCATCGGAAGTGACGAAAAGTAGTCTTCTCCGACGAAAACCGATATTGCGTCCAGACGGCTGATGGCAGAGTGATAGTGTGGCGACGACGCGGGGAGCGTTTTGCATATGATTGTGTCCTTGAACGTGACTCGTAGGGAGGTCCGAGCATAATGGTGTGGGGTACTATTACTCTCAATGACAAACTAGGCCCTGTGGTGTTCCAGAATATTGGTCCCGGTAGAGGAAATTGATCCCACTACATTGTTCATGCGTTGAGACCCTTCGTCGTGCCACATTTTTGTCGTCATGGAAACCACGTCTTCCAGCAGGACAATACTGCGTGCCCATATTGCCAGAGCAACTAGAAACTTTCTCCATCAACACAGCATGCCAAAAAACTTTTTAATGGCCTGCTTTCAGTCCAGACTTAAACCCGATAGAACACTTGTGGGACGACCTTCCGAGGATGCTCCATGACGTGCGATCCAGGCCGACAACTGCAACTGAACTCTCTCATGCGTTTTCAGCGAGTCTGGGCGCACGTTCCTATGGCCTTTATCAACTGTCTCTCATCCAGACGATGCAACGTTGTTATTGACTTTCGGTTCGCACTGCCGCGCCACCTGTCGTCATTTTGACTTTTAATTGTCTTAAATTCATCTTTAAGTATCGACGATAAAACACGTTAATTGTGAAATCATTCCGTCATTTATTATGTTGTTTACATGTGGTTGAATTAAACTGATTACCAATTTCAAAAGGGAAGTTGACCGTTTCGAAACAGCCGTAGCGAAAATAACTTGACCGAAGTTTAATGTTGCATAAATAATGAATCTTAGGCAAAATAATACTGAAGACCAAAGTGAATAGTGTGGCAATTCCATCTGTCTCTTTCTTTGTGAAAATATGGAAAATATAACTGTCATAGTTTGATAACTGTTATCATCTGTCTAGTACGTTGAATAATCCCTGACCAAGAGCCGTGCTCCGTTGCTTTTCAGGACTTGTGGACTTTTGAAGTGTCTGTTTGTTTCTGTTTGTATCCTGTTAACGATTATTGAATACACGCGCATGGCATTCTTCAACAGTTGTAATTCTGTCTCATTATAAACAGGATGACTAACACCTGAAACTAAATAAGGCCTGTTTTGCCTGAGTACTTGTGTTGGTGAACTGAACTGACGCAATGAAGTAATTGTATATTTAATGTGTGCAAATACCAATCATGTTGTTCTGTTCTGTAGATATGACTCATTCTTACGAACTGAGCTTAGTAAGGGCCTGTGATGAACTGGTATCTTGACAACTATTGACAGAAAAGGGGTAACTAGACTTCAGATGGTGGTGGTGTAAATGTTATACCATAATGAATGCCAACCTGCAGTAAGTCTGATCCATGTTTCATTATGACATACTTATAGACATAGACAAGTATTGCTGATACGTGAATATTGTTATCACAGAATATGTTCCTCTCACGATTCCTATGGTGTTTTATATTGCCATGGAATTCCATCCGGGTGTGAGCTACCATTCTACTCACTTTGCAGTAGTTTGTATGGATTTGTAAACCGTTAACAATATAACCTATCGTATTTATTTGTTTAGTTTTAAACTGAAGTATTTCGCGTGATAATTTCTGGGTGAACTTATTGTTTCAATTTCAAAAGCTACCTAACAACTTCTACATCATCGACTAGCTGCATATTTTATATTTGATGCTCTTTGAATACGTTTTCGCGCGATGAAAAAATAGCTGATGTTTTCGATCTTGAACTGAGCCGTCGATTCTGTCGTATGTATGGAATATAGAACATTGATTTGAACATGGCGAAAGCGATGGGCATAATTATAGGTGTGGTCATTTACAATGTACGTTTTTCCCCAATACAAATATCACAGAGAGAGAGAGAGAGAGAGAGAGAGACCGAGAGAGAGAGACCGAGAGTGAAGAGACAGAGAAAGAGACAGAGGGAGAGAAAGCGAGACACCGAGAGAAAAGAGACAAAGAGAGACAGACAGAAAGAGGGAAGAAAGGGAGAGAGAGAGAGGGTGAGTACTGCATTTACAGAACTGACAGAGATCAAATGTATAACGGTCGGACATGAAGAGATGCATTCACTTTACATTTTTTAAAACACCACATTTTTCAAGTATAACCGGCATGTCACTGATAGTGAGGTACGACGCAGTATCAAATGCATTGTCTTAATGGCAGATTCACAAAGAATTTCATAGAGGTTTGGAAGGTACTATTTTTTTTATAATGAATTACAAGATATTTGACAAGACTGACATATTCCATGGGTGAGCCAATAAATCTGTTTACTCTTTTTGTAACACTGAAAAATGTTTTTATTGTTTTTATTTATTTTGTTGTTGTTGCTGCTGTTGTTGTTATTTATTTATTTATCTTTTTCCTTCTTGGTTGCTTTGTTTGGTTGGTTTTAGTATTGATAACTAATATCCATTTCTAGCGATGAAAGGTGCCAACACTCTTTAGCATTTTCTTTGGCAAGTTCCACAATGCAGCCTTAGCTCTGCGACTATGGAGATATGTTGACATATAAGGAAGGGGCGATTGTTATGGTGGTGCGTTCATGTTGAGGAACTTGACTCGGTCTTCCATTATAAAGGTGTATGAGATTGTTTTGTAACCATCACTGCATGTAGGATATGAAACTAATGTCAACCCAGTTTGCTGGTATACTGAAGTGTCTTATCTTGTATTTTGTGGGGATCCACGAGGGTTTGTTTCTTTGTGATCACGTACATCCAAAACAACCTCCTCAAATACAATGTGTACAACATAGTGCCTCGTCTCAGGAAATGTGCGTACTACTGCAGATCATCCTGATCGACTGTGACAAAACATGACCGGACAATCAAACCACTAAAGTGTGAACCTCAGTCGGAAACTGTTGGTTTCTGTTCAATATTCAGATTATTGGAGTTTTTCATTGTGAACGAGTTAGGTCATTCTTCAACAAACATTCATCTGACTTTGTTTTCAATTCATACATCGCGGGGGAAATCGTTAACTTCACCTCCAGTTGACAGCTGGCTCTAAACATAGAAATTACGGTGATGTCGGTATATTTTCTAACAAGATACGAGATCGTGTATAGACACGAAAACAAATAGGAGATTTGAAACAGTCGCAAGGCTTCCACAACAAAGAATTCCATCATCGTCTGGCAAAGGCAGTGGTCTCTTTTATGAAATGTGTGCGTGAATGAGTGAGGGTTAGAACGCCTCTTTTGAATCTACTGCATCTGTACCACAGTGTGAAGGATCTTAAGGATGGGGATGGTGGAATATCTCTGTATTCGTTTATGACATGGTGTTACAACACAGACACGATTTTCCAGTGACCAACAATTTGCTCTGCAAGCCTTCAGTATTCAGTTGTGTTTGTTGCAGGAAATCCCTTAGATCTCAGATCATGAATTCACATCTTGGAACATACTTACAGAGAGTCTTAACACTCGACAACAAGGGAGAAATGCAGATCTATTTAGGTCTTATACATGAGATATTTACTGGGATATATATGTTCGTCAAAACGGCACTTGTTTGTTACCGTACAATTCACAGTGGTTCTAGTTTGTTGATATCAAACAAAAATTCGTTCTATTTCAAAAGTGGTATCTTGCAGTACCTCCATCAGCGCTTGGAATCCCATGAGACGATTCTTGGTGGCATCCCTAAATCAGTGTTGACATATATCCACACATATGCTGGTACGTAAGGCTTATCCAGATCTAGAAGACAACGTGGTGATGTTTTACGTGGTCAGTATTCCGTACGGTACGGACCAGGGTGATGTATCGTAAGCTATACGCGGGTTCAAAGAGGCGAAAAAACAGCGCGTTCTAGTAAGATGTTGCTGCAACTTCTCAAGTTCATTGTTTATGGTCACAGTTACCGCCACCAAAACTTCCAACCAATGCACCTCAGGTGTGTTTCAATAGCTTGTGTGCTGAGAACAATATTAACAAACCTTTGCTGATACAAAAAATCGTTTATGCCAACCACGTATGACAAAATATATGGTAATATTAATTTGTAAAACATACAAAATAGTATATACAAACTAATTGACTCGATTCGTTTCTCCTGAAATGCCACCATCTTGAACAACCTTCCTCACATACGGCCTCAGGGCAAGAATGGTGAAGACACAGCACACACTCAAACAAGCTATCATGCCCAGCACAGTGGATAACTTAGGTCGGATATCATTAGAAAAGTCAATATTGGAATGCAAAATGTCCCAGCGAGCGGCATCAAACTGTTTGAGAGTTAGCAAGATGCTGACAACATGGAACACCTGGTGTCCTTGACCAATCAAATCAAACTGGCCTGGCCACACTTTCTCCGGAAGATGGCTTGAAAAGGTCAAGGCTGCAGTTATGGCGAGAATGACGGCAGTTCTATGCATACTTAACCCTGGATCGTTACAGTTATCTGAGAAACATTTGACGGCTCTGCGGAAGACGAGACCTATAGTAAGGAGCGTATGGACGCCATACGGGATCACCTGCCATAACTTTCTACTGATAGGATATGGTCTGCGATATTTCAGCTTCGCAATACAGCAACACAAAAAGCAAAACCATGAGAGGATGAAGTTTACTGGGAGAAACCACGACTGCAACTGGGTCTTCGTCTCGCTGTCTGTACTCGTATAAAACACTGAGAGTGATCCCCCGAAGGCGTAAAGTGCTATTCCAGCATAATCAACTTGAAAGGCCGTGTAATGGACCAGAGGTGAAATTGAGTGGACAGTATGAGCGATCACGCTGAAAAATGTGTACAGAAGACAACAGACTCCGAAACCGATGACCGGGAAAATCCTAGAATCGTCTGCTCCAAATTCTCCCAGCAGAAAGTGGATCTTGAAGACAACGACTACGAAGCCGATGAGATGTGTCCATATATTTACGACCTCGTTGTTCAGCTGTAGGACACTGATGACGTAGGATACCAGTTTCATTCCGGGCAGACGATATCCGGTTAGCACCCCTGGCTCGCGATACAACAAAGGTACTTCCTCCGCCTTGAGTGTCGGCTGTTTCCGGAGATAATGATGAGTCCGAATCATCAGTGATGTCAGCTCCGACCTCAGCATCATCAACTCGTCTGTAAAATTAATGAAACGTTGCAAAATCAGAACAGAAAATGTGGACTGGAAAATGAAACTGCACTCGCCTATCGGATGGTGCAAGCAGTAATCCTAAGTCTCACGATCATCACTTATATAGACAAGATGCTTTATGTAACAGAGGATTTCATATGAATCAGATGAACATAAAATGAATATCGTATGTTAGAAATGTATTCCCATGTTAATATACTCTGACAGTTCTGCTTTCATGGGAGTTTCATATTGGCTGGAACTGATTAGTAACAGTATTTTTCAAATTCGATATCATATCAGTTACACGTTGAGAATAATGAAGAATATAAATGAGTTGTTTAGTAAGTGCATGAGAGGTTGTTGTCACACATAGACCAGCCGATATTAGATCCTGTCTGTAATTGAATTATCCGCCTTTTAAAAGTCCATAGAAGCACGACGACAATATCAATAGATACTAACTGTTACATTTCCCTTATATATATGGCAGGTTGTTCATTTTGATATTGGTGTCTTTTTGTCATCGTTTCAACCCGATTTATTGACATTTTCTGTATACATGACTGCATTATCGTCATATAATTGCACACAAATGCTCCAGTCACACACCGGTCCCTTGTTGTGGGTATGTGAGGTTTTCATCTGTCAATCAGACTCAGAATCGTTGGAAAAGGTTGATCTAAACCCATAAAATAATATGGCCTCATAGGTATATACATACATTGCAACCAAACTGACTTCACATGTGACATGATTCTTAGAACATTCATGAGTCCAAATGACTGTGTTAACGTGCCAGTAGCTTATCTCATCGTCTCGGGTGATGATGTGTTATAGAAGAGTTGTTATATATATTATATATAATAAGCAATGGCCTAACACATCGCATGTGACATCAATGATGTGTTATAGTAGGGTAATTCACATACAATATGGCATGGCCCAACACATAGCATGTGTGACATATATTGTGTGTTATGTTATCCCTGTGTTGCAGTGCATGTGCTACATTGTATGTCCCTTAACCAGAGTTTGCGTGATGTCACACATGCGTTTATTATCCTACTCATTGTCCTATTTCCAGCTCTTGATAATCAAGCGACAGTCAGCGTGAATGTCTGAGTTCACTCAAAACTCACATGATACGTGTTGGAAAACCCAGTTATCAGTCATACCAGCCATGTACGTGTATGTTTTCTGGACAGCTATGTGCCAGTTCCAACAATGTTGACGGTTAATGTATTACAAATCACCTGTACATACGGACACTTTGCAGACAGGTGTGTTACAACACTGCTAAAAGTAAGCTCTAACCGCATGTTGTATTAAAGGAGTTTGTACTACAAAGCACGTGGTAGGTACAGCGTGTTTAAGGTCATGAGCCCAGCGCCACTGATAACAGGCTAAAAGGCACGATGCATTAAAACTCGGTCCTGTAGAGCCGATTTGGCCATGATTAACACAGTGGCATTTGCACGGAGATTTAGGCATGACTCGCCAAGTACATGCAGGTTGTTCATATATGTATGCACAGTCAAACTTTACATGATTATTTATAACATATCTGGTTATTATAAACTTACACATTCAACGCTCCGCCAAAAGAGTAAGTTTGACTTTGGAAGAGGTTATGGCGACATATTTTCCATTCAGTACCCCACCTCCTCTGACGCTCCATGAAAACTGCTCACAGACCTCTGTACTCGTCACCAAAACACATCCAAGCACCCTAACAAGTCATTAACACTTGACTGGGCGACGGTATTATACAAACGAACTCCATCGCCACTTGCGGCCTCTCCTCCTGCCACACCACCGCTTGCCCGCCCGCCCGCCGCACGCTCTCTCACTCTCTCGGTCGACCTCAACGGTCTCACAGATCGCAAGCCACAAGTTCCTCCTGGCACGCACCTACGTGTTTCATGGTTACCATGGAAACACACCTTTTCTGTATAAATACAAGTTTTACCTGGAGGCTTGCGATTAGGTATTCCTAGCACTGGAGCATGCCAACTGGCCGCAGTTAATTACTTTGCTATCGTATTAACCTTGAATAGCTTTCCACATTGTTTGTATGTTCCGTTATACTCCAACAATGTGGTAAGCATATGTCCCGTTACACTAACACACCGACATACCGACACATGTCCCGTTACACTCACAAAACGACGTACCGATACACGTCCCGTTACACTCACACACCGACGTACCGACACATGTCCCGTTACACTCACACACCGACATACCGACACATGTCCCGTTACACTCACAAACCGACGTACCCACACATGTCCCGTTACACTCACACACCGACGTACCCACACATGTCCCGTTACACTCACAAACCGATGTACCGACACACGTCCCGTTACACTCACACAGCGACGTACCAACACATGTCCCGTTACACTCACACACCGACGTACTGACACATGTCCCGTTACACTAACACACCGACGCACCAACACATGTCCCGTTACACTCACACGCTGAAGAACCGACACATGTCCCGTTACACTCACACAGCGACGTACCGACACATGTCCCGTTATACTCACACACCGACGTACCCAAACATGTGCCGTTACACTCACACACCGACGTACCCACACATGTCCCGTTGCACTCACACACCGACGTACCCACACATGTCCCGTTACACTCACACACCGACGCACCAACACATGTCCCGTTACACTCACACACTGAAGAACCGACACATGTCCCGTTACACTCACAAACCGACGTACCCACACATGTCCCGTTACACTCACAAACCGACGTACCAACACATGTGCCGTTACACTCACAAACCGACCTTCCGACACATGTCCCGCTACACTCACACACCGATGTACAAACACATGTCCCGTTCTTTCAATAGATAATAATGGCTTAAACCATAGGTGGATCCAGAGAGAGAAAGAGGGAGAGAGAGACAGAGACAGAGACAGAGACAGAGACAGAGACAGAGACAGAGAGAGAGCTCCCAACAGTATGAGAGAGAAAGAAAGACAGAGATCTCCCCACAGCATGAAGAAGAGAAAGAGACAGAGAGCTCCCAACAGTATGAGAGAGAGAGAGAGAGAGAGAGAGAGAGAGAGAAAGAGACAAAGAAAGAGAAAGACAGAGAGCTCCCAATAGTGTGCTCCTCTCTTTCTCAAAAGATGTATCCGCCCCCGGCTTAATCATAGAAACATAGGTCCCAATATCGTCACTCAGGAAAACGATTCCCTTTTATACTGCAACATGTTTCCCAACAAAATAATTTAATGGCAGGGTAATGTACACATTAAAAGCCATGTATATTAAGAGAACATATTAAAGCCCCTATTTGATACATCTAAAAACTTGCAAAGAAGCATGTACATACGTACCCAACTCTGATATACCTGTCCATACACATATGTGTGAAGATTTTAGCCCTGTATTGCTCACTCCCAAACCGGGTTTAATTAATTATCTTCCGGCTTCAACACCTTGCTAAGTGACCCTGGGGGTTTGGTCTGGATGTGGTATAGATAGGTAACGCAGTAATTACCTAAATGTCACCTGACTACCTGGTGATGATATCATCCGAGACGCCGTAATGCATCTTTGCCTAATGACGATTTCAGTAATTGGCCTTGATTACGACTATACATGATATGGACACGGGTGACTGGACTGTTCAGTCGAAGAGCGACTAGTGCATGTTCTTATATGTTTTGATCCTCCTATATGCCTTGGCGACAACTCTCATAACTTCGGCCAATTGAGTAACACAGGTATGTATCCTGCTCACATACCCACATTATGTTAAGCCGGGTAGGAGTGTGGACACTCAAAATGTATGTATGCGATATATTCAAGTATTTTCATGTGCGCAATATATTCCCCCTGATGTGATTAATTTTGTATATGAGCGTATTTGTAAATAGATATATGTTACGAAAATGATATTATATTCAATTTTATATGTATGTCTTTGTACGTGTATGCATTACATATATTTTATTTTACTTTTAAAAAATTAGTCTTCTGACAGACATTGACCGTATTTAGCTGTAGATGCCCCATCAACAGGTGCATAAAAGGAAAATTGTGTTTTTCAAATGCAGGTGAGTGAGGTTAGTGTTTTGTATCTTGGTGTGTTGATTCATACGCACATGTCACCTTGATGACGACCTTCGTGTATTAATGTGCTTGTGTTAGATCAAATCCAGTACATTATGGACAGCATGTTGTACGCATGCTCGGGTTCTCCCTGTCTACATACAGTTAGGTGACGACGGGTCATAACCAGAATGCGTACAAGAGCAGCAGCTGTTGAACTGACGGTTTTAGTGGACTATTACCTGCAATATATTTACTGGATTATACTAGGGGCTGGGAAGGGGTAAACTGATTGCTGTAAATTACTGAAGTTGTGACAGAGGCGACGGTGGTGTTGGTAGGTTGTTTCTGCTGAAAATCCACGTTACAATATTATATTATACAAATTATCAATAGTTTCCTTGACAACTAACAAATTTGTGATCGATGTTCTGTTTTCCTGCCCATCCCCTTGCAACTTACCTGACCGACTGATCATAATGTACAATCATAATTTAGAATAATCGCGCCATTTCACATAGCGATTTGAATTAATGCCGATTGATCTTAATTAAATGGCGTACACAAGCACTAGAGGCTTTTTCAATCTCACCTCGTCACAAGACACGATATTTAGACAATTATCCATAAAATATAACACATATAACAACGATAGCAGCGAACCTCATTCGGTTTGACAGGGTGAACGTATTTCATAAGCGTGAAACCATGTGAAGCTTTATTAATACAATTTTAACCAATCAAACCCTTCGACGGATTCACTGCGGAGTAGGTTATGTCGCGTCACACATAGCAGACGACGTTGTTTGTTGACAACTTCAAAACATTGTTACGCTAGTCGGTAAAATGAAAACAGTGTGTCAACCGACAAACAGATAACCCGTGGACAACACTGTATTCATACACATGCAGAGGTAAGCATTTTGTAACACATAGACTTATATCTCGGAAGTATGTAGGCCAACCGCGTTTCCTCAAGCGGAACGAAGTAGTGTCCATGTTTACCTGATAAGACCACGACACGCCTTGATATACACCACGCTTGAAGGTTGGGTGATTCACATACCATCGTATTCTAAAATATACTTCATTCTACATATGCTTTCACAATCATCGTTCCGAAATTACAATATCAAAATGAAGTTGACCGCTTGTATAAACTCCATGCATGGACATGACATTGTGTTGAATTATAGTAACAATGGCATGGTAGAGTCTGTATTTGTAAACACTGTTTTCATTATTCCAGGATTTGTGTTTTGTATAAATCTGGATATAAACTTGGATCCATTGTAGTGTAGTCAGATAACTCACGAGTCGCGCTTTACACACTTTATTGCAAAAGTACTTCAGATCTATATATAGAAAGGTAGACGCGTACACAGTTACGGCCTTTCAAGTATTGATAAAAGCAGGTTTGGTGACACAGATGTTAAAGGCTTTGATAAATATTACGTCTACTCAACAGTACTGTGGAAATGCTAGTGGATCTATAAATCTTGATGCGCTTAGCTTCCATAAAATAATAAGCATATATAATATATTACCAACCTATTCAACCCTGACTAGTACCTTTTGAGATCAATAATCCTAATGTGTCTTCATCCCTACACTGACTTCACACCTGCGAGCAACTGAATGAACACTGAATTGAATGATTGTACCTCATCCGCAGCAGCTTGACATTTTTAACGTACTAAGTGCGAACGAAATCCAACAACTTGCATTTGATTGTCAATTTTCTTCCCCATATGCACAATGCAACAAATATAAACTACATGTCGCAAGTTGACAGCAGCGTATGGATCATAACAAAAGGTCGCATCATAACAGAATGCAGGGTAGATGTTTTCTTCTAAAGATCTTTTGACAATTTCAACCTCCGTAAGTCACGACCAAATTTTATTGATTTTCAAATCAATGTTCCGATAAGCAGCCCGCATAGTTAAATTCGTTTGTTAAAAACGTAAACAATCTGAGGTGTAAAAGTCAAATAATCATATTATATCAACTCCATGATAGACCTGCCAAAATCTAACCGTCACGTGTTCGGCAGAGCGTCTTCAGTCCCACTGCACGAACGTGATTATATGATGGCATAACGCGTATTTTTCTCTTTCTTTCTGCCAGTATGAAAATTATGATGGCTTAGAACAAGGTTCTGGTCCATGCACATGGTTTGTTAACCATTCCCGGTCCTCTTTATGCCACTGTATCGTAGAATTGTCGGGCAGGATGGATGAGCAACTGTTATAGTTAATTGTTTGTCCAGACAATATTGAGAACTTTTCAAACCATATTGGTCATCAATATTTACCCAATGAAAGGTATAGGTATAATATATTTCGACTTTGATTCAATGGAGACAACTCCGAGTGCCCTATTTGTATCCCGCGGTGAACAAGCTTGTTAGCAGGGCAAATAAGACAATTGTGAACATGTCAATTTTTGTGAAAACTGTACTATTTCGGAGCTACTGTAAATACCTAGTTATCCAAGAATCCAAGGGTTGGGGATTGGGAATAACGTTCACTGAACGTAGCATAATTTAACCCCCCACCCCCAAAAAAGAAGAAAAATTAGGAGGCACGAGAGATCAGTAAGACGACACTTAATTACTAGGTTAATAGTGGTTCCTACGTGAAAGGCCAGTCCTAAAGAATGCACGCATATCTTACGCTTAGACACAATCGTGTCACTGATGTAACTAACGAGACTAATTATTTGTTGTGGACATTTAAACTAGGGTAACATGGGCTGTCCTGCCGAGAATCAGCTCCAACTAATTATTCAGCATACATTAAGACTTCTTCCGCCACTCGTGACAAAGCCTTGTCCAGCCAGGATTGACCGCTTAGCGAAGCGAGAATGGGACGTGCTTCCTCATGTCTGATTCCTCTACACATTGTTTCAGTGTGTTGTGTTCGCAGTAGCAGCTGGTGTTTCGGTCTATACCGTATTTATGGTTTAGCGTCCACCGTAATAAAACATAAAGGTACATACATATGTTGCTGGAAGTTTACGTGGGTGAATTCTATGTTTGATATTGATTATAACATAAACGTAGTAGTGGTGTGCATACTGTAACTTATATTCATGCAGAGTTTGGGTTGATATTGAACGATGGCCACGTGCTATTTCATTTGACACCACTTGTTTCACGGTGGTTTCTGTATGATGGTGTCAGTACCAGGCAAACCATTTACTGGAAGCACACGCAGCACACACGTGTCGTTGGTAATTTCAAGAAGCGATAATGACTCTACCATAGAGTCCACATGTCAGTGACTTAGATCCTGTTTTGGACATTATGTGTCACAGAATACGCCAGAGGGGTCCTCCAATCTAGATGTATTGAAACAAGAATGGAACGCGAAACCCTCAAAGTCAGAATCAATATCTGACATTGTCAGTGATGAGAAAATGAGATGTTGTTGCATTTTGAGGAGGGTATATTAGATACTGACACTGACTACATGTCTGAATCTTGAAAATGGCAGCCACGCGACCTTAGTTACCAGCACGACAGAGCCAACGTCTTCTGTTTCTCTGCATAAAGTAGAGCTTTTCGTTCTCTTTACGTTTAGATTTGCCGTTCAAGTATATCAGGAAAGTCGCATTTTAGCAAGTTAATCTGAGATTTGGTTAAGTTCCATTATAAGTATCATGAGTGTTATACGCTTTCATCTGAGTCATTTAATTGAGCCGCATATAAAATCCCATTCCATCCCAGACCTTGAGGGCGAGTAACACGGACGGCTCTACGGGCACGACAAGAATGATTTTGATTTCGCTCATTGCATTGCGGGTGACTGGACGAAAAAGGAATGTTTTCTCGATCCAGAGCTGGCATTGGTCGAAATGTCGATATAAGTATATTCATCGCTTTTGCGTGACCGAATATATGCATAAAGGGGAAAATATATAATGGATGATATCATGCAGTGTGTCTGAAATATATACAGAAAACATTTGTTTATGCGTGAATTAACGCATATTCGCTGCACATGTAAATTCCTCATAAGTGATGACGTGTTACCTACTTTACAGTAGGTTTCTTTCTTTTGTTTGTTTGTTTGTTTGTTTTTTATCTGTTGTTTTTCGATATGAAGGCGTCACACATGGCAAGGCAATAAGAACAGTGTGGCTCATGTCCCGACCATTAGCCCCAAGTACTTCCTGGTACCTATTGCACATCACATTACACTGCTTCAGGCGACTTGTTAACGTCCACACATCGATACATCATGATTCTTCCATCCTGGAAAAGAAACTATAAAAATGAACCAAACAAGGTCCGTTTATAAGAAAGACCTCAACAACCATATGGTTTAAGGTTAAAGAGCAAAGAAATTCACAATAGCAAGGATTTTAATTATTCAGATAAATAGTCACTGAATAATAAACTCTTACATACCGTTACACTGACACTGATAATGTCAACAAAAACCGTTTCCCACCCATTAATGAAACATACAACTTTAGGGATTACAACTTCTTGTTTCTTGGGTTATGCGACGTTTCGATGCAGATTCTTACATCGTTACCTTGGGTTAATACATAAAGTTTTATGTTTCTTTTTGGACTCACCAATTAGTGCCATCCATTACTGACAAGATACAGATACAAGATACAGTGATAAGGAACATAATCCATTTAGTTTACAGACAGATGCATTTGAAGAAATTCATTAAAAAATATAATTCTAGATAACAGTTAGTGATATTAGTTAATGGTATCGGTAAAAAGAATTTCGATTACGTCCAATTTACGAGTTGCAGATACCCTTCAATGACTGTGTAAGGCATGTCTTTAATTTATTTCAAAATATTTTTAATACAAATAATATGCATTTATCAGTAATGTCATAATAAATATGGTATTGCTGTATCGCTTAACCATTTCGTTTTAATGTCGTGTTATCGCTATCTCATTTGTGGATGTATCGAACGTATTAGTATTGATACAGTGATGACCCCCCAACCACTACACAACCCACTGTTCCGGGATATGCATTCTAATTATAAATATTGACCAAACATTTCCACATTCATATGACATGGAAATTGATATATCGTCTGCTGAGATCAGATTGCACTGTAAATTTAAACGCACCTGTCACATTATTGCATGCATATACAGATCTTCATGGGAATGATCTGAAATCAGGATTGGAGTCGAACATGCACGGTACACTGATGTACCGCGCAGACAGGTCGACAAACAGATCCACTGCAGTTTTGCTATATCGGGATTTATTGAGAAAATATTTCGTCGACACTCAAGGATCGAAATTGTGTGTATCTTGAATACACAATGCTATTGTGATGTGAAACGGTGGTTGTTGAGTGGGTTACATGACTGACTTGCGATCGGTGTGGCGGTTTGGTGCCTCACTCTGAGAGTGAGTTTTTGAATCGTGGACGTGACATAACCTAACAAGAGCACTAGGATCTGTACTATACAGAAAATGGTTATTGCCAGTTACAACATACGTTACGAGTGGTGTAACCATCTGGTGTTCTTCAAGTACATACATTGGTACGGTCGTGTGTACATGCCGTTGATAATGGATCATGTGTTTCAAAAAGAGGGCTGCAATACTCAGATTCCTTACTTGATATTTTTATCGCAACTTCATATATGCGTGTCTCACAAATGCCTATTCATCGCGAATCAAAATGTCTTGATGTCATTGAGTGGATACGAAATTATATTTGGGTACGGGGTGGTTAGTGATTTTTTTTTTTAGGTTTTAGCATCTTCAAAGCCTCTAAGAATACAAATTTCTGTTTTAGAAAAAAGGAACCGGCTGTCTGTCAGCACCGAGGTAGAGACTTTTCAACCATGACCAGTGTTCTGGACTACATGAAGATACTCCTCCGGCTGCCACTGCACCAGTCAACTCTTCCAGTGACGAAAGTTGCTCTCATGTTCAAGGAACCTTACATCCTCAGCGGTTACCGGCCAACTAACAAACCATGGACCTACTATTTACTCAGTTTCTTCCAGCTTCATAACGAGTCAGTCAATGTCTGGACGCACAGTCTTGCCTTCGTGTTGGTCCTGACGCAGATGTATAGACTAAGTGTATCCATTGACTTTCAAACCAACAAGGACGCGGCCACTATTATCGGCTTCAGCATTGGCGCTCTTATCCAAGCCTTTCTGAGCGCAGCTTGCCATCTCCTTCACACAAAGTCCCCGTGGTGGCACTACATCTGGTTCCTGTTGGATTATGCAGGAGTTACCTTCTGTAGTTTTGGAACAGGACTAGCTTGCTTCTACGTTTGCTCACATAAGTATATTTATGGGCTAGTTGAAAATGTATTCTTGCCGTTTAATGTATTAATGAGTTGGATGGGGTTCTGTTCATGTTGTATTGCAAAACTATGTTTTAAGGACCCTTACTGCAAAGGAAGAAAGCTGTTGATGGTATTTGCATTAGGTTCCCAAGCTTTCCTCTTGGGTATCCCAGTCCTTGCCAGATACGTTCCCTGTATCCTGGACGACGAATGCAGCCTTTCTTCCCTCACACATCTCCACTTCGTCTTCATTTTCCTGATATGCGATGCTCTAACCTTCTCTACTCACTTTCCAGAAGCGCTCAAACCAGGGTATTTCGATGTTTTCGGCCACGGACACCAAATATTCCATATAAGTACATTGATCACCATGATAGTTGAAATGGAAGCTATTCGAACAGATATTCTCTCTGGCGCTACTGCGCATACACGTCCAGATCTAACCTCATTCCTGGCGGCATTTGTAGTTTTAATAGTCGTTGAATTGTTAACGTTAGTGAGTATGAGGGGGCTCATTAACACAAAGGTGAAAGAAGTTCTAAGTGCATCAAAATCTGACTGAATGGAAACCATCAGTGTTACATAGTGCATTTAAAGTACACACATGCCAGAAATGATCATGTGTATAAATGTAATATGCATTACATAGAAAGTGGTATGCTGTTTCACATCAACACTGCCCATATTACGCTTCCCTATACAGTAGACTGCTCATGACGAGTCTGGGAGGTAATAATCGTAATCGACAGGTGTTTGTTATATTCCATGTGTCTGTTTACGGTTGTGTCTTATTCCGTGTGTTATATTCCATGTGTCTGTTTACGACTGTATCTTATTCCATGTGTTTTATTCCATGTATCTGTTTACGGTTGTGTTATTCATGTTATAGTTTCATGTTATGGGATGTTTTTCCGATGAGTGCGTCGTTTTACACTGATAACTTCTAAGCGGCGCTTACGAACTGACTTTGTTGGAGACGAATGGAAACTCATGCTTTCATCAATTATTTTGGATTATTGTTAGTAATTGTCCTAAAATATTAACAGATCTAATACCTTGCTATATATCATAGTGTAGTATTCTTAGATAAATCACTTCTGGTGCAGCATTCTCAACGCCAACCTTGTGAAATACAAGTCGTGCTTGTCTGCTGAACATAAGCATTTGCTTGTGTGTAAGATAAATGAGCGCTTCGGTGAATCTCCTAACGTGTCACTTCTCGGTGGAGCGGAAACCATATTTCTGAATAATTCAGAGTTCAAAACTATAGTGGGCAAGATGTGACGCTGTTAGACAGGCGGGGATAAACACGGACAACAATCTCAAATAGTGACTTAGACTGGTGAGAGAGCTGACAGACAGTTGTCTGCTCACCGGTAAATTACGACGAAACTGAATCATATCACCACGACCTAACCATATATATATTTCGCTTGCACGACATTTGGTACAGGTACTAAACCGTTGAACAGAGAGGCACGTTCACGTTTTTCGTCCGCTGTTGTAGTGCATCCATGATAACAAATGATTATATGTCTCCATTTTGCATTGATTCAAAGTCTGGACACTGCAGTTGCTTCCTTAGCCGTCCAAATATTGTAAGAGATCTGTGCCATGAAATGGCAACAGAGACATGATATACACTGAGTTGTCGAGGCTGGTCGTGACTTGTTTTGGGTCGATCGAGACTCAAACAACAAGCATTTATGGGCATGATATTAGAAAGCAGTCGTTTCTGTAGCTGTTTTTTCCGATAGTCGTGGAACTTCAAGTATACTCTTTATTGTTCTTTACACATACAAATACGTGTGATTGTGAGAGGGGGTATAACGAGAGCCACTTTCCAACTAGATATTTCCATTTCAACAGTTTTAGTGTTCACAATACATTTGCCTTACATTGCCTTTCACCTACTATTGAGGATGTATGGTCTCCTTGCATTCATGTATTCGCAGTTTGCGAGTTATTACTAATGTTAGAAGCGGCGTGGCAGTATGTTATAGTGTACTAGTACTTTGAAATGTATTCTTGTGCAGAAAAGGTGTCTTGTCGTAATTCTGAATTATGTCATTCCGCCATGTCCAATGTGCTTCCGATGTGATTTTGTGTTTGATAAACATATCACTCAACCAGTGCCTCTGTTTAAGACTTCAACTGTACATTTTGTGAAAAAAAGGTAAATATATATTATATTTCTTTCAACACGTGTCGTGTCATCGTTATGGCAAATGATCTGTGTCTTTCCATCAAACTCGTGTTTACTGTTATAATGCCAGCATATTCCCTTATTACTTCTATTGTTCTCATATTTCTTCTTTTGTGGGTGCAGATGTCATCTCATGTGTCTGCTCACACGTACGGATTTAAAGAATGCACACTAACATTATGTTGTGTACCTTCCTAAAACAACGGATCCTGTATTACCTTCTCATGAGAAGTTCACATGGCGAGATATTACGTTTAATCATATTTGTCTTGCATGATCATAAATGATGGATGTTCAGTAAAAATAAGTGACTTTTCCACTTGTAAACAGATATAAAAGTAAACGTTAATGTAGCATATGCTGAGCACGGAATACTGAAACTGTTGGATTTCACGCTGCTTTTTATATGAAGATGGATATCACCATTGTCATTCCACATATTCAAGGACACCTCAAGGAACGTTCTAAAAGCTCAGACGGAACAGTATCTCTAGCGTTGATGTGTGATATTGCAGTCTATATTTTCGCCACTCCAGCACGCAGTATATTCAACATGTCCGATAAAAGTGGTGATTAAGTCGTCTAGGGACCGTTCATAATTATAGCTTGGGGAAATGATCCTGATATTTGCGGGGAAGCTTGTACGTTTAAAATGCGCACGACACCCTTTGCACTTTATGAACAAAGTGACACTTCCACATAACACCCCCCTTGCATTTTATGATGCAAAGCGACACCCCGTGCATGCCATGTACAAATGCAATTTTTCTCTCCCACTCTTACTCTTAGTCTCTCTCTCTTTCTCTCTTTGTCTCTTCTCTCTCGATCTCTCTCTCTTTCTCTCTCTCTCTCTCTCTCTCTCTCTCTCACACACACACACACACACACACACACACACACACACACACACACACCCCAGCCATAAAGTAGTCCATTAGCAGTTCAAGACTCATTGCTAGGGCATACTCAGGAGACAATCCAGTTAACAAGACAGCATGCGAACGGTGCACAAAAAAGAATTGTATCCCTTGCTTGAGAAAACGACTGTTTATATCTAGGATTTATTATCAATATAGCCGTAATGACACATGCACATTTCAATCGAAACACGCCTTAGGCTACGTGATCTGGGTGAACAACCGGTCCTGGTCACGCTTCACGAGTTCGCGTTTTGCTTCGTCACTGCTGGGCTATAGAATTAGACCGGGTTGTTTTCATCGCCAGAGGTCAAAGCGAGATATACTGTGAATGATGAATAATTCTGTGCCAGAAGAAGGTTGTAGTTATTGCAGTCTGTATTGAACCTGGACGCTTGGGTGCTGACAGCAGTTGCGAGAGGGGCTGTTCTCAGGGTAACCGCCGTAACATAACCTCATGTAAGATACTTTAGATTTACCGCTGCACTTGTGAAAGCATCATATCAGGTAAGTAAAATCGCTAATTTAATATGTGGACGTATTGTTACTTCGTATTGTGATCTGAACTTGCTTGCATCAGCTACTACTAAATTAGTTCCGCGTCAAACGCGCGATAACATAACGAAGTGTAGATTTTGCCGCACCCTATTTCCTGGTTCGGATTCGTGTTGGTGTGTAAACACTGGAAACTGTGTACTGTGAATTCCCCAAACACTCATTCCCCAAACATACTACAGTGGCTTTATTGTATGTTGAAAGGTATAATGTACGTGTGTTTGTAGATGGACAGCTCAGAGTATCACGTCAATAGATATATTTTAATCGCCTGCCGTGATTACACATACATCTGTCACTTCGGTACAACACCTGTCGCCATGCTCAATCGTGCAGATATCAGATCATACAGTACCCACGATTGTCAGAACAGTTCAGTTGAATGCGGATCATGACGCCGGAATTTGCGACCTGTTGTCCATATGTCATCATGACCTTTCGTGTATCCCGCAAACAGTTTGCTACACTTGCTGTAGTTGTTATATCCTGAAACTCGAGACTATCGACCGCATCGATCGATTGGCTAGGCCAGTTACAAGTAGCTCAATGTGCTTTCTCACGATGACTAGTAAGGCCGCTGTGAGTAAGGAAACAGCACAACATTTATGCTTCAGTTTTCAGAAGAGGCCATTGCTAAAAACAAAGGATGAACTGTAATCGATAGGTCGTGTTGAGTATGTTTTTAGCAATATCCCAGCGATGTCACGGCGGGGGACAGCAAATGAACATGGGGAATATAAAAGAAACATTTACTGTAATGTCCTAGCTTTACGTGCCGTATCAGTTGGGCTGAAACGCAATGTTTAACTGAAATACTGACCGAATCAGCGTTAAACTCAACCATCAACTTTTATATTAACTTTGCTTACATTAACTTTGATCATTTTTGTTTAATAGATGATGTTCATTAGTAGCTTCAAAATCGGGGAGCTGCCCTCTCGAATCCTGTCGATTATACGGCCCCATCTGAGCACAGTTGAAGCCGGACACGTCCCACCTGTCTTCAGAGAACCCTTCATCCTCACCGGTTATCGTCCACCGGACCAGCCCTGGAGCTACTACTGGAAGACACTGTTCCACATCCACAACGAGAGCCTCAACGTCTGGTCTCACCTGCTAGCCACCCTACTCATACTCAAACACGTCTGGTCTTTCTCACAGACGTTTGACTTAATCGAGGATAAATACGGCTGGTCATTGGTGGGGTTTAGTTTGGGATGTTTCTTTGGGACATTATTTAGTGCCATCGCCCACCAGTTCCATTCAAAATCTGTCTGGTGGCATAATGTTCTCTTCATGATTGACTATGGCGGTGTCACGCTTTACACCTTCGGGACTGGAATAGGATGCATGTACATCTGTTCTCAGAGATACGTGTACACCATCATGGAACCAGTTTTTCTACCTCTCAACGTTTTCTTCAGTTGGTTCACATTCTACGTCTGCTGCATTGCCAAGCTCAAGTGTGCATCAACGAACAACGGCACCCGGTATATCTTCATGCTCGCAGCTCTGCTGGTCTACGCTCTGGTAATTTCAATACCGGTGTTTGCTCGATACTCGGAGTGCATGGCGACGCCACGTTGTTCGCTCTCCTCTCTGAATCACCTGACCATGTGTTTTCTCCTGCTGGCAGTATGTGCCATTCTTTTTTCCTGCCACACCCCAGAGCGGCTGTCCCCGGGACGGTTTGACCTTGTTGGTCACGGACACTCTCTTTTCCACCTGCTGTGTCTGGTAACCCTCAGTATGCAGATGGAAGGTGTACGTGTTGATATCAAGTCAGGAGCTGCAGCTCACACCAACCCCAGCCTCGGGAACATCCTCACTGCGTACGCCGTCCTCATGTCTGCCGAGATCCTCACCCTTGTCAGTCTCAAGGGGGAAATAGCCACCAAGGCCAAGACAGAAACCCTACACTGGCTTACAATACGGCCAAAGTGCAGATAATAAACACTGTTATTCCTTTATTTAAATTATATTTATAATAAATCTTTAGATGACAAAAGACGTATGTTGTATTTGTTTGAACGACTAACTAATGGAACAATTATTCACCAAGCTGTGTAAGGATATGTAAGAACTGTGTATCGGGAATGAAGTGTTTCGCGTGGTGAACAAACCTCTGTCCACCAAAGCCTTATCGTCCTTTCTGCCAAGACGCCAGCTGACATATGCCGTACTAAATAGCTCTGATCAGTAAGCACTATTGTAATGACTACGCGTGAACATACCTCAATCTGTGAATGACTGCTATTTGTTCGGTTTCAGATCTGTGAAAGTTTGGTAGTTGGCTTCAATCCTCATTCAACTAAAAAAAATCGCATTAGCGGGTGTGTATCTGAAGAGATCTTTCATTGTCAGGGCTTTGATATACCTCGCGTTAAGAACATAGCGCAATATCTTTTCCGAAACTTCAAACTAAAGAAAAACGTATGTTGTATTTCTGCCAATACAAGGTTCTGAGGGGGAAGAGAATTTGTACATCCTCTTCGACAAGGGTATTGAGTAGTAACATTAAAAGTAGATGACAGATTGTCATGGACTAGAAACACGTTTTCCAAAATCAGTAACTGCTGCGTGGGGACACACAGGAACCTGACATCCAAAACATCACCAGTTGTTTGCCGCTGTTACGAATATTTCAGTAATATTAAGATGGATGACGCCAGAAATAGGCCTAACTGTGTGGAGAATCGAACCGAATCGAATTTAACCACAACACTTCCCCATCGCCCCAAGACCAGAATGAATTTAGTGAATCGACATATTCCCTCAAGACTGGGATCGCCTGATCATGTATAGACCAAGTCAATTACACTGTTTCATGCAATTATACCAAAGTTGGGTAGTATACAGTTAGTACTGTGTAGGTTTATCTAATTCACAATCGTCTGAATAAATAAAAAAAAATACATTTCCAGCTGGTCTAAAATGGTTAATGTGTCGTATTCTCTATATACAAGCAGGAATATTACAGAAAAATATAGTAACTGTTTTGCAGATTAGTCCTAAGTAAAGTTAGATGTGTCTATATAGCATGAATTTTGCCAGGATGCAGTACACCTGCATATTTGGTGCACAAATTATCTCCAGTATGCAATGCTACTGGGCCTTAAGTTCAGATAATCTAAGCTTGTAATTTGATGTTGTTTAATAAAACTACTTAGTTTTTTCCAGTTAGCCGCTCAGTGCTGATTAAATACCTGAACTGCTTTATCTTGTTTTTTCGTTATTAAAAATCACAGCTGGTGTCTTGATGAAAGTCCCATACTGAAGTTGACTCCTAAATGCATGTCCACTGCTCCCTCTCGTGATGGCTCATAAATTTAAATCTAGGGCAAACACTGCAACATTCTCTGTTTGTCCCTTATCCACATTCTAAAGCACTAAAGGCAGCCTGATGTTACCCAGGGTCAGGTTTACATCTTTATTCAAAATCAGCTTTACAAAATCTCTCAGCACCGTTCAACATCTTTCCGAATACAAGCACTCAATTGAACGTTTACATTATGCACACACACAAGCATCATCATTTCAAAATAAAAGTTGGGAACAATAAATCATACATTAAATGAAAGCATTTCTGTTGTTATCTGGAAGTGCTTTGGAATAACCCTGTGAGCACTTCAATATAAACATAGCCTTGACACAATCAAATATAAAACAGTATAAATTCATGAAATATACATGTGATGGTTTTAAAATCTGCGAATATCATTAACAGTAGCCCCAGAACACTAAAACCATGTTCTCTCATGTCCATGACCAACAATGGTCTTCCACCGCAAGTGCACACACCACAAATGTAAGATCACAAAATTGTCTTCTCAGTTACCATAGATACAATACTGTCTTTATGCTGTTGTCGGCAAAGGTTATTTACACCAAAACACAGCTTCCACTGATTCTATTCTGAGCAACCTCATAGGGCACAAAGTCACTTTGTCTTTTCTCTCAGAATGGTCCCTGGTTCTGGAAAAATCCTCCAGAAATATTCCAAGCTCATTCACATGAGAATGAAAGAAATCACACCACTTTGATCACTCCTTTCTAAGAATCATATCTTCACTAAAATACACATAGTAAAAGTACAACAAGCCATTCCTGCTAAAATACATTCCATGTCAATCTCTGACATGTTCTGTCCTTGCTGCCTTTATTCCATAAAGTTTTCATCTTTAGCAATCCTGTACGATGCAGCAGGGACAGTGAAGCTTGTTTATCAGACCCCTGCCACAAGATGTCCCAGTCAGTTTCCATTCTTGTCCTTGGCAAGCAGAACTGTGTGTTGCCCCCCAGCATCTACTGAAATTACTCTCCTGCAACAATAATGAAAACACCTCAGAAACCAAACACCTCTTAATCTACGGGAAAAGTATAAAACATTACTACATACATTAAAATTCATGTAACTGCATGTAAGTCATATCTCATTCAAGGAAGCAGCTGAGAATATCTTTTACAAGTATGGAACATAACCTGCTATTCTTCATTGACCGATGTTAAAATAAATACATATTCTATTCTTGAATTCAATGAGAGTTGTCAAGCTATACTAAAACACCCTAAATTTCCCAGGGTATTGCCAGTGAAGCTGTTACACTGTACACCTTGAGACTCACACATTGAGAACATCGGATGTCATACTACCTGTGCTCAAGCTGTTTGCCACCCATCTCAGTTGGCTCATAGATGTCCTCATCCTCTGACTGGCCCAGCTGCTGGCTAGTTCCCATTCCCCATGCATACACAGTACCTGCAACACAGGGTACCATTTTCATAATGAACATAAGTCTCCAGGACCTCTGTAGAGGACCAGTGGAGCTACCACTTCTACTGTTAGGCAAATAAAATATGCATTTCTAACCCATTCCTAACCAGTATGCACAGGCCCGAGTGCAATCAACCTGGTAACTATACTTTCAGTTGGCTGATTACATTCAGCCATTATTTACAGTTCAACATGAATGATTATAAAAAATGTTGATATGCTAAAAATTCATTATTTGATACAGTAAGTATCTCACCTTTTTCTGTAACAGCAAATGAAACACATCCACCCGCACCAATCTGTGTACACCTGTTCTCCTGTAGTGCTGCCACCAAAGTGGGTTCCGACAGTTCTTTCCCCTCTTTACCATGTCCTAGTCTGCCATAGTCTGCTCGACCAAGAGTGAACACTCGTCCTGGAAACAACATTCTCACATGCATGAAACAACCATATCCACATCCAATTACAGCAAAACAAATTACAAAATTTCAGCTTGTAGCACAAACACAAGAGAACACCCTGATGTCCCTATTCCTGTTTTAACTATGAGTTATTTATTTCTATTATGATGAACATTTTACAAGTTGATGAAGAATGATGACAAATTTTAGGGATATATCTAATCACCCATTAACTCGACAAAGAAAGAACCTAGGACCACTGACCCTCTGTGTCTAGTGCCACCGTGTGATGCTGACCGGCTGTGATGCTCTTCCACCTAGCTCCCATACTGAAGGAAGCCACTCTCTCCGGTAAATAACGATTCTCCATGTCATCAAAACCTGAAACAGTGGCAGGCAAAATCCTGAATTTTTAAAAACCCTGAACGCAGTGGGTACCATGTTGATACTGTGACGTCAGTGGATGAAGATGTTTTTGAATTCAAGTAGAACAGACATCAGCCACTAGTACAGGTCTGTCATACTCATGTAAGGATCATTAACAGCAGTGATGCCAACATACCTAGCTGGTAGTAATTATTTAACCCCCAGGCATAGATGTCCCCAGTGTCCTTTTCCTGTGCATAGGTCATGTACTGGCCGGTCCAGATGTCACAGAACTGCACCATCTTCCTAGATCTGTACTTCTTGCATCGGACAAGTCCTGGGTTAAGTATCAAGTCTGCAATAACAATATCACAATGCTGGAAATAAGGAATACAGTGATGGTTTACATTCACTTGCAAGTGTAAGTATCTGTAACTATAAGTAATCAGATACGTAATCATACACATCTTACATCCTGTAACATTGTTTCTATATCAGAAAAGACAAAGATGCTCAATGCTTACCTAAACCCTTCCTCCCCCCTCTCGTAGTGAAGCAGCCAGCAACACGACCCAGCTGACCCTGCTCAGCACAGCCTGAAACAGTTGGATGACAGAATGAAAATTATGTCGCAAGTCGGGTAATAACATAGACCTCATAAGTTTGTATTTTCCTATTTTCTGGTGAGAGTGGATAAAGTCGTGAGCAAAGCAATTCTTACCTAGCGTGTATATTTCACCTTGGGCTGTCAGACAAACCAGATGGTCGCTGCCTGATGATATCTTTACAACTGTTTCATCTGGGAGCACCATGATTGGAACTTTGGAAATACCAGCAGAAGACAACCCCATGGATCCATTGGCATCCTTAAACACAGAAGGATCAGAAGGAGCGTCATTAAGATTACTTCTGTTAACAGTACATATTTCTTTGGACCAATTATCCCCAACTATCCAGCTGAATGACAGCATGATCTCTGAATGGGGTGGAATGTGAATGTGGAATGACATTACTGAAGAAGGTTTCAAACATCAATTTCCAAGTTTCAGTCTGTTAAACAAATCTTGAGAGTATTACTGTCCATTATGAGGATTACGAAGTAAGTTTTCCTTTTGTTGTACATTTTGGGTTACATATCAGGTGAATTTTCACTAGGTAAAAAACATGTTGCTAAATATATGCAGCTGTTCAACAGTCAACAGCAACTTACACCATTTGCTAACTTCCACTTCTACGCAATGCTTATGTGGAGTAACTCACCCTGAAGTTCCCCCACGCGTACACAATGCCATCACTGGAGAGTGCAGCAGTGTGGCTGTCCCCAGCACTGACTTGAACTATATTGGCCGCGAGGTCCACCTTGCCTGGGGTGTTCTCCGACCCCTCAACAGACGTGTTACGTCCAAGAGCACCCTCATCATTGCAACCAAAACTATACAGCTGAAACAGAAATTTACTAAGTTTACTGGAAACCATATGGCTTTGTCGATATACAAATCTTGAAGTCGACAGCATTATTCAGTCTGGGCATGATCACTATACCATGTTTCAGCATGTCAGAATCTTCATAACACACTTACTTCTCCTTTGTCGGTTAAACATATTGTGTGCATTCCTCCAGCACACACTTGTAGGACAGCGTTAGGGAGCTTGACAAGGGCTGGCCGCACCCTCTGTAGAATGTCCTCTCCCAGACCCAGTTGCCCCACGTCCCCTTCCCCCAGGGTCAGCACAAGCCCTGGTGTGTCGCCATGACTCGGGTGGGATACTGCAAGGGAAGAGTTACATTGAAGCATATGTGATGCTGACATCCAAGAGTAGCAGTGTTATGGATGATTATCGTAAGACAAGGAATTGCAAAGCTGAAATATTTAAATTGAACAAATTACCTGATGTCTTTGTACGTTTGGAGTCCAAAGCAACAGCCTTGCCATCCTCACGAGTCCTTTTCTTGCCACGTCCAGCCATTATCTACAGTAAAATACTCACAAATTATCGAGCTGCAAATGAAAAGTGCAACTACTACTGTTTGGGTATACATTTAATTCAAGACAGGATTCCATGCAATAATGTTCAGCATTAAAGACGTTTTCCTCATTACTAGTCAATTTCAATGACCAGAGAGCTATGCAGTCATGCCAAGTGATACTTTTTCTGACTTTTCCTAATGATTTGAAAAGCAGTAAACACACCCCTGTCAGGCAAATTATTTATCTGCTCTTTGTTTAATATATAGTGAAGTTGTAGCATAAAAATACCCTGTGGATGCCTATGCACTGTGCCACTGTCAAAATTCAACAAGATACTTGTCTATGCTGAGACTATTTTCCTTCCAGTAGCACACCTCTGGTTCTTTTCTTTCCAAAGCAAGAAGTACAATGAAGGACTACACTATCTGAGCAACTATATAAATACAAGAAGACAATTAACGAGCTTGGACATTTCACACTTCAGAGTCACCTCTGACAACTTATTGTCAAAACCTAGAGATAATACCTTTTAAGTTGGGTAATTAGACAGAGCCATTTCCTCCAAGCTGAACCAGGCCTGCCAGTGGTGTGTTTGTACAAGGGACCATAAACTGTTTGTTAGTTAACTATCCCTGCTGTAGCAGTGCTTTACAGCTATGACATAAGTTAATTATATAACAAGACAATTACATCCTGCTGACATGACAATTAATAGACTAGACAACCTGATATGTTCATTAGACCAAACAGCAGCCTGGTGCTACTAGGTTTTCACATCAACATGTTGTAATTAAAAAAATGCTGCTTTCGCATATTAATATTAATTAAATTAATTCCTTGGTTTTGGGAAAGCCTAAATATTTACAATGAATATTATCAAATCAGCCCATAATAACACAGTTTAGTCAAAATTTCAAGAAACTACCAAGCTAAACAGATAAAAAAGGAGTAAGCCCTTTATCCTTACACTTAATCTGAAATAGCATCTCACATGTTTAGTTCAAAACCTGGGTTAACACAAAATGCACACACTTGCTGCAAAACACTGCTCATGTTGGCAAATGATTTTGGAACTTTGCCCTCTGAACCTCTAGTGACAATAATAATACAACATGATATAAATGATATGACATAACTGCATATAACTGCACAGAAACAACATATAATACAGCACATTCATAGTTACTATGATTAGAAAAAGAAATACAAAAGGCAGAGAAATCTAGCAGTGCAATCAATGTTGGATCTCTTTAATATAGAACACATTCTGAGCTGAGTGTTAAGGCATGTGAGTATTAAAATTTATATTGTGGGCAAAGTTCCTGGATTCATCAGTTACTGCTCCGACAACAAAGAACAATAAGCAGCCTGATCTAAACATGTTTTAAGACTAAAATATAAAATAATAATAAAGGTAAACAAAAGTAAAACGTCTGTTAGTGGTGCCACTGAAACTGACTTTGCAGGCTGGAAGTTCGGTGATCAGAAATATATGTGTGTGCATGTACACGTATGTCACAAATTGATACCCAATAGTAAGGAGTGATAGTTAACGAAACTGTATTGCCTATTGGTCTCCTTTTACAAAGACATGTGATCATGGTCGTGTGAAATAATACACCCACAGAACATATTCTCCACTTATTGTCTCTCACATTAGTGCAAATGCAATATTTGAAATTTACAACCGAAATCAGAAGTCGTCAGTATTTCATTTATGACGAGCAGTGGTGTATCAACATCTATATAGACACGCTGATCGAAATAATCAAGATACTGATCAGCACTGGGAAGTACTTACTCACAATGTTAATCAATGGTATTTTCTTATATAAAGGTTAAGAAGGTTAAGTGATTTCAAATACTTTTCGGAAAACAGAGCTGCCAGTTCTCGCTTGATAAGCCGACACGTTTTTAGGAATGGCGCCACTTACGACTTCCTGTTACCCTAGTCCTTGTTGTACGGTTTGAGTAAGCTGGGCCCCGTCTCGTATATCGCAAGGTAGACACAGCACCAAATGTTTTCCCATTGACTTCTACAGTAACCTTATATATTTTTTTAAAATCACCCAGTCTTTCAACAGCCATTCCTTGTACACATGGATACAATGAGGCCTTTAAACTACAACAAAACACATTTCAAAAACATAAACTATTTACCCTAACAAACTTTTCTCTAGCTCTTTTCGTTCTATATCAAGTATTGGGCACTTGTTAATTACTATTACTTCATGCTTTAACTTTCAAAAGTGTTTTCCAGTGTTTATTTCTGTATTATATTTTCTATAGGTGAGGTATTCATGCACATAGTCACAATGCCTGTTTTCCGATTCATTCATTTATTGAATAAAATAGTGTTTATTAAATCAATTGAAGATGTGTTCTGTTGTTTAATTTTGATATTGTGCACGTATTTACAGTGGTTTCTGAAAGGTACACTTTGAACGTCTAGAGGGGGGAGGGAGGGGAGAATCTGTCGAGTCCTCCAAGAGAGTGGCGCCCTTGTTCCTGCCTTCAACTGGGAACTCCTCTTACGATCTCTTTTCATTTTGAAACTGTCCCTACATACCAGACGTGCATGTATACACTGGGTAACAGTTTACTCTCACATTCCCCATGCATACACAGCAGAGCCTTCAGAGGTAATCAGTTTCTTTATTTCCTGACAGGTTAGGAGAATTTGTGAAATGGTAACATGACCCGGATGAGTTTCAGATGTTTTTTCTTTATTTGTTAAGTAAAGCTTAACGAACAAAGCATACAAATCTCACTTTCACCGTGCCTACTTAGATGTTTAAACATCCATCCCATTCAGCCTGATTTGGCTTGCTAACAGGACTATAGTATATGTACTGTGTTAGCTATACTATAACATGAACCTTTCACAAAAGTGTGTATTTAGCATGTGAATCTGATGTTTCACTATTTGATGACGACCGAGCTGTTGCATTAAGTTGGTCTGTACTATTACACTGACCTAATGTGTTCTGTGCGCCGTAACCGCGGGATAAACATTCACACTTAATACAACAACATCATACACAATGATAATGGCTCTCTACGCGCAAGTGTGGCATGACTGGTTGAGCATCTAGATCCATGTTGTTATTTGCCTGAACTCTCTTATCATTGCCGCATTAACCATGTTTAACCAGTTTAAGCTCCCAACAGCATTTCGTAGGTATTCTTTCCATGCTGGCCAATATTTCGCGCACTGTCGTGGAGCTTGTAGATAAGCTTATACGCTTTTAACCAGCCAGGTTCTAGGGGTCTGCTGCGTTAACGCCTCTCTCAACCTATCGATTGATCATGGACCTGGGTAAACCGGCCATTGAAACGGTTTGAGGACAGGAAGTACAGTCAGTCGCGAGAACACTAACAGTTCGTGGTTTATTTTGCAAGCCTCGTCCCACAAATAACGAGTGCTTCGATCGGCAGAAGTCGGACCACGAAAGAAATATCCGTTGTGAAAGTTACAAAGTGCCTTGAAAATCAAGACAAAGGTATGAGCTACGACGATACGTTTACGTTTGATGTGTTCAAAATCATATGAGAAAACAACACTCGTGAGATGGACAGTTTTTCTATTGAATCGATACTGTGTCTCATTATTCTGAATTGTTCTCAGAACCAAACAATGTAGGATATACAGGAGACCCGAGGTTCGACACACGAGAAGAAAAAGTAGATGAATGACGATCAAACATAATCATGAGTTTTTTTCTTATTAACAGCTATCGTTCAGAGGGGAATCTTTGAAAATAAGTACGGTACTTTTTTTCTCACGTGAGCCAGATAAATTCTCTTACTAAGACTACTCAGACAGGGGAAAAGTGCATTGAGACAAAACGGGATCAGTTATAATGTTACAAATACCCAGGAGAATATGCAACATGTAAACATGATCTGGAAACATCGCACACCACAGCCAGTGGCAGTGCGAAACATTTCTATGTAACTTACTACTGCTGATATTGCAGTTGTGAAATTATGTGCTTTTTTCATAAATGTGGTATTTGACAATATTGAAAGTTAAGAATTGAGTCACTGCTTTGTCTCTTGTCTGCTGAGCCCCGGATATTCCCAACCAACTCATTGAAGCCCCCCATGAATAAAAGTTAAACTTTGTTTATGTTTTGTGTAAGTTCAAACTTTTTTTCCTCACAATAGTTTACCCTAGGACATTATTCTCATCTTTGATATTTCTGATTGTCATTTTTCAGCCTGCTGTATTGATTACAATAGCTGTCGGTGGCTTTTTATTTTACTCTTTTTACAATTCAGGTAGATCTATGAAGATCAAGGTCTTCCGCAATCCATTGTTGTTGTACGAGGCGAGTAACAGCATTGGGTGGTCAGACTTGTTGATTTGGTTGACATGTCATCATATACCAGTTTGCATAGATTGTCCATGCTGTTGGTCAATGGATTATCTAGCCTGACTCCCATTATCAGTATCTACAGCCCACTGCCATTTAGCAGGAATATTAGACAGTATGTGCTGTGTAGTGTTTAATGAATATAGTGCAACTGTTCTACCATTTGTTGTCAGGGGTCTACAGCTGTGAGACATGGGCGACCGCTACAACATTCACAGCCAGCTGGAGCACTTGCAGTCCAAGTACATTGGAACCGGGCACGCAGACACCAACAAGTGGGAATGGATGACCAACCAGCATCGAGACAGTTACGCTTCCTATCTTGGACATCATGACACTCTTAATTACTTTGCCTTAGCTGAAAATGAAGCTCGAGCACGTGTGCGCTTCAACATAATGGAGCGTATGTTACAGCCATGTGGTCCACCTGCTAAACGTGCAGAAGATTAGGACGATGTTTTTCATATATGATTCATCAAGTACCCATCAAGCTCAGACATTGAGTCTCATGCAGATCATCATTGCTCATTTAAAGGAGGGAGGATACGGTTTTAGCAAATGCTATTTTATCCATGCTGAAAGATCATCAGACACATGCTCCGTCAGCATGTCGCTGGAGAGAAATTCAGTCATGACTGTGGGATGAAACGGTATGGTACATGTTGCAGTTCAAGGCCTTCAGTTCGGTCTGTTTCAGTATAGTATATGAGAAGTTACTTCTTGGCAAATAGCAGCCATCTAGCAAGGAAATACATAGACTTTGACAATGTGATTACATTTCTAGACATTTTAGAAAAGCTTTTATAAGGTTAACAAAATGAACTTCTTTCTGGTATATGGATCTGAAGACAAAATACCACGGTTTAACTAATACCATGGTATACCATTCCACCCTGAGTAATATGTTGTCTCCTTTGCAAGATGTGTATTGATGTGGAATGTCAAAGCTTTGTACTAAATTTTACGGTCTGAATAAAATCATTCTTGTTCAGAATATTTGTTTTCAAAAAACAGATCCAGACTCTTCCTTCCTTTCACAATGCTAGAGTGTTATTTGACAGTGTTGGTGGATGTTTGTGACAAGGCATCTGTAACGTGTCTAAACTGTGCGGACTATGTCTGCAATATGATAGAAAGTACTACATTCATCCATGACCAAGAAGACTGGTGTGACCATTGTGCAAGATTATATCAAGATTATAGTATAGCCAGAAGCAGGCCACAGAAGGAGCAAGACGAGTCAGATGTACTACCTTGGTATCCAACCAACTGAAACCCAACATTACCCTTCTTCTCTCTGTAGGTCTCAAACGTTAAGTAAATGTCACTTTGACCAGAACCCTGGCAATAACTATTTAGATGAACATGAGAATAATCTTTCACATGCATTAGACTGAACTTTAACTAAACTAAACGAGTCGGAAGCAATGCTGGCATGGTCATAACTAACTGTAAATGGTAACTTGCAGCTTTGTTGTAGGAATGCTACAAATGCATGTAAGATACTATCAGAACAATATGGGCAAAGAAGGGCTCAAACCCACTGTAGTTCTGGTAAGCTCAATGGAATGTGTTACCCTCGACATCTAGGACACCTAGGAAATCCAATCACATGTGAAGTTAAGCCACTCAGAATAGGTAGTATCAGTTTTTCCTTTTCATACATGACCAGTACAAGAACGTTCATCTTAAAGGTTTTAGCATGAGTGAAGTTCTTTGAGTTTGTGCTGAATACTAAAGCTCATGATTACAGCCAAATAATGACCTCTTGCTTCATTAGTACTTGGCAGCCATTTCCATGTAGAAATGCAAGGGTTAACTCCCCAAACAGTTTTAAAATAACCAAAATGACTTCAGGAAATGACCATGCAAGATGATTGAAACATTGACAAGTGATACTGAAGACCCCAGCTTTAGTTATACATACAAGAATGTGTCAAGTAAACATCACTATGTGACAGACCCTATAGTATTCTTCACTGCACTCCCCAGTGTCAAGACCTTGTTGCTGTGTTTTTGAAACAGTTGGAAGCTGTCATGAATTAGATGATGAAAGATAGGTAAAATATATACACATATGAAAGGTGGACAAAGGTCTGGTCATACATTACCACCATGTTACTCATAAGACAGTCCTATCCTGGAACTTGCCAAACAAATGCATGCTGGACAAGCATAGAGGTGCAAGGATCAAGCTCACCAGTGATCAGGTGGTAAAACCTTGGAGTCAACTTTGTGCACATGAAAATTTCAGTTTTGATGCAAACTCATAGTGTCTCATGTCAAATATAACTACAACACTTTTGAAACACATGAATGCAGGTATGGTTCAAGACCAAACAGTCATCATAATTGTGATCAGTTAAAGTCCCATGGTCTAGGATCCATCCCAGCACAGCTGACTTCAGTATCAGCCATTTTAGAAACATGATTTGGAAAAATTTGGAGCATCATCTTTGGTATTAACAGTTTAGGCGGGAGGGCAGTCTAAGGTGTTGGACAAGACGGATGGATCAAGCCCGTCTGTGACCGGGCGTAAAAACCTTGGAGTCAACTTTGTGTGCAGACACTTTCAGTGTTGTCACAAACCTTACTGTGCAGTACACAACCCTGTGCACTTAATAGGACCCACAAATCTTTTGATAGTTGACCAGATGGTAGTCACATGAATACATTCAAACACCTAGTTACAGGTACAGAAGTGTACAGTGAACAAGGACAAAGTACTGTGACTATGTACCCAGTGAGGATGGAAAAGCCACATTAACTGCGTGTGTTTAGTAGGCTGCAAGAGTTGTATGATCCCCAGGGTGTTGAGCCTGAAAATGTGGCACTGAGATGGACATCCAGTAAACAAAGCACCTTTGAGTAACTGAACATGATATTGACAATATACAAATATTAGCAAAATAATAATAATAATAATATTTGCCTTGTATGGAAATCAAGGAAGGTAAGTCTAATCAGACTTTCTTGCTGTAACAAGACAAGTGTGAGTGAGTTGAGTTTTACAACATTTCTCACAAAATTCCAGAAATATCATGGTGGGGGAACACCAGAAATTGGCATCACACATTATACCAAAACAGGGAATCAAACCTTGGTCTTTAGCATGGCCTTTAACCACAGCCCCTAGCTGGGCATGATGAGAGTTAACTTTGTACAAGCTCTTCGATCGTTATTGTCACTGACCACATAAATTATATTCTGTGTGTTTGAACTCTCTAGACTCAGGCTTCAATCTAGTGACAAAATTCAATAGAAAAGAATGATCTTCATCTTTGATCCTTTGTGCTGTCAAATGTTTATGCCAAACAATTTAATCAAACCATGTCTGATTATTCCAAGTTGAAAACATGGGAACAAACGTGGAGGGAAAATGTCATACAAACACCAGATACTTCAGTTGAATGAATCATGTTTCTTCCACTTTTACTGCACCACGAAACCCATGAAACAGGTCTTTTGGGTCTTACCACAAAAGGCGATGTAAGAGGTTAGCAACAGGATCAGGTCAGGCTCACTGCACCACACCACAAGCAATCAGTTCCCAGTTGCACAAAGTGGTGCTCATGCTGTTGACTACTGGATTGTCTGGTCCAGACTCAATTAATTACAGATCGCCGCCATATATTGCAGAGTTTGGTATAAAACTAAACTTGCTCACTGCACCACAAACTCATGAGGAGCCTTTAACATATGAAGACAAATAATTCCTTTGAAACAATTTATTTGTCACAATATTTTGATAACAAATTTGTGAAAAACCATGGCATTGTTTTCATAACATTCAAACTGTATAAGATAGCACTTGTTCTGTAGTACAATGATGGCGGTACACAACATAAAGCCTTCAAATCTATTATAAACTACATTGTGGGAGGTGTGCCCCTCAGGACTCACTTTATGACCAACGCAAGCCTCCAAACCATCCTGAACCAAAGTGGATGCTAGGTGCATGATCACAGTGCCCTAACTGTACAAGTGTTCTCCATGGCCTTGGTAGTTCATCAGGATTGTCCGGTATCCATGGCTACCACATAACAATGCTGAAATGCGGAAATAAAAAACACATGAACCAAAAGATTAACACACTATTTAGATGGTCTGGCACACTCTTTTTCTTCAATGACAGTCTAACACAGCGCTATGATGTGAAATCTACAAGTGGGATGCTACAAGAAAGTCAATAAATGCGGTTGTAACAATGAAAGAATTATTGCCTAACCAGGATGCTAAACATGAGATTCACTTTTGTCGTTTATTTAACAAAAAAATTGACACAAGCATGAACAAATGGAATACCTTGTCACAACAAACCTGAAATGTTGATAATTACATGCATAATACACATGAGACATGCTTCAATTTATTTTTATACATATGTTAACAAGAAAATTTTAACCAACAAAACTTAAACGAACTTGAATTAAAGATGATAAATGCAACAGTTTTCAAAGGTAGGATAAACAGTGAAAATTATGTTCAAGAATACCCATTACAGCAAAACAGTGTGCAAGTAGTACAAACATGGTGCAAACTATGATACACCCATACAGCACATACATCTCACAAACATATCCACTGGATCAAGTTGGGGAAACCTCTAGAAATACATGGACATGAGGCTTCCCCCTCTTGTCTGTGCCTGTGTACTGACTCAAATGACATGCCACTACCTATCTGATGCTCACACTTGCCCTTGGTACGGAGGCACGTCTCGTTCTACATATCATAGGCCCATCTGTCAACTCGGAAACCAGTTAAACAAACCAAACAATCATTCTCCAGACATTTATCAAATTACTGGTATCTGGAAATGTTTTTAAGTGACAAAGGGGCCATAAGTAGGGTCATGTCAGAAGGTTAAGCATTCAGGCATCCATACTACTTGCAAAAAAGAAAATATGATTTACAAATGAAACTTTTAATATTTTATGTTCCAGTCAATGGTTAAATAAACTGATTTCACTTTGAAGTAAGCTATTCTTGCCTTTGTTATATGAAAAATGTTTGCAACGATTAAAACTGGTGCATACCTACAAAATTCTCAAACACTTGAAAAAACTTAAACATTTAAAAAAATATGTGCATAATTACCATTACTGAGTTGCAGAAATTACAAAACAAAAATATTCAGGAAGCCAGAAAATACCACAAAAATTGTTTGTCTTTAAACCTAGGCCTCAGAAATGTAATTACATGTGTAAGCAAGAGACCACTGCAAGATTCAGCCATAAATACTTATACCTCTGAGCAAACGCCATGGGGGCACATTCTGTAGGAAACTGTATGTAAGTTGAGTCTTGTAATCCCTCCAACTTTTAGTCACTTGTTACATGCTGACACGAAATTGTGAAGACAACACTCTGACACATAACTTACGTCGTGTACACACTCACATCCTGGTTTCATGTCGTCATGGAAAAACAGCCACAAACACTCCAACTGACACAACAGATGTACTCCATTTAACCATTTGCTGTAGGTATGAATATGACCACATGATTATATCAACAAAGGTGCACATAGTGAAATATCTAGTACAACTGAAACAAGATCAGCATCTGGTAATTAGTTGTTCAAATGATGAGAATAATTAGAGTTAACCTGGACTGATTTCATGTCAGTCTAGATCACCCACAGGTATGAAACATGATGAAATATCAGTACAAAAGTATCCCACCACAAGCACTTTACTAGACAACAATTAGAGTTCTTAATATGCCGCACAGACATAGTGAAAATATGTCGTTGTACAGTAATCGTGGTAACAAGTCTAAAGTAACATCCATATGTTATTGTTCATTGCCTGCACGATCATTTGCCTCCTTGTCTGATAAACCACAAAACAATCTGTCTTTGCGCTGAGCTTGGGATTAGCATACTGTGTCAGTAACACCCACTCTACATAGCTGCTCACACACATGTATGTAGCATCAGTCGACTGCTGCAGTATTTCTTGCTCCTGTGATGCAGCTGTAAATCATTCACTCCTCAAACACAGCATGGAATACAGGAACAAGACATGGGTTAATCCTGACTCTCTTCGCTGTCAAAACTGTCATCACTGGTGTCAAGGGCGTCATCATCATCTGATTCAACTGATGTGAAGCACCTCTGACCCTTGCTGCGTGTGCTCACGATGGCATGGTTCCCTTCCAGGAACCGCTTTTCACGGAGCAGGGTCTCACGGTCAATCTCAGTTTCCTCCGCCTTGTACTCCAACACAAGGGGGTAGATGTGCTCAATGGCCGATTGGACGTTTGCTACTGATGGAGCTGTAATCCAAATGAAAAGAAACAGTCAAGTAAGAACAACAGCAAGGACATATTACTACAGTGACATTCATCTGACTGTGAATTCATTTCATTACAATCTAAACAATATTTCCAAGTTTTCTGTTATTTCACTGCATGAAAATTTCAGTTTTGATGCAAACTCATAGTGTCTCAGGTCAAATATAACTACAACACTTTTGACGCAGGTATGGCTCAAGACCAAACAGTCTTCATAATTGTGATCAGTTAAAACCCCATCACCTGGGATCCAACCCAGCACAGCTGACACCAGTATCAGCCATTTTCAAAACATTAAAATATTTCAATCAGAATTAAAAAATTACCAAAAGGCACCACTAGACCAAGTTATGTACAAAGTTTGCTGAAGATATAATAAACAGGTTTAGAGTTCTGCTCTGGAAAAGGGCACTACTACCAATTTCAGTCTACGTCAAACTTGTTGCCATGGAAACACCAAAAATATTTTATTCAGAATTCCAAAACTACCAAAAGACACCAGTAAACCAACAGAACTATGTATGTGCCAAGTTTGGTGCAGTAAAACTTGAAGAAGGTGCAGTGACTATATGTGTCCTAGTCCACACAGTTGTGAATGGGTATCTCATAAGGATGGGAAAGTCACATTTCCTCAGTGCCCTTAGTGGCTGCATGAGTTGAAGGATCCACCAGGTGTTGTGACTGATAATACAATGTTCCATTTGAACTTGACATCCAATGATCACAAGAAAATCAAAAGCTGAGCTGGATATTGGCACTATACAAATGTCAGTAAAACATAATAACAACAAGCACATGCACTTTCCAGCTTCATTTGTTCATAGTTTGTGAGAACAGGATGCTCACATGACTTGTCATGCATGACTACAGTTTAACAAAATACGCACCTGTTACTGTAATACTGCCTGTGGAGAAGATTTTGAGCGTGGCTTTAGGATCCTTAATCCTGTAGGTCACTCCTGGATGCAATTCTGGCTCATAGCTAAACATACAATGAAACTCAGCTTTCACATCTGTAAACAATGAGTTATTTAACACATTCCTAAAATGTCACTGACACCTTGTGTCATGGTAAATGGAACTACTAAAAGGTAAAACCATAACCATCAAATTGGGTAAATAAGGAATACCAAGGGACTAAACTTTAACTTCAACAAAACAGTGAGTTTAACCCATTAAAGTTCAACAGCATTTGACTTCTTATCATTTCAATTAAAATACTGATTTGAACTACAAATCTAATTTCCAGGAAAATAAGAACTGGAAATTACTTTTGTATCCAGATTTTGATGTCTACAATGTGATCACACATGCATGTGTGATTATTATATTATGTACTTTCATTATGCTATGGTCATCATTATATTCTGATTTAGCTTGAAAATGCGTATATATACTTTAAATTATTTGTTGTTATGTGCTTTCCATCGGCTCATTGAATGCAAAACAATAAAAAAAAATAAGTTTATCTTATCTTATTTATATACAGGTTTCAAAACGAAACTTAAAATGAAGGTTCTCAAGAATACACTTTTTAAGTGTCTTTAGATTGTAGTCTCATTAAAACTAACTCACAGGACCAAAGCCCCATAGATTATAACACAAAGATCAGACCAAGTGTTGTTGCTGTTCAAAACAGCTATTTCTCAGATCAAAATGCACAAAGCTTATGACTACCAAGCATGTCAAGGGTCATAATAACGAGCAAAGGTTGAATCAGTTTCCTTCAAACTTACCTTGCTTCTTCTCTGTGAGCTTTAGAAAAGTTGGTTATCTTGATTCCAAATGGTAGGCTGCAAGTTCCTAGAACATTGACTACTCTAAAGTTGGTGAAGCGTACGTTAAAGCCAAGCCTCTGAAGGCGCCGAGCAATCCTTCTCCCTGCTCGATGTGAGTCATCTTCACTGAAATCAAATAGCAGCAACAGAAACTAACAAGAATATTCAAATATAGAATATATTTTTCTTTCCCTCAAGACATCAGAATACCATGTTATGTGAACTATTTAACCCACCCCAAAATCATTTGTCAAAGGCATGAAAAGTATTTCCAAGAGGTTTGTACAAATACCGCACCTTGTTGCCCCTGTGCATGTAATCTTCCCTGATGACCAAATACTGGCTGTAGTATATGGACGTCTCAACTTCATGTTAAGCATCTGAAATGTTAGCACATTTCCATAAGCAAATATGTCCATACAAGTTGTCAGGAGTTATGACAGTATGTGATTCTAGAAGAGCAGGAATGGATATAACATACACTCATTTATTTCAGAATTGTACCACACACATGAAAGAAAATGATGAACAGATAAGTGTATGTGAAACACAGAAACGTATTGAGAGGATGTTTATTTAGTAAACAGATAAATATTTGTCATTACTTTCATTGTGCATTTAAAGTTTAATTACTTTTGATGTGCCACATTTATTTTCTGCAGTAACGTATATATTCGTCAGCATGATTTACCATTAAAGAAAAGCAGTTACTTCATCATTAGAAACAGTTTCAAACCAATACATCCTGAGAGTACTCGCGTTCAATACACCACATACACCACATGACATGTCCGTCAACCCCACTTCAAAACAACTTACACCTTGTTCTTGTTTGTATTCAACATGGCACCCTTCTAAGGCTATCCTCTTCAGATTCAAATGGCATCTTGTGTTGAAGCTGCACACAACATTATTAATTGTGATATCAACCACTGGTTCCTCATCCACATGTTCTGTGCCCTTACCGTTTCCCATCAAACCATTAAGTAGTTCTGGGGGTATCTCACCGGGCTCCAACACACCGGGCGGGTAAAGTGTTTCTGTTGCCATGCTAGATTCTTCTCGGAACTCCCAGTTTACGACGGTCAAATGCGATGAACAAACGAACTACTGTTTTCTCTTACAATGAGCTTTTTTTGTTAGTGATCAAATGGATGTGAAAGCGATTCTTGGAAGACATCCAGGTAACCGTCTATCACAAATCAATGTTGTGAAAGAACTGAGCACGCATTTTTCTGCACGCCTCGCTTCAGCAAGGTTGATTGGTGTCTCCTCGGGAAAAGAGGACAGTTAAACGATGACTGTTGGGAAGAATGGAACCTAACGCAACTACCACACTGGTTGGAGACAACCTTATATCTACGAGTCATATACAAGTCAACATTAACTGCAGAGGACTTTCTACTAGGAGTTTCTTCCTTTGACCGGTTTTTCTCTTATCTCCCGCATCTGAGAGCTTTGCAAGGGGAGTAACTCTTCTGTCACGTCAATTTTGTTAGCTACAGCGACAGTTACCAACAGGAGGTTCTTGACAGGGCTGTGGTACCTCATTTTGAGAACCATCCTCTGGCAACGAGACCCATATTTATGGACGACAATGCTAGACCTCACAGGGCGCATGCTGTAAATGATTTTTTGCGGCAAAATGCAATTGACAGAATTCCATGGCCTGCCATGAGCCCTGACCTCAACCCCATTGAACATTTGTGGGACTTTATTGGCCGTCGTGTGAGGCAGAGAGACCCACCAGTCCATAATCTCAACGAATTGACGGCTGCCCTGCATGAGGAGTGGAACAGGATCCCCCAGAATCAGATCCGGAGACTCATCCAAGGAATGAGGAGGCGTCTGGAATCGGTGGTGCGTGCGCAGGGAGGACACACTAGATATTGATGAAAGTCGGTGTGCAGACTCTCAGATGACTGTTCTTTCTTTCCATGTGACATTTGTGTTAATACACCTGACAACAACGTCTGTGGATGAATAGTAAATTGTGTCCATTTTTTCATGAATTTAAGACAGTTTTAAGAATTTGGATTTCGTTGCAATAAAGCAAAGTCTTGATACTTTTTCCCTTTAAGTTGTTTGTCAGAGATCGTCTGTTGAATAAAAAAGTGTCAAACTATATCAACCCGGCATATTTTGATTGTCAGAACACTTCAAAGTTGCTCCAATAGAAAAAATTGGGGTGTTGCTTGATTAATTTCCAGGTGTATAGTTTCCATTGGAACCTCCTTATGGGAATGAAATAAGACGCTGATGCATTGTGTAAATCTCTGGATACCTCTTCCAGCTATTGCAGAGAAATACAAACTAATACTATCCACATCAGATCATCGTGGACAAAAGCCTGTCACAACGAACAACACACGTACGTGTTGTCAACACAACAAACACCTTTTGTGGCTTGTAGTCCATTGTATTATGTATTTTCGCTCAAAGAAATTGGAGATTAGCAAAATTATGCATATTCATAGACCACTCACTACACTTAATATGAAAATCAATGTTTCCAAATTTTCCCATCATCCCATTGGCGGCCATCTTGGATTTCAAAATGGCTGCCAAATTCAGTAATGTGCCACCTTTTTTTCACTTTTAACTGCTATTGTGCATCTATTTTCACTATATATTTGAAATTTTTATGCAGTTAATGGTTACTTGTATACACCCAAGTATCAAGGCTACTATTACTGTGTGTATACATGAAGAGGAAATGTGTTATTATATACAACATTTGAACATTATATATTTCATATCAACTATTTATGATATATATCTATACACTGAACTCACAGATACTTATAGATACTTGTATATTGTAATACTTATTTATTAATCTTGTATTAAACAAGAATATTATGAATGTTATGATAACCAATTAAATTACTAACTTGATCAGTGGTGCAATCGTTGCAACGGGTTGAAGATCAGAACATGAATGTCCACAGTGTCACAGTATTGATAGGTTAATGTCTATCCTCAGATGTTGCAATCTTCAGACAGTGTCAGCATCAAATATACAACACTGTTTACAGCAAGTCATCAATATCATCGTGATTCCCATTTCAAACATGTCATCATATCTCCATTCGAAAGGTTGTCATTAATCGTGTAACTATATATCCACAATGTCCCCAAACGAGAGATCATTCAGAAACACTCATCATAATACATATTTACAGCTGTTCATCAAAGTTATCATCAGGAATTGTTTCCACAACTTGAGACTCTTCATTCTCACACTGATTACTGCACTGACAAAGTTCAGTACATGGTAAGTCCTTTGATTTGCATGTACACCGCTGAGTTGAACAGTCTGTCTTGCACTGGCATCGAACCATCTCGAGAATAGCCTGTGGAGCTGGAAGAACATCTGTGGTGACTGGTCTAAGCTGAGCATCCTTATCCCTATAATACCCATATCTCACTGGGTCCAAGAAGACTTGTTTGGCAACATGAGCTTGAGCCCATACCCATGCCTGCATCTGAACTCTGTGAATGTGCTGTCTCAAGGCACCAGTTGTTGGAGGGAGCCTATCACTTTCAGCCATGTGTTTGCAAAAGAGATACCACCTGAGTTCAGGAATTTCATTCAGGGTGATTGATTTTGGACAATAAACAGCACATACAAATCTAGCTAATGTTGAAAATGTTTCTTCAGCAAGATCTTCACTACAAGATAACTGCTGTAAAGCTTCAAAGGTGTCTCTGGTGGCTGTTACAAATGTCTTGAACCAAGTTGTCTTCCCAACGCGAGAAAATCTACCTGTATTATCTGCTCCAGAAAAAGCATGGAAGGCTGGTAGAGCTTTGGCTTTTTCAGCCCCAAGTGATTTCCATATAGGCTCTATTTGTACTTCACCTGATGCCATGCAGATAGATGTCTTTACTTGCAGGTGATCATAATTTGCTATGATTAGCACGAGGACGTCAGTATCAGGAGAGAAGAAAACAAGTTCAGAGACACATGGGTTTCTCTGAGATGAACAGATGGCTTGGTAGATCATGAGTGTGTCAGCCTCTTCATGGTTGTTTGACTCAAAGTTGATGCTGCTGTTACTTCTTGTGTTACCCGATGCTGCAGTGATGAAGACCTTTGATGAATCCTTGTTGTACTCAATGGTCTTTGTTGCAAGGTACTCTGCAAGATCATTCTTAGTTTGTTCATGAGATAAGAATCGTTTGAATGTGATGTGCTTGATTCTTGTTCCATCAGTTATTTGGTACTGGACTGGATCCTTGCCATGACGTCTTTTTTCTCTTGTTGCCCATTTAAGTGAATCAGGTCTGTAGGTATCAAACACAAGAATAACTTCGTCAAATTTTCTTGTAAGGCTCATCAGTCGGTTATTGAAGCACCAGCTTAAATTCCCTACCGTCTCCACTGCTGAAGGTAACTGTGTCATCTTCTGAAGAAGAATCATACCATCAACTACAGCAATCCTAAGCACTGTAGAGTCAGTTTGGGTAAGTTGAGGGGCTGTTTCTGGATCACTGATCATATGGCTTTTTCCCATTTCCTCAAGGCAACTGATGAGTTTTGACTTGTCTGTACATTGCAACAACATGCCATCCGGAGAAAAGAATGCTCTTGGTGTCAGCGTGAATTCATAGCTTCCTATAGCATGTTTCAGGTCAATATCGCGACTTGATCTGGCTAAAATCATTAGTCGTCCATACAAGTCCTTTGTTTCTTTCAGGTCCACGACTCTGTCTCGAAGTTTCACTGTTTGCTTCTTACTGTCAGACATGTAAAGATTGTTGTTTTCCTTCTTCACTGGAGCCCATAGGCTGACTGTTCCATTGATTCTTTCTGCGACATATTCTTCATACAACTTTTGCCCGGTCTCATCTATGTTCAGTATCTGAGAGACATACTGATCTTGAACATATGCATGTGTTATGAGATTGTGCAGCTTGTCCCCTTCAACAGTAAAAGGATTCCCGTGACTCAGGATAGCATTCTTGATTTTGTCAACAGCATTGTGGTCCCGCTGGATAACACCTGGTGCTAGGTCATGATGCTCATTGACTTTAGCTGCTTCAAGACCAAACTGACTGATGAACTCATTGGCTAAGCGTGACAACTCAGGTGCTGCCAGAAAAAAAAGCTGTCTTGCATTTGCATTCCGCGATATGCCAACAAGACCAGAGTGTACCTTCATCTGTCTGTTAAGTTGTTCACATGCATGATCAGCTCCAATGGACACAAAGGGGATACGTTTCTTGGAAACAGATATATTTCCATTAGTCAGCTCATTCCATGTGTATGGATCCTTTGACCTCAGTGCATACATATCTGCTAAGTATCTGGGCCACAGTCTTTTGTATTTGATCCGATCCATTGCAAAAAATAGTTTGCTCAGTTCTTCACCAGCCTCTAGATGCAAATTAAAGTCTGCATTCCTTGATGCAGCAATGAAAAAAAGAATGTCCTCAGCTCGGTGCAAGTAGTTCATCATTGACTTGAACATGGCATGTTTGGACATCTCTTGCTCCCAGGACTGAAATTTGGTCATTAGGTCATCCATGGCAATTCGTCTAAGCAGCTTGGAATTTGCATTCTTCACGGATTCAGACTTTTCACTTTTGTCATCTACATTACAGGCTCTGACAATTTCCTTGGTGAAATCAGAGTAGACTACCTGCAGCTCGGGTTTATTCCTGAAAAACTCCTCAAGTGCTAACTCATACAACGCAGTGTAAGAGTACAGATGAGCTCGGAGGCAGCGTTTGTAGTGGATACATTTTAGTATCTGTCTAGTTGTTGTTGGACCAAAAACATCAGCTTCCATCCAGGCATCATCAATTCCAGAATTTTCAATAGATGTACCAAGAGCTCTCAGAGCAGCTATAACAACATGCAACTCACCAAGCCGGGGCACAAACAGTCTTTTCAAGTCAGGACTGGAATCTAAAAGTTTAACAACTTTCTCGTACAGCGCCATGTCGAATGAAATAACAGTTGGGTGATCTTTTCCAATTGCCAGTTCTTTCAGATTCTGAGCCTGTATCATTACTGTCAGTAGTGTTGACCATTCGTGTGCGACTTCAGGGAGTAATGGCAAAGCACCCACTCGAGTCATTGTTTTGCAATCAGACAGTAAAGAGTTGTATGCAGCCCAGCCTGGAATCATGTTAGCTTCTCTTTCTTCCCTCATTCTGGACATCACTGATGCGATTAACCATCCAAAGTGTGTCAAGCAATAGTCTTTTGAAATACCATCTCTTTTGAAGTCCAGTTTTGTCTCATTTGTTGATAACTGAGGTGTGGCTTTCAAGTCTGGTTTTCTGCAGGGGATCAGCTTTGTATGATAGGGAGCAACTGTAAAATTTTGGCTCTCCTGTATGTCAAGCGGTTGTGATATCAGTTCTCCTGAGGCATCAGCCTTCTGGTAGATGACAGTCATGGTTCCATGTGTCGTTCCCTTCCCATCAGGTGTGTCTTCTGCAAAGTCTATGTTGTCAACAGCAAAGAAGACAAATGAACCTTTTCGAAGAAATGGTGGAACATATAAACCTTGGAAGTGTCTTGTATTGTTAACTACAGCATTTGCAAGTGAAGTTTCTAGAAGGAGAGCACGCCTATAAGGGATGCAGTAGTTGTGGGCACTGAGGAGATCCATTATCATCTTGTTTCTTGTGTTGTAGTGAACTGCAAGAGCTAATCCAAGCACCTGAGGATTTTCCTTTCCACGTAATCTAAATACTCCAGACTCTCTTTGTTGTTGATATTTTACCTGTCTCCTGGATTTGACACCATACATTATATTTTGGCAGATTGTAAGTACAGTTCTGTCAACAGTACTTGTCTTTTCTTCACTGCTGAATTCAAGGTTTGTTCCTGCCATTATCCAACGAATGAGAGAGTAGAGTTCAGAAGGAACATCATCCACAGTACTTGTAACTTGCATAGAAAAGTTGCTGTTATCTTCTTTCTGAAAGGTCTCAATGCTCTTGCGTACCAGCTTGGCAGATTGGTATATGTGTTTCATATTTTCCATGCTGTGGTCTCTCACAATAGCACTATGGACCATTTCTTCCTCACAAGCGTTTGGGGAATACAGCACAGCAGGTTTCCGTCTGTCTTGTTGAAGGACAGATTTCACACCGGGAAGCTCGGAAAGTATCTTTTCCTTCAGCCACTGCCTTGTGTAGGTAGGCACATGCTTGTCCAACATTTCAACACCTCCAAGCATAGAGATATATGTCTTCTCAATTTCCTCTATTGATAAGAAAGCTTTGTTTGCTGTTTGCAGGTCCACCAAATCAATCAATTCAGTTATACATGCAGTTTGAACTGGGTGCTCACTTTGCTTGTTTTCCTTGCTGGTTTCCTGGCGTAGGACATGGAAAACATGACTGGTCCAACAAGTCTTGTGATAGCGGACATCAATCGCATGTGCATCAGTTGGAGAAATGGCAGAGTTTAATCTTGTTTTCAGGAAGGGATTTCTTGAAACCTCAACTGCATCTCTGAGGTTTGAGCCAGCTTTTTCTGTCCTGACTTTGAAAAGCTGCTGTTGATCATCCTGCTGACAGAAGAAACAAAGATTGTTGTCAAATGGAGATGTTGATGATCTTGTGAAAGGTATTGCTGAACACTCTGACTGACTTTCATTATGAGAAACCTTTCTTTTCCTTCCCCTCTTGCTGCATGCAATTTGGTCAAAATATGCAGTTTCATGTTTTCTATTCCTGGCACGTTGTATTTGGTCTTTATTAGTTGCATTGGAATAGCAGCTTCTGTGCCAAACAGCCTTATGTAATAAGAGTGTTTCCTTTGTGCAACCTTCAAGTCTCTGGCAGATATCAACATACAGTCCATCTTTCACAGTAGCACGTTGATGTATAATTTCCAACAGGTTTTCATAAGATTCTAATCTTGGTTGGAATACTAGAGGGAATTTGATTTTGTCACTGGTAGCATTTTGACATAAAATGCACAAACTCCAGTTAAGGTCCTTCTCATTTGTTGTTTCACAACAATGACTTAGCTGTGGTATTGTTGTCATTGTGATCTGAAAATATAAAAAATAATTCATCTATTTTTGTCATATCAACCCAAATGTTTTAATTATTCTAAATTAATCATCTTGCAAACATCTTTACAAAAACCTCATAATTCATGACCAGATAGGAGGCAATTATAGTCAAATCATTACATTATGATCAGTTGCAAGTCAAAATCTTACATGGAAACAATGGAAGAAATCTTTAACAAATAATCACAATTAATAACAAAAATAAAAACTTTATATACTGTAATCACTAAAGGATACAAATACAACACCAAAGTGCATAAACTATCTTGCAAAATTTAGATATTTTATATTTTGTTCACCACAGGACCCGATATTAAACATTGTTCTTGTTTGTTGTAATGAAATTATCATCTGGTGACTGCATCATAACATATTAGGGGCCTTTTTAGGGAGGATGTCTTAAAGGCAATGTTGTGGTGATCCAAACCATGTTTACTTATTTAAATAAACATATTCTATATTGTCAGAAATGTGGACTTAGTAATATACTTGATATATAACACCGAAAGAATAGCTTTAAGCACATATACTGTACAAATACAAATATAGATTACCCCATAAGGGCCCCCTATGTTGCATACCAGCACAAAGACCAAACACTTGCTTTTCACTTATTTAAGCAAATATGCAACACTCTATCTGTATGATAGCATGCCAGATACTATGAACATGTCAATCAATGAATAACTAAATGGCTCAGAAAATATTAAATACATCTAAGAAGTCAAACAATGCTAAGGAGGCAAGTGGTATCATGTGATAGATTTAAATGATGTCACATTTTGTTAAGTATTTTCAATCAAAATATATAGACAGATATGTTAGCACTTGAAATGATATTTATACTCACCTCGAAGTCATGCTTGATATCCACTGGGTACCATCCTTAAGACACAAAATTGCCTACAAATTCGTCATGTTTTGCCAGTCATCTCTGCCATTTTGACTTCATAGGACAGGGTCACAAAGGGAGACAACTCATATGGCAGTAATCTCCTACAACTAATTATGCTTCCACTACTGGGAATGGACTTTGTGGTGCCAATTATAAAGACGTTTTATTCACTTTAAGAGAAAGTGAAAAATTGGAAACATTGTTTTTTGTAGAATGTAAACCCTAAAGAGTGTAAAAACACACAGAGAAACAAATCTCCAAAATTTTTTAACGAAAAATGAAAAGTGAACATAATGCAATGGACTATTGCCTAAGTCTTGAACGGGACGGAGAATATAAAGAGAACGTCTTAGCTACCACTTCATACAGATGACGATAAACAGAAAATCTCACCCAAGTGTCTACTGATATCAATTATATCAACACAAGTTGATAAAGTTACCGACGATATTTTTGCCTTTATCATATGCACCCGATATAAGGAGACACGAGGGTGACATTCTATTTGTCATAAAAGTTTGGAAATTAGCAACTGTCTTCATTAGTTTTCAATTAGGAGATAAACATCATGTGTTGGCCAATTTCCGGGTGTTATTGAGTATTTGAAGCACGGGAATGCATTTGGAACCGACGGCGTCAGCCGGAGGTTTCAAATGAAACATTCCCGTGCTTCAAATACTCAATAACTCCCCGAAATTGGCCAACACATGATGTTTATCGACATTGTAAACAAAAAAGTAAACCAAAGGGGTTTTACTGTCTGCACTCGTTTACATCGAGTATGAGTACAGCAGTAAAGTGTCATCAGCTGGCCGTTTCAGCTGGTTCCCATGGTAACGTCTGGAGTTGCTCATTTGTGACGTCATTCTAACTTTACGTCACAATATGATTTGAATGACGTCACCACTGTTGATGACACAACAAAACAATTGTTTACGTGTAAATACGCAGTGAATAGTCTTCCAGTTTCCGGGAATCTAATACCATTTGATCATGTTTTTCAACCAATCAGATTACAGAACACAGTGACTTTTGGTTTACAATGAAAAATTGTTCATCTCTGAATACGGTACTGCCATAACACTTGCGCTGCAGCAATGTCAGAACGTTTTGACGTCATAGCATTGTGAGTCATGTAGCGGATGACGTCAGATCACTGCACAGAATCTCCTGCCATACACAGAGGCAATATCTTCAGCGAAACATTGTTTGGATTGTAAAGGTGTTGTGTGTTTAGCAATAAGTGAAGTAATGATTAGGGATGTCTCTTGCAAATTAACCAAACCAGTTTAGATATCACTGCGTTTAATATTCCATTTTTCTCATACCATTAGGTAATATAGTTGATAAACAGATTACCCAACATCAAACTGGAATTTTAATAAAGGAGATAGCATCAGACGAATCTCCCTGAACAGAGCATGTGGCTGAATCATTCTGATCCTAACGGTAGCTAGTGACTAGTGATTTGATTACTACTTATCTTTCAACAAAATCCCTTCTGAAATCTCCACACTTTCGCCAACGGTGCAGTAGATTTAGGATCAAACTAGAGTCGAAGGCGTCCTCCTCGCTGTGTAAAATCTTGCTCAAAGCAGAAATGGCATCGTTATTGCTCGCGAAATGCTTGCCAGTCAGTTTTTCTTCAAAGTCAGAGGCTTTCGAACCCAGCACGCTGTCATTTTTGTCATGCCCAGTTGTTTCGTGAGAATGTTGCCAACTCATGACAGATGCTTATGTCGACTGTGTGATATGTATGGAGTCGGCGATCACCCGTGATCACATGATGAACATCAGCAACGCCTGTACGCCAGACTCGAACACAGACTGAAAGTACGATAGTAACATATAGGCCAGGGACAAATACAGCTTTTCGAGAAAGGATTCGGGGTGGGTGGTGTTAGGAGGGTGGGGTGTTTTACACACTATTGACTAAAGGGGGTTGGGTGGGGACAATTCAAAGTTTCAGTAGAAAATGACTGTAAATACAGCTGGGCAATTCATAAAAATTACGAAAAAATAACTAATATATCTACTTTGGTCCATTTTAAATATACCAATCAAGTTTATTTTGGGTCCTACTCTAACAAAGATCATAAAATCAAATGGTTTCAGGCATTTCTGGTGTAATGTGGGAATCTGTATTTCAAGCAGTACATCGGCCTCGGCCTCCATGGTGATTGTGATAAACATTAGCACCACAAGCAGGCCTACATTCTGCCCTGGGGAGTCTGTTGTGATAAACATTAGCACCACAAGGAGGCCTACATTCGGCCCTCGGGACTCTGTTGTGATAAACATTAGCACCACAAGGAGGCCTACATTCTGCCCTGGGGAGTCTGTTGGGATAAACATTAGCACCACAAGCAGATCTACATTCTGCCCTGGGGAGTCTGTTGTGATAAATATTAGCACCACAAGGAGGCCTTCATTCTGCCCTGGGGAGTCTGTTGGGATAAACATTAGCACCACAAGCAGATCTACATTCTGCCCTGGGGAGTCTGTTGTGATAAATATTAGCACCACAAGGAGGCCTTCATTCTGCCCTGGGGAGTCTGTTGGGATAAACATTAGCACCACAAGCAGACCTAAATTCTGCCCTGGAGAGTCTGTTGTGATAAACATTAGCAACCACAAGGAGGCCTACATTCGGCCCTCGGGAGTCTGTTGTGATAAACATTAGCACCACAAGGAGGCCTACATTCTGCCCTGGGGAGTCTGTTGGGATAACCATTAGCACCACAAGCAGATCTACATTCTGCCCTGGGGAGTCTGTTGGGATAAACATTAGCACCACAAGCAGACCTACATTCGGCCCTGGGGTCTGTTGTGAGAAACATTAGCACCACAAGCAGACCTACATTCGGCCCTGGGGAGTCTGTTGGGATAACCATTAGCATCACAAGCAGACGTACATTCTGCCCTGGGGTGTCTGTTGTGATAAACATTACCATCACAAGCAGACCTACATTCTGCCCTGGGGAGTCTGTTGGGATAACCATTAGCACCACAAGCAGACCTACATTCTGCCCTGGGGAGTCTGTTGGGATAAACATTAGCACCACAAGCAGACCTAAATTCTGCCCTGGGGAGTCTGTTGGGATAAACATTAGCACCACAAGCAGGCTACATTCGGCCCTGGGGAGTCTGTTGTGATAAACATTAGCACCACAAGCAGGCTACATTCGGCCCTGGGGATTCTATTGTAATAAACATTACCATCACAAGCAGACCTACATTCTGCCCTCAGGACTCTGTTGTGATAAACATTAGCACCACAAGCAGACCTACATTCGGCCCTGGGGAGTCTGTTGGGATAAACATTACCACCACAAGCAGACCTACATTCTGCCCTGGGGAGTCTGTTGGGATAAACATTAGCACCACAAGCAGGCTATATTCTGCCCTGGGGAGTCTGTTGTGATAAACATTACCATCACAAGCAGACCTACATTCTGCCCTCGGGACTCTGTTGTGATAAACATTAGCAACCACAAACAGACCTACATTCTGCCCGGGGGAGTCTGTTGTGATAAATATTAGCACCACAAGCAGACCTACATTCTGCCCCTGGGGAGTCTGTTGTGATAAACATTAGCACCACAAGGAGGCCTACATTCTGCCCTGGGGAGTCTGTTGGGATAAACATTAGCACCACAAGCAGGCTCACATTCTGTCCTGGAGAGTCTGTTGTGATAAACATTAGCACCACAAGCAGGCTACATTCTGCCCTGGGGAGTCTATTGTGATAAACATTAGCATCACAAGCAGACCTACATTCTGCCCTCGGGTGTCTGCATGTTCATACCAAGGAATGTGGCACTAATACTCCAAACAGGGATAGAACAACCAGAGGTTATTGTGAGATTTACATTCAAATGGCATACAGTAGTTGATACATTGGTACGGGTATTCACCACATCATTTTGCTGTGATGTGATCAACTCTCCAGCATTAATGGCGAATAAAGACCGTTTGCCACATTTAACAAGTCTTAATGAGGTGACCATTGGTTCACTGTTGCTGCCATATATTTCCTTGATCTGAAGTTGCAATGAATATTCCCGACTTTCAAACTAATTCCAATAATTTTGAGCACCAATTCAAAACAATGACTCATTTCAAGTAACAGTGTCAACAAATTCTGACACATTTATGAAAAAGAAACGCTTCCCTCAGTAAAATCTCTATAAACAAGTCCTTGTTAAGTTCCAAACTGAAACACAGGTTTCAGAGTAAGTGAGTTGGGTTTCATGCTGCCTTAAACAGTATTTTCCGTACATCATGGCATGTTGTCTTGGTGTAGAAAGCAACCCCAAAGTGATGCAGGTCTCCAATAGTTACTTGAGTGGTTAAATCCTGAGTATGGTGCTGAAACACCTGGAGTTTTGAGTGAGTTTTGTCTTTTTTTCAGTGTTCCAGCAATATCACCAGTAATAGATTTCCACATTGTGCCCATGTGGGGAATCAAATCAAGGTTTTCCTGTGTGACCAGCGAACGCCTTAACCACTTGGGTACCTCACCGCCCCATGTACACCTTGAAACAAAATCAGAGCCCACTTGGGTTTGGGCACAACTTTCAAGCTGCATGTCATCCAATATTATGACTAGCGTGATTGTAGGCATGAGACAGAACATTTGGCATTTGTGGTGGTAAATATGCATACTTGTAGATGAAGTATATGACAGACGGTTAATAACCAAATTATGTAACAGTGCACAAGTGCCCCTATCATCCACACTGCATATCAAGTTGAACACCAGTGCTTGACACCCTCCATTAGACCAGCAGATTGATACTCTTCAAGTTGGTCTGCACAGCAGATCTGTGAGTTCTGATTACTCAAAGTCGAGTAAGAATGGTAGCTGAAGTAACATGAAGACGCTCTTCATTATCACTCTTTGCTGTTTCCTCTGGTGGCTGAAATACATCTATTGTTATATAAGCTTCACATTTCCAAAATGTTCAAGCAAAGGAAACTGCTCTGTTGAACTTAACACAGGAACATTTCAGTTACACTGTTTATATAAATAGTTTTCCCAATGTAATTTCAAATATATAAATGTTTATGCATTGTAACTTGTTCCCTTTGGGTGTTTGTCTTCAGCAAATGTTCTTCACTATAAATGGAGGGTGAGAGGTGTCATAAAGTCTGGCTTTTTGCTGCAGGGAGATCCTAAAAGGACTCGAATTATCTTACTTTGTTGATGCAGAGCTTTTCTCAGTTTCCATCAATAAAGACATATCAATGATATTTTTGTGCTGACAAAGTATTTAAATAATAGAAGGAAGATCTCAGTCTCATAAAATAAACTTAAAGGTCACGTGCAACCAAAAAATCAAACATAATTAAAACACACTTATCTCTTATTCATGACATATAATATATATTGCTGCTTGTGAAAAAAAGCAAATAAACAAAACTACAAGCATACAATCGTGATTCAAAAGTGCAATATTTTGTACGTGGGCCTATATAGCAATAATTAGTCATATATCTTCAAAGTCTGTTCTCATCTGACCTCTCGCAAAACTGCAGATGGAGAGTCTCCAAGACTGGGAAAGCCCATGATCAAGACACAGCATGTAAACCAGTGGGAATATAAGACATATCACAAGTGATGCTGATTTCAACTTTTATTTCTTAACAATATCAACAATACAGGAGGAAGAAAAGGGACTGATTCGTGTAAATGGCTTCTCAACCAGTTTAACTGACAGAGTTTGGGTACAAGGTGGCAGGTTATAAGGTGACGTCATGCAGCTTTTGTGCCATCCGTCAGGAATGGAATGATAAACAATACCACTTGGATATACATGTCCAAACAGCCATGAGCTGTGTTCTCTGTGTCTCTTCACATCAATAAACATCATCAAATACTCCCCGTCTGGAGGTCACAAAGAAACACCTCACACAAGACAAAGTGGCAAAACACTCTTCATAAAACTACTTTAGATACTACTGAAGAAATTATTTGAACATTTCAGATGGGATAACACTTGTCAAAATGTGTAGACATGACACCTTTTCGGTGCGTGTGCCTCAACATGACTCCTATCAAGTTTTATAATAGAGAACATGTCATGATTCTGTGTCATTAATGCAACTAAGAACATTCACATTCAACATGCAAAAAACAGCTGATAGTAATTAGGAGTGAAAAAGTACTCTTACCACAGTATGGTACATGTAGCAGTACAAGGCCTTCGGTCAGGTCCATTTCTGTTTAGTATACAAGATATGATCACAATGCAGAAAAATGATAAAAGCCAAACCTTACATCGTTTAGAAAAATAGCCATAATATTTGTTATTTTGAAACAACAAAACTGTTATTTTATGATCAGATAGCAATCACAGTCCAAAAACTGACATTACAAACTTTTGGATTGCATTACGCTATACCGAACAGAGGGCAAAATACTGTGGTTCTACTAATACCACGGTATACAATTTCACCCCTAATACTCATCTAGAACTCAAGAAGCTCTTTGAAGGACAATGTGGTTGGATATCCATTCAGGTATGTTCTGTCACATGGCACAAAGGTGCCAGACAATTTACTGCCTCTACCACACCTCCCATCCCTCCCTTATGTATCCAAATATACACCAGGGCTAACAACATAGTAGCAACCAGTAAATACACACATTTATTGCACATCTGCTTCAAGCTAAAGCCAGATTAGAACAGCAATGATTAATAATCTTTTCTGAATACACATTGGTAACACAGTCAGGTCTTTTCAAATATTCAGTATTACTATCACACTAACGATGGAGCACAAAATGTGCAGACAGATAGAAAAGACACGCATATAAGACCTCCACATCAAACAGTTAAAATGACAAGAATTCAAATTTGAAAGCCTATGACCAGACTGTAAAATGATACAGTGAATTAGAATTATCACAAATCAACAGAGAAAATTTCAAGGGACATGTTTGCTTATCAGTTTGTGGTTCTAGCAACATAGCAGCTAACTTTGCTTGACTGACAGCGACAACTAGACACAGGAGCCCTTGGGACCAAGCACTGCAGCACAAGAGTTACTATCTACAGCGGGGCAAGACAATGTGTATACACACACTACAGCATTGGGTCTATACACAAAGTGCATACACCAGTCAATTGGGCCTATAGAGAATTATGCCCAATCTTATGTTAATGTCAACCACAATGAAACAATTCAAAGCCTTAGTCAAAGTTTCAGTAGAAAATGGCTTTCATACAGCTGGACAATACATGTATTTGTGTATAAAAACGATGAAAAGAAATAACCAATATATCTACTTTGGTCCATTTAAAATATACTAATCAAGTTTATTTTGAAAAGTAAGACAAAATCCAGCTGGAATTCCAGGGACAAAAGTATACCTCTACATAAATCTGATGAAGAGAACACGGAAACTTATAAACGTTTGAAACTTTGGAAACAGATTTCATCAAATATAGAAAATCTTATTTAACACAAGATGTAAAAACAAGTTTCAATATTAGAAAGACTAATACAATGGGTTATGGCAACTGTGCCAATTGTGATGTAATGCTTATACCATTCTAGTTATTCTCAAAGTGACACACAATACCTCCAACATCAAACAGATGAAAATGATTTTTTTGCATGTAACTATTACACCATTAAAACTTGCATAAACCATATGTCTCATACACAATCTGCATGGGCTCAGAAATCAAACAATGTACATAATTCAAACTTTACAGACAGTCTGTACATACATCTCCTAATTACAGTGTAAATGCTGATCTTAGATGTAGACATCAATCTGCACAATAAAACACTCACTACAAATCCAATACCTCAACTTGAATCCAGACATTAAAACAAGTAGCACTGGGATGAGGAAATATTGCTGACAGCAGGAAACACAGACACTCCAGGGCTGCAGGTGAGATAATGCTGGTTAGCGTTTTAAACATCACAACATGTCACTCAACTCTTTGATTTACTATTATCAGTATTTTGCTTTTAGAAACTGCGAGATCTTAGGAGCCCTTACATGATGCAAATACCACTTATGTTATATGCAAAGGAAACCGATTATGATGTTTTTTAAGAATAAATACTGAAAAGTTTTAAGTAGATTCATACGGATGGAAAACCTAACTAGGAATATATACTAGTCACTGTATTGATATTGCGTAGCTGGACAAACACGCAAACAGCGGTTTAAGTTAACTGTTATCATAGTCTTGCTTCTGAGCATGGAGTGACTGTGTTATAACCTCCCACACAGTGCTACACCATGTTTTCTCAGGCTGAACTTGTGAATATCACACATGACATGGGTATGGATGTTTTAACCTATTTGACTTTTTATAAAAAGAAAACACACAAAAAAAATACTAAAATTTGATCGTACCTAAATAATACATCAGTTTTCAAACACTTGAGTTCATGGTCAGTTTTGATTCACAACCCATGAAACCTGACAACTGACAACAGAGAAGATACTGTTCCTTTCTCAGCATATGTCTGGCTTTTCTGTAATAATACACTGAGGAGAGTAGGTTATTTACATGGAATCTAGTGGTAGTTTTCACAAGAGTTTTCTCCCTTGCTATTTACTTGCTCCTTGCTGCAGTAAAGTTGTTTTCAAGAATTCTTGTACATCTACCATTTCCTGCAAAAGAACAAACATGACATATAAACAATTCTTATCCACAACCTTCGTGTTTTCATGTACTTGTGATAGCAAGAATGATTAATGGTTTATTCTGAAGTACAAGACTGTAACTTCAGTCAACTGCCATTAATGACCTCATTATCAAGACATGTCACTTCAACATTTTGCCCCAAGTCTGCAGCTAATGTGAACTAAAGAGGTCTTTAGGATGAATGAAATAGTTTTTTTAACCCAAATTGCCCATTGAATGCACTTTTTTTTTCATCCCAGATAAATCACTACTTGTATAATAATACAGAAACCTAAATATGTTCAGGGTGCCAAATAAGCATGCTGCACGTGAAAATCAAATCTGATCAAATATATCTGACAACAAAAACTTTGATGAGGATGAATAATTAATTGTCTATTGCACTGTTTTGGAACCACACCTAGCTGCTGCTTCAGCGTATACTAGGATCACAAAGACAACATGTTGTCATTCTCTCAGACCATTGTGTAGCTTTCCTGACAAGCAAAACAAAGACTTTGCCATAGACAATATTCATGTTACAGGATGGCGTTCTGTAAATAATCAAGTCTGGAAAAGACAATTCAATGAGCAACAGCATGAGCATCAATCCATGACAAGGGAGACGGGAGACTTTACAAGTAGGACTTCACAGGAAGAGTACTCCTTCTTTCCTACCTGAGTGCAGGAGCTGTGTCCCATTGGGTATGTTTTGAATACAAGTTCTGGGTTGACCAATTTGATGAAATCCCGTGTGGCCTCACCCCACATTAAGTTTACAAGGGGGTCCTGGGTACCATGACACTGCAGAATTGGGAATGGTGCTGGCCTATCAGGCTTATCCACCTGAAACAAACATTAATGTACACTCAGAATTCAGTGAGTGAGTTTAGTTTTACGCTGCACTTCGCAGTATTCCAGTCATATGGCGGCGGTCTGGACCACAAAATCCAGTGATCAACAACATGAGCACCAATCTGCACAATTGGGAACCGATGACATGTGTCAACCAAGTCAGTGAGCCTGACCACCTGATCCCGTTAGTCGCCTCTTATGACAAGCATAGTCACCTTTTATGGCACGCATGGGTTGCTGAAGGCCTATTCTACCCCGGGACCTTCACTGTTAACTTAAAATTCAGATTAAATGTCATGTTCATAACCTTCATGCATGTTCGTGGATGTCCACTGACAGCAAAGAAACCGTTCAAAGCTCTACAAATGATATATGTACTGAATTCAGCACAAAATGTCACATTAACAGGTTTTGCTGATACAAAGAAAAACACCGCTTCACTTCTCTTGGAGGTGGTTATTTGAACATGGTGACCCTGATGCATGCTTACACATACCAGCTTTAGGAATTTCTTATGGAGCGGCATCCAGGTGCTGAGAGCCAGAACACCACCTATTGGCTTGCCGAGGGTAAACGCAGTATTGAGAGCTACTGCCCCCCCTTGAGAAAAACCCCCGATCACGATCTGACTGGACGAGATGCCTGCCTTTTCCTCATCTTCAATTAGAGACTTAACTGGAAACAATGAAAGTGTATGTATCAGAGTGAACGCAATAGTCATTTTCAAATCAAGATATCTGAAATATCAACTCAGAAACTCAACTATAATGGACCAGAAACTACTTACTTCACTTTATTCAATCTTCTGGTAGTTACAGACTGCCGCCATATAACTGGAATATTGATGAGTGCGGCGTTAAAACTAAACTCACTCACTCACTCACATGGTAATTGATCGTAAACACGAGTAACCCCATGCTTGAAGAAGAAGAGTCATGCAATGTTAATCAAGTTTTTGCAAATGAAGAGTTGCACTGCTTGATAGAATCAAGAGGATATGAAATCTCTTTATGGTGAAGATAGCCTATCTTGAGATACTGTTGTGAGATGGCAAAGGAATTTCCAAACCAATGATATGTCCTGACAGGTGAGTCAACACTTGGACTCCATTTTTACAATACCACTGAGGTCATTGAAGAGGCAGAGCATTGGCTTTCTAAGAATTAGGTCTATTTAAGGTCAAGAAATGTTGGGAGAAATGTGTCACTCTGGATGGTGACCATGTAGAGAAGTCTTTAGGATAAGAACTTTCTACCCTGAAAATGTTTTGGTGATAATTAGAACATTTTGATACCCCGTTTTATATCATCTAATGACAAAAAGTAGAATATGTATATGCCACTCACTGTCGGTCAACATCTCATGCACAATCCACTCATTAACATAAGCATACCATGAATATATATCATCCACCAGACCATGAACACATCACTCACTGATATTACTGGCTTTCTTGATGCCCTCCTCATCTTCTGCACTTTCAAGTGAGAGACCATATATATCAAACCTGAAGATACAAAAAACATTGCTACGTGAATACATGTGCTTGCTTGCATCTGGTCACTCATTGTATGATATAGAATAAAAACGCCCAGGGGTGTAACAATTCTGATGTCAACTTTGTATGCAGACTCTCTCAGTCTTGTAACAACCCCTTATGTACGGTACATGACCCTGTGCACTTTGGTACCTACTGATTTCTTAGCGCAGATCAGGAGACTGTCCGAGTTCTCCACTGGGATCACAGTCCTTCTTGCACTCTGGGTAATGCAGAAAGCTACACTGTTTGTGGTGGTGTGTGTGCATGGAGCTCAGGTCACGAATCAGTTGAAATTAAGCAACACTGAGCTCAGACAGTCTTTGGATGGGTGACCATGTTTGGCAGCTTGACTCCTGAGAGTGTCTACAACTTCAGTCCTGCCCCACAACAAAACACATGTGATCTCACCTTAGGCAAGTGAGTCTGTTCACCCAGCAGAAATGGGTACCTGGTGGAATGTCAAGTTACTATAACCTTCTAGCACCTAACAGGCAGTTTGAGTTATCCGGGATAGTAATATGAATGCTTTGACTGTTAACACTATGAGCATTCACCTCATGAATGGCGCTATATAAATGCACATATTATTTGGTGGGGAGTCTACATATTCTCTGGAAAGTCAATGGTGGGTTCGAGTAGGCAGTGTTTGCTGGGAGAAGTCCCATTTGCTGTCTAGGATGTGTGTAGAGGGGTCAAGGACCCTGAGCTGATGATGGCCTTACCAGCCTGCCAGGATCACCCAAACCCTCTCTGTTGCATATTTATCTTAATCTGTAAAACACAATAATGGTTCATCGTTTCTCCATATATTAGTCCTTTGGTTCTCTTGAGACTGGTTCCACATTTCTGCATAAACTGGTTTCTTGGTTCTCCAGGTGCATTTACTTAAAACATCTGATATTTTCTCATTTATTAAAAAAAATATAAACAAATTTGATCATGCACATTTATGATATGTACATTCAATAGGTTTGTGTTTCCTTATTTGGCCATTATTTCTTATATGTTTCACCTGTGTGAATGTCGGAAGTTGTCAAAGGGATGAAACATAAAAAGGGAAAGGCTGAAATCAATTTTTTGGAGAAGGGATCTAAGGATGTGTTTATAAGTATTACCCACAGGAGGAAAAATGGGGAAAATAAGGAATTTGCACAAGACATCGCCATGGAATGTGCACAGGACTTCATTATTAAATCTACTCAGGACATTACAATCATGTAATCCTTACTTGTAGTTGAGTCTGGACACAACTTCTCTCACTTACCAAGATGGCATAGGGAAACCTCCATTTAAAGATACAGGTGCTACAGCACTGAAACAAACATAACAAGTGAAGTCAACAATGTCATGACACACATCCCGGTGTCACTCATAAAGACAGTGATTCTGCAAGAGACACATAACTTGATGATTCAGAGATCTTATAAACTCTGGATACTACATACCTTAACATCACCTACAAATTTGTTTTCCATAACCAATCATTCAATGCTTCAGAAAATGAATTTATCTAAAAACTGTACAAATGGATGACTGACTAAGAAACTACCATACGTTTTATAATATAATGATACAGACTTAATCACTGTTTTACCTAGACTCACAAACATGGGGTCCAGGGACCCCCAATTATTAGTTTTAAGGTCATTGAGGACAATATGAGGGTCCTATGAAGTAACGGTTTGAAGTGTAAGGTTTGATAATATTTGCAGGGAATGGAATGACTCATTCAACATGTGGACTGAAGGTAAAGATGATGCAAGTAACTGCTCTGAAAGAAACAACCAAACTCTTAGCAAAGTCAACAAGAGTCATCAGAAGATGACATATCCTCCAGGCCCCCACATGTTTGAAAGGAGAAATCATCTGACAGTTATTTGATGTCTTTTTAGACTAAGTTTGAATTGTTCGAATTTGAAATGTCGTATATCTGTAATCAGCAAAAGTCACCATTTCAAGATTTGTCTCATATATCTGCCAAAGATCTGTTGAAAGATATGAGATGGTTGTCGAGTTGTGCTCCGGAAACGAAACCCATCCCTCCATTTTGAAACAAAGTCCGAAACGTGTCCATGGAACCGAGAAAATGATAAATCACAAAAACCTGTATATAGCAAAAGGCACCACTTTGTGGTCTGCCACACACATCTACCAAGTTTTACTGACAGATATTAGGAAGTTTTTGAGTTCTGTTAAGGAAACGAAACACACCTCTCACGTTTCCATGGAAACCGAGAAAATAATAAATCACAAAATCCTGTAAATAGCAAAAGGCACCAAGGCAAAAGGTTCTGATTGATATATCTACCAAGTCTTGCAGAAAAATATTGAATGGCTTTTGAGTTCTGCTCAGGAAACGGAACACATCTCTCACTTTTGAGACAAAGTCCGAAACGTTTCCATGGGAACCGAGAAATGATAAGTTTGGTCTAAAAATATTGAATAGGTTCTGAGTTGGGATGGATGCAGATGGACAGATGGACAGACAAGGCGTCAACTATATCCCCCCACGTAATATGCCGGGGGGAGAGAAAGAGAGAGATAAAAACCTGTAAAGAGCAAGGGCACCACTTTGAGATCTGCCACACATATCTAACAACTCTTCCTGACAGATATTACAAAATTTTTAAGATGTGCTCCGGAAACGAAACACGACTTCTCACTTTTGAGACTAAGTCCGAAACATTTCCATGGAAATGGAGAAAATAATAAATCACAAAAACCTGTAAAATAGCAAAAGGCAGTCACTTTAGGTTCTGATTGATATATCTACCAAGTTTTGCAGAAAAATATTGAACAGTTTTTGAGTTCTGCTTCGGAAACAAAGGCCACACCACCATTAGACGAACACCAAAATGTTCCATGGAAAAACAAAAAAAATGCCCAAACTGTGTAAACAGCAAAAGGCACAACTATAGGTTGAGATTATTATATCTATCAAGTTTGGTCTAAAAATATTGAATGGTTGAACAAAATGATTACAGACAGACAGACGGACAGACGAGGCGTCGACTATTTCCCCCCACATTACATGCCGAGGGGGGGATAAAAATATGTTGTGAGTACAGTGAATAATATTGTGTGTCCCTCTGGACACTGTAAGCTGGTTTTCTGCATGAATTCCATAGTTTTGTGCATACTGGCCACACATTTTCAAGTAAATGCGTACTTGGTGCATATATGATACACCTTATATGGCAAGAGTCACCTGTCACAATTATGTTCCTATTGCCTAATATCCTTGTGTATACATTATGTACATAAGATAGCATACTGAAATTAACTTTCATGCATCACTTCTCATAGCAATTTGACATGGATAATACTTTGGTGTAACAATTCAGCATCTAAATCGATCACAAGTGTTTTTCATATTTTACCACTGCCAAATAGTTCTAACAGTGCTGATTGAGGCATTAAACAACAAACAAACAAATGATATATTTCAACAATGAAGTTTCCCTAATGAGAAAACCATGATGAGGCACAATTAGTGTTACTGATTGACTTGGACCACAACATATTTGCTTTGCCAATTAAGTTGTCAGTGTGCCTCCATTTGTAAAGCCATTGATCAATATTGCATAATAATCACCATTCTCTCACACAATCAATACCAGAGTGAGGCATACAGACAGAACGATGGGGCAAGCAACATTTCATGCAAATCTCCAATCCCTTCCAAATCTTCAACATAATGAAATTGTCATTTTCTCCAAATAATTCAGCGTTGCCACCTCAACACAGACACTGTCAAAATGTTCCATTATCAATGAAAGTACCAGTTAAAAAAACCCAGGAATACTGAGCATGTGTAATGGTGTCCATGTGATCACATCATGAACTTGTCACTATGACACCAAGAAGCTGATTCCATCCTCATGATACATCTGTGAGTATCAAGACAGATACTTAAGCTGCATTATCTTTACAAAGCAAACTTAAATAACCACCCCTTGGCAGACAAATGATGAAGTGCCAGCACAAATACACATCTTTAGCGAGGATGCAAAGATTTTCTCCAATTATGATTTTTTTCTGAATCACTCATCTTCACGATATTCACCTCTAAACTCTTGGTATATGAATCCCGACAACATTGAAAGAAAGTCCTCATTCATAATCTGAATATTTTGTTAAAGTTCTTGTTAGTGTAAAGTGAATGAGTAAGTAAAAGTTTCCAGTACTCAGCAATATTTCAGCTCTATTATTGTGACTTCAGCTACCATGGCTAATCCAGTCCTTACCAAAAGCCAGCAGCACAGATGAGGATCCTAGTGAGGAGACTCACAAGCTGGACGTGATGCTCTACATACTACTCACACCGTCACACTGCTCTTAAGACAAGGGTACAGGAGACTACAACCACAGAACTAACAAGAAAAATACTTACGCTGTCGGGCATATACATTTGATGTTGGGAAGCTTCAACATGCGGAAATGCTCTGCCCAGCTATTTCTGAAAGAATGAACCATGACAGAATAAATAAGTATGTACACAGAATTGTGGTTTTTCTGTTCCAATTGAAAGAATGCTGTTCTCCTTAACACTACTCTTATACTGAATACACAGGCTTAAGACTTATAACCTTCATTCTCTCAAGACAGATCACCAAAATTTCTGGGCTGTTACCCAATGACATCTTACGTAAGATCATGACAATCGCTCGTGGTGTTCTGATGACTGAAATAATTGAAAATAGATAAAAAAAATTAAAAAGAGACTAAGAATAATTATTGATTGTGAAGAACATATTTTTCATTAATCAGAATTTTGTTGTTTTAGTTGTTTTAGCACACTTGAATGATTAGCCATTAATTTGGAAAAATATTCATGAACAAACATGCACTCAACAGCTCTAAGCTATGCATATTAGTCATAGTTTCATAATCATCACAATGGTAAATATTAATGTAACCTGTCTACGAATATATTTCACATCTGTTGTGAATTTAATGAGATAACACTGATAAATATTTGTTGTATAAATAAACAGAATGACAGTATGAAGTGGCTCTATACAAGTTAATTCATTTATTCATTTATTTATCCACTCACTCACTCAGTGAGTGGGCACATGTCAAGGAAAATCAGTACACCACTACTCTGCCACATTCTGCAAACAAGGATGAGACAAGAAAGGCCTCCTGCATGAGCTGCATCAATTACTTACTACCACATATATATCCTACTCCTCAGTGCTGAAGTGAAAGGTCAACTGGTTGCTTTATTCATTGTGCACTAGCATATCTACTAACAGTCCAATGTAAATCTCATAGTTTGTTAGGTAACATCACCGTCAGCCATAACCTTCCACACTGGTAGCAACAGTACACACACCCTGTAATATGCACCAGCAATTAGAGGTTTGCTAGTGGCCGTTACGGTTCGCTATATACAGGACAGCTTGCTATGACTGGAACTACTTTCCATGATGTGATCGTGCCACACAAACGTTATGCATTTGCGGATCAAATGTATCGTATTTTGAAAACTCAACAATTATGTGATACCTTAATCTCAAAATTGGACTCACTGCTAAAAGAACTGCGTAAACATTTGTTGTCATTTCGTATGTTTTGCCATAAAATTTGAAAATGTTTGGTTTTGACTGTCAAAACAACACATCTGTCACAAACCAATCTGATACCTGATGACAAGTATTACAATATGTATCCGTGTATTTGGGTGTCTATAATAATAATCAAATATTGAAGCTACAGACCAATTTCTATATTGAGAGGCTACAGCTTGCTTCTCGTGGAGACACACATTTGCTAGTGGCAAATTGTTTTGGTTGATGTGGTTTGCTAGCATTGAATTTTTTTGTACAATTTGCTTTTTCTGGATGTTACTGGTCTATGAAGCACAAGTGGAAATAGTGTAAATATTGACCTAATTGATGAAATTATCTTATTAGATCATCTTGTAGTAACAGCCATCCAAAAATGAACTGAAAATTAGAGTAGTACATTTGTTGCCACTGACAGGTAAATTGCAATATGTGCCACAAGTTTCTAAGTTGTTAAGTTACAAATTGTAAACAACGGACAGATTAACTAGTTTCTGATGTCTTGATCATTTAAAAACAATGACAAAAATATGATAAATAGAACATTTTGTTAATACTGTCAAAAAACATGTGTCAGATCACGAGATGAAATATACATGTTGTTTGACATCATTAACAAAATACCCTTTCTTTAAAGTAAAGAAATTAGTGATGCTGAAAGTGATGAAACTTTCATTAGAGAGGGTGATGACCTTAGTTTTGAAATCTTGGACTCACCAAATGAGAGTGTTGACGAAGATACTAAATAATACAGTCAAAGTCATTCAATTATTACCATCATTGTACACTGGTAGATACTCAGATTGGAAAAGTTTTTGCCATGTTAGCCGACAAACCACTCCAAACAGATAACACTGTGTTCCCTTTATTCATGGATATCATCAAATAGTTTTCATGCCAGACTACAAGGAATACTAGTATGTGGTACAGTAAAGATGTCATTGTTCATTGGAAAACAGGTTACAGATTGTTTCACAGTCTGTCCGATCTAAGTCTAGATATAAAAATCTCCTTGGTCAGGTTGAGTTGGGAGATTTCACACTGGGAAAGTAAGATCCATCTTCATCAAGTATCAGCTTTGCTGCTCTAAGTTTAAATGTTATAAAATTTCAAATAATTGTGAAACAGTTCCTCATGACATAAAACCAATCATCTTATCTCTTGTTCTTGCTATTTTGAAGTTAATCCAGTTCTAAAATGGTTTACAAGCTGCAATAATTGTTAATGTACTCACACTATTGTTATGACCATTAGCAACAGACAACAGACACCGCAGCAAACCATATTTACGCACATGGCTTACCATTAGTGACCGTAGCATTGAATTTATAAAATGGTGTGAATATCATGTGACACAGAGAACAGTTAACAATCATGTTATGGTAATGCTTCTTTAGACTAAATATACAAGTTTAATTGCTATTTATGACAAATTTAGAAAATAATAAATCAATGAAATCAAAAGCATCAACTCTGGTTGGAATCAAAGGCTCATAAATTTACGCATGAAACAATTCCTTTGAACACATTATCATTTACAAATATTTCGTCTTAGTACTCCCTAACCATAATTGATTTTGAAGACTTTTACAAAATAGTGTATAAATATGATAAAATGTACCAGTCCCCATGCTGAGGACTTATTCAGGCGTAGCAAGCCATTACTCTGTAAATAGCAAACCATAATGGCCACCAGCAAACATCTTATTACTGCTGCGTATTACAGAGAGTGATATAAATCCATGACACTATGGACACTATGGACACTGTGATGACACTTATTCACCAAGGAAACACTACACTGACACAATAAAACCACAATGACCATGGAACACAATAATGACACATTGGTAAGACTAAAGTGACAGTATGATACTTAATGACACTATACTGAAACTATGACATTATGATAACACTACAATTACACTGATATGAGCAATTGCATGTAATCTCACTGATGGTTCTAAGCATGACAATTCTTTCCAGAACTTATCACAAAAGTTATTTTCTAAATGCTAAAGAGGAAACACTCACCCTGTATCACCTAGGCCATGTAGAAATATTAGCTGAAAGCAAAAGAAAAACATTACCCTATAAACATAGATCACTGATCAAGCCCACAGGATTGGGCTTCAAATACATTTATCAAAAGACAATGTTCATTTTATGTTAAATGGTAAATGGAATTTTACAGAAATAGCATGAAAATCAAATGAGGAATAATGAACAGAGCATGCCCAATGAACAGAATGATACATCAACTATCAGTCTCAGTGAAAAGAAAGGATTACTTCTCACATTCACCCTGGCAAATATCAACTGATCAGCTTCTTTGCAAACAAACAGAATTATGTGAGACCTTTCAAAAAAAATATTCCACAATAAATAGTCTGTCATAATTTGGAGTCCTAAAAAGAGTACTTTGCCATCACAGAGATAAGAATGAAATGAAAAAAATAAAGCAAATATGTCATACGGTAAGACAATGACTGACAACGAGGTGCAAGAGATTGGTTTATGTTGTGACATGAGCAATGCTGGGAACCAGTGATAATTGCACAACCCTGGTTGCAACCACAAACATGCAGGCATGCCATTATTGGATAAGAGTAAGAAAAGTTATCCCACCTCCATTACCAACCAGCACAGCAGCAAACATATGTAACACTACCTTAACATTCAAGTGCTTCTAATACCACAAAACGCTCAAAAGGTTCTCTTTGAAGCACCATCATCTGTGTTAGGAAGGTCAGAGGAATGTCATGGACATGGTCAACACAATGATGGCAGTTTTCTGTTACACCGAAAAGAAAGTCTTGCTGTTCCAAACTTGTTCAAATTGGTGCCTGAAGGTGTGCTATTAAAAGAACACCAGAGGGAATGGAGCTGTAATCTTCAACTACACCTCGACAGATTTGGTTAGTCACTAATGGCATCAAAATTGACTACATCATCGCTAATGGCAATGTGCTTCTTTTCCATTAACGCAGTTGTTAACAACACAAAAACAATTTGGGAAAACACGACAAAACAGTGTCAAACTCCATTATCAAAGCTGATCAGAATATCACAATTTTCACTAGGACATGATACTGGCAACACATACTTATTTGAAGATCACATGGAAAATTGGAAAGACTTAAAACTGAAGCTTCAAAAGTACCTGTGATCATGGTGGTTTAGCAGACGTTACAGGCTGATACCAACATACCATGAATCTAGGTTTCAAACTGGTGAATCTTAGCCTATGGACATTGCTTATGTAAAAACTTTGTTAGAATTTCTCTAACACTTAATTTAAAGAAAACTGACACCAAAATTCTGATCATTTGTGCCTTTGATGAGATTCAAATTGAGCAGTGTGACAGATTTTCAGTGGTTTTTATGTTTTATTAGCCCACAATGAACATTGTACACTTTGAAGAGTTACCATGTTTTAACCATGTACCTAATTTTAACCATGTACATTTTCCAAATTTACAGACTGCAATATTTCTTACACTATATATGTAACAGCCATATGGCATTTAAAATAGATGAGCATGTATAAGCCATTCTGACCCATTATAAAGGAACTACTATGATAAAACAGAAAATCTTGCTACAGGTTTCAACAACTAAAATTGCTTCTTCATTGATTCGGTTTCCAAATATTGACTGCAGTTGTGAGCATCGATTAACAACTCAATGTCCAGACTTTGTCAGTGGTTGTAATGCATGTGCTTGTTTGTTTAACGCACAATTGTTTCATGACATAACGCATGACATTACCAAAACAATACCCTCTGAATAGACTGCATAAGCTGCAGCTTGTCAGTGAGCAGGGTTGTCTTGCATAATATTTCTAGCAGTCGCTGGATTTGAATGACATTACGCAGCTAAAGCTGATACGTCTTCACACAAACGAAACACTGTTAAGAAAGAGCACCTGAATCAAACTCCTGACTTGGTCATAATTTTATCCATTATAATTCCACCAAAAAAAGTTAACTACAGTTAAAAGGAACTCCATGACATCACCTAATTACCATAACAAGTAATGCTACAGTTGTGTTCTGTCAAAAACATACCACACCACTCTAACATAACATTTCTGTGTCACCTCAACATCATACTACCTCACTTCCAATAAACTACTTCAATGCTTCTCAACACAACATATGGAACTACTTCATCATAATACAATAGAATTATTTCACCTGCCTCATCTGAACAAAACTGCTTCACTCTAACATATTGTTTCACTCTGACATAATAACACTGTTTCAACCCAACATGATAATTTTTTCACGTTAACTTAATCATACTGCTTCACCCCAACAAAATAATACTGTCTAATCTCAACATAATTCTACTGTTTTACCCCAACATAATAATACTGTCTCATCCCAACATATTAATACTGTTTCCAAACATAATAATACTGTCTCATCTCAACATAACAATACTGCTTCAACCCAACTTGTTACTACTGCTTAATCCAAAGAACACAATCTGCTTTAGCCTCAACATGATGCTATTTCTGTATCCCAACATAACAATATTCATTTACCTTAAACATAATGCTATTTCTTTATCCCAATTAACAATATTGCTTCACTCTAAACATAATACTTCACCTTAAACATATCTTATTGTTTTTCACCCTAACAAAACACAATTTTTGTATATTCTATCCTACCATAAACATATCTTATTGCTTCACTCCAACAAAACACAATTTTTGTATATTCTATCCTACCATAAACATATCTTATTGCTTCACTCCAACAAAACACAATTTTTGTATATTCTATCCTACCATAAACATATCTTATTGCTTCACTCCAACAAAACACAATTTTTGTATATTCTATCCTACCATAAACATATCTTATTGCTTCACTCCAACAAAACACAATTTTTGTATATTCTATCCTACCATAAACATATCTTATTGCTTCACTCCAACAAAACACAATTTTTGTATATTCTATCCTACCATAAACATATCTTATTGTTTTTCACCCTAACAAAACACAATTTTTGTATATTCTATCCTACCATAAACATATCTTATTGTTTTTCACCCTAACAAAACACAATTTTTGTATATTCTATCCTACCATAAACATATCTTATTGTTTTTCACCCTAACAAAACACAATTTTTGTATATTCTATCCTACCATAAACATATCTTATTGTTTTTCACCCTAACAAAACACAATTTTTGTATATTCTATCCTACCATAAACATATCTTATTGTTTTTCACCCTAACAAAACACAATTTTTGTATATTCTATCCTACCATAGACATATCTTATTGCTTCACTCCAACAAAACACAATTTTTGTATATTCTATCCTACCATAGACATATCTTATTGCTTCACTCCAACAAAACACAATTTTTGTATATTCTATCCTACCATAGACACATTTATCATATTCATGGATGATATGTCGATTAATGTGCAGCTTCAACTATTGAAAGACTTAGCAGCTCTGCCCCACTGCTCATGGTAGTCTGAAGTGACTGGTGCTGGTAGCGGTGAGTAATCCTGTATGACACAGAGGTTGCTGCATTGCTCACAAAAGCTCCATGTAAATGTCATCAGGCATACTAGGCTGTAGGCATAGCTCGCTGTCAATACCTCTCAAACAAAGCCATAGAAATGCAAAATATTTCTTCCAAAGGCGTACAAATATAATTTTTGATAAAAACATTAACATCTATGATTAATCATAAATCAATTAAAATGATTTAACATAATTTTCCTGTGATTTGAAATCATCAGCATTTTCATTTAAGGTAATCTATTTTTCCTACATAACATGTCAGTAGATTCTCTTTTCAACTACTACTCAGCTGTCTTTTTCTATCATGCCCCTAAAGCTGAAGGCACATTACAAACAATATACTACACTTTCACAACTCCAATTACCACAAAAACACTTATGTGAATTTGTAAAATGGCAAGTTATGTTTGTAAGCCGGATATCCCTGTCCACCATCGAGCAGATGGTGAAGTGCAAAGAAAATCCTGCTGCATCTGTAGTCTTCAAGGAAATATTTGCAAAGCACTGGACAATTCTAACATTCTGAACCAACGAACAAATGAACTTATCAACCCTTCATAATGCATAATTTTATGAGAACTAGGAAACTCTGAATGTGGGGTTGAAGATTGTTTGATTTGGTTACCTCATGAAAAGTATTCAGCATTTCAGAATCTCCTGAAGCTGTAGGCATCATAAAGGATAATTTACAGACATTCCTCTTTAACTGTTACCTGTCTCTTGATATCAGCCACTAGTCCACATGATTTGAGTAACTATTCTTGTTGATTCTTAGGGATATACTATACACAAACATATTTTTCATAACTAAAAGTACTAAAGATGCCAAAGCCCCGCAAAATGGAACAGAGTTATCATAGTCATTAATGTAATCATTGTTCTGCAGTGATGAGTTTTACCTGACTGCATGTTAATACTGACTTTAATCTCAAGAAGAATGGGATTTCAATTAAAATTGTTGACATAATATTAATGATTAAAGTAATAAAATGTCATAAATATAGCAATAATGCCCACTCAAACCTACTTCACTAAAGCAATATGCCCCTGACACATCTACTAACAATACAAGGCTTCTCTGAATTAAATAAATAACCCAAGGTAATACTCTTGTCCCAATTAAGTCATTACAGTCACAATGAATATAAAGATACGACCAATACACAAGAATACTCACACCAGAAAATGGTAATTCCAAAGACAATGACAACACAATTGATGCAGACCGTATTCACTTTGGTTTGTATAAGTTGATTATGAGCTGTACAACACCGTCATTGGCACCATGGTCAATATTAAATTGAGAGGAATGTATGCATGTGAACATGTGTCTATGACACAGCTGTATTACATTAGTGAGTGGAGTTCGTCTCCTCATCTCTCTCTGTCGGCTTATCAGCCAGGTGTCACAGTGACTTTTGTGCAGGTAGGCAGCTGGATAACCAAATTCATGTAAGCATATTACAAATATTGCACAACTTCCATCCTGCTAATACTACTCAATGGATGCCGACACTGCCAAACAGGACTATTGGGGAGACTTTTCACTGTAGAAAAAAGCATATGTTTAGTAACATTCTCCAAATTTAACACAAACTGTCGCGTGATGGAAAATATACACCAGTAACTACGCCAAGAAAAAGTATGGTGCATGCATGTTCAAACCTTGTCTTATGCCATTATACATTCTTGTATATGTTTCAGGCATTGACAGTTTGCAAACCTTGAAGGCACATGTTAGATTTGATCTTTAGATGAAGTTTAGTAACCCATGCTTGTCGTAAGAGGTGACTAACAGGATCGGGTGGTTAGCCTCACTGACTTGGTTGACACGTCATCTGTTCCAATTGCACAGATGTATGCTCATGTTGCTGATCACTGCATACACAGCCTTCACACTTTGTCATTAGTATGTCACATGATTCAAGTGACACAAAGATTATGGTAATTGGACAAAGAAGGGAAATGACCAAAATGTCCTCCTCACTGCTGTCTCCGAAAATTATAATGCTCTGTAAATTTCTACCATGTTTTGCTTCCATCATCTGCAGCCACACATACCTTGAATAATATAGTAACAGCAACTCATTTTTTAATATATATTTTTACAAATAATCATTTCAAAATTTATGCGACTGAAAAAAGGTTTTAACATCAGTAGATCATGACAGAAAGTGCTTGTGTAACACTAACAAATGGAGCAACAACATTTACTATGTGACATGGTTTCACAAACCACACAAACTGAAGTTCCTTAACTGAATGTACAGAGTGATATCTCTCTACTTCCTGCAAAACACTACTAGATATCAAGGTTATATTTAAGGCAACACAACACAACCACTGTGAACAAGGTGTCTACATCCACATCAACTGCACATGGATCAGCCACTTCTTCCACCTACGGCCATTCTTGGAGAACTAAATTCTTAAGTAAGTCCCTCAAAGTACGCTATTTTGATAAGATTGCCTATCTCATGTCTTAGCACGTGTTCCTTGAGGCACTGACTCACAGATACACAGTCTGACATATTCTTGCCATTAAGTGGCAGGCATGGAATATGGTCTAAGATTTACAGAATCGTCCAAGAATCACTGCGCATTGATTGGTTGTCTGATTGTACAAGGCTTCTTACAGTAGGGACAGTATCAACTGTAACGATCACCTATCATGAAATCAGCTTGAATAGCTGCCTAACTGCCAGCATGCCTTTAACAATTGGAACAGTGTCTTACCAAAATACCCTTTTGCCTTACTTGTTGAAGTGACGGAGAACCAGTAACTGTGACAGTCTGCCTCAACAAGGTCTTGCTCCAGGCCATTTTGTTCAGATTAAAACTTATGATTCAGTAAAACTATGTCAAGAATATGGTAACTGTCATTATATTTCACCTAATTTATCACAAACAGATATTTATCTGCATATAATCTTTATATGACAATAACCATAACCACAAAAAATAACAAGAACATTATGATATTATTTTCTAAGCTGACAAAGCTAACCAAAGGTAACAATAACTGTTTTGTTAACATTCTGTATTTGGGCTACAAGTTTCAAGCAGCTGTTGATTAAAAACTAACTCAATGTTGAAAAGCTGAAGTCTTCCTCACATACAATCAGTATGTTTACAGGAAGGCATAATGCTAATTCTATCATCAGATTCGATAACTCCACAGATGTTTCCAGTCTGTCGCATCTCCTTTGTATATCATTTGAATAGAACAATACATGAGGTGAAATATGAATTCCCAGCTCTTCACACTGGCGTCAGCGTGGAAACTATGACCATCCAGACAAAACCAGAGGTATTGTATTCACATCCAAGTAATTCCACATTATCAGTTTCACCTTGTACAGACAGGCATCATTTTGATCTTGGATTATTTGTGTTCCTGTACATCATCTACAAAATGAGCATATTCATATTCGCTGTTGCCAGCATTACAATTCCTGTCGTTGAGGATCATTCACAAGTGCTGTCTCAAAACAACCATATTTAGGACATGATTTTAGGATATTAACAAATTTGAAAATATGTTCTGAATTCTTGAACTATTGAACTGTTAATCTCAGATTATTTTAGCCAATGACTGACAGTCCACCTTGAATAAAATCAACACTGCATAGCTACAAGTATGCCACTACTTGACTGTGCCAAGCTAATATCAGCTTTAATATTTCTGGCCATTAATATCACAACTGTGAGTCAATATAGGGCGAAAGTCCCTCACTGGATATTCCAATACAGTAAGTGCCTACTGATTCAGACAATAGAAATATCAACCAGTAACCAATAAATATCCACCATTTCCCCTTTTTGCTAAGAGAACTGAACATTTTTATTATGGCTTTATTTGGATATGATATATGATTTCTGCCTGATACTGACATCTGCATGGCATCTCTGACTTGATTCAACAGAGTCATAATACCATGCAAGTTCTCACACATTACCCTTTTCAAGGCTGCCATTAACGAGAGTTTCCATCATGATAAAACAAGTGCTTCAAAAATAGGAATTGTATATCCCATTCATAGATGATGATAATCACAACAATCTATGATCACTTAGGTAGAATAAACCTGCTATCACAAATGCTCAATGCTGTTATCCCAACTGCATTCCATCAGTTTATTTAATGACAGTGAAATATTCTCTTAAGTCTGCTGATCAAGCAACCACATGAAATACACAGATCATATACTTGTCATGAAACATGCAGATCATATACGTGTCAACATTTGAATTCTAGCAAATGTTGTTTTATGTGCCAACATTTCCTGTACTTACCAATTCCATGTAACAACTATCCTCAATGACACATCACCTAGCACTATTACCATGCAGACCTCCCATTTCATCCATCTACTGTAACTGACATCAACCTATAACCTGTTTTCAATGCAAGTTAAAAAGAAATTCAAATACTGAACTGTTTCACCAGATGCGAGTTTGATATCCAGCAGTGACTCTCTGAGGTTAAATGCCATTTTCACGCCTTTGCTTTTGCAAAACATTCAAATTCTATTTCAGATTTTGACATAATGATATTGATTAAACTAACCTCCAGCTTAACCCCTTGAATGCTGAGTTTTCTTCTGATGCTTAATTTTTTTAACCATATCAAGAAGTAGGACATTTCCAGCAGAATTCAAACCTGCGATGTGAGTTGATGGTGTGATATATTTTTAATTTTATTAGCTTTCAAAGTAAAGGTTGATTGTTAAAAATGTCAGTGTTCCTCTGCCATCTAGGGGTTAAAGGAGCTGATTGTATCCTTCCAGTGATCGGTCACTTATTGACTGATTGTAACAAATCATCAAGGAACATAAAACAGAATGATAAGGTGACTGTAGACTGGGTGAATGTTCACACAAATGTAGGAGTGACTTGGCAACCAAACTCTCTAGTCAAGAGAATTCATGACAACATGGGACGGCAGTTAGTATCATGGGCGCTTCTTCTCTAATGTCATGCCATCTACTACAACTAAGGAAAATCAATGACTGTCCCGTTCAAGGCCCGGCCAATTGCCTTGGCAAACCTGCATGCTTACGGTCGAGTACATCTGGGGCTTCTAATAAAATAGATTGTGTCCATCTATCGAAACCCTTGAAGCAAAGTCAGGTTGGAATAAGACGTTGAATAGCTACTTCTGACCAAAGAGATTGATTTGCTCGGCTGAGAATGAGACATGGCATGAAATCATACACAGTAAATCTAAGGGGTTTAATTAGCCATTAATAAAGATCAATAATGTTTTCCCTACTGCTACTTATGAGTAAGACAGTCAGCAATGTGTTACCAAATAGGATAATTTATTGTGAATGAAACCCAATGGATATTGTCAGATAAAGGCATAATAGCACAATGGACATTTGTTCAGAAGCCTTCTGCTCTAACGTGTCAAGATTCCGACAGAATTGATAGGAGTTTACTTGTGATAGGCACTAACCAAACTGCATCTGTGGACTACAGTTTGCATCAGTAGTCTGTGCAACTCTACTTGTCTGCCACAACTGAGGGCAGTCAGCCTCCTCCTCACAAACACACAATGGTATTTCAGATAATTTCTGGATATCCAAATATTTTCACAATCAGTACTGTACAGAGGTGAAGAAACAGCAATCCTGTATACTACAATGCATGATATTATCCATGTGTTATGCTCACTTGTGTGAAGGAATGAGGGAAAACAAACTTGTTCCATATACATGTGAAAGTTGAGATGAAACTAAGCCGGAAATAGGAATCAGCATATTTTCTCACTTCTACCAGTGATTCAGTTAAAACAGGAGGACGTTTTCACAAAATGGATGGAATATAGTACTCCATACGTTTTGATATACTGCACACCTTGTTTAGTGATACTTCCCTCATACTGGCTCTTCTATTTCCATCACGAACCATCATGAGGCATCATCTTCAACAAATTATGACATATTCATCCCATCATCAACTAACATCCCTCTGATGGCATACAAAGAGGTAATATGACTTTGTTCATAGTTGCTGCTCTAATGTTTATAATTTGATGTGACAAAAGATGTAAGAAATCCCATCAGAACCAGCAAAGTATAACACTGACAAGTCTAAAATTTACAATATTGTGTACTGACAAATATGCAAGATACAAAGATTCACAACAGAGGTTTCTAGTTCAATGAAGTTGAGTCAAATCTAAAGTAATGGGTCACAAATATAATATCAACTCTCCAAAGTCTTGGTTTGAGAGTGAGAAACAGTTATACTGAATGTAACATGGCGATGTTGGATGTAGGTCAATGTTGAAAATGAGACGAAGAGATAGACAGATGTAGAATAGACCGAATGACGACAACTCCACTAAATTCATGTATACATAAATGATTGAGTTTGTGTGTGTGTGTGTTCAACACTACAACCAGCCTCACATGTACAGAGTCACTGATTCTTGAGCATTCCAGTGAACTATGGAAGCTTCGCAATCTGCCTGTCTTTACCAACAGTTAAAAACACATAATCATATGCAGAAGAGTGCCTAAGGGGAGGCAACTCTAAAGTGCTACCTCAAAAGGCATGCCGCTAAAATACTTAACTATTACTTAACCAATAACAATATAAATGACAGGAAATACACTCTCATAACACTAAACAATACTGATCTGGTCAATCGCTCAAAAATACATGTAAACAATATTCCATGAAGTATGAAACAAATAAGACAGATCAATGAAACTATTTATAACCAGTATACATTTTTTACAGTACTAGGGCTGCAATGAACACACTATGTGACGAATGTGACATGTATCACAAATATTGGGTAATGAATATAAATAATCATTCACAAAAACAATATTGTAGAATAAGTGACTGATGCACAAAATAGATCCCCTGTTCCCTGTTAATTTGCCATAGTAATAATGAGTGATCTGAAATGAAACTCTAATTTGGTATGTAATCAACTAATATTTATACCATGTGCAAACTAACATAACTTGCTGCCTACTGCAAGGGTTGGACATATTCCATTCTTGCATATTTCACTTTGAAAAATGGATGCAAAACCTTAAGTAAAACATGCTCCAGTAAAAAGTTGCAAATATTCATTCATATTCAGTTCTGGTGACCATGAATAACAAATTGTATTCATGAAGGGGTACGGTTTGATTCACCGAATATGCGAGTGTATCGTAACAGCCTCACACGATACCTTCACCTTTTAATGTTACATGTGGGCTCAGGAACTGCAAAGAATCATCATCAAGCCTAGTTGTTGTCTTGACTAAGGCGGACACAATACTGGGTATCTACCACTGTTGGTAACTGAAATTTGCTTTCCAGATCTGGAAGGCAAATTTCTGGCTAAATGTAGCATTTTATGTAGCATACATCTGATTTGCCACAAACATTATCTACTATGTGAGATTTCTGGGTATGTTTGGTCCTGGTAATTGTGGTTCCACTGTACAGGAATCATTGGTATACATGATGATTTCCTGTGCCACATTATGAATAAAGTGTGAGAGCATAGAGCCTCATTCTGACATGACTGACATGGAGATTTTCCTGTGCCACATTATGAATAAAGTGTGAGAGCATAGAGCCTCATTCTGACATGACTGACATGGAGGTTTTCCTGTGCCACATTGTGAATAAAGTGTGAGAGCATAGAGCCTCATTCTGACATGACTGACATGGAGGTTTTCCTGTGCCACATTATGAATAAAGTGTGAGAGCATAGAGCCTCATTCTGACATGACTGACATGGAGATATTCCTGTGCCACATTATGAATAAAGTGTGAGAGCATAGAGCTTCATTCTGACATGACTGACATGGAGATTTTCCTGTGCCACATTATGAATAAAGTGTGAGAGCATAGAGCTTCATTCTGACATGACTGACATGGAGATTTTCCTGTGCCACATTATGAATAAAGTGTGAGGGCATAGAGCCTCATTCTGACATGACTGACATGGATGTTTTCCTGTGCCACATTATGAATAAAGTGTGAGAGCATAGAGCCTCATTCTGACATGACTGACATGGAGATATTCCTGTGCCACATTATGAATAAAGTGTGAGAGCATAGAGCTTCATTCTGACATGACTGACATGGAGATTTTCCTGTGCCACATTATGAATAAAGTGTGAGAGCATAGAGCATCATTCTGACATGACTGACATGGAGATTTTCCTGTGCCACATTATGAATAAAATGTGAGAGCATAGAGCTTCATTCTGACATGACTGACATGGAGATTTTCCTGTGCCACATTATGAATAAAGTGTGAGGGCATAGAGCTTCATTCTGACATGGAGATATTCCTGTGCCACATTATGAATAAAGTGTGAGAGCACAGAACCTCATTCTGACATGACTGACATGGAGATTTTCCTGTGCCACATTATGAATAAAGTGTGAGAGCATAGAGCCTCATTCTGACATGACTGACATGGAGATTTTCCTGTGCCACATTATGAATAAAGTGTGAGAGCATAGAGCCTCATTCTGACATGACTGACATGGAGATTTTCCTGTGCCACATTATGAATAAAGTGTGAGGGCATAGAGCCTCATTCTGACATGACTGACATGGAGATATTCCTGTGCCACATTATGAATAAAGTGTGAGGGCATAGAGCCTCATTCTGACATGACTGACATGGAGATTTTCCTGTGCCACTAATTGTGGTGAAGTTTACAGATCTTCATCCTGACATCTTGTTTTTTATCTTGATGGCTGTAAGTGCTTAATTAATATCCTGTGATGTGCATTCTGAATATGTATCAGTTCAACAAATGATACTGATGCTCGTAATGTCAGTAAAACAGATGGACGTGGGTATGTGTTCACTGATCACAGATAAAGTGTGGAATGGTCACCTGCACCTAATAGTTTCTGGCAGCCACAGGACACAACCCCGCAAACAAGTCGATGTGTCTTGGACTACTCATGATCCTGTGTAATGTTTCCAGGCAGACAACGAGGAGTTGATAAATCCCTATAGAGACAAACTCCATTCTGCTTCATTACCTCCTTGATGGCACTGGCAGCACCAATAGATAAAAGAAACATGATTTACAATAAAAACATTAACTGGGTTCAAATAACATAATAGGATTTATACCACTAGATAGGTATAATAATGGGTCATGAGAATAGTATATTTGGGTAGGGTTGTATCATTTGTTAGGGATAATAGCAACAGATCAGATTTGTAAGACTGGGTAGTGACTGTATCACTGGATAGTGTATGTATCATTGGATAGTGTCTGAATAGTGTTTGTATCACTTGGTAGTGTTTGTATCACTGGATAGTGTTGTATTGCTAGGTAATGTTTGAATTACTCGGTAATATTTGTATCACTGGATCAGTTTTGTATCAGAGGATAATCTTTGGAGTAATAATGATGAATCAGTCTCTATGGTATTATACTGGACACCAGATACAGAAGATGTGAACCGTCTGTTCTGGAAAGATGGTTGCCTTCTTTGGCATCATAGATGTCACAACTAGACCGAAGTAGACAGAAAAAATATGAACAACTATGCTGAGAGCAGAACATCCACTCCAGAACAAAGAAAAAAGTACACAGCTTTAAACTTACTAAATTACTGGATTTACAAAATCAGAATGAACAGTCAGTGAGACATTTCTAAACTAAAAGTTCTAAACTAACATACTCACAGCATACAAAACCCCTGATAAGGGTAATTAACAACCCATAAACAGAGGGATGAACTACCCCTGAATAGGGAGAAGAAGAAGAATAGAAGGATGAACAACCTGAACAATAGAGGGATGAACAAGCCCTGAACCAGTGTCTATTCTAGGACGCGCAACTGCGCGATTCATGCTCATAATGATCAAATCACCCCTCATAAAAACCACAGAGCACGAACTCTTACGCATATCAATTTGCTCCCTACCTACCTTTCCAAAACCATACTTAAAAAACCTTACATTGACAAGGAATGACTTTTAAAATCGGAGTCGGCCAAGTTCGAGTGGCAATATGTAAACATAACAGAGTAATCTCCCTTGGTTAAAACCAAAATCGGCACTGAGGAAACGAAATTCCATTCACATAAGTATGAAAATAGATCACATTATTGAACGAAGTTATGATTTGATTAATTAATTAATTAATTGCAAACGTTAAACTATGAACTCTAAACACAGTGCAAGTGTACAGCGCTTGCAAAACACAGTTTTGTCGATCTTTTTCGTTTTAGGTTCAGTTTTGAAATCAGACAATATTATCACTTGAAGTTGAAAATGACAAATGAATATGAAATTCTTATTTACAATGGTTTGTGGTAATTTGGCATGAATAATGTCACGCAAATGAACGAAAATAACTGACTTTTTTGCACAAAATACTGCTGTGAAAGCAACGATGTCAGCCACATCTCCCCAGACCGATACGTCTGTTAAGGAGACGTGTGAATCGAAAGGCGAGCAAAACCCCAAGACTGATCCCGGTCCCTCTGACTCTAAAAAAAAAAAAAAACCAAGTGTTTTTCAGAGAGAATTTTGAATTCCCCCTACATTTTCCAAATCCCCCCTCCTTTTTTGTCAGGGGCTGACAAATCCCCCTATATATTTTCAGTTCTAGAATAGATACTGCTGAACAGGGAGAAGAACAAGAATAGAGGGATTAACAACCCCTGAATAGGGAGAACAAGAATAGAAGGATGAACAAGCCCTGAACAGGGAGAAGAAACCCTGAATAGGGAGAACAACCCCTGAATAGAGGATGAACAACCAGTGAATAGGGAGATTAACAGCCCCTGAATAGAGAGATGAACAACCCCTGAATAGGGAGAACAACAATAGAGGGATTAACAACCCCTGAATAGGGAGAAAAACAAGAATAGAAGGATGAACAACCCCTGAATAGAGAGATGAACAACCCCTGAACACGGAGAACAAGAATAGAAGGATGAACAATGAATAGAGTGACAAACCCTGATGAAGAGCAACACTCCAATAATCTGGCCAAACTGGGTAGTCTTCAGTTTGCAGTCTGGCTTGGTGGTGTTAGCTGTCCACACCCAGGGATACACAGCTTATTTCATATAGAACGATGTGTGGCTCCCTTGTTACCCACCTAGACCGATAAAGTTTTGTGTGTGCGACATGACATACCATCACCATGTGCAAACTGTCAACCTGATGTCATTGCTCAAATAGTGCTTTGTTTGCTTTTGTCTGCACAATAGCCAGTATCAGAAAAACAGCATAACTAACTATATGCACTGACATTTGATGTTACAGTGGTTAACAGTGAAGTCATGCAATAGTTCCGTTCCACTGTAGCATGACGTATGGTGTAATTTAAACTTGAATAAGCCAAGTGATCCCAAGTGAGGTGCTTCCAACAGATACTCTCAACCTTGAAGACATGTTCAGACATGTAAGGTTTACACTTACCAAGATTCTGACTGAAACCTAAATAATGTCACTTCTATGGTATAGTTTGTCCTCATATGATTCCATATATCCACCGTTACTCTACCCATCAGGTACCTTTCCCCATGTATTCCTTGACAAGAGACCAAGTGCATAATTTATGATTTCCCATGAGTAAGAACTTGATCTTTTCCAACACATTTCATGATCACAGCCACAGGGACAGCAAATGAACCATCTTTCCCCTGACACGATAGTAAGTACTATCTGTTGATGTGCCTGTACATTGCATTGTTAGACACAAAACATGAATGAAAGGATGCACTTGTCTTTAGCCATTTGTTAAAGGTAAATGTCACATGTGAATTACAAAAAATGCTCGGCTGGATATGAGCCTCACAGCACTTAACATCCCACTGTCTCTTGTAAGTGCTGTAGGCCACTCATAGTCCCCTAGGACACGCTTTCTCTGAGGAGTTCCTGACACTGCAGTATGAGTGACCCATCAAAACTGAATTACCTTTTCTGTGCTGAGAAAAGCCATCCAATCATATCTAGCCAACATCAAAGGTAAACAGGGCAGTGAACATGGTCAAGAGTCTAGGCAATATCTTCTTACCAACCAATGCACCAATCATGCATACTACTCAAATGAAGTTAGGGAACACTGATACATTCATATATATATAACAGAAACAAACAAAAAAGAGGCATGTGTGGTAAATTCATTGTTAATGAGTCTTCAGAAATGGAAAATCATAAAGAATTTCCGACATTTCATAAGGATTACAAGTCATGATACAAAAAATGTGCCTTGGGTCAAAACTTGAACTTAAGGCTTGAGTCGAAGAGCCACCACTACCAGCAATACATGCAACACAACTTCTCATGGAGGTCACCAATGTCTGTAGTGTGTTCCGGAGGATTGCCTGCCATTCTTGGGTCAAACTCTGAGCAAGCTAACAGATATTGAGTTAAAGAGTGATTGTATCCAACACGTCTGGCTAACAGGTCAGATGCATGTTCAATAGGTGCCAGATCAGGAGAATAACTGGCCGAGTGACGTTCAGTCGTAGAAAGTCATTGACTATGCATGCACGGTGTGGCCTAGCACTGTCATCCTGGTAAACTGCCTGTGGGCCTATTCGAAGAAGACAAGGAATCACAAGTGGTCACAGAATCTCATCCCTGTAACAAACGGCATAAAGATTCCCATTGATGACATACAGGCTGGTTCTGTGATGGAATGAGAACGCCTCCCCATACCATCACACTTCCTCCACCAAAACAATTATGTTCACAGATGTTGACATCAGCAAAACACTCTCCAGAACGTCTGTAGACAAGAGCAGGTCCGCTGTTGTACTGCAGCATGAACCAGGATTCATCTGAGAAGAGATCTCTTGATCACTGCTGCTGTGTCCAGTGTTAGTGATGTCATGCCCACATATATCTCTGGCAGCTCTGTGACGTGGAAGGAGATGTGGTCTAACAGTCTGAAGTTGGGACCGTAAGTTGCTCTCTGTCAGACGGTTCCTGATGGTCTGGTCAGTGACGTTAGTGCCTGTAGCAGCCCTCAGTTGCCGTCGAAGATTGTTGGCAGCAATGTACCAGTCGAGGGCATCCTGACAGTCTGGGTCTGTAGAAAGCATTGCCATAACCTACACATGACGGATGGACTCACATTTAGCCTTCGAACAGCTTTTTGCTGTGAAACCCCCTCATTTACAAAGCCAATGGCTCTCACTTAGTCTTCAATATTGAGATCTCGACATTGACGCATGTTGAAAAAGTTGATCCAGTTTCACTACAACAGGCCTTTCTAAAACCAAATGTTGCACACGAATTCCTTGTGGCTTGTGCATCTTGAGGACAAGTGAGCAAATGCACGCTCTTCATTTTCATGGCTACTGGGAGGGGTAGATCACAACCACACTTTCCAGGAAAAATAAGGGATTCAAACACGAGATTTGGTAAGTCCAAAATCATTCAAATCCTTTGTTTTGTTTAGAAAACGTTATAAAGAAGTGTAGTCTCCAAATTCAGTGTACCAAATTACCACAAGACCACCATTTTCCAACTTTTACAGGAATCAAACTAACATTGCTATGAAATGCCATTGTTCTCTCAATTATTTTGCTGTGTATATATCCATGAACTAATGAAGCAATTACACACTGATGACATCTCTTCAAGCTCCACTGTAAAGTGACGTCCCAATTGGCTGCCAAAAACATCGCAAAATCCATCTCAACTAATCTATTGTCAACCGTCTTCCACATATACCTGTCAGCTGTCTACTTGAACTGCAAGATGCCATATGTGCATATACAATATTAATGACAACATCTTGGACTGAGCTTTCCCTGTAAAAAGATTGCTAGTTACAAGCAACATCCATAATTCCTCAAGGACAATGCCATCTTTATTATCTGATGTATCTTTCTCATACACCTCAGACTATTATCATAAATACTCTAGATTTATTTGCCACATCAGCATCCCTGGGAACCAAATTTGAATGGCATTAGCATTAAAATAGCTGTTCAAACAATTTTTCACATGAGCACAAGAAATTTTGCTTCTGTTGAGTCATAGGAGAGAAAGGTATGACCACTCACTTCCAAAACAAAGCCAGTTCAGCAAATAGGTCCAGTGTATTCATTGTAATAGAATGTCAGAATATATGGGAGATAAGTTTTATTGCAATATTAGCAAAAATAAAAGTCACTTTGTGTTCATGTTTCAGACTTCCCAGCGTCACTTCACGCCTCCAAATGGGGTATTAACAACAATGAGGTCGGGGGATGATATTTTAGGGAGCACCCTTCTGCTGGTCTGGGTTTTGCAGGCCTCAAACAGGAAACATTTCAACCTCTTAAATGAAATGATGACACCTGAACATGTGAATACATAGCCAGTCCTTATTTGAATTGTTTTGTAGCTTTACGGCAATAGTCACTCCACATTCTTCTTTGGCATCATGATGATTCACTAGGGAGGACACTAATAATTGAAGTGTCCCTGAAGGAATTTGCATGCAATTGGGGAACCTAAATTGTCCATATTTTTGCATACAAAGTCATTACAAATTCAGACAGAAATTTGTAATTTGACCATGAATTTGTCATATCAACTTATAATCTTATAATAATATAATCTGTCTGTATATTCTGATTTACATTTTTATTCTAGAATATATCTAGACATGTGTGGACACTTCGGTAGCAAGCGCCGACCAATGAGGGGGTTCGTTTTGACCACTCCCCTTTTCTGGCTTTATCGTCTTTGCTTTCGTCTGCCATTTGTGTCAAGATCATCTAGTTGAAGGTCAAAATCAGCTTTCGATCGACTTATAGAAATAACAACAAAGAACTGGTAGGTGGTATGAGTGATGATCGATAAGCCAATCACCCATGATTAAGTTAAGATAAAATTTTAATCGACTGCATGCAATGGTCGCATAGCACTCGGCAAAGCAGGCCACTGGGGTACACTGAAGTGCCCAGCCTTGTATAGATATGTTGTACTGTGAAGCATTTCAAGTCAGGGACATCTAAAAAATTTTATATATTTTTGAAAAAGAATCTTTAATCTCACAATGACACGAAGGCCTGTGCTACTGACCTCTAGAAAAGAGCTTTTGTTGTCACATAACGGATACATTTATCATGAATGCCTTACTTTGAATCCATAAAGTAGCATTTTCTGAAATTTTAACATATTATTTCAACATTGCATTTTCGTGAAGGAGAGAGCAAGAACCCAGTCAGATAGGTCCATCCCTTAGTGATATCCAACAATCCTACATTGCAGATTATTTCAAATATAACCATTAAACTTTGCAAATGCAAAGTGCCATTTTCTGAAACATTGTCCCTGATAAAATAATTTGTGCAGATATATTTCATTCAATCTCAGCATCAAATTGTTTTATTTGGCATGTTTGAATGGAATCCCAAAGAGATTTGTAGGAAGTAATAGGCAGTCCAGAAGGGTGTGCAGGGGTGCACAAACACACTGCACATGTAGTTGAAGGATACATTGTGAGATAATGCAGTCTTATAGGGGTTTACTTAGAAGTCTGTCTGTACTAAACCTTACCAAGAAGGAAATGGTTATCAAGTGGTGCGAACTTCCTGTGTCAACAACACAACAGAAACATGGTTAAACAAATATTATTTATCTCTTATGAAGGACCATGAGCTAACTTTTATTGCATCATTTGTGATCAAGGCCCAATGATGTTTATATTTCAGCATCTATACAGCACAATTACACAGTCCAAAATTTTCCCTTATCTCTAGCACCACGTTTCAGTATCTATCAACACATACCTAGGATCAAAGTTCTATATATCTACCAACAGGCCCTTGGATCAAGGTTCAGTATCTACCAATACATCACCAAAGACAAAGTTCAGTATCTACCAACACATCCCTAGCAACAGGTTTCAGTATTCAGTAGCAACACATCCCTTGTCCAAAGTTTGGTATCTACCAACACATGACAAAGATCAAGTTCAGCATTAATAATAATAATAATAATAATAATATGTGCATTTATACTGCACCAAACCTCAACTCACAAGGTGAATGCTTGTAGCACTAACAGTCAGACACAGACAAAGATATTTATTGTACTTAAGGCCTCCGGCCCATATACAAGTAATACAAGTACATTGTTAGCACATGTTACAGACATTTCACGGAAGAACTTACAGTGCAGATAAAATATTGCTTCTAAGGTTAACAGCATGTTTCACATAGAGGGCAAGATTACGTATTACATTTTCATTTTTGGAGGACAGAATGGAAGTAAATGCAGTTGATGGATATTTCAACAGGTAGTTATTTGGGATATATTTTTTTCTTAAATCAGTGTAATGTGGACACACAAAAGCGAAGTGGATTTCGTCTTCTATGGCCGAGTTACATAATGGACATAACCTTAAATGTCTCTCTATTGAAAGTCGTCTGCCCTTATTGACTGATAAGTCTAATAGGCCCAATCGAAAATTAACAAATATACGTCTGATATTTCTAAATCTCAATACAGACAGATATAATTCTGGTTGGATTAAGCTCTTAAAAGATCTAAACAACTGATATCTCGAACTGTTGTCTAGACAGGAATGCCATTCTTGATAATACATATTTACAGATTGATCTCGAAATTGTTTAAGAAATAGACTGATATTACCAACTGTTTGATTTAGCCAAACAAATCCAAAGCCATGAGAAAACAAGAGATTTCTAATATAGGAAGCCCATGTTGTCTTACCCCTAGCGTCTAAAAATACAAGCATATTATAAGCTAGTTTTGGGATTCTTTGTTCATGCATTCCAAGAATCTTTAACCAATATTTTAGACATCTGATTTGAGAATTTATATAGATTGGATGTCTACCGCATTCTCCATAAACCATACAAGATGGTGTTGTTTGCGCTACATTTAAAAATCTTTTGCATGCTAAATGGTGCAGTTTCTCCAGGCATTCATAACGTTGAAATCCCCAAATTTCAGAACCATAGAGCATAATCGGTTGAATTTGTGCATCAAACAATTTAAAATATATTTTCGGGGTTAAAATTCCAATATTTTGGGAGACTGACATAACGTTAATCAGAGCCTTCTTAGCACGTGATTTCAAATCTATAACACTCTTTTTAAAGTTCATGGTATGAGAAAACACTAGTCCGAGATAGGTATAGTGGTTAACAACAGATAGAGGTTTGCCATTCAAAAACCATTTTTCTTTAGAGGCCACAGTGCCCCCTCTTCTAAAGATAACTATGTTTGTTTTTTCAAAATTTACAGATAATTTCCATTCATTTGTATAACATTCCAAAATATTCAGTTGGTTTTGTAGACCAACAATAGTATCTGACACTAAAATTACATCATCGGCAAAAAGGAGGATAAAAATTTCAATAATATCTGGAACCATTTGCACACCATGTTTGCCTGAATTAGAAATATCATAATACAGTTCGCTTATAAAGAAGGAGAACAATATTGGACTTAAAATACACCCTTGCCGAACTCCCATGGGGCAGTCAAAAAAATCGGTGACATCATCACCACAACGAACACATGATTTTATATTCAAGTACATAGATTTTAAAATAGTGTACATTTTCCCCTGTAAACCAGATTTTCGTAAGCAGTACCATAATTTAGAACGATCCACAGAGTCAAAGGCTTTCTTAAAGTCAACAAATGCTACATAGAGTTTGTTTTTATTACGCGACAGACATTTTTGTATTATCGCATATAATGTAAAGATATGATCAATGGCTGAATATTGTTTTCTAAAAGCCGCCTGGCATTCAGGGATTAAGTTTCTCATATTTGACCAGTTTGAAATTCTTTTGTTTAAAACAGTTGTAAATATTTTCCCAATAACACTCATTAAAGATATGCCTCTGTAATTATCTGGATTGTCTTGAGTCCCTTTTTTATGTATAGGTATAATGACTGAACGAGACCAACTTTCGGGAAACGAACCACTTTCGAATACAGTATTAAAACACTTATGGATGAAGGGCATTAACACGGCTTGAGAACATTTAACCATTTCGATTATAATGTTATCGGGACCAGCTGCTTTTCCGCTCTTTAAGCTACTTATAGCATTCTTAATCTCATCAACTGAAATGTGCGTTTCCAAAATCATTTGATCAACAGTGTCAAATTCATTCGAAGGGAAGTTATCATCATCGAATGTGTAACCATCACTTGGAAAAACGGCATCATTAGAAAAAACCCTCATGAAATGCGTCATCCATTCACTTTTTGAAATATTACTTTTTGGATTTGATCTCTTTCTAAATGAACGAATTTGTTTCCAGAACATAGTAGTATTGTTGATAGAATCATTCAATCTGTTCAGTCTTTTATTACACAGGTTAGATTTGAATTTTCTGCATGAAGCTTTGTACATGTTCCTCATTTTACAAAAATAATATCTGTTGCTCTCCGAGGGTCTACACCGAAAACGTCTAAGTGCTTTACGCGCGTCTCGTCGTGCAGTTTTACACTCGTCATTTAAGGGTGCTTTATGGTTTTGCTTAAAAGGCTTAATCTTTTTCTTCATACAATCTGCTGAAACTAATATGACATGGACAAACTCATCTAGAGCTCCCTTTAGATCGAACTCGAGCTGTGATAAGAGACAGTCATTATAAAGTAATAATTTACTTTTCAAATTATCTAGAAATGTTTCGCAGAAGGCGTCGTTCCAAACAATCTTTTCTTTATAATCATCAATATGGCTATTGTTATCCGAACTGTTCATATTGGGAAACTGGCAAGTCAGTTCTAATGGTAAATGGTCGGAGTCTACTCTGTCTCCAATACTTAACGAGTTAATACATTGAAAGAAATCTGGTGAACCAATAAAATAGTCATTGACACTTGATCCATGTTGCCCATGAACGTATATTCGCCTTGCGAGTCTCCATATACTCTACCATTCACTATGAAAAGGTTGAAGGAATAGCATAAGTCTAATAACAAATTTCCAAAATTATTAACAACACTGTCGTGAGAATTCCGATCATCGATAGGATAGATGTCACTATCAGCGCTCGCTTGAAATATATGATTCATATTATCATCATCATCAAGACTAAGGCACACATTGTTTTGTTTTCCTGTGCGGGCATTCAGATCTCCACAGATAACAGTGTGACTTTCAGCAAAGTCAGGGAGATTCGCTAGTAGATATTGCTCCAGTTGTTCAATGTTACATTTGCGATTCGTATGCTTATAATATGTTGAACCAATAGGAGGGATGTAAGTGCACATTAAATTCAAATCTTTATCAAGTGAAAACAATTCCTTTAAGAATTTGATACAGATGAAATTATCGATATCAGATGCTAATTGTCTATACATATTTCTAAGCGAATGGTGAATACAAATACAAACACCACCTGACAGTCTACCGTGATCTGACAACTTGACGGCAGGGCTATAAAACACATCATACCCATCCAGCCAACTGAAGGAGATGCTGGTTACAAATGTCTCAGTCAAACATATAATATGAAATTTACCAATGTAATCAATAAAACTAATGTCATCAATCTTTTCAGTAAGCCCATTTATGTTCCAACACAGAAAGTGGGTTCTCTCACTAACAGATTCAATCCGAGTGAAGCAATGATTATAATCACCGGTGTCATTGCTAAGAGGACCCGGTGAAATAAAGTCCGGGCCTTGGCCGCCGTCCTATTCAGATATAGTACTTGCAAGTGGTTGACGGTCGTCACGAACGGTACGTGGCTGGCGTCTACGGTGTGTAATACGCATATGGGGACGGGACTGAGTGTGTGTATGTTCACTCGGTACCACTACGAGTTCGCCGTTCTTATAGTAGCCAAACTGGCCAGTTTCCTTCAGATCCTGAACTTTTTGACGTTGGCGTGTTGTCAGGTCACTCGAGATACCATATCCATTTTCCTTCAATACAGACCTAGATTTAAGTGCTCTAACTTTGTCATCTGACATTAGCATCTTGACAATTATCGGGCGTGACTTAGTTGAATCAGCACGTTTGCGCCCAAGGCGATGGGCTCTGATTACGTCAGTTGGTTGCCACGTTTTGAACGTTAGGAACTTTGTGAACAGTTTTAAAATAGTTTCTTTGCATGCTATTGATTTTTCATCTTCGGTTTCCGGTACACCATGTATGATGACGTTGTCGCGACGGCTAAAGGATTCCAACTTATCTAGTTCATCATCTATCATGGTCAAACGTTCATCAAATCCATTTACCTTTTCGTCCATGGCGTCCAGATCAGAGTACATGATGCCGTACTCATGTTTGGAGGTGGCGATGTCTGATTTGATATCTACCACCGCCTTCTCTAATTGATCACATCTCGATCCGATTGATATCATTTCAGTTTTCAAGGCGGTGATCTGTGATGACAGATCTAATTTGACGTCACGTATTTCAGCTATTAAGCAGTCTCTCACTTCTTCCAAAGTCAGGGGGCCGGGGTTAGTTTCAATGTCATTTGCACACATCAGAATATGCTTCACAACACCCACGGGCGGCACGTTACCACCCAGAAAGCAAATCCCACGTGCAATTGGAGTGGTATGCATAGCCAAAACTGGGTCACAATTGACAGTAGTGACGTCACATGATGTACAAAGGTAGATGTTTTCTTTCGGCACAAATCGCTCAAAATGGACATTTTCAAGTGCATCTATCAAGAGGTATGATGAGGTAAGATGCACAGCGGTGAGAAATGTACAAATTATCAGCCTAAAGTGAAGATCTGTCCCCGACACGAATGGTGAGTACTCACTCTCTTGTTTGTGCAACGTCACTTGTCGTGTTCCCTTCGGGTGAGAGAAACTGCCGATTCTGGCTCGATAGACATCAATCGAAACCATTTCGTCCTCCAGATGTGTAGACTATACTATATATAACTTCACCGTCCAATGATCGTTCCCTGGGAAGGTCTCTTAATCCATATTTTAAAGAAAAAACCCTCCCTCGATGGAAAACATGTTGCCCTCGGAAAGGGACGTAAGCAAGCATATTATTACTCCAGATAACCCAAGCTGCCTTTAAGCCGCTAGAAAGTTATAGTTACATGACTAATTCCACAGGGTACCCATTTTCTGCTGGGTGAACAGAAGCAATTTTGAGCAAACTCACTTGCCTAGGGTGAGACCACATGTGTCAGTTACTTTCCCTGTACCAAGTGGCATTCCGTTCCAACACATGTTCATCGAGATGGTTCAGTATCCTGAAACTATAGCTACCTCCCAAACAACAATGGTGAGTCCTTAAATTCAAACTCACACTATAAACATAACCCACATTCTCCCTATGGATATTCATATCACTGAACAAATTTTGTCAGCATATTGAATTAGCGTTAATATGAATCCAAAGGGCATTGTCTCATGAAATTATTAGCATCACAGTAAACTAGACCTTAACATGCTGATCCTACATACTGTACTTTAATTTTATGAAGCTGTAGATTTCCTCTCCAAGTTCATAAGCTGAATTAAGATCAGAAAGTTGGTGAGGAAAACCACAGACATTACATCTTTGAAGAAGTTCTCAAATTCAATCTTACAGAAGAAAAACATCCATTCACCTTTTGCAGAATTGCCATTAAAACAACACAAAGTTTGACTTATTACTATCTACTACCAATATTTATTGAAGGTCTGATCAAGGTGAGAGAACAAAAGGCAATAGAAGGACCAGTGACATAGCCTTGTCCACGATGCAAAGTCTGTTTGTTAAAGGTATCCTGAGGGCAAGCGCAATTTTAGGCTTTATACAGGGGTTTAAAAATCCCATCGCACAATGCCCAGGACAAGTCAGTTTTCATTTGGAGCAATCAAATAATGGTATCTTACTTTTCCATGGGCTACTAGATAATTTCGGTTTACTATTTATCACTTGCCAACAATCAGTCAACTAAGCATAAACATCAAGTATCATGTTGATTTATTCTTTCATAATTTTGTAATCATGATTGCATAAAAAAATCAGGGCAAGTGGAAAATTAGTCAGGACAAGTTACTTTCCCTGTGGCAAGTGGCTTATAAAAACATTTTGAACCCCTGTTATAGGACCCATCCTATTACTATGTTTTGTTGTGTCCTGACTGCACTAGTCAAATATTGCATTGCAGGTAACATATATTGTCAGACTGCACTCAATGCAGGCAACATTTCGACCAGGGCAAGTGCAATTTTAGGCTTTATACAGGGGTTAAAAAATCCCATCGCACAATGCCCGGGACAACTCAGTTTTCATTTTGGGCAATCATTTATAAATTTCCTGTATTAAACAAGCCTTCTCCTATTGTGTGTATCAGGGGAATCATTTATTGGAAGTGCAAAATGTAAACGATGTCCACTCTGACGTTCACAAATCAGTTACTATACCAAACATTGTGCACACAATCTTTGTGACATTTCACAGGTCAGTCACCACTGTGTAATGTGTTACTTGTAATAGCTGACAAATTGAATTTGCCTCTGAGAAGAAATTGCAATCATGGATAAATATGTCAACTTAAAACTAAAAGCTATCATCTGCCAAAGGTTGACCATGAAAATCCACCTCAGTCTGCTTACAGGCATGAACATATCCACCATGTTTTTGTGTATGTTCATTTGGGATCTATCAGTTCAACAACACAGATAGTTGGTGGTTATTTACATCAAGATGATGTATAATGATGCAGGTATTTCCATTATGTCCATCAGCAACGACTGTCATATCACAACAGAATAACATCATCCATAGGGGAAGTAAGCAACTGATGCTACAGAGCTCCTGATACTCTCACTTCATCATGACCTAATATATTTGATGGAGCACTGCCATAATTATCCTATATAACCTCGTAAGCCCGCACCTGTATTTCCCTACAAATGTCCATTAACAGGCATAATAAATACAGTATATACATTTCATATATATGCTGAATAATGCATACGATGAAGCTTTTTGTTATTTATACCTGTATATCACATGTATGAGTGAGTATGGTTTTACGCCGTTTTTAGCAACATTGAAGCAATATCATGGTGGGGGAAATGGGCTTCATGCATTGTACCCACGTGGGGAATTGAACCAAGATCTTCAGCATGGCGAGCGAACGCTTTAACCACTAGGCTACCGCACCGTCCCTTTATCACATGTGCAAGTTCAAGCCACAAATAGCACTCAAAGCAGCTAATTAGTACCAAACAGGCATTTTAATCAGCATTATGCATTCTGAACATCTACTTATTTTTGGCACCAAAAGAAATATATGGAAATGAAAGTCCCTAAAGTATGAAAACACACCAATACCTAGAGATTGACTTGCATTTACATGAATGTGTGATGCCTGTCACAACAATAACGTGATCTCATGAACTTAAGGTCACATTTTCACACTAGTGTCAGCATGTTGCAAACAGAGAAGTTTGCTTTTCTTCTTACTTCCATTGAGATGGAAATAGATGAAGTAAACAAAACACAAGTGTTTATTCATTATCAGAGATATTTCAACCTTGCACTCAAAGCATTTACTAAACTGATGTAAACTCCAGTTTTAACCATGATAAAAATATTTTCTCTTCAGTCACAGGCCTCATTATTGGTGAATGGCTAGGATGGCATGCATCCCTACAGAGCAAAAAACATTACTTAAAAGAAATAACTTTGGAAACTTGTGGTACCCAAATGGGAATTTGTTCTGACATTTGCTGCAGACCTGGAACAGCCTCTGTCACCCCCATGAGACAGCCCTGTGAACCTTCTTGTTCATCTGTTACTGTTAGCTCAACTCTTGAGACGCATGGCCATTCAACCATAAATAATTTCCACATCCTGAACTCAACTCCAAATGGGACACTGACAGTAATATGCTTCCATGATAGGTATGCAGAGGCCAAAAGACATTTTTGAACCTCTGAAGACTGTGTCTTTCTTGGCTACTTTTGACTAGAAAGATTAATCTATGTAAGTTCTGCCTGTGACATGTCTCGTGTGGTTGCAAACCATTCTTGCTGACCGTAAATGAGATTGTGAAATCTGAGAGGAAATGACTGAAAATAGTGTGCTATATGAAACTCTATTTCAAATGGACAATAAATGTGTTGATGAAACAAAAAACAACACCTGTGACAACAAGCGGGACAAGAAAAATACATGTGACATCATATCCTATCCGCACCACTCCATCTAAAAAAAGCACGGGGAAAAAAGAAACAGGGAAACAGAAACGTAAATGATCACACTCATTTTGTATGCTATAAATTCTGATTTAGGAGGGATCAACAACAAAAATGGGCATTTTTGGTAAGCCTAATGTAAATCAAATACAAGAATCAATATTGACTTGGTGATGCTGTATTTTGTACTCACTGTTCCTTTATGCGGAGCAGAAGCTGGCGGAACTACCACTGGTGGAGGCATTTCTTGGGAGGAACTCGTGCCCATACACACGATTGACACGCTATTGAATTAAAGAAAAGAGAAGAACAAATGTTCTGATAGGCGACTCAATTTTTCACAGAGACAGTTTAGCTGCAATACACACATGTAACTTGACACAGAATCCTATCATGAAACTCTCGTTCAATCCTCGACGATGTGCTTGAGAATGAGCGAGAATGAACCTGAAGCTAATAGATCAACAACTACTTACAAATGAAGAAGTTTATTTTTACATCTTCTCTTATGTGTGACTTTAAACTGTTCGTATTGTTCGTATTTATGAAACATATATGTGATTATATTTATTTATTTATCTACGGACAGCAATATGTGATCTTGTCATGTTTTACATTCAAATCGTAATAAATAGTAATAGTTTTTTAAGTAATAGCATCTACATAAACATACGGTCCAACATGGCCGCTCATCGTCGATCAGCAAGAAAATGTCAATAGACTGTATGTTTGATATGCCGAATCTCTGCAACTGAACTCAAACGTATTCACATAATAGGTTATTTCGATTAATATGCACTAAACTAATTTATGAAGAATGACAGATTCATCTGACGAGACAGTTCATGATCAGGTGAGCTTGGCAGGTTTGTCATTTATTTTCAGCCTGCATGAGCTTGGCATTTCAGTCTGCGAGATCGAGTGAGCAAAACATTATTTAGCCTTTAACAGGTATGCAAATGCTTAATAGGGGTCCGGATGTATTGTGTTGATACAGAATTATGAATATGCCTGAATGTATTGCCATGATTGCATCTCCACATATCTTTCCATTGAATTTTTGGGAGTAGCCAGGGATCGTAAAGGATGCCTAACCCTTACCCCAAACCCTATGGATCGTAAAGGGTGGTGGCTGGCTGGTGCAGCGCTCGGTAAACTGTATTCTAGCCGAATTTTTAAGGCAAATCACAGATAAATGTTTAGAATTCATGGTTATATACATGGAAAGAGGATCGCACCTATGATTTTTATAGCCATGTAGTGTTTACATGTATATTGTGTTTGTTTATGTGATTATTTTGACATATGCACTCCTTGCATTGATTTAGCAAGGTTTTATGATCTTTGCTGTGTATTGGACATAGAAATTTGAGGAAGCACCATGGAACCCTCTATTATCAAGGTAGTTTATGTCGTTCCTATCAGGATTACTGACACCTACTGACATTTTGCATTATGTATGTTTTCATTTGGCTGCTGTGTAATGATTTCTGTCACAGATAGTGTGGCACATATTTGCTACTTGTTCAAAACAAGTGATTAATTCTCTATTATTGTGGTATTGCTATTTTCTGACTATGTTGCATGGTACAACTACAAGCAAATGACACTGTCAAACAGATAATAATTTAGACAAGTAAAGAATCTAATTCTAAAGAATGAAAATAAGACTTTCATTATGATTAATATAATAATATCATGTTTTTAACCAAACAAGGTAACAAAAATATAGCAAAACACTTTTTTACCACCTAAATATGTGCCATACCATTTGCTGCCATGTGCAAGGTGCAGTTGCACTACATATCACTTCTTTTGTCGTATGAGAAAGGAATATATTCAGATGACCTTATACTATAGTTGCAAGATGCAAGATGTGGTAGGGGTCACACTACAGTGGAAGCCCTCAAAACCGGCATCCCTCCAATCAGGCATGCTCACAGTATCGACTAGAATTTAGTCCTGGCAAAAGCTAATTAATTTATGATAATTTACATGCCCTTTAATCCGGTATCAGCCAATTCCATACTGCCACACAATAACAACCACCCAGTTCACTGTTTGTACAGTAGTTGATGCTACTGGCACCCGCTATCTTAACTCTCCTGTTGATTAGCTGAAAATGTGTTAACAACACAGTGGATTACAGTTAACTACAGTGGTTAAGCATAAGTAGATGTGAGGTAAACTGGTAAGCGGCACATGTCACTTGGTAAATTAAATTAATTGGCATCTCCCATTTTGTTGGTCACTCACCGCGTCAAGCGGGCGAGATTGGACTCTTCAACAGAAAATTCAGCTGATGAAAGATTTTGATGCAGTCACTCGGCCTACTCAAAAAGATATTGCACTTAAGTACAAACTGGCAGGCAAACAGTTTCAGACATTTTGACATTGAGAATGCATCAAGTGTATGAAACTAAGTTTGAAGAAAACATCAATCTAAAACAAAACGTGTGAATAAAAACAGTAAATTTGACAAAATGACACTGACAATGATTGGTTTTTGACTGCCCGCAGTAAAAACATGCTAATTTTTGGCCCTTTTTTGGCCACATGATTGCCATCAACACGTCATTCAGTGTCATATTTTACAGCACACGGAATATTATTTGTTATGTTCAAACGTGGACTTGAATAGGAAAGTAGAACACAAAGCACTTCTCATCAGTCGACCATTTATTCTCTTGGCCAGAGACCCTGCGTACGAAGCACAGTGATGCTATATGACATCATGTTATAATGTCACTTACAATAACATTGCCACATGGCTATTCACATGTAGCTAGTGCTGTTACACAACATCATTCTCAGGAAAAGTTTGCTAAACTGGCATACTCCTATACCAGCATGTTTTGCCTGTCCCAATGCATGCCGGTTTAGAGGGCTTCCACTGTAGTTTAAAAATGTTCCAGAAGTTACAGCAAAGATGAATACTTTAATATTTCTGTGATTAGACATGACATTCCATTGAAATCTATGACTTACAAGAGCATTACTTTTGTCACAAAATTTGCATATTTAAACAGCTGATGCAGGGTGTGCCATTTCCCTTTTATAAATCTCTTAGGTCTTTTCATATGCCATGATATTAGAGAGCCCACGATAATACAGAGTCCCAGTATACCCCAAAACTAAAATTCTGTTCGTCCCAGTGAACACAGTATGATTTTGTGGGGAAAGAACTCTATCAGTTCATGTGTTTTGATGACATGATATCAGATTTGCTGGTAATTGAAAAACGTATTTTAAGACTTGCTTTTTGCTCAGTAACATGACACAACAGCATTAAATGCCTCCTTTTCAAAGGTTTTCATGAATAAAATGGCAGGTATTGTTCAAAAGCTCTGAACATCAATAATGTCTCTGTAACCTTGTCAAGAGTAATTTCTGAGTTGTAAGAAGCGGTTTCATTGGATAAATATTGGTTTCTAATGACACTTTATTTCCACAGTCTACTATTAAAGGCATCCAGTCATATTACAGTTTCATATGACATATTATTATGAACATGTTTTTAAAAAAATCACCACCTATACATAAAACATGGAATTTAGTGGATGTGTCATCCTTGATTATGAACTGTGACAAGTATTTTAACATTTGACACCATTCACAAGCGTGAAGTTCAAGATGACAAAAGCCGAAATGTCATTTGACTTACATTAAATGATGACAGAAACAAGATAGAAATAATATAAATTTGACAGCTTTACTGTTTTGATTTTATTAATTTGTTTATTCAGTTTGTTTAATTATTTCCTCAAAACACTACCTCGTCTCTGGTGTTTGGGGACTCATAACATTTTGGCCAGTTTTCTGGCCTTTTGTGTTGCTTGGGTTAAATCATTTTCTTGTATTATTTTCACAATGAAAATCATACATATTTTTAGATGGTGCACAATTGCATTTTATTAGGGTCATGCACACAAAATATGCCATAATTAAAAAATCAATTTTCTGATAACCTCTGTCATTAAATATTTCTTGGGCACTTTTTCTTTAAAAGTGATGAGGGCGGTAGGACTTCTTTTTTTAATTTTTGATTGAAAAAAGTTATTTGGGAGGAATACTTTTTTTTCTCTTAGAAATACAGCTTCGGCAGTTTAGCAAGTGTTAATGAGTTGTAGATTCATTCACAGACATTCTTACAGATGCTCATTCTTATAGTGGACAAATTGATTAGGATGCAACCAAGTCAAAATTATTTTTTCTAATGGCAATAGAAAAATTGTTTTGCACCAAAAAAAGTGACGTGCAGACGCCTGAGAAACATTTCACTTTTTTCGTTCAGCCTTACATTTTAACAATGATACTGAAATGTTGTCAAATAAAAACAATCAGTTTTGGAAACCCCCAACTAATAGTGCTATTATCATATTGCAAAACCCACAACGCTTCTGATGAGTCATCAAGGTGCAACGTCCTGCGCACGGTGAAAAGGGTGAGCACCTGACCGGTAAAATTTACAGGTGAACAGTATGAAATAATAGCCATTTACAGCTGTAAAAAAAATGCCAAGTTTAGATTTGAGTATGTGAATAAGAATGCTGAGATCCACCAATGAAGATCACCAATGAAGATCAGAATTGATCTTCAGTAACTTATGGTCGTCATAAGAGGCGACTCACAGGATCAGGTGGTCAGGTTTGCTGACTTGGTTGACACATGTCACATAATCTCAGTTGCACAGATTGATGCTCATGCTGTTGATTGCTGAATTGTCTGGTCCAGATTCAATGATTTACAGACCATGGCCATGCAGCATTGTTGAGTGTGGCGTTAAACAACAAAGCAAACAATTCTACTCCCTGACAACTGCTGAGAGTGGCATTAAATAATCAGCTTTCAGGTAGTGAAAATGCAAAACTCAGAACAATTTTTTCTGGTGAATTACTTTGGATAGATCAAGTGACCTTTCACTTCAACACTCAGGAGTAGGATACTTAAAGTGAAAGTTCAGATACTTTGTCTTAAAGTAGAAGTGAAATGACCTTATGTTGGAGTAAGTTAATGATGCAGTTCATCACAGAGGTGTAAGTCATTCTTCTCACAATACTTACACAGGGCCTCAGGTGTATCAACAAGCAGAGGCAAAAGGACTTTTCTCATTACAAGGGAGACCGCGTTAGATTCAACACTGAATCCCTCTCACTAGCTGTGATATTTCAGCCAAATTACTGAAAGTGACATAAACCTCACTGACTGTAGAAGACTCTCTTTGATTCAGTTGTCACTCTGGCAGTACAGAGGCAGTGTTTCTTTTTTTTTTTGTCATGGTTTGTGTGATATTTATTTACTGACAACAGTTACCATCAAGTCTCCCATGTCTACCATACTAGTGATGATGTTGATGCCTCTCGATTCAAGAAAACGTTCTGTATCGGTAACCATGGTAACATGAAGTTACATACAGTATTATTATTCACAATGAAACTGTTTATGGCAATACAGTCCACCAGTTGTTAGTGTTAAACGAGTTTAAACTAGCTAATATTCTTAGTGTGTAAGCCAGCTTATTACCTGCCCTGGGTGCATGACACCTATTGTGTAGTTTGAGAGGGGACGTTCCATGTGTACTGCAACGTTTCCTGACAACTTGCAAATCTTTGTGTTCCATATACAGTTTATACATGATCATGCCTGGATTGTCAGCATTCAACATAAAGGTACATCTTAGCAGTTATCAGTTGTTTATTCTTAGAAAAAATTACATGTAAGGTTTCACTATATTTTTGTTCAAGCATTCCAGGGTTTCATAACAAGCATTATCATGCATATTTGATGTAGTTTCATCCCAAATGCTTCTAATCCTCTTTCCATTGATTCATGAAATTTTCTTCAGCACTGGTTGGTTCAGAACATCCTATGGACTACAGCTATGATAAGAGACATTTCATGTATTTCACTTCTGCCATTATTATACGTGACATCTGCGGCAAGCATAGCCCAGAATATCAGACTTTCAGCTTGTCCACATAAATTACTGAATAGAGTTTGATCCATGATGAAGTTTTGCCTTCTTAATGTTTTCAGTATGCATGTATCATTGTTAACAAAGGTCCTATTTCCACAGAAGCAAGATAAACATATCTGTGATGGAAACACTGTCATAATTTTCAGTTTGATAGCCTTAGAAATGCAAGATATTGCAAATACCACCAATCAGTACATGCTTGTAATAAATGTCCCTTTCTGTAATAGGAATAAGAGGTAAGGCAAGAATGGAGAGATTTTGTCTTTTAAACCCTTTGCTTTGTATTTTGACATGTTAATCCCTTATCGTTGGTTCCTAGTGTGTGACTTTGTATGGTTCAACTATACATTAAATCAAATATGGGGTGAAATATCCCTCACAACTTTCAAGCCGACAAGATCGTGATGAGAGAATATCAGACTTTGCTGTATCCATCCACACAATACCTTTATTGTGTTCGCTATACACTCTTTCCTTTCCTGGATGGCAGTGAATTAACAATCAGCACTTTCTGTAACCAGTAACTTGGTTGGTTTGAAGTAAGTCCAACTTGATGGAAAATATATATCAAAACCTTAAAAATAATCTGCCTTGTCTTTGAGATAAGTCTAAATGGCACTTAAATGTTAATAAAAGATGTATAAAGCTGGTGTTTAATCTGACTTGGCCTGTGTTTCAGGACTTGTTTGTGGGCAGTGCACTAGCTATTGGTGGCAACCTGTTGATCAGCATCTCACTCAATCTACAGGTAAGTCACAGTAAACGTGCCATGTACAACACAGTATACAATGCTATGTACAATGCTGTATACCTGTAATCAAGGGTGGATAGATATTTGTATATACCTACTGATATATCAATGTGCACATAGTGCACAAAGTTTGGGGTTGAGAGTTATAGTGTATATTCATCAAATGAACTGGCATTTCAGAAATTTACCCACAATCGCAACCAAGCTCGAGAGGAATCGATCCACTACACCAAGGACCCATTATGGTGGCTTGGACTGATCTTGATGGGGCTGGGTGAGGTGGGCAACTTCACCGCCTATGGCTTTGCTCCTGCCTCGCTTGTAGCCCCACTTGGAACAACAACAGTTGTTGGTAAGTCACACACAACACGCAGGCTAATAGCACTGGTGCAGCCATCCTGCCTAGCCCAAAACAACACCTATTTCTGGATGCTTCAATTAGAAGTTGAAAGATCCTACTGTCATGTCCTTTGTTGACTGCTCAATCTGTACTCATTCACCCCAAGATCTTACGGTACACCATCATTGTCTTTTAATTCTTCAGTCAAGCTAAAACACCTTCATCATGTTCATTGCTTAACATGAAGTTCTCTTTTTCAGCCAACCTCTTTCTAGCAGCTGTTTTCTTGAAAGAAAAAATCCGACCTGAACATTTGTTTGGTGAGTGAATAATTTCAGTGCTTGATGTTCCCTCCTCAAAGAGACAGGGCAGAATTCAGGGCTAAATGACAGTGTAATTTCCATGTGTATCCTGTTGTACCCTCTGCCTGTGTTTCTGCACTGAATGAATATGGGCATCTTTTATATGGTCTGTTGTTATACTGATGTGTAGAGGTCAACCAACAAGTGCCCTGTCACACTCATTGTGTGCTAGGATATGTCGAGAATCTCACATGGTTTTCTTTTGATATCAGTTGGATATGGATAGAATTATCATTAAAACAACCACACATTATCAGAAATGAGCGGGCCACTGTTTCTTAATAATGCAAAATGCTTGATGATGGGCTATTATCAAGCCCTGTGTTAGGTGAAGTCTCAAAACATCATCTGTTTTGTTCTGTGATGTGTCTATATTTGCAAATAGTATTTCAGTGACCTCTGTCATTTGTTGTTAGCAGTAAATGCTTCTAAACTGATGCCATTGTTTTTATTCCTGTTTTGGTAAAAATTCTATTTATTCTATTCTGTAGACCAGTAGGCATGCTATTCTGGGGATATTTTGGGAGTGAGAATGTTAATTTACACCAATATGAAATTTCTACTAAGTTCCCTGTGCACTATGAAATTTGGTATGGTATATTTTAAAGCTGTAGCTAATTTACAAAATTTGGATGTATTCTTTTAGTGTCAGTCTGCTCATGTCCCCATATTTCACATCCATACATCAATGTTGGTACTACTAATCTATCAAATGCAAAAAGAATCAGGTCTACTGAAAATTTAACATTTCTAGCACATTTTAGTAGTACTATTTATGCTTTCATACCGAGGTCAGCCATATGTTTAACAGCAGAATTCATATGACTATTTGTGCAATAAAGTTTCTGTGTATTTGTAAGTGTCTACATATTCTATCTCATCATATAGTGCAAATGATTTCTTATAACTTGCTGCAGATCCGGAACCAAGAACAATTATCTGAATCTTAATATTTACTTGAAGTGTCCATGTGAGGATGTATGCTACAGATGTATTCAGTGTATGTTGTAAATCATCACGAGTTGCAGCTAGGAGAATTGTATCATCTGCATAAAGTAGGAATAGACAATAGACTCATTATTTGATTCTAATTTAACACCAGCACATGCTTGTTCTTCCGGGTGGGACTCTAGGTCATTTAGAAATAAAGAAAAAGAAATTTTCTCTGTGCAAAATCTCCTGTGGAACACAGTTTTCGGTGATAAATATCCCTATTGTTAGTTAAAACAAGACACATGGGACAGCACTTGTAGTCACATGAGACAAGATGAAAGTGGAATTATCTGACTAAAAATTACTTCCCTTTTCGCTAAAATCTCCAAGAAAGTGGAACCAAGGGAGTGAAAAATATTGAATGCCTTAAAAATAGTTCAATGTGTGATATATGTTGTACTCAGTAGCTCAAACAGTGAAGTTTTTTAAATGGTTAGGGAAAGCCATTACTTAGTATGTTGTGTGGATGTTACAAGATGTGAGTACTCTATGCTTAGGAAAGGTGTTAGCATGCCTGATTACACAATGCCATTTAATAAATGGTCAAATGCAACAAACGTCATATTTGGGATTTCACTTTCTCAGTAAAGTACAAATTCAAGTACTTTTTCGGTTGAGTCCCATCCGGGATTCAAACGCGCACCCACAGAGTCAGACACCTAATCGTCAGCACACAAAGTCAGCCGTCTAGCCCACTCAGCCACTGCGACTTAGCATCTTCCTATTAGATACGATCCTCTGGATCCATAATGAGGAAACCTATGCATTTCCTCAGATCCATGAGTACAAGTGGAAACAAGTGGATGTCTTTTTTGTGTTGCGGTTTTTTTTTTATGTGTTTCTAGAGGATTAGAGAGTACATCACAGTGCCATGTTACATTGTGATTCCATCTTTCCCCTTGTTTTAGGATGTGCTCTGGCCGTAATTGGAGCATTTCTACTGGTGACATTCTCCTCTCGGGTAAGTCTGATCAGCATGATGTGAAGAAATACATCACAGAGTCAATGCTTCTTTATTATTCAAAGTCTCCTGAATCACTAGAATGCTGGAATCTGAATTTAGTCAAATATTTTTTGCATACTTAATGTACCTAAATATTAAACAAGTATGATTTACATAATACACCCAGAAAAGCATTGGTTCAACTATGTTTACAGAGAAAGTGTCATTTGTTTTCCAGAAGGAGAGGGTTTTGAATGGAGATGAAATAGTGGCCGCCCTGACGCAAGTAGCATTCATAGTTTATATAGTGAGTATCTCAGCAGAGGAGCATAGGTGTTCAGTCTTACTACAATGGAGTGGGGACAGTTGTAATGCTGATATGCTTCCATTCATCATCTGTTTGAAAAAATGAAATGTATGTACATACTCACAAGTTTTGAACTTTGAGTCTTGTTTGGTGATGATTTTTAGTTTGTGAAATAACTGTCAAAATACAGTCTTGAAGGATTTCATGTGATAGCGATTTAGCCAAAGGGATCTTGGGGTCTCCGATGTTTGCTGTTTGATCTAGGTACCTCCTTAGTCTCATCTCCAAGACTAGATCAAATGATCTGATCACGGTTGACAAGTGTTGACGTACCAGTACTTGTTGTGTGTCATGCAGGTCATTGAGCTGGTGGGAATCATCGTCCTATTTGTCCTGCTGTACAAGCTGCAGATGAAGCTGGTTGTCATCTACCTTCTCATCACCTCCATCACAGGTTAGCAAATACTATATGTACTGCATACCAGTAGGCATGTACTGAAGACCAGATGGAATATACTGTATACCAGTAGGCATATACTTTAGACCAGTAGGCATGAATTGTATACCAGTAGGCAGTAGGGATGTAGACCAGTAGGCATATACTGTAGACCAATGGGCATATACAGTTGTACAGTAGGCATATACTGTAGACCAGTGGGCATGTACTGTAGACTGGTGAGCATGTATGACAGACCAGTAGGCATATACTGTAGACCAGTAGGCATGTATTGTAGGCAGTAGGCATGTAAACCAGTAGGCATATACTGAAGACCAGATGGAATATACTGTATACCAGTAGGCATGTACTGAATACCAGTAAGCATGTACTATATACCAGTAGGCATATTGTACACCAGTAAGCATGCACTGTAGACCAGTAGGCATGTGTTGTAGACCAGTAGGCTGTATGTTGTGTCATGGGATTGGTGATGAACATGCTGTTCCTCATTGTAGCCTCCTTCACTGTCATCTCAGCCAAGGCAGTGTCCAGCATGTTGAATCTGTCATTTGCCGGAGCATCACAGTTTGCGCACCCCATCCTCTACATCATGCTGATTGTGATGATAGCCACTGCTGTAATACAAGTCAAGTAAGTCTCACCTTTGTCATGCTGATAAAGTCAAGTAAGTCTCACCATTGTCATGCTGATAAAGTCAAGTAAGTCTCACCTTTGTCATGCTGATAAAGTCAAGTAAGTCTCACCTTTGTCATGCTGATAAAGTCAAGTAAGTCTCACCATTGTCATGCTGATAAAGTCAAGTAAGTCTCACCTTTGTCATGCTGATAAAGTCAAGTAAGTCTCACCTTTGTTATGCTGATAAAGTCAAGTAAGTCTCACCATTGTCATGCTGATAAAGTCAAGTAAGTCTCACCTTTGTCATGCTGATAAAGTCAAGTAAGTCTCACCTTTGTTATGCTGATAAAGTCAAGTTAGTCTCACCTTTGTTATGCTGATAAAGTCAAGTAAGTTTCACCTTTGTTATGCTGATAAAGTCAAGTAAGTCTCACCTTTGTTATGCTGATAAAGTCAAGTAAGTCTCACCATTGTCATGCTGATAAAGTCAAGTAAGTCTCACCTTTGTCATGCTGATAAAGTCAAGTAAGTCTCACCTTTGTTATGCTGATAAAGTCAAGTTAGTCTCACCTTTTTTATGCTGATAAAGTCAAGTAAGTCTCACCATTGTCAAGCTGGTCAAGTTAAAGGGGCACTGATGCGGAGCAATTTCCTAGGACTGGTTTAAACTTATGTTATTGTTTTTCTCCTGTGAGTACCCGGATGGTATCCCAGAATTCGTGACTGGTTTGTGATCTCTGCTACACAGTCCGTATGCACAATTGAGAGTTTAATCATAGACAGATCAACTAAGGTGGAGACATTTTTACTTCATTACAAATGTATTATGAAAACAAATGAAACACTTTGAAGATTAATCATCTGCCAGTGGTAGAAATGGTAAAAACTATTAGGACGGAAAAATAATGAAGCCAATGTATGTCTCTATATTTTGTCTCATAACCCTAATTAGTTTATTGTCATGTTTATATGATTTTGAAAATTAATAAAAGAACACACGGTCAGCTATACTTATAGTAAATTTCTAACATGACTGTAAGATTTAAACGTTGTATAGACCGCCAGTTTGGATCCTATTTCACACACATACACGATCTAGTTTGTGTTTTCTGTCATATAGATTCTGCTGAATGCTACAACAAATAAATTAAAACAAAATACAAATAATGAATGTAAAACAGACTAATTTTATAGCAACAATGTCAAGCTACTACCTTGTTCAGGAATGTATCTGTCAATATCCAGATGAAAGAATGATAGTCCATTCATCTGCAGCTGGTAAATAATCCTGCTCTGTGTCGTGTTTCTTACAACAGCCTAATTTGCAAAACAGTAACACATCGTTTCACACCTTTCACATTGGTGAAAACCTGATAAACTTCTCATTGGTCACCCAAGATAGCACACCTGACAACTAATTGTATGATGTCCGCCATTCTAAGTAATTTAGTTAATCAATAATGAGCAACCAATCAACGCAATGGTGGTTAATTCTTTGAAGGGAGGATGTTTTTACACTCACACTTTACGACAGGGTGTAATCAGTATAGATTAGTACATGAACACACACTGCCTTTTGACAAATCCGCTGTAGAAGATAAAAGCAACTAATCAATCAGTGTGTTATCGGTTAATCCTTTGATCGATGTTTGTTTTTGTAACTCAGCTGATAGACCCTCTTGCATCACTTACACATATTACATAATGTACAAAACATTTGCCAGTACAGACCTTAATTTATAATATTGAGTATTTACTCCAGACAGGAGAAATGGCCAAATGGGAACCTTTGTTGAGTAACCGAAGTGGTGTTACCAGTAATTGTACCTGTTATAAATTCATTAACTGACCATCAAGCGAATGATGACAAATAACACATGTAGGTTTACACCATCAAATGCGAGTTACAGCAAGTAAGATGTAATCTCGGTGTCGCATGCGGCCTTAAAACACTTATGGGCCAAAACTGTTTCGGGGATACCAACGGAACTTCGTTACATAAGAAATACACACAGGCATTTGCTGTGGACTTGGTTAAATAGGTGTAATCAGTTTTTTATACGTAAGAAAATTTTCAGATTTCTCAACCAATGACAATGTCATTGTTTTTAGTTTATGAATTGAAATAGATCAACTGTGTGTTTTTATTATCATAGATAATAAACCAGGATAGCTACCATAGCTACCAAAATTTATGTATGATATTTGCTATCACAGCTGGGCCAACACTCAAAACTACCTGAATATAAAGCTTTGCAATCTTTCAGACTGAAACAAATGGCTTGCTACATGCCTGTAGACGTCATATTTTCACATAACATGATTAAATACTAGTATTGAGGTAAAAAACACAGAAATAGGACCAAATTGGATCAGTCACTATACCGTCCAAGCACCCAAAAGAAACTACACTGCAGGGATATTTTCTTACTTTGTTATTTTTAAATAATGGCATATGATGGGCATCCGGCCTCCTGACTGTTTAGGTGAATAAATTCTGCTAATATGGACCGGAGCCCAGTCCCTTTGTCTGTCACAGCTGAGGGAGGGGGCGCTGACCAATTTGTAGTTTGGTTTCGCAATTAGACAGTTGGCGAGAAACATTCACTCCACATCAGTGCCCCTTTAAGTAAGTCTCACCTTTGTCATGCTGATCAAGCTACATAAGCTTCACCTTTGTCATGCTGATCAAGCTATGTAAGCCTCACCTTTGTCATGCTGATCAAGCTATGTAAGCCTCACCTTTGTCATGCTGATCAAGCTATGTAAGCCTCACCTTTACCATGCTGATCAAGTCATGTAAGCCTCACCCTTGTCATGCTGATCAAGCTACATAAGCCTCACCTTCATCCTGCTGATCAAGCTACATAAGCCTCACCCTTGTCATGCTGATCAAGCTACATAAGCCTCACCCTTGTCATGCTGATCAAGTCTATGTAAGCCTCACCTTTATCATGCTGATCAAGCTACATAAGCCTCACCCTTGTCATGCTGATCAAGCTACATAAGCCTCACCCTTGTCATGCTGATCAAGCTACATAAGCCTCACCCTTGTCATGCTGATCAAGCTACATAAGCCTCACCCTTGTCATGCTGATCAAGCTATGTAAGCCTCACCTTTATCATGCTGATCAAGCTATGTAAGCCCCACCTTTGTCATGCTGATCAAGCTATGTAAGCCTCACCTTTATCATGCTGATCAAGCTATGTAAGCCTCACCTTTACCATGCTGATCAAGTCATGTAAGCCTCACCCTTGTCATGCTGATCAAGCTACATAAGCCTCACCCTTGTTATGCTGATCAAGCTACATAAGCCTCACCCTTGTCATGCTGATCAAGCTACATAAGCCTCACCTTTGTCATGCTGATCAAGCTATGTAAGCCTCACCTTTATCATGCTGATCAAGCTATGTAAGCCCCACCTTTGTCATGCTGATCAAGCTATGTAAGCCTCACCTTTATCATGCTGATCAAGCTATGTAAGCCTCACCTTTACCATGCTGATCAAGTCATGTAAGCCTCACCCTTGTCATGCTGATCAAGCTACATAAGCCTCACCTTTATCCTGCTGATCAAGCTACATAAGCCTCACCCTTGTCATGCTGATCAAGCTACATAAGCCTCACCCTTGTCATGCTGATCAAGTCTATGTAAGCCTCACCTTTATCATGCTGATCAAGCTACATAAGCCTCACCCTTGTCATGCTGATCAAGCTACATAAGCCTCACCCTTGTCATGCTGATCAAGCTACATAAGCCTCACCCTTGTCATGCTGATCAAGTCTATGTAAGCCTCACCTTTATCATGCTGATCAAGCTACATAAGCCTCACCCTTGTCATGCTGATCAAGCTACATAAGCCTCACCCTTGTCATGCTGATCAAGCTACATAAGCCTCACCCTTGTCATGCTGATCAAGCTACATAAGCCTCACCCTTGTCATGCTGATCAAGCTACATAAGCCTCACCCTTGTCATGCTGATCAAGCTACATAAGCCCCACCCTTGTCATGCTGATCAAGCTACATAAGCCTCACCCTTGTCATGCTGATCAAGCTACATAAGCCCCACCCTTGTCATGCTGATCAAGCTACATAAGCCTCACCCTTGTCATGCTGATCAAGCTACATAAGCCTCACCCTTGTCATGCTGATCAAGCTACATAAGCCTCACCCTTGTCATGCTGATCAAGCTACATAAGCCCCACCCTTGTCATGCTGATCAAGCTACATAAGCCCCACCCTTGTCATGCTGATCAAGCTACATAAGCCTCACTTTGTCATGCTGATCAAGCTATGTAAGCCTCACCTTTGTCATGCTGATCAAGCTATGTAAGCCTCACCTTTACCATGCTGATCAAGTCATGTAAGCCTCACCCTTGTCATGCTGATCAAGCTACATAAGCCTCACCTTTATCCTGCTGATCAAGCTACATAAGCCTCACCCTTGTCATGCTGATCAAGCTACATAAGCCTCACCCTTGTCATGCTGATCAAGTCTATGTAAGCCTCACCTTTATCATGCTGATCAAGCTACATAAGCCTCACCCTTGTCATGCTGATCAAGCTACATAAGCCTCACCCTTGTCATGCTGATCAAGCTACATAAGCCTCACCCTTGTCATGCTGATCAAGCTACATAAGCCTCACCCTTGTCATGCTGATCAAGCTATGTAAGCCTCACCTTTATCATGCTGATCAAGCTATGTAAGCCCCACCTTTGTCATGCTGATCAAGCTATGTAAGCCTCACCTTTATCATGCTGATCAAGCTATGTAAGCCTCACCTTTACCATGCTGATCAAGTCATGTAAGCCTCACCCTTGTCATGCTGATCAAGCTATGTAAGCCTCACCTTTATCATGCTGATCAAGCTATGTAAGCCCCACCTTTGTCATGCTGATCAAGCTATGTAAGCCTCACCTTTATCATGCTGATCAAGCTATGTAAGCCTCACCTTTACCATGCTGATCAAGTCATGTAAGCCTCACCCTTGTCATGCTGATCAAGCTACATAAGCCTCACCCTTGTTATGCTGATCAAGCTACATAAGCCTCACCCTTGTCATGCTGATCAAGCTACATAAGCCTCACCTTTGTCATGCTGATCAAGCTATGTAAGCCTCACCTTTATCATGCTGATCAAGCTATGTAAGCCCCACCTTTGTCATGCTGATCAAGCTATGTAAGCCTCACCTTTATCATGCTGATCAAGCTATGTAAGCCTCACCTTTACCATGCTGATCAAGTCATGTAAGCCTCACCTTTACCATGCTGATCAAGTCATGTAAGCCTCACCCTTGTCATGCTGATCAAGCTACATAAGCCTCACCTTTATCCTGCTGATCAAGCTACTTAAGCCTCACCCTTGTCATGCTGATCAAGCTACATAAGCCTCACCCTTGTCATGCTGATCAAGTCTATGTAAGCCTCACCTTTATCATGCTGATCAAGCTACATAAGCCTCACCCTTGTCATGCTGATCAAGCTACATAAGCCTCACCCTTGTCATGCTGATCAAGCTACATAAGCCTCACCCTTGTCATGCTGATCAAGCTACATAAGCCTCACCCTTGTCATGCTGATCAAGCTACATAAGCCCCACCCTTGTCATGCTGATCAAGCTACATAAGCCCCACCCTTGTCATGCTGATCAAGCTACATAAGCCTCACCCTTGTCATGCTGATCAAGCTACATAAGCCCCACCCTTGTCATGCTGATCAAGCTACATAAGCCCCACCCTTGTCATGCTGATCAAGCTACATAAGCCTCACTTTGTCATGCTGATCAAGCTATGTAAGCCTCACTTTGTCATGCTGATCAAGCTACATAAGCCTCACCCTTGTCATGCTGATCAAGCTATGTAAGCCAAATGTTCTAGGTCATGTTGATCAGGGCCCACTTGTCCCAAACATTCTTAGCACTGTTATTGTAAATTCTATAGATCGTCTTCCACTTAATCATCAAAGCAATTGGACTCTAAGATCATTGTAAGCTGCAGTCAAAACGTTATTAAACTCAGTGTAGTCTGTGAATAAACTTAACAAATGGCTTTCAAGTCAGTACTTCTAAGCAGTTGTATCAATGGTCAGTGTCTACCCAATTCTGCTCTTTGTTGAAACAAAATATCTCCGCATTATCCTAGAATACTAACAGTACAAGTACAACAACATTTCTATTACTATGGTTACAGATACCTAAACCAGGCTATGAAGAACTTTGACTCAACAGTGGTTGTCCCCACTAACTTTGTATTCTTCACAGTCAGTGCCATTGTAGCAGGTATGTTCAATGTTGTGTTGTTTTGTACTATTTTGTAGCCTTTCATTCACAATTCTACTGTCATCAAAGCTGTATACCATGAAGTATTATGAGTGCATTGTCATCTCCTACAGTTTAACTTAAGTCATATTGAGTAGGCATTAACTTTTCAAAGCTGACCCTATTTGCACTTTGCCTTGTTCTTCAACCATGAAGGGTAAAAAGCCCAGAATGAAGTTTCACATCCTCTTGTAACACGTCAGTGGAACCCACCCAGCACCAACTAGAGTTGTAGACATTCACTGAAAGCTCATCACCTGGATGACCACATGACACCAAACTCAAGCATGCTCTCATTACCTACAGGTCCAGGCAACCTGTTTCAAGCAGATTCCTTTTCTTTATAATCTCTACAGAACTAGGTTAGGGGTCATACAATTTACATGATTTGAGTTTATTAAGGTTATAAGGGGTAGTGATATAACACTTATGGGTAGTGATATTAAACTTGTTGGTAGTGATATAACACTTGTGGGTAGTGATGTAGCACTTATATATATATATCACATATTGGTAATGATATAACAGTTATAGGTAGGTTAGTGATATAACACTTATGGGTAGCACTTTTGGTTAGTGATGTAACATTAACAGGTAATGATATAACACTTAAAGGTAGTGATATGACACTTATGGGTAGGGTAGTTATATAACACTTATGGGTTATGAAATAACACTCATATATATCACATATTGGTAATGATATAACACTTATAGGTAGGTTAGTGATATAACACTTATGGGTAGCACGTTTGGTTAGTGATGTACCACTTGCAGGTAATGATATAACACTTATGGATAGGGATATAATACTTATGGGTAGTGATATAACAATTATGGGTGGGGTATTTACGTAACACTTATGGGTAGTGAAATAACACTTATGGCTAGGGATATAACACTTATGGGTGGGGATATAACACTTATGGGTTGTGAAAACACATGTAAGTAGTGATATCATACTTTCAGGTAGGGTAGTGTTATGACACATATAAGTAGTGATGTAACACTTATAGGTAAGGACATAATGCATATAGGTAATGATATAACACTTATGGATAGGGATATGACACTTATGCTAGTGATGTAACACTTCTAGGTAGTGATATGAAATAGGTAATGACATGCTGTGATGAGAAGATTGATATTGACTGGCTGCTTGGTAAGTAATCATGTTACCCCAGCGTACAAGACATGGTTTACAAGCAATGATGTCAACACACTCTTTATTTGGCTCTTTAGCCTCTTTATTTGGCTATCTAAACTCTAAAAGTGCTTTATGGTTCAGCTTCTTTATTATACAAGGTCACAACATATAATAAAGAAGTTGAACCATAAAGCACTTTTAGTTTGATTCCTCCAACTTCTAAATGCCTTTGAAACAACTTATCTAAACTCTGTCTACTTTTTTTCAGGAATTGTTTTTTATAAAGAATTCTGGGGAATGAATGCCTTGGAAATCTGCATGTTTTTATTTGGGTAAGTTCATCTCTGGATTGCCTCCCTCCATGCACATATACAGGCATCTGTGGTATCAGAATTTGTTAGCTATATTTGCTTACCATGATTCCAAGTCTCAAAGTTTTCAAAACAATAAAAGTATTAGTACTCATATGTTTGGGTTTTTTCCCTAAGGAATGTATACAGGAATGATCTGTCTTTTTGTTACAGATGCATACTGTGTTTTATTGGAGTATACTTCATCACAGTGAAGCGTCCAGAACCTGACACGGACAAAGCTCAAGCCCCACCTTCCCAAATTGCACCAGAACTTTTCCCCTGTGAGTGGATGTACTGACATTAGATCATTGCATATGGAGCATTAGGTCTTGTGTTAGTATGTGTGGAGTGATAGATCTTGTGTGATTAGTCAATTACATATGAGGCCCATTTGAAGGGATTATCAAACAATAGTTACGGAGTACAAGCCTTAGAATACAACCTTTATTTCATCATGGTGTGCAGTTTGCCTAACAGTTGGTGAGGAAGTTAACTGTGATGAGGGTTTCTTCGAATTATATACAGTAATAACTATGTACTGCGTGGTTAAATGATTCACTGAATCAAGTCCATGAAAGTTCACTTCTTATGTTTCAGCATGGCTGCTGGCAAGTGTGAACGTGGGTCAGGTCCAGCCAACAGGTGTCGCCACTCACGGACCCAGCATGGACCAGGACTGCACACCTATTCTTACAGCCAAGGATGGTGAAGTGTCCAGCTCCCAAGAGTCCCTGGTCGGACATGAAAACTCAGCCATTTCTGTTGACACTCAGGACAACAAGAACTATGGTGCCACAGAGAACAACAACAACAACAACAACAATGATAACAACAACAACTGATGAGCAGAGTAGATGTTGAAATTGAAGAACCCAAACATTCAGCCATACATTAGAAATTGTTCACTTCCAAATATTGCCAAAATGGTGCACATGAAAGTTATTTATTTGTTATTAAGAGTAGATTTATCAACATGTCATTGATATGTCATTGCTGATCATATTGAATTGATAGCAGCTGCTTGTTTGCCTGTTATTGTGTCATTCTCACATAAGTGCTCATATGTGTCTGTCTAGAACACAGGCAAATACTTTCATCCAGTGGGGGGTTACTACTGTGGTCAGATGGAGAACATTTATATGTATATACTGTGAAGGCTCGGAACTCTCCTGCTTCATGATACATTTGGGGCGGTGGGGTAGCCTTGTGGTTAAAGCATCGTACCAAAGGCATGGGTTCGATTCCCCTCTTGGGTACCATTTGTAAACCCTGCTGTGATTTTGCTGGAAGATTGCTAAAAGCAGAGTAAGACCATACTCACTCACTAATTCACTCATGATACGTGTAATTTTTAACTTACCTTAACATAGGGCTTATGCATATTACCTCAAGCATCGCTTAAAAGAGATCAGACAGCTGTGATACTCCATTCTACCGAATGGCCACCTCATGTATCGATGAGTGTTTAGGAATGGAAGTGACGCGATCTCCCTATCTGCGCCTGCGTGGAGAAAAACTTCACTTTTACTTCAAGCATCTTACCTGTCGGATGTGATTTTTGTTTGAATACACTATTTTGCTACTTGCTTTATATTAAAGTTTTTTGCTCTGGTAGGTATGGGTTTTTTCTACCTTTTCCCTTATTGGTGGTGAAGATTAATTATTAATAAATTAATAATTTAACTTCACTTACCTGGCTACCTCATGTTTTTTAACTCACTGCGATATCTACCAGTTTCCATGTTGTTTGTCCATTTTTTCTCGCACATGTTGGTAATGCTGGACCCCAGTCTTTTGATGATCGATGCCAAAATTGCTCATCTCTCCATATTCAGGAATTCAAGGCCTATCTGTCAGCAAAAAGGAAACGATTCACTCAGAGGAAAAGGAAAATGTCTTCCCTGCTTCAGCTCCGGGATCACAGTCATCGCTCACAACCACCCATCACCATCAGCGACTCTGTTGATGCTTCCTCTACCTCCTACGGACTCGACGCCTTTACACAGCGCTCTTCGGATTCTTTCGTCGATCTCTCCCATCCAGACGCTCTCTCTCACCCAGAGGTGCAGAAGCTTTTGAGAACTCTTTTGCAACCGACGCTGATGCCTGTGGCTGCACCCTTGGACACTATATTTTCTATAGCAGCACCACCAACGCCATCGTCACCTCCATCCACTGATCCATTGTCAGTGCCTACACCTATACCGGCACCTATGGGGTCTTACAGAATTCCCAAGTGCACGCCTACTGCTATACTCTCTAGGGAAAAGATGTTACAACAACAACTTATGGAAGAGCATGCTAGATCGTCGGACAACGATAGGCATTCCAGATCGCCGGCTTACTCCAAACACGTGCGCCGTTCTTGCTCCCGTCATCTTGCCATTTGCTGCGGCATCTCAGATCACACTCCCCTGACGCTCATCGTGGTTCTGGTGCGGAGCCTCAGATGTTGACTTCTGCTGGTGGCCATCAGCGTCAGAGTCTTACAGGATCATGGGAAGACATGGAGGAAAGGTTCTTCTCACCTGATTACAACGAGGAAGCACCTGAGGATTCGTATGACGGGGGCACCTACCTGCCTCCATCTGCGGTGTATGATTGGATTGACGACAGGCTCCTGGATTGTCCCTCTCTGTCTCCTGGCACGGATGATCAGACAGCTATTCGCTTTTCACCAGAATTACTGATTCCTCCACTTCAGATGGTGGCGGCCACAATTGCTTCTCTTGATGCAGACGTTGCCAAGCTATCTCTCTCTTCCACAATCAAGGCACCGAAGCCTGAGAAGGGTGTCTATAAGATTCACAGCTTGGATTTCTTGGATAACGGGACAGCTCAGGATGAATCGCTTTAACGCCTGGCTAGTTCTCCACAAAATTCATACAGAGTCCAGGACTCCAAGATGTTGGCCATTAACTTGGAGTTAAAGCGTATGCTTAAACCCATCTCAGCTTTAGCTTTGGCTACGTCAGCAGCCACCTGGGACCTCACTGAAGGCAACTCTTGTACGCCTCTAGACGCTGTTCCAGTGGCAGGGGAAAGTATTATACGACTTGTTGGCACACCTGAGAGCGGCGCTATGACTACCTCAGTTCGGCGTTCAGGCTTCCTAGACCCCTGTACGTGTGCCTCTGACAACAACGCCCCAGTCATGCATATACTCGCCATCCCAAAGTGTGCTCTTAGCCGACAGCATTCAGACCCTATTACACAAGAATGGTTCTACTCACCCATCTTCCTCATGCCCAAGAAGGATTCTGGGAAAATGAGAATGATTCACAACATGGCAACATTCAACAAGCTGTACCTTCAGGACCCGTCGCACTTCCACATGGTCTCTTTGGGACAACTTCATGCTAAGCATGGCCCCAGGTCTTGGCTAGCCAGTCTAGACCTGCAGGATGCCTGTCTACATGTTCCAATTTACCAGCCGCACAGGAACTTCCTGAGCTTTGTATTCAACAACCGTCACTACCAATGGAAGGTACTCCCGTTTGGCATTTCTACAGCCCCATGGCTATTCACCAGTATCATGATGCCCATCACCCGGTTTCTCCATCCCCGGAATATAGATTTCATAGAGGACTGTCTCCTCAATCATCTCGATCCTCAGTGGCTACGCAAACAGTTGGCATTTGCCACTCGTTCCTCGAGCAGCTGGGGTGGATTGTCAACAGTGAGAAATCCCATCTGGAACCATCCCACGAGTTGACTTTCATCGGAGGCCTGTTCATGACACACTCCAACCTTGTCAGAATCCCACTGGCTCAATGGGAAAAGGTAGCTGCTTTTGCCTATCGCAGGCTTTCTCAGCCAGTGACCCTCAGGGAGTGACAGTCTCTGCTAGGCCTTCTCACATCCACTCAGGACCTGACGCTAAGGGGTCGTCTGATGCTTTGACCGTTGCAGCGCTTTCTCCTCCCACACATACAGGCAGACAAAAACGTGTCAAGATCCCTCTACCGGACCATCTTCACCAGTATCTTCAATGACATTTGTGTTGGCGTCTCCTTGACAGACTCGAAACACGGCCACAAACTTTTTGTCGACGCCTCCCTTCAAGGTTGGGGCGCTCACCTCAACAGTCAGACGGGGACCCGCTATCGCTACCAGATTGGCCACAGCTACTATGTCATCCGCATCCTCTTGTTCCAGTTACCCGTTTCTCGAAGCTTCAGCTAGTTTCCTCGATCTTGATTTTCTTCAGACACGTTTGGTTCCCTTTGGTTGGTCTCCCGAAGCCACCATCCTGTCTGTCGAATTTATATGCACAAGCCCTATGGTAAGGTAAGTTGAAAATATTTTAGATATTTAAATACTTACCTTACCACAGTTAAGTTATGTCCACCCAACGCTGGATGTTTTCCTCCCCACTCTGGACTTCTTTGGACTTATTTCTTTTCAATAAAAGTGAAGTTTTAGGATTCTAAGCCCATGCGCAGATAGGGAGGTCGCGTCACTTCCGTTCCTATACACTCGCCGATACATGAGGTGGCCATTCTGTAGAATGGCATATCTACGACTGTCTGATCTCTTTTAAGCGATGCTTGAGGTAATATGCATAAGCCCTATGTTAAGGTAGGTATTTAAATATCTAAAATATTTAGATTTTAATAACATTCCAGCTTGACATGCTTTATACAAGAAACACTTTGAATGTGAATGTTGGAGATTTCTTAGCCTGCCCAGTACTTTCAGTTGAACTGAAGTATTCGCCTGTCCTCTAAGATACAAAGAGAACTTGTGGAAGTACTTTGTAGGGATATAAATGTTCTGTTTTGTGCAAAAAAGGGGTTTGTTATGCTGTTTGCTGTCATGACATATCCCCACTAAGTACTGACAGTTTTTTCCTATGTTACATATCACTTGATGTCAGTGCTATCATTATTCTCTTTATACTGGCAGAGTACTTCAAAGATATGTGGGCTGCTTGTTGCAAAGTTGTTGATGTAAATGTGGACAAGGGATATAGACAGAGTAGTAACATATAATCATGATTCATAAAGTTAAAGGTATTATCTGTGACGAGATATTTTATACAGAAAGATGAAGATGAATTTGTTGTTTCCTCCCTAATTATTCCAGTACTTCTTTACACTCACAATCATGTGGTGAAATCCTACCACTCATACACGAACTGGTAGCTCAGTCAGCTACCTGATTATCAGCTCTGAGGACCAGATGAGAGTTTGAGTGTTTCGTTACACAGATCAAAGAAGAAAGAGCTACACTGTGTTTTAATCATGAATGCAAAGTCTCAGATAAATCATTTCACATGGTTCCTCTTGGTTTCATTTGATGGAGTGTTCCACTGCTGCTACAGTTCTCTCATCCACATTGCATGTGTTTGTTTCATGTTGCTTGTTATGATGTAGTATTTAGCATTCAATTAGATGTTGAATTGCTGATCAAGTGCAATCTGTATGTTCAGTTCTGTCCATTGTAGAGTTTTTGCATTTACACAATATTTTCCAGTATATATATATAGATATAAATATATATATTAGTTTTTAAAGCATAATCATTCCTTGTATCATCACTGTCTGACTGCAGAATATGAATGTGATATTTTCTGTTTGTGGAATGGTCTGCTATATTTAATGGTGTAATGCTCTTTCAGCCAACTGATCTTGACCATGGTTTGTAGACATTTGTTCCTTAAATCACACATTAGAAATCAAGCAAAAACAACTATTTTTCAATATACCTCACAGGTCATCTTGTGGCACTGGTTCACTAGTAAATCAGTAAACCTAGTAAACCTTTCAATTTCAGACAGTGCCATGAACTACTTTCTGATGGTTACTTTTCAGTGTCATAATTTACAGAAGGGTCTCTAAATTTGAATTTCTGAACTCTTATACTGCCAGTATTCCATCCTTCATATTGCCGGAAATGTGTTTTAGTATATTTCTCCGACTCATACATTCACATTAACTGAAGGAGTCATGATAGTGTTTAGCATGTCTATCTTATCAAAACTACTACCACTTTCAGTATGGCTGATAATGTCCCGTTCTGTGTCATTTACATGTATGTGGTGCTGTTCAAAATGGCCAGTAGTCTGTTATTCCATATCATAGCCAAAGATGTACCCTTTAATCCGTGTCAGAGTATTGACTGCATTCATCATATCTGAATGATGTTTACCATTGTAGAAAAATTGAGCCCGCATCAAGGTACCCCCCATTATATACTCAAACACATAAGAAACTCAAGTTTTTTTATTCAAGTATCAAAAAAACCTAGAGCCCTAAATTGTTGCCATATAGTGAAGCCTGATAGAGTTATCATTAATTTTTGTTGTGCTTTGGAAGACCAGAGTGAAAACACATCATTAGAAGGAATCACCACACCAAAATTCACCATACCAAAGAACATGTGAGTATCATGCACACACTTCTCATGAAATCAAGCATGCACAAACTATCACCACCATTAGTGGGTATAAGGCTGATCAAAAGTTGGATCTATCGTTCCTTGTTCTACAATGCCATGCTCAACTCAAATTGAAAGAAACCAGACTTCAGACATTTAGAAGTTGTGGTGTCTGTCCAAGACTTTGCCCGTCATTTCAAAGTAAGATAAGATAACCATTTTTTACCATGTCCAGCACTGATACAACGCAACACAGACCATGGATGGCGGTCACCACCCTCTGACAAGACTGGCACATTCCAAGCCAATACCAGCTAGTTCTGGTCAACCCTTTTACCTTTTGAAAACTTAATGATGTCATCGGTCTTGGTAGCCAATTAAATGTCTTCACTCAATTTTTTGTCTATCTGACCCTATTTGTATTTCTTGTATTAAAAGTTGAATATTGCATACATATATTCTTTATACTTGACTTGTGTTACTTGTGTATGAGTATATGAACATCTGTTTCCAAACTATCCAATGTTATGAAATGAATCTGTTTTGCCATCCACTGCAAATAGTTGTAGCTTCTCACATATCAGCAGGATGTCTACAATGTATTTATTACTCTTATGATGTGGCTACTGTTCTATAGAAGGGCAATGGGGTAGCTTAGTGATTAAAGCATTCACTTGTTACGCCGAAGACCTGGGTTCAATTCCCAAGATGGGCATAAGGTATGCCCAGCCATGATATTGCTGAAAGTGACATAAAACCCAACTTACTCACTGTTTTATAGTATTTCAGATGCAGTTGACACTCATCTTTCCAGCTGCTTTGAAATGCCCCATCTCATTTTTATGAGTATGTACATTTCTATCTCTTGCCATGAGGATATTTCATTTACCGTGATGTTTCAAATGTACCTCATTTTGTTGTCTTTTCAATACTCCACAAAGGGGTATGGTATTATCTGTTTATTTTGTCATGATACACTAACTGTATGAAATTTATGTAAACTGAAAATGGTTGTGATATGTATATTGATCTGGTATTCTCTCCACGTTTTACCTCCAAATGATTCTGTAAGCACTACATTATAAGGGTTATATCTGAAATAAAACATGGCCAGGTTGGATTCCAAACCTTTTGAAAATTTTTTGGGGATGTGAAGTTGAGACATTGAGATTAGGACAAAATATACCATGGTTTAAGGTGTTCTTTAAATGACGACAATTTGCCTTCTCATGTTGATATCTTAATTAAGATTCTTTGTTACTGAAAATATTTTCAGTCTCTTAAATAGAGTTCTTTGATGGGCATTCTAGAATGAAGAATCTAGATGAAGGATGAAGACTGTTTTTATTGATATTCAATATTCTTTATAGACGACATTTCGACATAGATTCTCCTATACAGAATAAAGAAGTCAAGACAGACGTATAGGGACTACCTGAACTTGCCAGTGTGTCACATCACTTGCTCAGTCATGTGTCAAGACAGACGTACAGGAATTACCTGAACTTGCCAGTACGTCATATCACTTGTTCAGTCATGTGTCAAGACAGTCGTACAGGGATTACCTGAACTTGCCAGTACGTCACATCACTTGTTCAGTCATGTCAAGACAGACATATAGGGATTACCTGAACAAGCCAGTACGTCATATCACTTGTTCAGTCATGTCAAGACAGACATATAGGGATTACCTGAACAAGCCAGTACGTCATATCACTTGTTCAGTCATGTCAAGACAGACATATAGGGATTACCTGAACAAGCCAGTACGTCATATCACTTGTTCAGTCATGTGTCAAGACAGACGTATAGGGACTACCTGAACTTGCCAGTACGTCTCATCACTTGTTCAGTCATGTCAAGACAGACGCATAGGGATTACCTGAACAAGCCAGTACGTCACATCACTTGTTCAGTCATGTGTCAAGACAGACGTATAGGGACTACCTGAACTTGCCAGTACGTCACATCACTTGTTCAGTCATGTGTCAAGTCAGACGTATAGGGATTACCTGAACTTGCCAGTACATCACATCACTTGTTCAGTCATGTCAAGACAGACGTATAGGGATTACCTGAACTTGCCAGTACGTCACATCACTTGTCCAGTCACGTGTCAAGACAGACGTACAGGGATTACCTGAACTTGCCAGTACGTCATATCACTTGTTCAGTCATGTCAAGACAGACGTATAGGGATTACCTGAACTTGCCAGTACATCACATCACTTGTTCAGTCATGTCAAGACAGACATATAGGGATTACCTGAACAAGCCAGTACGTCATATCACTTGTTCAGTCATGTGTCAAGACAGACGTATAGGGACTACCTGAACTTGCCAGTACGTCTCATCACTTGTTCAGTCATGTCAAGACAGACGCATAGGGATTACCTGAACAAGCCAGTACGTCACATCACTTGTTCAGTCATGTGTCAAGACAGACGTATAGGGACTACCTGAACTTGCCAGTACGTCACATCACTTGTTCAGTCATGTCAAGACAGACGTATAGGGATTACCTGAACTTGCCAGTACGTCACATCACTTGTTCATTCATGTGTCAAGTCAGACGTATAGGGATTACCTGAACTTGCCAGTACATCACATCACTTGTTCAGTCATGTCAAGACAGACGTATAGGGATTACCTGAACAAGCCAGTACGTCATATCACTTGTTCAGTCATGTCAAGACAGACGTATAGGGATTATCTGAACAAGCCAGTACGTCACATCACTTGTTCAGTCATGTCAAGACCAACATATAGGGATTACCTGAACAAGCCAGTACGTCATATCACTTGTTCAGTCATGTCAAGACAGACGTATAGGGATGACCTGAACTTGCCAGTACGTCACATCACTTGTTCAGTCATGTGTCAAGACAGACGTATAGGGATTACCTGAACTTGCCAGTACATCACATCACTTTTTCCGTCATGTGTCAAGACAGACGTATAGGGACTACCTGAACTTACCAGTACATCTCTTGTCCAGCAATGTGACACTTGTTTCTTTGTCCACCTGCAGTATTGCTGTTTATGTATTGTCAGTTTGTACACAATGGAGGTTGAGTTCAAAGTCATGTGCTTGTGTGCTTTCAAAGAGATGTGTGAAATTGTCTTGCAGCCAGTTAGACTCATTGTTTGAATTACTGACATATGAATTATTTTACAGATTATCTACACAATGGAAGACATTTTTGTTACTTGGTAATGAAGGATGGTTTAATTTGTAGTTTTGTCAATATGGGATTTATTGTCAAAAAGATATTATGGTATATTTTGTACCAAGTTGGATTGGGAGATGTAACGCTGTCTAGTATTAGGGTGTAGTATTATTGCGCGCGCGCACGCACGCACGCACGCACGCACGCACGCACGTCTGTTTGGTGCTGAACACATAACTATTACACACTGACAGACTGCAAATTCTTGTTACAGTGATGGTACCTTGAAAAATTGAAACAAATTCCTTTCTCCCCTTACCTTAAACGTACTGTTAATAGGTTTTGGAATTGTTCAAATGGCAAAAACACTTTTGTACTGGTGCCCAATTCTCATCTTCCCTTGAGTTTTAGACAGTGGATATCTCAATATTGCATGTACAGTATTGTACTGGTGATGAGTTCTTGAAGAGAAGAAATTATGGTAATAATGTGTTTATAAAGCAGCTAGTATGCCCTGTAGGGCATGCTAATGCTCAGTGAGGCTGTGACAAAGGGGAAGGAAATAGTTCATATAACTTTTACAGAGAAGCAGCAGTGAACAGATGAGTCTTTAGTAGAATTCTGATGTTCTGATGCAGAAATGATCATTCTCCTGAAGAGAAGTTCAAAGGCAGAATGAATCTCATGAACGAAAGTGTCTCACAAGAATTCTGAAACAGAACCAACTCTAAGAACGCTGCTTATTTCATGTCTAGTCGTAACTTGATGGTTGAATCATGCTCTCACTATTGACCTCCTGTTTGTGTGATCCAGGCCTGACCACACTCAACAAGTCATATTGATACAGTTGTAACATTGCTGACAATGTTAACAATGACTGATCTCATGTAAACTTGGTATTCATGTGTGTGCAATAATCCCTGTACATGTTTAACTACATGCAAAGTCATTAATGAACCATTTCAAATGTTATGACTTTGTATGTCTTATTACTTTGCTTTCTGTTAAGCATATGTTAAATAATGCTTAACAATACCAAAAGATATATAATGATGAGCTATCAGTCTGCTGATATTTATCTGAAATATTGTGATAACCCTTCACTTAAATCATTTCTATAATATATATCATATTCTAGTTTATTCCGTATAGATGTTGTTTATTCTTGTTTAATGATTAGCAGGTTATAGTTTCCGCAAACATATGACTGTGGGGAATTAAGCTGAAAGTGGAAGATTTGTGTGCTTTGAACAGAAAGGAAATTTTATTGTCATAAGACAGACTGCAGATTACCTTACATAAAAACCCATTACTATGCCACTATTCCAATAAGAATTACACACGGACACACTACTTTTCCAACCACCTTCCATTTGATGTGCTCAGTACACACAAACAAGTGAAAGAACAAAGACATGATTTCTCACAAGAACCTGTATTCTGTGCTTTTGCAGTATATCTAAAACATAGGTTATGGCATCATCAAAATAACTAAACATGACAAAATAACAAGTCTTGCAAAACATGACATGTTCTGTAGAGAAATATTTCTGTTTTAATGTTGTAAATCCTTGTATCGTTGACCCTAGAATGTTGAAACATCAACATTGTAATGGTATGAAGAGTTTACTAGCATGAAACAGGTCCCCAACATTGTTCCGATGTGCACTGACAATGATTTTATTCACATTTTCTTGCATCCACTCAACTGTGGACCTCTTACAAATTACAGGACAAGTGGTTGAAGGGTTGTATTAAATTCTCTCACTTCCGTGTATTGTCTTGTCACCATTCTGTTTCCACAACATTTTGTCCACTCTCAGTCCTTATGGCAGATTTGTCACTTTGACTGTCAGTTTGATTAATGAATCTGAACAGCATTCTCCACATCATCCTAATGCATGTGGATATCTAGGGCATGGTAATGATGCATATTCATGAATAAATTGTTGATCATGCATGGCCTTGTCTTGTTTATTTGTTGTAGGACGAAACTGACCATGAAGAACTAATACATGATAGATAAGATAATTTATTCACAAATACAGACATACTACACAATATTTACACTAAATTTACAAATATATTGATGTGTAACAACTGTAACTCTGCATGATTCAAGCTATTCACATTCATTAATCAGCAAAGTAATCGCCTTCCATGACCAGAGATAGACTACAAGGTTCTGTAGCTGGCCTGCAAACTGGTTATTTTATATTCATGGGTAGTGCACTATCATCAACATGGCTGTAGTGTTAAATCCAAATATTCTGGTAATGTTTTAAAATGTCAGTTTCATAAATCACACAACTCCCTGATGCCAGACGCTCCCCTGATATGTCTGGAATATTGCTAAAAGAAGAAAGACACAGTTACACAAGTGTAAATGTATAAGAGGGCCATGTCCGTGTTTAAAACTCAGACATACACCTTTGCCAGCACTTTATAAAACATGCTGGCATCACCCAACCAAGTTTCAGTTGCCAAGATTAGCTATTAACTAAAAATCTAGACTTGTCCTGAATTTAACAGAGAAACATGATCTGTAACAAGTAAAATTATTTAAAGTATGTTTTCATGGTGTAGGCGATTTCAGCACCATTATGGCAATATCATGGCAGGGAACAGCTGAAATGGGCGTCACACTTAATCCCATGCGGAGAATCTGACCTTTGTCATCAGCTACCTCCAAAAGCCCTAAATGTGGTGCACTATCAGCTGACGATACAGATGGATAGGTACTATAACATTACTGCATACTTATTCCCATGAAATACGAGCGCAACTACCCTGTGTTTGCCATCAGAATCCAGACCCAGGGACATGTAGTCCTGCCAACTGCCTTACTGGTATGTCAGCACTCTCTTACAAAGCACGTCTACCGTCCAGAGAGAGTTTTCAGTAATACATGGGGTTAAATGTGACCCAGTGACCCTTTGGTTGATTCCTTGCCTTGTCGGAGGAAGTGAACAAAGACTTGAAGGCCTTGCTGGCAGTGGGATCTTCTTGGATACTTTTGACTTTGGCTGTTTTCTCCTCCACATTCCCATTGGTTATTTTGCTCCTGGCATCCTTCAGTCCATTGGTCAACTTGGATGTTCCACTTTCAACCTTGGTTGGCTCAACAATCCTCACCCTCTTGCTGGAACTTGCTTCTGTGAACAACAATCCAACTTGGATATTAGGAGAAGTATAAAAAATAACATCATGGGAAATAATTAATCCTAAATACTTGGTTGTCACATCAGTTTATGCGAATTTCTGAATGAAATTGATATTTTACACTAATCCTGACACTTGCTTAATTGCTTATCTCCTCCTCCCTGCGAAACGAATGGAACATCTGCAAACCCTTGAAGTTCTCTTCTAAAAGAAGACGTAAAACACACTCACCCACCGGAAGCCTCCCTTTCCCGCCAAAAAGGGCACATGACCTGCCATGCTTGTCACTCTCTCCTGGCAAAATTGCCAGACACGAGAAGGCTAGAAGTCAGCGTGCCTGAGGGGGGCGGCCGGGAGGGCTTATGTCATCAGTCAGGATAAGTATAAAATATAATTTTATTCAGAAAATTACATATTTTTCCCTACTCTGACTCATGCTTAATTGCTTAGAGAATCCGAAGGAAACGGCGGTGGATTCAGGCAGCGCTGGATTCAAATACGTCTGATATTTCCCCCCTAATGGGAACCTGTAGCGACGATAATTCGGTCCTGTTCTTCCAATATTTATCTATAACTTTCCGAAGGGATCACATCCAGTCGAACGTCTTCTGAAGAAGGCTTCGTTGACTGGAATGTGATGATATCTAGATGAACTAGCGTCCTGCTAGTATCTCATGCAACTGAATGTCAAGATGTTATAATCAAGACCAGTTCTGACCCTTCTTCATGCACAATTATCTTAATTACGAGTACAGGGTCATAATCACTAATGCTAGTCTGTTCGAGATGTGCGCATGGACTTTCAACTATTATACTCCGCAGAGCATCTTGGTCTCCACAAGTCACATAATAAATGGGTGAGTAAACTCAGCACCTTTGAGAACCTGTTCTCTATGAGGTTGACCTGGCAGTTGATTCTTCGCAATAAAATCCCATCTTAGACCAATATGTACCGTCTCTTGATGACTTGAATCAAATCTCGTCGAGTGAAGTCTAGAGCATGTATTTCTAACATTTGTGCAGCTGTTGCCAAGGCAAGCAGAAACAGCGTCTTCTGAGTTAGCATTTCAAATGAGGTCCAGTCTAGCGGCTTGTACACATCACTTGTGAGATGTTGGAGGGCAGTTTTTAAACCACAAGCTAAACCTGCATTGTTGGTCTTCCAACTTGAAGGAGCATAATAGGGCAAGTAGCTCAGGTACTTTAGTCAATTTGATCCCTGTTTTCAGTTTCATGGTGATAACGAAGCTGAGGGCCACCAAGTATGTAGATAATATAGAACCTTTCAGACATGTTTAATCCGTCCCATGGGATGTTGAGAGTGTCTGTTGCCCAGGCTAATGGACCAGGTACCAGTGACACAAGGTTGTTGTTTGTTTGTTTGTTGAACCTTGTTGCAAATAAGTCTATTTGCGGGGATCCAAAGCATCCACTCTGTTGGTGATGAACAAAGAGGACGAGATAAGGAGTCTGCCACAATGTGGCAAGCTACTGGTATGTGGTATGCTTTTTAGTCGATTGTCAACCATGCCGAAGAGTAGAAAAGTCAGATGTAGTTCAGACTGAGATCTCATTGACCCTTGTTTGTTTACGTAAAAGGCCACTGTGGTGTTGCCTGTGTGAAGTAGCCTGTCTCTCAGTACTGTCTACCAATGATGGATAGCATGAATCACTGCTTTCATATCCAACAGGCTGATGTGAAGAGCTCAATCTTCCTTCTTCCAGACTCCTGCTGCTACCTCATTGTCTAGATGGGCACCCCATCCTTGGAGAGATGTATCTACGTAGAGATGGTTGTTGAATGCCAGCTCTAAGTCCTGCACAGACATTTGATCAGCGAGTCCACCAAAGTAGAAATGACATCAGATTGTCTGGGAGCAGAGTTTGACCTCTGTTGTTGAGATGAAGATTCAAGAAGCGTTGTAATGGGCGTAGATACAGTTTTCCTCTTCTGGTCATGTCCTGAGCTGACGTAAGAAGACCTACGGGACACTGCCACTGACGTAGTGTCAACAGACAGAGTAGTGCTTGATTTATCATGTCTTGAATCTTGACCCACCGATCCTCTGGGACAACAATACGGTTCAATGTGGTGATGAAACGAATCCCGAGGAACTTGAGATCTTGTTGAGGTTCTAAGTTGTGTTAGTAGCCTGATGGTGAAGTCTAACTGCAGTCTGAGTTGACTTTTCTCTTGATGAGCTTGTATGCCATCATCCAGGTAAAAAGTGCTGTGTAGCCCTCTCAGGTGTAGATAATTGACAATGGGTTTGGTGACCAGAGTAAATAGCCTCTGGGCCGAAGATATTCCAAATGGTAGAACCGTCCCTTGGTAATACTGACCATTGAAAAGGAAGCGCAGATAATTTTTCAAGAGAAAAGTCAACTCAGACTGCAGTTTTCTTTAGATATACATCTTGTAGATTGATGCTGGCAAGATAGTCCGCTGATGGGATGAGGAGCCGTAGTTGCGGAAGACGTATCATTCTGAAGCAAACTTCTTGTTGAATACCTTCATGTTGTATATAAGCCAAACTTTTTCTTTGAATTCCTCTTGGGTACCAGAAAAATTGGGGAGTAAAAGCCTGGCGTTAGAATCTGTGGCTGTCATACTTCTACTGCTCCCTTCTGTAACAACTTTCTTATAGTATCTGTCAATTCGTCCAGTTGATCCTTTGCATAAACAATGGGAGATATTACTTTTGTGACTGGAGGTGTAGTTTCCTGTGGAACCTTGTAGCCATCTCAAAGAATCTTCGTGCCATATTCGTCGTTGAGAATTCACCAATTCCTCCAGTAGAGTTGAAGACGTCCACCCACTTGAGATGGTTATATGGGAACAGCTGGGAATGAAAGACTCCAGTCGCTCCAAACATGATCTTCAATGTTTACCTCCTTTAACATCCTTGGACAAATGGCCTATTTCCTATTTCCTCCATACAGGCGACGAAAAGAAGAAGACTTGCCTCCTTGAGTAGTAAACTTCTTGTCTCTTACCCTCTGGACTCTGGAGAACTAGTTAAAGGTGACTATGCTTGTCGTAAGAGGCGACTAACGGGATCGGGTGGTCAGACTAGCTGACTTGGTTGACACATGTCATCGGTTCCCAATTGCGCAGATCGATGCTCATGTTGTTGATCACTGGATTGTCTGGTCCAGACTCGATTATTTACAGACCGTCGCCATATAGCTGGAATATTGCTAAGTGCGACGTAAAACTAAACTCACTCACTCACTGGAGAACTAGGTAAAGGACCAAAATGAATCAAAAGCTTATCGCCATATCGGGACCCCATAATGCCTCCAGCCGACCTCATCAGGTGATGAGGAGAGAGTGACAAGCACGGCAGGTCATGTGATCTTTTTGGCGGTAAAGGGAGGCTTCTGGTGGGTGAGTGTGTTTTATGTCCGCTTCTTTTAGAAGGGAACTTCGAGGGATTCCAGGTGTTCCACTACCTTCGCGCGGAGGAGGAGATAAGCAATTAAGCACGAGTCAGGATAAGGAAAAATATAAGTCTTTGAAAATTTGGACTGACTGTCAATGCTGATTAACAATCATTATCAATCAATAATGGCTTTCAAAATTGGCAAAATCAGTTCCTATCAAAATAATGAATCATATCTCCACAGAGCTTCTCTATGGTCTATCATGATTCATAAATGACACAGTATCACATGAGTGTAGCGGATGGAGAGGACTTCAAGAAACATACCTTCAACAGTCTGGCTCGTCTCAACTTTGTGTTTCTCTGCCTTTTTAGCTTTCTTGAAAAAAGAAACAAACATATTTCACTCCTTCAGTGCATATTCTTCCTTCTCTGACTATGTTAGATCAAATGAACTCACCACAATATGATCCTATGCTGTAGCTATAATTCTATACTGTAGCTAGTGTTTTTAGTTGCATAATTTTTTCAGGGTTCAGTTTAAACTGACAAAATAACTCATAAACAGATAATAAAGTTAACCTTTTCCATCTTGGCTTTAAGTCTCCGTGCCTCCATTCTTGTCTTCATCTCATCATAGTCCTCTTCTGTTCCATTTATCACCACAATATCTGCAGAAGTAAATGGCTTCCCACACTGAAGGAGACAGAAATAAACATCGCAATGTGTGAGATGGGATATCAACTATTTGCAGTGTATTATCATTACACCAAGAGTCAGTTTTTACATGAAAATCATGCATCTTAACCACTATTTCGAAATGTAGTGAATCCTGGCAAGGCAAAGAAAGTGATGTAAGGGAGATAATCTCATCCTTGTTTTGTCATGAAAGCACATTAATCTTCCATATCAGTACAGATGGCAGTTGTAGGTTTTAAGGTGTTCTAGTAGTAATGATTGTTCAGGGATGTCAGTTATAAAATCAACCACAATAAATAGCAGCTGTGTACAGTACCACTGTCTATCTTTAGGTAAGACAGGTAACTCTGCATGACAAGCTCTGATGACAGAATCATTTTTCATCAAACAGTCCTGACACAGACACCATGATTTCAGGGATGTTCAGTAAGTTCTACAATAAAGGGTATTCTGAACTCGAAGAAACTTTAAAATGAACACATCTATCTCTTGTATAGTTGTCAGTATTTGTACGATGTAAAGAAATGTGGCATCAACCAAATAATCTGCAATCAATATGTCAACCCTGCCTTCGGTATCTTCTCTAAATTGTACAGATTTCAGGTAAGAGATAATGAATACTGTTACTTGGAACCGTGTCATAGAGCAACAGTCCTGGACTAGACATGTTCTGCTACCTTGTGGCAGACATCAGTCTTCACTTCCTTCAGAGCCCGCTCAGATACAACACAGCCACAGTTCCAGGAGAAACAGAATCTGAAGAAGCAGAGTAAAGAGTACATTATCATCCAACTAGTCATAACTATGTGACTGAGATTTTGTGCCACATTTAGTAATATCTGAGCAATGGCACAGCAGAGGACAAGATACACTGTACCCAAGATGGATGTTGAAATTGGTCGTCAGAGTGACAAATAAATACTTTAACCACAACACACAAAGCAGCCTCAGTTATGATGTTAGCTGTATTGCAGTGTCATAGAAGAAAACCACTAGTGATCATGTGAATATTTCATGACTTTCATAACTTTACAAACACTGAGTCAAAATTGGTCCTCAACAAACAGAAAATCGTTAGTGATCATATGCAATGTAATACTGGATCATGACATTAAAGCAAATGATCATCTGACTCCAGAAACAACTCTAAAAGCAAAAGTCATGTAAACTTTATCTTGGGAAGAGCATGGTAAAGACTTCAATTTACCACCAAGTTCTTATGGAAATAATACTTTACACTGAAAAAGGCAGTTAGTCTCAAAACATCTTTAAAAGGGGCAGGCTATGATCAGGTTTCCCTGAAGCCACTTCATACAGCAACTCCACAAGCAGGATACAGTACAGGAATCTGGGTGAGTCTGCATAATGTTAATGTACATACTTGTATTTTCCATTCATCTCCAGACCAACAACGGGACAGATGTAGCCAGACTTCTGCATGTCAATATAGCTGTCCCCCTTCTCTGCCATCCTGCCCTCGTAGGCCCGGTTGACAGTCAGCTCCAACTTCTTCAAGTCCTGGCAACACAGAATACACAGGAAATCTTGAAGTATCTCCAACTCACAGTGAACCTGTTGTAGGATTCTGTATTCTAAATCAAATGTTTCTCACCAAACTGACAGAATTAAACCATGTCAACAATCCTCTTATAACCCTAGCATCAAAAGATTGGATCTGAAAATCTTAAATATGTCCATTAATGGTAAAAGTACATTTCTCAGGAATAACAATCAGCAAGATTTTCAATGTTTTTTACAAGAGGTTATAATGTGAGGTAGATAACTAGTAACTGATAGTGGATGTAAAAAGAAATGTAAACTCTGTTAGTAGGGATTTCAAGCAAGTACTTGGTAAATAATGGCAAATGATCAAATATTAGATACATGTGTCTGGGAGATCTTGTCTCGGTTTTAGGATGTAAAAAACAAACAGAAATGACAGTCTACATCTTAAACAAACACACCATGTTGTAAACTAGCTGTGTTACAGTGTTCCCAGAAATTATTGAGAAAATCTTTGTTTTTTTTCTAATGATGCTAAGATTGGAAAAAGGGCTTTCACTATGCACTAAGCATACTAAATAAGGGAGACAACTCTTGAAGGCTTAGAAGGCTGCTCATTACGTCAAGAGTTATCTCCCTTGTCTGAGCAGACGGCTTCCTGTGTTGACATGGCAGAATTTACAGCAAGAGAGAAAAGAAAGCTCATTCTAGATGATTTTGAAAGGGGTGAGGCTGGTGCTAAAGTGTTAGCTTGTAGACATGGTATTCCTCTGTCTACAGTATACAGAACTTTGAAGAATATTCAAACAGGAACTGGGATAGAGCACAAAGCAGGGGCAGGTCGGCCTAGGAAATTCAGTGTTGTGGATCGCCGAAGACTTGGGCTGATTGTGAGTAGGGGCAAATTGAAAAGTGTTGAGAACATCAGAAATGAAATGATTAGCAGAGGAAGTCCTCAGGTATGCAATGAAACAGTTAGGCAGGAATTACAGAGACTTAATTGGGTGAAAAAACGTGGAATTCCCTTGCCGTTGATGAAAGATGCACAAAAGGAAAAACGTTTAAACTGGTGTCGGGCTCATGAAAATCAAGATTGGGATAATGTTTTCTTTTCGGATGAAAGTTCTGTTTGGCTTTTCCCTAATTGTGTGAAAATTTGGACCAAAGATACTGTCAAACCTATCTACCAGCGACCAAAACATAGCCCGAAGTTTCACATGTGGGGTGGCATATCGGCTCGCGGAGTGACACCATTGTGTGTTTTCACGGGAAACTTGACAAAAGAAAGACACGTTGACATTCTAAATGGTCACCTTCTTCCGACAGCACAAACATTGTATGAAGATGATTGGATTTTCCAGCATGATAATGACCCAAAACACACTGCGCGCTACACAAAACAGTGGTTGTCGGGCGAAAATGTTCAAGTTTTAGACTGGCCCAGTTACAGCCCAGACCTAAACCCAATTGAGAATGTGTGGGGAGTCATGAAGGACAGAATAAACCAAAAGGGACTGAGAAATATTGAAGATATGAAGGCCGAGGTGGTCCAATATTGGGATACCCTGTCACACGATTACCTACAAACTTTGATGGGTAGTGTGCCTAGGCGTATTCAGGCATGCATTGCTGAGCGAGGAGGTCTAACAAAGTACTAAAACAAGACTGAGACTGTAAAAGGATGATGTTTTATTTAAGTAAAACGCCAGAAGTTAATAAACGTAATGAGTTACATGACGCAACATGATTCTCAATAATTTCTGGGAATACTATACAAGTTCCCAGGGTACATACATAATGTACTGCTCAATACATGATATGCAGCTAATGCATTCAGGTGACAAAATCAATCAAAACATATCAACAAGACCCAATGTGGTCTCACAACAACCAAAATGAGGATTGAGTGGTTACATGTGCATGCTACTGACCACTGTTTTGCCTGTCTGTGACATTCTGTTTCTACACAACTTGAATATTTATGACGATTCATGACCAGTTCAAATTTTCTTATCAATTACCTCCCCTTGACCACACTACTGAACACCGCACTTGTATTCATGTTTTCTCTCTCATGAAATACAAATAACTTATGGTTAACAGAAGAAGAATTCATAACAGTAACATTGGCCACAGACATACCTTGAGACCTCGAAGATGTTCAAAGTTTCGTGCAGATTCAAATTTACTTCTGTCCAGCAGAAACTCAAGGGCTGATTCTCTATTGTACAGCCTGAAAAATAGTAATTGCATCTTCACTAATCCATTTTTGGACCTGATGATAGACAAAAAACACAAAGAACTGAAGAGCGCCAAACTTGCTAGCTCCCCTTCAGATTTATGAAAGACACTTTACATATTTTCAGCAGGGATGAAACAGTAAAGCAAGAACAAACTACTCCATTGATCATTAGCACATAGGTAACATGGCACATGTTGTGATGCACATATTTATGTAAAGTAGTCTCAAAACCTCCTCCTGACTATAAATACTCTAAAGCAGGTTAATAAGGAAAAGCCTGTTGTAGAAAAGCATTCGTTGCAGCTATTGTTAATAATGGTAGTGAACTTATTGCAGTAACTACAGGACATTCTTCAATAATCAACTGGCAAGAATGCTGATTGGTCATTGAAAGAGAATTGTCTTGGGTCAATACAGAAAAATACATCCTCTACCAAATAATAACGCGAAATCTCACCATGCACCAGAGCACTGATGTATTGGTCCACCCACATTAAGAGCACAAGCAGAGGAAAACAGGCCAAGAAGAATGAACACAGATTCACTATGAGAGTGATTCTAATGAAACATTTTCCATGACATTTATAACAATAAAACTGAATGATACCATCTCACTGCCCTGTGTTGCTGTGCATTCTACCACTATGATAATTGCACCAATTAACATTTTGAAAAAACAATATAATTAATAATAACATACAAAAATCTGACACTCACTGTTTAAAAACATTAATGATACAAAATATTTCCAGTCTTAGTGACAAAAGTGATGGCTATTTCCCCCAGTGTATTTCAATAGGACTGCAGTTACTTACTTTCCCAGTTCACAAGCCATGATAGGTTCCACCAGACGCTCCTGGCTCAGAGCACAGTGTTTCCATTTGGCCACCAAATCAGCTGTCTTGTCTTTCTAAGAAACAGACAGTCATTTCAGTAAATCTAGTTTGTTATACAATTGAACATGCCTGATGCAAATTCGCTACTTTAGCTTAACTATCTTCATTGTTGCCAAAGTATAGTCACAATCATGACAGCGGTAAGAGTTCTGCCTGTAACACCCAATTGAAATGTATTCTATTATTTATGATTATTTCTGGGGGTAGGGTTTAGGCTTGAGGTTTAGATTTGACATTATGTTAGGTTTAGGGTTAGGAATGGGGTTAGGTTTAGGTGGGCTTTCTATAAAATCATCTATTCCTAGGCACAGAATTATTTCTTATCTTTCCATGACGTCTTTCAATAGTAGTAATACATAACAATGATTTAGGAAAGAGTTCCTAAATTACACTGTCATGAGTATGGCTGGGCTGTATATTGTGATGAGTTTGTTGTTAAATAAGTTGGTATTCACGTTCAAAACACCCATCAGCGTGTCACAGTACCATAAATTAGCGACCAAAGGTTACAACATGATAATATCAAAGTTGTTTCGTCATTGAAGTTGATATGAATCAGAGTCTAATCAAATCATTTGTGGTTGACTGCAGCATCAGTTTCGATAAATTATCAATCTACAGTTATTTTCTGAATGGACAGTCGCAATAAAAACAAACCTGTTCGGGTTTTTTTTTCGTCCTGACCAACTCATCACGCCTCGGGATGGTTCCCCCATCGCAACCCATGCTGAAATTAATCAAGACGTTCAAACTTCCCTTTCAAATAGAAACAAAATGAACGACGATATTTGTTGTCTTCGCGTTTTCTGGAGAACCGGAAGCGGAAGTAGAATTCAGTGTCCGCTCTCCTACCCAGAGTTCCAGGCGGCGAGCCAGCAAAGTCATTCGTAACTACTCGGGTCATTCCGGAAAGCCGGACACGTGTGTGTGTCGTGTAATTTCAGCCACCCCAAGCGCCATTGACTTCGAATCTGGACCCGGTTGGTTATGTGGACTAGCGGCAAGTCCCCGTCACTAGATCATTTCTTCCCAGGCTGGCTTGCTAATGAGCGCCCTGCTGTATCCTTAGCCCTTGGGAACCCCCCTTCTAGACCCCCCTTCTTAGCCCTTGGTGCGAGTATATCCATCCGAAAAAAATCAGAAAAATTGCGCCCCGTAAAATGCACTACTCCCGAAATCTCACGCCTAGTATTTCTTTCAAAACAAATGTTTTGTGTGTGTTCTTACTTCATTAAATATGCATTCATATTTGTCATAGACTTGCACGCGTCTATAAGGTAATAATTGATAGTTCAACTGATCGTGTCAAAAAAGTGTCAATTAAATTAACCTATTGGACCTGTGAAGTTCTGATCTGCACTTGGGGATCCGTGTTGATTGATATTGACTATCTGAGCGGGGCTTACTTTGAAGGAACACTTTTTTTAATACGTTATACCAATTGTACCAATTGTGATCTTTTCTACATGCACCCTTGTCACGGTATGGCCATTTCTTCTATGTATGGTGTAGTCAGGGGCGAATACAGCCTTTTACGAAATGTAGGGGTACGTGTGTGTGCACGCTATGGTGTCACACTTTATTTTCAATAGTCATTTAACAACATTTCAGTAGCACAAAAGCCCTCCATCTACAGTTGGTTCCCATTACTGGAGAAATTCATGTTCAGTGTTTTGTCCCCTGTTTTGTCCTGACATTTTGTTAAAAGACCATTGAAACTTGGGTGAAACTGGCTGTGTGTTAAAGAACATTAACAGTATAAATACCTTGCATGGACTATTCAACATTATGTTCAGACCAGGCCTAGTTACCAAAACATGGCAAAAGAGAATCATAACTGCCATTCCTAAGTCAGGAAAAGGAGATCCAAGAATCCCAAGCATAGAGGGATAACAGTACACTCAGACACATGTAAGATATATGCTGATCTATTAAATACTAGATTAAGCAACTGACTAGAACAAGAAGACATTCTTAATGATTTACAAGACTACTTACATGCATTGACCAACATTAATGATTATGTACAACAGAAAGGTATCAAAACTCCTGACATACTTATGCTGCATCGAAATGAAGGCCTTTGACTCAGTTACCGTTACTATGGTGAAGATAACGACTTGCTTTCAAATACAAGGACATTTTCTATTGGAATTACAATCTCTATATCAAGTTTTGAAATGCTGTGTCAAAGTTAATACAGAAATGACTGACTGGTTCGATGTTAATATTGGAGTCAGACAAGGCTGCAGTTTATCTCCGACTCTGTTCTCCATCCACATAGATGACCTTGCCAGTGAAATAAGCAAACTACAGCGAGGGGCGGTTATTGACCATTTTAAAGTGTCTCTACTACAATATGCTGATGATATTGTGTTCATAGCTCAAATTGTGGTGATATGAATATTGATTTTTGTTCTGAGTATAAATATTTAGGTTTGTAGCTGAATGAGCAATGGCTATAGGAAAACTGTAAGAGATATTTGTAAATCAGCTAATAGAGCCCTGGGTGGTATTATGACCAAATTCAACTCTCTTGGGGTTTCAGTTGTGATGTTTTTACTAAGTTATATGATAGCTATGTCCAACCATTAATCAAACTACAGTGCCAGCATCTGAGGACTAAGTCAATACAAAGAAACTGGACAAATCCAGAATAAATCAGAAAGATCTTTTCCCCGGAGTTAAAAAAACACATCCATCTACCAGGCACAGAGTTAAAAAAAGACGGGTTTACATATGGTTGTTGCTAAATGGTTGGACAAGCCCTCAATCATAAGTAAATATGAAGTTTGCAACTTATTAGGTGTACACGAAAAATGAGCTTACTGCTTACTTATCTGTATACTGTAGCTGAGAGAGGTGATTGTGGTTGTAGAAGCTCTGATGCGAAAACATGGACTGAGGCTATCATCATAAAACAGTGACAGCCGAACCGAATACATTAAGTGCCACTCTTCATATATGGTCAGCGCAAAGAAAACCATTGTGGGATTACAGAAGATTACAGAAACTCAACATACATGGACAGGAAAGTATTAATGTGCTTTGCTCAAATATATTTAGAGCTGTACTACTACTGTTGCTGCTGCTGCTGCTGCTGCTGCTGCTACCACAAAAAGCCCTTAATTGACACTTTACACAAAAGAGATTGTGATCAGTTGCTCCATGACTCGTTCGATGACCGTAACAAACCCAGTGGAAACAAACTCAGAAATATAGACTTTATAAACAAGAAATTGGTATCTGTCACTACACAAGAGTAAATATACTATTAACTGGACATCAAAGGGGCCTGTTTGCATGACATAACCAGGTAGACAAGAATCAGCGTCTGCTACGATTGTCCTACACATTTTTTTTCATAACTAGTAGACCCGTGAAGGTCCTGGGGTAGAATAGGGCTTCAGCAACCCATGCTTGCCATAAAAGGCGACTAACGGGATCGGGTGGTCATTCTCGCTGACTTGGTTGACACATGTCATCGGTTCCCAGCTGCGCATATCAATGCTCATGTTGTTGATCACTGGATTGTCCAGACACGATTATTTACAGACTGCCGCCATATGGCTGGAATATTGCTGAGTGGGGCATAAAACACACTCGTAAGTAGTATTTTGTTGAAATGCTAGAAATAAGTGGATTTTTCAAAAACAATTATTCATTATTTTTGTTATTTATTTTCATGTATGTACATTTACGAAAAAATGCTTTGTAATCATGCATCAGCAAAAGCTCCCACATGAATGAACTGTACAAATTCAGAATGGTTGTAGTACTATATCTTATGAAAGAAAAAGGTAGTTCCCATTTGTGACGTTGAAAGGTCATGTTCGAATTCATCCAATCAGGGACGAGCACAGCCAACTGAAGGGATGTGTGCGTTAGTGCACATATTCAAAATATGACATGACTATGTTCCACCATATGCATGATTATTCACATACAAATCTTCCACAAGGATGTTGTATTATCATTCATCATTTCTAAGGGTTTTACATAATGTCAGAGAAGTGCAGTGCAGCTGGAGCGTGAAGTGAAACAAACATTAGTAATACAAACACAAAGCATATCTCCTTACATCAGCTGGTGTCTCTGTGAGACTGTCAGTAAACGAATATTTGTATAACAGTCCAACAGGATTTTCAACATATTCAGTATCGCTTTTACTTCGTAAAGCAAAAGCATGGAGTTGAAATTATGTAATTATTTACTGATCCAAATACAAAGTACAAACGTTTGTCTCCTTGTAATTGTTTTCCATGCATACAGTGCCAACCAAACGTATGTATACATGATCTTCAAATGGTATTGCTGAATTAGAAAAGCAATTGATTATAATAAAATTAGCTTCATTTTGTAAAGTTTAACTCACATTTTTTTTCATCAAATGCTCTTTCTATTAAAATTGACCTCTGACCTTACCAAAATAATTTTGCCATGAGCACATATCCTATGTATTATACTACTGTTCACAATTTTCAATCCTGATCTGGGCACATAAAAGATATATTTTGTTTTAAAAAATCGTCCGTCAATCCAAACCAGAGTTATTAAAATAAACCGGCCAGTTATCGGTTGAAATAATACCATAACTGATATGATATGCTGCACCTTGCATGGGCCCCTGCACGATAGTTGTGCATGGTAGCTGGTGCAGTGCACCATGCAATTCCCCCAATGACGTGCACGAAGTGGCCAAGTGACTATCTTTTCGGGTAAACAAATGGCTTGTCATTTTAATGGGGTTGTTTCGTGACCCACCAGAGGGGCGTGATGAGCTTGCCGTGCGCCCCGTTTGATGACTGATTGTAAGTTATTCGTTAGTGAAAGGCTGACTGGGTGCAGTCGGCTCGGACAGGTATTTAATTAGTGCTATTAATAAATTTAGTATGGCGGGAAAGTATTTGGTAACTTTTGTAAGGGCAGTGTTTTGTATCACGAAAAGTATGGGGTTTTTTAATTATTTTGTTGTCATTGTGACCTTATCAAGTCTTGAAAAATCCTTATGCACATTAAATCATTGAACCATGAAGTACAAATAGAATCACACTGCATGAATATTTTATGTGAACCACTGTATAGGTCCTATTTATTACCACCCAACCTCAAGAACCATGAGATAAAAGCCACAAGCATTACTACCCAGTAGAAGAAATCATATGTCTGACGTTTACTATTCATCTTGCATACTTGGAGCTGATAATTATGAGGCTGAGATATTGTCCCAAATGTGGACATAAGGGTATCGGAAAGGAGTTTATAGACAGAAATGAAATTGTTTAGGCATCTGTAATAAATATCGTTGATTCAAAGCTGCAGCACCCAGGTCTTAGCGGGGATGCTCTGAACGTTTTCCACAGACAGGTTCAGGGTCGTTTCATCCCAAGTGAAAACCCACGTGGGCCTAGTTCAGCATTGTGTTCTATCAAGCGACAATAGTCATAAATCAAAGAAGATCCTCGCTAAGCATGTTCACCTCTGGCCACAGTAAACAGACAAGGAACTCTACCAACGTTCATTCCTGTCCAAGGCAGCTACTTGCTATCGTCACTGAAGGATATCACCCGATCAACCATAGCCAATATGAACAGCTATAATTATAGCAATTGAACAATTGGAATATGCTGTTTCGACACTATACATAGATGAATAAAATTTAGTAACAATTTTATAGTTGATTAAAATCATTTTTGCATGGGTGAAACAACCTCTAGATGGGGTGAAACAGTACTGTATACATGTATAGTCTTCCTTGTGGTGGTGATGTCACAAAGCCAGCTAACAGGAGGTACCGTGCGTGATTACCACCCTTGTACGGTGCAACATGTTACGTCAGTTTTTGTAACATTTAACCGATAACTGTATAAATTCATCTGATGAAAAAATGTACCTAAACTTTACAAATAAAGGCAATTTTACCAAAATCAAACAATCATGAAAAACCAAGTCAGTAATATCGTCATAATGAAACCAATATTTCTTTCATATCTATTCGTATCTATTGTTCTTAATAATCATTTATGTATTAATATACTACCGACAAGAAATAAGGGAACTAATGAAATAATAGCGAATTTGAAACTGCTTTAAATATCCACTAAATCAATTTTAGGCGTCAAGTTCAATATCTGGTGTGTCCACCATGTTGGGCAACACATTCACGGCACCTTGATGGCGTGCTGTTAATCAGTTTCCGGATGGTTGCCCGTGGTATTGCCCGCCATTCCTCTTGGAGAGCTGCACCAAGCTGGGCCAGGTTGGCGGGTCCTGGGTCCCTGGCGTACACCCTTCGACCAAGAACGTCCCAGAGATGTTCAGTTGGGGACAGGTCTGGGGACTTAGAGGGCCAGTCTAATGTCTGGATACCTTCCTGTCGGAGATAAGCGGAGACAATTCGGGCCCGATGTGGTCTGGCATTATCATCTTGGAATACAACATTTCGGTCGATAACTCTAGCCAATGGAGCCACAACAGAACGCAATATTTGGTCAACGTATCGCTGACCAGTCATGGCTCCGTTAATGATGACCAAATCTGATCGTCTGTCATGTGTAATCCCACCCCAAATGAAATTACACTTTTTGATTTACCCATCTGCCGGGCAACTTCACATAATGATGTCCCTCCCCACCCCCCTCTATCATCCCCACAATTCTCCATTTTGTTGCTTCACCGAGATACTGCCTCGGAGGCATTTCTGTCAGTAAGTGTCAATCTCTATTGCATTAGTGATTGCGACTTCTCCAGTACATTTACAGGAGTTAACTTCTGTATGCACGTGTAGCACGTGCTTGGCATGCATTATGCGAAATTCCATTGTCATTGGATGTTGCGTTTGGGAGATACGCCACGATAACGGACCCTGTCACAGTCAAAGTCATCTACATTCAATTTCTTGGTTCCCTTATTTTCTGTCGGTAGTATATTTGACAAGCTAATGTCAATAAAGTGAAAATCACGGGAACATGTTTCAAGTCCACATCCACATACTGAAGTATAACAGGCTGAACATCCTGCGGCTACACCTTCCTGCAAATGACCTTTACTTCAGATATGAAGTTGAACAAGGTCAACGTAGACGATTAAGTTTAAACGTGTTTGCAGTTTATTACAGAGGAATATTGGATAGAGATATATTACGACAGAAACCTATTAACTTAAATGCAAAACACTGAGTGCATACATTTATGAACAACTCAAAGATATTCCAAGATAATATTTATGTAAACACTTTTTTTCTACTGTAACGCTAAACAAATATGCAGTTTTAACAATATCTGTTGATATGCGCAAACATGGCCATGACACTATGGGCGTAGATGTTCGCAAGTGAGACATGCATCCAACAAGTGAGAACGACCACCCGATAACAGTTGTTCAACCACATGAATTGCTAAAGATCACTTTTGATCCAACATATTTCTGAACTTGTGAGAATGGTTAATGAATAAATACAGAGTCAGTCTCATGATATGAATTGTACGTCATTCCAAATGCCTTCATAGACACAATAGCTGTCGCCAGTATTATATGGTGTTGCACTTCAGATAGAGAATTGTCGAGTTATAGTTATTCACTATCAGAAATTCAATACACGCACAGAAGTTGGTATCGACGTTGGCAGGCGAAAAAGATTCTCTAGAATTCAATTATTCGCGGTAAACCTTGAAGTCATATATACACATACGCATATACATATACACAGTAATGGGTGACGTCGCCTACATGGATATTAAAAGACCAACTGTCGTCAAGTTTCAGATGTCAGTATGTCCCATGAACCATATCGCATTACTATGTTGTCCTTCAAACGGAGGGTTAATGAACTGACAATGCTGCATCATGGAATTGGTTCACGTTAATCCCTATCTTCATCGGCTGATGAACGTCAACAACACAACGTCAGTCCTAAAATACTGACAGACCTCACCCAGATGGACACTAAAATGTCGGCTGTGGTCAGCTGCATTGTTCCAATGGACATTATGAAGCCACCAGTTGTGTTTTAAATGAAGGACATCTTCAGCTTGCTCAGATATACATGTGTTTTCTAAAATACGAAACCTAATATTACCAGGAGACTAGGCCTCCCCTCCCTTCTTTGAACCTCACATTTGCTCTGAAGCGATGAAACCTTAGACATGTCAGTAGTCTGTCTCCTGTTCCAAACTTTCTACAATGAAACAGTCCAAAATGAAGGAAGTCAAGTCTCCAACTGGTTCTGAATCTAAGAGCTAACTGAAGTTAATTCAGTATAAACAGATTTATTCGTTTCTATCCAAATTTTTACTATTTTCGGAGACTTTCAAGACCATGCCTGTATTTCTGAATTTCTCCAACATTAAACAAATGTCTTAAAATCCCAAATTCTACTTGCATCCTGTGTAGCCTGTTATGTTTTGGTTGGGTAATGTGCGTGCGTGTTTTTGTTTGTTTCTTGTTGCATTTGCATAGGCTGGGGCTATTCAAGATGAAATCCATTTTAGCAGGATATATAACACAAAAGCGATAGAAGTGACCTATTGTTGTTTGTGCTATAATTAAAACCACACTGTTTCATCTAGTGACGTAATCTGTTAGCAGCGGGTACTAAAGACAGGGCAAAATGTGTTAACCTTTTCCTTACACATACATGTAAATCACTGTATTTAACCATGATAAATTGTTTACAATGTTTGCACCGTAAACCGATCAACATTTATTTATGATGTTGAATATCTGCTTGATTGTAAGGAATGTGGGAAAGCTAAGTCAAGTGCCTTGTATGAACGATATGCATGTGCGATCTTTTAATGAGCATGGTCATATTCACCAATTATGCGTAGGGTACTGGGATTAGAGAAAAGTTGGGAGTTATCTGTTCATGGCGCTAATATGTTGATGCGTTCACAGACGTCTAGATAACCTGCAGCATTGCTAAAATACCAAATCAATACACTTGAAACAACCATCCCTCAAACCACGTACAGCAACAGTATAACAACACCGTGAGTAATCCAGTTGTGAGCAGGTTCCGTTCACAAGTAGTTTACAGATATTTGGGTATTTAATGAATGCATTAGATGAGGGACATTGTCTAATGCATGGATGCGAAACATGTCGCAAGTTGTACTGATGTCAGGTAACACCCAATAAACAAGAAGAGAGAAATAATATATTGCAACTATCAACTATAAACAACTATCAAACCTCAATGTGAATGACAACATTTTAGCCTGTAACGCTCACATTTGTATAAAGAAATTACACTTTTGAAGCTAAGTAATTAAGCCGGTGACCCCATGAAGTCCTGACAAATTGTTATGAGCCTTGCTTTCAAAAGCTTCAGTGAATAATACAATGTGAAGCCAGTTCTTTCATGTCTGTGTGTAATATCGTTTACAATGTGTTAATGATTGCCAGTGGTTAAAAAGCAAGAAACAAAAGTCGCAACATTTCACATTATGTATAAACACTAAGACCTTTGCTCACTATGACAAGGTAATGTCACCTACAAAACTTCAATTAGAATGTCATGTTATTATCCATCAGCTGTAAGGGTTTTTCAGCATGTCAGTGCAGTCCAGCTGGACACAAGTTCTGACACCTATGAAAGCGAATTAGGGAACTTTGCCCACAAGAAAGTTTGCCCACAGGACTGAACTAAAATAGTTAAGTGCTGTTTAGAGAGCTACTTACGCGTATTTGATAGAACTAATACTGTTGGAGTGCAATATTATGTACCGTTTCTGTGTATTCAGTAGAGTAAGGAATACCTTTTTTATATACGATCCTTCAACGGTTTAGACACACTAGCGTAAATGTAGCAACTTACGTCAATCGGTGATTCTAAACTAGATACTTTGTCCAAACTGTTTCAAGGTGCTGTTTACACATGAACTAATGTATTGTAAAACAAATTTGTAACGTTGAAAAGATTATTATCACGAGTCCAATAAATGATAAAACTCATGTGAATATTGGCGAATTCTTGACAAAACTTTACACCAACTGTTCACATGCGCGATATTTGCACGTGCATTTCAGCACTTTGATACATAATCCTCGTGCAAATTCATTTGTATAAGTTTTAAATAGACAATTCGGACCATGTAACAAGAGACAAATGTACTGCAGGATGAATGTAGTTGAGATTAGTAGGACTAAGCGGCATGGGTGACGAGGTACGGACCATGTACACTGTCACTAACAGAAAGCATATACTAGCAGTTGATCATGGGTGATTAATCAGGTAGGGTATGTGACATTGTAGGACGGTCCAGCGAAATGGTCACGATCTGGCATCTCATGTAGAACATATCTGACACAGGAAACTCTGAGGGCTAAATCTACTGGAAGAATCTAGAGTCTGGTAGAACGGTTTGCGAGACTCAACTAGATAGGCCCGAGGTCACTATGCACCCAGACACACATGGTTACTTTCAGAACGTGTCTTAAGTTCGTGTGTTGTCAAAGTGTCAAATTGACAAATGGCCAGTAAACGCAAAACGTCGAAATGTGTTGCTTCGGTTCTGCTGCTACCTAGAACAGAAGCTCCAGAATATAGAACCGAGTGCCATGAGAGGACAGGAGCGGTTAAGTTCAATGTTGATAAATGTTTTGTAGATGTACAAGAGGGTTTATTTGTCTGCATCCTAGTGAGTGATACTTATTGTGTTCATAATAACTGAACACGTGTCGACCAAATTTTAAACATTTATCATTTTGCTAGATAATGGAAATGAAAACGTTGTACTCACTGAAAAGGTTATTGCGATACACGTGGCAACAACAATCAAGTTATCAAAGCCTTCGCGGCCGCGTGCATGTGCAGCCTTTGAGGTGTATATATTCTGTATATATCATAACCGTTTAGAGACAGAAAAATCACACAAATCAGTCTTGTACGTTATGGCGGCAGTCACAGATCACAAACGAAATAATTTACACATCACCTTTCGGCTTATATAAGGAACGGTCTTTGTAATATACTTATAACATGCATTTAACTAAAAATACGTATGATAACATAAGATAAACATTATTCACTTCCCCTTACACCACATCTATTGTGTTCAAACCAATCAACACTCTGGAAAACTTTACTCATATATATCTGTGCATAAATTGAGCACCACACTGTATTTGTACCAATTAATTTTGTCTGAAATAAAAATTCTAAACGCTTTTCGTAAAAATACCCTTTATAATATGATAGAGCAAGCATTTAACATTTCAAAAGTGAAAACATTATTGAAAGTATCATGGACTGGTTATTTCACTTAATTGCGCAATAGAACAGAACCCAGCCAACAGAAAGCGAAACTCTTGTGTAATCAAGTGTTTCGACTTGTGTAGTTTTATTGAAAAAAGGAACAGTTGGAAACAATTAGTGAGTGAGGTTTTAAGTCACACATTAGGAAATTAAGTAGAAATCCCGTGTTGGCTGTTGATTAAGTTATTGTTGGGTTTAGGGAGGTTTTCATGCAAATATTTGTTTTCATCAAGGTGCATTACGTTTACTGCAGGTTTTAGTCCAGTTGGCATTAGTTGTGACACAGTTTATACAACTTGTGATATCGTCATACATGGCCGTTTTTGTAGCAGTGAATTACGTTTACTGCAGGATTTAGTCGAGTTGGCAACACGTTTAACACTGTTAATACCATTTGCGAGACGTTGTCGCACATGGTCGTTTTGTAGTGCTCAGTGAGTTATGTTTACAGAAGAATCTAGTCGAATTGGAATCAGACGTGACACAGTTCATAGCCCTTGTGAGGCGTTGATGTACACTGTTGTTTTGAGGCGGTGGGATGTTTACTGCAGAATCTAGTCGAGGCGGCATCAGATTTGACACAGTGTATACATTTGAGAGACGTCGTCCCAGTTTCTTGTTCTGCAGCACTGCAGTACGGGTACTGCAGAACCTAGTCAAGTTGACACCAGATGTAAGAAGTATATACTAATTCTTGTTACCATGCGATCTCTTGTGCTCTTGTGAATATATTACAGAACTCTGAACACATAAAACCATGTCCGCCGAGAACGGTATGAAAAGCATGAAGCAGTATTATGCCAAGCCAGCGCGTAATTTATATAATGTTATCATAATAAAGATACTATCTACTATCTTTCATTGAAAGTAGGTACCAGCCTCACGTGCATTGCAACATCGAAAGAGCATAGAATTCAGGGAGGAGGATGATTGTGGTGCCTTTTCACTTCAATATCTCTGTCAAACACTAAATTCCACTTTTCTTCTGTCATTTTCCATTTCCAATTTTCTCTATTCCCTATGTTCGCTTCCTTTATATTTTTCTATTTCTTTATGCATTTCTACGGGTCTTTTTCATTTCATGATCCGAATATTCTTCTTTAGCCACTTCCTAATTATCATGTTCCAAAACTCCCTCATCAAGATAGTGATGTACTACAACCTTCAGTATATAAACTTTTCCCATAGCAGGTTTCACCTCAAGTGTGAAATGTGCACAGACTTGCAATAGATTGGATTTGCGCTAATCACCGACTGCCTCAGTGGTAGGAGACATAAGAAACTTCTCAACTTCAAACACCAGTTTGATGGTTTAACTGTTAACATGTATGTAAAAATGCAGCAATTTGAAATAAACATGTATCAAATGAATTCAATCCCAGATGAACCCACAAGTTTGTTACTATTTAGAAATTCCTTTCATAAAAAGTTCCCTTCAAGCCAGCAAAACAGAACGCAGACAAGTTTATAATATTCAAGTATAAATGGAAAAAAATGGTGATAGTGCAGGTCTCCAATGCATGTATACAACTGAGTCACAAATATAAAACCTTAACGCCAGTAAAGACAGTAAAGACAGATGTACTGATTGTATTGATACAACAACGATCCTTTATATACCTATTATGCAGGTATGAAGAATTCTAACAGTAGCCATATACATCTCAGTGCGACCTGGAAGATGATTTGCCTGTAAAATGTGTAAGCTGGATTAAGTAGAATTTACATGAAGATAGTAAAAAAACCGAAATCAGTCAAATGAATGCTGTCTACTTCAAATAACACCCCTTTCACTTTTGTTGATGTGCCGATTTATATGTTAATAATTCTGACAGACACTAGATATAGTTATGTTCAACGAAATTAAGAATATTGCAAAGTGTTTCATTGTATGTGAGATGTCGGTGTGCTATTTCAACAGACAGCTGGTGCAATACCGTGACAGCCGGGGAATAAGGTGTACGGCGACTCCGGTCTATTTACCCTAATCTACTAACTTTGAGGTTCGCTGACACTTCAACACTGTGAGCTCGAGACACACTGCACAAGGAGCGTCACTCTCTTCACTGTCCAACAGCTTTTGAAGCAGGTATGCACATATTTTATTTGATTTCTCTTGTCACCAACAGTTTCCCAAATATCCTGTCCTCTAACATATGATGACTGAATATATAATGCAGAGTTGATCTCTACTGCTTATCTTATTAGCACTTTAGAGACTTTATTGTCAATATTATACTATAGCTACGGATATTTGGATATATCGGAACCAGGCATGTGTTAGAGGCATGCAAAACATGATATATGTTGCTTACCGGGACGTCTCTGTGTGCTTGTCTCCTGCAAGATACTGTTTGCTCAAGTAAGATTATAATAGCTCTACAACCTATAGAGTACGAGCATGTTTTTCCATATTTTAGTTACATATAGAACAGATATTGCACTGCCCACTGTCTGCCTCTGTGGAATGTATATATTGTCTATTAGTCTCCAATACAATGAGGCTTCATTAAATGCCAAGTATCAAATGGCAGATGGGAGTTTGGCATCTATTCTTTACGTTAGAAAGTTCTGTGCTTATGTCTGGGAGTTCCTTTTTGGACCATATCAATCCTCCTGCCATGCACTGGGAATATTAAACCTCGCCCGGGTGCTTTGTTCACTATCGAACACTCGAATTTGAAGAGTTTGAAGGATTGATGATTCATTAGCAGCAGAATACGGAAACTTTCATACCGTCTGCCATTGCGAAACTTAGTCACACCCTGGCATTTCAAACAACGAAGGTATCATACCGCAATGGAGGGATAGCAGTATATGTACATGATAATCTGTAGTTTGCCTACGTTGCCGATCTTGTTCCCTCCAGCTTAGAAGTTGTATGGACTGAGATGATTGTAACTGATAAGAAATTGCTGACTGGTGCATGCAATCTATAGACCCCTAGAACTATTAACGGGACACAGAAATGATTGCAGTAAGTGCCCTTTGTGATAATTTATATTAGAAGTGCAGATTTCCTGTCTGTCTAGATTTTGGCAACTGATTTCAAGAGAAATTGAGCTTTCCTCAAATTGTTCAGATGCAATCCACTTCCCCGCTTTGCCCAGTGCGGAACTGATGAATACAATGTTCTGAACCACCTCAATATGTATACTATACTCTATCAATATGTATACTATACTGTACCGTAATGACGATTCATCTCCTTCAGACAATGAAAACATTATAAAACCAGTTCAGAAGTACAGAACTAAAACTAACCACTTTACGAAATTTAAGTGACAAATTTAGAACATAAAATGCATTTGGTGTCTTCCTTTTTATCGTTATTTTATTTATATTTGGATACTGGCTCTTTGGTCTGTTTGCTTATACAATTTCAATTCTGATATGTTGTTTAAATTAAGTCGTGACTGTAATTCCCCCTACACAAGTTGTGTTTGGACGTCCCTCGGTCGCATTTGCTATCGTCATTTGCCAGTGAATGCCGTGTGTATTATCCCAAATATCTTTAATGTAATTCACCAATTAATATACAGCATAACATAGAATACACGTTCAAAATCGGCTCACTACCTATTTGTAGCACAGAAGTTAGTGCCTGTCAAGTTAGATTGAGTTTGATCTTCTTTCTTATTATTATGAAAAACAATCCAAATGAGGTACTGCTTGAACGGCAAAGTTCATTAACTGTGGCATTGGTGAAATTATATTATTAGCATTATTACAATTTCAAGTGTCTACTGCATTTGTTGATGGCACTTGAGCGGGGACCGGTTATGCAAGTATCTTTGTCAGTTGAATAACTTTCAATGCCCGGGCCCTGAACAGACTACCTGGGTACGTTTCGTCACAGTCCGATTCATCGCACAATATCAAAAGACTGAAAATATGGAACTTATAGAGCGGACATTCATACTTCAGGTATGAATATGAGCACAACAAAATCGCCGATGCGTAAGGCGTTGTGTCGCAGTGTCAACAGCACAAACACTTAAAGCCTGTCATTATTTCACAAACCGTGCCTTGAAAGAGGAGGCTACACATGAGCCTTTCAACTCAACGAAGCAAACTTTTTTGCTAGCGTTTGGTAGCTATGGAGATATAATCTCCAAAGCAAACCCGTTAGGGAAAACAAAAATCGAAAGCTGAGTTATGTGAACAAATGCACGTGTCTGTATGTCAGTCTAATAATAATATTAATAATGATAGTGTAGTTCTGACAATATACTCACCACCGAAAGAAACGCAAATAGTGTTAAATGATTATATTGGCAGTGAGTGAAAACATGGCGTTTTTTTCTACTAACTGTACTTTCACAAAAGACAACGATTGCTCGAAAGAAATCACATGGGGTTTTTATTCTCCACATTACATGAACAACCAATAGATTAAATGCAGAATCTATATAACTCATGCCTTGAGGTATTGCCCTTTATAGGGAAGCAAATGCTAACGTCAATAACGGGCGTGACTTCCATTGGCATCAGCAAAAGTTACACATTTCCTCTCCATGCTGTTGAAGAGACGTCAAATGAACTTCCTCTGAATAATGTTGCAAGTATCAACAACTTTCTGGACATACTCACTGTTGGTGAATTTGTCTTTCCATCTCATCCCAGACGTGTTCGATGGGATGCTAATCTGGGTTTAATTGTTCTTGGTGACCTTGGTCTGGTACTTCCTCCTCTCTTGGCACAGATCACCCGTGAAGGTCCCGAGGTAGAATAGGCCTTCAGCTCGTTCAATCACTCACACACTCACTTCTCACAGATCAGGCGGTTCTCTGGATTCTCTCCCGGAAGTACAACCCTACTGACACTTTGTTATGCAAAAGGGCTGCAGTGTTTGGGGGTCTTAATTTTCTCCGAAAGATTCTTGGTAGAAGTGCCTGATTTCCTGAGAGAAGTGCCATTGCTGTCTGGGCTGCAGGTAGACGGGGCAAGGGTCCTGACGTGATGATGAGCTTTATCAGCCACACTGTGCCAGGATCATCCAAACCATCCCTGCTACATCTTCATCTTAATCTGTGAAAAACAATAATGCCTATTTAGGCCTGTTAGTTTGTCCATAAAAGAATCAAGAGGGTGGGAGAGTTTAGGACGATAGAAACCCAACTTTCCAAAGGACGACAGACGAGATTTGAAATTGAAAGTTGATGTCAATCATGAAAACAGAAAGTTCTATGTATGCGATGAGGAGATATGAGAGATAGCCTGCAGCAAGAATGTAGAGACATTTGTACCATACAGATAAATTTAGAGTCTATACGGAATCCAGTGAGAGGTTTGTTACAGTAATCCAGGCGGGAATTCACAAGACATCCCATACGTGCACTTTCTCTGGAGATGTATGTCCAAAGATGTGAGTAGTGGATACAAAATCAGTCTTGAATTTATTCATCAGTTCAACATTGTTTCAATTCACTAAGACTCAACGAATATTGAATCAGTTACACCACAGCAAGTTCTAACATGTCATTCAAAGTGCCCATTATGCACACCAAAATTTACCTAAGAGTATAAATGGCCTTACAACGTTAGTAGTATAAACAATGGTGGTTCTGGGCCACAGCACATCTAAGCATTAAGGAAGAAACTTCGCTTTCCCAGGCATAGTTGTCTCACAAACCCTCCATCAAAATGTAATCTTTCATCTACAAATTTACTAACACAAGAGATGAACGAAGACATGTACCCGGGTATTTGTGGATTGGGATGGCGAAGAAGTACTCTGTAAATATGATGGCTTAGATTGGTAGTGACCCAGAACACCCCATTGTTGATACTACTTAACCTTATCCCCCCTTGTGAGATGAAGATTTATAAAAACAAGTCAATTTTTTTAGTCTTATTAATTCATCTAAATTATATTTATCTTCACCTTCTTCTACAATCTCAGTTTGTAATTTAACACCAAGTGAAGTATCATTTATTAATTCATCTAAAGTATCTTATATTTATCTTCACCCTTTTCTACAATCACAGTTTGCAATTTAACACCAAGTGAAGTATACAGACTACCAAGACATAAAGAACTAACATCAACCACCCCTGAATATTTTGACCCCCTAAAAAGAAGTCTATGAATGTTATTCTGATCAGGTTATTTACCATTTTCCATTAATGGATGATAACCAGATATTTTCCCATTTATTATTATTGGTTTACTTTTATCGTATAATTTCACCCAATCAACAAATTGAGAAGAATTAGGTAATTCATGTATTTCAATTCGGACAACAGGATTATCTAAAGGGGTACCATTTTTCTAAATGGTTTGAATTTGTGTGAAAATTGGCAAATTATAAATTTCAGGCCATGGTGGATATTTTTTTAAATTTCTTTTTCAGCTGCTTGAGAAAGATATGAAATAGCTTTAAATAATGAAGACTCAAAGGGGGCTTTCATTTGGAATTATGTATGTTTTGCTTATCAAAATAGTTAACCCATATGGCTCTATGATGCCAACAAAACATTTATACAACTGGTGGGATACGAACTCACAATGCACAGCTACGGTTTATTAGGTTTAAAGTATTAAAAAAACACCTATAAATGAAGCTCGTGAACCAGGAATGCGAGGGTATTCCCTGAGCTCGTCAAATCACTAAAGGAAGAACAACCTATAGAATTACAATTCACGCCTACTCAGCATGCTGTAAAAAAATATTTGAGAGGTTGGAAGACGGAAGTTCAAGAAATATAGATGTTAGAGATACAAAACAATTGGTATTTCATAAAATGAACGAAGGACTGAAAGATTTAAAGAACCGCTAAATTCAATTTTTTGGTACTCTTTTTATCACTGTATATGAAAGACTTTTGGTTAGTCATAAACGAAACACCATTTTCTTTTTAAAAAAAACTTGTGGTTAATTAATACCAAGCGCTTAAAAGTTGCTAAAAAGCCATCTGCTTCTCTCTCGCCCGCAAACATAACCGCAGACAGGTTACGTAACTCTGTCGCCAGAGCCCTACAGTGACGTCATAGAAGGTCTGGTTTCCAGTTAAATGTATAGAAAATGTGTAGGAAGCTAGGAAGCTGATTTCTCGACGTCACCAAAGACTTGCCGAATTGTTGTGTTGCCGTCAACTGTTCCTTGGGGTCGGGTGATGGTGTCACTATGCACAGATTTCCACCAGACTCCGTAGTTTGTGCTTAAATTGGTTGTTAGTGTGTGCGAAGTGAGCTTTGTTTAAGCCTGTGGTATATACTAAATCAGACGGTTTGCCCCCTACCACGCTTCCAAGATAGAAAATGGAGTTCAAGTTTCATCGAGTTTATAAAATCAAGACTGCTTACTACACATTGCTGACCAAAAGGATTTTGCATGGATATAACGCTTTCTTCCTCGGAAACGAGGTTGTGGTCGAAGTGCCAATATTATCGTAAGTAATATTATATCGACCCCTTATACTGACCAATTCCAAGAGTGAAATCGTTATGTTATAAGCAATGTCAAGTAAAATCCTAATGTCCATCAAGAAAATACATATTTTACTACCAGTAGAAAGTAATTTTGATTTTGTAAGTCCGTTAGAATTATTGAGATTATGATTTGTTCTCATCAAGTTAGAAAATCAAACCTACTTTTTACTGATAGTCAAATATGCATTTGAATCATGGCCAAAAGGATTTTGCATGACACAACTTTTAACATAAGGACTTCTTCTAAGGAAGCAAGTTGGGGGTCGAAGTGACATTCATATTGCAAACAATGTTATATTGACCTCCACCTCACTTTCAAGAGTGAAATTGTTATATTATAAGCAATGTCATGTAAAATCCTAATGTCCATCAATAAAATACGCATTTTCTATGCCCACTATTATGTCACGGAGACGCTCCGCTCTGATTGGTTGAACTTTCGTTTGCAGTTGAGAATTTTGCACTGTTGACAAAAAGGTCGATTTAAGGTAATTAAAGATGGAAATGAGCATTTTTAATGACAGGGTTTCATTTATAACAATGTCAGCAAGTTATTTTGCATTTGTACCCTATTAGAGTATATGTGACCGTTAAGAGGCATTAAATTTCAACTAACGGTAAAGATGGCACTAGAGAAACAACAGGTGAATGGAACAACTGAATACACCAATGTTTTATTCAGAGGTAATCAGGAAGTTACAACGCAGTTGGATACTATCAACTCTTCTATTGACAGGTCGTTCGAAAACTAAATCCAACTAAAAAACATCCCAAAAGACTTTCCAGTCATCCAAAAGATGATAAAAAAAAGTTGGAAAGGTATAGAGGAGCCCACTCCTATCTCTCAGTGGCCAAAAATAGAAAAACAGAATCCAGACTTAGTTGTAAATATATTCAGGTACGAAGGTAAAACTTAATAGTGCAGTGGTTAAGCCCTTTATTGAATCACGGGGGTCGTCAAACAATTAATCTCTATCTAGTGCAGGAGGGTGAAAAATATCATTACACAACTATACAACATTTCAGTCGTTTGGTGTATGATCAAACGAAACACGGGGGAAAGAAACACTTTTGTGAAAGGTGCCTTCACAGGTTTTCTAGGTATGATCTGCTCGATTCGCAAAGGGAAGATTGCCTAGGTGTAGGTGGGGACAGCCGTACGAATAGAGATGCCGAGTGGGGGTATCCCCCAAAGACCCCATATGTTGGTTCCTGGTATGGTATTGGTATAGTATTACCTGGGATTCCTGGTATAGAATTGGTATAGTATTGGGATTCCTGGTATAGTATTGGTATAGTATTGGGATTCTTGGTATAGTATTGGGATTCTTGGTATAGTATTGGTATAGTGTTGGGATTCCTATATAGACATTTTTTGTAAGTATAGTATGTACTCAGAAAGCTGTGCCACCCAAGAGACTTGTCTTCGGAGGACATCCAAGAAATACGCTCCCTTTGCGGTGTGATCACTCAAAGCGAGGGAAAAAAATGCTGTACTAGATATGGTAAGATCCTGATGTCTTGCCCGCTGACAAGTAAGCTCCAAATCCGACGACACCCTCTAGCACAGGAGTATTGCCTGATGTAGAACCTTTCTGCCCTCTTGCCTGCTATGATCGTCTGTGGAACAATGGGACTCGTTCGGAGCAAAACACGAATAAAGTGTCAACTCTTGCGTCGATGTTGCTGGCTCAGGCAGAGCAAACAACGAATATGTTAGTCGACATCTTCTCTAAGCTGGACAAGGACACGGAAGAACTCCAAGAGGATATGGAAGTTGAGGAAAATTCAGAAGACATCGAGGAGGAACATTTTGATATACAGAAGCTTGGGCAGAGGGTAAAATCAGTCTAGAATTTTGTATATATTTTTATGGCTGCCTGCTCTGTGGAATGTCTTTTGGGTGACCTTGAAGCACTGCACATCAGCCAAACATGCATTTTGGACTGCGAGTGATGTATGTTGTTCATCTACATGCATTTCGGACTACGAACAATGTATGTTTTTCATCCGGACTACGAAGGATGTATGTTTTCGTCTGGACTACAAACAATATGCGTTTTTTATCGGGACTATGAACAATGTATGTTTGTAGTCCTTGTAGAAAAAAAATGTACGAAAGAAGGGATACAACAAGCCCAACAAGCATTTATTATGAAAACCAACGGCATAATAGAAGATACACGTTAAACTGTTTCTCTGAAGTCAATGTTTTAGATTGATATATTGTGGGGTACCTCCATGGAGGGAAACACCGATGAAGACTAGAGTAGTATAAACAGTGGGGTGATCTGGGTCACTATCCATCAAAGCCATTGTATTTATAGAGTATTTCTTTGCCATCCCAATCCACAAATACCTGTGCACATGTCTTCGTTCATCTCTTGTGTTAGTAAATTTGTAGATGAAAGATAACATTTTGATGGAGGGTTTGTGAGACAACTATGGCAGGGAAAGCTAGTTTCTTGTTTTATGGCTTAGATGTGCTGTGGCCCAGAACCACCATTGTTTATACTACTATGTTTAAAGGTCACATGCAACGTAAAACACAACTTTGCAGATTCGGGCACCTTTCGCTTTGCACTTATCGAAACAAATCATAAAAAATGCCAATTCAACCTATAAAGTTGAAAAAAACGTGATGAAAAAAAAGCCCGCGAAATCAGAGTTCAAACGTTTCACTAAATTCCCCCCAAAGCTCGGGGGAAAACTGGTTTCAGCAACTGTGCTGCACTGCGTCCATAACGCATGCGCAGTGAATAGATTTGCGGAGCTTGAAACAACCCAGCATCTTAGGTCGTGAGCAGTAGTCTGAACTTGGTTGTGTACACAAACAAGTAAATAAAATAATCTACTCGTTACGTAAAAAAAATTGTTGATTGTGGTAAGCAGCCTCTGTCACAGAGAAAGCTCAATGTCTGCTTTATTCACTCCTATATGTCTGCCTGTCTGTCTGCTAAAGACAATAAGCAATACACAGCTTCAATCATTGACCACATGCAATTTGTACTTCACACCTATCAGACTATACGACATAAAGAAAACAAGTTGATTTGTGACTCGTGCACCCAAGTCCCGTGTCTGCCACATTATGTAATTAAGCACGTGTGATACACTTGACATGTTTTTATGTCTGTGGGCTGCAAACAAACTACATTCATTTTTTTCGGATGACTGGATCTGACGGAAACTGGTGCAAACTCTTGTCAGTTTCAAGTCCTGCTTTGTACTTGGACGAATGACAGATTCCAGCCACGCAGTATTTTACCATCTCTACTGACATGATTTTTGATTGGATCGAGTGCAAATTCAGAGCACATGTATTTTCCAAACCCATCATCTCTATGTAGTTTCTTCATGGATAAGGACTTCTTTTAGTGTATATGATTTTGTTTGACAACAGTATATCAATCCATACTGAAACGACGCATCAAGTACACATAAAGAATCTTACTTTCTTGTGACTGGCTATACTTGTAAAATGCCTATCAAACAGATTATCTTTCTGTACACACAATGAACCCTCAGCATATCAGCAAATGAAACAGCCAATCGGAAGCCGTCGCTACACTTGAGTGCATATCCACCAGCTATGACTGGGTTCGGTCTCCCGAGGGCTTCGTTTCAGGGGAAGTAAGCCCAAGTACAAAATATTGCACTTTTGAATCGCGATTGTACGCTTATAATTTTGTTTATTTGTTTTTTTAAAAGCAGCAATGTATATTATGTGTCACGAATAAGTGATAAATGTGTTTTAATTATGTTTGATTTTTTGGTTGCATGTGACCTTTAAGTATATATGTGACTATCAAATTTGGGGTGTTCCCACACTTTTTGTTTGTACTATATATGCGTAACATAACGTGAGTGTTTTAGGTGAGTCTAAACTTTTCATGGGAAGTAAATATAGACTGCTTTCTGGCCTGAAGGTAGGAGCTGAAATGAAAAGAGCAATATCTAATTTTTCATGACTCTTTTCTCTTTGAAAAATTCATATAATGATTCTGTTGGCTGTGAGCTGGGTTTTTTTTCCTATAATGTCATATTGATGATATATGTTTTTCTCGCATAATGCAACAGCTGAAGTAAGTAGTCGGTCTTTGTATCATAGCACCTCAATGACCACTTGATTGGTTCGTCTTATTGTCGCACATAACATTCATTGATTCTGGGACGAGTCGACGAGTCCTCGAGTCCCACTGGGGCAAGTGGTGCTGAATGGTTTCGCCAGTAATTTGGGTAAAACAGTTTCTCCACTTAAGGAGATAACATATGGTATAGTTTACACAATCATGTGCAGGTTTATATTTTGTACATTTGGAAAACAGAATAATGAGGATGTGACTTGGACCAATGAATCTCATGACTACACAAATATTGACTAAATCAAAAGTAATATAAAATTATAATACCAGGCCCAGATCAATTTTTTGTTGTACTCATGGATACAATCCAAAGCTAAAACTAAAGAAAAGTAAAGTGTATATTAAGCAGAAGATGCAACCCATTTTGGTCTTGTGCAAATGTGTTTCATGTACTTAATAGAGCCATTCATGTACCTCGGAGGAAAACAACACATACTTTAGCTCGAGGTTGAAACACTTCCACTTTCCTGATACCTGCATTATCGACAAGGTCGTGGAGCCCGTCTAAAGCTTCTTCAAACATAAGCAGAAATATTTTTTAAAAAGGAACAAAGTAGATTGTGTAAATAACACCTTTAATCTTTTCGTAATCACAGGACAACTTATCATGAAAAGTGTAGAGGATGTAAATAAAGTTCTTCCATCCATTTGTCACGATTCATGTTTCACAGATTAAGGCATGTTGTCATGCATATGATACTTAGAATTAAAAAAAGCATGTATTACAATGATTTCAAGTGTATTTATGTTACTGAGACTATGCTACCACGAGTATTGACATTTTGGTTTGTTTTCAGATGTCCAAGATGCCAGAGAAGTGTATCCTAGTCACTGGCGGGGCTGGCTATGTGGGCAGCCATTCCGTCATCGAACTGATTGCGGCAGGATACTCTGTTGTTGTTGTTGACAACCTGGTCAATGCCAGTATGGGTAAGTACCTGACTATGCTGTAGCCAGTGACTGTCTTGAACTGTCCATCAGTTCATTCACTCACACAGAAACAATTCATTTGAACTTGAAGTTTTATCCATGTTAAATACCCAACTGACTTGCTAGCAAAAGCTACCTTTTTAAAGATCCAGTGTGGCCAATTGTTTTACCAACCGCTTCTCATAACTTGTCATAAAAAGTGTACAGGGTGTACGAGTATGTAACATTCTTCCATTCACTTTGCGTATTTTCTTTACGCATCATCCATCACAGATTAAGTGAGTGAGTAAGTTTAGTTTTATGCTGCGCTCTGCAGTGTTACAATGTTAAAAAGAGTGTATGAACTAGTGTTGCAATGATAGATCGTGTATTCATGCTGATGCAATGTTACAGCGAGTATTTACGGTGAGGTAATATTGTTACAGAGAGTATAGTGTTGCAATGTTACAGAGAGCATTTAGCTCGTTTTGTAGAGAGTACATAAAATAGTGATACAATGTTACAGACAGTATTTAAGGTGATGTGACATTGTTGTAAAGAGTATATAAACTAGTGATACAATGTTGGAGATAGTATTTAAGCAGATTCAGCATGGCTGTAGAGAGTATATGGACTAGAGTTGCATTTTACAGAGAGCATCCGTCGTGTGGAGGAGATTGTCGGGAAGAAGATCCAGACATACAATGTTGACCTGTTGGACAAGAAGGCAGTGGAAGAGGTGTTCAGCAAGGTAAGTAGAGTAGAGACCACATGAAATTCAATGTTCATTCAACTTAGCAAGTGTCCACTCTCCTCACATCCCCATCAGAACTTATGGGTATGTGAGAAGTCCTTTTCCTATGGATACATGCCACTGAGTGGATACAGTTCCACTTTCTACCTTAGTGAACCAGCTGTTGCCATGGAGGTATGCAGTTTGATAATCAACCAAATTTGATATGAAATGTCATTAGACAAGTACTACCTGCTATTCAACAACATCAATGGTAAGGGGTGGAAAAAACACTTTCCGGGTCTTTAACAACTTTATCAGTGTTTCGACGAATCATTTCCACAGCATTGAATTTAATCGCATCAACAGAGATTATTCACAGGATGAACGTAATCTTTCAATTGATGATGACCATGACCTACTGGAATAGATTGCGAATGGTTCACCTATTTCATAGCCTTCAAGTGAGTCATCCCCTGCAAAGACGTACGACATTGTATGTCAAAGGTAAAGACATCGAGACTTTAACTCTGATGTTGCAGATTTCTGAGACTGTGAAGCACCTTGAAGTACCTTCGTGAGATGTCAACACCTCCTATCTATACACTGAAGTTTATGTTATACAGCACAGAGGCTTTCTGCAAGACGCCAGAGATTGAGAAAGACTTGCTCTTGGATGATATGAAGTCTTTCAACGGTGATGTTGAAGATGAACATTATCACAACTTCCAGAAGATCATTCTGCAGCCTCAGATCAAAGCAAAAAGCAAAAAATTCAACTACGGTCACCACAGCTTTCATGAATCATTTTTCAGTTGAAGTTCATGAACCCTTCTGCAACAGAATTCGCTATGGAGACCTGCAAATAAGCAACTCAGAAGACTACCACACTTTCCTCTTTACAGGACACTATCACCCACCTGCAACAAACCTTCAGGCAGCTTTAGGCCAACTAGAACCTATGATCATCATGCAAATGCAAGCTTTCGAGTTGGCTTGCAGTCCCAGACCCTCACACAGCTTCAGGCATGCGCACAATGAGCAGGGTTGAAACAGACTGCTGGTAATCCTTCAAGTAACTTGAAGAAGTCATAACGAAACCTTCTTAGAAGACACCATCAAGACACACACTCAGGCATCAGAGAAGACTTCCAAAATTTCACCACCACAAGACACTGCTGCCTGTGTGCAGCCTAGGATTTTCTAGCCTTAGCCTAGATGTTCATGTAGCCATCTGCCTGACTTCAAACTTATAATTTAGTACCACCTCAAGTAGTAGTATGGCAATCAACATTCACACAGATATCTACACGTTCGTTATGGATACTCAGCATTCATCAGACAGCATCTAGATGCAGCCTTTCATGCAACATCAGACGTTTGTTAACCCTTTACGCTACATTAACCCTTTATGGTATTACACCATTCCTGGTAATCACCTATCACACTTTATGGACATATTTGACAAACAATTAAGGAAGCTGTACAAGATTCAAACGATTGGATCAAGTCAGTTCAGAATGAACTTCATATACAGACAATCTATTCAGAGAATCAAGTTCAGAAAAAAAAATCCAAAGTCGGATTTCCAGCCAAATTATTTTTCCCCTCCATTGAGCATGCAAATGTTACCCCCCAACTGTTCAAGTACAGTCATCAATGGTGAATGGAAGATTATAAACCTCCAGTGACATCACTCTTTTGTTTCACCAGGCTCTCTGTTTACTGAAATCCAGTGGACTTTCTACTGAATTGACCACATCCCAGGGAGTTTCTGAGAAATAGCCCTTGAATTTGAATTTGTACTTGTTTTGAAGATTTATATGACTTTGTCTTGCTATCACTGACTACAATCTTCCAACATATAATACAGATACCTAGTTTCGAGCCTGCAACCCTTAGCTTACTTCCTTGAAGGTTTTATCCACCAGGCTAGGAAGGATTGCTTTGAAGAATGAGACTGTGTGTTAGTATGAACCATCTGTTCCTCACAAAGATGGGTAGTGTGAGCAGCGCACATGTAGGACAGGGGTAGTGCATGCATTGAGTGTGCAAAGCAAGGTGCCGGCTGACAGTCGTTTAACAGTAGATTTTAACAGTTAATACCAAATGCTTAAATTACGTCTAAAGTACATCTTTGGTCGGTTCATAAGTTGGATCGGCCCTTCCCCCATTTCCCTCTGCCATGGGCTTACTTGTTCAAACAAAATCTTGGTTTTCATCCTTGACGTAACCACTTATTAGAGAAGACCCTTTCATTTGCAAAGATTCTTAGAAGATTACATCTCAATGTTAAGAGAACATCCTTCATTAAGAGTAATCCCCTGAGTATGTATTGAAAATACTGCAACCAAACTCAGAGGTGTCTGCTCACTTCATCAAAGAAGTGGTAGAATTCATTCGACCGTAGGCCAGTCAAAGCCATTCCTTTTGGTATCATCAGAATTCATAGAATACTGTGAAAGCGGCATAACATCATACGCATGCACTCACTCAATCATCTTAACCATCGCGAGGATCCTGACACACCAAACCGTGACTGGATTACTCTTCACAAAGTTTGTACTCGGATGGCAAGAAGTCACCATTCACGGTGGTGATCATATGTATGTGTATTTTTTGTTGTATTGTCCATTATTTACCATGCAAAGCAAATTTCCTTCGGGATAATAAAGCCTTGCCTTGCCTTGCCTTGCCTTGCCTTGCCTTGCCTTGCCTTGCCTTGCCTTGCCTTGCCTTGCCTTGCCTTGCCTTGCCTTGCCTTGCCTTGCCATCGTCGCTGTTCTACATGAATGGATGTCTTTTTGACTGCCTGTTTGGCAAAATACAGTACCAATGCGCAGATCAGATTTAAATATCACGTGTCACAAGCACCGGGTTGAGGTGCCAACAAAGGCTCGCCAAGATTCAGTTCCAATTCAACTTCATACACGATTGCATATTCAAACTCTGGCGTCAGATTCTTGGATCAGAAGAAACACAAGATATATAATGTCCCGTTAAAGCTCTTTGCTTTTATCTGCAAACAACGACTTTAATAATGATGGTGTTCCACAAGGCTGGGGCACTATTTCCACTTAAGTCATGCAATCTGCAGGAAGTGAGAGTAATAGATAACATGCGGTAACGTCATAGCAACTGTTCCATCACAAAAATTATAGGATGTTTATGGGAGGCTAATGCTGTTTTCACCACCACAGATGTTGCAGGTAGTCACCTTCAAGAGTATAATGTTCATCCGCAATCACGTAGGTTACTGTCCAACAGCCGAGTCCATTCCCTAGGTTTTATTGTATAATTCAGGGGATGGGTGATACCATTCAGTTACGTTTGTTTTCTCTTCGTAACATACGAATCACATGTTATTTTATACTTCTCTCCATCCATACGCTAAACACTGTGGTTTGGAATATCACAAAGAATGCAATATTTTCAGGATGCATTCTATCTATACATAGGGGATGGTTCTCAAAACTTAAGTAAGTAATCTTCTGTATTATACTGAACTTGATTTTCCTTTGTCAAAACAGCCATAACACTAGGCAAAGTGCCCCTTCCTGGATCATGTTATTGTCGTGGACAACATTTTGTGTTTCTGTATGGAATAGGTTTCTTGGAAGGATTCTAGTGTTGAGCATAATATGTCGTCAGTGTGTACTTTGTATATCTAATAACTATGTTTCTTGGGTAATATACTATTTTGCAGCTACATATGTCTGCTTGCAGCACACCTTCAGTGCAGTGATCCACTTCGCAAGTCTCAAGGCTGTTGGGGAGTCATGCGGTCGTCCACTCTTGTACTACAAGGCAAATATTGGCGGAACTGTCAACCTTTTAGAGGTCAGAGATGCGTTTTACTAATATTCTTTTTTCAGCCAGTCTAAGGCAGTCTCTCAGTCGGAAATATAAAATCAGTGGTTTGGAGTAGCAGTTTGTTTACATTATGTTTAGATTTGTCAGTCCCTTTTCAATGTTCGTTAGTTTCCCAAGTGGTAAAGACCTGTATCACTTTGAGCAGTCCTCCAACATCAAGACATCAACACATTCTGGACAAACACGGGCCAAGCCAATGGTTTCACCGAGAACGCAGTATTATGGTTTGATATTAGGACTCCACTGCAACATATGTACAAATCTAGTGTTTAAAGCGTTCTCTCGTCACCCGGGGTCACTTTGTGCGTACAATGTTTGAAGGTCATTTCTGGTGTCTGCGTCCCATTTCTGGTGATATTGATGAAATATTGCTAAAAGGTTTGGATTCAAGTATACCCTGATTAGGTGCATGATTGTTTTCAAAATTATACGGCAAACTTCCAAGATGAAATTAATGTGAGTTTTCATCCTGAATTGGAAGGGAAATAAAAAGCTCCATAGGAAGGTTTATTGAAAACCTGTGAAGTGAGTTCCATGTTTGTCTTCCTGACAGGTGATGAAGGAGAAAGGGGTCAACAACCTGTTGTTCTCCAGCTCTGCAACAGTGTATGGCACACCACAATATCTGCCTCTGGACGAGAAACACCCAATCGGGGGATGTACCAATCCTTACGGCAAAACAAAATATTTCATAGAAGAAATTTTAAGAGATCTCTCAAATGCGGAAAAGGTTGGTGAAAATGGAATGCATTTCAAGGTGTACAGTGATGTTTCCAAGTAGTTTTGTTGTATCTATGAGTGTAAATTAGCTTGGTGGCAATGACATCCACAACAGTAGTCGGTTTATTGTTTATTTGCAAATATAAGCTGTATATCAAAATTAATCAAAACAACACCTATTTTCCAAATATCTTGGATGTGGCGCAGTCTAGTGTATCAGTGTTATTGAAGACCTATATCACCATTTCACCATGTATGTGTATGCTAGTGGAGGTGCCTGTAGTGCAGTGTTTGATTTCCCGATTGGTGTCCCCACCTAAGATTTCACTAGAACAAGACGGGGCGGAATCAGGCACACAGTTTTCCTTTGCTCTAATCTAGCATCAGATTATATATTATGAAAATTCCATGCTGTGTAGTTGGATAATTACATGTCGTCGTGCCCTGGCAGAGTTCCGCATCCCGACTGGCTGATCGTAGAATGGACGTTGCTTGCAGTGGCAGACGTCCCCAAGTTTGTGTTGCTGTCAGCAGTGTTTTTATAGTACTGATTGTATTTAGCATGGTGTGATTTAGATTGAAGAGTAGACGTTAATAATATATGTCATTAATCCCTTTTGTTTTAACTATATCTAAAAATAGAGAAGGGAGTTCACACCTCTGCTTGTTTGAGAAATGTCATTAATTATTTTATGTTGTTTGTGTGTGCAGGAGTGGAACATTGTTATCCTGAGATACTTCAACCCGATCGGTGCCCACAAGTCGGGGAAGATCGGGGAGGACCCCCGGGGCACACCGAGGAACCTGATGCCCTTTGTAGCCCAGGTGGCAGTAGGTAGAAGGTCTGAACTAAAGGTGTACGGCAGTGACTACGACACTCCCGATGGAACAGGTGAGTGAAGTGTGAGGTCTATAGTATCAGTATCTGTACCTTTCTTGTAAGTGGATACATGATTAAACATTCATGGCTGCTAATGAACCCCTGCAGAGACTCTCCCGTTTTAGCAGCATTGGATGTTTAGCAGAATTTGAGTGGATTTAACTTCTCTAACTCATAATGAACCGAGCATCAAAATATGTTTTACATGCTTAATGGCGTCACAACACATGCTTCTTCGCATCTTTAATGTAAATTTGGCGTGAAAACGGTTATAGTCCTCTGTGTTAGTCTTCCCTTGACTTAATTCACTCTTTTGCCTTTTAGACATTTGTAAACTATAGTCCCAACACAGACACGTTGCTACAGTGTTGGGACAAACTCACTTTGACGCAGTGCCAGTATCGATAGAATAAACTTGTCTAAGGAATTGTCTAAATCAAAGAAAATGTACAACGTACAACGATGTCAGGGTACTTTAAAATACTTTGGGCTGCAAAACATATTTAAAGGGTAATTGGCTACACTGTGTGAAATTCATGCTAAGCATAATTTGAAAACCATATTTGTTTGTGGCCGATTAACTACACTGTTGGTATGAGAAACTTTGGTTGCAGTACGTGTGGGGAGCTTGTGTGGAGCATGTTACCTAGATTGCCTCCCCTGACTTATTGCCAGGATCAAGTCAAACATGGTGCTGTTTATTTTAGGTGTTCGGGATTACATTCACGTGGTTGACCTTGCCCAAGGTCATGTGGCAGCTATGAAAAAAGTCGAAGAGGGTAGCGGTATCAAGGCGAGTTACTTATATGGCCGAAACACGGCCGACTTCATGTCAGTCCTCCTGGAAGTCAACATGTCCTCAGTCACTGATTTGAAACAATGATTACCGCGTCCATGTCGCAGCTAGTTTCAGGTATACACCTGAGTCGGTGACATTGTTGAAACATGGCGTAGTTGTCCAACAGACATAATACGTGCTGCTGAAATTGTCCTTCCTTGATGCCCTTGTGTCAGAAGACTTCAGAACAAATATTTTTTTTAAAATACCGCATACACAGAATATACCCATTCTAACCAGTGCATCCATTTTAACCCCATACTATCAAGCCGAAACCTGATTCTGTTGTCATCTTAACCCTGACCAAACGTGCCACATATAGTAGCATGATCAAGTAGGTGAGTATAATCATCTGCAGCACGTCTTCGCCAACCTCAACCAGTATTCAAACAAGTTAGTCAAGCGAACCATCAAATTAACAGACGACTCAAGCATCCAGTTGACATCCACACTATCTTTACTGCCTTCCCATCACTGAGAACCATCCTTAAAGCTTAATGTTCGTAAACCACCTTTTTCAAGGTCAGCTGTGAATGTGGTGACTCCGATAAAGGTGAAACCTCTCGCCACGTTGATATCCGCATCCGCCCAATCAGACCACCTACAAAAAGTTGAAATCCTATCCACTAGTCGGGATTTCTCAAAAATAAAACGTTTGAAAGCCAGTGAAATCCGGCGCAACAAACCTTCGATTAATAGAGACCAAGTCTATTACATAACATCGGCCTACGAAGAGTTAATGAAACTAAAGTCTTTATCAATCAGCACCCTTTCAGCCTATTTTAACCGTTTTCACTACATAATCCGTCAGACTTATTGGTTTCATCGCCCGTGCTATTTGTTATTCTTACTTCCCGAGTGGTCTCATCCAAATATATACCACTTCTAGTCAATTACACGCTGTTCTTAACGTTAATCCCATGTTTGTCAAAACACACTGATGTATATATTATTCTCAATGCTTGGTTCCATTCGCTTTTAGTTTGAAAACGATGTAAGAATCTACACTGAAGCGTCTCTGCGCTGTAAATAAGACGTTGTTAATAACCTCTATTTGTCTGGGATATATTAAGGTCTACAACCTAGGCACTGGACGTGGCACCTCCGTTCTGGACATGGTCAAGGCTTTTGAGAAGGCATCAGGAAAGACGGTATGTAGTCAGTGCATTTGACCATTATCTACAACGCATTACACTTTCTATACAATGCACAACGCTACACAACCAAATACACTACACAACCCAATACAATACACTTGACCCCGCCTCCCTCCCTTTACAGTACACTACACAACCCAATACAAAACACTCCAATCCCAAATACAATACCTTCGACCTCCCTGTACAATACAATACGCTACCCAGTACAATGCACCCGACGTCCCCGTACAATTCACTGAATTACACTCGACCGCCTTGAACATTACACTACCCACAACAACACAATTGATCGCCCTACATAATACACTACCCACAACACACTTGACTACCCACTACAATACACTTGAACGCCCTGTACAATACAATACACTACTCTCACCCACTACAATACGCTCGATTCCCTGTACATTACACTACCCACCACGATACATTTGACGTCCATGCACGATACCCTGCACAGAGAGAGAGAGAGACAGAGACAGAGACAGAGACAGAGACAGAGACGCGTCCTCCTGGGACAATCTTGATGAACCATTTCCTTTTTCACTGCAGATTCCATACCGTAAAGTTGAACGTCGTCTTGGAGACCTGCCTTCATTTTACGCCGACGCCTCCCTCGCCAAAGCAGAACTGTCATGGACAGCACAAAAAGGCCTGAATGAGATGTGTAAGTCCCCTGTGGGTGTAAACAGACCATGTATATTACGTTACGTGCAGAAAGTACGTAACTTGGACAAAGCACTGTGACTGTGTGTCCCAATCCACCCAGCTGTGGATGGGTATGCCTGGTAAGGATGGGAGCGTCACATTAACTCACTGCGCCTGTAGTAGGCAGCATGAATTGTACGTTCTCCCGGGATCTGAGATTGAAAATACGATGTGTCGTTGTGGTGGACATCTAATGATCGCGGGAAAACAAAGCGCCTCTGAGCAGTTGTACTGGATATCAGCGCTATACAAATGTTAGCATAATAATAAGGTATACTATGTTCATTAGATCTTACGACTGTTTACCTCACTTACATTCTGTCACAAACCCAAGAAAGGTCGAGTTTACAAACTTTTAAATGTTATATAAAGATGAGATTTACAAGACATTTACACTTTAGTCAACACGGCATTAACTAGACATTTGCCTTCAATGACATTACAGTAAATTTATAATGGGCCTGCAATGATAGTACTGGTAGATTTATGAGGAGGACTGCAATGACATTACAGCTGGAATAATCTACGATCTTGTTCCAGTTTCTGTTCACAAATAAAACCTAAAATATTAAAGGTCACATGTAACTAAAAAATCAAACATAATTAAAACACAATTATCACTTATTCGTGATATATAAAACGCACTGCTGTTTTAAAAAAATTGAATAACCAGAATTATAAACGTAGAATCCCAAATAAGAAGTGCAATTTTAAGTACTTGGGTTCACCTCCTTCGAAACGAAGCAGTCGCGATTCCGAACCCAGTCAGAGCAGCTGGGAGTGCACTCAATTGATACGGAGCCTTTTCATTGGCCACTGGTTTATTTGCCAATACGCTTAGCCGGTTCTTTGTTTATAGCTTATAAGCCCGATAGGTGTTAATTTCAAATTGCATGTGGTCAGTGATTGAAGTTGTGCATTGCATATCGTCATTAGCACAGAGGCAGGGAGGCAGACAATTTTGGCAGACAACTTCCCTGAGTGTGTAACATCAATGCAGTGTTTCATTTTAGACAGAATACACGCCCTACATAGAAACATGCCATTTACTTGGTGTCTATTTTTCTTTACAATGTGTTCTATTCATAGCCGCCTTATGAAGATCACAGCTCCTTTGACATTTATTTTCTGCACACATGAATAAACATCAATTGAATCAAACATGCTGCTTGACTTTTGTATTATATGTACCCAGTGTCCTAGAATGTATAATACATGGAGATGGAGGCAGTGTAAAGATTGAGCATTTGTAAATGTCTTAAAGAAATGTGCAATGAATCTCTATAAGCTTTTTGTATTAGAGATCTTTTTGAAAGGCAATTTTTTACTAGAAACAGGGAGCCTATATAGAGGGGGAGAAGAAACTCCTCGAAAAGCCGGTCAACATATGTCTCGGGTCGTTACGTGACCAGTGTAGCCAATATGGTGGCAGCGTAGTATTTAAGATGGAGCCCGGTTTATTTTCAACAGCTGATTAAGTTCGCTGAGTGTTACAACAACTGAAATCCTACATGTAGAAGATAGGTTAACTATTTTGTCACTTCAGTTTAAGTGTAATAATTGGTATTAGTGTCCGTATTAGGACAGTAGATTTGTAGTAAAGTTTCAAGTCAGTAAGTTATAGCTCACAAGCTTCTATTCTTGATTGACCGCGAAGATAGACTAAATTGAGCCGATAAAAAGTTCTTTCACACATTCGTTTAATTTTTAGAAGAACATACCTTTAGTTGAAATTTCTTCACAAGTAATAGTGACAGTTTTGTGAATTAAAAATTGTTAGGGTGTAATTGAGGTGTGTGAAAAATAGGACATTTCGCCATTGAAATGCTATACGCCGCTGTTTTAGTATTCCTAGTTACTTCCTCAAAACATCTTTCACGTACACCTTTAATTCATATGAGGGGAATATATTATCAGGTGAAATGTGTTCGCAAGTAATAGTGATAGTTTCATAATCTAAAAAAGAATGTTAGGGTATATTTGAGGTGTGTGAGTAATAGTGATAGTTTCATAATCTAAAAAAGAATGTTAGGGTATATTTGAGGTGTGTGAAAAATATGACATCGGCGATCTGCTCTGATCCGCCATTGAAATACTATACGCCGTTGTTTGAGTGTTTCTAGTTATTACTTCAAATACATCTTTCACATACACCTTTAATTCTTATGAGGGGAATATACTATCAGGTGAAATGTGTTTGCAAATAATAGTGACAGTTCCATAATCTAAAACAAAATGTTAGGGTGTAATTGAGGTGCGTGAAAATATGACATATTGCCAATCTGATCTGATCCGCTATTGATGCTTGAGGGTTATAGTTCCATAACTTCTTTCTTTCTTGTTGATCTTATTATTTGACAAAACTGGACAGGTGTTTAAGAGCGCTTTGTGGGAGTTTTACACTTTATTTTTTAGGGCAGTGTGACAGTGTTAGTTAACATTTTGTTAATGTCCATTCCATTCCCCACATGCAATAAGATATCTGAATTAATTATTAATGCAAACAAAAATGTTTCAAAGTAGATTTTTTAAAAAGACAGCTGATGTTAGTTAACACGTGTTCTCGCGATACTTTTACCTTCTTTAACATGTTTTGGGAGGGAAGGCCGCGGTGTGTCATTTATTCTTTCATTCATTCGCCTATGGACTTCTTTCTTTTATTTTTTTTCTTTCTTTCATTCATTCACATAATTCTTGCTCTTAATTCTTATCATAATACATGCATTCATTCATTGTAAAATTCCGACTGATACAATAAACTGGCTGAAGTTCTGTTAAACCTGGGATAATCTACAACGTATACACTCTATATAGTCTCCCTGGTTAAACACAACTGAAGTTGCACTGGGAACGAGCCAAGTCACTGTGTGCGTCGGAGCATGACGAGGCACACGCTAATTAGTACAAATTGTAAAGAAAGCAAGCGAGTGACCTATCCCTGTTGTAAAGCATCCCTGCTAGAAATGAGGAAACCGCCGAACTAATCCCAGTCAACGTGTGAAACATTATATATTTAACAGCAATAAATAGATGAAACAAAGATCTTTAATTTCAAAACATTGGTCATTCACGAAATGAACAAATGAATGTTATAAAGCTGATCTCTCGTCTTGCCTTTTATGGATATAATAATCCGTTTCGGGACATATAAACGAAGCATACTTTTTCAGGGAGCGTAATGAGATTTTACAGGCGCTTCCCGATATGATGCGCAATTCGCACACGGGTGACTTTCGGAACAAGAACCTCCTGGGGTTTTTTTTAGCGAAGAGACAAACAAGCGGATTGGATAGTGATCGATTAGTCTTGAATGTACCTGTACTGACAGTGACGTATTTATATCAATAAATGACAAGGTAAACATGCAGACTTTTAAGGCCCATAGGTGATACAGCCTGGTTATTGCGTTCACAATAGATTGAAACTATCTGGGAGAGACTGCATATGTTAAATTTATATGAGAACATTATTTTCAAAGACATTCAAATTCATCTCATGAGTTCTAGGAAATTCAGTTAGATATGTCAAGAGGATCAGATCTGTATCACTATGCATGTGAAGTTGTTCATTTACAACCATTGCCATCATCCTTCTGGTACCTGTACTTTGTCATAGAAATTCCATAAATAAATGATTAGATGATGGTTGTCATGGTAAAAGACCTTATCCCATGGGAAATCCTAGGAACTGTTGTATATGAAACGGTAGTAAATATGTGAATACATGATGGTTACCAATGTAAAACAACCTTATCCCATGGGAAATCCTAGGAACAGTTGTATATGAGAGGATAGTAAATCTGTTAATACATGATGGTTGCCATGGTAAAAGGACCTTATCCCATGGGAAATGCTAGGAACTGTTGTATATGAAATGGTATTTAATCAGTTAATACATGATGGTTGCCATGGCAAAAGGACCTCCTTATCCCATGGGAAATCCTAGGAACTGTTACATATGAGATGATAGTAAATATATTAGCATATAATGGTTGTGATTATTTTTTGCAGGTGAAGATCTGTGGAGATGGCAATCAACCAATCCTAATGGCTTCCAACAAGCTGATGGCAAATGCATGGCAAACAGTATATAAATGCAAATGCACTGATCATAAACTCCCTTATTAGTGTTGGGAATAAAAAAACACTATCAATTTTTGGAGGACATTTGGAGACTGATTATTGATAATAATCGAAATATATACCTTTTAAATGTAATTGTCAATTCTAAGAGTTTTTTCCAGTTTTTTTTCTAATTATCTTTATAATAACTAATATTGTCATGCAATGAAATGCTGGCATGCAAGAAAGACATTGGAATTATAATTAAACAATAAAAGTGGTTACAATTTTGCAATGTGCATAGCCTTACACCGCTGAGTGCAGGTTTCTTCGTGAATATTTGTCACATTTAATAGTTTACTTCAAGTATGTTATAATTAAACAAAATTCTGATTAATCCAAAATATGCATTATTACTATCAATAATCAATTTTTATCCTTCTTTTGAACAATTTTCGATTATTTTCAGTCATCTGAACACCACTGTCCTGTAGAGTATTATTCCTGTCATAAATGTAGTAAGACTAAGTACATATTTCTGTATGGTATTGTTCCTGTCTTAAACATAATAAGACAATGTATAACAAAAATATGGAACATGTTTACTGGTAGTTTCCATTTTCTATATGTAATCATTTCCCAGTCTGCTTCAATAATACAATATTCATGTTTAAATAGTTCCTGTCTATGTGCAACGAAAATAAAGAACATATTTACCTTTACCTTCTATTTGCCTTTCTTTAATCTGTATATACTGATAAATATCTCAACAAGTAACAAAACCAGTCAGAAGGCAGTATTAATACTATTAAGCTATATTTCTGCTGAGAGTCTAAGGCCCTCAGGGTTAGTTAGAGTAATTATGAGTAATCCAATTACATCCAACTGGTTTGAAACACATTTCGTCCCACCAGGACTCATCAGTGCACCTTGGTTTCCCAAAAGGAACATGCAGACATGTTTCAGTTGCTGTCTTACCTTGGATTGGCTGGAGAGATTGTCAGTCTCATTCTTCTCCAACCTGTCCTGGCACCACAATTGGCATCAGTAGTTTTCAAACTGATCATTCAGTTATCCAATCAATGTTTGGATTGCACAAATGTTTTGCAGTATCAAGAAAGGCCATGTACTTATATGGAGCCCTCAAACACTGTGGAGCCAGTAAACCAGCTCCCAAACTCAGACGAAGGTGTTCGTTCATGTGGCATCTGCCTTAGGTCAGCCAGCTGATTCCCCACATGGGGACAGGCTCCTGCATTGTCACCAATCACCCGGTAGGCACTCCACAAGAATCAAGGACTCCAACATTAGACAATAGACATCATCAAATCATATTGGGTCCAGACTGGTTACTTCACATTTTGCAAACAATGGCTAGATGTGGCTACACAATCTGATGCAGGCTTCATGCTCAGTGTTCATAACCCATTAAACGAGCACATGCTAACTGTGATTGCATCTGTGGTTATGAGGTTCCGTGCCCACTAGTTATTTGACTTATCAGCTCAGTTCAGGAATCTGCCTGTTTGAGCAGTGCTAATTAATCTGAAAAGTGAAATCAGAAAAGTGCCTCACTCCCACAAAACCAGCAGTGCACCAATGTTGTACATGGATTATCATATAGCAAGCCAAGACTGCACAGAGATATTCCAGAGTCATCATTCTGAACACTAGAAAACAAAAGAAAACACACTTCATAACTAAAAAAAATCAGTCAAACCTTCAACCTTCAAATGATCCCATTTTTCAAGCATAATTATAATCAAATGACACAAAAAGAGAACAAAATGGTATTCTTGACACTTTCCATGCCTGCAGGTTGTAGAATTCCTGTGATGATGAAGTTTCATTGCAAAATAGTTCATGGTGCATTTTTTTTTTCACAAAATGAAATCCAAATCTCCTGTTAATAATTGAAAAACAGAACATCTAAAAAGTGAAAAACAATTAAAAAGCCAAGGAAAAAAATTCAACAGCTGCCTGATAAACATTCATTTTTTCACAAAGTAATGTCACACAGTTACTTAGTGACACTATGAAAATCACTACAGATATGTACAGCCACGTCCAGTTCAGCACTCATCCACAAACTTTCATCAGAAAATAGTCTTCACCTCCTTCAGAGCCTGCTCAGACACAACACGCCCACAGTTCCAGTGAATGAGTAAGTGAACATGGGGTTATGCCGCTTTTAGTAACATTCTAGCAATTTCACTGTGGAGGATACCAGAAATGTGATTCACACATTGTATCCATATGGGGAGTTAAGCCCGGGCATTTGGTGTGACTAGCAAACACTTTAACCACTTCAACACAGTTCTAGGAGACAGAGAAGCTGGAAAAGAAAAATAAAGAGCACATTTCCACCTGAATAGTCATGAGTGAATGACTCCAGTTGTATGCCACTTTTAGCAATCTCTGGCTGGAGGCACCCCACACTGTAACCATGTGGGAAGACAAATCCAGGTGAATGCTTTAACTGCAAGGCTACCCCCACAGCCAGTCAGGATGTAAACTGTACCACAGTGTGGTAGAAACCCCAAGCTGTCAATCACTTGAACATGTACATGACATAGAGATGTTTCTAGGAGAATCGGTTAAGTTTTAGAACATAACAGAAAATACAGATATGAAACAAATAAATCATGTTATACTGGCCGTATTGCTATTTCCATACAAATTACTCAATAGATGACATACAGCTGAAGCAGTCAGGTAGTAAAATCAGTCAGAATTTGTTTTGGTTTGTTTTACACTGCACTCAACGATGTTTCAGCAATATCACAAATAACTGAATATGGACCAGACAATCCAGTGGTCAACAGCATCACCATTGATTTATGCAAATAGGTTCCAATGCCATGTGTCCAACAACTCAGCGAGCCTGACCACCTGATCCTGTTGCTCATCTCTTACGATAAGCATGTGTTACTGAAGATCAATTCTAAACGAAAACTTTCTGGGATAAAATTCGCCAAGAGTGTTCGTCTCTACATTAACAACAACCTAAATGAGGACTGAGCGGTCACACAAGCAAGTTACTGACCACTGTTTTTCCTGTCCATGGCAGGCTGTATTTACACTACTTGAATACCCCTGCTATCTATCGTGTGTTCAAATAATGCTATGAATTACCTCCCTTTGACCACACCATTGATCATCCTGCTGTTATGTTTAGGTTCTTTGCCTCATGAAACAGGAATGAGTGAACATGGTTTAAACACTTCTTTAGCAAAATTCCAGCAATACTGCAGGAGGGGATGCAAGAAATGGACTTCAGACAAAGTGCAATCATCTTGACATGACGTTATATTCCCCCATAAAAATTAAAGGTTATTGTATTATTGAGTAAGTGATAATTATTATGGGTCACATTTCGTACCAGCAATAGTGTTTCAGCGGCATGCCTTTCAGGTAGCGCTTTAGAGTTGCCTCCCTTTGGTGTGCTTGACTTGGTAAACAAGGCCATTCCAGGGGGTTCCATACCTCGCTGGAATGCTCAAGAATCAGAGACTGTGGATATATAAGGCTGATTGTTGTGTTGACAATACACACACAAATTTACTGGAGTCATCATTCAGCCTACATCAATCTGCCTGCCTCTTCGTCAACGTTTCACCTACATGACCGCTGCCTGACCGCTCACCATGTAACATCCAGTATTACTGTTTCTAACTCACAAAACCAAGACTTTGGTGAGTTGATATTTTATTTGTGACCCAATATTTCAAATTTGTCCCAACTGCATTGTACATGAAACCTCTATTGTGAATCTTTGTATCTTGTTCGTTTGCTCAATACATATTAAAGAAAATTTTAGACTTGTGAGTGTTATATTTTTCTGGTTCTGAGGGGATTTCTTACACCGTTTGTGATAGCACATTACTCACCGTATTTCGCGGCAGGCCTTTAAGTTAGTGCTCTAGTGTTGCCTCCCTTGACTAGTTACAGTTAAAAATTTTTAGCGTTGAAGTTAAGTCTTTCTTCGCTGTGTACCGAGAACTGTGAGCTAGGAAATGTTGACTTGAAATTTTACTACAAATCCACTGTGCTCAAACTGACACTAATATCAATTACTTGACTAAAAATGAAGTGACAGAACAAGTTACTTATCTCCTACGTGTAGGTTTTGAGTTATCAAACTTAAAAGCCAAGCTGCCACCATATTGTCTACACTGGTCGCGTGACAAGCAGAGGCATATGCTACTGGGAGGAGTGACCACTCCCCCTGTTTGAATTTCCCTGGTTAAATGATGTAGAATCCATTATCAAACATTCTACATATTATGAACAAGCTAATTAGGAGGAATTTAGCTGATTAAAGTTGAACTTATTTCAAACAAGCTTTTACAATTTCTTTGATCGAGAAAAAAAATATACATTATGAAATACCTCCCCTTGACCATAACCATGATAATCCTACCATGTCTCATCTGATGAAATGTGAACAGTTTTTTGTTTTTAAACGTAGTGAAAACATTAAAATCATTTATATAAAATATCTTCATAACCAATGGATGGCCATTTTCCCACTACATTTCACAGGCATTGTGGTTGCTTTCCATCAGAGACCATATTTTATTATATCGCCTCTGCTTCCACCAGACGTTCGGGGTTCAGAGCACAAAGTTTCCATTAAGCCACTAAGTCAGCTGTTTTGTCTTTCTGCGAATCAGAAAATACGTCATTACAGTAAACCTGGTTCATGTTACACAACTGAATGCGCCTGCTGCTTGATCTAGCTAGTTTATTAATTTGACTGTCTTCATTGCCTAGGTTCAGAGCCAAATCAAGTTGACTGCGGATTTTCACAATCTTGCCGTGATTGATTGGGCATTTATTTCGACCTAACCCACTCATTGCGATCAGGGATAGGTCCTCGATCGTCCCACATGCCGTCTGCATCAAGGCACTTCGAACTTCTCGTTTGGTGGTCGTTTGGTGTAAGGCCGGAAACGGAAGTGGCATTTACCGCCGCAATTACACATATAACTCTGATTTGAAAAATATACTTTACACACTGTTCATTTCACAAAACACTATTAAATATACGAACTATAATTCTAAAAATTATGATTTTAGTTTCCGCGCCCTTAAATGACCTCGACCCCTAGGTCAACCACGCCGGGTACACGTTGACAGGTTCTCAGATTAAGATCACAAACTACATTGTGCAACCTATTCTGATACAGGTAACTTTTGCATCTTGATTTCTTTTGTCACGAAAGGTTCCTCAATGTCCGAATCGTCGGTCACATGATGACAGAAAGTATAATGTCGTGTTGATCTGTACAGTATTTTCACGAAGCTACGACTGTGTTTACAAACGTATCTGAAGTTGTGTTCATACGTCATTAGTCACATTTATTATAGTCATTTGACTGGGACTGTCTTGTACATTATCCCAAAATATCTTTGATGTCTTTGATTAATTAATGCATGCCAACACTGAAGCCGAGGGGGTCGTTATAGGCACAGGTACTACAGAAATGTACCCCAGGTACCTTTCTGTATACAGAAATGTACCGTAGCCAAACTAAATGTACAGAATCGTCCCATTCTGCGTCATTATGAACGCCCAACCGGTTTCTTGAACACATACTTATTCCTGCCTGTCAAACTGCCAAAAAAATTCAACATGCCAGTGCCTGTGGGTCAGGAAGAACAATATACCGTGCCATACCATGTTTTCAGGGCATTTCTTTTTCGCACAATTTCTTTCGTACAGTGAGATGACAGCACCACCTGTAAACACTGTCTTGAGTGCAGAAGTTTCTGTCGCAATTGGAACACAAAATGTTTGAAATATCCAGCTTTCACGGAAATTGTGGCCTACATTTCTGTCAAACTACTAAAATTCTACCCTAGAACATAATGTAGTACATAATTCTGTATGCAGAAAGGTACCTGGGGTACATTTCTGTAGTACCATAGCGTGGTGTCAACTTGTGTATTTTTCAAATGGCTACTGTGTCCAGCTGCAGCACACGATTTAGTTGCAGTCAGGTGAGTACATTCATGACTGATTCAGGACTATTTGGACCCTTTAAATTTAACAATGGAACGTTCAAAATTGGATGCAGTCAAATGTTTCGAAGGTCAAAAGTGACAAGAAGTGCCACATCAAATGGGCTGATGGAAAGAGTGAAATAGGCCATAGTGAATGTGTGTTATTGATAACACTGTTGTGTCGAACTCTGATAAGTCGATATCTTAGTTGTCTCAATGTAATTTCTCAGTCCCAGCAAAATCCTTCATTATTTATCAGTATTTGAACCCTTTATATTTCGGTTATCTTGATATGATTTCATGGGCGAAACAAGCAAAATTACACTTTAAACTCGATATTTGCATGTCAAGTCAATATACACCTGCCTTTCTCGGACAAGTATCCATCTGAACTGTGACTGTCTCCATACACGCTGCAGCATGAATCAAAGGTAGAGGTAGTGTAAGCTAATTAAGGCTAATTGAGTTGTAGGTGTCCCTTGTTTGTTATTCCAAGTAGGATGTACTAACAATTTCAAGTTAACACTCCTGATAATGGATTATAGTACCGAAACAAAACATAGTGAGAATCTAATCAGGGACTTGTGTCATCTTATGACGAGCAATTGATTGTTGAGGTGTTACTAAATTGAAGACTGAAAAATATGGATTAGGAGTCAATTGAACAGTTAACAGTTAAAGAACTCTCAGAAAGTCAGAGAGGCTTTTGAGAGTAAATTAAGAATAGATATGCAATATACTGATTTCTTTTGTTTTCTGTCATTTGTTTCATGTTGGTGTGTGGTGATGTGCCCAACTCGGATGTGTCTATATTGGATAAGTCAGTACTTTTTCCTGGCTGAGCGGGCTAGGCAACTGATTTTGTGTGCTGGCAGTTAGGTGCCTCTGAGGGTGCGGGTTCGAATGCCGGATGGGACTCAACCCCAAAAGTACTAGAATTTGTGCTTTACCAAGAAAGTGAAATCTCAGATATGACTTATGTTTGTCCCATAAATATCGAGACATCAGTGTTCTGCTGTATCTTGATTCATCGCATAAATTCATAGAACTGAATAATGAACCAAACTCAGTGCTTATATTCATTCTTCATTCAAAACATGAGCACAACAAGTTTGCATATTTCTATATGAGGCTTTGTGATACAACATCAATGACATGGCTCCACTGTTTGCATCAAACTCTGCAGTTCCAGAAAAAGGTGTGTTTTGCTGTGTTCTTTGTCAATGTTCTGAATTTCTCATAACTTTCTTCATGATTCCACCTTTGGAAGAGAACCCTTTTTCTTTCTTCCAAGCTTGATTGCCTTGTACTCATATTCCCTACTTACTAATGAAATCCTGTGCCATCTTCTCAAAGTCAACTTTTGTCAGTTTCAAACCAAGCTGCTTTGTAAACTCCTGTGAATAAGAACACTCAGTAGCAACATGAGACAGAACAATGCCCAGGGATTGAGATTGTCCTAGATATGCCTTGCCTTTCAGCTTGTGTCACTCTTGTTTTGCAAGGCTGGTTGGCTGCAGTGTGTGCTGTCCTTCAGTGCAATCAGTCTGAATTTGTTTCTCTGCTCTGGTGTGCATATTGCCCATCTTACAACGCTGTGAAATAAATTTGTAACGATTCATTAATTGTATCAATGTTTGCACTATCAACTACGCAATAGGCATGTATCAACAAAAAACACATTTAGGCAATATATCGGGATATCTGCATCCTGAGGATCCATGATACATAGATGTATCACCACTAAACACAATATATCCAGATACAACTAACATACTACCTTCAAGTTGTAAGTAGCATTGCATTAGGAGTCTCTTTGAAATCTAAAATTTAAAAGCAAATTGAAATGTAGGAATTTATTTGTGTCTGCTGTCTTTGTCACATGAACAAAAGAGATAGTGTATAAGTGAAAGAATGTGAACATTTTTGAAACTCTGTCAACTGTGAAATGCTTGTCTTCAAGTAACTGAAGTATGTTTTAGTTGTTCAACAAACGAACCAGTTGTGAACAACTATGAAAGAGGACTTAGCATCTTTAAGAAAGAGAACAAAGAGAGGATAAAACATTACTTAAGAGTTTTTCACTGATTCTGAATTCTGATATGAAACACACTGAATAGTTTGTGGAGGTTGGTGCAGATACACAAGTTCCCAAGGAAACTTCAGTTCTAAATTAAAAGAACTAGTGGTAGTGGTAGTGGTAGTGGTAGTGGTAGTTTATTGTAAGTTCATCTCGTACATTCACATAATGTATACATAAATTTATAGAGCTGTGCATGCACAGTAAGAGACTTAAAGAGTATTAAAGTACATAAGATGGATAAAATGAATGAAATAAATTACATAAAATTATACAGTTGAAATAAGACATCACACACACATTTGCGTCTGCACATGTACATACATGCACACATACTGTCAGTGGTAAACGCAGATGCTCATGCAGAGATATACATGCAGATATTATGTATTAACTCTTTACATCTGACTTTGTTACATGAAAAGCTTCTTACGTATATATATGTGTGAATGTAACTCAAGTTCTGTATAACAAGTAAGGTTTCAGTTATTTTATGTATCATATATGTTCAGAAATTGTGAAGTATCGGGATACATATTGTATTGCTGCCACAGTATCGTGATAATAATTGTCTCACAGGTTCCCTGCCAATATTTTCATTACATATTGTATCGGGATATATCTCCTCGACACCTCACCATATCAGTAAGGGACTTAACTCTGTTTACACAGCAGAAGAAGACACCTGGATCAGGTCAGGTAATACTCCCTCGAGGACCCAGTCCAAACTCAACTGTAAAAGGCACATATATATGTATATAGTCATTAATTGTAAAATGCAGATTTCTGCTTCTGTGGGCAGTCATGTCAATGGAAGTATAGAAATTCAACTACCTGCAGGGATCCCCAAAGACCAGATGAAACTGTATCAATCACTCAGAATGTGAACAAACAAGCAAAAACACTTCTGTTTACAAGATACATACATGATCCATTGTTCACAGATTTATTACCTCGTCTATGAACAAGCAGTGGTTAACCATGAGTGTTGTTTAAGGTTGCACATTTTGTATAGTAAATGTAAAATAGTACTCAGATCCCACTTAATAAATTTTGCTTCAAAATAGGAAAAGCATATATTTGTGTCAGCTTTTTTCACATTTTGCCTGGTGTTTGCCGTGCAAGTATAGTTATGATTGTTTCTATTACTTGAATTTCGCCAATAAGTCAGTCATCTTGAAACAGTAGAAACTTGAAAGTGAAACATGCTGTCCTCTATTCAGTGAGAAGACTTCTTTTAGTTAAAAAGAAGCATAGTCGTCAGCAAGTATGTTTGTAATCTGTATGTAATCTGAATATTCAGGGACAATTATTTTGAACTTGGCAAAATTTGTACCTTATTTTGTTATTGTGGATTTGAAAAGTCATGTTTTTTTGACAGTTGACAATAACTCAGACCTCACGTTATAAATTGCATGTTGATAAACCATGAAAATCATTAAACCCAAAATAAATCCACAAAATCATTAATATAAGGTAATGAAAACAAATATTACATTAGATAGATATTCTTCGACTTCACTGAAAAGTCAGCAATTGATGCATTTTTCATTTCACATTTATAAATCTTTCATTAGATATTCAAACTGTAATTATATATTGTGATATATTCCACATTTTGCCTTGGTTAGTGGTAGTTTTCTAAACAATGATGTACCTATGCTTTTTGAAATATTTGTTAAAACTAAGCATGCTTTAGAAGTGGCTAAATAGTACCTTCCATTTAGGCCTAGTGATTGTTCTAGCTCAATATATGCCTTGTGTCCATGTGAGGTCTCAAGCAAGTAATGAGGTTTGGGGCTTTAATATATCATGATGATCCTTATTTAAGGTGCAGACTGACTTCAATTGTTCAACGACTAGCACTGTTCATGTCCAAACTGAAGAAATTGTGTACCAAACACAAAATAGTTTTACATTTCTTGTCAATCACAGTAAACGGTTACCTGAAAATAGGAATTGCTTTATTGGTATAAAATAAGCCAGTTTCAGGGGTCCAGATAAGCTGAATATACTAGTAGTGGATATCACAAAATCACAAGTAACCTGATTTCACATAAATAACATGTTTAATTTAACCATTAAAGTTTTAATCAATACAGCTATTATGTTGCCTTTATTAGAAATGAGAACAATACAGACAATAATATGTTGTAACAAAAACAAGCATCATTTATTCATTTGTATCATTGTCAGCCCTGTTTCTGTCTGGGGTGACCTACAAGTCTACTTTACATTCATTAGAAAATGGTTCTCTCTGGAAATACACTACTGCAGTTTTCTTTAATTGCCTAAATTGGATTTTATGGTATTTTTTTATAAACCACCAAATAAAACGTTTAACAGTTATCAGTATTTATGGAATTAATGTCTTTAGAACCAATTGATTGAGTTGTTTCACAGACATTTTAAAATGATGAAACAAGAAAATATTTTTGAAAGTCGTTTAACATGAATATTATTAAACTTTAGAAGCCGTGAAGTGTCTATATTTGACACAAGCAACATGTGGCTACATTGATCTGTTACCTGGATGGTGTTTGTTTTTCTGGGTCAATCTGTGCCCCAGATCGATGACAGGTGTGACCCACAGGCTTGCAGGTGTGTGTCAATCCCTGAAAATACTGTCCCTAAATGTAACATGACTTTAGCAAGATAAATGTTCTAGTTAAAATCATAGCCTGAGATAATCAGAACTCCACTATAAGACAAACCATTCACTAAGGCAAGGGTTATGTCTAGACAGTTTAATAAACTATTTGATGAGATAAACATGTCATCACCTACATTAAAGTAATATTATGCACCAATTAAGGGTTCCTAAGATCCAGCCCTGAGTAAGCAATCAAGCATCCAGCAAATGTGCCAACAAGATTAATGCCACTTAGAATAGGATTAAAAGATTAAGTACTCCCCCTGTCTGGTCATTGAAATTGTTCTGATAGGACACACCCCATTTTGTTTATTCTGCATTTCATTGGCTATTGTAGGTTACACCCATTTGTGTATCTGTCAGCAAATCATAATCTTTGTATTGTTTCAATTGTAGTTAAATAGTCTCCATATCAATTTGTCCATCAGTAGGGTTTAGACTCCCAACACAGGTCAGCTCTTGCCCCCGCCCAGAGGGTTGTACTGACTCTCTGTGGCCACCCTTGTTATTCTATTTCTTGTTAACAAAGTAATAATTAGCTTCTTGTGACTTCGGCTCTTTGCTGAGTAAATTCCCCCATGCAGACCAGCACGCCAGTTAGATAACGAATTTGATTGGAACCCTCACTTGGACCCAAGACCCTTATCATAACAGATCACAAATAACAAACTAAATATATGAATGGATATGGTTCGGTTAAGTGAACTGATGGGTGAATCATAACAACACCAGTAAATATGTTGCTAAAGTGTTTAATTTTTTTTAACTAATCAGCATTTACATGGAAGGATATGTCAAGTATGGAAGTCATTTCAGTATACGCCCATGATGTCAAAAGTGTTTGTTGATCAGTGGTGACACTTAAACCATAAATACAGGAAATGGCTTAAAAACTTGGTGTCGTCCATAGAGTTGCTGCCTTGCAGGGAAATGTTGACACGGTGCGGGGACTTGCATGCTGTTGTTGTTTAACAAACAAGCGAGTATCTGCAATGTTGTACACAAGGTTGTTCCGCTGTGATCCAGGGTGTTTGTCAGTGACAGAGAGGTTAACTCACCCTCAGCTGACATAGTGCGGCATCATGGGCAAGAGTGCATCAGTAGGTTTCCATTTGTTTTGTAAGATTCTTGTTGTAGACACGAGTTATGACTTGCTTTACTTAAAATGTATTTGGCAAAATGTTTCCTGCTATGTTTGGTTTTCTTTGAACAATAGTCAGATTTTGACTAGAGTGAGTCAGTTTGGCTGGTATTCAGAAAGGGAACTTGCGAACAACAATAATGGCATTATTTTACAAACTGTCTGATGTGTATTGCAGTGTATCTGTTCTGGAGGAAGCTTTTTCAAATCCATCTTCTGTATTGCACATTGTTGAAGTACTAAAGACTTTTCATTGTCTGATGTGTTAATACCACCTATTTTATGTTTTCTTGTGCCTTAGTAATTGACAGTACTGGATGAACAAATGAAATTTTATTAAATTTAGTGTTTTGTTTTAAACTTATGTATATCGACACAGAGAGGAACAGTCACTGCTTTATTCCCTGAATGTCAAGACCCACACAGGATTACAGCAAGTGCCGTGTTTTAGCGATTTTAGGTTTGATATCACCAGATGTCGAACCACCAGCCTGCCCCTTTCTGGACAGATGCACGATCTGCAAGATCATGTAGGTGGCCTAAAGCATTTTCAAACATCAGCAGAAATCAACTGATAAAAGATTTGACAAAGAGAACTACAATATGTTGTATTATTTTCAGAAGTCCAAGATGCCAGAGAAGTGTATCCTAGTCACTGGTGGGGCCGGCTATGTGGGCAGCCATTCCGTCATCGAACTGATTGCGGCAGGGTACTCAGTCGTTGTCCTTGACAACCTGGTCAATGCCAGTATGGGTAAGTACCAGATTATTTTGTACTCAGCAAGTGTCTTTAACTGTCCATCCATCCATCTAATCCAATTTATTATATCTTCTGTCAATGTAATTACATTACATTGTTTAAACTGCAGCTTTAATCTTCTCTTTTTGTAATCATGAACAACATGTCATGAAAAGTTTAGAGGATGAATGTAGAGTTCTTCCCTTCCAAACAGCTTTCCAAAAACTCTTGGCGTATATGATAGAGTTGATGTGGACTAGTCCCCAAGGCTAAATGAAAAAGTGAAATGTTTCTAGGGCATCAACGTGTCACTTTTATTTGACGCGTGACAATTTTTTATTGCCATCTAAAAAAAAAAATACCTCTGACTTGGCCACGTCCCGATCATCCATTTTTCCACTACAAGAATGAGTGTCTGTAAGAATGAGTATGACTGAATGTAAAACTCATTAACCCATGCTAAACTCCCAAGCTGTATTTCTGAGAGAAAAAAAAAATAATATGTTCCTCCCATATCACTTTTTTTTCTATCACAATTATTTTTAAAAGTCCTACTGCCCTCATCACTTTTGACGAAAATGTGCCCAAGAAACATTTAATCATTTTTATGCAGCCTAAGGTAGGTTAAAAGGGATTTGAACAAAAAGTCCCTCTGATAACCTGGTGTTACACACAGACAGTAGTGTCTGCTTATCTAGACATGCTTCTAAGACAGAATTACTATACATTCATTTGCTCAGGATTCAGTACAGTCATGATCCTAATTCCTATGGTCAGTGTGAAAGCGAAAGTCAATATTCATAACTTGGAACTCCACAAGCTTCATGTTGAATTTCAAGACACATATGAGCTAGTGTGACAGTAGTATGGAGTGTATTTAAGCAGATGTGATAATGTTACAGATAGTATATGAGCTACTGTTACCATGTTACAGAGAGACAAAAGCTTGTGTTGCAAAGCATATAAAATGGTAGTATTGCAGAAAGTATATAAACTAATATTACAATGTTACAGATAATGTTCAGACTGATGTAACAATGTTTCAGCTAATATTTAAACTAGTTTTTCAATGCTACAGAGAATATGTAGCTAGTGTGACATTGTTACAGACGTGTTGCAATAATACTGAGAGTATGTAAACTTGTTTTACAATATAGCAGAGAACATTTAAGCTAATTTAACAGTGTTACAGAGAATATTTTTACAAACTAGTGTTGCAATAATACAGTGAGTATATGAACTAGCATTACATCGTTACAGAGAGTATACTACCAACAAAATATAAGGGAACTGATGAAATGACAGTGAATGTGAATTTGCTCTGAATGTCCACTAAATCAAATTTGTGCGTGAGATTCAGTATCTGGTGTGTCCGCCATGTTGGGCAACACATTCACGACACCTTGATGGCATGCTGTTGATTAATTTCCAAATGGTATTGCCAGCCATTCCTCCTGAATCTTCAATAAGGTAGGCCAAGTTGATGGGTACAGGGTCCCAAACAGGCGTACACCCTTCGAATGAGAATGTTGGGCAACTTGACACAATGATGTCCCCTCTCTATCATTCCCACAATTCTCCATTTTGTTTGTTCATTGAGATACTGCCTCAGAGGCATTTTTCAGCATGTATTCAACTCTGATGTATTAGTGATTGTGAGTTCTCCAATACTTCTGTGTGCACACGCATCACGTGGTAACACACCCTTTCTCCGCATCGTTTGCTCATTCAGTTTCTTAGTTCCATTATTTTTTGTCGATAGCATATATGAACTATTGTTGCTTTGTAACAGAGAGTAAGCTATTTCAACAGAGAGTATACAAGCTAGTGTTGCATTGTTTAAGGGAGTATTTATGGTGATATAACATTGTTATAGGGGGTATATGAACTATTATCTTACCTCACACATAAATGTTATTTTCTGATTTGATAAGCACTCTTCTATTATTTTCAGTGTACCCCACTTACCAGCCAAAAGCAACTCATTCGGTACTTCATTTTAGTACTTCTTCATCTCGAATATCATCGATACACACGATGCCTGGAAATTGCCAATGTTTTGTGAAGGCAAATCTATGGAAGGCAGATACCTCTAAATTTGTTTTTCTTGTGTCGTCTGCACAATCTAGCGATGGCTGCAAAAAGATATGCCTCACATTCCAAGATAAAAATTTTGACAAAATGTTCAGATGTAGTCCCTGTGAATAGTAAGAAGGGGAACTACACAGCAGCGACTTTTCCACAACAATACCTGTGGGGAAAACAGGAAGATGCAAGAATCAAATTGTTTGATTCACACAGGCTGGCTAAGTGTACAATCCCTTCAGGCTGAGGGAACATAACCGTAGCAGGTGCATCAACCCATGCCCCACTTATGACCAGTGTTGCGTTGTTACAGAGAGCATCCGTCGTGTGGAGGAGATTGTCGGGAAGAAGATCCAGACATACAATGTTAACCTGCTAGACAAGAAGGCAGTGGAAGAAGTATTCAGCAAGGTAAGTAGAGACCACATGACATTCAGTGCTCATTCAACTTGACAGGAATCCACTCTCAACTGTCCCCTGAATGTATGGATATATGAGAAGTCCTGTTGCTATGGATACTTGTAACCCTAACTAAGTGGATACAGTTTGCCTTTCTACCTACTACTTTGTTTTGTCACCTATTGTCCTGTTTCACCTGCATACAAACTTCATCCTATTTTGAACAACAAATGTGATTGTACCTCACTTTTGTCAAGGATTTGATCAGACGTACTTCAAAATCAAGAAATTTGATGTTAAATGTGAGCTTGTCTGTCAAGTCCATGATTCTTGCTGACAACTCTCAGTTACCTCATATCTTCATGTAGTTCTCCCAGCATAACAGGGTTTGGGTTAGAGTTAGGTCAGAAACTGTTTCTGTGTGCTGGTGTGTGACACATGCTGTTGTTCAACTCATGCTGTTGTTCTTCCAGGCAGTATACACTGTTCAGTTGATAATGACATTTATTCTCTGTTCAAGCAGTAACATTCTTTAGCCTGTTAAGTATCTTTGTTCATTGTTTGAACTCATGATCTTGTTCCCTTTGAAAATTTTGCTTACTGCTGTTTGATAGGATGAAAATGTGGTGTATCTGACATAAAGCTGTAAGTTTTTGATCTGACAAAAAGTATGTGTTTTATATAACAAATACAAATACAGTGATCCTCTATTACCAATGCTATCTTGTTCTGTGGGAGGGTTCTGTGTCTCCTGGCACTAGTGGCAATGTTTGCCAACTGGCTATCAGGGCCTGTTGACGCTTAGTAGCTGTGAAATCTACAGGCCCTGAATGAAATCTACAGGTCCTTTTTGTTAAAGTCAAACAAATAAAAACAAAATAGAGTACACAGTTTCATCAATTAGCAAAGCACTGAAATACCAGGAAGAGAAACTTACATTATCGTAACATGATGGATCATGGATGATTCTCGAATGTAGAAAAGAAAAATAATTATGAAAAAGGTTCCAGTTCAGAAAAGGATGACAGATAATTTAGTGAAGGCCACATAAGGACCTGCACATATTTTAAACTGCCGGCAAAAATAGAATAACAGCCAGCTCTGGGCCTCTGGGCCATTGATTATTTCAAATGCTGACTAGTGGTAATTCTTTAAGAATATTTTCTATGTAGGTGTATGGGATATTTCTCACAGAGGCAATTTTTTGGTTGTATTTCATGGAACTTTTGAACTGGTCCTGTGTATGATTTTAGTTGGTCTTGTTGCCTTGAACCCCTAAAATAAGTATCCGAAGTTGCAATGTTATTGTCCTGGACAGTACATGGAAATGTCCCTGTATGCTTCAGAGAATTCTAGGTTGTTAGTCATATATGTCATCAGTATACATTTTGTGCATCTAATAACTATGTTTCTTCATTATTTCCTGTCTTAGCAGCTAATGTACATATGTCTGCTTGCAGCACAACTTCAGTGCAGTGATCCACTTTGCAGGTCTAAAGGCTGTTGGGGAGTCATGTGATCTCCCACTATTGTACTACAAGACAAACGTTGGCGGAACTGTCAACCTTTTAGAGGTCAGAAATAGATTTTGCTAATATGCTTTTTTATCTGATACAAGTTCAGTTCCAAAGGCTTTGAGAAACGATCAGAAGCTCAGTCACTCACTCATACAGGGCTAGTCAATGGTTTTACTGTGGATGCATTATGTCTGTCGGAGTGTTCCATAAGCTTCATTGCCAGGTCTACACGTTCATCTTCGAGCAATATACACAGCAATATACATCCTGTATACATTACACCAACTTCCAAAATATGCATTTATTAGTACAAGGAAGACCAGAAGGTTTTTTGAATACCTATGAAGTGAGTTCCATGTTTGTCTTCCTGACAGGTAATGAAGGAGAAAGGGGTCAACAACATGGTGTTCTCCAGCTCTGCAACAGTGTATGGCACACCACAATATCTGCCTCTGGACGAGAAACACCCAATCGGGGGATGTACCAATCCTTACGGCAAAACAAAATATTTCATCGAAGAAATTTTAAGAGATCTCTCAAATGCGGAAAAGGTTGGTGAAATTTGAATGCATTTCAAGATATACAGTCTTACACCATGTCTTTGTATGCTAGTGGAGGTGCCTGTAGTTTGATATCCCGATTGGTGTCCCCAACAAGATTGCACTGGAACAAGACAGGACAGAATCACGCAGACAGTTGTCTCCTTTATTACAACCTTGCATCAGATAATGTATTACGAAAATTCCATGCTGTTTAATTTGCTAATTACATGTCCTCATGCCCTGGCAGAGTTCTGCATACAGACTGACTGTAATAGAATGGGCACCGGTTGCAGTAGCAGACGTATTTGAGTTTGTGTTGTTGTCAGCAGTGTTTTGTATAGTACAATATAGTACAGACTTCAGTAGTTTTATTGACATAAATAATGGTTGGTGTTAATCCCTTTTGTTTTCACTATATCAAAACTGGGTTTTGTTCTGCATGAAAAATATATAAGTGAGTTCTTCTTCACACCCCTGCTTGTTTGAGAAATATCATGGATTTTTTGGTGCTGTTTGTGTGTGCAGCAGTGGAACATTGTTATCCTGAGATACTTCAACCCAGTCGGTGCCCACAAGTCGGGGAAGATCGGGGAGGACCCTCAGGGTCCACCAAACAACCTGATGCCCTTTGTAGCCCAGGTGGCAGTAGGTCGAAGGTCTGAACTAAAGGTGTACGGCAGTGACTACGACACTCCCGATGGAACAGGTGAGTGAAGTGTGAGGTCTATAGTTATTAGAATTACCATCAGCATCTGTACCTTTCTTGAAAGTGGATGCATGATAAAACTTTCAAGATATAGTGTTTAGCAGTTGCAGATTTGTACTGTAATTTGAGTGAATTGTCTCCCCTTGACCACAGTGGCTACAGCATCAAAATACTTTTTCACTTTGTTAATTACATCACAAAACATACTTAATCATGCTCTTATGTAAATACAAGGAAACACATATATGTTTCTCTATTTTATTCTTCCCTTGACTTAATTCACTGTTTTGCCTCACACACATTTGTAGACTATTGTCGCAACACAGACATATGGTACATCGCTACAGTGTTGGCACAAACTCACTTGTCACTGTTGGGAGATTAGAATGGGTCGGGAGAAGATAGTGATAACCCTCAAATTCCTACTTTCGAGATAATCGCTTTTGAAAGTTTAGTCATTCATGAAAAAGATTAGTGTGACCAGAGACCATATAATATATGGTCTCTGGTGTGACTTTTGAAATATAACAAAAATATGTTGTATTTATTTATACTTCTGGCAGTGTGCCAAAAAATAGGCAATGTGATTTGTTTGCAGGAAATTGTGTTTTTTTGTACTTGAAGATAGCTGCTGTAAACATTTTGTGTTGGTTATCAGTTTTATGCCAGAATGAGCTTGTCATACTCTTGCTCTAGGATCGATATTTCTACTTGTGTTAACCCACATCAGATACACACTGTTAGGTAAATTTATGGCTGTATGATTCTTAGGGAAATAAATATACTAATGGAAGAAGTAACTGTGCATTATTTGGTGTTAAGCTATTTTTAACAGAAAATAACATGATCTGTGGTGTGTTTCGTGATCACTGTTTAACGGTTGGCAGGATTATATCGAAATGTATTAGATTTGACCCTATGCATCGTGACGCACTTGAAGAAAATTAATGTAGTGTCAAAAAATTGGTTCACAAATTTAGTAACGTGTAAGCCCACTGTTGTCATTGATACAGACTTGATAGCGATGATGCACATTAAGCGATTGACGAAAGCTTGGAGAATGTTGTTCCACGTCTGATCCCACATTCAGCTAACATTAATGGCTGATTTTGGGCACCATGACGTAGACAAAATCTATTTTGAAATTAACATGTTTTCCACCAGATTTAGAGTCTAGAGAATAATCTACTGTTCTTCATTATTCAATATCAAGTGTCAAAACATGCAAAAAGAAAAGTTTATTGTGCACAAAGTGCACATGCCACACACGCCACATACGATGTGTGAGATCAAATTTCATGAAAAGTGCTTAGGTACATGTTTGTTTAGGGTTATTTAGTTTTTGTAACAAGATATTAATCAAAAAGACCGAGATTACTTTTGTAATCTGTGATTTTGCAGGATGTGAGTATAGAGTGACATCGCTCAAAATGCGACATTGTATTTGTACATAACGTATCATTTTGTTGTATATCTCAGCTTTAGTACAATCCAGATCATACAAATTTATAAATAATGTGTTTCTAGGTGCATATAACCTGCTTAGTCATTAAAGAAGAATTTACATAATAAAATTTCAAAGTTGGGTGGATTGTGGAATATCAAAATTCATCAACCAATCAGTATGGCAAGAACATGAAAACCCACTTGAAATAATGAAAGCGTGTATAAGTAGCATATTAAACAGTATAATGTCAAGAAGTGTTAGAATCAGTTCCTTGAGAAGTTTCTTCATTGTTGGGATCACGGGTCCATTTATAACTCTGATCTGGATGGAGATTACTCTCAAAACATCTCCACCAGACATCACATGTCCTGCCAGGATTTTGTGGCTTGTCATGTTCTTGCCAGAAGGGAACCACATGCACGTGGCTTATACTAAGTATGGACGTGATGCAACTCTGCATGCTGCCAAGTTAGGGGAGACAACTCATGCTCATATAGTAATATTGGACCTTGGAGACCACTAAATACAATTATCTGAGAAGAAGCATGATGTGTGGGTTGTCACTATCTTACCTTGACCCCTTCCATATTATGCTTGTATAATGATTTTTCTGCAATGTTTTCAATGAAAGAAATTACACACAACCAAGTACTTGGTAATTAAAATTAATTCGCTACATTGACTATATAGGAATCAATCCATTCTGAGCATTATCATTTGCAAAACTTATTTGTTTCTGACTGAATACTACAGTGTTAGTATGAGTAGCTTTCCCTGGTTGTAATACAAGAAGGAAGCTTGTGTGGAGCATATTACCTAGATTGTCTCCCCTGACTGCTTTCCAGGGTCAAATCAAACGTTTAACACGTAGTGTTGGTTTTAGGTGTTCGGGATTATATTCATGTGGTTGACCTTGCCCAAGGTCATGTGGCAGCGATTAAAAAGGTCGAAGAGGGCTGTGGTAACAAGGTGAGTTACTGAGCATTGGCCCATTTCACAAAGCCCTCTTACCGGTCTGACCTTGTAAAGCAGGTCAAAGACCACCTCTAAAATTTTAAAACCTTTTCACAAAGCCCTCTTACCGGTCCGACCTTGTAAAGCAGGTCGTAGATCACCTCTAAAATTTTAACCTTGTTTCACAAAGGCCTCGTACATTTACAAAATTTAGAACCCCAATTGACACTGTTGATGACTTCTCTTTGTCTTCTTTTGAAGACCTACAACCTGGGCACTGGACGTGGCTACTCTGTACTCGACATGGTCAAAGCATTTGAGAAGGCATCAGGAAAGTCGGTGGGTAGACTATTGTACACTAAATGCTGTGCCTACAACGTATTACACTCTCTATACAATACACAACAATCATGTATAATTCATTTGACCTCACTGTGCAATATAACAATCATAATCACTTTGCAATACACTATGCAACTACCAACTAGATTCCCAAATAAAACAGAATTAACTGTAGTATAAAATACTGCAAGCTTCCGTATGCAATACACTGCTTTCACCTACGCACATTGTACAGATCTGTCTACACCGTAATCTAACCGCCTATGTAGCATAAACACACTAATACCCCTGTACAACTCCCTAGTCTCACATACTCTGACCTGACCTTCACAATGCAATATACTCTATACAATTTACAACACACTGCTCTCCCTTACCCAACACACAAGACATCTAGGCACTAAGAATCTTGTTGAACCATTCCCTTTCACTGCAGATTCCATACAGTAAGGTTGAGCGTCGTCTTGGAGACATTGCTTCATGTTACGCTGATGCCTCCGTTGCCAAGGCAGAACTGTCGTGGACAGCACAGAAAAACCTGGATGAGATGTGTAAGTCCACAGTGGATATAAACAGACCATAATACAGTCTGTTATGTTAAGCACATGTCCTGGTCACTGTGGCCCTCATTAAGATTACACCTGTTCCGAGCCCCCTTTCATCAACATCGGAGTGATGGCTGGACAAGCTGCTGATGCCAAAAGACATTGTTCAGATTAAGTATTTGACCACCTCTATCCCTGAATCACAAGAAAATCCAAATGCTCATTTCAGGTGAAGATCCCTTGTTTTTTTTGCCTGTGTTGTTTGAAGAAATTGATTCAGTGATAAAAGTGCTTCACACATTTGTACAGAGTATTTACAAGCTCGTGGTTATCCCATTGGAAATCCTAGAAACTGTTTGTATATGAGATGATAGTAAATCTGTTAATACATGATGGTTGCCATGGTAAAAGGACCTCATCCCTTTGGAAATCCTAGGAACAGTTGTATATGAGAAGATAGTAAATCTGTTAATACATGATGGTTGCCATGGTAAAAGGACCTTATCCCATGGGAAATCCTAGGAACTGTTGTATATGAGATGATAGTAAACGTATTAACATACCATGCTCATGATGATGTTTTACAGGTGAGGATCTGTGGAGATGGCAGTCAAACAATCCTAATGGCTTCCGATCAGCTGATGACAAATAATGACAGCTAATGCTAGGCAGTAAATAAATTACATACAGTAGTAAAAACAGTCATAGCCCAGTCTGCTTCACAACTCCTACACAGTCATCAGTGATCTCTGTCAGGCAGCCAAGAAGAGGGACAGTTACATGGAATAAACATTTATTTTTGTAGATCATAGACAATACATACAGACTTGTTGGGAACATAGTGGAATGGTGAACTGTGTTTGGATGGCTCTCGTGTATGGTTTTTGTTGAGCTTTGAAGACTTCACTGTATCTAATATAAAACAGACCCTACTGGATTTCGCGATTGCGCGGTTGCAGAGAAAATCGCGGAATTTACCTTTCCATGCAGAAAAACATCTGGTCTGCAGAGAACACATTCCGTGCAGAATTCACCACATTTTTGGCCGCAGAATTTGCATATTTTAAAATTGAGTGAAACTGACTGACAGCTGAAATAAAAAGTAGTGTCAAAAGAAGGAACAGTTACACATAAAACAAACTGGCATATTTCCTGTGACAACATTTTCAAAATAATCATGATTAAAGATGCTTTATTATTAAAGCAAGTTTTAGGCATCGTTTCAAATAACATTAGATGAATTTGACACTGCAGTTACGTACTCAAAATTGATCCTTTTGAAAATGGAAATTGTTTCAGATTTCGTTTATATATAATTGTTACTTGCTTGAAAGCGGAAGTTGTTCGTCTGCATCAAAGTTACAAATGAGGGGAGAGAAATAACTTTCAGCAAGTGTTTAGTTCTCAACACAGAAAAAAGTGGGTGCTTTGTCATCAAACTTACTCAAGATGTGATGTGTACTGTCGACTTTATATCTGTGTTTGAGAATTAAACCATGAAGGTCTGTATAATGTTTTTGTTGTTTTTTCTAAATGTTTAACTGCAGAATGATTTGCAGAATATTGAAAAATACGGTGCAGAATTTTCTTAAATTTGCCACAGAATCCTTAAAAATTTGCTGCGGAATCCAGAAGGCTTTGTCAAATGGGAGTCCTGATGATGACTATAAGTACTGTACAACTTGGATGGTCGTATATTACTTCCATGTCTGATGGAACATGGATGTATCTTGCCAGCTTTTAATCTTGATAAGGCTGGTCATATGCATGTATTACAAGTTGTGTCTTTTGTAGGATCTTGTTTCCATGGAAACAAATACTGCAAATTTGTGGCCTTTATGCTCCTAGCTGGTGTTGTGTGTAAAATGTTGATGACATCTCACCTGTGTTTTGAGTAGGGGTCCACAAATTAAGCTTGTCTTACCTTAACCACTCACCTTGAAATGAATGTGACAGTATTTGGCATATTAAATGGTGATCATATTACCAGCATGTCCTTAAAGTCAGACCAGACTGTGGCCAGGGCCATACACCAAACTGTGTACATTTGTGAAATGTTGCTCCTCAATTTGCAAAAGAAGAAATATCTGGAATTGTCTAAGTCTCCATTAGACCTCCATGACTGTTATCATGATTATTTATGTGTATTGAAACTCATTTTATAAGACACTTTACTCTACAAGAAGTTGTTATATATCTTGTATATATGGACACCTGTATCGACTCTTATTACATGGAATTACATTTGTAAAAGTACTCCTTGTTTTTTTCAATACTGCTTTTTCTGCTGGGTGAACAGAGGCAATTTAGAACAAACTCCCTTTCCTAAGGTGAGACAACATGTGTCACCTGTGCTTCATTGTCCTGGAGCAGGACTGAGTCCTGGAAACTCTCAGGAGTCGAGCTTCAGAAAATAGTCACCCATACAGGAAGAGTCCAAGCTCAACTTCAACTGATTCGTGACTGGAGTGCTATGCATGGGACCACGCGCCACCACGCTTAGGTTTTTGCTGGTACCCAGATGAAACTCTTGAAATACGTCAGATTTGTTTTTAGAATGTATGCTGCCAAAGAGATAGTACCATAGGGATTTCAAGACTGGATTTGGAACTAGTAGAAATGTTCTGCTCACTTTTTGTTTTTGGTTAAAATGTATACACATGCTTTTTTTTCCACTCTGCCCCATTTCTTTGGCAATTCTTTTTCTGTATTGCAATGAATGCCTTGGATCTCCTCTTTACAATGACTACACGCTAGGACTGGATTCTTGTCGGTTTACCACTGTTCTGTTCCATGCCACTTAAAAGGCTTACAAACATTTCACATTTAATGCTAAGCAGTCACATATTTTAGCTGGAAAATGGTGTCAATTATGTTTTGATTTCAAGTGTGAATATTTCCATGATCGGCAATGCACAAGACCTTTAATGATTTTTTTTCTCACAAATGTTTTTGTCATTTATTATGTGTGTGTGTGTGTGATTATTTTTGTTGAAAATGTTAATTGTTAAGACATATGTGAGATTATGATCAAGTGTGCTGAAATATAAATTTCTGTAAAATTATCACAAACTAGCCGCTTTGTGTTATTTATTCTTATATACATGTATATGCTTGGTGGTCCAGATACTTTGAAGTGGGTGGTAAATAATTGTATTGTACATTTGGTTGGTGGTGATTTGTGGAGTATAAACTTTCTGACATCTCTAGTGTATTTTTCAAGTTCTCATCACTTTCATATTTCACTGGGGTTAATGTACACACTGTTCCAGGGACACAGACAGTACATTACAGCTTGTGGTTCCATAAACATGGTACTTTTATGATTATCTCCCCTTTCAGTGCATCTTGATCTGAAAAAACTTACAAATATGTGCACAAGAAGTTTGAGTTCTAATATTAAATAAAGTAAGGCTATATATAACTAAAATAAAGCATGTTTCCCGGTATCTTCCATTTGTCTTTATTTGCTCTGTATGTATTCATAAAAATCTCAACAAGTAACAAAACAAGCAATGCACCAAGGTTGTACATGGATTATCATATGGCAAGAGAATAGTGCACAGAGATTCCACAGTCATCATTCTGAACACTTGAAAACAAAAGAAAATATACTACAGAACTGAAAAAAACAACAATCTGAGACTGACCTCACCTGTATCAAAACATCAATCTGATATTCAACTAAACAGTCGTCAACATCCTCCACCCGTTGTACACAAACAGATCATTACTTCAGCCTGAATGTACAATTGAAAATAACAAAAAAGTTAAAAAGAAAAAACATTGGAAAAGCCAAAGATAAAGGTTCAACAGCTACCTGATAAGCACTCACAGTTTGGCAAAGTGATATCTCCCAGTTACTCAGTTACACTGAAAATCTCTACAGAACTGTTCAGTTCAACACTGACACAACATTTCATCAGAAAATGGTGAACAGTTTAGTTGCCATGCTCTCTCTCTAGACATGATGGATGGGGCACATTTCTTGGCTGGCAACAGTTTCTTTGGGGGATGACAAATTACAAATAAGGGCACTGTGTAAAACCATAAAACATGCATCAAATGTATGTCCCAATACTTTCTCGTTGTGGAGAACCAGCTCTATAACAACAAAATAATAACAAGGATTATGTTGAAATAAAAACAAATATTGCATGTCCATTAAGCTGCTACCAAGAATGTTATCATTACTCATAAAGTAGGTCACTTATGGACACTTGCTCCAGCAGGAAGAAATGAGTAGCACGCTCACAGTAACAAACATTCAGCCAGGAAAATCGTCTGTGGTGTGGTTCTGTTTACCATCAAAATGGAGGACACTGACAAGGCTCTGACACATGCGTTTTTGTATAATGGTGGTGTCAGTAATGTTCCAGCTTTGTCCCTGTAGCCAGTGAATAACCCAGTCCAGTATGGTAAATGACCAGTGTCTGACACTGCTAAGGGACAGTGACATGCCATCAACCAGCCAGACTTGACCATCCGGTCAGTATCATCCCGAGCTGCTCCAACGGAAATCATAATATCCACCTGACGCATATTGTGATAATGAACAGTGACAACAAAAAGATAGAGGAAACAAAACGACAATTGTGGTTACAATATGCCTGCTAAAAACTGTTGATATCTTCAAGAAATAAACACTGGAAGAAATCTGCATTGAATAAAAGTGCCGATAGAAAACACAATGCACATCATATCTAGGTCTTTTTCTGAAAACTATAGACATTTATCACATGGGGCATGTACAATTCTCACGCTAAACTTTACTCTTCACTGACATTCTAGTAGACTTGATCCTCTCCAACAATTTTTTTTAGGAGCTCTTGTCGGTCTTTAGGTGGAGTTATAAAGTATAACATCTGTTCTTCTGAGTACTTTTGTGTGACTGGCACTATGTCCCTGAATGACCAATCTTGCCAGTTGTGGTTGTACCTGTGGAGGAGTTCTTGGCGTAATGATGACGTTGACACAACATCTGGGGGCTCCTTCCGAGCAAGGTCTGGATAAAGCACATTTCTGAATATTATGACTCCTCGTAATGCAAACCAGCCTCCATATTTCGGATGTACACTCACACCATATATTTTCTGCAACAGATGCCACATGACATCACAAAAAACATGTTCAATCATTCTGTCTTATAGTGAATCATGATGGTAATATACAAGGCCGTACACACCTAAAAACGTATATACATAAACAAGACAACATATGAAAAGTGACCTGCTTATCAGATGTCACAAGCTGTGAGGCTATGTTATCCCCTCATGGCACCTCATGGCAATCTCCACCCAACCTGCTTATCTTGTCCCCCACAAGGGTTCCCTGTGATGTCCCCACCCACCAAGCTTACCTTGTCCCCCAAAGGGTTCCCTGTGATGTCCCCACCCACCAAGCTTACCTTGTCCCCCAAAGGGTTCCCTGTGATGTCCCCACCCACCAAGCTTACCTTGTCCCCCAAAGGGTTCCCTGTGATGTCCCCACCCACCAAGCTTACCTTGTCCCCCAAAGGGTTCCCTGTGATGTCCCCACCCACCAAGCTTACCTTGTCCCCCCAAGGGTTCCCTGTGATGTCCCCACCCACCAAGCTTACCTTGTCCCCCACAAGGGTTCCCTGTGATGTCCCCACCCACCAAGCTTACCTTGTCCCCACAAGGGTTCCCCATGATGTCCCCACCCACCAAGCTTACCTTGTCCCCCACAAGGGTTTCCTGTGATGTCCCCACCCACCAAGCTTACCTTGTCCCCCACATGTATTCCCTGTGATGTCCCCACCCACCAAGCTTACCTTGTCCCCCCAAAGGGTTCCCTGTGATGTCCCCACCCACCAAGCTTACCTTGTCCCCCCAAGGGTTCCCTGTGATGTCCCCACCCACCAAGCTTACCTTGTCCCCCCAAGGGTTCCCTGTGATGTCCCCACCCATCAACCTTACCTTGTCCCCCCAAGGGTTCCCTGTGATGTCCCCACCCACCAAGCTTACCTTGTCCCCCCAAGGGTTCCCTGTGATGTCCCCACCCACCAACCTTACCTTGTCCCCCCAAGGGTTCCCTGTGATGTCCCCACCCACCAAGCTTACCTTGTCCCCCCAAGGGTTCCCTATGATGTCCCCACCCACCAAGTTTACCTTGTCCCCCACAAGGGTTCCCTGTGATGTCCCCACCCACCAAGCTTACCTTGTCCCCCCAAGGGTTCCCTGTGACGTCAGAAGCCTGGTAGTAGTAAGCTGCCCCAGCAACATGGCCAGCAGTCTGTACCAGGACTTTTGGCCGGCGGTTCGGGTGCATCTCAAAGTCATGTATTGTTTCAGCTTCACCCTCAGGAAACGCCTTGAAAAATTGCAGTCAGACATTTTCACAAACAAGTAAATTTGAAGGTTCCAAATGTAAATAACAACATTCTTTTCTACATATTGCAAAGGACTCCATTCTGACTTAATTTGTATGAATAAGAACTACAAGAATAGTATAGGGAATGGGGGTTATATGACAAGCACCTCATGGTAATGTTTGTGGCCAAATAAGCTCCAATTCGATGACCATTTTTCCGGTTGATCATCATTCGATGACCATTTTTCCGGTTGATCATCATTCGATGACCATTTTTCCGGTTGATCATCATTCGATGACCATTTTTCCGGTTGATCATCATTCGATGACCCCATAATTCATTGGAGATGAACAGGTACATAGATATAAAACAAACCATGCCAGAGATTATACCGAGATCCAATCTGGTAATATGTCCCTCCAGGAGGAAGCACCATATACACCATATATAACATATACGTTGCTAGAGAAGTGTCCCCATTTCTTCCTTTCCAACAAAGAAAACAAATCCTCCAGCAATACACCTGGTATGAGCAGTACCAAATCCCTCAACAGTTTCACAAACTCTATTTGATGTGCCTTGGTCAACACTTTATAAACGGCAAACTTCAGACTTGTTCTCACGGACAGTTTGGAACCCAAGGACAGGCACCGCCACTGCAGCAACTGCCTTGCTGGGCTACCACCAGTGTCTGTCTTAAAACAGGACACCTCAACTTTCAAGTGTGGCGCCACAGACCACTGCCTTTACAGCAAGTATTGCGTTTTCTGAAAACACAAAAAGACGCCTTACATGACCTCAGAGCGACTCCCACTTCAAGTGCCAAACTAAAATATGATCTCCAACTGTTTCATAAACATAGAGAACCTCAACAGTGATGACTTCTTCCACCGGTGCATTCGCTACAAAATCCAGCTCATTTGGTAGAATACTGCGAGTACCAGAGAAATGATGACCACAGACAGGATCCAAATAATTTCCAGATTTCCAAACTACAGCAGGCCCAAGAATATGGAATTAACAGTCCCTTGGAGGGATTCTATACATGCAAAAAACTGACAGTAGTGAAATACAAAGGGGACAATAGATTGCTGCTGCTCTCTGTGCCAACGATTTCAGTCTATGGCTTCAACACATGGGGAATGATTCGAGACACCGCTGTAACAGAAAATGTGTGTTCTGTAGGTGGGCCATTTCAATGCAGGCTAGGCAAAATCTCCCACTTGCCCATTTCACCCGTATTGGTGCTCCCTTGAGAGCCAAAGTATCTGTAGTGACCAAGTGGGTAGAGCTTCTATCTATCTAATCGAAAAAAAGAACAAACCTGTATGCAAACACCCTAAATGCAAACATACATACGAAAACAGACTTTATTCTAGTTTAGGGTTCGACAGGTGTGTTGATCAGAATGCAGTGTTTACAGGTCATCCACACGACATTCCAGCCAAACAGTGCAGTCAGCGAAAGGCAGGTCCATGTTTGGACCAGTTCTAGCATATGCCCCACCTTCTGAATATCCAGATGGGTCTCCTCTTGTTTGTCCTATATGTTTTCTATTTTGTCACAGATTTTATCATGGCTGTCCAGCATAGACAAGGTATCAACCAGCATTGTTGTTGCTTGCTCTGAATGGTCCTCAATCTTCCCCAGGCATGGTGAGGAATTGGAGCCATCTCGCAGGTGGGCAAGAGGGTTGACGTTTCTGCAGCAGGTAATACAGCTGCGCTGGAGGGCGATTTCAGATTTGGAACTATATCGCTGGCAGGCTAGAGAGTCGACAGTTCTGCAGCAGACAATACAGTTGTGCTAGAGAGCAATGTTGGATTTGGAGCCATCTCATTGGCAGGCAAGTGGGTCAACAGTTCTGCAGCTTGCAATACAGTTGTGCCGGAGGGCGATGTCAGATTTGGAGCCATCTCGCAAGACCTCACTGGCAGGCAGGAGGGTCGAGGGTTCTGCAGCAAGCAATACGGTTGAGCTGGAAAGCAATGCCAGATTTGGAGCCATCTCACTGGCGAGCAAGATGGTGTTGATCTATGGTTTGATGTTGGGATCTTGCCTCCGCTCAGAGTCTCTTTTGGGTCTGATACTGAAGTGCTTTTTGACCTCACACGCAGGGAACATACCTCTAAAGGCACAGATTTATTGGATCTGGTCTAAAGACAAATCTCTTTTGGTGGCATGGTAGTTTTTCCTGGGTATATATATGTCACAGTCAATGTCTACAATCAGGCGAGCTGTGCCATTATGCACTTTCCTGCTTGTGCCATCCATAACGATTGTGCCATAAATGACAACATACAGCAATGAAATTATTGACTTGAAGTCTAACGTTGTTGATCACTGAAAACAATGGCGGCTGGTAGTATGAGCAAAGGTCAAGGTCGAATGTCGTCACTTTCAATAGTGACGTCATCTCTGTTGTTCTATGACGTGACTATATTTGTAAAATGTGTGTCAGTGACCTCTATCGTTTTGTTGTTGGCAGTAAATGCTTCTAAACCAATGCTGCTGTTTTTATTATTCTTTTGTAAAAAATTCTATTCATTTTAGCTATAATAACGGTAACTCTATTTTTCAGGGCATTATCATTTACAGAAGCCCTCGGTCTTTTCAATTGCCCTCCTTTGTCAGGCAGTTAATGAAAGACCTCGGGCTTCTGCAAATGATAATGCCCTGAAAAATAGCATTACCCTTATATTACGTTAAAAGAAGCCTATGCAATCACAGAATGAAACCTGTATTAATCTTGCCATCTGGATGATGTTAAACAATCAGTCAATGTGTACAATAATTGGGCTAATTAATCAAGCAATGTACACAATGCCTGAAATTTTTAGGCAATGTACACAATGCCTGAGCTTGTTAGGCAGTGTGCACATTGACTGATAAATTCAGTCATTGTACACATTGCCTGATTGTAGATATTGACTGTAACATATATACCCCATACTTCTCATATGTCTATATGGAAATTCCTTAGGAAACAGTTTTCCCACATCCATTCCCTATACTACATGAAAGGTATGTGAGTATGTATTAGTGTCTCCATATCCGGGATCAGTTATCATGGTTCCACCTCAGCATGCATTGACGTATCAGAAAATAAATATATATAATACTACAGAACCAGTGTCCCTCAAAGGAGATCAAGAAAGGTGATAATAACATGTATGAAACTGTTCAGCTTCCTCAGTCCGGTGGTTTCATGTGGGAAAAGGCATTCACAGGAGATAAATGTACATTCAGCATATATATTTGGGATAACACCTGCTTGGTAAAGTTGAAATGTCAGTTCTTTTCAAAGTTGAGTCAGAGCAGTGGTCTGTTCCCTCACTCTCAGACTGAGGTACTACCTTACACCATGAACCAACTCTGACAGAACATTGGAAGACAGATAACTGGTATTGTGCTAAGAAAGCGTTATCCAAAATACAACACATTATTTTTAACCACTTCTTAAAAGAAATTGTATATTCCTGCACATGCGAGCATAGTCAAATATGAATACAATTTAGAATATTACAAACACAAAAGAAGATTGCACTTCAATCCTAACAATAAAAACCTAATGTCATGACATTTAGTGCAGATGTAGCCAAGTGGCAGCCATAAACAGCAGTTATAATATCTGTGCTATAACAGTCCAACTGCTAAAATTCAGGTGTCATTAAGTTCCATGGTTTCTAAGGAGATAGTGTTTACAGAGGGAAATACACAGTGAGAGAATATAACACCATGGTCAAAGTGAAGAGGTCAAAAGTCACAAAAAGATGGAACAATTATGTTGAACCCTACTCCTAACTACACAAGGACCAAATGTCATGAAATTTGGAAATAAAAAGTAATGACAATACAAAGTGAGAGATTTAAGTACAGTAAATGTACAGTGGTAGAATTAAGATGAAAATCCACCATAAATACGTGTACTAGGTTGCATTTTAATCAAAACTGGGTTGTAATCACTGGTGGGGATGGGCATGCAAAGTTTCAGCTTCAGTGGTGTTCTGATTTTCTCAAAGAAACTGTCAAAGATGGTAGACAATCATAAGTGCTCTCCACTTTCTTCAAATAAGGAACAGGTAAAACACAAAGCACTTTTGTGCTCTGTTCACAAAGTTTAAGATTTAATCAATGTCAAATGTTTCAGCTCCACAAACAAACAAACATACCATAACAACTGATTCTCACATATGAGAAAAACTGAAACATTTGAGTAATGTAAATCAGCAACAGAAAGATAAATATAGTTGTTTATTTGTTTCAGTTAGTGTAATATTGGAGTTGGTTCATACTGACTGCCAGTAGGTACCTGTTTAATCAGGCTGAACTGATGCATCATACATTCGTCTATGGGGTCTCGGACGCCTGTGCATGCCTGGCGGCGAATGAAGGGCTTGAAGGCCTTATCAAACATTTCTGGTGTACTGATGACGATGAACGCCAAGGTGTCCTCAGGGTAGGGCAGGGCAAACACCTTCTGTACTTGTTCATTGTACCAGCCAATCTGAAAATGTATTTTACCACAGTCAGTTTGGCTCTACACTCTCCGTAGTATCCTCAAGCTTCAGAGACAGATGTTACTCAAACCATTTATTGATCTATGAGACCAGTGGAAGCATTTGCGTCCTCTTCATGATAATTATGTACCACAATTTCAAGTCCACAAAAACATGTACCATTTGCCCTTACACATGTGGAGCACACTCTCTGGGGCTCCTAATGCTTACATCAGCGGCCAGATATGGTGGTGGGTTTCTATGTTACATGACTGTATAAAAGGGGTACCAATCAAATCGCACCAGCGACAAAACACCCCAGCAAATTTGGTCAAAATGCCACAGATGTTTGGTCAAATCACCCCAGGTTTGGTCAAATCGCCCCAAGGGATAGTCAAAATGCCACAGTTTACTTAATAATGTTTAATATAAGCCATAAATGTGTAGTTTTTGTCAACTTACATATAAAATTCTATATAAAAATAATATTATAAAAATAATATTATGTAGTAATATTTCTGATAAATTTCCTGTTAGTAAACTGATAAGAGCAAAAGTATTATGTGTAGACAACACTGTAATAACAGTTGAAGTGAGACAGATTCTTTTGTAGACCCATTGGGTCCTCATGTAAACAGAGACCACATAATATATATATGGCAAGGCCATCAGTTTCCAAATAAATCGAAAAGCTGGCTTCTTTTTCTGCATGCCACCTGTAACAAGAAACTCAAAATCCAAATGCTGTGGATCCTTGGTCTGTCCCTTGCTAGCTGATCCATGTTCTCTCTTGTTCCATTTGTTGTAGCATTTGTCTGCACTATGGTTGTAACCACATCCTCCACAACAGTTGTAGCTGACTTGAATAACTCCTTTGTGGCATCCTCTTTATCTGATAAACTGAAATTTATCATAATGCAATAGTTGTTTACATACTGATCAAATAATATTGTCTCTTTTTAAAATTTTATAAGGGCAAACTGGATTTTGACAGCCTCCTGATCATAATTGGGATTAACTAGCAGAAGCTCTTGATTTTAATTGGATTTATTAATTAAAGACACAATTAAGCTGCTAAAGCATAAGAGGCTTACCTGGACCCTTATGTGTGATGGTTGTAACTTGCCAGGGTTTAGCAGTGTGGTTGTGAGGCGTATCACTGGGTTAGTTCCTTTCTGAGTGACAGTAGCTGGGCAGCTGTGCTTCTTGTTGCGGCCATTACATCTTGTTCCTCGTGTTTAGTGAACATGTTTTAATAGTACGTTTTTATCCACACGTTTTGACAAGAGAAATAACAAAACCTCAAGATAGTTTTGATATGCATTTTACCATATTTGTTTAAAAAACTTATGCATTTACAGCCTCATTATTTGACAAGTGTAACTAACAAAAGCTTTATTTTTTATTTTTATATGAATTTTACCACACTTGTTGACAAAACCTACACCTTTACGGCCTCATTTTTTGACAAGAGTATGTTTAACAAAACCTCTAGATATGTAATTTACCATACTTGCTAAGATTGCACAATGCCATTTGTTTGCAAAAGATGATATGCATTTACAATAAACATACTGTACAAACCTTTCACTTATTCTTGTAATTCTTTACCAAATACTTGGATTTGCAATCTTGTCTATACATGAATACTACTGTCACTCATATCAATTTACTAATAGGAAATTTAACAGAAATATTTCTACATAATACTATGTGGAGGATTTTATATGGAACTTGACAAAAACTATGCATTTATGGCTTATATTAAACATTATTAAGTAAATTGGGGCATTTTGACTACCACCTTGGGGCGATTTGACCAAAAATCTGGGGCATTTTGACCAAATTTGCTGGGGTGTTTTGTCACTGGGGCGATTTGACTGGCACCCGTATAAAAGACCATTGTAGGACTGTGACACTGGATGATCATATCACTGTCATGCATTGCCTTCAAAATCTCTAAAGTAAAATCATACATATGCACTTACTACTGGTTGTCAAGAGTGAGTGACTGAGTTTAGTTTTACGCCAAACTCAGCAGTTTTCCAGCTATTGTGAGGCGGTCTGTAAATAATCATATCTGGACCAGACAATCCAGCAATCAACAGCATCAGCATCAATCTGCGCAATTACGAACCGATGTCGATGACAACCAAGTCAGCAACTCTGAGCATCCGATCCCGTAGGATCCCGTAGACAATGGTCTTTCCGAGCATCCCGTTCGACCTATTATAGGCAGATCGGTAGGTTCCCAGCCTGATCAACCCAATTTATTCTCAACTGATATTCTCAAAACTGTTGAACAAATTGATATGTCTCTTTGCTGTGAAAACGTAGAATAGCATGCCGTTGCATCTGTGGTATATCAAACGTACCTTAAAAGGGTAGACTTCGAATCCCACCTTAGACAAAATACTGGTCACTGTAGAGGTTACATGAGAAGGGCACATTTGATTTTCCGTCATGTTGACAAACACATGTCAAGGGCAAATAACTCTAATATTTCACAGGTTGACATATTATCTTCCCCCGTTGAGCATTGCGCGGGATATTTAAATAGTGAGTGGGTTACGTTTTACACCAGACTCAGCAATAGTCCTGTCATATGGCAGCTGTCTGTAAATGATCGAGGCCGAACCAGATAATCCAGTGACTAACAGCATGAACATCGATCATCGATCAACCAAGACAGCGTGCTTGACCACACGATTGTTAGAAGTCTATTTCGATAAGCATGGGTTATTGAAGATCAGTTGTATCCTGGATCTTCACGGGATGATATATGAAATACGTAAAGAAATAGGTTGGGCAGATGATGGTAACATAATACTGTATATCAGTAAAAGGGCTGTATATGTAGATTAGGTATGTGGATGAATGTAAAAAAAAAATATAGATATAAGCACAATGTATGCTTAAATGAACAGTTCAGTACATGAGTAGAGAACTAGAAAAATGAATCATTAAATAGATGTTTCTAGTCAAATAAACTAATAGAATGGAATAAGCAGACAATATAATATAACTAGTATATAAATGGATAGTTGAAAAACGTACATGTCTGCGATCGAAATGCACATCATCATTGTCGACGTAATACCCACAGCATTAATTCTTCAAAGGCATTTAGAAGTTGGCATAGTAATACAGGACAAATTTTATGGATAGCAACTTCTTGGGTTTATTTTCACGACGTTTCGGGGCTTATCAGTTCAGCTAAATCTGATGAGGGGGCTAATATAAGCCCCGAAACGTCGTGAAAATAAACCCAAGAAGTTGCTTATCCATAAAATTTGTCCTGTATACACAGCATTGTTAACGTAAAACTGACTGTATTGTTGACGTAATACAAACAGCCTTGTCGACGTAATACAGATATCATTGTTGACGTAATACAGACAGCATTGTAGACTTAATACAGATATCTTTGTTGGCGTCGCATATGCATCATTGATGATGTTTTGAATTGTGTAAAATTCACTTTTCTATGATACCATCTGCCCATTGTTGGTAGGACAAGTTAACGGAAAATTACTTACGTCGTAAATATCGCACATATTGTTAAATCACCATTCGTGGCTTTTGGCATAATTTTTTGTATAGATTTTACTGAAAGAATAATTGAATTTTGAAAAAAAAAACAACATTCGTTATGATCACCAGTACTTGTTTGGTGTTGTTTCATCGAACCATTAGAGGTCATTCTGAAATATCGTCGATGAACTGAGAATGTTTTGGAAAGCAAGAACGTTGCAGGGAACTGTAAGCTCGTATATGTCAGAGTGTTTATATATTCCCATTCTATGTCTGTCATGTTTCGCCCATTACATCACAACTGCACCATCAAAATCAGCTTCCTTACACGAATCACTACATTCCCCATACAGTTCAAAATAAAATGACGAATTGTCTTTGTCACAAATACTGAGTGTATCAGTGAAATCAGGCGAAATATATCAGATGTGAACATGAATGCCGCGCTGGAAAACATTGATTCCAAACACAACCATGTGAATTATAATGGAAACAGGCAGCTCATCTGGAGTATTTATTTAACATTCTTTAAAAAATGGGGGTTAAATCGTTTCAACGAACTGTGATTTGGGGAGCTTAAATCGCAGTGTAACTGCGAACAAGATCAGTTCCGAATCGTGTGACCACCCGTTCCGTGTAGGTAAAGAACCACCCTTGGATAAACTAGGCCTGAACCGGAACCTGACCGCTCAAACAAGATCTATTTCACCGTGTTTTCAGAACACACGTCAGTCTGATCAGAGATCTTGTCATCTGTATCAGTGGCGATAACAGATCTCCCAAAGATTAAATGTGTTAAGACATAGACTGCACATGTGGGTGATTAATGTTTTAATCATAAATATCCTGACAAAATCACGACACGGACACCTTCCACTAAAACCATATGTAGGAAGGAACCCGGGTCTTCGGCTTTACCCACTAGGCTCAGGAGATAATCTATAAAATATATCAGATGTCAGAGGTTCCTGAGACCTAATATACATGTACATGCGGCTATCGTTTTACAAGTTTGACTTCACTTGTTTCTTTACACATATTTTGTGGAGGTTATAATTCACGTACGAAAAAAATCCACCATCGTTCAGCAAGCCTTATATCGACTGAGAATTCGGAATGTATGAGAATATTGCCAATCAAGTAGATCAACTGAGTAATCGACCTTCCAAAAATCCTTTTCGATATTCATTTATATATCGTGGTAGAAACGTTTCATTTTTCCCTGCTATAACTTCGATGTGACGTTACTCATGACTTGGAATTTACACATATCTTTCTAAAATAGTGCTGTTCAGAACATCTATCAAAATGAAGGTGGAATTTATAAAAACTGATAATAACATATCATTCTATGATTCTGTTGAATGTCATCTTAGACATCCATATTCCTTGAATGTGCTGATACGTTCAGGACTTGTACGGTTTATGTTCTATTTCATTTTCAAAAACATCTTTCCGTGAGTCTAACCAAAGCGTTAAAGGCATCTCCAACATGCAACACTTTGGAACTAGATTTTCATCCTCATCACACGCCGCCTCTGTATAACTAAAATACTAGTCAAAGCGGCACTTACCAACTCATTCACTTTCAAGGCTCGAAATCCAAGTACGATGTATTTGGGAAATTTACAATACTTGACATATACATAATGGTAATAATACAAGAACAGAGTTTTGTTAAATACTGGACCAATTTTTTGTTCCGGTGAAAATATCCTGCTTTGAAACTGATGCAAGTGTCCTTATTTTTTCCAGAGAATGGAAATTATTGAATGTCATCACAGAACGATGCGACATTTTCGTCATACTGTCATCATGTATATACGTGACGTCACCTAGTCGTATATGCTATAAATAGTCATACTGGCAAGTGAACTGCGTAAATTATGTGTTTAAGTTTAACAATGGTTTGTATTATTGTTTCGGGGGGATAAGAACATTCGTCCATATAAAACAAATGGTTTAATTGTACCAAATGAAGATAATCTCACATGCAGCATCGTTAATGTACCTGCATGAGAACGAAAATATTCCAATGAGCTATGATGTCCATGGAAATGTGGGCCTGACAATGTTTTTATCTCCTTAACCATTTGGGGCTGAGATTTATTCCCATTATGAACGTCAGTATTCAGTAAGGGGTTAAAGTAGAGAGTATTTTTTGCCAAATATCAAGATCAAATATAAATACTGACACCGAGAAATACAATTGTCTACGGAGTGTGTATTGAGTATATATACGAATCCATTCCCCTATGTTTATGGAGATGGTACCTATGACGATACACTATTCCAACACCTGCACTTTTGACAAACCGATATGTCAATCTGATAATGAAACATATTTAATAAACGATATATTACTTTTTACAAAGAAAAGATACGTTGACACAAGAGGTAATATTTGTCATTCGTTTCAACGAGTTGTTTTCAACGTGGCAAGTTTCTCTCTCACCATCAACATTTTCGGTGACCTTGTGCCATATTGTCCGCTACAATGATCCCATATAAACCCACACTGGTTTTCAAATGATATATTTATTAACAAAAATCAAAGAAATTTACTAATAAGCTTTTATTTGGAGAATTTGACGGTAATTGCAAATCGCCGAAACAAGAAAATGGCGGACGATAAGGAATATCTGTGCTAGTAAAGCCATCTCCAACCTGTGATTACTACATAACAGTGGAATGACAAAGACCAGTTTTAGTTTAATCATTCAGAGGGTCCATTTATGATACCACATTTTGTCGTTTATTTTGATATGTTGTGAGGAAATTGGTCACACAACGATTAAAATGAGTACACCTACCGTAATGGCAACACTTATCTGCGTGTTTAAATTGTAAGAACTAATTGATCGATGGAGGGAAAAGCATATTGTTGTTCACAAAGATATTTTATTATGTCCTCTTGTATACGTTTGCATTTTGGTTACGATACAAACACCAGTATCTGCAGAAACAGTGGTCAAAGAGAGGTATACAAACACAACTGTCGGCAACCGAAATGAGACCAGCTGTAACGCACTGACTTCTATTGGTTGTTCTCTCCGACGTCCGCGCGTTAGGCATAAAGCCTGTGTGGCGTTTGTGGGCTTCATTTGCACTGCTACAGCCGGTACACAGCTACGTGTTGGTAATCGCACAGAAAGACTATCACCATGACTGACGCAGCACCTGCTCCCGCCAAGAAGGCAGCAAAGAAGTCTGCCCCGAAAAAGCCTTCCTCTCACCCCAAATACAGTGAGATGATCAAGAACGCTATAACCGGTCTGAAGGAAAGGGGTGGTTCTTCACGACAGGCTTTGTTGAAGTACATCATGAAGAACTTCAAAGTTGGTCCCGATGAGAGGACTGTCAACAATCACTTGAAACTGGCCCTCCGTGCTGGAGTCAAGAATGGCAGTCTTAAGCAATCTAAGGGAACTGGAGCCTCAGGCTCTTTCCGGCTTGGTGATAAATCCGAAAAGGCAAAGAAACCCAGGGCAAAGAAAACAACCAAGACATCTAAACCCAAGGCTGACAAACCAAAGAAGGCAGCAAAGAAAGCTTCTCCCAAGAAGGCCAAGAAGGCCAAGGTAGCTAAGAAATCTCCAGCAAAGAAGGCACCCAAACCCAAGAAAGTTGTTCCTAAGAAATCCCCAGCAAAGAAAGCAACTAAAGCCAAGGCAAAGAAATCTCCAGCAAAGAAGAAGGGAGCAGCCAAAAAGTGAACAACTGATTCTTGTGTAACCAATATGTGACTTTTGCTGCCCTATCAACGGATTCATGGCAGCCGCTTGGGCTGTTCCTGTTATTCGTTGCGTCGACTGTTTTGTGTGGAACATAATCTCAGACATCGACATCATTTATTCATCATTCAGCCATTGACTTCTGTGGAAGATACATTTCACCCGTGCTCATTTGACATTGTCCTTTCATCACGTTTTTCGTCAAGCGAAATATTGACTTGACACCATCACCTGTAAGTGTTCTAGAAGAATTACATTGCATTGTTATCATTGTTGCCTGGTCATCTTTTGTACGAACATGTCATGTTTGTTCTGGCATTTAATGTCATGATGTTTATAATTCATCAATTTGGTAATAAAATACTGAAGTATGATTTCAGTTAGAAAATTTATTTTTACAAGAAAGAGAGTAAACCGTGATCCTCTCTGGTGTCTCATGGACAGCAAAGATCAGGGACTTCGGCCTAAAAGTCGCCTACGTTTGCCGACAATTTTCATAAAACTAAACACAACGATTGCATATTGATTTGATAAGTAGAACACAGATTTCATTCACCGCAGAACACATTCGTGTAGTATGACTGCTTTTTTAAAGTTATACATAGATACGTGTACATGTATTATGACTGTCGAAATATACATCTGAACGTTCACATTCATCTCAATGTGCAGAAATATGTAGACCATGTGAAGCAGAGAATGGGAGTTAAGCCAATCATGTGTTTGTGTCAATCACATATGGACACCTGCACAAGATATACTATTTACCAGCATTACATTTTTTTACTAAGGTAGGTGATTGTTACTTAGACATATCGAAATCAGTCAATAAGATCAGTCTACGCAAATAAGAGCAACGATCTGTACCTGCTGGAAAGAATGTCTCAGGTGAAACGGGAAATTGTCACGCAGATTGAGACGTTGAGTCTCTGAATACATATAATTTTAATAGTAACGACAATATAACCTATTTAAATTGCAAAGAAGCCCCAGTGAGGTGGGAAGATTCTAGAATGTGTCAGCATTGCAACGGGAGGGCCTTGGTATTAAAAAAAATATGGTTCTGGGACTGAGACCGAGTGAAGTTTGGGGATCCCAGTTAGCAAAACAATGTAGTGACGTCACAGAAGGAAAATCCCGTCATCCGGGGCTTGAATGAGTAATGGCGAGTGCAATGTGTCCACTTCGTGACAGGTTGAACATGTAAACAAGCTTGTTGAGCAGGTAATATGTCATTTTATTTCACACGCTATTCTCAGTTATCATTTTGCAATTCATATGCGTAATCACAGAGTCTGACAGCTGTCTTTGGTTCCTGACTGTGATGACATCTTTTCGATAGAACGTGACAGAAGACATGTGCATGAGATGACGCTCCAGGTGAACATTAATGTATGAACGGTTATTCAGCAGAATGGATATTCATCTCATTTGGAAGCCCAGAAGTTGGACTGAACTCATTTAGTTTTTTAATAACTGTCGTAACATTGTTTTTGAAAATCCTAAACTAACGTGATGGCTGAACTATTTTTAAAAAATGTAACTATAGTCTATAGTTGTAGACTAAATAGAGAGGTCCCTTAAGGGATGGATGTCACTGTTCTCATTTAGAAAATCTTTTCTTTCCAGTATAAATTAGACAGATCTCTTGAAAATCACATCTTATTGTTACTTACTAGAGCTAAATGATGATCTGTGGACACCCCATAACATGTGACATCAGAACTTCTCCTAGTATTACCAGGGATACTCTACAACAGGGATAGGTCACTCGCTTGCTTTCTTTACGATTTGTACTAATTAACGTTAGCCTCGTCATGCTCCAACGCACACAGTGCCTTGGCTTGTTCCCAGTCCAACTTCAGTTGTGTTTAACAAGGGAGACTCTATAGAGTATATACTTTGTAGATTATCCCTGGTGTAACAGAAGTTCAGCCAGTTTATTGTATCAGTCGGTATTTTACAACGAATGAATGAATAAATGAATTATAGTAAGAATTATGTGAATGAATGAACGAAATAAAGAAAAAGAATAAAAGAAAGAAGTACATATGTGAATGAATGAAAGAATAAATGATACACCGCAGTCTTCCCTCCCAAAACATGCTAAAGAACGCAAAAGTATCGCGAGAACACATGTTAACATCAGCTGTCCTTTTAAAAAATCTGCTTTGAAACATTTTTGTTTACATTAATAATTAATTCAGATATCTTATTGCATGTGGGGCATGGAATGGACATTAACAAAATGTTAACAGACACTGTCACACTGCCCTCAAAAATAAAGTGTAAAACTCTCACAAAGCGTTCTAAAACACCTTTCCAGTTGTGTCAAATAATAAGACCAACAAGAAAGAAAGAATTTATGGAACTATAACCCTCAAGCATCATTGGCGAATCAGATCGGCAATATTTTTCACACACCTCAAATACATCCTAACAGTTTGTTTTAGATTATGGAACTACCACTATTACTTGCAAACACATTTCACCTGATAGTATATTCTCCGCATAAGAATTACAGGTATATGTGAAAGATGTTTTTGAAGTAATAACTAGAAACTCTCAAACAACGGCATATAGTATTTCAATGGCGGATCAGAGCAGATCGGCGATGTCACATTTTTCACACACCTCAAATATACCTTAACATTCTTTTTAAAGATTATGAAACTATCACTATTACTTGCAAACACATTTCACCTGATAGTATATTCCCCTCATATGAATGAAAGGTGTATGTGAAAGATGTTTTTGAGGAAGTAACTAGGAATACTAAAACAACGGCGTATAGCATTTCAATGGTGAAATATCATGTTTTTCACACGCCTCAGTTACACTCTAACAATTTTTAAGTCCCAAAACTGTCACTATTACTTGCGAATACCTTTCAACTAAAGGTATGTTCTTCTATAAATTCAACAAATGTGTGCAAGACATTTTTATCGGCACAATTTAGTCTATCTTCGCAGTGAAACGAGAATAGAAGCCAGTGAGCTATAACTTACCGACCTGAAACTTTACTACAAATCTACTGTCCTAATACGGACACTAATACCAATTATTTGACTTAAACTGAAGTGACAAAATATTTAACCTATCTTCTACATGTAGGATTTCAGTTGTTATAACACTCAGCGAACTTAATCAGCTGTTGAAAATAAACCGGGCTCAATGTTAGATACTACGCTGCCACCATATTGGCTACATTGGTTACGTAATGACCCGAGACACATGTTCAGCAGCTTTTTGAGGAGTTTCTTCTCCCCCTCTATATAGGCTCCCTGATTTTATCAACCATTAAATGACAAACAACACATAAACTTTAGTCAGTCAGACAGGGGCTTTATAATGCTACTGGCAAATGACCAGTTATTACTGCGTACTAGGCTTCGTCTCAGAATATATATAATTTTGATAGTAACAAACTAACCTAAAAAATTTAAAAGAAGCCCCATGAAGACAATAGAGGAAACCAGAGGAAATCTATACTTGTTAATTTAAACCTTTAGAACTGCAAATAGGGCTCGGTGGGATTGTGAGACAGATTAACTGCAAAAGCAATAGGCTATGAGAGTTACATCACTGAAAGTATTTACATTTTAGACGTCAATATAAAGAGCAGAATTTATTTTGTCTAAACATACCCATGATGCGAACACTCAATCACTAAGCTTTGAATGGACCTAAATTTTCATCGTCATTTATGGACTCTACAGATACCATGCAGACGATACTGACAATATGCAACTAGCAAGGGACATGTTAGTTTTGGACTTTTTCTTTACTTTATTCCCTCTGAAAACATGCATTACCAAATTTGCAAACAGTGACTCCAAAAGTCAAGACTGACAAGTTCAACCAAACATCGACATCTACGTATTCCCGTCAGCTTATATCAGCTTCCATCAACATTCACAATGAGAGCGAGTTTTGTTCTTTTGAATTTCTTTTTAAAACATTCCAATTATGAAATTTCTTCAATATATCAAGGTTTGAAACACAATAGTTTTATTACCAAATTTACATCACATTTGGTGAATAACAGGAAAATTTCAGATATGGCGATAACTGGTTTTGTTAGTTGTTGGGAAAGCACACTACACATTACTGCGCATGCTACTGTGAATAGCTAATCTATCACCAAGGTAAAGTTTGGAATAAGTCATTTAAAGCCACTAAACCAGTGTATGTAACCAAATTCGTAAAATTAACTTTGAAAAAGTGGTTTCCATTCCATACTACCCTTTGAAAATAGACAGATTCTCATTTCAAAATTTGATGGTTGAGATTGTTATTCCTGCATGTTAGGCAACATCTCTTCTGTTCAAATCTTTCAGTTGTTTGTCCCTTTGCAATGAGAGGTAGAGGAAGGAGGAACATGACAAATTCAGTCACACAGACTGGCACTATTATTAGCTTTTGCAGATTTTCATTGCTAAGACTTGTTAATTGCAGGACCTTTCAGCAAATTTCATGCATATTCAAGAACCCAAACACACATTGCTTCTTGGAACATTATTAAACCTTGGGCAGCCTAGTTAATTCCTAGTTAACAGATATTTTGCATTTCAAACAAACGAAAAGTAAATGAAGAAAAAACTTCTTTTTTTTTTTGCGTAAAGCTGGTACAAATAATTTAGAATCCATTCAGCCATTTTAGAAAATTGAAAGATAATGGTTTGGCAAGATACAGTGTAGCCTCTCAAACAGACCCTGAAGCAAATATATCCAAGAAAGCTCACGCAAGGCTAGATTTTCACAGCATCAGGAAAATGAAAAAAGTCTCGGGCTCCTATTCATTATGTTGTATTGTTTTTACGAGGTGGGTTTTCTGTAAAATAAGTTAATTTCAGAGACTAGTTCTTAGTCTAGGTAGAGAGTTTTATCACTTTCACGCCATTAGAGTTTTAATATGTTGACAACATATGTTCAGTCCTGTTTTCAGGCCTGTATTTTCTAATTAGTGTAACGTATAAAGGTCATAAAGTGTATGAGTTCCCCTTATGGTTAAAGCATAGAGAAAAATAGACCTGGTTAGAGAAGTTGTAGAACGCTGTGTGTACAGGATTGAACCTGCACAGGGAGGGTGTAGAACACATTGTAGAGAGGACTGAACCTTGGTAGGAAAGGTGTAGAACACATTGTAGAGAGGACTGAACCTTGGTAGGAAAGGTGTAGAACACATTGTAGAGAGGACTAAACCTTGGTAGGAAAGGTGTAGAACACTTTGTAGAAAGGATTGAACCTGGGTAGGAAAGGTATAGAACATTATGTAGAGAGGACTGAACCTTGGTAGGAAAGGTGTGGAACATCATGTAGAAAGGATTGAACCTGGGTAGGAAAGGTGTAGAACACTTTGTAGAGAGGACTAAACCTTGGTAGGAAAGGTGTAGATTAAAAATGTGATATACAGTCTGGTTTTATAAAATCTCTCATGTAAGAAGTTGTCATTACAGGTATTTTTATACACAGTGGTACGTTGTCCCTCTGTGACAGCAATCACAAAGACACAGCAGCACCCCATTGGCCCTGCATCTCTTATTTCGAAAAAATGTAGAGTATTGTCAGTTTTATGGTGTAAACATAATTGCAAATCCAACTGTTTCGAATAACAGAAGTGCTATAAGTTGTCCAAGATTTTGTATTGCATTCAAAAACCCTCATGAAGTCGATGAATAATGTATCTTAGAGCCATGTGTATATTGTGAGTGACGATATGGCCTGTTTTGTGAAGGATATGACAGTTGACATTCGATTAGATTTGTATGCTTAGTTTATGCTCAATAATTTAGACCACCTCCATTGGTCAGTGGATGAAGCTCCTGCCTGGACCCCAGGAACCTAAAGACAAGATTGTACAGAGTTACAAGATGGTATTTACTGGTATTTTGATGTGCAGTGCTAGGGATAAAACAAGCACTTATCAGCCCAGTCATTGTTTTGGTGCCTGATCCAGGTTAAACTGCTGTTTGAGATCTGTCTGGACTAGTACTATAACACCAAACCAGTCCAACAAACAGAACACACATGTTATGTTAGTGCCATGATCGCAAAACCACATCACCCAGATATACATTTCATATCACAAATAGCTAGTTTTCTATGAATGATGAAGATAGATTGTACAATGTTGAGTTCTCTAGTCCAGGAATATAAAGGGGCATAACTCTGTGATGCTTAAGTGTTGGCCGTGGTTTGTAGTGATTATTTGCTGTTGTTTACATAATTTTTCATGTCACATTAAAACAAACCTGTGAATACACGAAAACATGAGACATGATGTTACAAGCCTTGCACATGTTCTTAAAGGGGCACTGATGCGGAGCAATTTCCGTGGACTGGTGTAAACTTTTGTTATTGTTTTTCTCCCGTGAATACCCGGATGATATCCCAGAATTCCTGACTGGTTTGTGACCTCTGCCGCTCAGTTCGTATGCGCACTTGATAGTTTAATTATAGACAGATCAACTGAGGTGAAGTCATTTTTACTTCATCACAAATGTATTATGAAAAAATGAAACACTTTGAAGGTTAATCATCTGCCAGTGGTAGAAATGGTGAAAAAAACTATTAGGACAGGAAAATAACGAAGCCAATGTATGTCTCTATATTTTGTATCAAAACCCTAATTAGTTTATTGTCATATTTGTATGATTTTGAAAATTAATGAAAGAACACACAATCTGCTTATACTCATAGTAAATTTCTAACATAACAGCAACATTTATACATTGTATAGATTGCCAATGTGGATCCTATTTCACACACATACGCGATCTAGTGTGTGTTTTCTGTCATATAGATTCTGCTGAATGCTACAACAAATAAACTGAAACAAAATGCAAATAATGAATGTAAAACAGACTAATTTTATAGCAACAATGTCAGGCTACTACCTTGTTCAGGAATGTATCCATCAATATCCATATAAAAGAAATCGTATTCCATTCATCTGCAGCTGGCAAAAAATCCTTCTCTGTGTCGGGTGTCTTACGACTGTCTAATTTGCGAAAAAGTAACACATCGTTTCACGTCCTTCGTTGGTGGAAACCTGATAGCCCTCTCATTGGTCACCCAAGATAGCACACCTGGCAACTAACTGTATGATGTCCGCTATTCTAAGTAATTTAGTTAACCAATAATGAGCAATCAACCAATCAACGCAAGGGTGGTTAATTCTTTGAAGGGAGGATGTTGTTTTTACACTCGCACTTTACGACAGGGTGTAGTCATCTACACATACTGCCTTTTGACAAATCCGCTAGAAGATAACAGTAATTAATCAATCAGTGTGTTATCGGTTAATCCTTTGATCGATGTTTGTTTTTGTAACTCAGCTGATAAACCCTCTTGCATCACTTACATGCACATATTACATAACATACAAATCATTTGCCATTACAGACCTTAATTTATAATGTAGAGTATTTACTCCAGACAGGAGAAATGCCAAATGGGAACCTTTGTTGAGTAACCTGAGTGGTGTTACTACTAATTATACCTGTTATAAATTCATTAATTGACCATCCAGAGAATTATGACAAATAACAGCAAGGAAGATGTAATCTCTGTGTCGCATGCAACCTGAAAACACTTAGGGGCCGAAACTGTTTTGAGGATACCAACGGAATTTCGTTACATAAAGAGTACATACAGGCATTTGCTGTGTACTTGGGTAAATAGCTGAAATAAGGGGGTTTTTTACGTAAGAAAATTTTCAGATTTCTCTACCAAAGGCAAAGTCATCGGGTTTTTTTTGTTTACGAATTCAAATAAATCAGCTGTATGTTTTTATTATCATAAATAATAAACCATTGTAGCTACCATAGCTACCCAAATTTACGTATGATATTTCCTATCACAGCTGAACCAACACTCAAAACTACCTAAATATAAAGCTTTGCAATGTTTCGGACTGAAACAAATGGCTTGCTACGTGCCTGTAGACATCATATTTTCATGTAACATGATTAAATATAGAGGTTAAAATCACAGAAATAGGATCAAATTTGATCAGTAACTATACCATCCAAGCATCTGAAAAAACCTACACTGCTGGGATATTTTGTTACGATCAGACAAGGAATACCATGGATATTTTTAAATAATGACATGTGATGGGCATCCGGCCTCCTGACTGTTTAGGTGAAGAAATTCTGCTAATATTGACAGGAGCCCAGTTCCTTTGTCCGTCACGGTCGAAGGAGCAGGCGCTGACCAATTTGCATTTTGGTTTCGTAATTAGACCGTTGGCGAGAAACATTATTCGCTCCGCATCAGTGCCCCTTTAAGTTAAAATTCAAACAGGAACATGATGGAAGTCGGTTGAAATATATTCAACTTGTTTCGCACAAATCAGGAAGTAGAGATAAAGATTCAGCAGAGAGAAAACAGAGCTGATATTCCACAGCAAGTTAAAAGTGCATTTACATATTTCAGTAAGCCGCCATATTCTGCAGTTGACAATAATGTCTTTGATTCATGCAGTGAGGCTGCAATGCAGTGCCATGAAAGTAACTAGAAGGTTTCATATCTGATCAGTTTTGCAATAAGCATGGATATTTACACATTCTCTTTGATGATTAAGACAGGGATTTTCTATGGTAAACCTGTTCCATTTGTGCAGTTGATTGAAGATATAAAGAACTCAATACACAACAGCTTAAGTCATTCAGTGAATGCATCACTATGTTGTCTGAGACTGATAATCAGTGCTATTTGTTTAATAATGTACCATGAAAATTGGTTAGAATTTGTCTTCAACAACCGATGCTTGTCATAAGAAGGAACTATCCAGATTGGGTGGCCAAGCTCGCTGACTTGGTTGACACATGTCATCATATCCCAACTGTGTAAAACAATGCTCATCACTACATTGTCTGGTCCAGACCTGATTTACAGACAGCCACCATTCAGCTGGACTGTCGCAGAGTGGCATTAAACAAACAGTAAACAACAGTCAATCAACTTGTTTAATATCATTCCTGTTTTTGAAATATCAAAATATAATTTGAATACCTTTGTACTCTTACTGGATTCATGACTTTATATCTGTGCTCAAACAAGGTTCTCTGGAGCTGCTAGCCAGTAATTGTCACTTTTGTTAAAACAACAAGAACAAATTACTTCATATGCAAATTAATCCATTTTAAGCAGAATGGACTGACAAGTGTACCATCAAACTGATAAAAAAGTTGCCTCAGAGAACTCTTAACTGTTGTTGTCTTGCAAACGAACCAGATCCAAGGGAAATAACTCTTGCACTCCCTACTTGTGGTGAAGCCACTGTGAGACAGGTACTTGGATGTCATGCATCTGGACACTTAATTTCTTTCATTGTATCATGTAGTGACCAATGATGTTTCTGTTTTCAGATCTTAAAAAGGAAAATTCCCTTCCAACATGTTTAGCATGTCTGTCAGTGAAAAATGTCAGTTCTGGACAGTTTCTGAAAACTCTTAATATTGCTTCACTAGGTTTAATACTTAAATGTGTTTTTGTGAGCTGGACCTTTTTATAATTTCATTTGGGGAAGTTTCCAAGGTAATTTTGGTAGGGAATGCTTTTAGTGCCCTTTCCCTCAGCATATCTTCAAAACAGCACAATAATTCTCTACCTGTCGCAGCACATAGATTACACTTGTCGTGAACTGGTATCCATTGATAGTTTTGGATTTCTCAAACAAACATTCCTTTAGTTTCCAGAAAGACATCTCTGGTTTACAGGACAACAATTTTCAGCGCTATTATACCATTTCAGGTTGAGTGTGATATTGATGTTCACTTGACACACATGGTGTACCTGAACTGTTGAAGTTGATGTATAAGGCAGGCTATTATCACTGGGGTCTCAAGTAATTATGATGGCTGATTTATGAGATTGAACCACCTTAAGATATGTATTGAAAATGTGCCCCAAAAACAGACAAACTTTGTTTTTCAGACTGGATGGTCATATGAAGAAAATACTAAAAATGATGAAAATGCATATTAGGAGATAATGTTTAACATGAAGAAAGTTCCCCCAGCCCCGATGATGTGTTTTGGTTCAAACATGTTTGTTTTTCATCCACTGCTAGAATTGATGATCTGGAAGTAGAGGAACTTTAAGATTTTACATTTTATTTTTCCAGCCATTTACTTTGAATTTTAGGTCAAATGTTTTGAAAACCAACTGTGAAAATGTAAGGGTGAAGAGATTGTGTTGGTTTTTCAGTTAAAACAAAACATAATGTCTGTCTGTCATGAAACTACTTGTGTCTGGAAACCAAATTTTGCATATTAAAATAATAAGCATAACCAGTTTTACTATGATTTTGGCGACACTCGTGCTGATTTTGAACAGGAGAATCCCTAGCTTGTACATGGCCCAAACAGTCCAAAACATACTTGATGGGATTCATGTTGGGCCATTGTAATGTTTCATTGATATTATTCTGTAAATGTGTTGATGGCTTGAAAATAGTGGTGCCATCCAGTATTGTCATCCATGAATATGTGGCGGTGGGGTAACCTAATTGTTAAAGCTTTCGCTCGTCATGCTGAAGATTTGTTTTCGATTCCCCACATGGTGACAATGTGTGGAGCCCATTTCTGGTGTTCTCTGCCATGATATTGCTGGAATATTGCTTAAAGTAGCCTACAACTTATGGTTATTACAATGTGGCTCAATGGAGCTATTGATTCTTTAACAGGCCATCCCTGTGTCATGCATCCCAATAATTTAGCCGCAGGGTCGATGCTGCAACAGGACATCCCTGTGTCATGCATCCCAATAATTTAGCCGCAGGGTCGATGCTGCAACAGGACATCACTGTGTCATGCATCCCAATAATTTAGCCACGGCGTCGATGCTGCAACAGGCCATCCCTGTGTCATGCAACCCAATAATTTAGCGGCGGGGTCGATGCTGCAACAGGCCATCCCTGTGTCATGCATCCCAATAATTTAGCCACAGCGTCGATGCTGAAACAGGACATCACTGTGTCATGCATCCCAATAATTTAGCAGCGGGGTCGATGCTTTAACAGGCCATCCCTGTGTCATCCATCCCAATAACTTTGCCGTGGTGTTGATGCTGTGACAGGACATCCCTGTTTCATGCATCCCAATAATTTAGCCGCAGTGTCGATGCTGCGAAGAGCCATCTCTGTATCATGCATCCCAATAACTTTGCCGCTGTGTTGATGCTGCGACGGGCCATGTCTGTATCATGCATCCCAATAACTTTGCCGCTGTGTTGATGCTGTGATGGGCCATCTTTGTATCATGCATCCCAATAACTTTGCCCCAGTGTTGATGCTGCGACAGGCCATCTTTGTATCATGCATCCCAATAACTTTGCCACAGTGTCAATGCTGCTATCGGACATCCCGGTGTCATAAATAGACATTGTTAAGTGCATGTTTGGAAATACTGACAGGTATAATTAAGAGTCTGACGACTCTATTGCAGACACCACATTAACTTTCTTTTTTACAAACAGTCAGAATCTAGAGAAACAAGTATGACTTATGTATAACTTGGCTGCAACAAAAGTGTAAAAATGATGTCATTGATTTAATTCCACACAATTTGTACTTGACATCAAATTTCACTATTGCCTTCAGAAATAACTGACAAATGGAACAAAATTGTTTTCGTTAATGACTGCCATGACTTCATGTCTACGTCATGTCAATAATCAAACCAGATGTCCTTGACGTAATTATACAGGGATCTTCGTAGTCTCTAACTGCCCCTAAACAGCATGATTTCCCATACTGACTAGCCCTCTGTTTAAGACCTAAATGAAGCAAGTCTAGATTTCCTCAGGTTCAAGACTCTTCATTTCCCATCCAAATCCTTTTCAATTTAAACAGGATTATTGGTGACTATCAAACTGTTGTATATTTTAGTCTAGGACGTTATATCATACCTTAAGAGCCCTGCTCACAAAACATCAGGATCAGTTAATAATATCATCACTTAATTTCCAAGAAATCATCTGAATGTACTGAAGTATAGTAAGTAAAGAGGCATATGTAACTCATAGGTTGGTAAGGAGACATAGAGTGGCCAGCAGGTGAGTGGCCTGCACTTACATGTTCTATGAATGATTCAGTTTCTGACTATTGGACTCCCATCTGTGTCTCCTTATGTCAATACAGCTCTATGTGTGCTGAGTGAATATCTGACACCTATCAAACCAAAGTGGCCAGGAACCTGGGACCTTTGGTCAACTGTGCCCTGGTGCTGACAGGGACAGCATTATCTCCATCATCCATGCTAACTGTCTTCCTCCTTTCAGGCCGGGCTGGATGTCCCAGACAGAGACCTGTAGCAGGTGGCGACAAGAGACGTACAGGTAGGTAATCATGACTCCCCTTCTTTAGGGCCTGTTTCACTTGCATATAACAGTAGAAGGTCTGTGTTCTGCTTGATAAGTGAAAAGAATTCTAATTCCTTTCACACCCTACACCCCCATCGTGCAAGAACCTAGGATAGATCATAGGGTTGAAGATTAGTTGTTGGATCCAAGACCAAATTATAATAAAACTTGGTACCTGTTGTTACCCTGCCTAATGGCATTAAAGGGATAAAACAAGGTCATTAATGTATCTGTATGTCTATATGTTTGAAACTGCTGTGTTTATTGTTGTGGTTTATAGAATACTGATACTGTTTCTGCATGGAGTGCTGACTCGTGAAGGTCCAGGGTAGAATAGGCATTCAGCAACCCATGCTCTTCGCGACCCTTGAAGGTCCAGAGTAGAACAGGCATTCAACAACCCATGCTCTTCGCGACCCTTGAAGGTCCAGAGTAGAACAGGCATTCAACAACCCATGCTCTTCGCGACCCTTGAAGGTCCAGGGTAGAACAGGCATTCAGCAACCCATGCTCTTCGCGACCCTTGAAGGTCCAGGGTAGAACAGGCATTCAGCAACCCATGCTCTTCGCGACCCTTGAAGGTCCAGGGTAAAACAGGCATTCAGCAACCCATGCTCTTCGCGACCCTTGAAGGTCCAGGGTAGAACAGGCATTCAGCAACCCATGCTCTTCACGACCCTTGAAGGTCCAGGGTAGAACAGGCATTCAGCAACCCATGCTCTTCGCGACCCTTGAAGGTCCAGGGTAAAACAGGCATTCAGCAACCCATGCTCTTCGCAACCCTTGAAGGTCCAGGGTAGAATAGGCATTCAGCAACCCATGCTCTTCGCGACCCTTGAAGGTCCAGGGTAGAATAGGCATTCAGCAACCCATGCTCTTCGCGACCCTTGAAGGTCCAGGGTAGAACAGGCATTCAGCAACCCATGCTTGCCATAAAAGGCAACTCGGCTTGTTGTAAGAAGCAGCGAACAGGATCGGGTGGTTAGTCTCACTGACTTGGTCGACATATGTCATTGTTTCCCAATTGTGCAGATCAGTGCTTATGCTTATAATCACTGGATTGTCTGGTCCAGACTCGATTATTTACAGACCATGTAGTTGGAATATTTCTGAGTGTGGTGTAAAATTCACCCATGGAATGCTATGAAATTAATATCTTATCTTATCTTTGTACAGATGAGTAGAAGTAGCCACACAGACTTTGATAAAGTGAATTTTAAGCAAAACCTGATTTCAACTCACAAACAAAAAAGTATTGTCCTGCACGCTCATTAAAGATGCTTTTTTCTCAGTGAAATCAGTGACAGAATTCAGTTGTCACTATTGTTGATTGTGTTTGCCTTAAATTTTTTAAAATATAGCATAAGGAAACTGCATAAGGAAATAGTAAGGAGCCCAAACATGCATATTTATAATGTACATACAAATGGATTTTCTTTGATCTTTCTCATACTCAGAATAAGGCAACACTTTTAATTCACACTTACAGATTTGCATTTTTATTCATCCTTTCATTTATTTCATCCATTAATTTCACTGATAATTTAAAGATTTCACAAATAACCAAGTCCTATTAACCCATACACTAGGCAGGCACCAGACTGTGAAATAGATTCTTCTTAAACATATCTACATTAATGATATCATGTGTGCATTAAACAGGTTTTGTGATCTTGATGTAAGAAATGTTATAAAAAAATGAAAGTATGTGAAAGAAGAAATATAAATTTACATTTCAATGACAAGAATGCTGAGTATGGAGAATAGCTGTCCTACAAGTTTAGATTGAATAACGCATGGAATGCTGGAGTGTCTGGGGTCGCTATCATCTTCCCCTGTGCTTATACTACAGTGAACCTTTGTATATATCCTTCAGAGTAATCATTTCATAAACTTGTACCCAGCCTTGCATGACTTGGCATTGCCTTGAAAAATCTTGTAGCTGTAGACTCCTCATGAATAAATGTGAAGGTTAGAGGTGGGGCTTGCAAGGTATGAGTTTCCATCAGAATGGGGCTCCCATTACGATGTAATCTCCAGCGTAACAAGGAGGTTTAAACTGTGAACATAGCAAACACAAGCATCATAGTACGCATTGCACAGTGAAATGTGCAGGGTATCAAGTTTTTAAAGTAATTTCAGGCCTTCTTAGTTGTGTAAACCTTGTGTTCAAGTTTATTTTTGTGGGAAAAAATGTTTAATTTGGAAATATTTGGGGCAAGCATGACATGTTTATTTGGAGACATGCGCACTTACCAGCAAGTCCTTAATGCAAATGAGAGAAGAGGTTCCTTGTTGTTTTCTGCCTGAGTGGCATACGTATCAAGGGGGACAAGCTTGGCACAATAACAGTTGAGGTGTTCTTTTGGACCTCAACTTGGCCTTAATACAACAGAAACAATATCAGTACTTACACATTGGGATATATATTGAAATATCTTCCAAGAAAGTTTGGATTAGTGTATTCAGTGACTTGTTTGTGTTACATTCACAGATTCCCTCTGCTCTCTGTGGAATTTATGTGTGTACTCTGTGTAATTGTTCAATACTATTGTTGGGGATTTCGGGGCAGGAAAGTAGCTATTGCTATAAGATTGCTTTAGGCAGCATTGACAGCTTGGTCTTCTGAGTCAACACTGCAGAGTTACATCCCTTCATCGTGCCAGGAACCTGTGCTCAGTATTCTTGAGTCCCAAATTTGCCTTAGTAATGGTTTGTTTGCATTATGTCTGTGGTCATGGGTTGCGTTCAGAAGTATCCATCTTGGACGTCCATTACCTCTGGCTTCCACACTCACAGCAGTCATGTAGGAATATGAATGAAATGCTGGTGAATCTTGCTTGCTTGCTTACTTGCTTGCTTGCTTGCTTGCTTGCTTGCTTGCTTGCTTGCTTGCTTGCTCGCTCGCTCCCTCCCTCACAGTTTTAAACACAGGAATTCTAGAGAAATGTTACTTACTTGTTGTTACTTACTTATTTTGAGGCAAAAAAGTGTGGCAAATGACAGGAAGCAGGGCATAATTGGTCAGTTATGTATTATGGGTAATGGTTAAAAGGTAATGAAAGTATTATATTTGGGGTAGAATAGGCCTTCAGCAACCCATGTTTGCCACAAAAGGGGACTGTGCTAGTCGTAAGAGGTGAATAACGGGATCGGGTGGTCATGCTCGCTGACTTGGTTGACACATGTCATCGGTTCCCAATTGCGCAGATCGATGCTCATGTTGTTGGTCACTGAATTGTCTGGTCCAGACTCAATTATTTACAGACTGCGGCCATATAGCTGGAATATTGCTGAGTGCGGTGTAAAACTAAACTCACTTACTCACTCACTCACTTATTTTGAGGAGTTCTACGATCTGAGTGACACAGCTAGTCTCATTTGACAGGTCCAGATTCAGTTGGCTTTAGGACAGATAAGGCCACCATGATATTGTTTGCTTACTACAGACTGACTGCACCATGTTATGTCAGAGCACAGGTAAACTGTAGCACAAATGGCGCAGCATAGAGAAAATGACCAGTCTTCTTACATGTGAGTGAAGCGAGCAAAGGTTGGCAACAGACTGTCCTCGCTTCGCTTCAAAAAATATTTTTCATGTCAAAAGAAAATATCGCCACCCTCAAAAGAATACACCCATGTCTTCACTGGGTAGTACTCTCACATTTCCAACCCGATGTTGAACAATTCCTCACATGAAATATTTTTTATTCAACACTTTAAGCACAACTCGTTTATCAGACCGTTCTTCGCCTCCATTCCCCCCTTCCAGCTTCCGGTTCAACGGAGTGAAGGAACAGGAGGGTATTACTCTTTTTAGACTACTTACAGTTACCTCCCCTGCTTCATTCGCCCATTACGCCAGAAGTGTTTTTATGTAGAATAAATGCTACGAAACTTTTACCAATAGAGACGACAGATAAGACAAAGAAATGTGAGAGCACAGCCAAGTGAGGAAATGGGAGTGTACTTTTGATGGTGGCAATATTTTATTTTGACATGAAAAATATTTTTCGGTCCAAAGTAGGAAAATATGTTGCCAACCTTTGCTCACTTCGCTCACATATAAGAAGACTTTTCATATTCTCTGTGCTGCGCAAACCTATTTGCACTACAGTTTGCCTGTGGTCAAAGCGTTGATTAACACTTATACTTTTCAGGACCCTAGCATGATATATACTCCCTCACATGGATGGGCTGTGTTTGGCAGTATTATCTCCTTTTGTTTGAAAGTCTTTGAGCACACGTGATACACACAAAGTGGAATAATTTATATCTGTCAACTTCTTTGAAATGAGGGGCACAGTGTTTCAAAGTTTGTCTTTTCTCCTTGACTCTGAAGCATCATATGAATTATGTTTCAGAAGCTACCATCCATACATTTCCAATCCCACACCCCTCCTCCCCAACGCCCCCACACCCCACACCCCAGCCCTCACCTTTTTTTTTTGTACAACCTCATATGTTTGGTTTTATGTGACATGGCGAAAGGCAAATGGGTTGACCAATATGGCTACAAATATTAAACAGAAACATGATATCTGAACCTGATTTGAAATTGGACTGTTTGATTGGAACCATGTTTTGGGCAGGAAGAACACAGGAAGTCCAGGTCGCGACACACCCTCAAGACAAATGGCCAACACATTGCCATGTACTGAAAACCCAATCTCAGGGGATGGCTGTCATAGACACAATATACTGTAGTTCCACGTGGCTATTTTGTGCCCATGTTGGGTGCAGTGGTGTTTCCTTGCTAATGAATATAAGATTTATACAAGGTTGCACCTTTCCTACAATGTACAAAGTACTTCATCATTATTGAATGATTTCTTCTGGGTATAATTCTATCAGTAACACAGTGAAACTAAGAGTATTGTCCCTTGGCCAGCCAGAAATCTTTTATCATACATTTGAATCCTGCGTCAGTTTGTATGTCAATGTCAATGGATATTTTAGATTGATTACCTTGTTTTCATTGCTATATATTGCTGCAATGTTGCTGAAATTTTTAACTCACTCACTTGTATGTCCCCATGATGTTTGTCAGTCCCATGCCTGTACACTGGTTTTCATAAGTGGTAAACATGTGAGGAGACAGGCGTTCCTGTCATGTCAAGCAGGTGCTCCAAGGTTAGCAGTGCTAACCCAACTCACTAGTTCACAGTGTTTATTTAGAGGAATACTGTTTTTAGACCGCTCATTAGAGAACACCATTTTCTTTTCCATGTCACTGTAGTGGATCTGTTATGACCTGAAAATTTGCTTTTGTTTAAACTTTTATGAAAAAATTTTTTTTTTAACATCATTATATATGAACAGAAGCATATGCTTTAGAATAAGAGCAATTGATACGACTGTTGGGAGAAAGTACCTTGCTTGTCATATATATGGAAATGCTGGGGTTAAATCAGCAGCAATGGCTGCAGGCACATGCCTCTGAAATGTGACTCTCATGTTAAAATGTCACCTGTACCTCATCTTCTCATATCCCTCTCATAAAGTGTGGCAAATGACAGGAAGCAGGGCATAATTGGTCAATTATGTATTATGGGTAATAGTTAAAAAGTAATGAGTGTATTATATTTGTTTACTAGCATCCCTTGTAGCCACTCTGGCCAGAGTAATGTACACATCTTCAGATGTCATTATCTCATAAATATATTTGTCATAAAAGTTTGTTTACACTTGTTATTGAGATGGACCCGTGAAGGTCCCGGGGTAGAATAGGCCTTCAGCAACCCATGTTTGCCATAAAAGGCGACTGTGCTTGTCATAAGAGACTAATGGGATCGGGTGGTCAGGATTGCTGACTTATTGGCACATGTCATCGGTTCCCAATTGCACAGATCAATGCTGATGCTGTTGATCACTGGTTTGGTCCAGACTCGATTATTTACAGACCGGCGCCATATAGCTGGAATATTGCCAAGTGTGGTGTAAAACTCACTCACTCATTCACTCACTGTTAAGGAGATGTCTTTGGGGTTTTTACTGTTTAATATGTCCTTGGTTAAAACAGGTGAGAAGACATGTAAGAATTGTGACCATGAACTGGCTGTATTAGGTGCCTATCCTGAGGCATTCACCATAAGCAACTGTATATAGTGCCTGTCATGTTGAAAGGGACCATAAACAATCGTGTGCATGAATAAATACTGAAAAACAAATATCTTAAGTATCATTAATAATATGAGGGATATTATGTCTTTTTTTTTTTCATTTTTCTTCACAATAAATATATACACCCCAAACACTCATGCATACCTAACTTTTCTGATTGAGTACAGCTGTTTAGAGCACTATTGCTTTGCCAACTTTCATCTTTTTTCCAACTTGAATATTTTTGGATTGACACACAATGTTGACAGTAATTGCACAATGTTTTGAAATCACATTCACTGATTTTATTGTCATATTAAGCAAGTCGCTAGACTGATGGATTTGATTTGTATGAGAAAAGAATGAATATCTCCCATTCAAAGTGGACAATATTGAATAGGAAGAGGGCCAACTGAAGCAGACTGAATATCCAGTTTGTCATAAAATAGTTTATTGCCTGGCACCGAGGCTGATATTGGTATCACGTGGCACCGAGATTGGTCCCAGTGTTCGATTACGGCCATGCTGTCTCCTACTTCTTGTCCACCTCTGAAATAATGTGAGCTTTATCCTATAATGTCGATTCATTAGGAGAACCTGTCAACACAAGCTTGGAAAACTACCTCAGATACAGCTTTAATCTGTTCCAGTTGAGCTCGTTGAATACCCTGCTCTTCTTATACTGCCAAGCAAATCTGTTTCTGAATATCAGCCCTGCTTGGTTTATATAGGTTTGCTGAAAGGATTAGGCACCAGGGTTTGGGTTTTATTTAGGCGTTTGAAGTCGAGGTCGGTCTAATTGAGTGGAAAATAATGAGCCTTCGGGCCTATCATTGCATGTGATCATCTTGAGACAGGAGACCGTGGGCACAGATAGACAAGTTAGACCAGTTTGTCAGTGTCTGCGAGACCTGGTATGTGGCTCTGTAGGGCGATAGTCATCAGAGAAGGCAAAGAAAATATGCTGTATTTCCATTTTGAGAGTAGACAATGACAGGCTGAGAGATTGTCCCAAGGATATTTCAGCATAAAAAGTAGTCTTTGGACCTGGACCTGTTACTTTTGCTTATGTTTTTATAACACAAGGTTACCACTTCAAAAATGAAACAGAATAAGGCTGTTCTTTGTCAAGCAGGAATCTTTACTTAACTGTTATCTTCTGTGTGGCAAATATTACTAATATTGGACAATAAAGACTGAATGTGACATAAGGATTTTAAATAACATAAATCAACTGTTCTTTGTCTGCAAACATACTGCTATGATTAAAAGTGTTGTTATGATGTTTCAGGATTTCTTCCTGTGACCCTTTATTCCCACATGATGTATTCCAGGTTGAAATACATCCCAAGATACTGCTGGATTATTGTTTCAGCAACTGGTTTGTCTGGTCCAGACATGATCACTTCAAAACACTGTCATAAAACTAGAATGCTGTTGAATGCAGTGTTGAACAACCAAGAACAATACATAGAACAGTCTGTTTGATAGGTCAAAAGGATCAGACAGATGCTTTTTCATTTTTCACGTCCAAGTTTTGCAAACGGATAGCTGAATAATTTCAAATTATCTTTGATTCCAAATATATTTCTGCATTTACCTTTTGACTTTAGCCTGATTTTATTATGTGTATATCTTCAGGTCAACATTGAAAATATAGAGGATACTAAACTCGCTTCCGTGTAATACCATTTTTAATAAATGAGTTAATGATTTGGTATCAAACGAGCGAAAGCTGGTTTGATACTTAATCTTTAACGAGTTTAATAAAAATGATATTTCATGGAAGCGAGTTTAGTATTCTGTTTATTACTCGCCAACATAAATTGACAGAAACTGCCGTGAAATTCCCTACAGTGTTAGGACTCTCAGCTTTCCACAAGTCAAGCAAGGTCTAGTAAAATTGCGACATCGGCATTAGCATTGTGACGTCACAACTTTAAACCATTTTGACGTCATATGTGAAGCGGTATTACATTAGTGCAGTATTGCTGTAGGAATATTACACTGCAGTATCTTTAGCAGGCGAGTAATAAAGTTTTATATCTGCTATGTTTTGCCCATATTTTTTAATGAAACACATTTTTGGTGCCCCTTGCTGTGATATTGCTGAAGCAATGCTGCTAAACTCACTCACTATCATTGTTAGATGTCATGTCATGGATTTTCCATCTGCTGCCAGACAGCAGATCCACTGAACCCAGACTATCACCAAGTTTCTGAATATGTGTAATTTTGATTGTAATAAATAACCCATTTAAATTGACAAGGAGTCCATGCGAGGTGGGAGATTCAGATTTTGAGGAAATCTAGACTTGCTTCATTCTCTGCTTTAGCGTTACAAGTATGGCTAGGCTGTAGGGAAAGAAATGTGGTTCAGGGACTGTGAAACAGACTACGACTGGACCATAAGGGAAGAGATACATCTGTTGGAGGAGGTCATGTCAGGTGAACTTTCTTGTCTAATTATAACTGTGTGACAAAGACATGATTTCTGACTGCTAAAACAAAAGAGTTACGTTTAAATTTGTGTTCTGTATGCAGTTAGAATTTTTGTATTGTGGAGGTGAAAAAATGTAAAGTGGACAGCTGAGTCATCTTTCATTAAGATTGTTGGGCAGTTATTGAGTTTCATCACTGCTGCCTGACAGAACCTTCACTGGAGGTGTTCCTGGATCCTCGCACAGAAGAGAATTATCAGAGGTAAAATTACATAATTTGTAAAATCACAAATTACATTTCCGGGTACTCGACTCCAATTCGGGTAAGTACATGTGGGCACTTGATTCCATTTTTCCTGCCCGTCCCAATCCTACTTTACAGTCCACTGTGACATTGCTAGAGGCGGCAGAAAACCAAAGGTTTACTGTCATTAAGGGAACTGGTTGATGTTTAACAATCTCAGAAACAAAACATTTGGTGTATGGTCTCATTTGCTTTTCAATCTTACTGTTATGGTCAGTGATGATAAAGGTCTGTCATCATTTTGCAGAGAATTAACTGTTAATACGACACATATGTTTATTCCAGTATGCAAATTTCAACTCATAGCATGCCAGCAACACAGAGTGATATGGAGTGATTTGGTAACTGACTTGTTAAGGCATTCACTCACCACACTGAAGTTACAGATTTGATTACCCTACTTAGGCACAATGTTTGAGCCAGTCTCTGGTGTTGACCACTTTGATATTGTAGAATTATTGCTATCGAGAGGTTTAAAACCTACCTCACTCGATCACTCATTTACTCACTTCATAGACACCAGTGTTTTAATTTTGTGAGAACATCGTGACTGCTGCAAGCTGCAGAAAGGTCTTTCTTCTGCACCTTGTCTTGATCAGGCCCCCCTAAGTAATTGAAGGAATTACAGCAAATTTGAAGGAATTGCATCTCAAATGTAAACAAACGCAGCCCACTCGCGAAACAATTGCAGCGATATCGGTAGTTTAGCGGTAATAACAGAAACACATCGGCCCTATCGGAAGCAATGTCGGTAATACTGGAAACACGATCGGCCATCTTCGGAGATTTTTCGGTCGCGAGCGGAAACTCACGCAGCAAAACATGGCGTCGTTGGAAGACGTCTCGGTGAGATTTGTTTTTAGTTCCTACTATTACATTTTCATACTTATCCATTTTTGACCACCCGTGTTGAATGCGTTTAGGTATGAGGTGTTGTCGGGACAATAGCATATGTTTTTAGGAAAAGATTGTCACTGCAGAAGAGTGTCACAAGTCATGCCCCTGGAGATTGTTTACATCTGAACATCGAAGTCGTGCCGATGATTACGAACATCATGAACGTGCGCCATGAAGAAGTTTATGAGCCATAATTTTTCTTGCTACGAAGTGCACTTGACAAATTTAAACACATTTTACAAAAAAAATGATGTTATATCTGGCGCACGTTCGTAATCATCGACACGACTTCGATGTTCAGATGTAAACAAACTACAGGGGCATGACTTGTGACGCTCTCCTTGAGTGACTATCTTTTCCTAGAAACATAAGCTATTGCCCCGACAACACCTCATACCTAAACGCATTCAACACGGGTGGTCAAAGATGGATAAGTATAAAAATGTAATAGTAGAAACTAAAAACAAATCTCACCGAGACGGGTGCTTCTTCCAACGACGCCATGTTTTGCTGCGTGAGTTTCCGCTCGCGACCGAAAAATCTCCGAAGATGGCCGATCGTGTTTCCAGTATTACCGACATTGCTTCCGATAGGGCCGATGTATTTCTGTTATTACCGCTAAATTACCGATATCGCTGCCATTGTTTCGCGAGTGGGCTGCGTTTGTTTACATTTGAGATGCAATTCCTTCAAATTTGCTGTAATTCCTTCAATTACTTAGGGGGGCCTGTTGATGTGAAGGGAAAGATTCTTTTTTGAATATATTTCAATAATCTTTCTGATATTTTGGTGATGCTCTGTAAAGTAAAACTTTTAGACACTCTGTTATGATGAATCTTATTATGTCCAGTGCCTCTGCTAAGGACGCTCTTTTGTTTCTTCTGAAATATCCTAATATTTGGGAAAATGCTTTGTCATATTAAAATGAGAAATGGAAGCAGGCACAGTTGTTCTGAAGAGAAGTGAGTCCAGCAGTGTCCTTCTGAAGAGAGATTTGAACAAATCAAGTTAACGCATATTACTTTGGAAGTGTTTCTGTATAGAATGGAATTGGTGAAGAGGACACTGTCTGTTTTTATTATGCATTACCTACTCCAGGACTGCAGTGGTGACTTCACAGCCATTGTGTTGCTGAGGATAACAATCACTTGAGTTTTCCCATCAGCGTTGTGAATGAAATGACCTCTGAGATGACACGGCCTGAGAATGACCAGTCAGGTGCCCCAGGTGCCCTTGGTCAGTGCAGTACTATCGGATTACAACTAATTATAAGTGTTAAGGAAGTTGACCCCCCATGTGGACCTGCAACAGCCCCTGGTGAAAACAGGTATTGAAGTGAGGTCCAAGCACACAAATAATTAGGCTTCATTTTAGGAAATAACGTTTGTTAAAGGCACATATTTGTGAGTGTTTTTTTAATTGAGCTACAACTGTAGCCAATTGTTGAACTTGAAGTTTGAATTTGAATAAATGTAACCTTTTTAATGAGATGTCTTTTCTGGAAAGCTGTGTTGTTGAATGTTGCTATCAGTGGGTTTCAGTTTTACATCCACATATATACAGTGTTCCTAATTTATTGTCATTATGACAACTGTGAAGCCCATCAGATGTAAAGCCCATCAGTTGTCTATTCGAGGTGGTGTGTGGTGGTGTTGTGAATAAATAATGTTTGTAGCAAGGCCGGTAGCACATGTGAAAGTACTAATTAATGAAAATTGGTTAAAAACTGGTTACAGAGATGATGTAGTTCACCTGGACCCCTGTTAACCTGTTGTGACCAGGTATACAGCTTGACAAGTACTAATTCTAGTGCAACATCCTTTCACTTTCTCTCTCAAGACAAAACTTATGAAAACTGTGGCAAACGTCACTCCCACACCTACAAGCATACACATGAAATTATTTTGGAGATAATAGTTTATTAGCTTTGTTGCAGAAATTCCGCATTAATTACCTTTGCTACGTCATTTCGTACATTATGAAGTGTAATCATAAAAGTGCCTTTGTTAGAAGGACTTATTCAGAAATAGTCCCCAAATCTTTATCGAAGGCCATGAGTCTATGTAAACACAACTTTTGTTTGTCCATGTGCCTTCATATACCTCCCAGGACAACCTAGCAAGAAATGGCTCTGGTTGTTTCAATAACTGTGTGTAGATGAATCCCACATGTCAACAGAAGGATACATGCAGACAGAGCTGGTGGTCAGTGTGGGGGAGGGGAGCCATTGTGAAGGTGTGTCTGCCACACTGTTTGCTGTCATACCTCCACGATCCACGCTGGGCTCCCACCCTCTCTCTCTATCACATTCCCTTCATGGTCTTGCCCTTGTAGACCTGACACCCACTCAGTGGTGACACGCTTCGTTTGGCCTGGCCTGTACACACTCATAGCTCCAAGCAGACGCCAACTTTCAGTCCATGGATAGGACGATTTTGAACAAAAGGTAACTTTTACAGATTGGCCATTCCATGAAGTAGTGTGAAATGTTTTTGTTTTTCCCTCCAACAGCTAATTTCTTCCTTTTATGGAATGTTACTAGCGTCTGCCTAGGCTTGGCCAGAACTCATCAATCTAGGTCATTGTGGACGGGCCAAATCGGTGAGAAAGCTGGCCTTTCAAGGTGATTTCAGGGTTTGGGGAATATACTTGTTTGTTGCCAGTGAACTTGACATAATGATGTATATCAGTGTTACTGGTTAGTGTCTGTGTTAACATGTACAGATGCCAATATGGACCTATCTAGACGAATTAGTTGTGTTATTGTATAGAAATGGAGTTTACTTGGGTCTCATGCATTGTTGTTTTGTTGTTACAGTCAGGTTGGGTTTTTATGATTAACGTTTCATAAACGATCAGTTGTGTTGGTAAGTGACTGAAATGCGTGGTCCAGATAGCAATGGGTAAAGCTGACATTGAACAAAGCGAGAACCAGCTATTGTGAGCTTTTGTTGTCTGGCTGGGCAGTTAGCTTTTGTGTGGAAGTTATTTTCTATCAGTCTCTATCCCAAACATATCAACATTTTGTGTCACACATGTCATTTTGGAACAATTAATGTGTCATTTACTAAGCCCATCGTTGATGCTGTTCGGATAGCATCTAGATTATATTTATATTATACTCTACCCCATAAACTGTTCTGATAATATGTATATTAACGAGCATGTCACTGACTGTCGATTAATGGAACCTCACTGCATGGGTATTCACTGTATCAACCACTGGTGTAACTGATCTGGTTACTTACATGCTGTTGGCTTATACTACTTCGTGCCCTGTGTAACTACAAATATGATAGCTGTAAGGTTGTGAACCAATGTCCAGTTTAGCTGCAAAGTGGAATTCATCAGTAGGTGGGTTACAGAAGAGATAAGTCCTTTCTTAAAGTACATCACTGTTCAAAAGGCCACTCTCTACAGCAAGATGGAATGTTCAAAATGCTAATGACAGCTGTTATAAGGAACTTGAAAGCAAAACATAGTCCTGAAAAAGTAGAATGCTTTTTTAATGATACCCTTGTAAGGATGGAGAAATATGTATCTTTGAAGACTGAATTCGTAGAATGTTTTTTTAATAGTGTGTAGTAATTTGGTGCATTTGCTCAAACAGCAGTTGTCAAGAAATCCTTCAATGAATATAGCAATATGAGAGGTTGAGTAATACCATCATACTGAATGCTTTTAATAGTAAAGTCTGTTTAGCTGCATGTTCATACTACATTGTTAAAGAACATGCACAGTTTTGGTACCCAATTTTTAAAGATTATAACAACTACCACTACCAGTACCACATACTACACCACCTTTACAGGAAACCAGTGTTATTTTGTATATTCACCACTGATTTCTACTGAAACCAATGTTTTTTGTCTATATTCACCACTCATTTCTCGTGAAACCTGTGTTATTGTGTATATTCACCACTGATTTCTAGTGAAACCAATGTTTATGATCAATATTCAACACTTATGTCTAGTAAAACCAGTGTTACTGTGTATTTTCACCACTTATTTCTGGTGAAACCAGTGTTTATTATCTATATTTACCAGTGAAACCAGTGTTGTTGTGTATATTCACCCACCCACTGATGCTGTGATGATATCTCTAGTAATGGTTAAAGGTGGACCAGGGCCAACCTAGGTGTCAGCTGATAGCAGTGGAGATAACACCCACTTATTGTTCCTGGTTGCTGACCAATAATTGGCTCATCTTGCATGGCACATTAAGTCACTTAATGGTTTTCCTGGTGAATAAACATACGTATCCATTTATGTAATTATCTCGTATACAATGCCTGCTGCGGTAGGTAGATTTGTAAGGTTAATACATTGTCAGCACGTAACCCATGCTTGTGGGTCAAACTTCAGGTTGAGATACATGGATACAGCTTTGATATTTATCATAGTGGTGATCAGTCCATAGCATCATCAAATCATCATTAACTTTTATTCAGTATTTTAGGCCATAACACTATCTCTGATGAAAACACAGAGCACCAATTAGGGACAGTTCTTTACATTGATATATTTCCTCTACATAAAGCTAAATGTAAATAGTACATGTAGACAACTGCTTAGTTTTTGAATATATCTAATTTGGACTTCCGTTTGATTTGAAAAGGATGACAGTCAGATGGGTGATTCGGGAAACCTGTACCTGCTTCGTTGGTTTAAGCATATTTATTTCCAGAAGGGGAATTGGATTGGTAAACAAGCAATATATTGCTTATGTTAATACCGCTCCGGGATACAAGTAACTTATATAAAGCAGTCGTGAGGAGAAAAGCATGCAAATATCAAACAATAAACAATAGCTTTCTGAGAATGTAACAATCAAAACTTGATAACATAGCCACTTATAACATTAAGATCATTAGTGTCGGAAGTGCAATTTCATTTTACTATTACAACATAAATCTGCCTGAGAGTACAATGAAAGAGTGGACAGATTCTAATAATTCATGGTTATCGTTAGCAGATCCTTTAGAGTGGCCATATAGTATTGATTTGATATCATATCCTTTGGTATAGAAGTGCATTTTATGTCTTATGTCAGAGTAATTGATGCACGAAAAGAAATAGTGAATTGGATCTTCGTAAGAGTAGTCACAAGAACAAGACAGATTTGAAGATAAAAATCGTTCATATTTGTGGGTTTAAATCACTGCAACCGAGCCTGAGCCGTGAATGAATAATCTGACAGAATCTTGATCCTGAGTTTAAATTAAAGTAGGTTTGATTATTATATGACACACTAATTTTTTTCTTAAAACTACCCAGAGTAGCCGATTCTCTATGATCAGTAGACAAAGAATTCCACGGTCTTACAGTATCTGGGAGAAATGACTTTGCATAAATTGCACTTTTGCTATCGATAGTTTGGAGCTTCAAACGATCTCGAAAACTGTAGTTTGCTGTCTCAGATACCTTAGGAGGGATGAGATTGCTCAAATATTTTGGAGTGAAATTATTAACCATCTTATAGAAAAATGTAAGTTTTGTTAGGGCTTCAGCAGTGCTGAAGGGGCTGGGTGTAAATAATGCGAGACAGACTACTAGTACAAGCTGTATGCAGTCATTTAATTTCTTGATGAGGCAAAATGCTTTTGAAAATACCTTTTCATGTGTGTCCATTTATGACTGTGGAGTCTGACAGACCAATTGGCCTCCCAGTCCAGTCAGTGTCTGTTTCTGCGTAGAGAGAGCAGATCTAGCAGACGTGAGATATGCTTTTGGTCTGTGTGTGTGCCAGGTCCTGACCATCCTGGTTTAGTAATCTCATCAGGGTATTGATTACTGGTACAGTTGGAAATAGCTGTCAGAAAGATTAGTGCTAATTCATTTCCATGTTCTTGTGATCTACCCATACAGACGTCAGAGCCTCGGAACTGACAGCGAACAGGTAGTACCTCTGAGGTGGCCAAATAGTTTCACCATTTCTAGGTTCATTTAAGATTTTTACATGAATGCAATCATTAGTGAATTGTTTCCAAATGGTTATGTAATTTATTGGATACATCTTTGCCACTCTTTTGATGCTGTATGTCACATCGAAATGAAAGCTGCTCTTAATGTGCAAGCTGTCTAAAATTGCCATCTTGTAGTGATTTGAAGAAAAGTGTCAGTAGAATAATTACATGGCATGTGAGTGTGAATATGTGTCATGACGACTTACTGGCTGTGGTCAGTGATGGTTGAGCATGTATTGAACATACATGTTTGAGGATTCCTGGAGTAGATTCAACCCTTGCTAGGTAATATCATCATTTATTCATCTGAATACTGACTAATTTCTTAGGGTTTAAGGGTAAAACTTAGGCCTCATTACTCCATCACTCCCAAGGGATGGGCAGTCCATTCTGTTACACCACAGAGTTGTGTTCGTTGGATGTACCAGGGACCAGTGGTGTAGAATTTGAACTGTATGACATTCCTTGGTTTGTTAGACTATACCCTAAAGTGTTTAATGAGTTCTACATGCATCAGCTGAGAGTTTCTCCAAACTTCAGGCTCACCTGATATAGATGAAAAACTGCACAAAGTGGTGTTCAACAAACCCCTCTCATTCAGAGATAAGAGCTGTAATGATGATGCTAGTTTAACATTACTCTCCTGAAGCAATGTTTTGATGAATGGCATCTAATGCCATCTATGGTTGAGTGAACAGTACTTCCCCTATGGGAGTGTAGGGAAGATTTGTCACCGGATGTAAAGACCAATCTGCTGGTCATAGTGTTGGCTGAGTATCTGTAATTCTGGAAGGTGAGGAAGCATTCATCCCACCTGGATGAGTGCTATTTATTTTCCTCATTGATAACAGTTTTCTGAGAGAAGGGGAAATGCTGGGGGTTAGAGTAAGTGAGTAAGTTTAATTTTGTGCCACTTTCAGCAATATCATGGTGGGGGAAAACAGAAACCTGTTTCACCCATCGTGCCCATGTGGGAAATCGAACCCAAGTCATCAGTGTGATGAGCTTATGCTATAACCACTGACTACCCCACTGCCACATTGGAGATTAGAGTGCACTTGGAAAGATGCATTTTGTTCATCTTGTAACTTTCTGTTTAGAGGAGAGATGTGTGACACAGTCATCTTGACCACTACAATTCATTGAGTTGTGGTGAATTGTGTCCCTTTGGTAATCCAGGAACTTAAGATTTAGGGTTTATAAAAACCTAGATCCATTCCTTCACTCATTGGTTTGTCAGAAAATAACTATGCTCATGAGTTTTACCGAAACATTTTCACCTTTCTGACAGGTTTCCTGTATTTTAGGGAAGTTAGGCCAGACATACTTCAATAATTTTGCACGACTATGACCCTCTGTATACCAGCTTCTCAATGACTATGACCCTCTGTATACCGGCTTGTGGATTTTCGCAAAACTGCTCTGTGGTAGACTATAGACAAATTAACTGTAGTCATGTGAAAGTATCGGTTGTTCTTTGACATATTTTGAGTAGTGTGTGTGTGTCAGGCAGCATGGATCCGGTTCACTGTAGTATAACCAGTGCTAAGGACAGACTTGATGGCATTTAATGACATTTAATGTGCAGCACTGTGGGGTCAAAAGTCGGCAGCTCAGTGAGGTGCACTTGTTGGGGCCAGTTTGGTGGGTTTTCGCAGGCAGTTGCTGGGAAATAAATTTCTCTGTTATGTCTCATCCATACAAGTTGTGCATTTAATTGAGGAAACTACGATTGAAGTCGGCAAAGAAATGTGTTTTATTAGGCAAGTTCCTGATACGGATTGTCATATGAAATGTTTGAGTTATGATGTGGAGGCTGTATGTCAGGTGATAGTGAAATATTAGTTGTGGTTCTTAAAAAGAACAGGCAGTATAGTGGTATGAGCAATGTACCACTAGTTATATATTATGTCTTTCAAGACATCTTGGCTCAAAGATCTTGAGATGCACAAATGTCTTGTTTATGTCAACAGATAAACTGATAGCCTGAAGGATAGAAACAGACATTCTCATGGTTGTGAATAAAACTTATGGCTGTACATCCAGACATCCCCTTAACTCAAATATTATAAGTGAAGCTTCACAATATTGTTTGTAAAACAACTTGAGCATCTTTGTGGGGTCTGCCAACAGTGTAGATGACAACACCGTGGTTCAACTGTGATCATGTACTAAATATTCATTGGTACATTTCCTAAAATTTCTCCGTCTTTGTTTGGACCCGTGAAGGTCTGAATTAGAATATTGACCTTCATGAGCCAATGCATCAGTTGAGAGTTTCTCTAAACTTCAGGCTCACCTGATATAGATGACAAACTGCACAAAGTGGTGTTCAACAAACCATAGGTGGAACATTGCTAAATGTGGCATAAAACTAAACTTACTCACTGTCTGCTGTCATCTTTGTCTACCTTTGGTCATCTCATGAATAGAAGCAGTTTCATAAATGACCTTGAAATGGTGAGACTTGGTATTTACTTTCTGGCATAGAACCCCATCTGTCCACTCACTATCTCACTGACTCCACTAGAGCCGATCACTAAGCCTACATGTGTAGGTCTTGAAGGGCTGGGTTATCAGGAGAGTCAGTCTCCTCCTTTGGTGGGAGCCACTTATTTGACTGACTGACACGGATCAAGTAACATATCACTGTACATACTCACATCATCCAAATTCCACTCCCAGTAAATCTGTCAACTGAACTGTTTCAAATTTATTTATATCAATCTGCAATTTTTGTTGATACAGGCACTTTAATCTTGTCTGCACTCTGTTTCAACAGCCCATTTGTTTAGTGGGGAGAACTGTGGACATTGCAGTCATAAAGATAGCAGTTTACCTCAGAGTAGATATTGGGGTATGGTTGTAGCATCTTGCTTTGTGATATATAGAGTTGTCATGTTTGATATTGTTCCTGTGTACTGTGTTCAAAGAAGACTTGTCTCTGTACTTTAGACTTGAGACAACTTTAACAGCTGCTTGAACGGACTATATTCTCTGTATTGGAAAGCAATGTTTCTGTACCTTCTATTATTATGTAGGAATTTCCTCAATGGTACCTGTTATTGTGAGTGAGTGAGTATTGTTAGATGCAGCACCCACCAATATCCACCATAGTTATGGTACATCAGCCTGAACACAGCACGTACAAACCTGATCATCACATGGGATACCATAACCTACAACTGATCTTCATCAACCAGATACTATGACTGTGATGAGAGCATCAGTTTTCCTCAATGGGATAGAATGACCTATAACTGGTATTCATCAGTGGGACAGAATGACCTAGAAGTGTTTTTCATCAGTGGGACAGAATGACCTAGAAGTGGTTTTCATCAGTGGGACAGAATGACCTGTAACTGGTTTTCATCAACGAGATACCAGGACCACTGACTGGTTTCCATCAATTCTATAGAGTGACCTATGACTGGTTTTCATCAACAGGAACCCGTGAAGGTTCGGGGTAGAATAGGCCTTCAGCACCCCATGCTTGCCATAAAAGGTGACTGTGTTTGTCGTAAGAGGTGAATGACGGGATCGGGTTGTCAGGCTCGCTGACTTGGTTTCACACGTCATTGGTTCCCAATTGCGCAGATCGACGCTCATGTTAATGATCACTGGATTGTCTGGTCCAGACTCAATTATTTACAGACCGCTGCCATATAGCTGGAATAGTGCTGAGTGTGGCTTAAAACTCAACTTACTCACTTACTCACTACTCATCAACAGGTTTTCATCAACAGGACAAAATTACCTTTGACTGGTTTTCATCAACAGGATAGAATGACCTATGACTGGTTTTCATCAACAGGACAAAATGACCTATGACTGGTTTTCATCAACAGGATAGAATGACCTATGACTGGTTTTCATCAATGGGATAGAATGACCTTTAACTGGTTTTCATGAACAGGATAAAATGACCTATATGGCTGGTTTTCATCAACTTGATAAAATGACTTACATGACTGGTTTCCGCAGGTTGGATACCATGACCTTCAGTCACTCACAGAGCGTGAGGTATAATCCTGCTGGTCCAGACTCTGGGCAAGGGGTGGATCACCGCATGGATAAAGTGAGCAAATCCAACAGCTCAGTGACATGATGAATGACTCCTGTAGTCATTGATCACAGGACAATTACCTACCACATTCTATTAACATATACCTAATGATTACATCCTTCAAATTATGTTTGCTTCCACTTATGTAGCAGCACAGACTGCCATTACCATCACCTCTAACCTGTCATTATTGTCGAGGTTGCGGAGACCAGCTCCATTTCCGCCTATTAGACATGTTATGCTCGGATACATCAAGAGTGTTCACTATATCAGTCTGTTTCCTCATTATGAAAGTGTAATTTCAGTTACCATTGATAATGGCTGAAGTGAAAATCACGTTTGAGTTATAGCTGAAAGGTTTGTCGGTCCAATCATTCATTCATCATTCTTACGTTGTCATTACTGAGGATATTTGGTGACCAGAAGGTTGCAATGAAAGAGTCATTTGAACTTTGGAAAATTTTGAGTTTTTCAATTTTGAGTCTTTATTGTCAATCAGAAAGTACTGAATAATGTGTTCAGTAGTTTTTCATAGTTCTTCAAACACCAAACAAGCTGTGGGTTTATTGTATGAGCTACTTGTGAATGTCGCCCCATCCTAGATAGATCTTGTTGCATTGGTGGGGCACCTGTTTAACTGGCCGTATAAATTGCTCTTTGCTAGCTGAACCTGGCACACTAGTTTCGACCTTTTCGAGGCGGGGGACGTCCTAGACGATTCTCCCTTGTCACCATACCACACAAAGCTGAAGGTAAATTGTCATTATATTTGTATGTGTGTTAAATCCAAGTAGCTGCTCACTTTGTGCATGTGAAACCTTCAGCTGATTTATGAGCTGTGATATATGTGCTTATGGGGTGTTTAGTATTTCCCCAGTTGTAACACAATGTAAATGCTGTGTCTAGGTTTATAGGTCAGTGCCATCTAGGAATTGAGTAGATTCTCGTGATATTACCTGGTGTATAATGGGATATTGTCACCATATGGTGGGTAGGATGGGATAAGCCCTGCTTCGTGATGCGCTGAAACCCACAATGAACACATACTGTTTTCAAAAATAACCAGTATTAGTGGCTCGATTATATTCAGGATATGTGTTAAGGTGTTGTGAGACACCAAATATACATAATAAACTACGTGGTCATGGCTCTAGGAAAGCTAATGTCCATCATAGGTGAATGTGATCTGTCATTATGTGGTGACCACATGCCAATGTATCCTCTGTAAATAGAGCAGCAAATATTTGCTTAACTGTGGTATCCAATTCACTGTCAAGTACAGAGATTAAAAATGTGCCTGCTTGATTGACAAAAAGTGCACAGTTTTGTAAGGAAGGTGTCACTTGATCTGGATTACAAGATGTGGAGCTGTTGAGACTTGATATCGACCCAGTGATGTGCTGCGGAGTGGAACATTGTCATTCTTGACTGTTGTATTGAGGGCACCGCCGTATTGCTGTAGATATAACACCAGTAGCGCACACATTTCTTCAGTCCAACATCTGGGATTGTTTCAGGTGAGATAAGACAATTACATTTACCTTTCTGAGCTTGTTAGGGGATGTCAGCTTATAATTAGGAAGACGTTGCATATGAGACAGTGTCTCACATACATGTACCTGGGATGTTTGGTCGATATGATGTAGATGATGTTTAGCTCAGGTACAGAGATGAAGATGACATTAGGCTCATTTAGTGGTGAAGATGATGTTCAGCTCATGTAGAGTGGTGACGATGATGTTTGGCTCAGGTACAGTGGTGACGATGACATTAAGCTTAGGTACAGTGGTGACGATGACATTAAGCTTAGGTACAGTGGTGACGATGACATTAAGCTTAGGTACAGTGGTAGTAATGATGTGAGATTCGGGTACAGTGGTAGCAATGACATTAGTCCCAGAGACTAGTGCTGATGATATTATGAAGGCTTGGGGCTAGTAATCACTTGCTAATGGGCTGTGTTCCAATGTCTGAGGAATATTCCGGAGAGTGGATTTGTAGTTAACAGTTGATTTCCATTGCCGTTCCTGTGTGTGCCTACAGTCAGGGAGGGTGAGGGTATTCAAAGGTAATGTGAAATTTGACCCATTTCTGTTTACAGTGGCTGGTTTCTTACTTCTCCTGCTTATCTTTCAATGTAGATGTAGATTCACCAGGATTTTCTTGTTAGATTTGTATACAGTCTGTGTCCTAATACCCAGCTGTGTGATGGACCGTCAGGCTTTATGAAGAGAAGAAAGAAAGGCTCATGTCTCCATATGTATACATGACTTTGACACAAATCTATTGAAGTTGCCAGGGTGTAGAATGTTGGTTCTTTCGTTAAGTAGCCTGTTTACATTGTCAAGTATCTCTATCAACCTTCCTCACTCTGTCTGCCTCTGCATCTCTGTGCCTCTACATGTAAATTCTAGGGTCATGATTTGTTATGACATATTTTGTAAAAGGGAATTTTGTAATAACACTATTCATTTTGACTGTAGTCTATGAGCAGTATGGGTGCCTAAGTTATAAAGCAGCATACCACTAACTTTCCGAGGAATTTACAAAAGACACACCAACCTGTATGCAGCTTAAGCAGGCAGTGTTTTTTTGTATATTTTTCTTTTTTATATCATTTGAAAACTCACGACAGCATATTGTTGCATGACTTCCTCATATGGTGTCTTACTGTGCCATGATACGATGAAGTAGTATGTGGCTGATACTGTCCCAGACAAAGCGTCTAGCTGTTGCATGTTATCCAGCTACCTCTGTGTGTATGTGTTGATGGCCACTGACATCTCTGTGCCAACCCTCAAGTCCTGGCATTGTGTTGTAAAAACAAACAGAGATAATGCAGCAGTGTTTGTCTAGCTGATTGAGGGATTGTTTTTTTTTGTTTGTCCACATCAGCTCCAGCAGCTAAAGGGGAACATTTGTGGAGAAGAAAAATCAGTGATTCGCTGACTTGCTTCTCTCTGGTGTTTTTTCATGATCAAGTGATAGAAAAATATTCTCAGCTGACAGCACAGAGGGAAGCCTCCCCATGGAAGTGGCCCTGAATGATTGAGCACCACTGCATGTCTAGACCCGACAACAGACAACCCAGTGGTCGATGGTGTGAGCATCACTGCATGTCTAGACCCGACAACAGGCAACCCAGTGGTCGATGGTGTGAGCATCACTGCATGTCTAGACCCGACAACAGACAACCCAGTGGTCGATGGTGTGAGCACCACTGCATGTCTAGACCCGACAACAGACAACCCAGTGGTCGATGGTGTGAGCATCACTGCCCGTCCAGGCCGTACAACAGACAACCCAGTGGTCAATGGTGTGAGCACCACTGCATCTCTAGACCCAACAACAGACAACCCAGTGGTTGATGGTGTGAGCATCACTGCCCGTCCAGGCAGTACAACAGACATCCCAGAAGTTGATAGTGTTAGCACCACTGCCTGTCTTGTCAGGACAGACAATCCAGTGGTTGATAGAGTAAGCACCAGTTTGTCTAGACTGGACAACAGGCAACCCAGTGGTTTATACTTATTAAATTATAGTGTGAGCATCACTGCATGTCGAGGCTGGACAGATAACCAAGTCTTTGATACTGAGCATCACTAAGGCTACTCAGTGATTGATAATAACAACATTGCCAAATGTGGCTCACACAGACAGAGGCCAATGATGTCAACACTGCATTGAATTATCTCCTGTTAGGTGTAAGCCAGTTTGTTACATGCATTACTGGTATTTCCTACCCACTGGCCAATTATAACCTTCAAATATTTGGGGACACCTTTTGGAGGGCATCCAGGTGCCTTAGTGGAGCCATTCAGTAGCCCTCCAGCAGTACTGAGACGTTGAGAGAATATGGAGCTAATCAATAATTAAAAGTGTTGAGAGTGGCTTGTTATGGCTACGATTGATCTTAGTAGCCAAACAGAAGATGGTGGAGGGAGAGATCATTACATCTATTCCTGTCTCTTACCTGAGGCTATGGGTTATAGGTTTGGGGCATTTTGTAAATATCAAAACTTACTTCAGTTTTCGTTTTCAGATATTATTTTTTTATTGGATTGAATTCATTGATTGCATTATATTTTTTTTTCAAATCATCCCTCATAATAGCAGTTTGATTAATCATATGAAAGCACTGCCCTGTTTGAAGTGTTTCTTTGGACCGACAGAGTTACCTTTCTTCAATTTCCTTTGGAATCTGTTTGTTTTGCAGAGATAAAGCCTCTACGATTTTATCATAGTCGCTACCAATTTTAACTTAAAGCTACACCAATACGATACCATTGAATAAAATTCATTAAAATTTGGATATGTAGATAGAAACATATATTTTCAACAATGAAATACATTTTTTTCACAAACCTTCCATTCCTCAAATTTAATGACATATTTGAACTGTAATGATTGCAAGTAACAATCGTAATTTTAGTGAAGCTGATTTCAATATCTTTGCGATTTTTCCGGTGGAAATAATTTAACCAAGTGACCGAAATATTAATTTTATCTCAGAATCCATCATGATTTTGTTTATTTAGTTGACTACTAATTATATGGTCAATCTACTAATTTTGAACGTTGAAACTACTAGTTGCAACCAGTTGGCATCTCTTGTTTTGATTAGTTTTAGGGCGAAGGGTTGTTAAGGTGAAATTTATTTTCTCTCTTTTAGCTGCTTATCTCTACACTCAGAACTCTTCCAGGTATATGGCAGGGATCTGTAAATAAACTTGTGGTACAGTGACAAGTGTGCGAGTCTCTGACTACCCGATCCTTTTGAAGGTCTTTTTTTTTCATTTTCACAGATATCAGTCAACAGGCTCCACTTAGCAGATAATTTCAAGTGTTTGGGACATTATACTTTTGAGACATAAACAAACTAATGAAAATATTCAACCTATTCTATAATTAGTTTCTTTCTTTGTGCAACCCTGAAATACACGGAAAGAATGTGGGTATTTTTGATTGGTTAAAACAAACAAAGCCACATGAAGGCCAAGGTGCTTTGTCTCTGTCTTCGCACGGGACAGACCAAGCAGTGTTAAACTGAGATATTCGCATGTTAATTCAGCTTGTTTTCCTCCCTAGACATGTTAATAGCTGTTCCGTTCTAGTTTAGAAGGTGATAAACCTTCAGTATATGATGGTGCAAAGGTGGTACTCTCTCCTGGGATATGTTGTCTTTGAAGATGGACAGATGACGCTCACTGCAAATCTTCATGAATTTACATGATTGTCAGGATAATAGATCTGGAGACTTTTAGTGTGTTTTAATGTTGTCAGTAGCGGAGAAATTGGGATTGTTTGACCCGTCTCCTCACTGATACAAGAAGTGTTTCATGGCAGATATGTCTCCAGTGCAATGAGACTTGAAAGCATGTTATGTCACAGTTGTTGTTTTTAACTCTTATAAACCTATGGCTATACTTCAGGTGAAATGATTTGAACAGAACTGAAAACTTGTTATCTTCTGAAGACATAAAGTTAGTTGTGCCTTGAAAATTCTCTCTTGTGTCCTTAATATCAGTGTGGGTGGTCAAGCTAAGATATTTGATTATTTTGTCAACTTTTGGGTAAGTTACTATTATGAATGAATTAATGGAAAATAAGTAAGTTTAACATGGAAACATGTCAAAGAAAACTGATTTACAAGAGATTAGTGGCAATGATAAAATGTTGTGTATTTGTTTTATCTAACCATTGAAGTACAGAGTATGCCAAAGCTAAAGGATTTAGTATAATTTTTTTTCAAATTCCAGTTACTGTTTTGTAGGTCCTTGTAAACAATCTGAAAATAGTATTAGGACTTGTTATTGCAGAACGACTTGAAAACATGAAAGTAATGACTATCACAGTTCACATTTCCTTTCTGCTTTAACATATGTCAAAATGTCCCATGACAAAATCTATCCATAATTGAACAAATTTCTGAAAGTTATATGTGTAGCTAGAGGATATAACTTCACCTTCAGTAGAACAATATTATGGAGTGCTATTCTCCTGACATTCCATCAAAACTGAAACAAGTCACCTCATTACAAGAAAAATAACATCTTAATGATCAGGAATAGAGGCCAAACCTAATTTCAAATGAGCTGAACAAGAATGATTTGTTAGTTTCCTTGTGAGAATGGTGAGGATTGTGTGAGGTTGTGTGAGTGTGGGTATTGAGCAGCATCTGTGGAATCATGACTACTGAGCATGTAAGTATACACCACTAAGATAGCACTACCATGCAGAGATTATAACAGTATTATGTTTTGATAACCTTTACCTCTTTGGCACCTCACACTGGTGCGCTGTATCAAGTGCTCAGTAGGTGTTACAGTTCATTTTACATGTAAGGCTGATTTATCCCCCTGTTTACACTGTTAAAAGAACGAACATGGAAATGTAATTCACTTGTGTATGTTTTGTTTGATGTAGCCTTGGAGAGACTTTTGTGCTTCTATTTTGAAACATCATTCTGTCTGAAATGACTTGGTTTTCTGTGGTACTAAAAGATTAGGTTATTATCCAATGCACGTGTATATGATAAGGGTTTTGAGCTTAAAGGACATGGGCAGTTTGGTTAATAAGGATGGTATGCTTCATTCATCAACGTTGTACCCGTCCGTCTGTGATCTGTCAAGTTTATGTTCTTTAATAATCTTGCATACTTGAACATGATTGCCTTGGGCAGAGTGTTCCTGATAATAACGACTGTTCTGAAGCTAGGTTCCACGTGCGAGCCCTATTATTTATTGTTGATTATTTGATCAGCCCGATCAGGGGCCAAGATTGGTGGCGCATGACTGCATGTTTCCCCCACTGGTGGCGCTGTACAACTTGGACCTCCAATCAATACAGAGCATTACAGGCTTTCACACATTCAATGTCCCATACGCCCAGCCTGTAGCGAACGCTTTGTTAATCTTTACCCGTTTCCCTCAGACAGTCAGTACAAGGCATAATGCCAGCAACCATGTTTTCCGTCCTTAAAGAAAACATAAAGATGTGACACTACTGTATGGTTAAAGAGGGACAAAGTGGAGAGCTTTGACTGACATTGTTAAGGGGTAGGTACACACTGAATATCCCCATTGCAGGTCATTAGCAGGAAAGTGGAATGTTCATTGTATTGATTTGGTACATTGTTACAGGTTACAGTTTTTGTTGATAAATGTTGGCACTAAATATCCCTGAGTTCTTGGACAAATGTATGAGTGTATGGGGGTTATTGCCTAGACATGTGATAACACATTATGGTTAGGTGTGAGTTGTCTTTATCACTCTCAACGACTTATATATGTGGAGTTGTATATACTATGTATTTTGATTTTGATAACTTCTACAAGAATAAGTAGTTTATTTCCAGGAATTAGGCCAGCCTGACCCTTGAACTAATTTACATGCTGTATGTACATATTGTGTGCATATGCAATTACAGTTATAATTACAGATGGAAATAGTTTACATTGATAGATAGACAGATAGATGGATGGTATTATTATCAGCCCAAAATTACCCTGCTTTCTGATTTGGCAAGGCTGCACTTTGTACAGATACTAAAGCATTGTTTTGTAGAAAAATGTCTTCTCTGTACATTCATATGATGAAAGTTTAGTAAGACTAAGAAACAGTATTGATGCAGACCTATCTGAAATTTCTCTGATATTTTGTGAATGTTTATTTGTTTGGGTTATTTTAAATGTTTGTTTTGCACATGTAATAATTGCTAGTATAAGCTAAAAGATCAATTTGTTGTGAAAACATTTTCACAGTTGCTTAAATAGCCACTCTTGCATTAGGTTTAGACAACAACTTGATTGCATAGATTTAACCGCTGCATGTAAAGAGTGGTGTTGTACCTACAATCAATATTTGCTGCTTGGATAAGGATATGAGAACAGCTGTTGGTGTCTGTGTCAAGCTTGACTGAATACAGAGGTGGATATGTTGTAGCAGGTTGGTGTATATATAGATTTAATCATCTAGGGTATATGAAAATATCCAATAAATATCAGTGTTGTACTTGTGGTGACAGCAAGGACCTGGAAGGTAAAGTGCACATACGGTTGAGAATTTAGAATGCAAGTATAACAGATGTCATGATCATCTTATTTTGTTAAGAATGACTCTCAGTAAATGGCTTTAATACACAAGTAGAGCTACCACATTCCTTTTTCGTAATTATCCTGGAAATTATGTTTTAATCTGCTACTTCGTTCATCTAAGTATGGACAGTGGGGTAGCCTTGTGGTCAAAGGGTTTGCTGATCATGCTGAACACCTGGGTTCAAATCCCCACATGGGCACATTGTTCGAAGCCCATTTCATTCATTAAGGTGTTTATGATCAATATTTATTCGCAGTGATTTACCTTTTTGTCTGAAATGGTTGTGCTGTGTTTACTGCAACTGGATCTGATTTGTCCTTGGGAGACATGAGCCTCGGAGTGTGAGGTGACTACTGATGACATGGGGACTATGTCAGATAGGGCTCCCCACCCTCAGCACCTACTGGTTAACAGAGACAATGTATCTCAGGTATGACAAACTCCTTGTCGGAAGATTTTCACAGTGACATGATAGGAGTCGTAGCTGTATGTGTCTCCTAATCCTGCAGTAATTCTCTTACACAAGTGTCAGTGATGGTTCATGTTTGTTGTGTAATTATTAATATTATATGATCTATGTGTGGAGTCAGATTTCATGACTTGGTTAACAAGTTCAACAGAATAAGTAGAACATTGTATTCATAAAGATGGCAAGATCCATGAGAGTAAATACATCAGCTGCCGGCTTGTTGACTGGGACCAGATCATGTAGAGATAAGACCAACCCTGTTTGTATCAAAAAATACCATGGGCCAGTGTTGTGTATTATATATAACCAAGACAGGTACTAGGCACTGAGTATAACCAGGGCAGGTATTATGTACCAAGTACAAGCAGGGCAGATATGGGGTACTGAAAACACAGGGCAAATATTGGATATTGAATATGACTAAGCAGATACTTGGTATTGAATGATTTTTTATGATAGGATAATTGTATAACTCAGTGTACACAACTAGTACATGGTCAAACTAGTGCCCTCGATCATTGTATGTCAGTCTCAACAGCATATCCTATATCAATCTCAACCCCCTGGGGAATATACAACTCTTGTAGTCACTAGGGCACCAAGTCTGTGTGACTTGACAAAAATACGTGAAGTTTCAGTAGAAGATGTGCAAGGAAATATTAAGGATATCTGTTCTATGCTTGTCTGGTATCCTGTCCTGGTATCTACCACAAGCTGGCTGGTCCCTGCAGCTGAAGACCAAATGTCACCATATGTGATGTCCATTCATGGTATAGTCCACCGAGAGACAATATGACTGCAGTATTGTTAGACTGAAGCTTGAACCCTCTCACTCTCGTTGTACATTGTGACACAGTTTTGGTATGTATAGCTGGAAATGCCTCTTTCACTAGTATGCTGTACAACAGGTTAAATTATTTGTATTCCTCCTCTGTTCAGGCTGTATTCAATACCTTTGCAGATTATTCATATCTGCTGAACCACTTTGTAGCCAGATACAAATGTTTATACCTTGTTCTGTCCATGTTGTTATATGTCTCTCTGTCAACACAGCATGTGAGGTGAGTTGAAGCAAGTGATACGAGTGTGTATTCCTTGTTCTGTCCACGTTGTTATATGTCAGTCTGTCAGGACAGCATGTGAGGTGAGTTGAAGCAAGTGATACGAGTGTGTATTCCTTGTTCTGTCCATGTTGTTGTCTGTCAGTCTGTCAGGACAGCATGTGAGGTGAGTTGAAGCAAGTGATACGATTGTGTATTCCTTGTTCTGTCCATGTTGTTATATGTCAGTCTGTCAGGACAGCATGTGAGGTGAGTTGAAGCAAATGATACGAGTGTCTATATGTCCATCTGTCAGGACAGCATGTGAAGTGAGTTTAACAAGTGATACAAATGTATATATTCCTTGTTCTGTTAGTGTTTTTATATGTCAGTCTGTCAGGACAGCATGTGGGCTGGGTTATGGCAATGCTATGGGTGTGTATACCATGTTCGATCAAATTTGGATTATGGGAAATTCTAGTGAATGATGGCAGCATGTTCAAGTTGTTTGTTCTTCATTATAAACCCTGATATGAATGAGGTATCCAGATGCTAAGACCAGCATGTCTCTAACAGTAAATCTCAATTTACAAAGCTTATATCTCTGCCAGATGGTTAGTATTTTACATAGGTGTATGTTATTATTTGGAAACAGTTATGTGTTACATGATTGAAGCAAGCCTTCTATGAGACAAGACCTGTATATCTGCCATGTGATACATGATCACACCCTGTATGTATGTAGCACCTGTTGTCTATTGAGACGACAGCTGTCCACAGGCTTGCTGAAAATGTGCATAACTGCATTCCTGTTAGAACCTGACTGAATTCTCTTCTGTTGTTATCTGCAGTATGGAATGGGGTATGCTGATATGCTGATATTGTGCTAGTCAGGTGGGGCTGCTTCCACAAGCTCAGCAGTTTCCAATTTCATCCAAACTATGGTTAGGACATTAGAGGTCCCATTATGTAATATGCCACATTTTGCTGGACAGCCAAGAAAACTAAAACTGTGGGTTTGAATCTCGGTCAGCACAGATTATGTTCAGTGGTTTGCTGCAATATACTTCTTCTCTTTGTCTTTCTTTCTTTCTCGCTCGCTCGCTCTCTTGCCATCCTCTGTCTCTCTGTGTGTGTGTGGGTGTGTGGGTGTGTGGGTGTGTAGATAGATAGAAAGAATAGGTATTCAGCAACCCATGCTTGCCATAGAAGGCGACTCTGCTTGTTGTAAGAGGCAACTAACGGGATTGGGTAGCCAGGCTCGCTGACTTTGTTGACACGTCATTGGTTAACAGTTGCGGAAATCAGTGCTCATGCTGTTGATCACCGCATTGTCTGGCCCAGATTCAGTAATTTACAGACTACCATCATTTACTTGGAACATTGCTGAGTGTGGCATAAAACTACACTCTCACTCACTCACTCACTCACTCACTCACTCACTCACTCACTCACTCACTCACTATACAGTGCCTTATATCACTTGTGTCTCTTGTGGTGGCGAGTGGCCCTGTGTGTAGTGCTCAGGTCACAGAATCAGTTGAAGTTAAGCACCCTTGAGCTCGGACAGTCCTTGGATGGGTGGCCGTGTTTGGCAGTTTAACTCCTGAGAGTTTATAGGACGTCGGTCCTGCCCCACAACGAAGCACATGTGAAACATGTGGTCTCACCTTAGGCAAGTGAGTTTGTTCAAGAATTGCCTCAGTCCACCCAGCAGAAAATGGGTACCCGGTGAGATAAAGTCATGTGACTATAACCTTCTAGCGCCTAACAGGCAGCTTGGGTTATCTGGGGTAATAATAATGATGTTCAGTGATGTTTAGAGCATGTCCGTTAGTGATGTGAATGAGGCGCCATACAAGTACTCTTATTATTATTATTATTATTATTAAGTGAGCAATGTGTAGTTTTTGTCATGAAGTTGTGTTAGTCAGACTGAATATGGAACTAGATTTGTAACATGATCCAGTCTTCTCCAACATCGCTTACACTTTATCTTATCACGTACAGGAAATATGAACCATCTAGAAAATGCAACATGATTCAATATACAAAGTGTCAAAGGCTATAAAGAGCTGTGAGACAATGCTGGTGTGTGACTGTCAGGATGCCTCCTGACTAAACTGAGCCAGGGGGATAGAGTGGCTTGCCTGTACACCTCAACACAGATTCATAATACCAGTGTATACTACACAGAATGTGTCCGTGTCGACTGGGTTTGTGCTGCACATAGTGTGTGTCTTCTCCGCACCTGTGTCATCCTTATTTTTTAATAGCACTGGTAGGTGTTTGCCAGTCATGCTTTCAAATCTTAGCACAATTGTATTTCGTTATCTAGAAACTGTTTCTGCAATGTTAAAAACTTGTGAAATATTTCCTGTGATCTTTTTGGAAATAGAATAGCAAATACTGAGAAACCTGCCAACAAGCACCTGTTTGGTGATGCCACTGGTACACACTTTGTGTCCAGATGGCGAAGGCAGATTGTTCTCCATCCCACCATATAGTGCTACTGTATGTGTGCCCACACCATGTTAGGTACGTAGATGTGTGATTGTGTGTGCTCAGTAGGTGACAGAGATATTACGTGGGAGGTATTATGTGAAAGTATTTACACTCCCAGTTGAGAAATAACCCCTACAGGATCACAGACTACAACCACAGTCATTGTTTCCTGTTTGAAGGACGGGTGATGGGGTAGCCTAGTGGTTAAAGGATCCAAATCTCTTGTCAGGCCAAAGACATGTGTGCAATGTATGAAGACAATTTCTGGTGTCCCTGCCATGATATTGCTGGAATATTGCTAACAGTGGTGTATAACCAAACTCACTCATTGTTTGATGGCACAATGTTGAACCATACCTTATATCTGGCATCTATCCCAGTCTAAAGTACACTGGTAGGTAGTACAGTGGATCAAGAAACTTTGAGTCAGTCCAATAATGATAACTGGAGGTATCATAATTTAAGCCTGAAAACAGTATTAATGATTATTTTCTCATGCCTTACACAATCACTTTGCCTTATATCACTTGTGTCTCTTGACCACCTGGAATCCTGGATGGTTTTGGGGTCAGAATTTGCGATAAGAGACAACCAAATGAGTCAGATGGTCAGGCTTAGTACCATGGTTGACACCCTGGCAGACATGGTACACTCTCATGTTGTTGGTAGCTGCTCACAGTGTCAATCACTGAATTGTCTGGTCCAGGCTCGATTACTGACAGCTCACTTCCATAGATGGAATGTTGCTGATTGCAGTATCTGTTAATAAATAAACAAAATGGTTTTACTTCCATGTAAGCAAAGGCTAAGACAGTGAACAGTTCAGGGAAAAGAATCAGAGTATGCCAGTTGGGATTATATTTTGTTCAGCCGTTGAGGTTTGAACTTCCTGATATATTCACTGGCGGTTAGCCAGTAGTTTATATGATAGCTTGCCCTATCTCTGTGAGTCACACCCACCTACTTAGTTCCATCTTCCAGGCATGCACCTGTTGCTGAAGCACTACACAATAGATTGAAATTTTGCAAACTCATATATTTCTTTTTTCTATTTAAAATTCTTTAATCTGTCTAAAGCTTGGAGCAGTATAGTAGTATTTAATTCTGCTTTATCTCATCAAGAACCTGGGTTCTTTACTCTACTTTGATACAGGCATACCTGTTCTTTACCTGTAGAATGCATTGTGACACCTTGAATCCACCATAATGTGCTGATACCTGCAGATAACAGGTACTCAGCTGAGGTAACTGGTCTCACAAGCCTGCAAGCTTACTTGTTATCACAAGATTATCTACAACACCTGTTAGGTTCATCTTTTTTAGTGAAAATGATAAGGTGACACCTTCCCTGATCAAGAATTATGTATTTGCTGTGAACACCATTGTTATCCTTAGTTAAAAATGTGATTTGAGTATTCATTATTTCCTAACCTACTTCCCATAGGCAGGTGTGAACAGAAAGGAATAAATTATGCCAAGTCAGCGGTTCTGTGTGAGTCCCGAGCAAGGCTAATACCTACATGTATATAATTTGTAATTCTATATTAGACACAGTGTACACAAACCCTTACAAAATGGGTACAAAAAGGCACGCAATATAATCCACATAGTCTGCATAATCCATATCCAGGGGTGGGTTTAGGTCAAGGAGTGACCACTTACCTGCTCTCTCACCTGGCTACCGAAGGACTTAACGAGATTTCAGGTGAGAAACTCACCAGGGGTCATATTGTACCAGTATCAGATTGGCATTAAACTGAGTCTACCAATTGCTGGAGGGCTGTGTGTACTTTCTGCTGTTTTTCTCCCTCAATATTGGAGGCTAAAGTGTATGGTGTACAGTGTACTGGGACATTGTTGGGATTCATTCAGAGTGTTTAATCAGTGATAGTAGTGTGGAGGACTATCTACCTTGAACAGATGATTCCTTGTGTGACAGTAAGTGTGTTTGCGTTGTATTCGAGATATTGAAATATTTTGCCTTGAGTGTTTGTTTCATGCACAATTAGTTTACAGCTTGAACAGTGATATTGGTCTTTGAGTTTTATTGATATGTATCAGCTGTTATATTTGTGCTGGCATGATATGATTGAGACTGGTTTCTGCTGTTTGATTTGTGTTTTACCAACGGCACCTGAAACAGACTTACTGCCAGCACACAACGGCTGCAGTACAGCTGATGGAATATCGATGATCACTCTGCTGAATGCCATTCAGTGTCTGTGGATGCTGGGTTTAATTGTGCCTCAATTCCTGATCATATGTTTGTGTGCATTGTCAACTCAATAATGCTTGTTCCACACTTGGTAGCCAGTGTTGTTGATAGTGTGATGCTGGATGGGTAAAAGTCCAGTTATATCCAGCATGGCCTGTGCAGATTTGTAACAGCTTGCAAGGTCATGTTCCTGAAAATGAAGATGGTCTACTGGCTCATTTTCATTCTGTTTTATTAAGATAATGTCACAGTGTTGTGGGCAATATTTTTATACAGTGGAAGCTGTCTTCAGTCTCAAAGAGTGCTGGTTTTGACAGCTTCCCCTGTATATATCGGAGTCTGGATGTTATTCTCTTGTTGCTCTTGCGTATTATATCACAACGTGTGACTGTTGTAATTCAGTGTTCCTCTTCAAGTGTAGTCATGACTGGATTGTTGATAAAGTATTCTTTAACCTGCCTGATCACATAAAGGGGGAGAGAAGGAGGAAAAAAATTTGTATTAAATGTCTGCTTGAGGTGATGGTTGCCTTTTTATGGTACCTGCAGGAATGTTTTTAACATCACTATCAAGTCAACCTTCATTCTCTATTAAATCGTTCAAACTGAACATTGTAACGCAACATGAATTGCTGGTAAAATCCTTTTCGGAAACAAGAAAACATTGCCTCATCATTCTTTGTTTGGACATATGTGATTTCTTTTTAAGAATGGGACCCTCTAATGTAATATTCTCATCATCTACCTCTGATTATTTGAACTGACTATAAGTACATCAGAATCCAGCAAACTTTACACTCCTCTATATACAGACTAGTCCATTTGTTGAACTGCTTCCACTGTCAGATGGATGTGTGTTATGTTTAACGAACTGAGTTATATGAATTCAAGACACAGTTTTTGCTTCATGAAGTGTTAATGATGTAAGAGCTTGAATGCAGAGTTATTTTGGTGTCTATTTGTGTTCTATTGACATAAATAAGGTAGGATTGTCCCAGTAGCAAATACAGCTCTCTCCCCAGTAGTCCCGATTATCTCATTCAGTGTATGTGACAGGTGAGAAAACTTCTCGCACTGCAAGTCCAGGTTGATGCTTTACCTGAGATTGTGTCACCAGGTGAATCAAATTGCAGAATGCAGTAAGTATATTTGCTTGAGAACAATTTTTTTGCAATATGTCCAGTTCAGCTTCACAATTAACACTGTACAAAATTACAAACTGGTTGGACTTTTTGTGATGGCCAGGAATGATATTGTGTTTTGAAGGAATTTTATCTTGTTGGTGGCCGGGAAGTGTTGCTAGGAGAGTCTTGTTGGTGGCCATCAGTGAGGTAGAGGTTGTTGTGGAAACTTTGTAGGAAGGAGTGAGTGTGTTTATATCTGTCAAAGCAGGGGCAGGGAGCCCTGATAGACTGGTGTTGACCCAGGAGCTGTTACCTGACAGGCCACTTGGACTTAAGTGCTTCCTTCCACTTACCTACAGGTGGTGTGTTGGCCCAGTGCCCCCCACAACCACCATAGCATGAGGGTGGTCATGTGTTTGTAGACAGGGTAAATATAGTTCACCTGGATAACATTGTCATCTCACAGTACTCAACACAACCCCTCGCTCACAGTCACAGCCTTCAACATCAGCATCACCACCACCATTACCACTACCAAGCCTTTTCTCCAGACCACCTGCAGTCTTGACACTGTAGTGTCTATGGCCACCATGGCTACATCAGCGACAGCACACCTCTCCCTCTTGAACCTGTTTAGCTGCCACCGAACCTTGGCCTTAATACTGCCATAAGCACTGTCACAAATACCCATCCCTGAATGTGCTTGTTACACAAATCATGATTAGGTAGGTAATGTTTGCATATCAAAACAAACATAAAATGGTTGAAAGAGATATTTTTTTTCCATATCAGTTGTCAGTTTCAGAATATGTGCCACCCAATTCAACAATCCTCAAACTCCCACACACCCAAGAAGCGGCTGTAGTGTATGGCTCGTCTCAAGACATTGAAACTCCCACATATGCGATAAGTAGAGTGTGCTGTACCTGCATGAATAATGACGCTGGTAGCTTAAAGCACATGATGACCCACTGTATAATTCTCCTGGAAAGGTGGCCAGAATTAGTCATGTTGGTTATGCCCTCTTGATCGTCCTCATGCCAATTCAGGAGTGAATGAGTGAGTTTAGTTTTACGCCGCTTTTAGCAATATTCCAGCAATATCACGACGGGGGACACCAGAAAATGGGCTTCACACATTGTACCCATGTGGGGAATCAAACCCTGGTCTTCAGCGTGATGAGCGAACGCTTTGACCACTAGGCTACCCTACCGCCCCCAATTCAGGAGAACAGCCTCATCAGCTAATGCATGTAATTATCATCAGGTGAGATCAGACCCATGTCACTGAACCCATGCGCACCGTGCACTGGTTGTTATTGTTGTACATTGCCCATGCCACTGGGATGCATTGAAGACCACTCACTCACTCACTCACTTGCTGACAGAATGATGCAGATTATATTTACGAGCTGTATTTATTCAACATATTTGCTAAGATCAAGAACAGAAAAATATCTACTGAAGAAATTTTCCATATTGGGCAGAGAACAAAAAATAATTGTAAAGAATGGCAGCATCATTCCTCATTATCTGGAAGTATCCTTCCTTCCTAGGCAGTCACTTGTCTAGCAACCCACATTTCACATGTCATAGAAAGCCTACATTTAAGCATGTTCAAATGTCTCAAATGACATTCAGGGCCTATCTGAATTGAGTTGAATCCTATTGGAAGGTATGTTGTAGTCTATGAGAACAGAATGTTGTATTCCATATTGATGGAAGTTATTGTTATTAGTTATTCCCTCACTGAGAGTGTAATATTGTATTCCATATCAGCTAGGAGGTTTGTATTGTATATGAAGCATGTGGAACTGTGTTGCTAGCAGATAGTAACCAAGGGTGATGATGGCCTGGAGGAGACTGGGTGAGATGAACCAGCCAGCACAGTCTCTGATTACACACCATGACATGATATCAGAGCCAGAAAGTGAAAACATTGCCCCATAGGCCTAGCTGCCTGGGGAGTGAAAATACTGGAAAGGTCTCTCTGTATGTGGGATGTGTTGAGCTTAGGAGAGAGTGTGGTGTGATTATCTGATGATAGATGTGATTAGGGAAGGTGTTGTGAAACATGGAATTGAATGGCTGCAGTTCCTGGCACTTCCTAAGGTGGGTGATACAATTTATATGCACACATTGTTAGGGACTATATTTACACATACACCTCACTGACAAGGCATTCAGTCATATTTTATCAACATATTTGTAGATGTTGGAATCAGATCCTTGTAATAGAGCTTCAGATGTTTACAGATGTTTGTGGATTGTGCAGTTTAGGTTTGTTAAAGTTTTCATTGTTTATCTGTTAATGGATTGTATATTTTGTAACTGTTGACAAGTGATGTGATTTTGAAATGCAAAGCTGCTCCTTTGATGCTTGTACAATTATGTAGTTATTGTTACTGCATTTGAGCAGGAACTATCTGTCAGATGGGTGAAATAGATCAACTCCACAGCGGATGATTATTTATGGGAATCCTTCCTCAAAGATATCTACTCTCCAATGCAGTGTAATCTGATGATGTAATAGAGCAGTAATGCTGGGAAGAAAATTGAAAGCCTCACTGTCATAAGTACTGATATATGATAGATATTCCTTGTCGATTGATGTCCTAATCAGAACAGATATCAAGAGCATTTAGAGATGTAGATCTGTTGACACATTTCATGTAATATTCCTGTGGCGAGTGATGAACAAGATGAGTTGAGTGAAACTGACATTCATGCTAGAGCCACACATGCTCTAAGACAAAATATTATGGATGTCACCTTCTATATTGTATACACATTTTAGGGTTCTACCTTGCCACATTGTTATGTGGTGATGATCTACAAACACACTACTTCAGTACTACGTGGATAAAACATTGTTTCCATTGCTGCTTTGAGAGGCATATAGAAGTAGGAGTAATAGCAAGGATACTTACATGGACGAACAGCTTCTTTCTTACTGTGAGCGACTAAGTTTTGGTGTCAAGTCTATGCATTTATTGTTATCCTTTCCTTTCAAAGACAAAGTCACAGTTTATGTCCCCACATTGGTACAGTGTAACCTGTCTCTGTTGTTTGCTGCCATGAATATTACTATATTTGTGGTGTCAAACACTCACTCCGATTGCAAGTCTTTTCAGAATATTGTTTTGAACAATAACTTTTTGCTGGACTGTTTCTGTGTGTTGTGAAGCATTGCCATCCCCTAAAACCAGTGTTGACTGTGACCTTGGGGCAACGTGTCCACATAGATGCTTGTTAAGGGCTGACATTTACTCCTAATGCGGTGTGTTGTTGGAAATACTTCATAGAGGGTCTAGTTCTTCTGCAGGGAACACATACTAAAAACGCCAGTTGTTATTGTCAGATTTCCCCAAATATGCCAACAAAACATCTGTATCATTGAGAGTGTGTTTCCTGATTTTAGATGAGGTGCTTTGTCTCAGTATATTTCACAAGATTAAGTACTTTTACCATATTAGTGAATTGAAATATGCCAGGAGACTGTGCAAGGTAGCGTAGTGGTTAGTGTGCTTGGTTTTATTGCATGCAAGAATTTGAATCTCTTCTTTGGTGTTCCTTCTTGCTATTTTGTCCTAAAGTGTTATCAAATGACAGATTATGTTTTCACCTTTCAGTCACTCAGCAGATAAGGTATACAAAGTTTTTGTCCAAGGTGGATTTCATATTTATACCCTGCTACGAAGTATCAGGTTTTATGTATTATTTGTTCCGTCCCGAAACTTTGTGCGGAGCATAACTCTGAAAGTTTACAGGCTAGATTCACCAAACTTCACACACATATTAATCATTACCCATAAATGTGCATTGTTTTTGCTATTTCCATTGAAACATGACTTGGTGCAAAATGTGTTTGATGGTTACCTGGCCATAGCATATCACGGAAAGTATACATGCACGGTTCATCAAACGTAATACACAATCATAACCCACAGATGTGCCATGTGCTATAAGTGTGATTATTCCAAATGTGATATTAACGTTTCACTTTTCATTGTCTTTCTTCGTGTCATATGTACCAATATGTGGTTTATTCTCTGTATCTAGATTAGATATTTCCTTAATGTTGTCAACATGTGATTTGTTTTCTTCATCTACATGGGTTGTTTTGTTCATGTCATAGGTACAAGTATAGTTCTGATTGAGTCTAAATAGTTAATTTCTTCATTTCATATGTGCAAATAAAGGTGTACAGAGCAAAACTTTTATCTTACAAGTATATGTTTAGTTGAGTCCAGGAGAAAGTTTTGTGAGCTGCTGATTCTTGTCACATACTGTATCAATATTAGTCATTTCCATGTCCCCAAATTGTAGTATGTGAGCTGTGCTTATTTTTGTAAACGTTCACCTCACTGCTTACTGTGCCTGAACTTTGTGTAAATTGTTGATCAGAAGTCATTTTTTCTCAGGTGTGCACCAGCCATTACCTAATGTCTGGGGTAAGACTAAGCAAAGGTTTAGTGGTCACACCTGTCTCAACTTCGTGATGGAAGCAGCTTTTACCTGTAGCACACACCAGAGAAATGTGTTGGTCTACCTGTCTTCACCTGTACACCAATATTTACCTTCTGCCCTCACACCTGACATCCTCGTTAACAGTTTTGGCAAATAGACTTGGTCACATTGAAAGTGTAAGAAAGGGAAAAAGATGTTTTCCAACCTATGCCAGGGGCAATGTGGACTCATTTTACAACCAAGGTGAGAGATTTTTGTCTGGCTATCTCATCAGCTCGTCAGGGGAATCAACTTCATGGCAAGGTTGCCGATGTTGTAAGTGGGCCACTCATTTTTCATGTTCCCTCACGTGAAAAATACACCATGGCATAAACTGGTGTGAGTATATTCCGTCACGCAAAGCCTAAAGAGTTGTACATTAGTTTTGCTGTGCTTTCCATATGTCCAGTGGTCTTTTATCAGATATTGACACCCATTGTTCCAAGTTTAAACAGAATACATTAACCAGTGTTGCCATGCATGGCTAGTTAGCTGCCCTTGCATCTACCTGGACAAAGGCAGGATACCTGGTGAGACTAATGGACAGGTGAGAGTATGAGCTTTATAAACCAGAAGAATTGAATACTGGAAGTGTTGACTACTGATTGTTTTACAAGATGGAAATAATCCTTAGTGGATGGGATGTGCTTGAGTCAGTGTGCCAAACACAAGTTGATCTTCCTGAGGGTCTGATCCTACAAGACAGGGCCTAGTATGTTATGATGAGCTTGACTGGAGTAGATTTAATGTGTTCAGCTTGTCATCTTTCTCCTGACGTCCATTTGGATCTGTTTTTGTCAGCCGGCTCAAGAGAAATGTCTCTCTAGTTGATAGGAATTTTGCCTCTATCTTCACTTTGTGAACAATTGTTGGGTTGAAAGTATGATTGATCTCAGTGGGATCAGGTTGTATTGAAACTTAGAAGAAAAATATGCAAGTTGTTCTTTATCATTTTGCTAGAAATACTAGTAATCTGCATGTTTTCTTGAAACCCAGAAGAAAAAGGATCACTTCCCCGTTTTCATTTTGTGAGAAATAACAGTAATTTGCATGAATTGTAGCATATTAATTTGAAGTATTTATTTATCACCCTGTCTGGTCCAGACTTGACATATCTGCTGCCTGATGATATTGCTTGAATATTGCTGAGTGTGGTGTGAAGCTAAACTCACTCGCTCGCTCACTCACTCACTCACTCACTCACTCGCTTACTTTCTCACTCACTCGTCACCCTGCAGCAAATTTCCCTGTGTGCTGCTGTTGACAGTTTTCTTTGAGTTTAAGTGTGTCTGTTTTGCTGACTTGGTTGACTTATTTCATTGTATCCCAACTGCTTGGATCATGTTCATGCTGTTGATCACAGGATATTCTGGTCCACACTCGATTATTTACAAGCTAGCACCATATTCCAGGAATATTGCTGAGTGCTGCGTAAACTTAAACTCACTCTCTCATAATGCATGAGATGGATAAGAAAAGTAATTCTCAATCTTGATAGGGATACTGAAATACACGATACAGTATGGCATCAGGAATTTCCTTATACAAGAGGGCTTTGTTGGAGTATATCATCATCGATTCAGTTGGACAAGCGTGTGGCTCCTTCACCCAGTGTGTTGTCAGATAGTGTCACTGTAGGCAACTGGCAGGGATACTGTAGATTTTACCCGTCACATTTTACCCGTCACCGAAGGCAGTGTGTAGGTATCGGGATGGACACTGATCTCTGGAATGCTAAATGTGTCGTGTAACTGAAAACCAACTTCTGTGTATAGTCAGCTTCTGTATTGGACTGAGTGTGACATTTCAGTATTGGTACTTACAATGTTATTTAATACTTGAAACGATAACATTGTGAGTAGCTACACCCAAACGTTGCATTCATTGCAATAAAGAAGTTGACTATCCATAGAACTTGGTTTTCCTTTATCTGTACAACTTCCAAAATGCTTCTCACAGAAGTGTCTTCTGATGTTGAAGACTGAAATGGATAGGTGAAACAGAGAAGCACTAGGTGACTGGGTACAAAGTGCATTAAAATATTCACCTCACTACCCTAAACAGATAGTGTTGTGTTGTTTGCAGTCAGTCTGAAAGTAAACTGTCAGTCTTTCAATAATGATCAGCCAACCATGACACAAAGTCACCCATTTTGAGTTTCTCACGACCCAGTGTCACCAATAGCCTTTCTCAACCAATCAGATATTGTTGTAAGATTCTATAAGCTGATGAAAAACATTGATTCTGAAATAGCTAGTCAACTCTGTTTATGGTATGTCAACGAGTGGTTGTTTCACCTTTGCTGAAAGAACTAACCATTCCTATATGATCAATATCACAACATCAAAGGAAGTGTCAGCTATAGGAAATAAACAGGCTCTGTATTCAGGGTAAACAAATGGTATGATTGATAGTCATTGTCTTAAGGCAGTATTGTGGTCAACATTCCCGGATTTAAATATTGACGTCTGATCGTGGAAAATGTGTTCTCTGTGCGTCTGATGGTAGTGTCTGACCTGACATGGTCATGGGCCTTCATGTTTACACAATTGTGTCTGACAATTTTTTTCACTATTTATACCATATGTATGTGTAGAAAAACATAAAACATTCAAGAATAATTTAAATCTTTAATCTAAAAATCAGTTTTCTGAATAACAGTGTGCACGGTAGGAAAAACATTGTACCAATACAGTTGCATCTTATTTAGAGTATTTACCTCTGACCAAAAAACATTCCTTTCTCAAAGTTAACCGTATCATTAAGCCCATTATGATTAAGTCCAGTGCATGAAATCAGATCTGTGGGTCACTAGGATACAATCTTACAAGATAGTATGTATTTATAAGTACCTATTTGTACACCTATTTAGGCACTGATAGTTTAACACAGTATTAGCCAGGAAAGGTTGGGGAGGGATGGCAGCTTCATCACTCATCGTAACTGAATTTCCATGCAAGTACAATCCATGCATGCTCATGTTCAAATATTGACCCTATGATTAACAAAGGGACAGGCTAAGTAACTCCAGTGGCCCAATCCTAGAGCAAGATTATATACATCACACAGACAAGTGGATTACTGTAGGGATATTGCCATGGAAGAGGTCGTGTGTGCAATATTACCTGCTTGAGTGGGTTGCATAATGCAGTCTGTCTACCTGAAGTACCCAGACACTTGACCCCTTCACTGCTCTAATCGGCCACTGTGATGTCGGCTGATGACATGGAAAGAGTTAAGTTCACTGTGACACACTCAACATGTGAGCTGCATTCAACAACTGGCAGCTTAATGTATGTGTACATCCTGTGTCAGGAACTGGAGACGTGTTTATTGTGAACTGATGTGCTGTTTTAATAATGTTTTTTTTTTGGAATTTCTTTTGATGGATTCATTATCAATGGTAAGTTTGAGACATGTGCATCTTTTGATGGCTGATGGATTACACATTACTTATTCCCCATCTGTGGTAGAAGTGGATAAGTGCCGAACACACAGCAGATGGTTGGTGGTTGATCCCCCAGCCACCTCAGAGGTTAAGTGGATAGAGTGTCTGCCAAGTTAACCGGCAGTTTGGGGTTCACTGCTCAGCAATGTCATACGAAAAGATGTGACCCTACCTAGTACTTGTCATTCAGACGGTGAAGTACTGGTTTGCTTGAAGTCTGAGTATTCTGCATTTGCGTGGGGTGTTGTGTTTAACTTAGGCGTGTTGTCTCAGAGAGCTATAAAACCATAACTATTCTTCATTAAACCTCGTTTTACCCCACATATAACCATTCCTCTAATAATTATTTAATCACTTTGAAGTATGTGGAAAATTAGTATAAGCACATGAAATTCATTCACTGACTCAAGCTGCTTTGACGCAGTGGCCACCGATCTGTGCTGTATTGTATAGGCAGTGTGGAGAGTAATCTTGGTGACTCCAACAGGCTTAGCCCATCAAAGCACTGGACAAGAAATGGTGTGTTTGTGGATATCTCTGGGACAATATTCATCAAGAGTGTGTTAAAGAGTGAGTCTAAACAATCACATGGTATGTGGAGTCACCATGTGTCCACCACCAGCTGGTCACACCCCTCGACCATGCCCATCTTTCAGGACTGTTTACAGTGTTTTGGGAAGTCAGTCAAGTATTTACACAGTTAATTACAAATATAAACTTGACAGAAATGTTGTTAAACCTGAGCATTTCATGTCTGACATTTGTTTACAACAAATCAACAGGTATTGTATGGTCATGTTTGCATGGACTAATTTTAGACTTAAGTTAATGACAACATTGTGTCAATGTCCTTGTTACCAACAGTTTCATGTATTGGCCAGCACCGAGAATGTTGAGGCAACACAGTTTGTCCTCAATGCAGTCTAAGTAAACTTAGTCTCAGTGTTATTCATTACACTCCACCTCTAAGTCTAACAGAGCGACCTATGACCATCCAATCAAGAGTGAGATGGTTAAATAGATTTAACCAATCAGACAACGGATACTACTTAAGGATTGGAGGGACTTACAAAATATTCAGGTCACTGACACAGATCTCTCCAGAAACAAAAATTTGCATATAACACAGTTATTTGACCTGCAGTATATATGCTTTGGGGTTTCTGTTGACATGGTTACCATTAGTTTATATTTATGCAAGATGACATCCTTGAATATTGCCAAAAACACTCATTTCGGGGACTGTTTACTCACCGTTGTCATGCTTGTAACATACTCTGTCTGCGTCACCCAAAAGCGATTGTACGATAAATATCAATCGGTCATGAACCTTTTCAAGATAAAAAGTTCAAAAGGTATGTGCAAATGTCGACTTTCACGATTTGGTAACTTGTATTCTGATTGGTCAGTCTCAAAGGTTACCTGAACCGACCTCCCATAAGGTTTTGTTAGACTCAGTAGTGGAGTGTAACGAAAAGCACCGAGGCTAAGGTAACTTAGACTGGTCCTTAATGAGGAACTGATGTTGTAAATTTGGAACCAAACATTTTTTTAAGTTTTATCCAAGATTCTGGTCATCTAAGCCAGATGTTAAAGGTGCAAAACATTACTCGTTATTATTGTAAGATCTCTTGTGATATTTACCTACTTACCAGGAAACATAACCCTCAAAGGTAATTTTAGACTGGTGTTTTGTAGTCTACTTTATTGTCTACTTTATTGTTGTTAGAGACATGTTTATTTCTGTTGTGGAATTTGACATACCGAAGCCCACAACAGAGACTCCTTGTAGAGCAAGAAGTGGATTAAATGTCCATTAAGTGTGAAGCGAATAAAACACTAGTGCCATCCTAGGTGTTTCCCTCATAATGTCCCACCTGTCTTGACAACACTAATCACCTTTGCAGGTATGGAATGTTCTTCCATTTCAGTCATATATACCTGATACAAGCTGTGGTTGCCAAGCAGCTGTGTGCGCAGATGAATGTATGGGGATGCTGTCAGATCTAACAGGCATTACACTGAGAGATTATTTGACTCCATACCTCTTACAGTTCAAATAAGATCATATGGAAATCTTCGGATCTCATTCGGTTACCTTTCTTGTTTAGGAGGAATTGATTTTAAATTAAATGTTGTTATGCCGTGAATTGTTATTTGATCTTTCCATGATGCTGGTTGTACAGTCATTCACATGAGAAAGAGGCAAAAAGTAGATCAGAAAACGAAAACCTGACTAGTCCAGGTATGTCATGTTCTGCCATATGTTTTGAAGAGATCTCCAGGCATTAGAAAGCAAGCAAAATCAGTGCAACGTGCTCGAGACCTCAACATTAATACTCACTGATTATGGAATGAGAGGTTTTGGTACACTTTTCTTGCATGGACTCGTGAACATTTCTTGCATGAACCCCAGAAATTGATGATCTGCAAGAATATTTATGCTTTCAGTTTTGATGAACTTTCTTAGACAAAACGTGAGCAAGTGAGAGTGTCAGTTAATTAGAGTAGTTTTTGTCTTCATTGATCCTCACTAGAAATGACAACATTCAGCGAAGAATGAAATGAGGTTTGCCAGCTTGTAATTCCCAGTGCTGCAGACAATTGTAAGATTCAGGAAACACTGATTGATTTTGTATAAAGATGGACAAAGTATGTCTTTACTTATGGCCACGACTAAATACTGCCAGAAACCTGCTTGCCTAAGTCTCAGTGTTGGATTTTTTGTGTATCTGTGTTTAGTGTCATCTGAATGCTAATTAAGCTAACAGTTTTGTAAATGGACCTTGTATTCACATTTCATCTCCATTAGAGCTCTAACACACAGGTTATAAGGTCAGAGCAGCCTGTGATGGACAGCAAGGAATTTCATAAATACATGTAAATCAGGGTAGGAATGCCATGAGCTGTTTTCAGTGTTATAACATCCTCCCTACAACTAGTTATTATCAACTGTAAGAAATAAAGGTTTTTGCTTGTTATTAACAAACTGAAACACACTGATGTGTACTGTAGCAGACGTACCCCTAGTGTGCGTGACCCTTGGGCACGTCCTTATCTCATTAGTTAGAAGGTGTCTAAAGGTGATAGCCATCGTTTTCTATCTGTGGACGTCACGTCACCTCTCTCACTGTCCAGGCTGGTTTGATCACCAAGTCTTACTGAATATTGCACTGAAGTCGGGAAGGTTACAGGCTTCCATTTCCTTTCCTGATCGTCTTTGATCAGTTATCTATGTCTGAGTGATAGGATCGATGGAGTTAATTGGATTGGTGAGATAACAACAGTATACCATTAAATTGACACACTCATATGATGTATCATCCCTTGGGTCCGACAGGTTTGTACAGTGCACTGAAAGAAGTCCTAACGTGTGTGTACTTTGGCTTCTAATAAATTCAAGACAAATAGAATCTCCAAACTGGTTTGTTTAGATTCTTCTAAGTAAAGCAAGTCTTACTTCAAGAATTTATATTGATCTTAGATTTGTATCTCCCAAAATATATTGAAATGAAATGATGTTTTGTGTGTTCTTTTGATAAGAGATTGTCCTTATTCACTTCTGAACATGAATGTGTATGAAAGAGATGAAAACTGTTTAACGTCATCAAGCCCAAATTCCATGTCTGACACAAGACTTGTATTGCAACTTTTCTCAGATAATACCAAGTTATGCAAAACTTCAGACAGCTTATTCTTTTGTGAAGTTGCTTCCTCTACTCAAAGTATGCAGAGAGAGAAAAGCCATTATATAATGTTTATGATGTTTCCTGAATCATATCTTGTTGAAAAAGTGTAATTCCAAGTATACATTTGACCACTTTCTACAACCATGGCATTGTGTAATCAAAGTATGGAGATTGGATATGGGAATCAGATTTCAGAAAAAAAAAAGAAAAACGTTTGGGTTGTAAACATTTTGACTCATATAGATATAGTCAATATGCAGTGTTTCAGGACAGGATATATAGGACAGGCCTGAGTTGTCCATATCATCGTCCCTGTACCATGATCATTGCACGGTGCTCGGTACACGCTTATTCTCAATTGTCATTATTTAATTAATATTTACGTTGATAAAGTGGGTGTTAGCAATAATGCATAAAACTAATGTTCAGTTATTTCCAACTAAGAATTTTTTTATGTCAGAAACCTTTTGATGAATCTTCTATAGATGCAATCATGCTCATAAAAATGATCTTGATGCTTGCCCAACAAAGTTACTGATCATCATCCTTTCAAGTGAAGGTGTTTAGGGAAATAGTTTGATCAAGCTTGACAGGTATCCAGACGTCATAACAAACACAGTAACCAAATGTTTGTTGTTGCATGTGAGTGACAGCTCCTTTGATAAGTCCACAGCATATGACGTCATACCAGATTACTGTAGTTATCCAAATAAATCCCAAGGGTGTCTGCTGCCCTCCCTCTGACGTCACAGACTTCAGTATCACTAATGGAAGGAAAATAGGAGTCAGGTTTTGACTTTCTATCATGATACTTTAAACAAGTCTACTTTTTGTGCAGTGTAAATACCAACTCTTGGGATTGCAGATCTTTGAGACCATTTTGCTGTGTAGTGTTTACTTTGTACATTATCTGTTTAGATCTGTGCTAACATGGCAGAATGTAATCTTGTAAATGGATATCCTTAGTTTGATGTAAGCATGGATTCTGGGGTTTTTATATCTCGTTTTCCCTTTCTGTTGCTTGCATCATTATCAAGCACACAGATCTACAGCTAAGCAGACTGGTTATGTGGATTACCTACAGACAGACACTGGTGAAAAACTAGATAGTGCAGGCAAGGCATGAAGTCTTTAACATCAAAGAAGAAAGTGGTGATGACAGTGTTGTAATTAGTGTGATGACAGTAGGGACCGCAGGGAATAACAACAGTGTTGTGACAAGTCAACTTCCATCACCTTGGACTTCCTTCACTCAGTTATATTCCAGCAATTAAGTAGGGGTCTGTTAAAAATCTGGAACATAAACTCCTGGCGAGTCATTATGATCATCAGTCAGTGGAACTGGAACTCTTTGATATTAAGTTTGACCACCCAACCATTTCCGTACATTAGATACTTGACCGGATGTTTGATGAATCTGGAGATTTTTCTGGGTTACGTCACAATGGCATTGTGACATCACAGGCAGAGTTAACAGTTACTGTTCAGTTCTACCTGATGATGGGCAAGAACAAGTCCTGAAAGTTTGTACTCCAGAAACATTCGCCTGTTAGTACATGTTAGTCTCTTGAAGACCATTTACAACCTTTAATCTGGAGGTCTTCAGTCTTTACACTCTGACCTATCAGAGGTAGTGATCACATTCTGTTCAGTTCTACCTGATGATGGGCAAGAACAAGCCCTGAAAGTTTGTACTCCAGAAACATTCGCCTGTTAGTACATGTTAGTCTCCTGAAGACCACTTACAACCTTTAATCTGGAGGTCTTCAGTCTTTACACTCTGACCTATCAGAGGTAGTGATCACATTCATACAAGCTGACACAGAAACAGACATTGTATTTATGTGTCATGTGAATGTATGTTGAAAGTGGCAGTGGTAAAATAACTTAGTAAAATACGAGTGCATTGAAAGTATAAAATATAAGTTCAAAACATAAAGGAGTATCACGTAAATTGGAAATAAAACCAACATGTTATTGGGATGATAGCTTATGATGATACATACAGCTAACTAAAGTGGATTAGCAATATTTTATGGAACTCATTCCCACACAGTCACAGACTGACCGTGACCTGGAACTGGAAACATTTGGAGTCTTTTTCTGATGAAGCTAATGACCCTTATTGTCCAGCCTAGGACAGAAACCATCTTCAGTATTGTCTACACCATTGTCTCTGTTCACATGTGTCTCAGTTTGCAAACTTTTTCTTTCCCAGGATTGTACATGCCATGCCTTGGAGTCTTTGGTTCTCATGATCTTCTGATGTGAGATTGGATGATTCCTGCAGTCATTTTTCACGTTTTCTTGTTCCATGCCTGTTTAGTGACAGCATGTGAAATGGCTTGTGATCTAACTGATTCCCATTTTGTTTTGCAGGTGTTCAATGTGAAGCTGTAGAGCCTTGCACTACTTGAGGCAGAAGAGCGACACCAGGTTATCTCAAGATGGCTTCCCGAGTAACTTTTGTTACTGGCACAGCAGAGGTCAAGAGAAGAGGTCAGTTTTGACATGTGTTGATATTTCACATATATACATGGGGATTATTCTGACATAGCTTTGTGGTAACTACTGATTGTTGTTTCGATATATTTGACTTAATTTAAAGCCAGGTTTCTAATGTGCTGATCCAGAATTCTCTCCACCGGAATATAGAGTCTGTTGTAGAGGCAAGTGAGAGCCATATAATGTGTTGTTTCTGAAAGATATTCCTGTATTTGATCACAGATGTTAGGTAAAGCAGCCAAGCAAAGCTAATGGTTTGAAAATATGATATGAATAGGACAGGATACACATGAGTATATGACATGAAATGGAATAATGTATCTGAAAAGCTCATGCCACCAGTCAGTATTTCTTTCTTTGCAAAGTTTACAATCTTCATTCATTATACATCACTGATGTAAAGTGACACAAGCTGTTGCCGTGGCTCACTAAGGATGAAGGTGCCACAATCAAAATCTGTATTGTCACCTTATTTTCATCCAAATTCAAAAATAATCTCATAATTTGAAAGAAAACTCTAAAATCCAATTGTAGGATGGTTGAATGCACAAAAGCAATTGGACCCCTAGCTCTGCTGTAGCTCGTGTGTCGCTGAGTGCGGCATTAATCAACAAACACACATATTGAACACTCAGGTGGGGCACAGCAGCCACTGGAATCAAATATCTATTCTAATTCACCCATATGTGAATTACTGTGGCAAATCATACAGCTATCAACACCCCAGTTCATCACTCATGCACATTTCCTCAACACTAGTGCAGATTTCAATTCTAATCTCCATCCAATAACACCTTGATAAGTCTGTGATACTCCATTGTTTGGTAGTGTTAGGTCCAGGCTTAGCAAGGGGAATATCTTTTTGTTCCTAAGGCGGTTTCATGTCGTAAGGGGGCGGGGTGGCAGACAAGTAGTGAAAGTGTTTGCTCCCTGTACCAAAGACACAGGTTCAATTTCCAACATGGATATAAAGTTTGAAGTTCCCTGCTTGAATATTGCTAAAAGCAGCCTTAAACTAAACTCATTCACTAATGTCATAAAATTCAAATTTTACTTCCTCATTGTTTACAACAATTATACCGGCCAGGTAGTCCTGGTTTCTGTGACTTCCCTGTCCCTCCTCACGCTGTATGCTGTCAGAACTCTTGCATCTGATTATGTCATTATTCAGATTTTGTCACTGCCCATAACCAATGAAAAGTCAGTTTCTACGGAAATAATTGACATTTGTGTTTATGACTCAGCATTTAGGAAACATGAACTGAATGTAAATGTTAAAAAGATATTTATATTCAAGCATAAAGATCCGTTCACCACACCGCCAAACACATTTATTGTGACATCACCAAATATTTTATTCTTGAAATGACTTGTCTGATATTATTCGATAATGTTAACTGAACCCTGGACAGGAATTGAACTTCATAGGTGGGTACAGTATGCTATTGTCATGGCTGGCTGTATATACAGGCATGTTGTTCAATCTAGATTATGTTGCCTATTGAAGAAAAGTACACCACAGAACAAAAACCCAGAAGTGAATAGTCTTTCTAACAATGCTAATTCTGGCCCCTTAAGTTACAATCCGTGTACAATAGAGGCTTAATGAACTAATGTTTAAGTTAGATTTTATAGACTAATGTTGAATGTTTAGAGTTGTTGAGTGTGTGCACTGCTGATTACAACTGATAAGCCTATTTATTTGTTTCAGATCGCAATGGCTATGACGTTGTGGAGAAGCCTAAGGTTGCTTTGATTGATGGCAAGTGTGATTGCTGTCCGTATGGCTACCACATTGACCTGGACTTTGTGAACTTCTGTGAGAACATTACAAGTGGCTCCACTCTGAAGCAGCTGAAGCGAATCCAGCGAGCCAAACGAAAACTACGCAAGTCCATGGAAGTGATGCTGCAACAGCAGAATCAGGCACGTATGGAAGAGGCAGGAACACCGCCACCAGACGTTGTTCACTCCACCGAGGCCAGTCGACTCATGCACATGGTTGAGTATGAGCAGTCGTCCACCCACAGAATATTGGATGAGATTGACTCCTCAGTCGATCAGACCATAGCTCACATTGACTACATGATGAGGCCAACACGCAAACAGCAGCGATATTTTAGCTCTGATAGTGAAGATGGCGTAAGCCCTGTAAGTCCGACAAGATACAATACATTCCCATTACGACGAAGTCCAAATGGTGACGAATCTTCACATTTTGCTACATCACTGTCAACTTCTGGCCGAACTGATTCTATGAGTTCACTGTCATCTGTTTCCACTGTATCAAGCGAGAACCCACAAGGTCAGATTTTGACAACCCATGGTGGACATGGGACACAGTTTGTCCATACCACTGCCACAGCTGAAATAGCTCACCCAACCCACAGCCAAACCTTGACCCAAACCCACACCAAATCCCACAGCACTCACACCCACATCCACAGTAGCCACAGCACTCACCAGACACAGAATTACCGCACAGTCACATCTGCCCAGCTGGCAGAGACAATGGCTACTCACTTCCCCCAGACTGAGAGAGATGGTGCCGTATCTCCCCAGTCCAACACAGCTAACATCAGCAAAATGTCCCTGTCTGCGATCAGGGAGGCCATGGCCATGAGTCTGCAGAGGATGAAAGACCTGGAGGAGCAGGTGAAGGCCCTGCCTATCCTGCAAGTAAGAATCTCAGTGCTCAAGGAGGAGAAGAGGCTACTGATGCTGCAGCTCCAGGCAAGGAACAGGAAGCTGAACACCAGGAGTATTGGAGTTGGAGACAAATCTATTCATGAAGTTGAAGTAGCTGAAGCAATGCCTGTCATGAAGATAGTACAAGCTCAGTCTCCTGTGAAGACAATTAGGTTCCCTGAAGTACCCATGTCTCCAATGTCACCACAGATATCAACACCTATCAAGAGCCCTCCTCCCACTCTGCCGAAACCAAAGAAATCTCGAACTGTTGGTATCGGTGAGCACAGCGTCATCGAGCCATACCTGCTGCAACCAGATCTCCCAACAGGATACACAATTAAAGAGAATGAGGTCCACACAGAGATTAGAACACGTGTCTCTGAGCTGGAGACTCTTAGTCGTTCCTTGAGGGAAATGCCTCGTCTTGAGACCACATTTGACCCTCATCTGAAGAGTCCAATGTTATCTCCTGTTCAGGCATCAAGCCCAAAGACTCACATCACTATCAACCAGATACAAAGAGGAGGAGGACCTAAGGCACTGACTCGCAGCATTGGGGTTGGAGATGGCAACGTGTTCGACAATTCTGGTCTGCACATCCATGAAAAGGAACTGAGGACTGTCATCATTGGCCAAGGGGGACCAGTTGGGAAAAGGAATGTAGGTGTTGAATGTCGCGTCCCAACTAGAGATGTTGGGGTCTCCTATGTGTGTGATGATGAAAAGCCTTCAACAAGGACAGTTGGAGTAAATGTTGACACCGGCAGCCTTCTGACTTCCTTGAGCTTCAAAGGGGAGGAACTGAGAGGAGCCCTGCGGGATATGCTCAGTAAAAATGTCAGGTCCATTGGCACAAATTGTAACTTCAGACCTTTGACTAATGATGTTGCCACCGAGTCAGATCAAATAAAAACGGTAACGGTAGGTGTTGGAGACTGCCGGACAGATGTTGATGTGAGAGCTCACCGTGTGATGAGGTCTGTTGGCATTGGCTTCCACCCTGAAATGACAAGCCGTTACGTTGGCACAGAGAAAGGATGGATGTTGGACCAGGGAACCAATACTCCCATTGCGGACAAGAAGAGCAAGAGCACATCCACAGAGAAGCCAAGGTTTGTGTATGCCTCCACCAACACAGACTCAGCTTCTCTCAGGAACAGCAGCAACCAGACCGACCATAAAATATTCCATGCAACAGACCAACTGAAGAATGTCAGTTGCAATACTCAGAAACAAGCTGCCCAGTCTATAGGGGTTAATACTGATTTCAAGTGTTTGAAGTCGGATACTTTTGACTTTGCAATTACATTCCAGAATGAATCTTCTAATACTGATTTCAGTATTGCTGAGAAAGGTATTAACACTGATAGCAGATCTGGTGGGAAGTATGCTGCACAGTCTGTGAAGACTGTTGGTGTAAACAAGGACATGGATGTTGTCATGGACAGTGAGCAACGGCAGAGGCAGTTCGGAGAGCAGGTGTCAAGGAGCTCAGTGGAAACTATCAGCACCGTGCGTAGCAACCAGAGCGCCACAGTAAACAGCGGAGGCAGCTACATGCCAGCTGATATGAGCAAATTCATGAGTGTTGGAGGATCTTCTAGTGTTGAGTCACAGAGAAGTTCTGTGGGAAGTACCGAGGCGAAGAGGAGACAATTAGAGAGTACACCAAAATCATCAGCCAACAGAAAATCGGGTGATGAGTTTGAGGAATATCGATATTCTGAAGAGTCTTACGTTATCCGTGGCAGTGATTTGGAGCATGGGGACTTTGAAATTGTGAAAGATTTAGGTGGGACTGAAAAGAGGATTGTGGCTAAAAAATCTGACTTACCACTGGAAAAAGTGCTGGGAATAAATGAACAAAGAAAGACTGGAAGGATGCACGCAGGTGGTCAAGATGGACTGTCAATCAGAGAAGAGCAAGTAACATACAGAAGCTCGGGCACAGACTTTGGACTGTCCAGAAAATCTGGAGGAAAGGCAGAACATGATAGAGTTGATGGCAGTAGTGGAGAGGCTGTTGGGTACATCAGGTATCTTCAGGACTCCACTGGTGGGGAAGGTCAAAGTGGAACATCAAGGACACACAGTACCTCTATAATTTCTGCGGATGAGGTGTTGAGGCGGAGTAGCAGTGGCAGCTCGGAGTCAACAGGAGGAAGTGAAATAACATCAAAGCAGGAAAGCATCACACATAGAAGTTCAGGTGGTAGTGATACCACAACTGCCCAAGAGACTGTCGTTCAGAGAAGTTCTGGCAGCAGAGGTGGCACTGGTAGGACCATTGTACAAGCTAGAGGAGGTGGGTACACTTTTGCAGAAGGAAGTGGAGCTGGCACTGGTATGACAGCTTTTCAAGGCCAAGGAGGAGATGGCAGTATAAGAACTGTTCAAGAGACTATTGTGCAGAGAAGTGGCGGAGGTGGTAGTGGAATGACACTTTTTCAAGGAACTGGAGGCGGTAGTGGTACAACAACTGTAAAGGAGACAGTTTTGCAGAGAAGTGTAGGGGGAAGAGGTGGCAGTGGGATGACTATTGTAGAAACAGGTGGAGGTGGGTACACTTTTGCACAAGGAAGTGGAGGTGGTAGCGGAATGACAACTGTCCAGGAAACTGTGCAAAGTAGTGGAGGTAGTGGGTTTTCTTCATCTCTTACTTCTCCATCTCTTACTTCTCCATCTCATGGTCTGACTCTAAATGTGGACAATGCTAGTCCAAGGTCTAACAGACGTGGAATGTGGGAAAGAGCTGGTGGCATTGATGAAATAGCTGGTTTCAGCCTGAGTACAAGCCCAACCCGCCTCAGTGGTGGATCCTTCACTTCAGATTCTGGAGGCTCTGACACACAGATGCTGGAGAGTCCAGATAGTGGCAGGCAGAAGTCAGTCATCACTCGAACAGTGACCACAACACGATCCACAAGAGATGGTGCTAATGTGACTGTTGAGGAGACAACTTCCTCACAAGGAGGGAAGGTAACCTCCACAAAAACTGTAACTGGTAATCCAGACTTGCTTGGCAGCATCCAGAGACATGAACAGTCAATGTTGAAATCTGGTCTGGATATTTTAGATGGTAATATGACTTCTTCCCAGTACTCCAATGAAAGTGGGTTCTCGGTGACACCCAGCAGCTCTCAAGGGGACTTCAACAAGGGGCTGGGGAGCGACTTGGATAGAAACAGAATGTCTTCCTCTCACAGCAGTGTGAATACATCCTTTGACTCTGAGAATGGCACCCTCAAGTCATGCATCAAACGCAGCAAGTCAGACACGCAAGTGAAGAAGGGAATCTCATTTGCTTCAACTGTTGTTGGGGGGTAAGTCGGACATGATGTGCCATTAGGTTATTTTGATTGATTAATATTGTACTTGTGATTGTTATTTAGAGATAGGTGTCACTGCAGTTCAGTGTGCAGAGTTGTGTCTTTTGTGCATCCCTACAACGTGAAATTTTTTGTTGGATAACAGTTCACCTTGATAATGTTATGGATTTGTCAGCAAGATACATGTGGTCGTGCATTGCTTTAGGCATGCCTGCCGAATAAGGCTGGGATGCCATGAAAGAGCTGGAAGTCTGTTCAAAGCGATGCTAAACCCAACTTACTTACACACTGATTCAAGAAGTCTTAAACTTCAGCCACTGGTGTGAAGTCAGTATCTTGTAAATTCTGTGCCTCCATGTAAGCTCCACTGACATTAGTTCATTTGAAAAGTCATCAATGTACACACAAAATATCCAAGCTAGGACTCAGACAACTATGGCACAGACTGCAGGAGTCAGAATTGCTGAAGCAAGGACTCAGGCAACTGTGGCACAGACTGCAGGAGTCAGTATTGCTGAAGCCAAGACTCAGGCAACTGTGGCACAGACTGCAGGAGTCAGTATTGCTGAAGCAAGGACTCGGGCAACTGTGGCACAAACTGCAGGAGTCAGTATTGCTGAAGCAACTGTGGCACAGACTGCAGGAGTCAGTATTGCTGAAGCCGAGACTCAGGCAACTGTGGCACAGACTGCAGGAGTCAGTATTGCTGAAGTGCAGCCAACAGTTTACGCTTAGTCATTATGATCAGCCAGTTTGTAGTTGGTGTCCATTTTGAAGATTACCCAGTTTTTCCGCCATGCTCGACAGCTGCAATGTGGATTGGTTCTTCACAGTGGTTTCTATATATAATTATGCCTGAAAATCTCAAATGCCTTGCTGCCCTCTTTTTGCCTAAGCATAGACCATTATCCAGGGATGGTAATTTCATGCGAATCTGCAGAAATTCGCGGATTTAATTGCAAACCAATTCATCCTGGGCCCTGTTGGGGGTCTGCGGCCCTCATACTCTCATAGGTGATTTTCAGCTGAAATCACTTTCACCTGTTGCCATCCCTGATTATAAGTTGCAACTTTATCGATACATTTCATAGCGTAAACAACCATGGCATCTGTCTGTGAACATGCAACCCACAAATCAACTCATGAGTCACTGTGTTATGGATATTAAGGAGAGGTTTTGATAATTAGATACTGGTGAGATTGCATATCTGTGTTTCAGTTCATTTTATGATTTTGCGATTTTATGATTTTCCAGATTTCGTATTTTCATTGTAACCAGTCAGTCTATACAAGATTGTGGCTAAAATCATTGCAGTGTTTTTCATAAGTCTGTCTTGGAAGCCAACTAAAAGTAATTTAAGTCCTTATGGCTTCATGTGATGAGCACTGTTGAGCTGTAGTGGTCACTGTTGACCTGTGGTGAGTCCATTTGAGATGGGGTGAGGGCTGTTGGGGTCTGTGGTGAGTTCGTTAAGCTGTGGTAAGCGTTGTTAAGCTGGGTTGAAGGCTGTTGAGCTGGGGTGAGGGCTATTGAGGTCTGTGGTGAGCACTGTTAAGTTGTGGTGAGCCCTGCTTGCGCATAGTTTTATTAAACAAGCGAATTCCTATTTACACAACCACATTTCCATTTCGGCAAGGACACGTCCTATCTTTTATAAGCCAGGTATTCAAATCAAACATAAAGGGCAATGCATTACACTGAAATGCCTGCACATTGTTAAGAAGAACATTCAGTCAATATAACATGCAAGATTTGAAGTTTTCAGCTCCCATCTTGTAATGAAATACTGTGGGTCAGAACTGAATCAGTAACCATCTACCCCTAATACACAGTAATACCCACTGTGAGTGTAGCTCTGTACATATACTTGACATAGCCATCTGATACAGCCATGTATCCCACGGGTTCATGTGATAATTTGTAGTTTTTATCAAACGTTTCCTGTTATTTAACATTTTTAAGAATGTTCAATAGTCTTTTCAGTTCCCCACTATCCACATTAACATTAACAGATGCTGGGGTTGTTTTGCTGGATCAGATCAGCACAATTGACTGCAGAGTTGGACTCAGCTCACTTACGCCCTTTGTCGACATGGTTTTGTACAAAACCATTTATATGTTCAACTCATTTTAAAATCTTATATGAATGAAACATTATTTTCATTAAACTTCAGAAATAAAAATAGCATTTACAGTCTGTTTGTCAGTGAACAAAAAGACCATGTTGTCCTGGTTGAGTACCTGTGACCTTGCAGGGAACATGTAGTGCACCCACTGCATGATGGCATGGGCTTATACTTCAGTGTGTTCACTCTAAAGTGGTAACAGTCTGGGACATGTCAAGCTGATGCAAAGTTATATGACATACTTGAGGTATTATACCAAACTTACACACTTACAAGACTCATCATGATACACTTCGATTCCGCACTTTGGTACAATGTGTGCAACCCATGTCTGGTGTCTCCTGCCGTAATGTGGCCAGTAAGACTAAACTCGCCCATCACGATACACTAGTCTGCATGAAAGTATTGCCAAGGTTTTCCCCGTTTTGATATGACCGAAGATATGATCGATACATCATTAATACAATATAGAAATGTTTGGACTGGTTTTCTTTTCAGTATTTACTTTTGTTCATGTCATCAGGTGGTCTTATCACAGCCATGGTTGTAAGTCAGTGTTAACAGACTGGACCTGTCATAGTAAAAACACTACTGTTTGGAGCAAGGCTCTAATTAGACTGAATATATAAAATACAACCATGAGATTGTAACTATATACCCGTACACCACCTGATGTACAGTTAATTAAAACAAACTGAAAAACATGTTTTTGTGCATAAGGAAGTTATGGCTGGCACTTCATCCATTCAACTCTTTATTTACCACAGGAGGAGGTATTGCAATGTCTCGTAAGAATAGACCATTGTTTTACGTCAAGTACTAATGTTTATGAGTAGTCAAACTGACATGCATGTAGAAAATAGTGCAGTCCTGTAGTGGGTTGTTCTGGCCATTGTGGTCCAGTCATGCAATACAGTGTGCAGTCAGTTGCTTGTCTTTGGATCCGAAATTGAGGGTATGAATCTTGTATTTGCCAAGACTATGATCCTTGGTTTTTCACCAACTGTGTTCATGGGAGGCTGTCACCAAAGTGATCAACATGAGTTTTCACCGACTTGGCCTTCCTCCCACATAAGGTCTGAGATAAAATTACCAAATAGCTATAACCCATCTATACCAAACGAGCGATAACTCGTGCTTGTAGTGAAGAGGATCAAGTGGTGTGGCTCATTTGTTTGCTTGATCATTGATCATTGTTTCTAATATCTGTCATTGGCTTGTCTGGTTCAGACTGGATTACTGGATAAGTGAAGATTTTTTTTATTCTTCAGCAAGAAGGCTTCAGTGAAAAGGTAAAGAGTTTTCTTTTGAGAATGTATAGCACTTGGTGTGAAACTATCTACAGCTTCATGACTTTCAGATTCTTTTAATAGATGCTTTAGCTATAATTTTGACACCTAATGAGAGATAAGAATGTGTGACAGTGGGTGTGATTAACAACATGGAGGCAACAAACCCACATGCATCCATATGTGGGTGTCTAGAGGAAGTCCCACAGTCGTGATCGGCCATAGGTTATACTTCCTGACAGCCAGCAGTCAGTTTCGCACACCGCCTGTAATGCTGTAATCAGTTGTAATGAAAGTGTTTCCTCCATGCAGCATCCTGTGTGTGTTCCATGTCACTCTAAATCACGCATCGCAGCATGCTGACATGGGGTACTCATATCAATTTGAAATATGAAAGGTTAATCTTTTTATAACTGGATGGGAAATTTGGTTGCAGAAATTGAACAAGCCTGGTTTTGTGGACTGAAAAGAATGTTCAGAGTTCACAGAATGTTTGTTGTGTGAAAGAAGGCAGATCTTCATGGAGGGAGTGGGTTCAGGGTATGTCAGATGTGGGCACATCAGTTTGTAGTACAGAGTTATGTCCATTTGTTGTACCAGGATCTACTGATCATGAGTTGAGATCACAGATGTCTGTGATTATGATCCTTGTTTCGTAGAGCATCATACCTCTGCTTTTGGCAAATGTTGTTATATGCATCACTTTCCTGCCATGCTGCCTTGATACAGAACTACTATTCACAGCGGCATTAAGCATAACCCTGTCTTTGCCAAAAGTACACACTCTGGTCAATATTGCATGAGGAAGGATGGAAGCAATAACCATGCCTGTTTTGCCACGTGTCATGCCTAATGCATGTCCTTACTCAACCCATTACATCAGCCCTGTCTCCTCAAATACCTGAAACAAGTCAGCAGGTCCAGCCTACCTGTTAGTGACCTTACCTGTACAAGATAAAAAGGCCACTAAGCAGGTAATACCTGTGTTGAGGCAAGACAAGGGTCGTCCCTCCTGTCTCCCAAGCATAACAGATCATGACTGTTCTAGACTACATCAATGCTCGTTAACATGTTGAATCTTGGGAATATCTTTTTGAAGGTGAAGAACATGTGCTGCTACTAGCATTTGATATTACTTGATACATGAGGGTGCCCATTCTGAATTAGCATCAAACTAGATACTTTATATAATATTTTGGTTTATATTAAAGCTTCCAGAATGATTGTTCATTTGCAGACAAAAGTAATGTCACATAGAATAGAGATTCAACTAACTCTTTCTATCTGGCCCTGTCTGTGTGACAGCCTGGCAAATGCCATTGGTATGCTTGAAAAGTGATACGTATATCTAATATCTCCAATATTATATATGCATATGCTTATGATTTGATATTACACATTTGTACCATATGCTGTTAGGTCCAACCTCAGCACTGAAGCAAAACTGATAGTATCATTTTAACGTTCATCATAGCAGCATGGATGAATAATGCTGAGCCAGCACTAGCTCGACAGTTAGTGGTCAGTAATCTTACATTTATATGCCACTAAGTGAAATCCATCACACCTACTCACAACAATTAATGTCTTTATCCCCATTAGATTTTCTCAGTTAGGTAAAACTGCACAGGGGAAGACTGTCTGCCACATGGTGTGAGATAAAAACTCTTACCACTGTGACTGTTGTAAAGGAAAACTTACTTGCTTTATTCAGAAGCTCTATTGATTACCTGGTGTACCACTAGGTACTGCAGGAAATTACCTCACTTGATGCAAGTTTTATGGAAAGTAGTATTGACAAGCAAAGAACTTTGAAACCCAAATTAGATAGTTGAGTCTCGCCGGAATGATTGATGCCTAGATGTAGCCACTGTGCTCATATAGCCCTGTATCACTGTTCCCGAGCCCCTACAATGGTCTCCTGTCCTGTTGTGCTCATGTAACACCATATCACTGTTCCCAAGCCCCTACAATGGTCTCCTGTCCTGTTGTGCTCATATAGCCCCGTATCACTGTTCCCGAGCCCCTACAAAAGTATCCTGTCCTGTTGTGCTCATGTAACACCGTATCATGGTTCCTGAGCCCCTAGTATGGTCTCCTGTCCCATTGTGCTCATATAGCTCTGTATTACGGTTATCAAGCCCCTAGAATGGACTCCTGTCCCATTGTGCTCATGTAGCTCTATATCACGGTTCCCGGGCCCGTAGAATGGACTCCTGTCCAATTGTGCTCATGTAGCTCTGTATTACGGTTATCAAGCCCCTAGAATGGACTCCTGTCCCATTGTGCTCATGTAGCTCTATATCACGGTTCCCGGGCCCGTAGAATGGACTCCTGTCCAATTGTGCTCATGTAGCTCTGTATTACGGTTATCAAGCCCCTAGAATAGACTCCTGTCCTGTTGTGCTCATGTAGCTCTATATCACGGTTCCCGGGCCCGTAGAATGGACTCCTGTCCCATTGTGCTCATATGGCCCCATATCACGGGGCGTAATGTAGCTCTGCATTATGCTTCCAGAGCCCCTAGAATGGACTCCTGTCCCATTGTGCTTATTTAGCCACTGAGTGTTGTGGTTCCAGAACCCCTAGAATGATATCCTGTTCCATTGTGCTCATACAACCCTTTATCGTGGTTCCAGAGCCTTACAATGGAATCATGTCCATTATCTTCATGTAGTCCTATAGTGTGGCTCCAGAACCCCAAGAATTGACTCCAGTCCCGTTGTGCTTATGTAGCTCTGTACCTCAGTTCCAGAGCCCCAAGAATGGACTCCTGTCCCGTTGTGCTTATGTAGCACTATACCTCAGTTCCAGAGCCCTTAGAATGGACTCCAGTCCCGTTGTGCTTATGTAGCACTGTTCCTCAGTTCCAGAGCCCCAAGAATGGACTCCTGTCCCGTTGTGCTTATGTAGCTCTGTACCTCAGTTCCAGAGCCCCAAGAATGGACTCCTGTCCCGTTGTGCTTATGTAGCACTATACCTCAGTTCCAGAGCCCTTAGAATGGACTCCAGTCCCGTTGTGCTTATGTAGCACTGTTCCTCAGTTCCAGAGCCCCAAGAATGGACTCCTGTCCCGTTGTGCTTATGTAGCACTGTACCTCAGTTCCAGAGCCCTTAGAATGGACTCCAGTCCCGTTGTGCTTATGTAGCACTGTACCTCAGTTCCAGAGCCCCAAGAATGGACTCCAGTCCCGTTGTGCTTATGTAGCACTGTACCTCAGTTCCAGAGCCCTTAGAATGGACTCCAGTCCCGTTGTGCTTATGTAGCACTGTACCTCAGTTCCAGAGCCCTTAGAATGGACCCCTGTTCCGTTGTGCTTATGTAGCACTGTACCTCAGTTCCAGAGCCCGTAGAATGGACTCCTGTCCCATTGTGCTCATGTAGCTCTGAGAGAAGGCAATAGGTCCATTGATATCCTCAGCTCTGAGTGAAAAGTATTGCATTTATTCAAGTGTTTGCTCACAATGCCAAAGTCCTTGATTTTATTCCCTACATTGGTACAATGTGAAGCCCTTTCTCAGTGTCATGACACATAAATTTTTGAAGGAATATTGTATGGATCCTTGTTAACTCACTCATTCATGTTCTCTGTTAGGCTTTGAGTTGGTGAATTTATAAACAGTTTGGATAAAAGGTTTTCTTGTAACTGCTGAAACGTACATAAGTGATGTTTGTTCACATGAAACCACCAAACCTTGTCCAGTAATACATTAATGTGTGTATGGTTCCATCCATTAGCTTTTCTTGCTTTTTGCTAACTCAGTTCGTTTGATGCTTTTGTTTCCTAATGCTTTTGTCATTGTATTCTTTTATTATTTGTTAAAAGGTTTTGTAATATTTACATTTAGTACAGTAGTACAATACATGACTAAAATTATTTTGACATTTTTCATCTTTCATCATGGATACTGAGCATAACATGTAATTGTCACCATTGCAACATCTAATTTCATTGTCATCATTTTATGAACATACTAGATTTTATAGATAGGTATGCTGGACTTTGTTTATGTGTAGATTATCAAGCTACATTTGCTACAATCACATCTTGTCAATTGAATTTCCTGATGTTTACTGTGGGCTGTTTGTATTCTGTGTGTTTCTAATCAATGTTGCAACACTTTGCTTTCTATAGCTGAAAGAGTTTGCTTTCAGTAGCTTTGGGAAATGACTGAATTTTTTGCATCTGCTGATCCTTCAAAAAAGTGTGATATATCTCCAGTCGAACATGATATATATACTGGAGCCATTTGCACCTAATGTTTAGTTTCTAGTCCAAATGGTTATGTGGAAAGTTAGCAGTTACCTCCTATAGCATTGTGGTTAAAGCATTCACTCGTTACACCTAAGACTCTGGTTTGATTGCCCCTATTTCTGGTGTTCCCTGCCATGATATTGCTTGAATATTGCTAAAAGTGGTGTAAAACCATACTTACTCACTCACTCTTTCACTCCTAAACAAAGCTTGTGTACCAGTAGTAAATGGCTCCCAGATATATATCATAGTGAATAACTGAGACTTGATTTCTGTCTCCAGTTTGGCTGTGTGTGCTGACTCTTGACTTGTGTTTGTCAGGACGGATTCAGAAGAATCGACTGATGGGGAGTCCGAGAACGAGGAGGTGGAGGGTTCCGACAGCAGCTATGAGGAGGGATCATACGATGGCCGTCATGGAAATATTGTGTATCAATGTAAAGATGATGAGGCCATTGCCAAGGGCATCCCTGGTGCCAAGATGTTTGACCAGAATATTCGAGAGACGTATGTGTATTTCTCCTGCTTGTGTTGGGTTTTGTGATTTCATGACTAGTTTTAAATGAAAAGGTTATATGTATAGTATAGTGTGCGTGCATATGTATGTATATATACATATATTTCATATGGATTGGAAGAAAATCATGTTGTGTTTTACTGAATATATGATTCTTAAGTATTATTTCTTAATGATTTTGTTTACATGTATAATTTTTGTAGGAAGTTGCCTTATTGCATTTTTATAAATTAATTGTTTTGTTTGTTTTGTGGGTTTTTTTTGGTTTCTTTAACCTTTAATGTTTTCTAGCAGACTGACCAAAAAGCTGTTTGAACTGAGATATTTAAGACCTGCTTTGCCATATATTGTTGCCATGAAAAGCTGAGTAGAGGAATACAAACTAGGCATTTTAACAAAGGATTATTACATATCACAGTTGTGTGAATGTATGGTTTATAGAAAACCTTAATTCTGGTACAAATACCAACAGGTTCGAGCTGAGTGAAGGTATGAGGACATCCTGCAAAGTACTCGCCAACTATCTGGTAGATTCAACGACCATCAAAACTTCAGAACTGGTATGTTTCCTTGTTCAGGAGCCTGATAAATTCTGTGATCTTGATTTCTGTGAGAGGCATTTAGAGTTGGAGCAGTAATGAAGGACAACTATATACACATAAACAACTTCTTTATTGCAGAGAGCGAAGGTACCGGATTGAAATCCAGGGCCCACTTGCACAAAAACGATCTTAGAGCTACAATTATTGTAAATCCTTAAGATCGAGATGTTAGGCTTAGGCTACAATCGCCATCCACTTGCACAAAGCAATTGTAGGCTAAGATCATTGTAAGTTACAATCAAAACTTACAATTGGTCAGAACCAATTGTAAGGAGCTAAGATCATTGTAGTCAGTAGCAAACTGACAAGTTGGTGTCAGTTTCACACAATTAATTAGCTTTACATTTGGGGATTGCTTGTATATTGCATAAAACTGTATGATTCGCCTTGACACTTCAACAACACAGAGAATGCAACATCGATTTAATGTCTGAAATATTGTTATTTGAGGTAGTGAACAACATCATTACATCATCGATATCATAGAGTACAATTCTCACCCGATTCAGTGTTGGAAAAAGTATGAACACCATACCTTTTTGATAAACAAGGAAAAGATAGTAACGAAAGGTGTCTGCATGCGATTAGCAGTGGCCATGACCTTTTCAATAACTCAAGGGCTGCTAATCTTAGTTTTTACGCAAGATGGGAGTGGTTTCCCTTTGCATATTATGCCGTTGCCATAAAATCTGTCATGCCCAAATACAGTGCATGTTCTGCTGTGACAGAACAGATCTCCACATGTTTCTTTTCAGTTAATGATTTTGTCTTAGTTTATCATTGAAATAATCTACAGTTGGATTACATACAAAATTATGGTTTTTTTCTACTTGTAAAAATTTAATCTGACGAGACACAAGAGTTGTAATCTATGCATTTCAAATATAATACAAGTATTCTTCAAACGGGAAAATACACTTGCTGGGGTATGTGAAATTTGCATAAAACATTTTTTTTAACAAAATGAAAAAAATAATTATTAACAAGATAGCATAAAGTAATTAATATACTGTGGATGAGCATTTAACAACACATACAACACATACAACACACACGAAATAATAACGTTTTCATATTTCCCTGTCATGAATTTTCCACAACACTCCCGCAGTCATGTCACACTTTCATATCTTTACAAAACTAATGCTTGTGGGATATATTTGGGATTTTACTCCAAATAACACCGACCAGATGCCAAACTATGTTCAACTGACAACCACTGACAAATCATGGTACTTTTAGGTGTTACGCCATAAGGAAATTATATTTATCTGTTATCTTTTAATTTCATGATTATTATGTCAATAACTCAAGACCAAATTTGTTAATGTATTTGTTTGTATTTCAGTATTTGCATAAAACATGATATTTCTGTGGTTGCAGTATCACATGTTTAGTTCGTAAAATAAATTAGAATGTAGAAAAATTAGAGAATAACCCCTGAGGTAGTACGAGTGATTATACATGTTACCTTCCACGTTATCGCTTCCTTCTTCAATGTTATCATTTCCTTCAAAGATTTGTGGGTTGGGGTTTTTGTTTGTTTGTTTTTTTGGTTTTGTTTTGTTTTCATGAAAAAAATGCAAGATGTAATTAAGGAAGGAATGTCATTTGCGTGCAGTAACCAATTCCACATTTTATTTGCGCTTCATGCTATTCACACTTGAAGACAACTGTAGACAGGAGTCGAGTTTAAGAAATTTCTACCTCCAATGTTGAAGAGTTCGATCTTAGTTAAGATTGCGATCTTAAATCCATGCTGTCTTAAGATCGTCTTTGTGCAAGTGGATTAAAGCAATTATATGGTGATTGTAAAGTTTATTGTAGGGGCCTAAGATTGATTGTAACTAAGATTGCTCTGTGCAAGCGGGCCCTGGTCTTACTCTTGATTGTTGCTGAAAAGGTTGGGCAAGCCCTCAATAACTAAATCGGTCTTACACAAAATTATTGGCTTGCTATACGCCTGGTGGGAGCAACATTTTGGTGTATGTTTTTACTTCACTGGCTTGATAACAGTATTAAGCCTACATCAAAATGTTACTGTCACCTTAAGAAGGAAGGTTTTTATCGATATATTATTATCCTTTCTTGTGCGAACATGGTCTAAGGGGAGGCAACTCTTTTTCAGAATACGAACCTGAGTACAATCCAGAAGGAGTGGTTTAATGTGTCGAGTCAGAAACTGTCAGACCACCATCAGGTGGAGGATTTCATGTCTTCCTTCAATGAGATCTCCAAGAAGCTACTGGAGTACATTGTCAATATGGCAGATACAAATGTAAGTCTTGCAACATGGTGCGAACCAGTGTAAACCTGAACATTACCACATCAGGCACAGACTGTATTCTTACAAGGATAATGTGGCAGACATAAAAGTTAGTCTTGGAACCTGGTGCAAACAAGTGTAAACTGGAACGTGACAACATGACAGTCACAGACATAAGTCCTTAGCATTGTCAACATGGCAGACACAAATGTAAATCTTGCAACATATTGCAAACCAGTGTAAATTGTCACATGTCAACACGACAGGCACAGACTTCATTCTTACACCATCAACATAACCGACACAAATGTAAGTCTTGGAACAGTGCAAACAAGTGTAATTTGGGAACATGTAAACAAGCCAGCCACAGACTTCAGTCTTGTATCGTCAATATGGCAGACACAAATGTAAGTCTTGCAACATGCCACAAACCTGTGTAAATTGGAACATGCTATAGTGTGACCAGAAAATACTGAGAATTTAAAGATTGTGAATGTTTTATTATATTCACTCATTACTCACATATTAAATGTGAATATTAGTAGAACATGACTCCAGATTCGAAGACAGTTAGTGAACAGGTAGTATTAAGTGACCATGGGCAGCAATGCAGGCTTCAATGCCTCAGAGCCTATTCCTGATCAAAGAAGTTAGAAAGTTGTGGTCCATGCCTCTTCTTTCATTTCAGCAATATTTGTCAGAGTTTTCTTGTTGACACTTTCCTTTATTAGTCTCCAAACATTTTCTATTGAATTTATTTCAGCGCTATAGCTTGGCCATTCTAATAAAGTCATATTTTGGGTCCAAAACCAGTCCTGTGAGTGCTTTAAATGATGTTTTAGGTCATTGTCCGGCTGGAAAATACAAAACTTTCCATAGAACACATGAGCAGATAGAAAGAAGTAAATGTCCCCCGTGAATATCTGTGTACTGCTCACTGTTCATATTCCCTTCAAATACACAGAGGGGTGTTGACCCTAACTCAATATGCCACCCCACACGTTAAGTTTTAGACTGTCCTTTGGGCACTGATATAAAGGTTTGTCAGTTTGTTTGGTCCAGAATTTCTGTGTATTAGGAAACAGCCACACAGAACTTTGATCTGAGAAAATCACATTGTCCCAGTTAAAATTTCTCTGCTGTAAGCACCAGTTCAACCTTTGCTCCTTTTGTTTTCATAATCGGTGAAGGAATTCCTCGACTTTTCTACCAACCTATTGCATGCAGCTCAGTTCTAATTGTCCCTTTACAGACAGCCACAGTTCCTCTATCAATCATGTCCAGCCTTAAGTTTTCTGAACTCCTTTGTTTGTTTTTGGAAATAATTAGTACATTTTCAGGCCCTACCTGTCCCTCCCTGCTGCTCAGTGCCATATCCATTTGCAATATTTTTCAAAACACCATAAACAGTAGACAAAGGGATGCCTGTTCCACTTGAAATTACTGTAGCTGATCTGATGTCCTTCTTATAATAATCTAAAATCAATTTCCTCTCCTTCAAATCATCAATACTGAGGATCACTGAATATGTTGTCTGTTAGCAAGTAAACAAATGGGGATAACTCTTCACAAACTAATGAAAAAGGATGAACAGAGTATTCTCTCTTGAGTGAAATCAGGCACTTGATAGCTGGTCAAGGTTATTTATGCTACAAATCCAATTAAACATATTCCTAAAATTCTCTAGCAAGTAAACAAAGGGGGATAACTCTTTGCAAACTGATGAAAAATGATAAACGGAGTTGACTCTCTTGAATGAACCCAAGCACTTGATAGCTCGTCAATACTAGAAAGCAAATTAAACATATTCCTAAAATTCTCAATTTCTGGTCATACTATATCACGACAGGCATAGACTTTTGTCTCACATTGTCAATATACCGATATGTCAGTAATAAGTCTTGCAACATGGAGCAAACCAGTGTAAATTTGGAACATGTTAACACGACCGGCATGAACTTTAGGTACAGACATTAATCTTTGCATTGTCAATATGGCCAACAATAAGTGCAAAAACTCTTGCAGCATGATAGACACAGATGCAAATTTGGAACATGTCAGCATGGCAGATGTAAAGTCATGTTCAATAGGATGAGACAGATACAAATAATGTGCCTAGAGGCAGCAAGAATTGTGTACTCCCCAGGGAGTTGAGACTGATAATACGATGGACCATTGATATTGACGTCCAGTGATCGAGGAAAATTTACGTCAACACCTTGAGCAAGCACTAGTTGCCTGGATATGTATGCTGTATTAATATCCTGTAATAATAAAAATAATAGTAATGTTCATAAATCTTGAAAAACTTTATATTATTGTGTTGAATATATCAACTTGTAGTAATTCTATGTTCAGTGTTTCAAAAATTATTTAAACTGTTATGTACCTATTGTATTCAACACAGTATGTAGTTTCAGGAGCATAATGTGCTGTTCCTGTTAATAGTTCATCTTGAAATGTTGACAGGGAAACACAGCCCTCCACTATGCCGTTTCCAACTGCAGCTTTGATGTCTGCAACCTCTTCCTCGACTCTGGTGTAGTTGATGTCAACAAGCAGAACAAGGCAGGCTACACCCCAGTGATGCTGGCCTCGCTAGCATACATTCAGACCCAAGGCCAGATTGAGACAGTACGCCGGCTCTTCAGGCAGGGAGATGTTAATGTCAGGTCCACTCAGGTGAGAATCCAGTCCATGCACAATCAAGCATGGTAGTTTCATATTAAAAAATATGTTTGATTCCTTATATTTTGTCTCTTTATAAGTCATCATACTGTAAAGTAGCCATAACAAATTTTTGATATGGGGAAATTGTTTCATAAATTCAATTCAGGAAAATAGTACTTGAGCAAAGTCACTCATTCAGTCAGTGTTCATGGTTCCAGGCAGGTCAGACAGCCCTGATGCTGGCAATCAGTCATGGTCGCACCAACATGGTGGAATTCCTACTGGATGCAGGAGCAGATGTGAATGCTCGTGACAACGATGGTTCCACTGCACTCATGTGTGCGTGTGAACATGGCCACAACGACATCGTGAAGGTGCTGCTGAGTCATCCTGCTACGGATGCCAACTTGACCGATAATGTGAGTCTCGGCACAACCTTCTCTTTTAAGTAACCACTTTTTATCATGGGACAGGAAGTAGATGTAGACAATTCTAATTTTACATCTTTACAGATTAATTTTTCTAAATTTATAAAAAAATCCTGTCTCATCTTTTGAGTGTCCAGCACTTTAGAAACTCCCTTGTAAATTATTTTGATTGCCAAGTTAGAATTAATATATCACACTTTTTCTCTGTACCATTGTTTTTCTTTGAAATGTAATGATCAATAGTGAATTTGCACCATATTATCCTAGCTGTATATTTCATATCATCTTGTACATTGCATATATTTTGTATCCCCTAGATGTGCTATGTAATCGTATCGTCCTACTGATGTATATAGTGTGTATGTCCAGTGATGAAAGTGTTGTTATCAAACATTCAGATATGTCCCTCTTCCAATATAACGATGGCATACTTCAGTCACTATCAGTCTCCTGATGACTGGTAGACTGCAGAGGTAAACGGTGTGTTGTTTCTCACACTTTAAGTTCATGTATCAAGGTCATTGTGTGTCACCCTGTTCTGGTTCATCTCTCTGTCTCTCTGGTTTATGGCAGTAAGTGAAGACAGTCACACTCTCACAATACAAACTTGTGATTGTGTTGCTATCTTTGTCATATTGTCATTTTGTTTTTGCATGTTTTTGTTCCAAATTAGCCAGATCAGCTATTGTTTTTAACAAAATGAGATTCACAAAAGTAATTATAAAAGACAAGCACAAAACTGTTCCATGCAACTTGCATTAAGATAAAAATAAAGGAACATACAGTTTAAATAAATAAATTACTTGGAGAAAATGTCCAAAATGAAATCGCAAATATGAAAAAGCTGCCCAGTGAGTGTGATTTCGTTTGTATTTTGTCAAGGGGGAATTAAATTCAGGCCCAGTGAATTTGACCTTATTAACAAAAACGCACATTCTGTCGTCATCAGACTTTGTTTCCATGCCCCATGAAGTGTGTGGAAATCAGCATATTTTTGCATGTTTCCGAGCTACTTGCATCCTATCTGTATATATTGTTTCTGTGCATGTTGATTTTGCTGTTTTGTATCTTCTGTTAGCCTGAGTTTTGTTTTGTTGTCAGGATGGCAGCACGGCCTTGTCAATTGCAATGGAGGCAGGCCACAAAGATATTGGCGTAGTTCTTTACGCACACCTTAATTTCTCCAAGACTTCACCTGTAAGTTGTGTTGCTAATTTTCAGTTTTCCTATCACTTCCCTTTGTCATGACTGAGACACAGAGATTCCATGTGGAGGTCTTCAACTGGAGACATGTTTAGGTCTCTTAGACTGGGGCCATCAACACAGTAATACACTGAAATCATCGGTTTCACCTTCAGCACCTTGAACAGGCTATCGTGAATCAAAGATAACACAGACTACCTAAACAGTGAAAGCTACCATCAGAAGGGGCAATTGAAAGAATGAGTAAAGCTGATGGCCTTTCTCTACCTCAGTTTCCAGAACACTTTTGAGTCCGTTCAGAGTTTGTAACCATGTCACTGGAAGTACGCAGTATTTAGTCATCCGGTCATTTATGAATTATGTATGTGGGCAAAAACAAAATGTCAGAATGAATAGGATATAACTAGAGGTTGTAATTAGCTGGCCTTTAACAAAATTCTGCTCCACCCATTATGTCTGATGATTTAATAATGATCTTTAGTATTGATATTTCCAAAGATGTATGAGAACTCACTTCACATTGCACATTTTACGGAGAAAGAAATTACAAAATTTCACTTAGCGTTGTCATCAGCTGACCTAGTCTCCCTGGAAGCCCTGTGTAGACTGACTGGTCAACAACCTGCATAGCTCCCCTACCTGCATGAAGAATATTGGGTCACATATATTGATGGAAAGTATGGTGAGGGAACACACCAAATATTCCATAGTTGTGCTTCTGATTCAAGTTTAGTTGCTGCATAAAAGAAACAAGATAAATCTAAGACAAAATAATACCTTGTCTTGTAGCTGCATGCTCCAACGTCCCTGAAACATGTTCCCAAAACCTACAGCCACTGAAGACATGAGTTTGACCAGATGACCCCCACTATCTTTATTGGTTTCATTCGAACCAAATCTCATTGTTCACACCTATCAATTTCTCTTGATTATGTGATGTAACAGGATATTGCACAGGACACAATAAAACAACAAATATATCAAACCACACACAAACAGGTGTTCTCTGATTACTGTCCATCAGTGTATAGACTACCCAAAAGAAGATCCCAGACAACTTGATTCCTCCATACGTCTGTAGTTTGTCTGTCATACTGGCAGGTGTCGACAGCAATATGAAGGAATCGGGTATCTAGTTTACTTCTGTTGAGTAGTATATAAACCTTTTTGCACTTCATGGAATGGAACCGTTTCACACATAGTTCGCCGGAACCAGTTTTCATGGAACTAAAGCATTGTCTATTCATGGTGCTAATGAGATGCTTTTTAATGTATGCTACTCAAAAAATAGTCAAGAAATGATTCTTTCATATTGCTGTCATTCAGCTGTCTTTGCATGAATGATGTATACTGAAAGAATCACATGTTCTCTGACTATTTCTGAATAGTATATGTATATTAACATTTCTTTGAATGAAACGTCAGTTTGTCTAACCAGGTTTATAGTTTTCTGTATAGTTTCTATTGTATTGAAGTCTCTTCCTTAATTCAATAAGCACATGATCTGTTCCTATTATCGATTGTTGTAACTGTTTATGCATTGTTGTAAACGTTTATATGATACCATGTTGTCAGCACTGCTTCCTTATGTTGAGTTTAGTTGCACATTTCTCTCTGCCCTTGGTTGCCTGTTTTAACACCTTTTGTTCAGTATGCATGTCGTGTTTCCTTCTAGGGTCTTGTGAGAAAGCGCAAGAGTTCCAGCTCTCCCACACCAAGGTAAACTTCTGGTTCTACAAGACTTCTTATTACTGTGTGCTGGGACATGGGTAGCTTATTGGGATTGTCTCTTTAATGGAATGCTTAATTGGAGGAACAGGAGAAATGTTTAATACCAATAAGTTATCAAAGCAATTCTTTGTTAAGAATGAGTGAATAAGGTGGGTTTAAAGCTGCTTTGAACAGTGTTTCAATTAACATGTCAGCTTTGTTTTAAAGAAAATCTCAGAATGCTACAGATCATATATGTCTTTATGGTGTTGTAATCCCACAAGTATTTTGGTACCAGACCATGGATCATAATCTTGGAAATATGGAATCAGGATGCATGATCAGCTGATCCAGTGGGACACAACGCTGCTCAACAAATTATGTGTTCCTATATCACGGGGCTCCAGTGTGCTCCCATTTACATTTTGCATTTAGGATTTATCTCAGTTGTGTTTAAATAAAGGAATTAGTAACATGAGTTTTCTCATCAGTTAATGTTTACAACATAAGTCTTCTCCTTTGTAATTCCAAGATAGTTCCATAATGGTGGTGTGACCTAGTGGTTAAAGCGCTTGCTCTTCATGCTGAAGCCACGGGTTGATTCCCCGTATGGGTACAATGTGTGACGCCCATCTCTGGTGTACCTGACCTGACCTTGCTGAAGTTGCTAAAAGTGGCCTAAAAACAAACTCATTCCAAGATAATTGCAATCACATTCAAACAGACAAACATCTTAGCTTCAGAAAGATTAAATTTCTGAAATACTTTATCATATTGTGAAGAGGTAAATGTTAAATATGGTGAACCTTACTTACTTGCAGTCTTTAGACACTGCAGCACTGAGGAAGAATGACTTCAGGTTTGACTCTCAGCATCACATTCTGCATGTGTAGACTGTCCTTATATTGGCTTCCTTCACTAACATCAGATGCATCGTGATAGCCACCTCCTGTTCATTGTCACAGTATTACCGTCTCTCATCACATTATTCTCCTTATTTGTTTCATAATACTTCATTTATTTCATCCTTATGTTATTTGTTTTCAGATAATAAATAGTTCCTATTACTTAACATTTGGTTACAGGGTATATAAAACTGTAGCTAGCTTGACTTATTAATCTCTTTGTTGAATCATGTATTATGCAGTAGTATATGTAGTATAACAGTTGGTCATTTGGAATACCAAATAGAACAAGCACAGTAATAACTCACTGGGATTGTACAGGATGGAGCAGGTATATCACACATGAGGACTGTACAGAGTAGTACAACGATTGTATACATAGACACTTGGGGACAGTACAGTCTAACAAGTACACTGTTCACACCAGGGACTAGATAACAGGACAACAATCAGCATACCGACCTTGGACTGTACTGACTGAACAGGATGGTATAAACACTGGGATGTAGAGATAAGAAATACATCCAACACATCAGGGATATATCATTAGCATTAAGGGCTGTATAGAGTATGACAAGTTCACCACATGTTCACACAGGACTAGATAGTGGGTACCGAGCGTATTATAAACACTTGTTAACTGTACAGAATATGGCATGTTTAGTTTAGTGACCGTACAGTCATGGCAGGGGAAGGTGTCACATTTTACTTTTCTGATATTTCTCATTGTGTGAGTTTATTACTTCGGGCTGCTGGGAACACTAGAACTGTGTTCATTTTACACTTTCCTTATAAATATTATCTTCTAAAAACTGTGCCTTGTGCTAGAACATTGTAGTCTGCCCTTACTGACCCTGGCTGATGGGTCAATACCTGCCTAACATTTGCAGAATTACCTGTGTGTCATCTGTGACTGAGATAACTGGTCATATTCACACGAGTCAAATCCTGACTGAGAACAACTGATCAGATTTGTACAGATTTAACTGTAGTAATTACAGTCTCAGAATTACCTGTGTGTCAGCTCTAACTGAGACAAGACTCCTCATGGGAATCACACTTAAATGGCTTTTAGATTGTATAAAGATTTTCATTAACAATCTAGCTCTAGCTTAAATTCTAGCTTTTAATTAATCATGTCTCAGAAAACAATTATGCATGTAATTAAAAGGCCAATGTTGGGTTGCATATTATCATAGTTTGAATGTAACCTCAGATACTATATCACAAAGCTGATAGTCCTTGCTCATTGTAATGTCTGTTGATAGTATTAGCAGATTCAGATTGATTTGCTGGCTTAATTTTATGAGAAAGTATATAGCTACAACAAAGACTATGCTATTGACTTTGTGACTTATGTTCTTTCAGACATATACGTTGGCTCACTGAAATTTATTAATGATACAGGTTTCCTTTTTCTTATAAACTTAATCACAATGTCAATACATGTGTACAAATTTTCATCCCATTTGTCTTGTCTTCCAGCCGAATTTCCCGGTAACAGTAGTCATGGAAACAATGCTGTGAGAGGTTACTTTGGACCGTCGAATGGATCTGGTCATGGAATCGTCAATGCAAGGGAGACAACTCTTGATATTATCTTGCTACTATGTGCCATTTGTATACCGGACAATACCCTCTATTAGTATCTATGCACTGTTTATATGTTTGTTTATGCACACTATTATCTCGACCTCCCCTATCATGATGCTCGCCTCAGCTCTACCTCGTACATTTCTCATTTAGCCATCATGTTCTGCGACACATTCTGACCATAGTTTCATGTTTCTTGCTTCATGCAAGCATTACAGAATATATTCACATGGGTTATGTCCTGAACATGTATTATCATAGATAATATTTAATGCTTTGAGAGTAATATTATCATGCTTGTTTGAGAAATAGATCATTTCAAACAAGCTATTTTTCTAAACCTAGCTGACATGTTTAATGAGGTTGTTCTGAGCTTTTACCATATTTATGATCATGATATTGAGTTATTTTAACACAACCTGCATTGCACTGACATTGCACAACAGGCTGTTTTATTCAAGATTTTATACAGGTTTGCTTTTATTATTTCAATAAAATCACTGCAATACAATGTTGATTTGTTCTCAGTGAACGAACTTGTAAAGAATATGTAACATGGGCAGAAGTATTTAGGTCAGGTCACTTCCTGTTAATCAGCTGTAAGTTTCCTCACACTATCACCTGTAGGTGTGATAAGTGACCTAGCCAGTGAGAAGATGTCAACATACTCAGTGTTAATATAACGTATTACAATGCTACAGAGCTACAATTTTAAGTGGGTCTGTTATACTGATAGTACCTTTTGAACATGTTTGTTTTACTTTGAAGAAACCATTTCAATATGGATCTAATTTTAAATGTACATTCAAAATTTGTTACACATGTGAAATACACGCTTGTTTATTTTTCCAAGTTTTTGACATAAATATTTGCTATTGTTTCATGACAAAGATACTTTAGCATAGATGCATTTAGAACTTATGTATACCAATGAGAGCATCATCATTAACTCTTGCTCTGCTCTCAATGTAACTTCTACTATGGTGCTATATCATTATCATTTGCTTAGCACAGGAAGAGTTAATGATATCATTTGTAACCATGGCGAGGAGACAGTGGGAGGAGGACAACAATTGTGTAACATTGTATTCCACTTTGTACTCTCAGATTGTATTGCACCAATGTAATGATTTTGTTGTATACTCATGAAGCATGAGTCGTCTAGATTGGGTGATGTGACTTCAATGGATTGGGTTGTGAAGGGATATCTGCTGGGATTGGATCACATGTGACTGATTGTATGAATGTATACGGAACACCATTATACATTTCAAACATTGCAACCAGATAAATGACAGTGTGAAAAATGATCTCTCTGTGGGGTATCAAATGGTTGTGAACTGGACTTGTGTTCTGTTAGGTTAGTCAGTCTTACTGACCTCAAGCAGGAGGTTATCATATTTTGTTTGTCAGATTGACTCCCCAAAGGCCCAGCAGGATATAATCCAGGGACAGAAATTAAGTCTATTTAGTGAAACCCATCATCTGAATGGTGACATATGAGCACGTCAAACTAGAAACATGCAGATGTTTGTCAGTACCCATTATATGTAAATTCAGACATTATGTCCTTGTGTGTTTAGATTAACAAGGCTCAAAGTAAACAACTGAGCAGTTTTAAATTCCATTGCGCTCAACATACGTTTACTTTTAGAAGAATGGCCTTTTACTCATGTTGGTTATGTCCATCTTATCCATTCAGTGTTTTAGAAGAATGAAGTAATCATGATAACAATGAAACAACTGCCTATTTTGTGGATTGTTGTATTGATATCTCTTGAGAGAGTGTCGGTCCCTGGGTGTACAGTAGTCTTGTTGACGCTGCTTCATGCAAAGACAATGGGCTTTGTATTCAGATACAGTCTGCATTTAAGTGTAAGAAAGTAGCTTGTATACAGGTGATTAGGCATTGTACAGTGATATATTCCTGTGTATTTATTGATCAACTGATACACTTTCTCTTCAGCCTGTCAACAACCTGTGTGTAGCCATACCATTCATATTCAACCCCACCCCACCCCCGGAAGTATAAAGGTTATAACTACATTAACCAATGTAACTTGGCTAGTTTATTAGACCTGTTATTGGTTAAAGGGTTAAGTTCACTATACAGTATATCTGTCACTTGGGTCATCTTCAGAGCACCAATCTGGACTTCTGGACTTGAATCTGTTTAGTTATGTCACAATATTGTTAGGGCACAATACAGTGGTTTTGAAAAATACATCTACAATCCTGACTTACAGGATTATTGACCAGATTATGTCTTTTCTTGCCATTGATTTTATGATATGTACACATACTGCCTATTTTTTAAAAAGTGGCATATTTTCTTGAAATAATCAAGACATTATGACACATAAATGAAAGGTATGATCGGATCTGTCTGACAGAGGGTTGTGAATTGGGTGAATATATCAGCCAGTCCCCCCCCCCTGTGGATGTAGAACATTTGACCTACTTTCAACAAGGATGTAGTAATGAATCTGTTGTTGTGTGCATATATACGTGACAGTGGCAATCTATCCTTGTTGCTTGTTATCGATGGATAGCTGTGTTGACAGTGTAATGACAGCTACAACAGCTTCTATGAGGGGGTGTTCACCTGTTGCAAGAATTACAATGTCACACAGAATGTTGTTGTTGCCCTTTTTTAAGGGGCTTATTGAGATCACTGAAGCTGAATGCTTTTAGATATGGGGAAGGTGAGATTGAATGCCTTTTTAGATTCACTTTATGTTGACAAGGAAGGTACTGCTTGTGATGTTTCATAGTGCAGACTTTGGTTGTTAAGGGGTACATACACATGAGGGCATACCTGGTAATTGTCTGAATGAGCTAGTTCACAACACATTCAAAACATGTTACAAATCCACCAACCTGCAATACTGGTGGATGGTGTTATTTGCAACATTTTTAGATTGTGTCCGTTGTTGGCAGATGTCTGATGCAGGCCTGAAATACTATCATTCCAAGGAGAAGTGTTTCCACACACTACACCTACCCTGTACACACACAGTGTCATCACCCTCATCAGGTCAGGTTGACTCTCCTGTCTTGTCTCCCTGTCCAAGTCCAAGCAGCCTGTTTTATGAATGATCTCTTGATAAAGGGTTGTGTCTTGTTTTAACTCCAGCTTGTGATGCAGAGATCTTGCACACATGGTAAAGGTTGTTTGACAGTATGTTAGGGAAATAGTGTGTAAATATTCCTGTCTGATGCATTCCACTTTGGTTTTACAAATTATTTTCTTCAGGTTAAGTTTGTATTTTTGTTGAACAAATTATTAAAACATACATAATATAAAAGTTTGGATAGTTGAATTCCATGAAATAGTGCCTTAGATTTGTGCTTTGTTTCCAAGTATCGCCAGATGGATGTACCAGCAGAGCTGATGCATTAGACCATGGATGGTACAGATTCTCTTACCATACAGCCAGCCATGATATAGCTGTGAAAATGCTGACTCAGGCGGAATTTTGTTAACACTCACTCTAGTTTTTACCAAGTCTAAGTTAATAAATCTGTCTTAGAATGGTTTCCACTGCCTCCAAGGGCCAGCTGTACAAGTGTATAATATATTCTACATAACATCTACATATCATTAGTCTATAAGGCAATAAAGCTTTATTAACAATGTATGACTGTTTCCTGTAATATGTTCACAACAGCTGACAACATTGCTGACTTCAACAGTGAATATTGCAGCAATTTCACAGTGTCTGTCGTTCGTCTATACTACTCAGATGACATTGTAGAACTCCTGTTTCCTTCGTAGTACTATAGTCCATGTCGCTCAAAAGTGAACAATGAATTGCTGTCTAACTTATAAAATATTAACCATAAAATACTGAATCAAAGGCTGATCATAAGCAAAACATACCAACTTTGTGATTTTTTTTAACAGAATTTTTTTTTTTTTTAAATAAAGTTGTTTAACAAATTATCACGAAAATATTGACACAGATCACTGTTACGTGGGAGGAGTGCAGAGAATGGGACAGCCAAGTGTTTGAGATGCATGTGCTGACAAAGTGATTAATTCATTAATCTGTACTGTTAGGTGTCCATGCTCTCTTGAAGTTCAAATACTGAACTGTCAGTGGCTTAATGATAGGACAAAAATTCTGTAAAAACCTTAGAGGGTCTGTATGATGTTTTCATTATTGTCAGAGTTTCATTGAGTATTTTATGGTAATAGGTTCAGAGTCAGATTGCAAATCATCGGTCCGCTTTTGAGCCAAACAGACTATATACTTTGTGTGTTGCTTCATGTGACTACAGCAGTCTGCAAATATTCAAATCTGGACCAGACAATCCAGTGATTGTTATCATGAGCATTGATGAACAGAGCATCTCTCCACCAAATCCAAAAAGTCACTTCTTCCAACAAGAAGGAGCTGCTTAAGACCAATTCTATCCCCAATCTTCACAGGAGCATTTCTACAGCTTTGGTGGTGGGGTCACTGAAGGCCGAGTCTGATACCCCACATGAGTACAATGTGTGAAGCCCATTTCTGATGTCCCCTGCCATTTCACTCTTGGAATATTGCTAAAAGTGAGGTAAATCTAAACTCACAACAGCTTACTGCTTGTGACATACAGATTAACTCAAGTAAGATGAAAGAATTGTGTTCTTTAACTTCTCTGAGTAGACATGTTGTGTTTACCCAATTTTGGGCTGGTGCTAAAACCCATTATATAATATATTATATGGTATGATGGTGTGATTAGATCCAAGATTGTTGTGTCCCTTGTGATATTGCTGGAATATTGTTAAGGCCTCGTAAGACTAAACCAGCTCACTCACTCCATGAATGAGTACACTTCTTGGCATATCGTTCCGTTAAAATGGGTGTCTTTCAGCAATCTGGAAATGACCTTCACCCTGTGTAAGGATTCCTTAACTCACACACTGAGTGGGCAGTCAGTCAACTACTGATGAAGGTGGCAGTAAGGCATCTCTCATACAAAGTGATAGTACTTATATGGGACCATTATAGTCCATTATCCTCATCAAGGAGTGGCAAAAGTCTGGAATACACAATCAACAGGTGCTACCTTTTGTATGTGCCATGCAGTTGTTGACTGACTACATGTACTGCTCAGCAGATGTATGGTTTCTTTGAAGGATTATTATATGCCATATAAAAAGACCCATGTACATAGCCCTTAGTCCGTCTTCCAAAAATGTCCTTCAATCAGGCAGAACATATCAAAATCATGGAGGGTTGATAAATTAGGCAGTGTTGGGAGAAATAGAGTCGGGTTCACAATTGTTAATCTGCTGTTGACATAAGGATGTCACTAAGACTCTTGAAGAAGAATTTTGAAACCTAAGGAAATATCTTGAAACTTAATATGATTTATGTTCTTACCAACTAGAAGCTATGGCAGCAACAGGTAAATGATAGATACACACAGATGAGCTCTCTCTCTCTCTCTCTCTCTCTCTCTGTCTCTCTCTCTCTCTCTGTCTCTCTCTCGCTCTCGCTCTGTCTCTCGCTCTCTCTCTCTCTCTCTCTCTGTGTCTCTCTGGTCTAGTGTGAGTGTTAAGGTCAATGCCAATATTCCTACAATGCCCCAGGTCGGAACACAAAATTCAACCTGTTGAATCGAACCCGGCCTTTGGCGAGACGAACGAACGCTTTAACATTAACCTAAAAATAAACAATAAAACAAAATAAACCCTTCTTTGCACCCTGCAATATATAACATCAGATAATACTTTTCTATGTGTTGTTGCCATTATTAAACTAATGGCTCAGAACGTTTGTGGACAGCTGCAATTTCCCCTGGGGGCGCTTCTCTTATTCACTGAGGTTTAGGCGATTTTATTTTGCTTGTTTGCAGCGGTAAACAGTTTGACATTTGATTGTTTGTGCAGATGGGGGATGAGATAAGGTGTACTGAAGATTCACCTTCCGTCACGCTGCATTTATGATCGCCCAATTACAACCAGTTGGTGATAATGACAATCGATGGGTCTCACCTTCACGCCTTTGTCCTTGTCAGGAACGTCCGATGAACACCACTTCAGTTTTTTTCCCTCTTTTTATAACTGGAAGCTTATTTCTTCATGCTACTGTCAATCACAGAGAGATTCTGCAGAGAAGGTTTAGATAGTATGATACATGTAACAAAAGCTGAATGTTCCAGAAAAGGGGTAAAGTTTTCTAAAGACACTCGAGAAAGAAACAAACAAATCTGAAAACGCAAACAACAAGAGAGACAAACGTATCAATGATTTGAAGAAAGACTTAAGCACACTGAAAACAGAAACAGAAGAAAGAAAAATGGAATTAGTACGGATATCAGATGAAAGGAGCTTAGGAATTACCAACTTAAAATCAAAAGTGACACTTGTCACCATATCATTCGACTCACTGGATGCTGACATCACAGAAATAAATAAATCGAACAGGAACTCTGTCAGAGTAACGGAAGACCTTAAGAAGAAAATTGCCAATATTGAAAAACAGTTGAAACAAACACAAATGAGAGTACCTACAACTAAACCCTTTGTGTCAAAACAGAATAAATCCGCTGACCGTCGTCAAGGTAACCCACGTGGCAACACTGCCACGGATATGCCAACCGATACTCTCACACAGAAAGATAAGTCCCGGGGTTACGCGGATAACATAGCTCCACAGTGTACAGTAAGTCACAGCAAACTACCTTCAACTGCCAGCAACTTAACACATACTCTATTCGAGAAGGACAAAAACTTAAATTCTCAAGCAAAGATATCACCCCAAACAAGAGAGGTATCATATAGTCAATGTGTGCAGAGAGATGTCAACGTGACAACGCAGTGTCTAAAAAAGCCACCAGCTTGCAGTGTTAATACACAAGACCCTTCGGAGCCCAGACGTATCGAAACTCATGTGAGTAAGGACTGTTGTGCTGCGACCAGAGACATGCATCAGGCTGACTTTCGCGCAGCTCCTCCCAGAATAAGAACTGCCAGATTCTACATCGGTGGCATACACAAAGATAGCACTCAAGAGTCTGTTAGGAACTACCTTGAAAAGAATGGTGTCACAGTGACATACATTCGCATCTTTAATCACCAACAAAAAGGAACAGCAGCTGCCCAAGTAAACGTTTTCTTCAAGGATAAAGAGATACTAGAAAACCGTAAGTTTTGGCCGGAAAACATAATCGTCAAACCATGGCTGCCCCGTGAGCAATTCTGGAAGACTATCAGAGAGCGTAAGAGTGCACGGGATACCAGAGGGATTATGAGTAGTGTACCTTATCTGAATGAATGTCTCCAGAATGACGACATAGACATTTGCGCAATCTCTGACCATCAACTGAGGGAGTACAATCTATGCTTTATGAACTCTCTTAACGCTAATTATTTTGTAATTGCAAACCCAGCTCCAGAGCCAAATCATCATCCGAATAGAGCACCTTCATGTGGGGGTACTGCGCTATTATGTAAGCAAAAACTTAATCGACACATCAGAGAAATAGCAACAGAGAATCATAGAATAAGTGGAATTGAGGTTGCAACGCTTACACATCGCCCCTATTCATATTCTCTGTATATTTGCCTCCGTCAAACAGATCTAATGACTTATTCTGTGAATATGTCACCATGATCAGGACCATTTGTCAGGACCTATTCGCCAAAATGAGATGTAATGATGATGGGAGACTTTAACGCAGCTATCGCTGGGCCAAGATGCACACCAACTCTCAACAACAGAGATAGTCTTCTCAGTAACTGTGTTCTGGAACTAGGGTTAAAGTCAGTGAACATGGAATCCAACTGCAGCGAGCCGGTATTCACATTCACGGCATATAATGGAGGACCAATGGCAGCACTTGACCATATTTTAGTACCCGAAGAACTGTGCAATCTTATAACTAACGCTAAAGTCAGAGATGATAACCCACTAAATGTGTCCGATCACAATCCTATCTCATGCTCTCTCGGACTAAATCTGCATTCTACAGAGACAGAAGTGAATCACATATATAAAAGGTATGCCTGGAATAAAGCAGTGCAAAGTGGATTCACACTAGAATATACTTATGCAGTAACACACATTCTGTGGCCACTGAACTTAAAAATCAAACCTTGTGATCAAGGAATAGAATGGCTGTACCAAACGATCATAGACTCTCTACTCAACGCAAGCGAAATGTGCATCCCTAAGAAACAATTCCGGAGGTATCTCAAACCCTTCTGGAAGGATGCCGTCAAAGAAAATCACAAACTTATGACGAGAAGGAGACTTGAATGGCTGGATGCAGGCAGGCCAAGGGGGTTTGAAAACAGCACATTCAAGCTCTACAAGGCGGCTAAGGACGTCTTTAGACAAAGTCTGATAAAAGAGTCTTCACGCTATGAATCAGAATACTTCAAGGACATAGACGATGCAGGCAATATGGACCTGAAACGTTTCTGGTCCTTCTTGTGTTAAGGAAAGAAACAACAACAGATTCCGTGTCTTGAGGTAGATGGTAAAAGGCTATATGATCCACACTCTATTTGCAATGCAATGGCAGATCATCTGAAGAGTGTGTATAAGGACCAAGGAGAGAAACATTTTGATGACAAGTATAAGAGGGACATAGAATCAGAAATAGAACAACTGAGAAACAAACTTCGCTTGCTATAGTCTGACATAAGCAACATAACCACATCTGCAAAAGAAATCACCTCATTATGTAAAAGTCTAAAGAGACAACAAAGCTGCAACAAAGCTGCAGGAATAGATGGCATAAGTCATGAACATCTGAAATACGGTGGATCTTACCTGTACGTAGCCTTAGCGGAGCTGTTCAACGCCATCCTGATGTCTGGATACATTCCAAGAGAGTGGTCCAAGGGACTCGTCATTCCCATATATAAAGGCGGCCAGAAATCGAAACTTCAACCAGACTCTTACTGTGGTGTCACGCTACTTCCCGTAATATTCAAGCTTTTCGAGTCTGTCCTCACCAAGAGGATTCCGGAATTTGCAGAATCTAAATCATTCCCGTCTAACCAACAGTATGGATTCCAGAAAGGACTGTCTTTGTGTCATACATCCTTTGTCATTCAAGAAACTGTTCACCACTACCTTGAGAGATCAGATAGTGTTAACGTCTGCTTCCTTGACAGCTCTAAAGCGTTTGACACCGTGTGGCATGCAGGCCTTCTCCACAAACTGTACAACCTGGGCATACACAACGCCATATGGTTAGCCATTGACAGTATGTATAAATCCATGACAAGTTGTGTTGCAGCCAACAACGAATTATCTTACTGGTTCCCACTATACAGAGGTAAGAGACAAGGAAGCATCCTCTCCGCTAAACTATACTTACTCTACATAGATGGTCTACTACAACATCTCAGTCAAAGTAAGAAAGGTGCAATGATTCTTGACCTTCATGTTGTGGCACCAACACAGGCGGATGGCATTGCCTTAATAAGCCCAGTGAACGCAGATGTACAGGACATGGTCAACATCTGTCAAGAATACAGTTCAACATGGAGATTCACCTTCTCACCATCAAAATCCCAAGTCGTTCGGTTTGGCAAAAAGGACAAGCTGATGGCACACATTCGTCTATACAAGGAAGTAGTTCCAGCAGTGTCAGAGATCAAGCATGTTGGGATTATCCTAAACTCCCAATTCAACTCCTGGGAGAGAACACTACAGAGCTGTTCCAAACTGAAATCGACCACAATGGTACCCTCTAGATCAGGTTGTCATCCACATGGGCTAAGTCCAGTGACTTCATCTAAGCTACTGCGGTCAGTTGCTATACCGAAAGCACTATTCGGTTGTGAACTGTGGTCCAATATTACCAGTCACGAGATGCTAGCGTTAGAACGAGCACAACGATTTGCCCTAAAACTCATACAAGGCCTCCCGCGCCACAGTAGAACTGACATATGCAGTGCACTCATCGGCTGGACTCCACTAGAAGCACATATTGATATTAAGAAGCTCCTCTTTCTTGGACAGCTGTGTAATAACAAGAAGTATCTCCTACCACGCCAAATCCTCAGGACCAGGCTGTATTTACATAGATACAACGGCGGATGACCCAGTGCCGGTTTCATTCCATTCCATATACAGAATCCTCGGAAAACATAGACTACTGGTGCATATGGAGAACTTTCTAAAGTCAGGCATATTCGAAACACAACAGAAATGGAAAAGAATTGTAAAGACAGCCGTTCACAACACAGAGGTCTCCAACTGGAACACACGTCTCAGCTCAGACCCTGATCTCCAACACTTCAAGACCATCCACCCAACACTGCGTCCTCATACAGCTTGGCTGATCTCCAAGGACTACCCTGAACTGAAAAGAGCAGCTCTATCCATCATCAGAAAATGTGCGTCATGGAGACTAGGAAGAGACACAGGGGTGTGCAAACTCTGTGACAGAGTATGTGCAGACCTCCTAACTCATGGTGTATGTCAATGTGAGCCGGCTACGTACCTAAGGGATACCCTGTGGTCTGACATCAGTTGTGTTGGTCCCAGTGAGATAAGCTTATGTCTTCACAGAAAGACAGATGTAGACATTGTTGCATGTCTGTTGTCCTGCAACCCACCATTGCAATTCGATGAAGAAACCAGCCAGCTATACTCCAAGAGAGTCATAAAAGACTTTTCTATTTTCACCTCTATTTTTTGTACTGCATAGCAAAGTATTCAAAACAGCCTAATCAATCTGTAAATCTATGTAAACAATGCTTCGCCATGTCCTTGTACTCTCCTATGGAGGAAATAAAAAGAATAATAATAACTTCATGCTACTGTCAATCACAGAGAGGTTCTGCAGTGAAGTTTTAGATAGTATGATACATGTAACAAAAGCTGAATGTTCTAGAAAAGGGGTAAAGTTTTCTAACGAATCTTATGTAAATGGGAAGATAAATATTCAGTGGAACATACATCTTAAGATACTAAAAAACCCAGAAACATATTGCTTAATTACAGACAGTAACCACAACATGTGCACCAACCATACACCCTATCAGAGCGACTGAACTGTTTGAAAATTCACTCAGAAATAGATAAGGTAACCATGCAAACATCTAATATCTTTAAATACATGTTCACACGCTGATATTAATGTTCCTATAACAAGCTAGATTAACAGATAAGACCATTTTGGGAGCTTGGGGTTTGGGACTTTTTGGGGTTTTTTTTGTTTTTTTGTTTGTTTGGGGTTTTTTTGTTTTGTTTTTTTGTGTGTTTTTTTTTGTTGTTTTTTGTTTTTTTGTTTTTTGGGGGGTGACGTTTTCCGTAAAACAATCGTCTCCTTGAACCCATTTTCTGGAGTCCTCTACTGTATCTTTACATTATTTCTGAAAGAAGTCGTCCTCTTTCACGCCGCAATGGCGAAGCTTCGTCTCTGAGGGTAATCCAAAACAGAGCTTTGTCTATTTGCCCAGTCAGTATCTTACATTTGATTGCTTTGATGTCATCCAACATCACGACCTTACTGTATGACGCCGCATCATGTCCGTCACAATCTCATGACGTCACAAAAACACCACTATGTTTGCCTCAATTATATCTGACGCCATTGTATTTATGTGAAAAGTCTCTATGACGTCACAATAACCCCGGAGCAACATCCGCAAGAGAACACATCTTATTCTAGTCATCTTCGCGCGCTTTGAGCTCACCATATAGTGTGTTGTTTATCGTAGGATCTGTCTGTTTACAATGAGTACACTTGCTCCCTGTGTGAAGATGTTATTACCTTTTGTGGTTGTTGATGGACATCTGGTGCCACTAACTCCTAGCCAGTATGTCCAGGCACAAACAAATCCTCACAGACAGAGACGAGTCATGAGCAGACTGATGAATTCAGTTTTCGAAGAATACCAGAACTCTCATTTCGTTTCCTCGTCTTTGAGTTCAGCCTCACAACACCAACATCCATTTGTTGCCCATAGCAGTACCAGTGGTAGACAGAGACGGCTGATACTATCAGCTGCTCCAAGTTTAGCGTCTAGACATGAGTTGCTAGCACGGAGACCCGAGTGTGTCCAACACCAGGAAAACGAAGATGCATGGAGTGACATACACTGGGTTCCGACATTACCGTGCAATGAGAGACTTCCGTCAGAAGGAAACGCTGAACATCTTTCAAATAGAACAGAAGAACTTCAGCATCAGAGATGTGACACGCCCGCACTGCAGAGAAGCATTGTCAGCCCACCACGGGGAATCTGTGCGAGGTCTTCAAGGTTGAATCTTGACGATCCACCATTGCTGGACACAACTAGAAGCAGAGCGGGAACAGACAGAACCCAAGCTGCATCTGTGAGTACAGCGAAATACCAAAGCGAACAAGACAGAGGAGATGGAGACAACAGTTGCGGTAGCATCGTCACAGAGTCCACCAGTAACGACAGTCTCTGCAGCCCCGACTCCCTCATCAGTGATATCGTCAACACAACCGCAGCTGTGGTCGGATTTCAACTCTGCAAGCAGCAACTTGACTAGACACTCTAAACTGTTTATTACTAATTGTCAAACTGTATATTAACATAGCTATGAACAAATTATGGTCGATATTGTATCCTCGTATGATCTAGATCTAAGATAAATATTATAAATTGCAAATTACATTTTGAATATATATCGCGAAAGTACTTTTTATCGTTGAAACAAATCGATATATTTTAACGGTATGTTACCAGAAAGTGAATAATAAACATATTATCTGTGCCACTGATACTTTTGTATCGTTCTGTCATCGGTTTGTTATTCGATAACTTGTTGTTTCAAATCCGACTGTGCAGGTTACATAAAATGGAAAGCTCATCAGTCCAAGGAGTCTGGGGCAAATACAAGTTATGGACACGGGTGGACCATCGAATTCGACTTGACTCATAGGCATTTACAATGTAATTGTCGTCAATATCAAGCTTCGAACACCCAAGGTTCCCAGCAGAATCTGACCTTCCTGTGCTCCACGTACCCGACTGACATACACATGCACAAACGAGTTGGACGCGCCCATGTACGAACCACTGACGTCACATAACGTAGACCATGCTAATGTGTTCAATTCAATTCGTTCTTATACTGATATAAGAATGTATTGCGACATACAAACGCGTTATCACATACAAACACTTGTTACACACTTACAATGTGTACAGCCATAGTGCATGACTGGAGGATGACCGACGATAGTGGGGATCAAGGTACTAAAAATATCTCCAGGGGATGTACTTCATCAACATTGCAGGTGTTGTCCTTTTACAATGTCGGTAAAGAAAAACGGGACTTGGCGGCTTCCTGTTTGACTTGTTTCACATGTTACAACACCGAGTGTCGTGACGCGCATCCACTGCACAACTTACGCAGTCGTGTCTCCATTACCCCACTAAACATATGTCAGGAGTACATGTACTATCGTATTTGTATAGCTACTTTTAAACATGAAATACTCCTGACATTACTTAAAATCATTACTAATCACGACTATATTTCTTCTTAAAACGAAATATGCTCAATTAAATTATTGTTCTTTATTTTTATTCATTAATTTGTAGACTTCATTCACTAACATTGGGCTGTGGAACAGCCTAGTGTTTAACGCGTTCGCTCATCTCACTGCAGGCCCGGCTTCCATGCCCCACATGGATACAATGTGTGAACGCCATTTCTGGTTCCTCTCGCCACGATATTGCTGGAATATTGCTTAAAGGTGCTAAAAGTAGCATAAATATAATCTCAGTCACTCACTCACAAATTTTGTTCATACATTCCTGTCTTGCTGCACCTGAAAACACGACCATTAATCCATCAATGTTGATGTTGTGAATACTTGTATTCAGCAAGCAGAAAGGCGATGTAACTCATAGCCAAATGGACTTTATCTCACCAAACATCCAATATGTACATATTGTGAACCATTTTTACAAACAATATATAATATGACTGAATGTCATGGCAGCCATATTGCTAAACGGGGGACGTTAGACGTGGATTTTCTTCCCACAATGCATTCCGAGCACTCGGAGCATGTCACAATGAAACACTCTTTATCCAGTCAAGCCAGGTGACACCACTCACATTCTGACTGCTAGTAATGAACCGCATTATATTCCCTTCCGCCTAGCCCAGTCTGCACAGCTAAAATCCGCTGTGAAGCAAGTCTATATATCCCCAGGTTCAGGATTTCTCATCTTAAATTACTAAGGTCCATTTCAGTTTAAATGGAATTATTTGTTTTTATGAAAATTGCATATGTTCAGAGACTGTGTGTTAGTCTAGCTGACTACACAGTGCTCGCGTTCAGCCCAGCAGGTAACTTAGGAATTTTTTTCTTTCTGTCTTCAAAACATCAGACTTATATGACAACGTTTAAGTGAGACTAACGCTCAGTCTTCTGCAAGTGGCATACAGAAGTCCGTATGATGTGGCACAGGCGCCCATCGCAGGTCCGAAAAATCGATAAACTAACTCCCGGTTTACTATCCAACCCCCTTACTATATAACCTATAACTAACTCCCAGTTTACTATCCAACCCCCTTACTATATAACCTATAACTAACTCCCGGTTTACTATCCAACCCCCTTACTATATAACCTATAACTAACTCCCGGTTTACTATCCAACCCCCTTACTATATAACCTATAACTAACTCCCAGTTTACTATCCACCCCCTTACTATATAACCTATAACTAACTCCCGGTTTACTATCCAACCCCCTTACTATATAACCTATAACTAACTCCCGGTTTACTATCCAACCCCCTTACTATATAACCTATAACTAACTCCCGGTTTACTATCCAACCCCCTTACTATATAACCTATAACTAACTCCCAGTTTACTATCCACCCCCTTACTATATAACCTATAACTAACTCCCAGTTTACTATCCAACCCCTTTACTATATAACCTATAACTAACTCCCAGTTTACTATCCACCCCCTTACTATATAACCTATAACTAACTCCCGGTTTACTATCCAACCCCCTTACTATATAACCTATAGTAAGGGGATTGGATAGTAAAGTGGGAGTTAGTTTATCGATTTCAAGTTCGGACCCGTGGTGCGCGCCTGTGTTCTGTGGATGTGTAACTTCCCTCTTACAATGAAAAGTCGTAATAAAGATGCATATGTAGTTAGAGCCGCCATATTTCAAGCACGGCCCAAGAAAATACACAATAAAATGCCTGAAATGAAGATTTACTTCATGTAGGGATCTATGAACTAGTTAGGGATGGGTTGTATCTGATAAAATATGGTTCTGTAACTGTGAGATTACTACCAACAATATTATTACATATGCCATTAGTAACAGCCCTCCACTCAAGCTGCCAGTTGCAACCGCAAGATTTCCCAACAAAGAATCAAGAATTTCCAAGAGTTCTTCTAGGTTTTAGACAGATATGTAGTCACCTGTAAGTGATAAATCTGTGCACTCTCCATGTAGAATTCAGACGGAAATGTGTGAGGAGTTTGCTGATTTGAAGCTTTAGCGATGTTCCAGCATGTCGGCAAACAGATTCGTACCTTCAGATATCATCACTGGCGATCTAGGTCAAACCATGCAACAGACACTTAAAGAGGGTATGGGATGTGCAACCACAAACAAAAAACACCAAACACGAAATACAATATAACAAAAAATACAAACATATAAAAACATCCAAATACAACTAAGGATCGGGGAAACTATAAAGATAATCAAACAAATGAAATAATTTGGGTCTTGACGGGTCTGTTGCATGTCTCAAGTCATCTCGTCTGAAACACGAACCTGTGCTCAGCAAATACGCCCTTCCTGTTGATTTTAGCCAGATGAAACCGGAATATCACGATCCGACAGCGCCTCAAAGTCCTTCATATCAGTACAGACACACTGGATAGTGGACACAAATATAGATTCACACACCAGAGAATAATAGGCCTATGCAATATTCTGCGCATGTGCGCGTGCTTGTGTCCGTGCGTGCGCGCGCGCCTGTGTATAAAGAAAGTGTAGTAGTACAAGCATTTGCTGAAATCCACAAAAATGACACAGCACGAATGTCCTGCTTTTAAGTGTATCTTTCGTGAGGAATCTTTAGAAATGTGTGCATAATAACTAACACCGATATCAACATTGGCCCCTGATGACGTAGTCAATACACCGATACGCGTGATGTGAAATTTACCCTGTGGTATTAACCCTGAAACGCGTAGAGTGATGTTTACCCAGATACGTGTGAAGTGATGTTTACCCAGATACGTGTGAAGTGATATTCACCCTGATATACGTAAAGTGATATTTACCCAGATACACGTAAAGTGCTAATTACTATATATGCGTGAAGTGATATTTACCCCGATACACGTAAAGTGATATTTACCTGATAGGCGTAAAGCGATATTTACCCCGATACACGTAAAGTGATAATTAGCCTGATATACGTAAAGTGCTATTTACCATGGTACGCGTCAAACGATATTTACTGCAAGTGATATTTTCTGAACTTGGTTAGTTTTGAACCAAAGGACAGTGAAATGGAATGACCAACTGGAAAGGTTCTTGACTTCATTCATTCATGGGGGACAGATAACCTGCATTTGGGGGGTTATAGTCTCTCAGTGGTAACGTAAACATTCAAGGATTCTTTGCGTCAGTGGTTTGGAGTGTTTTAGTTACGATGAGTGATTACAATGCAAGAAGCCCGGATCAAGGTGCATAATAACGTGTAACAGCAATTTTCTAACAATAACGATAAACACCTTTGAATTAGAAAAAAATGATGTAGATTATCTTTTTCGTTATTGTTAGAAATGGTTAAAGTAAAAGCTCATGAAAAAATCTAAAACTTGTCAATGTATTTTGTTAAGTGCAACACATGAGAGCAAGAATCGTTCCCAACTTGCACGTGCATCCACCGTGACAATTTCCGGTGCTGTTTATGAAACATCACCCCTCAAACCCTCTTGCTCTGTTCACAATCCATCTCCAAACATCCAATCGTCAGGACGATCAAGTCTGCAAGATATCCATTTATTTCCCATATTTCCATGTGAAATGTAAGTAATCTGTAAAATCATTCTACGATCTGCGCAATATTTATGTGAAATCAATTACCAGCAAGTAGTACTATCCAGGCGTTAAACGATTCAATGTGTATTTACGCATGGCTGAGAAACCGTGGCTGGCTGTTTCGAATGTTTTCCTTTTCATTCATAAACTCCAAGGGGAGACAATCGATCGTGACGTCATTGCCCAACATGGCGGGTAGTAAGGTGCTTGCTTCCTGAAGTACTCACATACACATTGTTTTTGCAGGTAAAATTTTACACATGCATTCACCTCTTCGACCCGTTAATTAGCATGTATCAGTTATTGTGTGTCCGTTTGATACACAGGTTGTTAGATTTCTTGCAGTTTGGAGATTCACTTCGAAATATATTCTTGGCGCGGCGGATCTAAGCGTGACAACCCACATTGAAAGGGGAAGTAGTTTTGTTTGTGGCGTCTCTTATTAATCCTTCTCGGTGAACGCAGCTTACGTGAATCGTTGTTTGTTTTGTGGCAGTAAGGTAAAGTGAATGTGCGTTTCTCAGTAATTCATAGTTGAACAATATTGTTGGCAGAGCCGAGTGTTATTGTCAACGATGTTGGAAAGTTTAAATCAGTTCCATACGAATTTGTCTGATTTGTGACGAATTTGAAGTTGTCAAAAGCTGAAAATGCTAAATCTTCAATTTGTCGTGATTATCATTCATATTTACATGTATGGCAGTTCAGCTGAGACACTGACCTTGTGAAGTTTGAGTGTATGATTCATTGTGATGTCATAATTGGCCTGATGATTTTACTCAGTCTTCAGAAAATGGGATTCCTGAATTTTACTGTGTGTTTTTGTAACAACGGTAACAAGTGTAACACTTAGGGGCACATTCTTGAGATCAAGATCAACTTGATTAAGGTGTTCACTCTACGAGTACCATGGACCATAGCCACATTCTGAAATACATGTACATTACATGTGTTTACTCTGGTACAAGAACCAGATTAGCCATTTTTCTCTGCAAATATTCCTACAGTTTGCTTTCTTCATGTTGGATTGATTGGTTAAAATGTCATATGTATGATAGCACATCAACCTCTAACTGAAAACGTGGCCTTATAGTTGTGAAAAGCCAATAAACATTGCAAACTCTAAGGCTTGCTTAGGGAATAGTAAATCTCAGCAGAGGATAGAGCTAGGGGTACCTGTCCCAACCCATATTTTGAAAGTTGTTGAGACAGCTGATCAGTGAATGGATCAGTGGAGCCTGAGTAAATTAACTGCATAAACTACTCCAAGTGAACTAAGAGCTTACAGGAATTATTTTGAGAATCAAGAAGCATGATCAAGGCTCGTTATAAGAAAATGTTTTCAACATACTCCAGAAGCATGTTGTCATTAGAACAAAGCAAAGCAGCAGTTAAATTGCTGTGAAATGTAAAATATAACTTTAAAGTACCCAGTTTGATGACATGTAAATGCAGGGATTTGTAATAGAGTATAGTAATTTTAGATGTAATGTGTTGCACTTTGTGTGGCCTCGAAAGGATCAATCAGGGACAGTTTCAATGCTTTTGACTCGCTGCCCGTAGACACCAATCAGTTGTTAATATTAGGTTTGCATTTGCAAGTAATAGATTCCAGGTGATTGAGGAAGGATGATGATTTATGTTGTTACTGACACACTAACGTTTCATCTCAGAATAAGATAATTTTATTGAAAGGTATATTACTACAAAAAATTAATAAATAAATCAGACAGCCCAGTATAATTCCAAAGTTGAAGCTGCGGCAATCTAGACCTGACTGTTCAGTCTTTATTTGTAGACTAAATTTCAATACTTTTTTTAAAAAAATTAGTTTTAGATACACTGTCACTAGGAATAATACAAAAGTTGAAATATTGTGGAAACAGGATGATGAGTGTGCATGCTCACCATGATCCTGCTCTATGTAACCATGGTAACCAGTGTTTTTGGCCAAACAAGTCTGATGTGGATGCTGCATTAACCTACTGACTAAACATTCATTGATTAATACTAGTACAGATAGGTTAATAGGTACATTTTCAATTCTGTTGTAATGCGATGCCTTCACTTTGCTTCTTATAGCAATTACTGTCAGCAAGAAGACCAGTCTGTTGTCATATTATGATTTAATCATTTTGCTACATCCCTGTAGATTCTATTAAATTCACCTCATCCCTCTGCCAAGGATGGCCAAATCTTAGGGAAGGTTTTGATATTTTTTTGCAGTCCATAAGAAAAGTATATTGTTTTTTCCATGATTTTTGCATTGATAGATTATGAGTTCATCTCATATCAGTCAGCTAACGCTAGTAACAGTAACACTTTGCTTCAGTGATATCATCTGAACATATGAACATGTTAGGTGTGCAGTAACTTTTTACAGCATTGTCAGAATCACTGTTCTTTCTGTTTCACTATTCATGTCATTTTTAGGTACTTGTAAAGTTTGTTGAGAAGGAAATATGTGTGAACTCAGTTGACCCTGTGGAAAAGTAATTTGAATGCAACCATGGTTGTGGGTGAATGGCTGTTGGTTAGTGCCCATGCTTTGCAGTAACGTACAGATGTGCAGTGGTTAGTGTGCCCTCCTCATCCTTAGCACCCATAAGTTTGATTCAATGCAGTGTTGTCAAAGAGTTGTGTTTAATCTGCATGTATGTGTGGGTGTCTTTGATTCCAGCTGTTTGAGGAAGTTTGATTCTTGTCAAAGTCATGGGCTGTTCTTAAGATCCTATTCTCATTAAAATATGCGTTCATTTTGAAAAACTGGAATAGTCAGCAATAGTGTTTGTGAAATTGCTTGAATAGCAAGTTTTGTCTGCCACATATTATTTCTTCATATGGTTACAGTTTCTACGCTTAAAATATGTTATATCTTGGCTTTTGATTCATCAGTGATTATTAATATGTGCAAATATTTCGTCTCCTTAGAAATGAAACATATTTCATTCTAGAGCATGACATTCAGTTATGTCTATAGCTTTCTTCACACGACAATCTAAAGTTTGACCATGTTGACAACATTTGTTGTTAAAGTTTTAAAAGTGAACAAACTTGTGGTTTCACATATTAAACATATGTTGTTAAACATTCCTATAATTTGAGCACCACGTCTCTATCGGTGAGGTCACATGACAGTTTCATTGACTGTAATTAGTTGTTTCTGAACAACACAAGTTGGATAACACTTCACACATCAATCTCAAGTTGGACAATCAAAAATTGGATGGAAAAGTTAGTGAGAATAGAGACCAATCCTATTTTTTGACAACAGTTTGACAACTCTGAAATTGGCGTTGGTGGCGTGTTGGTTTGTTCACACTTATAAACTTGACCTTGACGACGTGTTTGACGTGTGAAAACTTTTAAGTCAACTTTTAAGATTTTAGGATATGTTGTCAAACTTTAGTGTTCCCTGTGAATGCCTTAAGAAATATCTCCTACTTACGTGGGGTGGGCAGTTTGTTCATTAAAGAATCCTATGTCGTAAACAGCCTGAAATAATTAGTAGCATTGTTTACTGTTTAGTTTCATAAATATTAAAGATTGTGGTGATTGTAGTACCTAGTCAGTAGTATTTTATCATGCCATAACACTATCTGTTATATGATACGTCATATTTGTCATGTTTCACCACCTGCTGGAGTGGTATTAAGGCTAATGTGAAATGTTATCAGTGTGGATACAGGAAGTTACAGAGCAAACTCCACCACACTGCATGACACTGTACAGTCCATCGTGAAGTGAATGATACCTGGTTGCTCAGACATGTTTAAAGCTTAGATCCTTGCATGGGTTATTTTAGTTAAATTGTAACAACATTCTTTCTGAGAGGCATCTTTGAGAAATGAGGAGTTGTTTTCAGTCGTTTTTTTGGTGTTTTTATGAAAAATCATGCCAGAATATTTTGAGCTATTTTCAACTGAACTCTTTTTTCCTCATCCTTTACCGCTTGTTTGAAATGACTTTGCCCAATAATACTGATGTAAGGATATCCAGCAGATTTGACCATTGCAGATTAGTTTGTCATTTGAGGAATTTAATAGAATATACATTATTGGGAGTTTCAATTTGAAACCTGAATTTCAACAATATCTGCTTGGAAATAACCACCCCATCCCAGGATATAAACTGTGGTGGTTTCAAAACAAAATTCCCCATGGAATTCTTAACTTTTAATGCATTGCTTGTTTGAATGGCCTGTGAAGGTGACAAAATTACTTGTTGTTTTTCAACTGTCATCATCAGTGTGGTCAGACCAGTGTGTTAAGGTTTAAAATTTGAAATTTTATGCAGACTTGTTACTATTCAGAGATAAACAGTTATTTTGTGTAGAAAAGTATTATTTTCTATAGAAGTGAGTTAAGCCTTCTACCCACCTACCCACCGAGATAGCTACCGACCTACCTACCTGCCTACCTGCCTACCTGCCAACCCACCTACCTACCCACCCATCTGCCTACCTACCTACCTACCTACCTACCCACCCACCCACCCACCCACCGAACTAACTAACTAACTAACTAACTAACTAACTAACTAACTAACTAACTAACTAACTGCACAGTGAAATAGAAAAAGTAGCTGCAGATTATGTGTCTGGTTAGTGCAGAATATTTATGCAAATGAGGGCTGTAGTGTAACTCTGTCGTTGATTGGAACCATCCTACCTGTTAGGGATATTTTGTTATATTTATTTTGTTGCTAGATCAAATTTGATATTTATTTACTGTATTTTTATGATTTATTCTTGTCTTGAAACAAATGATAATACACAGTAACACTGAAACATCGTTGGTTTCAGTTCCCAACATTACATTAAAAACATTATGGTTACTGCAATACATCACAACTCGTACTCTGTGTTCAAATACCCCAGACATTTTAGTTACTGCAAGACATCACAGTTCATGCTCTGTGTTCAAAAACCCCAGATATTATGGTTACTGCAATACATCACAACTCGTACTCTGTGTTCAAGTACTCCAGACATCTCTTTTTACAACTAAATATTAACATGCCCTGGCTGCAGCTTGGTACAGTTGAGGTTGCAGTTGGTCCAGTTAACAACCAAGCTTTACATCATCATAGACTGCATGTTTGTCTCTATTCACTGGTTCTTATCACATTATCATGCCAAAATTTCCACTTAACAATCGAAGGAATACAGAGAAAAGATGTTGAAGCCTTGAAGGTCTCTCTGTCTGAGTAATCTTAGTTAGTAGTGAGTTGGGTTTTATTTTGGTAGAAGTGTGAAATCACTTGTAATTGGTGGATAGTGTCATTTTCTTTTTAATGTGTGGTTCAAAGAGAAAGGCTTCGTATCTCCAGTGTTACGCTGAAAATCAGCCCTGTTATAACTGAGAAGTTGTTGAGCGTTATACCACAACCAATTCATTCATTATGATATTTATATACCACCACTGAGATAATCAGGCAATGTCCCAATGCTTTATGGATCAGGGGAGACAACTCAGACCAATCATCCCCTATGACAAAACATCCAGTTGTGATCATCGTGGCCATCAGGCCATGTCTAAAACCTGTTGTTTTTTATAATCTTTCACTTCACCAGCCAACGTACTCTATATAAATCTATATTTTAGATGCTGAACCTTATGCTCATTGATGCTTGTGGAAAATAGTTAGAACTATGATGTTTTTTTCTAAGTGATATGTTGCAGCTTTTGTCTCTCGTGAGAGAGTGAGTTTAGTTTTACACTGTACTCAGCAATATTCCAGCTATATGACGGCGGTCTGTAACTAATCATGTCTTGACCAGACAATCCAGTAATCAACAGCATGAGCATCGATCTGCGCAATTGGGACCGATGACATGTCAACTAAGTCAGCGAGTCTGAACACCCGGTCCTGTTAGTTGCCTCCCACGTCAAGCATAGTCACCTTTTATGGCAAGCATGGTCACACATACTTCATTCAAATATAGTGTATTGACTGAGCTGACAAGTCTTTGTGTTAAGTCTGATTCAGTTCGCATGCTCTGTACTCCAACATGGACGTGGTCCAAATGTTCATATATTTTGATGTGTATGACAGGTTATCTTACATAGTTAACTTTTCATGGCGTTGATATCAAATTATATTCATGTACCATTGTGAACCATACATTGTGATTATGTGGGCATAATTAGTGATCATACTGCTTCTCTTGAGTATTCTGCATGTTTGTGACCCCCATTGTATGTTTCCATTGCTAACTGCCTCCATGTTTCTGATATGTGGTTCCCTGATCCAGGTAGAGGAGTGAAGGCACTCTGGCTGAGCAGTAAGATATTCACCAGCACCTCCACCCAGGTATGTCATTGTCAAGGCTGATGGATGTCATTGATTCAACACTAGTAATAACAGTATTGGTAGAGTGAAAATTTTATTGATTATTTTATCTATTTATTTCTGTGATTCTTCAAAGGCATTTAGAAGTTGGCGTAGCAATACAGGACAAATTTTATGTATAGCAACTTCTTGAGTTTAGGCTTACTGTAAGGCTTACTGTTCAGTTCAGTTCAACCTGATGAGGGGGCTAGGATAAGCCCCAAAACATTGTGAAAATAAACACAAGAAGTTGCTATCCATAAAATTTGTCCTGTTTTTATTTCGGGTAACACTGTGCACCTCCAGTCAGCAATGTTTCACTTGATGCACTCGACCATGACCATATGGTGATGGAAGGGTAAAAAGTCTGTGAAAAGTAGAAAATTTAACTGAGCAAGGTGTTTTTACTACACCTATTTGCAGCATTAAATATATTGTGATATATCTAATTCAGTGACAAAGCTTTATAGAAATGTTTTTGGTTTTGTTGATAAACCAATACAACAGTATCAAGAACTTTGTTAGATTGAATTCCAACAGCCACTGTCAAATGCAGACCTTGCTCAGCCAGCTGATGTCCACTGGTGCACCATGACCATGTGGAAGGTGGACATTATTATGGTTGGTGTTGACTGGTTCCCCTCCTGTGGGCTGGACCCCAGTGTAGAGACCCTGCAGTGTTCAGTAACCTGTAGTCTCCCACAAAAGTTCATGAATGTGCTATCTGCACAACTATCTGCAGTGTTCAAAATACCTGCCTACCTGACTGCCTGGGACGGGTTAGTTTCAACATGGACTGTCAGATTCTCCTGCCCATCACATTTTAGGATAATAAATCATTATTGATTCATTTGTAAACATAAATGGTAAATTCTGTTTGGATGGTGAACTACGTTGCATGTCAGTCCTAAATTATTTGTGGGCAGGTTTTGGTCAGTTTTATATCTAACCATCCCTGTGGTCTGGCTGAAATGTTTTGGCGTTCCAACTTTCATACCCTGCTGTTTCCCTGAATTTGAGGAACACATTATTTGTATTTCACAGACATGATGAGACAAAATACATCAAATATACTTTTCAGAAGGTTGGTTGGGGCGGTAGGCCAGTCTAGTGGTTCAAGCATTCACTCGCAATACCTGAGTACAAGATGTGAGGCCAGTTTCTGGTGTTTTTCCAGAAAACTCACTCACTCACAAGTTTTGATTATGATCTGTTGATGTTTAAGGATTACAGCAATTTTCCGAATCTAAGCCTCAAAAAATTAGTTGATCCAAACATTTGAAGTATAAGTGAAATGTAACTTCTTAAAAGTAGAGGTGCAATACATAGTCAGGGCTCCAGATAATTTTTCAACATGAGTATGTACGCCTTATTTTTTCAATATAAGAGTACTGGGAAAAGTTAGAGTTTCCTTTTATGTATGCACCACAACATTGCTACTCTTGTGTAAACAGGTCAGTAAACAACAAAGCAATACTTTTTTAGATAAATATGTCTGTAAATGATTCTAAGACCATACACCATTGCAGTGGTGCATATCTGCTACGTTTTCTTATCGTGCATGCTTTATCTTTACATATGCCAATGCGATCCTTATCTGGAGCCCTGCATATTTTTTTATAAATACATTATATTTAACTCAAATTATCATGGTTTCATCTCTTGATCCCACTTAGCATTCATAGTTGGGCCAACATTGGCGGACATTGGGCCAACGTTTAGCCAACGTCGGAATGCTATCTGGGATCTCGGGAAAGATTCCATGTCTTATTTGTTCGACAAATTATTATCATCATCTAATGGATTTATTTTATATTTGGGTGATGTTCACTTTGTTGAATGGAAAGGTGCAGTGTTCGAGCGGCTGTGCATACTGTCAGGAATGATAATAATTAATTGTTGTTCACCCAAAGCTGGAAGTATTAATCAGATGTATTAGTGAGTCCTGCTCATGTTTGTCTGCTTATTGTTACAATATACAAGAGTGTTGATCTGGTTTCTCTAAAACGGCATGCTTGAGTATGATTTACTCTCTACTGGAACACTGCCAGATAGAGGGTGATGAACTTTAAATACATACATACCCTCTTAACATGCTTAGGATGACATTGTGTTTTGTTGATTACCCTCTTAACATGCTTAGGATGACATGGTGTTTTGTTGATTACCCTCTTAACATGCTTAGGATGACATGGTGTTTTGTTGATTATTAGATCTCTGTGTTTTTGTTAATGTGCTCTTTAGCAAATAGGCAGAAATATTTGAATCTACTATGGTTGGTGATAGTATCTTCCAAAACATTTAAGCACAATATACATAATACTGAGTTTGATTTACACACATGACGACAACATTTGTTAGTGAGAGTTAGTATGGTTTAACGCCACTGTTAGCAATATTCCAATGGTATCATGGCAGGTGACATCAGAAATGGGCTTCACACACTGTACCCATGTAGGGAATTGAACCCAGGTCTTCGGAGTTACAAGCCAATGCTGTAAATCCACTACCCCTGCAATGATTGTTAAGTACTTGTCATAGCTGACATTTTAACCTGTATCTATAAATACAGATGAGTAAGTTTACCACAGATATGCTAGGTTTTGTAGGCTATCACAACCAGGAACACTTTATTGTAAGATCCCAATACGTCTGGAAGTGTGGCCAGCAGTCAGACAGTCACCCTGTGGTGTTCTAACATTTTCATGGGTATGCTGAGATGTTCAGGAAATATGAATAATCTCACACACCAGTCACATAACATGAACATGGGACTGTGTGAAGACAGCATAAATATGTTCGTTGGGATCTGAAAATGGTAGCAAGGCTAGATATACAGATTTGAGGTCAGTGCAGCTGGCTCAGTTTTCAGAAGACTCAAGTTTTGTTATGAACTTTACACCATGAGTGTCCCCAAACTCTGAATTAGAAACTATGTGTTTGTCAACTCATTGCGTCAATCAGGAAGTAAAAGTGGGCACATTACAATAATTGCGAATGTGTGACCCCATATGACTTGGAATGATTCAGCTCTGCCTGCTTCAACAAAAAGTGAGCTGTGGATAGTTTCTGCTGTTTTCCACTACCAGTCACACATTTTGCAGCATTAAATGTCGCAAAGAAGAGATTGAAACCACCACCTTATAATCTATCAAGACAGGTACTCTACATACATGTTCTTTGTAGATTATAAGATATGGCAGATAGGTAGCTCCATGCAAAGTTTTGATGGGATTTATAGATCTCTGCTGACAAATCTGGCTCTGCTTGGATGCAGAGGAAGAACATTTCAGAAGTTTTCATTAAGGACACTCCATGGAATATATATATTTGAACAATACTGCACGTAAACCATGTGACCTGATGGCTTGTGATAGCAGATATTGGTACTGTATTAACATTGCAGTATACTGCAGTCTGTACAACAATATGTAGTGTAGAGCCTCGATACGTGGAGTATAAATTCAGACATGTACTCCAAAACTTAAGTGACAGGCACAGAATCCATGACTATCATATTTTTCTCCAAGTTGTTCTTTATGTTCTGACAAATTTTGAAAAAAAAATTAAATTGCTTAAAATCATCATGTTTATGCAACAATATCAGCAGTTGTAGGCACTTACACATTGGCATTTTAATGAAATGTTACGTCATCTATTTTGACAAAGCTGCCCTTGGGTCTACTGCTTAATTGTAAGGAGTGGCACCAAGGTTAGGTACTACTCATCCTCCAGCCATGACATTCTGAAATTAATCTTGACCGTGGGTGTGAAATGTCATCTGTTGCAGGGAATGGACTGCAGCTAGTGTCGTCTGTGTCACGTGGACAGCCCAAGGTAGCAGTATTTTACCACGGTATTCAGGTTTGTTCCAAGGCTAATGGTTTCACCCCCTTGCACATTGACACTGGAAGTAGTGCACTGCCTCAGCTTTCATCAAAGTAAAATATAAAATTTGAGAAAGAATATGTCTCTTTTCTTTTTGTGTAACAATCAGTGATGTAATTATTGAAATTAATTTTTAAATAAATATCATGATATGGAAAGCTGATGACTGGTTTGTGATTCTGTTATTGTTGTGTTGATATTGTGATGCTAAAACTTGTTTGCATGCAGATGTTCTATATTGTAACTGTGGTAATCGTATGCACAAGGAATTACACTGAGAAGTGTGCAATGACTTGCATAAAGGGTTGTGTTGAGGAAGTCAGTACGTTCATGGTTGCTGGGATCCTGCATCTTTTATATGGTTCTTGTATTATTATTCCTGGCAGTGGTTTTCCAAGAGTTCCAACAAAACTGTTTACTGGGTCAGTTTGAATTATTTCTTATCCTAGAAATATTCACCATTTAGACTGGTTACGTTGGAACAAGGAATCAATTCCATCAGTTTTTGTTTTTGTGGCCTTAATTTTTCTGTCAAATACAAGTTTGAATAAGAAAACAGTCTAAACCTTATGGGAGGTCGCATCAGGTAACCTTTGAGATTGACCAATCAGAACACAGCTTACCAAATCGCGAAAGTGGACATTGTGGGTGGGTGATGCACACGGCGTATGTACAACCATGACAATGGTGAGTAAACAGTCGCTGAAAATAGTGTTTTTGGCAATATTCAAGGATGTCATCTTGCGAAAATATTAGGTAATGGTAACCATGTCAACAGAAACCCCAAAGCGTATATACTATAGGTCAAATAACTTCTTTTTTTTTTTGTGGAGAGATCTGTGTCAGTGACCTGAATATTTTGAAAGTCCCTCTGATCCCTAAATAGTAGCCGTTGTCTGACTGGTTAAATCTATTTAACCTTTGGCATTCGATTTGACGGTTATTGGTCACTCAAAGGTTACCTGATGCGACCTTCTACTAGGTTTTGTTAGACTCAGTGGTGGAGTGGAACGAAATACACTGAGACTAAGTTTACTTAGACTTAATAAGAAAAAAATTAAAATGCATTTTTGGAGGACTGGCAATTTTACAAGTAGATGAAATGAGTTATTACCTGTGACTATGTCATAGATATTCAAAACACTTCATTGTGAATAAAACTAATGAAAGTCTTTATTCTCACAATAAACCATGCTATCTTTCAAATTGATTTTGCTGTCATGCGTCAGTATTGGTGTTGGTCTACTTACATGGAAGTTGTACATAAAACAAATATTAGGCCTATCATTTTGTAAATGAATTATAATAAATATATATAAAAAGCCCAATAGTTAGAAGAAAAACAAATGCCCGTTGACACAGGAATGGATTCTCTCTGAGATGGGTAAAATGAAAACCAAACACAAATTTGAGCTATTGGATATAATGGGCAAATTGAGCTTGGATATAATTCTTGGAAAACCACATGTCCATGGAGAATTTTCATTCAAATGTTCTTACTGTGTATTATTGGTTTTGGCTCCCAATGAATTTATTTAATGTTTATGGTTTGGTTTTATTTTCCATATCCCATTTCCATTTTATTTGAGAACTAACACTGAAAGTTTACAAAGAAATACATGCATTACTATTTGCTGATAAATTGTAATTTATTACAGAAGGTTTGAAATGATTTATTTACTGTTGAATTGTTGAGGAAAGGAGTCAAATATCAATCACTGAAGGTGAAAGGAAACAGGGAAAACAGGACTTAATGTATAATCATGAGCAAAACATTTTGATTCTGGTAGAGTTTAGTCCCTTGGACCATTTTCTCAGCTGTACTCTTTTTTGAGGGAGGTGGGTGGGAATTTTTGCCATCAGTACCTTCAGTGAAAGCAATAATGAACAAAGGTTTTACTTTTAGGAGAATTGTGTCAGTGAATTATTAAATGAAAACAACCAGCAAAGTTGATTAAATCAGATACTGAATGACTTATGATTGCTCTAGAGTGTCAAGTTATTGATGAAATATAATGTGTAATAAGGTTTGGCTTTTCCTCAGCAGAGTGTGGCAGTAAAACTAGTCGCCATGACGACGTTGTACCTGTACAAGGCGTTACATCACTACAGCCCGGAAGAACATAATCATGACACTAGTTGTTACATCCAGATAGATCCTGGCGATAATCTAGAATTAACATCAGCCGATTTGGACCAAGTACGGGGACATGCATGTTTCTACAGTATTGTTTGTTTGGTTGTGTTGTTCTGGTATGGGCTCTGGAGACAAACCACATGTTGGAAAATGGATAAAAACTCATCACAGTAATATTGCTTCGTTAATTAATGTAACGTTAAAAAGAATCTGAAACCCATGATTTAAATATGTATTTAATGAATTTACTCATGACTGTTCAATTCAGGCAAGGATGAAGTACTTTAAATTATTGCACAGGCTCTGAAGCTTTTCTCTTGTTTACGATTGGGATTTCAGGTTTGGATAGAAGAAATCAAACTTTGACAGTCTGAATGAAGAGAAGAATGTTAAGATGAACAGAAAATGAATAAAAATGTCAGTTGCATGTAAAATGCATTTAGTAATTTTGATGAATTTATGATTCAAGTTGACATACTCTCTTTTGATAATTTAGCAGCACATGCATTGTAAATCTTTATGGTTCATTAGAATGTATCAGTGTCAAACAGTGTGTTCGACTCCAGAGTCCAGGCACCAATGCTTTTTGTTGATTATAAGTTATTATTTCTAAAGTTATATTTCTTAATCCCAATGTCAAATATACCCATATTTTAAGTTTCTAGATGTCAGTAAAATTGTGTTTGAGCAATCTTGGTGAATAAGGACGTGCTAATCATATATTTACAATGTAATCATCCAAGTATACTGCAGTATTCAATTGCACAGTGTTCCTGTTGTGTGTATTAGTCCTCAGCCTTTAAGCGCTGAAATACTGGTTACATAATATCATATTTAAGTAGTAATTGAGGTTTGTACCTCACTGAAAGAAAGAAATATCCCTAATAAAAGTTGAGTGATACATTTCATGTAACTTCCTGAACGTAAAGCACTGTCTGAATTCTGTGTTTGTGTGAGTGTGCTGTAAGCTGATGTCATTACATGCCACAATACATTGATGACATGCCCTGCGGAATCCCCTCTAGTTGTCTCCAGTTGTTTCTGGTTTAATGATGTAAGACGTCTGATGATCCCCGTCGTATATGACATTTTGGCCTTAATGTTTTCACAATAAAGACATGAAAATCAATCAGTTTTAAGAAGTATCAATATTTATTTTTTGTTCTTAAGGTGGCTTGTGTTAGTGGTCAAAGTGATTGCACATCAGACTGAACACTCTAATTTGATTGCCCTTTATTCTGCAGTGTGCACTGATATAGTTGCAATATTGATGAACACCAAACTATTCTCTTAGACTGATACGTTTTGACACAAATGTCCATTAAGTTTTGTCCTAAATTTCTTGTGGCTTTGTGAAGTTGAGCATAAGAACCTAGTAACTGTAAATGAGTGTTGTAAATGTATATTTGTCTGATGATATGTCGCGAGTCAGTTCATGGTTTGTGTCCATGTTACAATTACTTTGCCTATGTTATGTTTATGTTGTGACAGCTGTCTGTTTTACATCTGCAGACGGATGACATTGAGGAACCAGTAGGTTGGTTTTATGGTCGCAACTTGACCAAAGGGACATTGGGGCAGTTCCCAGGTCACCCGTACATTGAGTTCATTCGCAAGATGCCAATTCCGGCCAGACGGCCATCTTTAACGAATGGGCTGGACAACACCTGTGATGACAGTGGTTATGGAGGAACCCCGAGACGTAAGTTGAGAATTTTTCTTTCACTCAGACCTTGGAGCACAGAGCACTATCTGATTCCAGCGTTCGAAATAACAGCTGACCCGGAGGCCCAGCACCAGTTGTTATTGTTTCAGGCCAGCAGTTTCAAATATGTTCAGGTCCTTATGGCCTTCAGTAAATTATCTGTCAATTATTTTTCTACTGGAATGTTTCCCCATTTCTCCTTTATTAACGATCGGGAATCCACGCTCCACGATGCATCATGTGACGATAACTTACAATTTTACTCATCGTATTTGAGCGCATTGGTGCTTGAAAGTCAACACCAGTCAACACCAACAAATATATGTGCCATAGGCTTCGCTTGAGTATGTAAAATCAGTGTGAATGCATATTAGAATCATTGGTATCAAGTACCTGGTGTCAGGTATCCATGGTGAGAATGGTCTTTTAATTTTAATTGATTGGATCTCTGAAGACTGTCTTGCCTCCACCGGTTTGCCAAATTGTAGGTTGGGAGAGTTACTTCCCCTGCACCACATAACAAAGCCGTCTCACCGTCCATCCACGACTGTTTCTGTGTTTGTGGATATGGGTGATGGAGAGACCTCATCCACAATAAAGGTTTACATATAACCATTTATGATTTATAATTATTTTTTGTAAGTAAAAGAACATTGTTCTGTTCAATTGTGACACAATGTTTAAGCTGGGATACTGTGGAGCATGAATGTATTGGTTCCAATGGTAGACATCAGGCAGACAGATCATGTGTGTTGTTATTTGGACAAGGTATATCAATCCATTCAAATTAACAATAGTGTCAATGTTTAGAGGTAAGTGTTACTGAACTCACTCACTGCTGGTGAGAATGCTGTTCAGTCCTACAGTCAGAGTTGACACATGCCAGCCAACACTGAATTCTTTTGTGAACTCAGTTGTTTTGGGTAAACTGGTATGAATATTGCTTAAAGTGTTTGAATTTGATAAATAATTCTTGTGGAGATAGATTTTGGTACAAATAGAAACCTGTAAACACGTTACCCACCCTCATAGTTACTTTGGGATATAATGGGGAACTTTTCTGATGTACATGTTACAAAATATTTTGTTCAAAGTAGATTGTATTGACTGCCATGTGTAATGCAGACTGGAAACTTTTGGAAAAACCATAGCTTGGATGTTTGTATCAAACACATCACTAGTGAATAACAATTGCTTTAAGTTTTCATTCTCAACCATCATTGGACAGGGGTGTAAACTGTCTTTTACTCATCCTTATAATGGTGTGATTTGTGACTTATGTGTTCCAATAAAGGATACATTATTAGGGATACGCCTCATGTATTTCACTGATAGCTTCAATCAACAATACTGCTGCCATAAACAGCGAAAGTTAAAGCAAAAGTTTCAAATTGCCACTGGCTAATATTTCATTTGTAACTATAGGTAATTGTAGACCAAAAGTCACTTTGTTCTGTTGTCTGATTGTTTGAAAAACATGATCAAAAACAACCTCACAAACAATTGTTTTGTGTCATCAACAGTGGTGACGTCATTCAAAGCATATTGTGACGTAAAGTTAGAATGATGTCACAAATGAGCAACTCCAGATGCTACCATGGGAACCAGCTGAAACGGTCAGTTGATGACACTTCTCTGCAGTACTCATACTCGATGTAAACAAAAGCAGACAGTAAAGCCCTTTGGTTTACTCTTATTTACAAGGTCGATAAACATCATGTATTGGCCAATTTCCGTGTGTTATTGAGTATTTGAAGCACAGGAATGCATTTGGAACCAACAGCGTCAGCCGGAGGTTTTAAATGAAATATTCCCGTGTTTCAAATACTCAATAACACCCGGAAATTGGCTAACCCATGATGTTTATCTCCTAAATACTACATTTGAAACTCTGTATGAGTTACTCACTGTTTCCATACAGCACTACTGTCTACGCTATAAAGCTAACACTCACAAGAATGTTAAAGAATTCAACTGGGGAACACTCATGTGGAGAACTTACCTGCAATCACTGTCCACACATCACATCTTTTACCTGTGTTATCACCATTTTTTGTTTGGGTATTTACCAATTACCATTGTAATCATCACTTACCTTTATACTCATCATTTACCTGTGTACTCATCACTTACCTTTATACTCATCATTTACCCGTGTACTCATCACTTACCTTTATACTCATCACTTACCTTTATACTCATCATTTACCCGTGTACTCATCACTTACCTTTATACTCATCACTTACCTTTATACTCATCATTTACCTGTGTACTCATCACTTAACTTTATACTCATCATTTACCCGTGTACTCATCACTTACCTTTATACTCATCACTTACCTTTATACTCATCATTTACCCGTGTACTCATCACTTACCTTTATACTCATCACTTACCTTTATACTCATCATTTACCCGTGTACTCATCACTTACCTTTATACTCATCATTTACCTGTGTACTCATCACTTACCTTTATACTCATCATTTACCCGTGTACTCATCACTTAACTTTATACTCATCATTTACCCGTGTACTCATCACTTACCTTTATACTCATCACTTACCTTTATACTCATCATTTACCCGTGTACTCATCACTTAACTTTATACTCATCATTTACCCGTGTACTCATCACTTACCTTTATACTCATCATTTACCTGTGTACTCATCACTTACCTTTATACTCATCATTTACCTGTGTACTCATCACTTACCTTTATACTCATCATTTACCCGTGTACTCGTCACTTACCTTTATACTCATCACTTACCTTTATACTCATCATTTACCCGTGTACTCATCACTTACCTTTATACTCATCATTTACCTGTGTACTCATCACTTACCTTTATACTCATCATTTACCCGTGTACTCATCACTTACCTTTATACTCATCATTTACCTGTGTACTCATCACTTAACTTTATACTCATCATTTACCCGTGTACTCATCACTTACCTTTATACTCATCATTTACCTGTGTACTCATCACTTACCTTTATACTCATCACTTACCTTTATACTCATCATTTACCTATGTACTCATCATTTACCCATGTACTCATCATTTACCCTTGTACTCATCATTTACCTGTGTAAGTCATCATAAGTTCAGTCTTGTGAAAGGGCTTTTTGTATAATTAATGGCTATTCTTTATGATGATATTTTACCTGTGTACATGTGCTGGTTACCATGTAGGTGAAGTAAGCGTTCATACACTGATGGTGTGTTTATCCCCACTCTCCCCTCCTCCACAGCTTATCTTGTAGCCAGTAGTGACTTATCACTGGTATATTTATCTGAAACTGCAAGATTGCATATCGCCTTAAGGTGAAATGCCAAGAGATACTTAAAGATAAATAAGTTGCAGTGTGACACAATCATCTGCTTATCATCCTCCTCCTCATCATCACCTCTATCATCAACATCATCATCATCTCTGTCATCATCCTCATCCTCATCACCACCTTCATTGTGATCGTCGTCCTCCTCCTCATCATCATCACCACCACCACCACCTCCATCATCATTATCACCACCTTCATTGTCATCGTCGTCTTCCGCATCATCATCATCACCACCATCATCATCGTCGTCATTTTTGTCATTTTCAAGACCATCATCATCACCACACCTTCATCAGAGAACAGGGAAGACATAATTCATTTATGTTACTACAGTATGTCTTGTGTGGGGCATGTCTGCTCTAATCTCTCTGAAACCACACAAAGGGTCAACCCACTCTTGATTAAGAAGACTACATACACATTATGCTCACTTTATCCCTGCAAATTGCATTATTATTATTGCATGTATTAGTCCATCTCACAGTCCCTGGGCCACATTATTATGCCTACTGCCAAGCCCTCTCTGCATTGCTAAAGCCTTAAATGAAGCAAGTCTAGATTTCCTTAGGTTCTGGTCTCCCTGGGGCTCCTTTTCAGTTTATTTAGGTTAGTTTGTACTCAGAGATATTATGGGCCTAGACCAAAGATATTTTCTGTTCAGCTTGATTCTACAGTTGTCTTTTGGCAATCATGCAATGTTTCTTTATAGATTGGGACAGATTTATGATAGATTAGGAATATATTAATTATGAATTTTATAGTGGCATATTTATCATTCCTTCCAGCAGACTGTATGATCAATCAGAACAGTTTTAGAGGGTGGAAAACTCATTGTGCCATTTTGTAAAGGGACAATTTGCTTGATATCTTGGGAAGGTGAGTTTATGTGGGACATGCTTCACAAGGGAAAGAAAGCACTGCAGCTTACCTGCACACAAGAGTCAGTGCATGGTACAATATTATTAAGTTTGGATAATTCATTTCAGAATTTTCTCACACCCATTTCAGGTTTTTTGACCTTAATTCTAAATTAACCAAATTCCAGACTACTTTCCCAACCAAGGTTAGTTCCCCTGAGTGTAGTGCCATGCCTTGTGAGACAGGTGTACATACCATTACTGCTGCATACTAGCCTGGAGATAACAGCATGATGTGCTGCTCAAGTGCTGAGTGTTATCAGGATATGCCAATAGGAAGTGATATACATGAGTGATATTGCTTTATCCCAGAATGTTGGGTAATGTTATATCCATGTAAAAAATGCTGCAAATACATGATTGACAGTGGCTCTTTGTGAGTGGGGTTTACAGTCATGTCATAATATTATTGACAAGAACATATGTAATAGTCACAATGCAGTAATACAGTTGGTCTTTCATCTCTTTTTGAAATGTTTGATAAATGTTATTTTCCTTTCACATATTGGATATTGGATCTGTAATTCTGATAAAAGTTGTATCTAGTGTTATGTGATAAAAGTTGAACTGAATAAGCATGTTTATATCAGATGTCAAACACAAGCCAGTACATTCACAGACAGCCAGCTGTCATGTCTACCAAAGAAACGTTTCCCACTATGCAGGAAAAGGCAGGAGAGTTGGCATTGATCGTGGCGATAACAAAACAAACATAATACCTTGCTACTGAAACGTTAAAATGGCAACGTTAAATTACTAAATCTGGATAAAAGTATGAAGAGCCTTCAGCTTGGATTTTGCACATGCATGCATGGAAGAGGAAGTCTCCACTTCGTGCTGACATTTTCCAGCTTTGACAAAAGTTATGTTTGCATTTTGAAGCATTTCTATTGTTATTCGGCATTTGTCATCATCATACTTGTGTGCACACTTGTTTAGTTTAGTTTCCATTCATATGAAATTATTGAAAATATCATTCAATACTTTTTCTATGTGAGGTGATTGACGCTTATGGTCGCTTAGAAATTTGAAAGAAGTGTGCATCGTAATGTGCATGCACAGTAGAAGTCAAACTAAGTTTGCTGATACAAAGATGTTGCAGTTTCATAGTCTCATGTTACTGTTTTTTTACTGTTTCAGTAGTGAATTGATATGTTTATGTTGCTATTTCCACAATTTATTTGGACTTTATTGCATTTTTCTGCACAGTTTGAAAGTTTTGTTTGGTAGGCCTGGGTATACTTCCTTAATTTATAGTGAATAAGCCCTGTTAGCAGAAGGTTGGTTGTCCAAGTCCCTGGTCACTTCATACCATAAGATGCTTGTCCTAAGCCTGGTCAGTTTGCCTTGTGTGTCTGAGTAGGGTATCCATATTGAACATTGGCGTGGTATGTGAATGTGTTATCACTTGAAAACTGACGTTAGCCTCGACTAGTACAAGCAGGCATGTACACACTTAATGGTTAATAGTATGAAGTGATGTTATATAAGTTATTTATGAAGTTACAAATGTTACAGTAGACTGTCTAAGATGAACACACTGCCAGATGTAACAAACTGGCCTTTTGCTGCGCAGTTTGGTTGAAATGCACCCAACAAACTATGGTTGTAGCAAACTGAAAGTAGCTATCTGAGTTTGTGTTAACTATTGTTTACTGTAAATTCAAGAATTTATGGATGTCAGCTTCTTTACTTTTGGTGTATATTCTTAATCCTTCATCACATGTAAAATCCTATCTCTCAAAATAAAGGATTTTTTACATCCATAAATTCACATCTTTTTGTGGATTGCTTCTAAAAACCATTCAAAGGCTAGTTATTGTATTTGTACATGTTCGTAGTACATGAGAGAGAAATATGTTTTTGCCCATTGAATTTCATTCCAAAGAAGACCGTCACAGACGTCATTATACACACAAACAAAATGGCCGTCCAAGAATATATAAGTGTCAATAGACCAACATGGTCATGTTTTTGAGACATTTGTCTTAAAACTGTATAGAAAGAGGTTAAAATGGTTTGTGTGGATTTGTAAATTTTGAACGAAATGCTTTACTTACTGTTACAAATGTGAAATGATGATTTATACAACATCTATTTTAATTTTTGTAAGCAAAGTGTATTGTACATGATGTTCATTATTGGACTAATTAGTTATTAGTAGATTATTTAGAAGCTTACGACTCAAAAGAAGTGAAAGAGCACCCTAATGTTTTATTTGACAAAAGTTGGCCTCTAGTGAAAGAGTTTGTTGTAGTTTATTAAATATTCTCAAACAAGATTGTCAGAAAGTTATGCAGAAAAATAATCAAACATTTATTTTAAGTTCTCATATCATTTTAGAATCTTCATAAGAGATGACTAAATTGCAAAATATTTGTCGCTCAATGGCAGAACACATAAATTACCATGTATATGTAAGTCAGTTTGAGCCTGTTTTTTTCTGTAGTCAGAGACATCTCATTGGTCATGATCGGAACTGATGTCTGTATAAGGTGAATGCAGACAGCATATATACGTAAAAAATCCTTTGAAACAGAAAATAACTGACATTTATTGAAGAGGATGCATGTATAGGAAAGATATAAAAATAGACAAAAAGTTGATGTTGGGGATTTGTGGTGATAATGAATGCATACCACAGACTGTAAGAAAACATTTTGTGAATCTGTAGATAAGGCCAGACCAATTTTATTTCTTGTTTTAGGATCTATGTGTCATATTTTTTCAAGAATATGAAAATAAAAAAAAAATTAATATTCCCCGCTCAAAAAATAAAATCCTAATGTTTTTATTGGCTGAAAATGTAAACTCACTTCATAAATTGCCAAAAGTAAATTACTTTGAGTATTTAGAAGGAATATTTCTTTTATTGGAAATTTTTTTTTTTTTTTTTTCCCGCCTGCCGTTAGGTTTTCAGAGGACAGATATCCGTAAAACAAGAAATATAATTGGTCTGGCCTAAAGATGTTATGTCGTCATGACAGGTTAAGTGTCACAGGTTGATGTCAGTGTTAGATCATGCACAGCAAGCCAGGTCAAAGCAAGGTTTTCAAATAGCCACACCTTCATGTGCCACTTTCTTAAAGGCGCTTAACCAGCATGGTCCCAGTTGTTGATAATTATGCATCTACACTATTTAGTTTTTAATTTTTGGTTTTTCTGAGAGCAGTTCATGTGGAGTCTCAACTGCCTTGACTTAATTCATTAAGCAGTGGGATCATCCAGCCAGTTTGCTGTTTGTCACTGATTTTGTGGAAATAGCTTGGTAGCTGAATTACGTAAGTTCTTGGTTTAAGACCTGTACTCAACATGTTTGTTGGTAAAACCGAAAATAGGGATTTCATTGGACAAACAAGTGTGTGTGCACTCCTTTGATTGGCTGAGTACATAAACATGACTTAAAGCTTGTAGAAACCATTGATGATCATCGTCCTACAGGCCTGCATCAACATTTGATTGAAAGAACAGGTGTGACTTAACACAGTTCTAAACCTAATGATGCAAGCTGGCTGTTTCACAAAGTATATATTGAACAAACATAGCCACAAACACTTAAATGTCTTGGCTTTAGTACAGCCAAAATGTTCATCTTTCTGAAAATCAAGCCATTATCTTCCAGAAAGAAAATGACAGAATAGCCTTCATGTGGAATGTTCAGACAAAAGAATTATTGGATGTTGGCCACTGCAAAGCAGTTAGCAGCACTGTATGTTCCAGTATGTTATTACATGCCTTGAAGGAGGAGGGCTTAATGAGAGTAATGTGGTGATAAATAGCCTAGAATTGGTGGATGTTGTTCCCAACACCAGGAATATCTACAGTTATACCCCACAGCACTGCTGTTGATCACTTACTTCTGTTGGAACTTCTTCATGGGCAACAAGTTTCCATGTATCCTAATTTAGATGGGCACTCCAGTCAAATGGCAGACCAGTTTGGTTCAAGATTAAAAAAGTAATGTTACTGATACATCATATATATCAAGTCAACAAAAGAACAATACATGGTTTGATAACAAATTATTCTGTGTGTGATCTGATAGAAGATAACATATCTTGACCTCCAGTAAGTCAATTTAATAAACATGGTTGATATATCAAATGTTAGAAATAAGGCTTTCCCTTTACTATGTCCATCTTGATCCTGAAAGACAACTCCCCAAGATCTAAGATTTGTAATCCCAAACATAACATAGTAGTTTCACAAAACATCCATGTGAAAGACGATAATTTTACTACTGGCAAACTGATGACTTAGCAATTGAGATCCCTGTAAGAAATTGCATGAATGAATGTGTCACTGATAAACGTTTTGTCTGCACATGCATATGGCTATTTGGCTATATTACACAAGTGAGGTTTAAAAAGTCATTACTTGGCTTCATGATGCCACTGCCTGTGTACATCCAGCTTTCAAGAAGATTGTGCTGAAACATCTCAAATGAAACATCCCATGTTTGCAAAAAAATAAGGGGGGGAACTCTGATCACACTTCCTGTTGCTTCCCCGCAACTGCAACACTTGACATTTTACCATTGCTTCAATCATTACTTCCCACTGATGCATGCCCTTGGGTCAAGTGATCTAAATATTATTTGATTGAATATAAATACTGCAATTGTTTTTTCAAATGTCACAGCCAAATACATGTCATTGCGTCCCACACAATATGTCAGGTTACTAGGTTCGGCGGGATGCTGAAAGCTTTAGTGTGATCTAGTGCTTTTGAAGAGATTCAGTACACTAATGGTAAACAGTTGGGTCTATATTTGTTCTTATGGTCTTAATTTGAAAGTAAATTTGTCACATTGTCCTGTATCTGTACTTAAGATTTCCATAGAAGTAGTTATCATGATCCTAATTTGACATTAATGAGATTGCAGTAAGGCCTCAGAGTGTGGGATGTGTCACTGTTGCACTAAACAGCCCAGACAACACAAGCTGTTTCTACATCAAGGACAAATTCAACTTTCTGTACTCTCAAAACATGCATATGCTAATGTGATCAATGTGTTTTATCCAGTGGAATAAAATATGATGATCTTTTGATCCTGGTGCTGTGTGTCTATATATGTGATCCAGGGTGACCCGTCAGGATTGGAGACAGGCTTATGTGGATGTAGTTGGATTCTGTGCCATCCCCTTGCAAAGATATCTGCCCATTACCAATTTCTTTCCTTACCTGTTTGACAAGTTTCGTTTCACCTTGACATTAATGACTTGCTTACACCCTCATGTTACCTTCCAAGTGAGGTTGTAAGTTAAATTGTGTAAAAGAAGTTTGCTTTCTTAGTAATTTTGCTGCAGACTACACATAATTCAAATATTTTCCATCCTGGATCAAACCTGGCCCTATGACTGATGAGTAGTTGTGCACCTGTACTACTGGACTGCCAAGCCCTTATATACTGAATTTGTGATGTTAAGATAGGATCTTGACAAGACGATATCATTGATGTTGCTGTAGAAATTTCCCTTGTTACTGGATTATTTTTGTCAAGTTGTGTTTGTTAATAGAATATGTTTACAAGGAATTTATAAAGGAGTGTTTCTCATTTTTATCAACCTTGGGTTTGAACGGAGACGTGTGAAGTTATCACCTCATGAACATTTGTGTATGTGATGTGCTTATAAATAGTCAGAAAATAAGGAAAACTGTTCGCTACGATGCCCTCTGTAATAACAAAGCAAAATTTCAGCAATGCCAAACATTGAGGACTGGGAATGTAATGACAAACTATAAAATATCTCAAAAGAGTATGTTAGCTCAAAGTGAAACATGTAAGAAAATCTGCTTAGATTTATGTCAGACAAAAGTGCACATCATATGTCCACCTTATGCATCTGTAGTCATTTCATAGTTTATGGCCAAGATGTAATGGCAAAGTGAGCTGTTTTGCTGAGACCAGTCTGGAATACTTGTCCAGTGTTGCCACAAGGACATTTCGTGTAATCATACTCTATTCTCTTTCTTTTTTCAACAAATGTTAGGTAATGATGCCATAGATTGCCAGGAAATTTGAAGTAGTTTCACTTCCTTATTTTGTCCTTTAACATAAAAATGACTGTTCATGGCAGCAACATCATTAGGTGATATTTGTAGTAGTGAGAAGGGTCAACGTCTGCTCGGTCAGTCCCCACCAGGAGCAGTAGGGGACAGATAATCCGGCCTTAATCAGAAATCAGTGAACATCTGCCAGTATATCTACTACCATCATAGCTGACTTCAGAGACCATGGCTTCAGAAATATACACTGACATGATTGATATCCCTTTAAATTATTTAAGTAAATATTTTTGTAAAACTGACACCATTTGAGACCATTGACCAAGAACATTGATTTCAGCATGGTTAAATATTTCTAAGTTTTGATTTCCATTTTTATCAGCCATAGCATGTGAGTTGCCTGATTTGTTTTGGCAGACATTTGCGTTACATTGTCAGTTGTGATCATGGTGTAATACAAAGTATAGAGAGTGTGGTCATGCTGGGTTAGCACTGATGGGACAACTGGACATGTGGCTACCAGCAGTAGCATGAGGAGGAGCTTGCAGGGCACTGACCTTGGGACAGAGGTCATCTGCCAGAGTCTGTTCAGAATGTTGGAGACACTGATCATGGATTGCTGTGCTGGCTAAATGGATCAGTCAGACTTCTTGTGAAAAGCTGGATAAGTTTAAATGGAGCAAAGATTAAGCAAACAGTGATTCTTTGAGAAGTGCAGTTGTTGATGGTGTGTTAGATGAAGTGGATGGCTGGAATGACCTGATTCAGATCACTTATCACAAGTAATAATCCTGTATGTGTGTAGAGTTTTGATTTTCAAGTCCATCAAAAATAGAGCAACCTACAGTACAGGTTCACTTGTATTTTTATCAGAATTGGTTTCTTCTTGGTTATGGTGAGTCCTTCTGAAAACGGAGAGGTTAAATATGTGTTGAGCAGTTTCTTAGGAATGAGTGAAAACCAGGCACAATTTGCTGATGTGAAGTTGTAAACTTGAATGATCAAGCTTTGTTATCAGTACATGGCACCAGTTTGACATGTAACCACCAGTTTGAGTCGTTTAACCTCAAGTGGGACATGTAACCACCAGTTTGACATGTAAGCACCATTTTTACATGTAACCACTAGTCTGACATGTAACCTCCAGTTTTACATGGCACTATTTTGACATGTGACCATTAGTTTGACATGTAACCACTAGTTTGATCTGTATCCACCAGTTTTACATGTAACCACCAGTGAGACATGTAACCACCAATTTTACATGTAACCACTAGTTTGACATGTATCCACTAGTTTGACATGTAACCACCAGTTTTACATGTAACCACCAGTTTGATGTGTAACCATTACTTTGCCATGTAACCACCAGTTTGATGTGTAACCATTACTTTGCCATGTAACCACCAGTTTGACATGGCACCATTTTGACATGTAACCACTAGTCTGACATGTAACCGCCAGTTTTACATGGCACCATTTTGACATGTAACCACCAGTTTGACATGGCACCATTTTGACATGTAACCACCAGTTTGACATGGCAGCCAGACAGAGAAGCACTGACAACTCTGTAGAAGTGTAGCATGGAGTTTGACGTGAAGGAAGATACAGTAGCAGTCATGATTAGCCATGATTCTGTACTTTGTTGGGCAAGGATAAATGAGAGAAGTGCAATATGTTATACAACTGTTGACTGAGTGTATCAGATACCATGCTGACATTTTGTGTTGTAACTCGGCTTCCCCAGAAGACTGAGTGATTTGTCATGTGGGTCCCACTCCAATATTTTGTTCCTGTGTTGAATTGCATTTTTAGAAACATATAGGTGTGGTTAGACTAAATAGTTGAATAGCTCATGTGTGAGAGAATTAGAAAAAAACACAAATCTGTGGAAATAGAAGCATGTTCTGGTCAGGACTGCCATTATGTTTCTTTTCGCTAGGTAATGAATTATGCAAACTTGTTATTGTGTATGTCACCTTCTCACCACACTGGACTGTCCATACTCAGTATTGTTGAATATGGTGTAAAACAACAAACCATCTCAACAGGCTGTTAATACCATGTCCGTTTGTGAAGGAAATATTCCAGCTTTCCTTCTGATGCTTCCCAGCCTTCCATAATCCTTCCCATAGATGTTTTGTCTATAACAACAGATAAACTTGTACAGCCTTCATTTAATGGAGTCTTGAAGTTTGGGGTAGATAATGTAAGGTGTTGGGAAAACAGGCAGCTGTTGGGGAAGGGGACCGGATCAGGTTACGGAACTATCGATGGATCAGTGTTGGGTTGAAGTGGTACAGGAACATGATCGCACATTGATATCAGCAGAGGGTGTTGATGGCCGGTGATTGATCTCACTGGTCACTGACCAGAACAGGTCAGGGTCTGGACACACTGGGATTTGCCAGGATTTACACAATACTTGCCGAGATTTACACAAACATTTCAGCATTGAAATGTATAGATTATCTTTAAACTTGAGTTCTTTTTACAAAAAGAAATGGCAAATTGAAATCTGTACGAGAGTTATCACAACCATTAAATACAGTCAAGACTCTCCTAGCTTCAGTGATGAGATATTTTATTCCGTAGCATTCCATTAAGAAACAGTTGCAATACCCTATAAACTACAAATATAGACATAAAAGGTACAAGTATATAGAAATACACATATATGGTCGCTATCATAAGAATTTCATGAATCAGGAGTATAATATTCTAGATGCTCTAAACAAGATATATAATGAATCAAAGTAACAAGACATATGATATAATATGTATAATAATCGCCTAGTACAATCAAGAAGTCTATTTTTGTTTAAAGGTATACATATATTAACAAATTATTTTTATGCTATTTGGCTGATTATTTCTAAACATGAGGTTAATATTTTCTGTTGCAGTAAGACTTTCAAATTTACTATTTTGAGATGAAAGGGAGTAAAATAAGTAGCACCTTACTTCTGAATATTTAGTACAATACATAAGATAGTGTCATTCATCCTCAAGAACTAAGCATCGACTACATTGACTCACTGACTTACTACAATACAAACTGCAGATATCCCTTGTTATTACTCACTTGTCGAAGATAACACTGTTTAATCAATCTATAATGTTGCATAACACATATCTAATAATCACATGATGTGTTTGTGAAGTCATAATGGTTTACAGTTATGACATCATAATGCTAATAGCTCTGTTACAATGGTGTTAGACCTTGACACCACATGGATAGCTGAGATTTCTGTGGCTTTATGGCACTAGCTCAAAATGTCACAGATTGTGTAAACTAAACAAGACAAAAATCTGGAATATATAATATGTGGCTTAGATTGTATGGTTTGTACTTCTAACACTCTATGGAATGTCTGTTGTTTCAAGGGTTTATTCAGATGAAGTGAGAGATAGGAGATGATTTTGATTGAATCTTCTTCAAGTATTATTATCAACTAAAATGTATTTCTTTTGCAAGTCTTATGAGTCATACTTTGATTTATGGGGTTAAAGGTTGTAACAATCTGTAATAGGATATCATCAAAACTAAGTGTAGCTAGCTATAGTGAGCGCTGAGATTTACTTTGAATTTGTTTGATATGAGAGTCACAAAAATTCTGATGCTGGGTGTCCAACATGATTGTGGAGATGCAGGCCCCACTGGACATCACTGTTCTCCCCATGTTGGGAGATACTGCTAGCCAGGATCCTGAACAGGGTGATCCCTTTGCCAATATAGATAGATACACAATGAACTTCACATGGCCTTCCTCCCTCTTCTTACCACAGAATCTGTTCTGTGGTGATATAGGCTTACCCACAGAGAAATAAACTTCTGTCATGACTGCCAGATGGACAGAATGGTCAGTTTGTGTTTCAGCTGAGCCTTGGCTCTTCTGTTGGTTTCCTGGATTAGTCCAACATTAACCTTTTCCTGATGTTGACATTTGGTTGAAATAGAAAGCTGAAGAAGAAACATCAAAAACATGTCATTGGGGACATTTCCAATCTTGATGACAAACTTACATGAAAGGACGAGCTGAAAAGCTAAAATAGTTTCCGTCTTGTTTATTTCATATTGACCCTGTAATCTGGCCATGTTTTCAAGAGAGCATAGATGAAACATGGCATAAGGAAGAATCCTTTTCACACATTTAGTACAGGACAGTATACCTTGCAGCCAGACAAAGAAGCTCATTATTTCTTGTAGCCAGATCAGCAATGTGTTATTTTGATATTTCAGTAAAAGTTTTGTGCACATGTTTAACCAGACCACATCAAAGTTGTGGCAAGTACCAGTCAAGTCTAGCCACGGGGAGGGCATCTTAATGGCCATCCAGTCAAGACTCAACTGATATCTCCAAAACTGAAAACCTCTCAAAGGTTCCTTTGCATTTTATCCGAAGATGACATTGATAAACAATTTATTTTGGTTCATATTATGTTGTTTCAGACAGATGATATTTTTGGTTTTGGATTTATTCTTTTCTAATGTGAAAAGTATTAGTATGCTATTATCATCTTTCAACAAAGTTGGTTTCATCTTTCCTTCATATATTTTTTTCAAACTATCCGGAAAAATCAATGTAGAATTGCAGAATATAGATAAATTGCCGACATTTGATTTTCCCACTCTTACATGTTGTAGTATTTTCTAGGATGATCTTGTGTTTAGGCATAAGGACTCTCAAGGAATGTTAAGTCTGTCTTATGCCCTTGCTCCCCTACTCAAGAGCTGTTGTGGCCCTGTGTTGAAGATCATGTTATATGTAGCAGGAAAACATCGCTTGTTTATCACTGCCTTCCAATTAGTGCAAGTAGTCTTGCGACTGCCCGAGGACTCGGTCATACATAGACTCACACATATAACGGGCACCACGTTGTTGTCATGAAGGTTTTACTGACATAAACAAGGAAGATATATTGGAAATGAGTTGTTTGGTCTGGGTGTACCTTTATCAGAAGCGACAGTCATGTAATGTAAGAATTGGTTGTGTGGGTGGTAGTATTCACTGACAAATGGTTAAAAGAAGTGTTTTGGAATCTGTTTTTGAGAGTTCATACAAGATGTTTACAGTAGGAAAATGAGAATTGATGATCTTGAAAGTGAATAAAGGGTTTATAGTAAATGAAGGACACAAATTTGACGACAGCACTTATTGACACAGTTGCTATGAATTCTTTGTGTTGGAAAACATCTGTGAAAGAATATTTAAAGAGTGAGTGAGTGAGTGGATTTGTGAGTTCAACAGTGATACAGCAACACTCTATACTACATCTATATCGAACTGATGGATACAACCAACGGTATATTTTGAACAAGCTGACTGTAACAAGCGAAAATTGAATTTGAGTTCCTTAGTTCATTATAGCTGTACTTCTAAAACAAGCTGTATTTCTAAAACAAGCTGTACTTCTAAATCAAGCTGTATTTCTAAAACAAGCTGTACTTCTAAAACAAGCTGTACTTCTAATACAAGCTGTATTTCTAAAACAAGCAGTACTTGTAAAACAAGCTGTACTTTTAAAACAAGCTGTACTTCTAAAACATCATGTCACCATTCGCAGTACAATTGTCATATGTTTTAACTTGATGTTTTAAATAGTTTTCAAGTCCTATAATAACACCCATGGGAATCAAACCAGTTTGTGAGTTCTATTAAAATTGTTAAAGATTCCATTCTCTAATGAAAGGAAAGTAGTTGCAACATTATTGAAGCAGTGTTGTGAAAATGTCCAGTACCTCGTCAAAAGTAGTGTTTAAGTGTGTTTATTGTAACGCACGCTGTGTCATCATTGTTCAAGCCATGTCTTGGGTGGAGACAGAATGGGCTTCATACATTGCCTCCATGCTGGAAACCTTCAGTATTGATCGTGAACAGTAATTGGGATCTCTTGTCCTAACTTTGTGTAGTTAGTTTGTGGGTGATGACAGTGTACATTGGGAGTATCTTCACTTATTCATGATACTTTTGAAGTGCTTTTTTTAAGGCACCTCTCTGTACCTGGCCCAGTGTCTCGAGCTCTACGACTGTCGTAAGTCTATGTTAAAGTATAGACAATATAGTCCTAGCACTGTGATAGTTCTCTGAAGAGGCACACTGACCTATTGTTTTGTTTAAGCAAAATGAAATCATTTTAGTTTATCTCTTTATGTTTAATTTAGGTGCATATTTTTTTATGACAATAGAAATTACGGCTATTTTTATCTCAGACCAATATGAGAATTTGTTGGTGTAATTTGAGAAAACAGAAATACAATTCCATTTTGGCATTGTGTAATTTCTAGTTTTAAGTTCAGTGCCGAATGTTATAGCAGTTAAAACACCTGCAACAAATGCAACACTCATAGTTTACAAATGTACAAATAATCATTTTCTTTTGGAAAGTGAAAGTTATTGGAACATTGTGAGAAAGATGTGAACATTTGCAGTTGGACCAATGATTTTACAGCGAGAAATGATTAGCTAAGGTACATTACAAATGATGTCATTTTGAGCATGAAATTTATCATGTTCTATACTTGGAATGTTTTTGGTTTAAAGTTTTTTCATTTCTGTGGAAACTTGTCACTTAAACTTTAACATGTAAAAATAAATTTCATAAATCACACACCTGTTGTGTGAGGATGTTTTGCTATAATAAAATCAAGTAAGTCAGTGTACTCTTTACCTTTCATAATTTTGTTTTTGTGTGAGCTGTGCAGAGTGGAAATAAATAGTGAATGTTTTGGGGTGATTTTGTCAGTATTTGCTGTGGGTACCAATTACATAGAGCACCTGCAATGTCCTTGAGTGCGGCCCAGATTAGAAGCATCTATATGGAGGACTGCTGTTTCTGGATACGATGATACTCGTCATCATTACTGTTGTCACATTGGAGTTCATCAATAACATCGATCAGTGTCAAGGACCATAGGCAGCGAAAGACTTCAAGACATTGGCCATACTAGGCACTTCTGAAGCAGACAATGTGACAGTCCTGGGCCATTATCATCCTCATGGTGTACTCATGCCTTTAGACAGTGTAACCAACAAAGTGTGTTCATTTTTACGTCAATGTGATCTTCAGAGTGTGGTTACTATTGAATTTGATGTTTGATGCCTTTGAAATCTTTTTGTCTTTTTATGTCAGTTCAGTCATGGTATGTCTTCATTTGTGTAAATATTTTTTTCTCAGATATGTATATGTTATCATTTAACTTATCAACGTTTATCTACCAGTACCTCCCATTCTCCAATAGGTACCCATCTGGATAATGATCAACTGGCGTAGACACTTGCAAAGGGTGGATTGGTGATCTCATCATCTGATTTCTGACATCACAACAATCTTACCATTATGTGAGTTTATTATCTCAACGTCATGAATTGCGAGGGGATATAGTCGACGCCTCGTCTGTCTGTCCGTCCGTCCGTAATCATTTTGTTTATGGAGCATAAGTCAGAAAGCGTTCAATATTTTTAGACCAAACGTAATAGATATAATATTGTCATCACGTGGTTGTGCCTTTTGCTATTTGCAGAGTTTTGGCATTTTTATTTTATTTTATTTTTTTTTTTGTTTCTCCATGAAACCGTTTGGTGTTAGGCTAATTGTGGGGTGGGCTTTGTTTCCGGAGCAGAACTCAAAAACCACTCTATATTTTTCTGCAAAACTTGGTAGATATATCAATCAGAACCTAAAGTGTTGCCTTTTGCTATGTACAGGTTTTTGTGATTTATTTTTTTCTCGATTTCCATGAAAACGTTTCAGACATAGTCTCAAAAGTGAGAGGTGGGCTTCGTTTCCGGAGCAGAACTCAAAAGCCGTACAATATTTTGCTGCAAAACTTGGTAGATATATCAATCAGAACCTATAGTGGTGCCTTTTGGTATTTACAGGTTTCTGTGATTTATTATTTTCTTGGTTTCCTTGGAAATGTTTTGGACATAGTCTCAAAAGTGAGAGGTGTGTTTCGTTTCCGGAGCAGAACTCAAAAACCTTTCAATATTTTTCTGTAAAACTTGGTAGATATATCAGTCAGAATCTGAAGTGGTGCCCTTTGCTATGTACAGGATCCTGTGATGTATTATTTTCTCGGTTTCCATGGAAACGTTTCTTACTTAGTCTGAAAAGTGTGTTGTTTCCGGAGCAGAACTCAAAAACTTCTTAATATCTGTCAGTGTTACTTGGTAGATATGTGTGGCAGACCCCAAAGTGGTGCTTTTGGTATTTACATGTTTTTCTGATTTATTATTTTCTCCGTTACTATGGAAACATTTCGGACATAGTCTCAAAATGGAGTGATGGGCTTTGTTTCCGGAGCATAACTCAAAAACTGTTCAATATTTTTCTGCAAAACTTGGTAGATATATCAATCTTAATCTAAAGTGGTGCCTTTTGCTACTGACAGGTTTTTGCGATTTATTATTTTATCGGTTTCCATGGAGACGTTTCGGACTTATTCTCAAAAGTGAGAGGTGTGTTCCATTTCCAGAGCAGAACTCAAAAACGTATTAATATCTGTCAGTAAAACTTGGTAGATATGTGTGGCAGACCCCAAAGTGGTGCCTTTTGCTATTTACAGGTTTTTACGATGTATTATTTTCTCGGTTCCATGAACACGTTGCTGACTTCGTTTCTGGAGCACAACTCGAAAACCATTTCATATCTTTCAAAAGATCTTGGCAGATATATGAGACAGATCTTGAAATGGTGAGTTTTCTGATTACAGATATATAGCATTTATATTTTTTATGAATTCCATGGAAACAATTCTGACTTGGTCTAAAAACACAATAAGTAACTGTCAGGTGATTTGTCCTTGCAAATATGTGTGTGGGGGGGGAGATGGATATGTCATTATGTCATCTTCTGATGACACTTGTTGTGATTTATCACTTTCCCAGTATCCATGGAAAAGTTTCAGTCTTAGTCTCAAAATGGAGGGATGGGCTTTGTTTCCAGGGCACAACTCGAAAACTATTCAATATCTTACAGCAAAACTAGGCAGATATTTGAAGCAGACGACAAAGTGGTGCCTTTTGCTATTTACAGTGGTTTGGCATTTTAATTTTTCCTGGTTTCCATGGAAACAATTCTGACTTAGTCTCAAAATGGAGGGATAGGCTTTGTTTCCAAAGCACAACTAGAAAACCATTTGATATCTTTCAACAGATCTTGGCAGATATATGAGACAGATCTTGGAGTCTTGCCTTTTGCTGTTTACAGAGATATGACATTTATATTTTTCATGACTTTAATGGAAACTGGTTCTAACTTTATCTAAGAAAACATCAAGTAACTGACATGATTTGTCCTTTCAAATATGTGGGAGTAGGGGGTGGGGATATGTCATCTTCTGATGTCATCTTCTGATTTGCCGTCTCTATTGTCTTATTGAATGAACTGATATTGCTTTTCTAAAGTTGGCAAAACACATCAGTGAAAAACACATTGATACAAAGCATCTTATTGCCACTATCATTTACTGATTTCACACGTAAACAGCTCTGGTGTCCCCCAACTGTGATGTTGCTGGAATATTGCAGATATTCATACAGATTCATCTTATATACCAAAAGCATATAAAACCAGTCAGTGGTAAAACTACAGTTTTTACTGTCTGAAACAATGGATAGCACCAGAAAAGATTTCTTCATCACAAACTCCATGCCAGAAGTAAGACCTGTTGCATGCTCTGGGCACATGGAACATAGGACAGCACTGCAAGGCACAGGAGACACAGTATTGTTTCTGTATGCTGAGAAATGCACTTAAGATATTTTAGTGAGTTAAGATACAAAGATACAAGATTTTTATTGCGCAAACACTCCATGCAGAAACAGTGCCAACCTTCTATAAACTACTTTAACAAGATATATGTAATAAATAGAGTAACAGCACAGATACAAATGTGTATTATGATCAAGGACAATCTAGAGATCTTCTAGATTTGTTTATAGTTGTACATATGGTAGCATATTCTTTCTGTGCTATTCAGTTCATTATTTGTTAATCACGACTAACAGAATGAAAGTCTTTTTGTTTTAAGTTTTGGCATTGAAATTGAGGTCTACCCTGACAAATTGTCCAGCTGCTGTCTTGCTTGTTGATAATGTGGTGAAACAACTTATGAAAATTCTTCAGTTCACATTATTGATTATTTTATTAGATATGACCATGGTGTGCTGTGACCTAATACTAACAGATGTATTCCAGGTGTATGCAGTATGACAATGATGACATCAGAGTATTCCCAAACATCTGCAGAAGGTTTCACAGCGACTCACACTAAGGCAGGATAATTATATGCATTATGGTGATCATGCTTCATACTTTATGGGCCCTTTTGGGGTTCCAGTATAGATTAGGCCCTTAGAACACTGTTTGTAGCTTCTGTTGGTGGTTCTAGGTATCACGCCTGCAAGGTTTTGGTAGACAAAACCGGAGGGGGAGGGAAATCCTGAGGGGCGAAGTGTTTTCTTTAACATATTTACTGTCAACAGTGGATAATTACAATGTAGATGATCATTTAATGAAGCTACATAACACTAACTGAAGGGGAAGTCAAATCAAATTAATGACCTTGACTATAAATAGATAATTCAACCCTACCTCCTTCGTTGCCCTGGTTTGTGTGTGGTAGAGCATCTGCCTACAAATCAGAGAGTTGCAGTTCCAGTCTTGCTTGGTAAAACATTTAGGCGGCAAACATAGTGTGTTCTAAAATGAGAGACATGTTGTACTGAATTGATGGCGACTAAATTTCAGTTGGAACTGAACACATAGTCTGGCACATGATGAGAGGCGAGTTAAACTCGTACACCTGTCAAGGGAGTGGTTGGTGCCGTTCATATTTTTTAAACATTTCAACATAAAAAATATTCTGTCTAATGCAATAATGTAATACCGAAAAGCTTGATTTTTATAATCCAAACTCTACAGAACTGAAACCAGCCCAATGTTTCGTTTGCTGTGTTACTGTATCCCCTGGCCCCGATTTCTCGAAACAAACTTAAGTTTTTACTCAAATTGCAAACTGAGTTTCACAATTCAATACAGCTGAATTCTTAAGTCAACTGTGTTTTAAAATATAAGAGCCCTCAAATTGTCCGCTATAGTTTGAGTTTGATACCACTTTCAGTTCGTTGTGTGAAATGCGTTTTCTCACATTTGAGTAAAAACTCAAACTTAAGTCAAACCTCAGACTTAAGTTTGTTTCCAGAAATCGGGGCCTGGTCACACAATAATGGAATCGTCTGACCTACTTATTTTCTTGGAAGTAGAGTTACGCAACAGTTTGAAATGGCGGATGAGCCAGTGTTTACATTTTGTGAAAGTTTCAAAATTTGATGTGAAAGTGGAAAATACTTGATTGGCTGTCAAATCAGAAACCTCCAGAATTGAAGAAAAGATTCTTATCTGATAGACCTACGGCCTGTAAAGCATAAAAAAATGTTGATTTTTACAATCAGCAGGTGTCGGTCATCCTTTGACATACTTGCCTCTACCACGGCATGTGACAAAAGAGTGACTGTGCTCCTTTGTCAAAAGGTGTGTACATGCGACTAACAAGCTCTTTTCAGACTGTATGAATATGACAGTGACTACCTTGTGGAGAAGATGGGAAGGTGGTTCAATATTTTACATATATCATTGTGAACGGTGCGCAACAGGACATGATCGAGTATGAGTAGCATGAATTTGGATCATCTTGCAAATTTCCCATTCTAAACGGAAACAGATTTGCCATTTTCCAGGTAGGTAAATGTTAACTAATGTTTTGCTGCACAAGTTTGTATAGATAGGGATGTATTTTGCAAGGCATTCTGATTTATATGTTAGATATTGTTTATGTAAGGAGTATGTTAGGATTAATTGAATATTTGAATATAATGGAGGGTAATATGATTCTGAAATTCCCAGAAAGATGGGAAGGAAAAATCATTATTTGTATATTTTGAGTTTTAATCACTGTTTTATCAGCATTTCCATCATGTCTCTTTTGTTGATATCAGTCATGTAGGTGGTCAAGCTGAAATAGTGTGGCAGTGTTGTATATACATGCATAGCAAAGTGCCATGAAATCAGATGCATTTTCAATCCAAAAAGTTCGAAATGCATATGTGGAAAATTCAAAAGTCCGCGTCAAAATCCATGGAGTTGTTGTTATGATCCACTGTCAATGGAAGTAGTTCTCACAATAAGAGTTAATGCGCAGTGAAACGGCTTAAAATCAGATGAGCGTCAATCCAGAATTAATGCTGTCTGATTTTTCTGAACAACCAATCAGAAGCTGGTATTTTTTTGAGTCATGGTAGAATTGTACTTTAATCTTGAGCTATATTTTTCAGTTGATTTCAAACATTCATTTATCATTTGAATGTTGATGTTCATATAGAGTTAGGAAAACATGATTACAGTAAGTAAAACCTGGGAAGAGGTCTTACTGATGAAAAGTAAAACCTGGGAAGAGGTCTTACTGACGAAAAGTGAAACCTGGGAAGAGGTCTTACTGATGAAAAGTAAAACCTGGGAAGAGGTCTTACTGACGAAAAATGAAACCTCGGAAGAGGTCTTACTAACGAAAACTAAAGCCTTTGAAGAGGTTTTACCTTCAAAACAAACACCTCAAATGCAGTTTTTCTGGGAAAGTAAGAGATGACCTAATACATAGTGAGAAGTACACGTCAGATTTATATGAGAAAATCATCAGTGAGTTACGTTTGTCCCCAGTGCTTGTTTACCCATAGTGTGACTTAGGCACAGGGATGACTCTTCTTGTCTTGCCTTCATGGTTTCACAGGGTCTTCAAGGTATACACTGACATCAAGGTATACACTGTCTCTGATGGAATGTTAGTACTACTACAGTACTAATACCCCTTTAGAGACAGTGTATTAGTGCTACTATAGTACTAATACAGTCATCCCTCGCAATAACGCACTTCAAGATACCGCAGATTCGGTTAAACCGCAGGGTAATCCGTGGCTCCCATAAAAAGGGTGTACTGCGATCACACCCCTTCACGAAATCGAAAATAGCTCATCAACAAATCCGCTGCTGCGCTCTTATAACTTACGTAAACTAGTGGAATTCAGTGCGGATGGCAACTGACAGTGTTTATCGCACATATCCATTGTGTTTCACATGCTTAAAACATGCAGGGTTTTCTCAATAATAATCGTTCCAACATCGTACAAGTAACTTATGAAAGACAAGACATGCTATCAGTCGAGTTGCGACGAGTACTTACAATGTTTGCTGTGATGCAACACACCGCGCTTTAGCATGGTAAGACACAGTCATCCCAGGATGTATGGTGTCAGAAACCACAAGGGGCGGTGGGGTAGCCTAGTGGTTAAAGCGTTCGCTCGTCACGCTGAAGACCCAGGTTCGATTCCCCACATGGGTACAATGTGTGAGGCCCATTTTCTGGTGTCCCCCGCCGTGATATAGCTGGAATATTGCTAAAAGCGGCGTAAAACCAAACTCACTCACTCACTCACTCAGAAACCACATTTTATTTGATTAAATTCAATCCCAATTTTATTTATTAAAACTGTTGACAGAAACAACGGAAACACTGTGAGAGCATTACCTCATTCCATACACGTACAACTTCCGCTTACCTCATTCGTGAGGGTCCGTTTTTCGTGCCTACCCTGATAGCAACAATTTCACATTATTCTTAGCAGTCACCAACAGATTACAGACTCGTAATCCATGGACTCCGAGACCCGTGTTATTGACTCATTGAAGTCAGTTTCAACAATTAAGTGGGCAAAATTTTGTTTTTTTACAAAGTCACAAGTATCGCGGGAAGTCAGCGGTGACTTGTCAAACTGTCTCCAACGTAAATTTATCAAGACAGCAACAGCCTGTGTTCATTGTTATGTTGAATATGTTTACAGAAAACTCACATTATATACTAGCCAGATAGCAATGTAAAATAATCTGTTACAATAACAGCTTAATATGTAAAATATTCTGATAGTGGAATAGAAGTTTTTTGATGTAATATTATCAGATCGTTTTTACCTGAATCACCAGTACATTGGACTAAAACATCTGTGCACAGCTGACCGCTATTTCCGGCTTAGTTGAATAACAACAAAGACGTATATTCACGTGAATATACTTCCTTGATAAGAGGTAGTGATTTTTGATTGCAAAGTTTCCCAACGATACGATATATTTTTACTGGACCCAATTCACGAAACAGCAGTTTTGTTATGTCCTTGGAATATACGATCTAACTCGGCCTTTGTTCCACATTATGTAATAGGTACTATAGCGCGGATGTCTAATAACACGGGGGGGGGCATCCTTGCACCCCAAGACCCGCGTTATGGCGAGGGATAACTGTACCCCATCAGAGACAGTGTACTAGTACTACTGCAGTACTAATACCCCTTTACAGACAGTGTATTAGTGCTTCTATAGTACTAATACCCCTTTAGAGACAGTGTATTAGTGCTGCTATAGTACTAATACCCCTTTAGAGACAGTGTACTAGTACTACTACAGTACTAATACCCCTTTAACTATAGTACTATAGTACTAATACCCCAGTGTATAACATGTTGGCAGTTTTCAGCAATAGAAGCCCCTGTGGAGGGTTTAGTCCAGTTCTGTTGTTTCCCACATGATATTGCAAAGAGTGGTGTAACCCAAAACTCACTTGATGGTGTAGAACAGTGTAGGTCCCCAGTTTTGTGTTCATGGTTACCAGGGATGTTTTGGTGGCAGTGTAGGCCTCCAGTTCTGTGTTCATGGTTACCAGTGATGTTTTGGTTTCAGTGTAGGTCCCCACTTATGTGTTCATGGTTACCAGTAATGTTTTGGTTTCAGTGTAGGTTTCCAGTTCTGTGTTCATGGGTACCAGTGATGTGTTTGGTGGCAGTGAAGGCCTCCAGTTCTGTGTTCATGGTTACCAGTGATGTTTTGGTGGCAGTGTAGGTTTCCAGTTCTGTGTTCATGGTTACCAGTAATGTTTTGGTGGCAGTGTAGGTCTCCAGTTTTGTGTTCATGGTTACCAGTGATGTTTTGGTTTCAGTGTAGGTCTCCAGTTCTGTGTTCATGGTTACCAGTGATGTTTTGGTTTCAGTGTAGGTCTCTAGTTCTGTGTTCATGGTTACCAGTAATGTTTTTGGTGGCAGTGAAGGCCTACAGTTCTGTGATCATGTTTACCAGTAATGTTTTGGTTTCAGTGTAGGTCCCCAGATTTGTGTTCATGGTTACCAGTAATGTTTTGATGTCAGTGTAGGTGTTCATGGTTACCAAGGATATTTTGGTTTCAGTGTAGGTCTCCAGTTTTGTGTTCATGGATACCAGTGATGTTTTTGGTTTCAGTGTAAGTCTCCAGTTCTGTGTTCATGGTTAGCATGTGTTGTTTCAGGTAAGACAATCCTGAGATAAACTGTGTTGTAGCACTGGTTTTGAGCAATGGTTGTGTCTATTTGCCATAAACTCGCATGCCAGTTTTGTTTCTTGTGGAAGTAGTTTCACATGTTTTTGTCTGTCAAGGTTCACAGGCATGCCAGAGTTTCTAACTTGGAACACTCTCATGACTTACTCATCTATATTTGATGCATAAGCTACATTTTCAGTTTCTACGTTCAGGGATTCATGCATATCCTCGTCAGAAATAACTACAGTGTGTTATTATTGGCTTCGGAAAAGTTACATTGACGCAGTTTTGAAATTTTATGTTGCCATTGAGTGAGAGGGTTTTATGCTGATTTAAATACCCTTGCAGTTATGTAAGGGTACTGAAGATTATGTTTACGCCATTTGGGGGATCAAACTAGGACTCTTTATAGCAAGCCCATGAACCACTACCCTACTGGTCAGCTGTTTAGAACATTGTAGTTGAAAGGTCAGTGAGGAAGACTAACTGCTACTCAAACAGATTATATTCATAGAAGGGAAATATGAATGGGTAGCTTGTCAGCCTATGTGTGGTAGATGTGTAGTCTCGCTATGTGTATAACTTTGACAGAAACAAACAATTACTCTAAAATTCTAAGATTCAAGACTTGACGAAATCTAGACTTGCTTCATTTAGGATTTCAGCCTGGCAGAACTGGTTGGGCGAAAGAGAAAAGAATGCGGCTCAAAGACGGACAACATCTGTGGTGGACACACATTGATGAAAGGGTGTCTTTCTGTAGTGGAGAAATGCTGACTCAGCAGCAGCTGGACATGTTTCAACTAGCCATATTGACTTGACCTTGGTCACTGGGTCAGTCTGTCGGGTCCCCCACAGTTCAACCAGTTGCTCCCCACTGGTCAGCAAAGCGGTCAGTCAGCAGTAGACATGTCATGTACACTTGGTGACATGCATGTAGATAGGTGTAGCTTGGCAAATAGTCACGACTGTCCTCATAACAATACAGTGTCCGTTCTGACTGTTGCACTCCACTAACTCAGGTCACTGACAGGTTATGTGGAGGTCACAATTTTGCTTGTCTCAAATGACCTGCTGTCGTCTTAGAAAACTCCTTATTTGTTGGTTTGTATGCTTCAAAACCAAATCCAAACTCTGATATCTCACCATAACAGTGATGCCCTTGAACAAGGTCACAGAACATCGCAGTATTGTTATGGAAGGATAGTTTGTTGTGACAAACCTTTCACAATAAAAATAAAAACTAACCATGTTTTCACAATCAGGCATCTAGTATCTGGCATGCAGCAAGTATGATTGAGTTTGGAAACCAAAGCAGAATGAAATTACCTTGTCATCATTCAGGTTTCAATCTCTCAATTGACAAACTGATGAAAGAAGCTAATAAGTACAGTACTTCAGACCTGGGTATATGTGTGTTGTTCCAAATGTGAAATTTATGCTATAAGATACAGCATTTCTTGACTTAGATTAAGGTGAGCTGATGACTGATTACTGCTCAGACAAATTTGACCTGTTGCCTACTGGTCAGCTAATAGTTGACCCATAGGCTATATAGCCAACAATGACGTCTGCTGCAGCAACCGTTTTAGTTCTTCTTTTGGCATTTGCGTCTGGCGCTGGTTGTGGACTGTCTATTCTGTCCTTTACTTCTTTGTAGCGTGAAGGCATGACGCACATTGTCCATATCGTTGTAAGCCCCAAGCAGTATCCCCTAAGATGATCCCCTTGCCTCTTTCATTGCATTCAGTAAGGAGGGACTTCATAGGCAGTCGCCATAGGAGTACTTTTGTTCTAATTCAATCAGGCTTGCCTCTTAGATGCTGAAAGGAACCTATAATGGAAAATGGCGGATTCGGAACACTGGCACAGCAGGACTACCATGAATGGGTCACTGATGGAACCATTGCCGAGTGTCTGCTGACCATACGGTCTGATGGCAGTATACCTACTTATGTACCTTCTACCATTAATCATCCAAAATAAAGATTTTATCACAGAAGATCTCTTGAACGAATTCCAAAACTTTCCCTTTGAAGTGGAATAATATGTAAAAATGTCAGATAAAATCAGAGGTTTATTGTATTATGTCATCATGCAACTTTTTCTCAAAGGGTTCCTCTTTGATTTCAATACCAATAGAGATAGAGTTATTTCAGAACCAAGGAATTAAGACTTGTTTTGTAAGTATGGCAACTCAGTCAGTTGTGGTTACTCTTTCATGTTGGTCTTAATAAGTATTTATTCATTTTGCCCGCGAGATAACATGTATTTAATTATGCAGTGCTTTAGTGGAGAAGGAATGAGCCGCGGTCCAGGCCAAATGGAGTCTGACCTCTCTGTGGATTGTGTCTCTGCTTTGAAGAATAGAGAGTCAAACTAGAGACAAATAGTAACCTGACATGGCTAGATGTATCTGGTGTACACTGATGATGTCAAACTCAGTCATGCTGAGATGGATATCAGTCAAACACTCAACTTTGCTAATTTTCTTATAATAGAATAATTCTCCTACTGAACTCACAGAAAAACTGGTACAAATTATTTAGGTTGGTGTCCTGTTCTTGACACTGTTGACCTCCCCAGTGTAGATTCCGCTCCCTCATTGTAGATTCCACTCTTATAAGCGTTTACCTGTAATTGGTTTTGTTTTGTCTGCATTTTGACTAGTCATATTTTAAACATCTTAGACAGATCTAGTACGGACTACAGTGGACCTACTTTCACAATTCAGTTTACTTTCTCCATGGGAACAGAAGCTTTCGTCCCTAGAAAAAATTGTTGCATTTGATATTGAGAGAGAAAAATCATTTGACCTTGGGGAAGAAGGTCAGATATAGAGATGTTTGGGGGCATTAAATTTATAAGTTTGGAATAAAGACTGAACTATGAGAGCCTTGTGAGAGGTTAATTCATGTCATTCATGCCCAGTAAGTGATGTTACCGTTTGAAAAAAAACATGGCTAATTATCTTTTATGTTTATGTAATTACATTCATAAAATGATTGCTCTTTGATACATAATTTTGCTCAAATTAGCATGTTTAGGAGCCACATACGAACACAATGTTTTACGTTTTATACCATACAGTGTTAAATGAGTTACAGCCATTTGTATACGAAACAATCAGCAATCACATATCTGGACATATTAGAATGTTCATTGAGCACCATCAGTACATTGATGTAACAGCCAAAGAATTCTTTGCTCATTTGCTTATATATTGAATTATGATACAAAGTTTACTTTGTGCATAAATAATCGTATCCATTTATATGTTAAACAAACATATTATACTTTTTGCAATACAATCTGAAAGCTGCTAATTAGATAATGTCATGATAAAAAGTAAATGCTGACACAAACTCAGGATAAAATGAGTGAGATATGTTTTGAGTTTGGGCCTGCAGATGGGTTTCACGTGGCAGGCTGTGGTGTTGTAAGCTAGCTGCCCACACACCAAGTTGGAGTAGGTCTGCATGTAATCAGACCATGTTTAAATGCTAATCGGACCGCACACTCACTGGCCATTGTCCCTGCAGACGGAATACTTTCATGTGAGGAAAACGTTTTTTAGATTAAAGATTTTTAAGCAAATGAATAAATGTTGAAGTGTTTTAATGTGCAAATGAATTCAAGGTTACAGCAAATAGAGATGGCAGTTCTTTTGAGTTATTACTTTGATACATGTTCACTTAGAACAAACGTGAAATACCTGAGAGAATGCATGATTAACAGTTTGCAAGTATGATGAACTTGTTTGACGATTAGAAATAATAGAAAATCAAGTCACCCAAAGGAAGCACCTGTTTGAAAACTTCACATCTCTCCACAAAAGGAAATCATGTTAACTAAGAGGATACGAATTTGAATGTTTTATAGAAAGGTTGCAGTTCAATCAGACATTGTATTCCTTTGTCAGATGGCCAAGCTCGGTATACATGGTGGTCAGATATGTGAGAAAGCCGACTCGGTGCTGACCTGGGGAACATCACCATGGATTTTTTATTGTGGTTTGTCTGGTCCAGGTCTGACTCTTTTCTGAATATCATCTAACCACTGACTGACACATCAGCAGTCACAGACAGTCCAATATACACCACAGATAGCACTCATCAATGACATCAGCTAGTGCTGGTTTATCTATCGCTCATCAATGTATCCTGTATGTCAGTTCATTCCATGTCTCCAGGGACAAATATGAACCAATTTTGCAGCTGTGTAGTTTTTATCCAACCCTTGTCAGTGTTTGAATAAACAATCTGGAGGCCCACTGTCTTCTCAACTGTGAGGCATTAGGAAGGTGCACCTGTTTTCAATTCAGACTTCCATTTAGCTGTGTGAATTTAGTTTGAAGATGTTTATTTCTGTAGGCTTAACTATGCAAGCAGAGCCAAGTGGCTGCATTGCAAGGCTAAAAATAACTCTAATGTCTTTGGTGTAATTTTTTTTTTAAACACATGTGGTTTTGCTTATGAATATTGGTTGATGTAGTTTATGAAAGAAAGTCATTGTCTCACAACCAGTAAGACCAAGGACACGTCATGCAGGCACGGCTGGCATACCTTTGTGGAACAATTTCAGGAGAGTATTTGTGAAACATCATTATTTTGCATGTACATTTGTTTCACAATAGCAGTGGCGGAAGTGTAGTTTGTAAGTAATACACAATGTATTTGGAGACCTTCCCTCTGAAAGACAACAAAACTTGATGTGACATGAGCATGAAATCTCACCATATCAAACTGTTAAAGATGGCATTTTACTATGAACTAATGCTGACTGTCCCCTGAGGTAATCTTCTACCATCTGCACAATCTTAAACAAATCCAAAATATCTCTAGATTGACCTGGGCCATTCTTGTACACATTTGTGTTATGATATGTTTTGTGACTGATTCATTATATATCTTTTTCATGTAGTTCATGTATCATGATATAAAGGTGCTTTGGTATGATGTACCATGGTGTAAAGTTTCTATGGTGTGATATACCATGTTGTAAGGGTTCTATGGTACTACAAATCATGTTTTAAAGGTCCTATTGGTACAACATTCCATGTTCTAAAGGCCACATGGGATGACGTGCCATGTTATAAAGGTCCTATGGTACCATATACCATGTTATTATTAAAGTCCTACAGTTTCACATACCATGTTATAATTGTTGTGTAATGTACCATGTTTTAAAGGTCCAGTGGTATGATGTACCATGTTTTAAAGGTCCAGTGGTATGATGTACCATGTTTTAAAGGTCCAGTGGTATGATGTACCATGTTTTAAAGGTCCAGTGGTATGATATACCATGTTTTAAAGGTCCAGTGGTATGATGTACCATGTTTTAAAGGTCCAGTGGTATGATGTACCATGTTTTAAAGGTCCAGTGGTATGATGTACCATGTGTTAAAGGTCCTATGGAATTTGGATCCCTGCATGTGCACAATTGTGAAAACTAGATTTCTAACACTTGAAGTATAAATGTGTGAAAGCCACATCACAAACACTTCTTGGACAGAAAGGATGAAACTACACTTAGAATATGACATACACCATATGACACCTATAAAATATAGAGTGTGTCTGGAACGGACATATAAGCATCCTACTGTTATTTTATAATATCTTGTTCTTTGACATCATCTATCCATACTATTATAAGTCATTAGGGGTGCAGCAGGTTGTTGGGTAGAGTAACCTCCCTTTGGTATTGCAGAAACCTGTGAGAGTGGGTTAAAATTCTTCCTTATGTCTCTTGGTTTCACCAAGTGGTATCCAAAACCTGCTTAAATCTCAGACACGTCAAGCTGACTCAAAATATCACTAGAATAATAGCTATAGCATTGTTAATCTCAGTCAGATATATAGGTTTATGAACCGTGTCAAGAAGGTGACTTTTCATAGAAGTGTGCTTTCCTTCATCTTCACAACTTTTCAACTGTCTCTCAAAGACATGGGACATCCATATACCATCTCTATAACCAGGGACCACAACCCAAATCAGTCACTCAGTCACTGTTCAGTGAAACAATGAAAACAGCTGTCTGCCATGCAGGATTTCCTTAAGTGACAGCCAGTAGCCAAGATTAGTTGTGCTTGGGAGATACCCATATTTGCAAGACTAAAAACAATGTCATGTCTGTTATGTTGAAGTGTTGAAGCACACAAACAAGTGCTTTGGGGGGTATTTCAGTCAGTGTGCTGTGACTAATAGAGAAGGATGTACATTATCAATAAGCATGAATCAGTAAAGGCTTGTGTAAATATGTCAGCTGCTCTTCAGGGTCGGTCACCCACCTGGGTGCAGTGTATCGGAGGTCATTCACCTCAAGATGGGGTAAAATAACACATTGGGATTTCCCTCCTGGATCTGGGTAAGAGCAGGGCAATAACCTCAGTTTAAATGTTTACAAACACCAGCCAGAGGATGGGGGTGAGGGAAGGAGTCTAACTGTGTGGGTTAGGTGGAATGTGCGTTTCTGAAGCTGTGAAGGAGATCTGTGTGATATGATCACTGAACATATGTCGACTGTATTCCATAGCATTATAGACATAAACAATGCTTGATCTGTATATAGCTGTAGATAAGGATTATTTTGGGGTTTTTTGATATTTTTGCCATGGGTTGTCGGATCTTCAGTATGTCTGAAGCTGTTGTTATGGTATTGGTTGATATTTATCATCAATATGTCCAAACCTATAGATAAAAGAATATCCAGGATGTTTGAAGCTGTAATTAAGGATCTTCAAGTTGCCCAAAGCAGTAGATAATGGATCTTCAAAATGTCTGAAGCTGCAGGTAAAGGATCTTCAAGATGTCCCACGCTTCTGTAAGGGATCTTCATGTCTTAAGCTGCTGGTAAAGGATCTTAAAGATGTCTCAAGTTGCTGTTAAAGGATCTTCTGTATGCCTGAAGCTGTAGGTAAAGGATCTTCAAGATTTCTGAAGATGCTGTAAAGGATAAAGATACTTGATAAGTAGACCCAATACACCACCTGTCCAGGCTGCAATCTTCTGTGGTGTAATAAAGATCATGAATGCACCTCAAGCACCTCAGCATATGGCAGCATGTCAGTGTCTTTCTTCAGTGCATGGTGCTGAATGAGCCAAGTGTTGCCAGTGTCATTTATTGGCCAGCTTTGTGGGAGAAATTAATGTAATTATTATTCATAATGGTATTAGCATCAGTTTTTGCAAGGGAAACGCCATGTGTATATATTTGGTTGGATCGTTTCCCTGGTTTTTGTTCCATGTATGGAAGATATGACACTACGTGGATGGAGTTGTATTATATAATCTGTGTCAGGAAGCAACAGCTTGGGAACTTTCACACATCCGACAAAATCGATCCAGGAACTGTTTACTGGTTATTTCGTCAGCTGTGGAAATGTGGTATTGAAAAGCTCACTGTTTGTAGATAAAGAATCATTTTGCATGTGTGACCATCAACATTGATGAAAGATTTTGCAATGTAGGCAGATTTTTACTTTCAGTTACATAGAGTCTAAAGGCTGGTGTAGAGTTGTGTGTGCCTGAGTCAGGCCCTCATCTGTCCTGATCCCTTGTCAGTAGCTGCTTCTTCTTACTGAAATACCTGCAAGCAGCACCCGCTTATGGTGTAAAATATTGTTGTAATTCATTCATTCACTGAGGATATTGAATTCCCTGTTTGAAAATTGAAACATGTTCATTGTCATTGTTTATTATTTTCACAGTCTGTATTCAGTACATTGGTAGGTTCAGTATACAGCATTTGAATCATGAAGGATGAACCAGTCCAATAGGCACATCAGTTTATCTTCGAAACAGCTGCCTCTTCACTTTTTGTCATAGCCTGTTCATCTCAGTGAATAAAAATTGTTGCTTAATGTGTCACGACACGTTCACCACGTTCATTAGTTGTTCAGGACTGATTCCTGCCAGCTGCACCATAACACTGGCACCTTATCATGCAATGCTCACATGGATTGAACATCAGTGTCTGGCAGTAGATGGGGTGCTGCTACTTTCATTTGTCTAGCACAAACTTTACTTTATTCAATGTCTCTCACAAGGACCTAGTTGCTGCAACGCCTCCTGGGTGTAGTAGTTAGAGTGTCCACTTGGAGATTGGAAGGTCTTCGGTTCAATCCCTATTCGCATCGAACACCGAAAGGTGTTAACATATGCTACTTTTTGGTTCCTGCTTGGTCAGTCCGGTCAGAGTCAGTATAATGTGTGTAAATGGGGTATTCATGCTTAACTGCGACATGGTATTTCAGTGGGCTAGCACTATAAAACCAGCGAAGTCCGGGCTAGTACAAGTAGCCACACATACACATACATGCATGTCGTCATGTGAATTCATATTCTCAAATGCAACCCTATTTCACCCCACCTCACATAGTTGCTGGGTATCAGGTACCTGTGGTATAAATATGCTGTCTCAATTGAAGCCAATACACTTTTCTATATACTGACACTGCAACAGATAAGCTTGTCAGGTCCTCATCCAAAACATTTATCTACACAGATGAAATTTTATATCTACAAGTTTATTCAGAGTTTGACATTTCACATTTTGTTAATGATTGAAATTCAAACACTTGATGAACATTTGGTGTGAGGAAATGAAAAGTCATCTTGTCAGTGCAGACAGCTGTTCAGTGACAGACTGTAGTCATCGCTTGGCAGAAGCTTAAATCAGGACGAATATATTGAAATGTGTAATTCCTGTATGAACGGGAGATCATACGCTGACAGTCACATCAAAAATAACTGAAGCTCCCTATTTTCAACAAAGCCATCAAACAGGAGTATGAACCTGAGGCTCAATTTTTCAAAGGAGCAGTCAGATTCAAAATGTAATGGCCAGAGCAATTCTCTAAGAGCTTTTCAATATTCCCTGTTGTGGAATTGGAAATATTGACTGTGGCAACAGCTGTGGACCAATCACGTCGTATGGGTGAACAGTTCATTGAACTCTTCGATGAAGAAACACCAGAAAGAAGGTGACATGTGACCAAAGTAGGCAAACAGAATGTGTTTATAGGTTTACTTCACTACTAGGTAGTACAATGTTCATTGAAACAAACCATAATTAATCCCCTCAGGTAATGTGTATCAGGTATGTATAGGTGGACAGGGTTTCAGATTGTTAAGCACCCTAGGTATTCTTGTAGGTGGACAAGGTTGGAGGTTGTCAAGCAATCTGGTTGGTATTGTGATTAAAGCCCATGTACTACATGTGCTGGCTGCATGAGAGTGTTAAGGACTGAATGAAGTATTGTACAACTTATGTTCCGGTGGTGTGATAAGAGCTACTGCCCATTCAGACCATCTCTGCAGTTCAAAAAGTAATACAGTAAATGATGTTGTAGTAGAAATGCTGTAGACAGAAGACAAAAACACAAGAAAAGACCTCATTCAGTGAAAGTTTGGACAAAACAATTGATATGATGAGATGAAAACTGCCAAGTGAGAAAGCGACCCCTAGACCCAGTCCCTTTCTTCAGGGACCTCTTCCCTTCATGTTTTCTGCTCAGCTATGATGGTGTTTTAAGAAATCTGCCACTTTGCAGCTATTCTAGCTGTTACATGTGAACTCTACCCATACCTACTTCTGGTGATCTGTGTTTCTTCTCAGTGTCCTTTAAGTTTAAAGCGAAAGTGTGGCACACTAATGTTTGAGGAAACAGGAATGTTCAGGGACCAGGAATAATGAAGTGGCCAATAGCAACACTGACCTTTGTATTCAGGGACAATCTCTGCTGGTTCATTCACCTTAGGTTGTGATTGATCTGCAAGAAATCAGTGATGATTCTTCCTGAACTATTCACGCCCCTCAAGCCACCTGATCTGGGGCAAACTCAGCCTTGGGGCAGGTCAGGAGTGAACTCTCACCCTTCTCTTGCTGAATCTGCAACTGGGATTGAATCAGCCCAAGCTTTTCCTGGTGAGAGATTCTGATGACAAAATAGGTCATTTGGAATACTGACAAACATCATACTTCATTCTTCATCACTGATTTTGATGTAATTGTTGCATGCTTCATATGATTTCAAACACACGTCATTGGACTTCAGTTAATGGTGCCAAGCTGGCAATATTTTAAAGCATTATTTACCTTTTGCATGCCCTCCTCTTGTCTTCATGTCTGTGTCTGCTTATAGGATCAAGAGCCAAAACATATCCTGTATGTTGGTGTGTGATATTTCATGAGAACATGATCATGACTGTAGTTAGTAAGAATTATACATAGTGTATCATTCCTGTTCTTCAGCTATCTTTGTGTTTTGTTGTGGAACAGACTGTCCGGGTAAAGAAAGTTCTTCAGATACGATAGAGGCACAGTTATAAAGTAGGATCTCTCACCAGCATAGTTTGAAGTTTGAATCGCAGATTTTGTCAGCATATGAGTTTGACAGGGTGTGACAGTAATAAGTAAAATGCTGTTCAAACCAAAGTCAGAAGAAAAAGCATTAACAAAATCATTTTGGAAGGTTTTATCTAATGTGAATATCTTTTATAGCCAGAACTTCTCTCACTTGGGCCTTCAGGATTGGGTGGTCAGGCTCGCTGACTTGGTTGACACGTCATCGATTCCCAATTGTGCAGATTGATGCTCATGTTGATCACTGGATTGTCTGGTCCAGACTCGTTTATTTACAGACCGCCGCCATATAGCTGGAATAGTGCTGAGTGCGGCGTAAAACCCACTCACCCACTCACTCACTGAAACTGACAACTATACATGCATAATCCCAGGCAGACCTATGAGAGTTCATCAATACCTGTTGATTGTGTAGTGAAAATCTTGAAATGAAGAGATAGTCCCAGCTCAACTTTATTATGTTTTATGAGATTAAATGTACACTGCAAAACAAAAAAGCAACAACTGCAAACCTGTTTTTCAGATGTATGAAATATGTACTCTATGAATAATCCCCTGATTATAACAGATTAGTCAAATCATTTTCATTGACCATGGTTCATCATGACACACATGAAACAGTCTAACGTCAAGGTCATGGTCGTCAGTTCTAGGTATCCTCTTTGGCCCCAATGGGAGTCCAGAACTGTACTCCTGCACCAAACCTGTTCACTTCCTGTATGGAGTTTTGAGCTTGACAGAAAATCAAACATGTCTCTAATTCACATTTGTAGCTGTACTATCTGTATTTGATATCATTACAGTCGACAGAATTGTTAGCACAGTTGCTGATCAGTCAGACTGATGCCGCAAACTCTTGATCTCGGACATATTTCTACAGCATGTAAATAGTTCTTCACAGTGTGAGATGAAAGCCCACACAATCCAGGTATTGCTGTGCCCATGGGTTTGATGTTTGAGTACCTGTGTCATTGGACATGACCAAGGCTGAGTACCAATGTCTGTTGCCCCCAAAAGAGTTCAGGAACCCGACAGTTTGTGTGTCTGTAAATGCAGCTGATACAAGAGACATAGAATAGTGAAGATCTTAATTATTTCCAAGATGGAGGATTTGACTCCATCTGAAGAAGATCCATACTTAAGGGAGTCCATCAGCGCACTACTGCAGCAGTTTGTGTCCACTTTGTGTCATGGTATATGCTGGGATATTTGCAATTGTATGAAACTCAAATGTTGATTTATTCCTGTACTATTTCATAAACTGAGAATATTGACACAAATACTTTTTGTAAAGTTTGTTGCACCTTGACAGTATTTTGAAGAACTTGCAGTCTTTTGTTGGAAGCATGGTACTAACAAACGTTTAGTGGTAAGATAAGAAGGATGGAAACATGTGGCTTCCCTAGCAGCTGCTGTTAGTGATTATTATTGTTAACGTATCTCTATGTATCCAATCATTTGTTGATGCTGAGATATCATGTCGATGATGCCCTTAGTTGATACTTAATCATCTTGTACCCAAGATCTCTGATGCTGAACATGCTGGTATTTTCTTTCAAGCTTTCAGCATCTTCAGTATCATTCTGATATTTACAATCATTAATTCATGGCAAAAACAGATTTCCTAAAATATTCTTAACATGCATTTTTGACAACCTTAATGCACATGTCACTTGAAAGCATTTCTGTTTAAGTCCAGTCTTCAGTATTATGCCACCCATTCATACCTCTGAAGATTGTAAGAAATAAATGAGTCTTGTTAGTAAGTAGAAAACGTTGATCTTTCAAATCATACCCTAAAATCATGCCTCCAGCATGGAAATCGGATGACGCATATTAATTATAGCAGGGCACAGTATATCATGTCAGTATGGCCTAGCCAGGGCATGATGACAAACGATATTAATAGAAAAATATCAGTGTTGTGAGTTACATTGCATCTTTTATGTTATCCCAACAGGGATTGCAACAACTTCCTTACATCATGGAGAAAGGGGAGGATAACACACAGGTCTCATAGGCGGGAGTTTTGCTGTGGACAGTGCCTGTGTGTCCTGTAGACAGTGCCTGCATGTCATGTCAGTGGTGCCTGCATGTCATGTCAACAGTGCCTGCGTGTCCTGTACACATTGCCCATGTGTCATGTACACAGTGCCTGGGTTTCGTGTCTTTTTGACAGTGTCTGTGTGTCATTTAGACAGTGCCTTTGTCTCATTTTGGCAGTGCCTGTATGTCATGTAGACAGTGCCTGGGTTTCATGTCATGTAGACAGTGGTTTTGTTATATCACTGCAGACAGTACCTGTTTTTGTGATGTGTTCTGTGTGTAATGTCAAACTTATACTGTATACAACCTAACTATTATGTTAGCAATGCAAAAACTATTCTAATATACCCAGTGTCTTGAGTGAATACAGCACAGCAAACCAACTTCAGTGTCAAAATTAATCAGTCATGTCACTGTCAGCAACAACATCACAATGTATCTCATCCGCATGATGTCTTCAGGAAGACAGTTCAGATGATTTTCCTACAGGTGGCATCCATGTATAAATGTGACGTCTATGGACTTGAAAGCCTTAATTCAGGTCTGACTGCTACATTATGTAGATCAGATGCTAACTTATGGAGAGATAGTTTCGAATGTGACAGGAATTTTCTCACCTTGACACTGTAATCTATGCAGGACATAAAAATGAAACATCTCGTGTCATTCGATAATTATTCACTTCTTATTCAGTACACATAATAAAGCCAAAGCAGCTCCAGCTACAAAATGGTAGCACTCCTGTCTGTTGCTGTACATTATTAAATTGTTAAACCTGGAAACAAATCGCTGTTTTTGTAGATGTAGATGCAAAGCATGTGTGATCACATGGCCCTTCTTCCTGGTGTTCACGTGATCTCACTTCCTCTAGGACAAGGACAAGTTTTCTCTCTTATATCAACAAACGTCTTTGATCCTAACCCATTTTCTTGTTAAATATGGGATCGCAGCCTGTCAGTGATGTCATCCATTGGGTAAACACTTTGTTTATCACAGCTGGTTTTTCAAATGACTTCTTGCCACATAAATGAATGAAATGCATCAAAGGCGATGCGTTTTAAAAAGTTTCCATTTGACATCAATTCACCGTGAAGCAACATTGGTGCAAACATGTTCTAGATTTCATTGTGTATAGAAATTTATACATGGAAATTATTCAGATTGCATGTACTTGTCATGAGATAGTACAAATCCAAAAGATGTTTATAAAGGTCTGGAAAAAAAAGTGATGTGGAAACTCTTTGACATTTCAGTTGTCATTACTTGGATGACTTTTAACCATGTTCTGGCTTTCTCTCTGCTTGAACTGACAGGTAGCCATGTGTGTAGTGCTGTACACATACAATACCTGAGTTTCATATCCTTATAGGGCAAATAATAATCTGGCTAGCTATTCTCGAAATGTTCGTAGCGCTACGAACTTCTTAAGCCCATTCTTAACACATTGGCTACGATCAAAGTTAAGAATTCTTAGGACTACGAAGGCTTTGAGAATAAGGACCCAGCCCCATACCATATACCTGACATTATGGACTGGGTGTGAAGTACAATGTTGCTGTCAGTCTCTCCCTTGCTTTCATGCTTTCCAGCAAAGCCGTCTGCTGTTGTTGCTTCATGAGCTTGTTCACAGACGCCGACTCTTCAGATGATGCAATTGGGAAGAATAGAAACATCCACTGGTCTGGCTTAAGACACGGGTTCCGAATCTGCATGGGTACAATGTATGAAGCCCAAATCACTCTCACTCACTCACTCACTCACTCACTCACTCACTCACTCACTCACTCACTCACTCACACACACACACACACACACACACACACACACACACACTCACTTCTGGTAAGGTTGATAATCCTGCAGGATCAGTACATTGCATGTAAACTTACTTTAACTCTGACGCTAAGATATCCAATTTGTGATGGGATGAATATGCCTTTTACTTGAAAGTTTAGCTGTAGATGTAGATGGGCGGTGGGGTAGCCTAGTGGTTAAAGCGTTAGCTTGTCACGCCGAAGACCTGGGTTCGATTTCCCACATGGGTACAATGTGTGAAGCCCATTTTCTGGTGTCCCCCGCCGTGATATTGCTGGAATATTGCTAAAAGCGGCTTAAAACTAAACTCACTCACTCACTCCTGCCACCCACCCCTTTGTCGTGTCAGTACCTGTACAGCTGGCCTCTCTTACACCCTCAAGCACCATGTACCATGCACAACACCCTCATGCACCATGCTCCACGCGCCACACCCACCCTCACGCACCATGCACCACACCCTCATGCAACACACACCTCGTGAGACAAACCCTGTGAGGGACGCTGCCTTTCTTCCTGAAGTAGAGAGTGGGTCAGTCCAACAAGGACTGGCAGAACAATTAACCCACTTCCTGAGAGAAGTGATTTAGGAGCTGGAACATGCCTTCAGCCAGGAGGAAGACAGTTTGTGCATGTGTGCCATGGCAAAAAGTGTTTGATGTCACTCTGCATAGGTGCATTTGCTCTAAACCAACTCCATTCCAATTTGGCAGGATATCTCCTACTCAATTCCAGGAGAACTCTTGGAACCAATTTGGTTTAGTTTGCAAGTCAAGTGTAAGGAAGATCAGCTAGCCTACATAATGCTAATGAACAGGGCAGTCAGACCTTGGTTTCAACAAATATAGTCTTTTTTCAAGAATTCAACATGCTCAGAAAAGGAAAATTTGGTTTGGGAACATGCCACATATCTAAATATGCTGGACAACCAGGGGTGGCCTGAATAGACTGTACAGATTTGATAATGGGTTACTGTCACTGGGTGGCATTTATGGGCCCTCCATCCATCATTTCATCTCAACTACACCATGCTTTTTCGATATTGTCTCCACATGGCCAGTGATGTAGAGACCTTGATCCAAGCCTTAGTACCAATAGCATTCTCTGAATAATGAACCAATTTTATGCATGAGTGCATCTGAAGCCATTTTGAAAAAATCATTGTTTTATCATAATGATATGCAAAGCGTTTATTGTTTGCAGATCTATGAGATGTACTGAGGTTCTTTTGTTTTTCACGGGGCATTTGACCTTTCCACCATGTTCTTGGTCATTTTTGACACTTCCCTTAATGGTCTACAAAACTTTCAATATACGTTGAAGGTAATAACAATAATAGCACTATAGCCTTGTGCTCAGAAGTCTGAATGGTCTTTATTTCTCATTTTCCCAACTCTGGCCCATATATGCACATAGTGTTGTGAAAGTTATCTTGTCAAAAGCATATATGTGTACATGGTATGTTCCCCTTCTGGGAGAGTCTGAAGTTTGCACTAATTGCCATTCTTGGTTTGATCTACCCAAAACTTACGATTACACGATGCTATTTAGGAAGTGGTCAAATGCAAGATATGTCATATTTGGGATTTCACTTCCTCAGTAAAGTACAAATTCTAGTACTTTTTTGGTTGAGTCCCATTCGGGATTCGAACCCGCACCCTCAGAGTGAGGCACCTAATCACCAGCACACAAAGTCAGCCACCTAACCCGCTCAGCCTCCGTGACTTCCCAAATATGTGAAATCCCAAATATGACATATGTTGTACCCAAAACTTAGTCTGGGAGCTAAGTCACGGACACTTACTTATGTGGACTTTTCAGGTCATAGAACAATACTGATTGGAAAATGTTTTAGTATGGTTGCTTCACTTGCTTGAGAACCCCCATGGAGACCAAAAGGTTAATACCGTGAATTAGCTGATTTGGTTCACATCTACTGAATCATAATATTTTCCCTTCCACCCAGCCATCACTGTAATGTTATCACTCAAAATAAAGAAAGTATAGATTTTCAACAGACTCGGGTTCAGTCGACTATTGTTGTTTGTGTATTTGACCATTTCCAGTAGCAAATATCCTTTGATGATAGTTCTGTGGATGAGTAAAGTCCTTATTGTTGCACTTTTCCCACTCCATATTTCTCTTGTTTTAGTAGTCTCATATGACAGTAAATCTGAAATCAGTTGAAAATAATATCAGAACACGAGAATATCCTACAACCCTGCATGCCTCCTTCAGAGGTTTGCAAAGAAATGTTTGAAATAAACCGTAAAAACAGAAACCGTTTTTATGTTTCTCTGTTGACCTTGAGACTCTTTTTGCTAAAGCCATTTCATCTGACCTGAAGTTTTGTTGTTTTCAAGCTTGTATTTGGCCTCCAGCTGATAGATTTGACTTCTCAACTCAAACCCATGTGATTGAAATACACCAGGAATGAGGTCAGGTCATGGTGGCCTGTTTGGGAATGTCAGTGTAACAGCTGTTTCTTCAGCTGGGACGGACTCCCCACCAGGAAGTTGAAGCTGCTGTTGATTGGTGGCTGGATGATCGTCTTGGAGGAGGATGCGGTACTGCTGCTGGGACAAGGACAGGCATCAGACAGTTTGCTATTAAACCTTCTGGTCAGTCTTAGCAATGCTCACACCAGACACAGCAGACAGATCGGACCATGTTCAGGTGGCCATTCTAGCCAAGAGCTAATTAAACTTTACTGTTTGTCAAACTTACTGTCTTGATTGCCACATGTCTTTGTAAAAATAGATTGATGCTGATGATGACAATCATTGGATTGTCCGTTTCAGGCTTGACTATTTATAGACAAAGATCATGGGGCTGGAATATTGCTGAGAGCAGCAGGCACAACATTCAGGCAAAGTAAAGATATGGGTCATTGATGTCCTTGATTGACTTGCTGAATTTGGAGTACTCTCATCAAGCAGTGATGCTGATGTAATGTTTGTAACTAAGACTGTTTGCTAGCCCACTAACATGCCATGCCACACTGTTACAGTGAAGACCGACTCACACAACGCATACAGTCTCCAGTTTTTTACTGAGCTTGGTGCAGGGTATCAATAAATATGCTCTTTATTTGTCTTTAAGTATAGCATCTCAAGGCAGCTGCTCTGTGGACTGAACCACAGTGATGGTCATTTAGTCCTATAGCTACGTTCATCCAATAAATGCCAAGTTTTGTTAGCTGCATTTGAAATTGTTGCATATCTAATACCGTTGTGCATACAGTTTTCAAAATTTCAAAACTTACAGTGTTTCAACTTCGCTGAAATTTAAATCATGCCAATATTGTATATGATAATATTTTGACTTCATGGTTGTCCTCTCAATGTTGTTGTATCCTTTCTTCTGTTAAGATAAAATTATGAAGGATCCAAGCTTTCCTTTGTCAACTGGAACAAGAAAGAGATTGAGATGTATAATCCCCAGGGAACTAAGGTTAGAAATCAAGGACACTTTTTATCCATTGACCTGGACAATAATAATGTCAGAGATTGTTTATTAGAGGCCTGTCACAGGAGGATGGTTGAATGAGGTCTGTCACTGGGGAATGGTTGAATGGAGGTCTGTCACTGGGGTAGAGTTGACTTAAGGTGTGTCACTTGGGGATGGTTGATCAGAGGTCTGACACTGGGGGATGGTTGATCAAAGGTCTGACACTGGGGTAGAGTTGACTGAAGCTCTGTCACATGGGTAGAGTTGACTGAAGGACTGTCACTTGAGTTGTTTGGAGGTCTGTCATGGTAGGATGGTTGATTGGAGGTCTGTCTATTGGAGAGATGGTTTCCTGGAGGTCTGTCACAGGGGTAGAGTTGACTGAAGAACTGTCACTGGGGTAGAGTTGTTTGGAGGACTGTCATGGTGGGACTATATAGAGATGGTTGACTGGAAGGCTGTTGCTGGGGAATGGTGGTGGGAGTGGTTGTTTGGAGGTCAGTTATAGGGAGATAGTTGACTGGAGGTCTGTCACTGAGGGATGGTGGTGGAAGTGGTTGTCTGGAGGTCAGTTACAGGGAGAAAGTTGACTGGAGGTCTGTTACTGAGGGATGGTGGTGGGAGTGGTTGTCTGGAGGTCAGTTATAGGGAGATAATAGACTGGAAGGCTGTTATTAGGGAACTGGTTGGGTTGTCACCTCAAGATACACAGGCATTGCACCTGAAAGTGATTGCGAAAATAACATTCTTGGGTTTTATGCGGTTTCTTTCAAGTTGTTTATGTCTGTCTTTCAAATTTCTGGATTAGACACATCCAGATGCAATTTTTGACTTGATGATTTTGACTTTAATGAGACAGTTTTAGAACAGCACTTGTGTTGATGTAGTTTCCTGTGTGTTTCTGTGGAATAGGTGTTCTCATTCATCATGTTCCAAGTTCCAGGTGTGGTGAGTACTTGTTGGACAGCTATCGTTATTGTAAAGTCTAACAGTTAAACAAGTTCAGAAGTTTCTTCTTTGAAAAGGAGCTTAGTGGTGACGTGAGTACTCCAGAATGGTGTTGCTGGAAAAGACATTAATGTTTATGTCAGTGCAGTATGTCTGCAGGCAAAAGGGGCATCTGTCTACATGAAGTTGGATGCCTGGAGACCCAGCATGTGACGTAAACATAATAAATCAAACATAAAATTGTTTTCTGAAGTTTAACATGTTTACTTTTCAGCTTAACCTTATTATGTGTTGGAACAATGACAATGATAATATTATTTAGAAATACACACATGAATACAGTTGAAACTGTATCATCCTCTGGTATATAGACTTTAAACACTTGCTCTGTTGTGTTCACACTTTGCCATGCCAAACTGACACAATGTTTCATGAAATGAACAGAAAGGAAAACAGACACTAGCTAGCAGATGTTCATTTCAGGAGGAATTGGTTGTACTGTAGCCGAATATATTACTGGAAAAGAATATGGCCCCAAATGAACTGTTAACTCATGATGTGAACTCATGTTAACTCTTGTAACTTTTATCTTTTATCTTTTAGTGTTCGATCACTACAGTCCATCAATATTACAGTATCTTAAATACACGGAAACCGATTTGCTGCCAAGGTTCTCCGATTTCCTGGCCCATCCTGGATATTCCTAACTCGTCCTTATACACACACATGTACATACACACATGCAATGAATTTGTAAGCTGAGGATATACCATGTGTTCTGTTATATACCGTCCAGGATATGGGTATATTCAGTTTGTATAACACATAATTTTTGTGGTAATCAAATATTTTAAATCAAATGATCAATGAGGTCGTTCTAGACTGTTAACCTAGATGCCCTGCGGATTGCCAAGCACCTGCTGATCTGGTAGTCTGGTAGGAGAGCTCTTATGAAACCAGCATCACAGACTCGCATCAAACAGAAACCCAGCCTTCAATCGTGGACAAAGCACTGCACACTGGCTCTTTGATTAAATCTTTCAAGATGCAGCTCTGACATAAAACAAAATGTCTGTTGCCCCCAGACATGGTTGGAATTGCTGAATGGCAGATGTGAAGAACCAAGCAGTGACCAATTTGTATTAATCATTACATTATTTCTTCTCAATAGTTATTCCAGGCCAGTAACAATCTAAAATTGAAGGAGTTATTCAAGGGCAAGACTTGTCAACTCACAAATGTGTTACTGTCCCAAACTAAATGGAAGTGATTAACAAGGAACAGTAATTAACAGTGAACAATGTTAATGAACACAAACTGAAAGCTGTCACGTCTCTATGCACCACTATCCATTAGTGTGAGGTGTTATGTCAGAATGCATCTGAAACTGTCGAAGAAAGAAAAGCAGTGTTCTCACAGGTAAACAATTGTTTATCTGGAAAATATCTGGAAAATTTGAATGATGTAATGTAGTTATTTGGAATTGTAGATCAAATATGGAAAAAAAGAAAGGCAAAAAGTTGAATATGCGTATACCAAATGGAACATCTTGAGACATCCATAAAATAATATGGCTACTCAGCTGTATGTGGAGTCCTTTGTAATGTTGATCAGGTGGTCCTTCCAGATGACTTACGTAGGTGGTCTGATGTATTTGTTCCGCATCCTCACAGATGGCTTATATAGGTGGTCTGACATTATTGTTCCACATCTTCCCAGATAGCTTATATAGGTGGTCTGACATTTTTGCTCTGCATCCTCACAGATGGCTTACATAGGTGGTCCAACATTTTTGTTCCGCATCCTCATCCTCACTGGTGGCTTATATAGGTGGTCTGACATATTTGTTCCGCATCCTCACAGATGGCTTATATAGCTGGTCCAACATTTTTGTTCCGCTTCACAGATGGCTGACATAGGTGGTCTGACATCATTGTTCCGCATCCTCTCAGATGGCTTATATAGGTTTTCTGATGTGTTTGTTTGACATCTCATAGATGGTGGTCATGCTTTCAGTTACTGATTTTCCTGGACAAGACTAGATAACATACATGCTCCTGTGAATAAGATGTGGAATAGGAGCTGTAAAAATAATGTAATTATGAAGTCGCAAGAAAAAAAGAACATATGGATATATGGTATGGATTGACATCTGATTGTCCTCTACATCAGCAGCTTACAGATATGAGTATTTTAAGATGTTGATGAATATGGTGTATCACCATTTCTTTCAGCCATTGTGATATGTAGGATTATTGTTAGGTCAGTGCTTAAGATATTGTTAGATCAATGAAGATCTAAATTCAATTTGATGTGAGGTGTGATGACACTGCAAGCTATTTTCATCAACAAGTGCGTGAAGATGACTTTGTTGTACTCTCAGTGACATCTGTACACTGTAGCTTCAGTATATTTAGAGACTGATAGGACAGTAAGGTGACAAAGCTTCATATTTATGTAACTGGTACCACAGAAGTGATGTGACACACTGAACTGATGTGATAACCTGGTTACTGCACTGGTAATAGTTTCTGAAATGTGCTAGGCAGTAGATGGTGTGGTCTTGGAAAGCAGACAGGACAACATGAGTCATTTGACATTTCATGTTATTGATATTGATGTCATCCTGGAGTGTGGTGTTAGTGTATTGGATCAATGAGCCATGTGGTTATGTCTTTGTGTATTGAATCAGTAATCATAGAATCTACTACAATATGTATGGAATTGGTGATCACAGAAGCCAGGTCATCGTATACATCAATGTCGCATCAACCTTGCTCATTCACTAAGTCCTAAGATGCTCTTGCCCTATGGCTGTTCAGATAAGGACTGTGTAGGATTTGGTGTGATATCAGGGCTGTATGGGATTTGGTGTGGTATCACTATCAGGACTGTAGGATTTGGTGTGATATCAGGACTGCGTAGGATTTGGTGTGGTATCAGGACTGTGTGGGATTTTATGTGATATCAGGACTGAGTAGGATTTGGTGTGATATCAGGACTGCGTAGGATTTGGTGTGGTATCAGGACTGTGTGGGATTTTATGTGATATCAGGACTGAGTAGGATTTGGTGTGGTATCAGGACTGCGTAGGATTTGGTGTGGTATCAGAACTGTGTAGGATTTGGTGTGATATGTATACAGCTGATGTTCATAAATACAGCTTATATTACTATGTTCTATGTACAGTTTTTTTTATAAATTTCATGATACTGAAAAAGACTCTAAACTATGTAGACAATTGCTAAGTCTCTGTATATACATAGAATATTGATAGTAACAAATAAACCCTTTTTAATTAAAACGGAGTTCCAGGGAGACCAGAGATTCATAACCTGAGGAAATCCAGACTTACTTTATTTAAGGCTTTAGCACTGCAGAGAAGGCTTGGCAGTATGCAAATTAGAGTGGTTCAGGGACTGAGAGACAGACTAATATTTATAATACAGCATGCTTTTTGTCAAAATGATGAACGTTTGTCAAGTAGGTGTTCTGTAAGAAAAATGGCCACTAGTATCTGTTTTATTCATCTTTCACTTGGTTGACTGCATGTTTTTTATTTATAATGATTAAATGTAAGAGTGGTTCATGGCTACTGGTTGGTCACAGGTAATAGGGATGAAGACCCTGGACTTAGCTGACCCTTGACCTCTATTTGCTGCTGAACCCTCCAGGCATCCCTTAATTCTGTTGGTGACTATTGCCAGATATTATCTTTGGGACACATGTCTTAGGGACCCGTGAAGGTCTGATCTTCCGTAACCCATGTTTGTCATAAGAGGCAACTAAGGGGATCGGGTGATAAGGTTCCCTGACTTGGTTGTCTCATGTCATTGTATTCCAGGTGCATAGATCGATGCTCAAGCTGTTGATCACTGGTTTGTCTGGTCCAACAAACTCAGTTATTTACAGACCGCTGCCATATAGCTGGAATATCGCTGCATGTGGTATAACACTGAACTCACTCGCTCACTATCTGTTTGGAAACTGGTGTCACGTATTATGAACAAGTCTGTTTCACAGTCCCTGAACCACATTATTTTCCCTACTGCCAAGCCTTCTCTGCAGTGCTAAAGCCTTAAATGAAGCAAGTCTAGATTTCCTTAGGTTCTGAATCTCTGGTCTCTCTGGCGCTCCTTCTCAATTAAAATGGGTTTGTTTGTTACTATCAAAATTACGTATGTTCAGAGACTAAGCATTAGTCTTAATTCTGACACTGTGGTATTCTTTGGTTCCTGCTGATTAGATGACATAAAACATCATTCATACACAAGTCTTGTTTAACAAAAGGCACAGGAGTGAGTGAGTGAGTTTTGTTTACACAGCACTCAGTAATATCCCTATTGTCTGTAAATAATCGAGTCTGGACCAAACAATTCATTGATCAAAAGCATGAGCATCAATATTCTCAATTGGGAACTGATGACATGTGCCAGCCAGGTCAGTGAGTCTGACCACCTGATCTCATTAGTTGCCTGTTTCGACAAGCATAGTTGCCTTTTCTGGCAAGCATGGGTTACAGAAGGCTTAATCTACCCTGGACCCACACAGGTCAAAATCTCAGGAACTAAACTTAAAGCATACATGATAGCTGAACATATTAACTATAATTATGTGAAATATAATTAGAACCCCCCTCTCTGTCATAATGTAGTTAGAAAATATTGAAGCACTTTTTATACAACTAAACAACCAGCAGCCTAATTACCATACATTTACCTCTATCTCAGAGGACACACATCTCTTTACATCTGACAGTGCTGAAGAATACTACCACTTACTTAATATAACAAAGCAGTCAAGACCAAAATATTCTCTGTGAAAAATGAACCCCACAAAAAGTCAATTTCCATATGAATGAAAAATTATTTCATTACATCCTGAGAAATAATCATGTGCTTTACAGCGATTACAGATCATCCCATATCCAGCAATAAATGTTCAATGTCTTAATGAACATCTAATCTTTTCTGTATAAGTCACATGATTAGCAAAACTGACAGATACTTCAGATGTTTTGTTTGTTTGTGAGAGCGCATGTGTGTTTGTGTGAATGTGTGTTTGTGTGAATATGTGTTTGTGTGAATGTGTGTTTGTGTGAATGTGTGTTTGTGTGAATGTGTGTCATAGAAATGTAGTATTAGTCCATAATGTTATGCTTTCTGCAATATCTGATAGAAAGGTTTTTGTTAAACTGATATCTACAATATGGCCTCTCCACTGTTGTTAGATTGACAATGAAGGAGATGAAATGACACCTACAAAAACAGAAGGTTCAGTGGAAAAGACAGACAGTAGTGTGTAACATTACCCTGAAGTACAGAATATCTCAGTCACTACTCTACAACATTACCCAGAAGTACAGAACATCTCAGTCACTATAACATCACCCAGAAGTACAGGTGGGTTAGCCTAGTGGTTAAAGCGTTCGCTCGTCATGCCGAAGAACCGGGTTCAATTCTCCACATGGGTACAATGTGTGAAGCCCATTTTCTGGTGTCCCCCACCGTGATATTGCTGGAATATTGCTAAAAGCGGCATAAAACTTAACTCACTCACTCAGAAGCACAGAATATCTCAGTCACTGCTCTATAACATTACCCAGAAGTACAGAATATCTCACTCACTATAACATTACCCAGAAGTACAGAATATCTCAGTCACTACTTTATAACAGAAAGTTTAGATTTCTCTAGACCCTCTAGCTCCCTTTTAATTTAGATAGGTATATTTGTTGCAGTCAGTGTTATGTATATACAGAGACTAAACGGGAATCTAGTTTTCCTTCAGAAGTCCACAATAGGAAACAGCAGTGGAGAAACAAGGTGAAGAGTTCACGCTTGTCCATGCAAGGGGGATGCTCAGCCTTCAGTGGGTTCCAAGGAGTATTGTCTGCAGCACATGGATGAATGGATGGAAATGGCAATCAGCAATCATACATACATCCATATTGATAAAGTCACTTAGCCTAAAGGGTAATGTGCACAGCAAAGATATACAGTCCTGTTCACCTTGGCCGCAATGTGTCACTTGTGATCCACAGACCTTTTCAGATGAGCAATTAGTGTATCTTTCTAAAAGCTGTGAACTTTTGACCCGGCAGAATGTTAATTTCTGTCTATTTACCCTGCCAGAGGTCAGATGTGGGGGAAGTGGACAGGTGAAGCGTGCCCTGTAATAGTTTGATTACCTGTAGTTATGTGTTTTGGCAGGTGATGTATTGGGAATGTGTAACCCAAGGGCCTCTTTGACCAAGTGAGCTTGCCAACACTGAGTGTTGTGGACAGCTCCAGGGCATAGGTCCTGGCCTCATGCCTGCCCACTGACCTGTCACTGACCTCATATATATATATATATGTGTGTGTGTGTGTGTGTGTGTATTGGCGGTAGAGGGGGATGGGGGGGAAACCACCCCAGGACAGAAGGAAACAAGCCAGTGATGCACAGAGACATTTGGGCTTGAGAGAGGACTGAAGATTAGGGTATTTGGACCATTGGAGCATTGAATGTGGACAATTGTGGCAGGGTGTGAGGAGGTGTTGTTCATAGACTGGAATATACAGATCAGTAATACTGGAAGTGGATAGGAAATATATATGTTGATAGGAAATATGACTTTTAGAATTATGGTAATGCGGTTTAAAGACCAGTATTACCGTTTGTCTTACCATGGTATCAGAAACTGCCTTACAAGGTTACATTGAAGATTGTAGTTAAATTACTGTGCAAATTTTACTGTACCATAAATAATACCCATCAGCTGGTTATTCTTGGTGCTTTTTGTGATGCTTATCTGATTCATCAATATCTATTTATTCCATGAGGCTTCATACAGTAGTTTTTGAATGTGTGGAACAGTTTGATGGATTTGATATTCATGAGTGAGTGATCAAATTAGAGGGACACCCAGACGAAACAGACTGATACCTATGGTTAAGTAAAGTTATGGTAATTGAAGTCTGTACTCTGTCACAATGCGAGATCATTTCAAAAGACCGGTGTATGTTCAGCGGATTTTAGGTAACAATGAGTGGCTAGTTTCAAGAATTTGGTCCGCATGTATGCAAAAAAATATAGCAGAGTTTGTTTAATTAAATGTTGAACTATGAAACCTCAGTCATACAATGGACCAAAAATAATAAAACAATGGTATTGTGTTCACACTATAACAAAAAAGTACTGTAATTACGTGACAAACTGGCATACATTGAAACAAACTTGTTGACCAGCTGTTTCTGTTGTTGTGTCTTTGCTTTACGAGGGAAGTGAAGTCGGTGTATATGTGGAGAATGTGGACCCCTTTCTGCTGTCTTATGTTGGTTTTACGCAAGAAAGAGCATGTTTTGACTACCGATGTTTCAAAGATGACTTAAAGATCGGTTTTTAATTTGCTCCAGTGGGGGTGCTTATTGCAGCATTGCATAAAAGGAATGTGGTGCCTACAACATCAGTGGAGCTTTAAGTTCATGGTATGTGAGGACAGCCTCCAATTTCTGTCCAACAGCTGAGGTACAGGTGTCGACAGAAACGAAGTGCACATGAGGACATGTCATGGCTAACCAAGTAAGAGATAGTAGCAGCCTTGAGGACTGAAGACAAGCTGTAGGAGTTGGTCCCTGTAATAGGTTGGCCATGACCTCCATAGCAACCTGTGAAAGTCTGGGGTAGAATGGGCCTTCAGCAACCCATGCTTGCCATAAAAGGTGACTATGCTTGTCGTAAGAGGCAACTAATGGGATCGTGTGATCATTCTCGCTGACTTGGTTGACACGTCAATGGTTCCCAGTTGCGCAAATCAGTGCTCATGCTGTTGATCATTGGATTGTCTGGTCCAGACTCGACTATTTACAGATGGCCACACTACTGCTGGAATATTGCTGAGTGCGGCATAAAACTCACTCACTCACTCACTCACTCACTCACTCACTCACTCACTCACTCACTCATGCTGGTAAAGGACCAGAACCATGGCCTGGAAAGCTCAACATTCCATCCTGGCACTATGAGTGACTTGTTCCATCCAGGCAGTATGAGTGACTTGTTCCATCCAGGCAGTATGAGTGACTTGTTCCATCCTGGCACTGTGAGTGACTTGTTCCATCCAGGCACTATGAGTGACTTGTTCCATCCAGGCAGTATGAGTGACTTGTTCCATCCAGGCAGTATGAGTGACTTGTTCCATCCAGGCACTATGAGTGACTTGTTCCATCCTGGCACTGTGAGTGACTTGTTCCATCCTGGCAGTATGAGTGACTTGTTCCATCCAGGCACTATGAGTGACTTGTTCCATCCAGGCACTATGAGTGACTTGTTCCATCCAGGCAGTATGAGTGACTTGTTCCATCCAGGCAGTATGAGTGACTTGTTCCATCCAGGCAGTATGAGTGACTTGTTCCATCCAGGCAGTATGAGTGACTTGTTCCATCCTGGCAGTATGAGTGACTTGTTCCATCCAGGCAGTATGAGTGACTTGTTCCATCCTGGCAGTATGAGTGACTTGTTCCATCCAGGCAGTATGAGTGACTTGTTCCATCCAGGCAGTATGAGTGACTTGTTCCATCCTGGCACTGTGAGTGACTTGTTCCATCCTGGCACTGTGAGTGACTTGTTCCATCAAGGCAGTATGAGTGACTTGTTCCATCCTGGCACTCTGAGTGACTTGTTCCATCCTGGTACTATGAGTGACTATGTTTTATGCCACACCTAGCAATATTCCAACTAATATGTGGCAGTGGCCTATAAGTATTTTTGTCTGGACCAGACAATCAAGTGATCAACATCATGAACATCAATCTACCCAACTTGGGTATAATATATGTCAATCAAGTCAGCAAATCTGGCCATCCAGTCGCCTCTTACCACAATACAAAGAAAGGCAAAAACAAAAAAAGATCAACATTATGCTGAATGTGACTTCCATGGTGAATAAATAGTGAATCATAAATGTTTCTTTGGACTCTTGTTTGAAACAGACCAAGTGAAGATGTATTTGTATAAGAGGCTGACATTGAAGGCCCACATAAAGATCTGGGTTTGAACTGATTTTCCTCAAGCAAACTTGTTATGTGGGATGACTGACAGGATTTGGAGGTCAGGTGTCCTGACTTGGGTCATCCTATCTTACTTCAGCAGATCACTACCACATATATCAACCAGTTGATTGACTTAGTCCAGACTTGATTATTTGTAGACTGCTACAATACAGCTGGAATACAGCAGGAGTCTAACATGAAGCAACAAACAATACTGCCTCACTCTTCCATGTATCTTTACATTGGCGCAAAATATATCTATTCATGAGTATTCGAATAATGTTCTGATCCTTTCTATTTCTGTGAAACTGGTAAGTAGAACTGTACACCACCGATGACCAGCAACACTGTGGATTGTGTCAGAACCCCTCTATCATGTTGTAATAGAGAGGAATATGTTTCTCTGGGAGAATATGTAAAGAGGACTGACATGTGACCTCCACATGAACCCCCCCACCGTAGCCACTCCATGCCATGTTGCATGCAGTCAAGTCCCAACTGAGGTCATTCATCAAACACTGGCACCAGGCTTCCAGAGGGTCCCTTGGCTCACTTCTGGCAAACTAGATTCCAAGTGGCTTACTGTAAATGTACACTACAATCTGTTTCCAAAGTGTGAAGTCTCATCATATGAATGCTTTATTGATGTATCTGAGGCAAGGGACTCTTGCAACCAGATGTTCCAATGACATCTGGTTGGGTCAGTGGATTCCATTGTATATGATGATGCTGAGATATTCACCTCCAGGTTCTGCTATATTCCTGTTGAAAGTGTAACAGCAGCAATGGTAACACCATCTTTAAAGAACAACTAAACTCAATTTTTTGGTACTCTTTTTACCACTGCATATTAAAAATTTCTGGTTAGTCATAAACGGAACACCATTCTTTTTTTAAAAAAACTTGTGGTTAATTAATACCAAGCACTTAAAAGTTGCTAAAAAGCCATCTGCTTCTCTCTCGCCCGCAAACGAAACCACAGACAGGTTATGTAACTCTGTCGCCAGAGATGTATAGTGACGTCATAGAAAGAACGATTTTCAGTTAGTTGTATAGAATATGTGTAGGAAGCTCGTCATTTTGCTAATTTCTTGACGTCACCAAAGACATGCCGAATTGTTGTGTTGCCATCAGTTGCTCCTTGGGGTCGTATGATGGTGTCACTATGCACAGATTTCCACCAGATCCCGTAGTTTGAGCTTAAATTGGTTGTTGGAGTGTGCGAAGTGAATGTTATGGAAGCCTGTGGTACAAACTAAATCAGATAGTTTGCCCCCTACCACACTTCCAGGATAGAAAATGGAGTTCAAGTTTCATCGAGTTTCTAAAATAAAGACTGCTTACTACACATAGCTGACCAAAAGGATTTTGCATGGATAAAACGCTTTCTTCCTCGGACGTGAGGTTGTGGTCGAAGTGCCAATATTATCATAAGTAATATTATATCGACCCCTGCCTCGATTCCAAGAGTGAAATTGTTATGTTATAAGCAGTGTCATTTAAAATCCTAATGTCCATCATTAAAATACATATTTTACCTCCAGTGAAAAGTAATTTTGATTTTGTAAGTCGCTGAAAAGAAACTTAAATAGCATTTACCTTCAGACAGGGTGCCACCATTTTTTAAAATGGTGAAGTCACAGGCTAAAAGTTTATTGAGATTATGGTTTATTTTCATCAAGATAGAAAATCCAAACTACTTTTTACTAGTAGTTAAACGTGTATTTGAATCATGGCCACAAGGATTTTGCATGACACAACTTGTAACACGTGTGAGGTCGAGGTTGAAGTGAAAATACTGCGCGATAAATTTCTACACTTGCTAAATTTGGTTTGTAAACGTTCACTAACCAGTATGTAGACACTTGTCAATATATGTCTTTATATTTGGTCTCATAATCCTAATTATTTTATAATCATACTTGTATGCATTTTGAAACTTAACAAAAAGAAGTGATCTGCGAATGTATAAAAGGAATGTAATATCTAGACATTTATTGGTTTGCCTGTATGAATCATAATTGTAAACCAAAAGTTACTGTGTTCTGTAATCTGATTGGTTGAAAAACATGATTAAATGGTATTAGATTCCCGGAAACTGAAAGACTATTCACCGCGTATTGACACGTAAACAATTGTTTTGTTGTGTCATCAACAGTGGTGACGTCATTCAAATCATATTGTGATGTAAAGTTAGAATGACGTCACAAATGAGCTGACGCCGTCGGTTCCAGATGCATTCCCGTGCTTCAAATACTCAATAACACATGGAAATTGGCCAACACATGATGTTTATCTCCTAATTCGCACGCACACCCTAGTGTATGTCGTCTGTATCATTACAACTTCATGACGAAAACAATGATTCTGTTGAAAGCTACGACAACTTAATAAAAACAAAATGCAAATGTTAAAATTAAAACATGTCAGGCTCTTACCTTGTTCAAGGAATGTATCCATCAATATCCACAAAAACAAGTGATATATAATTCATCTGCAGATTTCCCAAGTGATGTGTCTTTCAACAATCTAATATACGAAATGTATCATTTCAGGTTTTTCACATTGCTGTGTAGTCTCATTGGTCACCCAAGATAGCACACCTGGCAACTAATTGCATAATGTGCATCATTCTTTAAAAAAAAGTAATTTAGTTAGCCAAGAATGAGCAATCAATCAATGTATTGGCAGTTAATCCTTTGAAAGAAGGGTGTTGTTTCTACATAGACACATACACGACAGAGTGTATTCAGTATAGATTTGTAAATGTACGTACATAAACACTACCTTTTGACAAATCCCCATTGAAATCTGTATAAAAGTAGTTAATCAATCAGCGTGTTATTGGTTAATCCTTTGATCGATCCAGGCACAATAAATGCCAAATGGGGACCTTTTTCGGGTAATCTAAGTGGTGTTACCACTAATTATACCTGTTATAAATTCATTAACTGAGCATCTAGTGAATGATGACAAATAACGTGTAGGTATATACCGCCTAACACGGATTACAACCTAGCGACACCAAGTGATTTTGATAAAATCGTCTATGAAAACAAGGGTTGTAACTCGAAAACTAGGCAGAGCAGGAGACAAAACTAAATGATAGTAGATTGTGAGAACACAGAGCTTTCAGTTTTCACAACAGCTGTTGCGATTTCAGGTTTGTACAAACCTGTAAACGGAATAGTTTACCCCCTGAAATGTAGATGAATTCTGCATAGACCCTCATATCTATACCTACTATTACGTCACAGAGCCACACCGCTCTGATTGGTTGAAATTTCATTTGCGACTGAGAATTGTGCACTGTTGTCAAAAAGGTCGATTTAAGGTAATTAGAGATCGGATTTAGCAGTTTTAATGACCGAGTTTCATTTATAACGATGTCAATTAGTGATTTATGCATTTGCACCCCTGGAGTATATGTGATCTTTAAGGGAAAGTGTTCCCAAGGACCATCAAAACCTGGGTTTGAATCTCTCAGCATTATTGCTTGTATTGCTGTCTTGAGAACAGCTATATAATGCTGTATACTTCTGTATACACCTTGATTCATGTTCCTCCCTGAGGGCTGAGTGAGTGTCACCTTGACTCGTGTTCCTACCCGTGGGGTGAGTGAGTGTCACCTTGACTCATGGGGTGAGTCAGTGTCACCTTGACTCATGGGGTGAGTGAGTGTCACCTTGACTCATGTTCTTCCTTTTGGGGTGAGTCAGTGTCACCTTGATTTGTGTTCTTCCTCATGGGGTGAGTGAGTGTTACCTCGATTCATGTTCCTCCTCGTGGGTTGAGTGAGTGTCATCTGACTTGTGTTTATCTCCATGGGTTGAGTGAATGTCACCTTGACTCATTTTCCAGCCAATGAGAAGTGTGATTTTTTGTAGATCCATGTGCCGAGTTGTTCCGTTAAGTGTTACATCAGTGGCAGATGCAAATTGAAGTGATCACTAGATACAGAAATCTTTACCTCGCCAATGTCAAAGTAGTTGTGACTTGTTTGTGTGTGGGCTGCCGTGTCTGTTCATCTTTTTCTCAAGCCTGAAACATCACATGCTTCATGTCTATGCTATCTGACCTGTGTACCAGGATCTGCTGACATGTGTTCAGCCCCACTATAATCCTTGACCTGTCCCTGCCCACTGTCTATGCTGTTTGACCTGTGTACCAGAATCATGTGTACTTGTCGCAGCCAGTATGCTTCAACCATACTTCTGGGTCAGCTCCCACCCAAATACCATGTCAACCAATCTGTGTGATGGTACCTAGTGTTCAAAACACTGAATTCATCTCACTGAATGCGAAAATTTGATTTCCCATCTTGGATAGAATCAATTCAACTGATTATTTTTGTGTCCCTTTTGCCAAATCGGTAGAATATTGCTAAGAATGACTTTATACCGCACTCACATACTATTCAAGATAGTTTACTGTATGTTGATGACAGCTGACAAGCCATGGAATACCAGACTATTAGTAGGTTGGTGCAGTATAGGGAGAGGTGTGATAAACTTGTCCCATCAACAGAGCCACACATATTGCTGAGACAAGGAGCACCAAGGGTTTCCTTCTTGAACACTTTAAACTTATCCATGTAATACAGATTCAAATTGATCTTATTTGAATTTTATAGTTATGTCTAAATGAAATCAAATGAATGGTTTACCATACTTTTGAAGTAAAAAGACTTTAAATGACACAAGAATTGGCTTATATGTTTCCAAGAATGAAAGTTGCAGCATGGGTCTATTCCTTCTCTATATAATTCAAGTACATTCAAAGTGTTATTACCTTTTAATGCCGTCCCTTGAGGTTACATAGTTTAATGTTCAAGTGGAAGGCTGCATAAATCATTTTCCACGCCTGAAAGTGGGACATGTCAGATTTGTTGAGAGATATAACTCAATTTGAAGCATAGGTGCTTACTCTCAACACCAGCTGAGGCTACTGCGCATTAGAATTGTAATGGCATCCTCCCAGAACTGAACAAGAGGAATATGTAGCGCAAATATCAAAGGTCAAGGTTGCATGATACAGATAATGCTCACCACATTTTCATGGTGCACATGTGGGTCGGCTTCTCTTCAAGGTTGCAGCTACTTCGTGTTGTTAAAAACCTCCTTCCTCAAAGGAACTACTACTTCTAGCTTCTTCTGAAATATAAGGGCCACCTTTCTCTCCCAAAAGGTGTGTTGATCATTTTCCATGTCAGATGGCTACTTGTGGCTCATGTAATGAGTTGGGTTCCATAAGCGCACAGATATGTCTAAAGCTAAGAATCATTTACAAATCCTTTATATATGTTGGAAAAAGAATGAGTTACTCGAGAAATCAGATGTGACTTAAAGTACCTGTGTCCTTGCTTCACTCCAGTGCACTTGTTATGTATGTAAGTGTTATGTTGCTTGTATTCTCAAGGGGACCTAGAGACATGATGGTTTACTCAAAGTGTAATTGACAACTATCATGCATAAACTGAAGACCAGAACTGAAATGAAATAAAACAAAAGGTACACCCATAATTCCAGGCTTTTACAGACATTAAGATGGAGGGGCATGTTCAGATTCTGCTCATATTGAGGTAATGTGACAGAGAAACAGTATGCCCTCATACATGCCCTCAGATGACACTGAAAATGTATACCTGTCTAAGGTGACCTGTCCTAAGATGACCCAGAAAATGTGTACCTATCGTGGCCTTAGATGAACCAAAACCAGTGTAACTGTTTAAAGGGACATGCCCTTAGATGAACGAAATACTGTACACCTGTTTGAGGTGACTTGCCCATAGATGAACCAAACACTGTATACAGTGAAAGAGTTCTAAACTGACATGCGTTAGGACTGGCAAAAATGCTGGTATAGCGAGTGTGCCAGTTTAACCTGAGAATGATATTCCGTAATCCACTGTGTTGTTAATGCATGTTCTGCTAATCTTCAATACCATTTTGACACGGCGGGCAACTGACAAACTGGGAGACGCCAATTAATATAATTTGCCTAGTGACAAGTATCGCTCACCTAATTTACCTCACCTACTTATGCTTAACCACCGTATTTACCTGTAATCCACTGAATTGTTTATGCACATTCAGCCACTCAACAGGAGAGCCAAGATAGCAGATGCTGGTTTTGTGAGCATTAACTACTATACAAATGGTCAATTGGACTGTCTTTATTGTGCCGAAGTATGGAGTAGGCTGACGCCGGATTAGAGAGCATGCAAATGATCATAAATTAACTAGCTTCTGCCAGGACCAAATTCTAGTGCCGATATTGAGAGCATGCCAGATTGGAGGGATGCCAGTTTTGAGGGCTTCCACTGTGCCTGTTTAAGGCATCTTGTCCTTAGAAGAGCCAGAAAATGTGTGCATGTTTGGGGGATCATATTCTCGATATCTCCAGGGTGTATGTTCCGATAAGTCTCCGCTATACCCTGGACGCATCTACAGGTTGGCCCAATAATTTTATTACCTCCCTTTGCTGGCTCCGCATTGTGATAGTAGTCAATCAGCTAGGCTGCCGTTACAACTGAGCTTGCCAGTGTCAACAAAGGTAGTGGTCGCAACTGCAAAGGTTTGCTCACAGTGCGACTCAGATTTGGGGGGAAATCATACAGACAAATTAATAGGTCCAAAACTTTCAAAAAATAAAAGCAAGAACTCTGTTTAATAAACAAGAACATTTTATTTTCTACCTTTCAAAAAAAGCGAAAGTGAGTTGTGATTGGTTTGCTAAACTTATCAGCGTAGACACCTGATTGGATAAAAGCGAGTCAAGGGAGGTAATTAATTTATTGGGCAGAGCTGTAGATGCATCCCAAATACCCTGGAGATATCAAGGATGGAGGGATCATAACATAAGACAAGCCAGAAAATATGCTGTTAATAAACAAGAACATTTTATTTTCTACCTTTCAAAAAAACCTTTGTTATAGGTTAATTTTTCTTTTTGTGGTCACTTCAGTTTGTGTATATTGTTTCAAACAATATGTCTGAAAACTATCTTTGTTCTTAATATGATCAAGTAAATAGCATGACCATATGTGGTGAGTTGAAAAAAAGAAATGAGAGATTTTTCCTGAAAACCTGTTGCAGACTCGACAGCATTTCATGCTTTGCAGTAAACTTTGCAGACGTTACCACATGCATGAGTGTATTTTCTGTCTTCTTACAACACTGAACGGTTGACATTTTTAACTTGCGTGACCCTAGTGTATGTATGAATAATCACTTGTATACCCTGGTGTATAAATAAATGATAACTTTGGTTGGCTTGAATACAGAACATACACTTGACCAGTGAGAGAAAATATGGGATTTGAGATGTTGGGAGTTTCATGTTGTGTTGGAAACTTGCCATGCTTCATAAAGTAGAGGTATTCTTTCACCAGTGTGATGAATACCTGACTTGTTTTATGTGATGGTAGATCAAACATTGTGAAAACACTGCAGACCTGGCTGTACAACACATGACTATTCATATTTCATGTGGACCTGTCATCTGCCTGGAGAATGTATTGTTCAGTTCATGCATAGGTTCAAAATGACATACTTTATCTATTGATGTGATGAGGTGTCAAGCGCAAATCAAGAGAACAGAATTGAAATTTTGATGACATGTTTTGTATTTTCTTTGATATGTTTTGACTTTGGAACAGGCCATTTGTGTTTTATCTACGGCAAGGAAGAGCCATAGTCTTAAAATGCCACAACTTGCTGTTCAGAGTTACCCCCCTTGGTCACACTGTAAACAGATTGTGGGTTTGAATCTTGGGTTTGTTATGTATCGTTTGTCAGTACCTTGCCTGTGTTTGTGAGCTGAACCAATGTTTGTGGAACTACATCACATCGGTCTTTCCTTCCACTTAAAACAGACAGATAGAACAAGGGTGAATGAGTGATGTTAGGTTTTCGCTGCAATATCCCAGCAATATCATGATGGTGGACTCTAGAAATGGGCTTCACACATTGTAGCCATGTGGAGATGGGCTTCACACATTGTAGCCATGTGGAGAATCGAACCCAGGTCTTTGGCAAGATGAGCAAACGCTTTAACCACAAGGCTACCCCACCACCACCAATACAACTGGATTACTGAAGTGACATTGAAACCAACCAACATTATTGGTATGCCTTTGTAATTGATATTTTATATTGTGTCATCAGTGACTTTCAGTGATCTGTTGATATCATTTTCACAACTATTGCTGTTAACCCCCAGAGAATCTATGCCCAAACATTATTATCTGGTTATTTACTGGAAGTTTTACGTGTTAATGTGTGTATTGTTTTCTTTATGTGTGGCTCCAGGTCAATAAAATGATGGATGGTCTTTTGTGGTAAGGTGAGTTGGGACTAGAATTTAGTCACTTGTCCTTCCCTTAAATGGTGTTTTCTTATGTGACTGAAGGGCACAGGACAAGGATATAATGTGTTTGTGAAGTTACCTAAACATGTCAGGATACATCATCTAAATCCTGCTGTTCTTTATTGACATTTTCTGCAAGGGCCATATCAGTCATTAAACGTTTCTATCCACAAGTCACGGTGATCATTTCTGTTTCGTTCTCTCCCTTAAGGGCTTTTGTAAATTTTCCTTTCACAAAGTACACATATGAAATGAAATTTATTCATTTTAAGTAGTGTTTCAGTTTCCAGTAGTCGGTTAGTGATTTCTGATGGCCCTGTAAATGCCATCCAATATGCTTTCTAATTCATTCCAGAATTGGTTGAGCTGCATGCCAGATATATACAGGTGTGTATGTCAGTAGAGCAAGGTTGAACCACAAGGTATTAACTCACCTATATTCATTAAGCACAGATGCATATCAGCTGATGTCAGGTAAACCGAGCTTGACAGGCTGGTGACAGCTGGAACTATTTCATTACAGATATATGAGTCTTTTTATGTCATGGGTAAAACAGTACTATTTGTCCTCTTCACTAGATGCTTGTGATAGGTGAACATTCATATTGAAGGCTGAATGGTGGGTGTTGATGTCCAAAGAAATTTCGCTTTCAAATCTTGTGAATGTTTTTCAAGTGCAATGGTTATGCTGGCAATGATTCATGATGCGTACCTTGAAAAATCTGGGACAAGCATGAAACATCAGCACTGTCAAAGCAGGTTAAAATAATTATTTACATTGTAGAAGCATAGTTACTTTGTGGAATGAAATCTGAGCTACACGAACTCGTTAAAGAAAGGAAGTCTAACCCATGACGGTTGTTTCATTAATGGAATGGGGAATGAATTACCATATCGCCATATTTGTTTCCAAGAAAAGCCTCAGAATACAGATTTCAACTTGAAGGTCATGGTGTTTGCTGGACTGACATAATTCTTAGAAAGTCAATTCATTTAGAAGGAAGGATGCAGGAGGCACACACAAGGTCCAGTCTAGTCTGTGTCACAGTCACTCAACCGCATTATTTCCCTGTCCCCCAAAATCCTTTCTCTAATGCTTAAATAACAAATAAACTCACATTTTTTGTAGTCTTTTAACCATAACATGTGAATAACTTGTGGTTAGTCTAAAGAGGAACACCAAATTCATTCTTAAAAAAAACGAGTGGTTAATTAACACTGAGCAATTAAACATTGCCAAAAAGTCATCTGCTTCACTCTTACACACCAACAAAAACCACAGACAGGTTACATAACACTGTCACCAGATTACTGAAGCGGACTGTAGTGACAGCATGTGAGGAAGGATTTTCAGTTAGTTGTATATAAAATGTGTAACAAGCTCTTCAATTTGCTGATTTCCCGATGTCAACAAAGACATGCCGAATTGTTGTGTTGCCATCAAATGCTCCTTAGTGCCGGGTGATGATATCACTATGCACAGATATCCACTGGCCCCATCAGTTCATGCTAAATATGTTGTTTATGTAAATGCGAAGCAAGGGTTGTGAAAGCCTGTACGTATTAAAGCGGGTGGTTCGACACCTACCTCATTTTTGTGTCTGAATCGCTTCCAAGGTAGACATTAATATCGTAAGTAGTAGCATAGTGACACCCACCTTGCTTCCAAGACTGAAATTGTTATGTTATAAGCAACATCTTGCTAAATCCTACTGTCCATCAATAAAATACATATTTTACTACCAGTAGAAAGTAGTTTAGATTTTGTTACTCAGTGAAAACAATCCTAAATAGCGTTTTTACTCAGACTGGCTGATGTTCACAACAGGGTGCCGCCATTTTATAAAGTTGTGGCATCACAGTCTAAAGTCAGTTTGAATCAATTAGATTATGGTTTGTTTGAATCAAGTTTAAAGATGATAACTATTTCCTACTCTTAGTGAAATATGTTTTTGAAACATGACTGAAAAGATTTTGCATGACACCGTTCGAAGCAGAACTACAAGAACGATTTACAAGCATTATGACAACAAGCGATTTTGACAGAATCGTCTATGAAAAAAGTTGTATCTCAGAAAATAAGGAAAGCAGGTGACAAGATGAAATGTCAGTAGATTGTGAAAACATAGAGCTTTCATTTTTCAAATCCATTGTCGTGATTGTGGGTTTGGACAAACCTATAAACAAGATAACCTACCTTCGAACTTGTAGATGAATACTACAGCAACCCACATAAGTATACCTCATATTATTTCACTGAGGTGCGACCCTCTGATTGACTGAAATTCCATTCGCAGGAGAGAATTGTGCTTTGTACTCATAAAGGTCAATTTAAGGTAATTATATGTCGAAATGAGTAGTTTTAACGACAGGGTTTCATTTATAACGATGGAGTATATGTGATCTTGAAGCCCTAAATGAAGCAAGTCTAGATTTCCTCAGGTTCTCTGGGGCTCATGTATGTGTATCTGGGAATATGTCTTTCTGTCTAAATTAGATATGTTAGTTAGTTTGACTTGGTCCAGTCATCCAGGCAGCTTGTTTTCCTGTGCAAAGATGCATCTATTTGTCCTGTCAGGATTTGTTGATCATGTGTCTGAATCCGTGACACTGCCCTGTACCCTTCATATGTTGTTACTTTGTGTCTGAATTCATGACGCTGCCCAATACCCTTCATATATTGTTACTTTGTAAGCAAGATCATGGTTTCTCTGGAAATCAGTAATGTCCAAACAAAGTGAAAAACATCCACACCTGGGTGCTAAAAGGCCATCATGTCACACTGACACACCTAGACACTAGCTGTTTCAGCTTTAGCATCCTGTTTCTTGTGTATGGCAACAACCATTAGGGTTTTGATTAATCCTTTTCATTTTTCTAACCTAAAAACACATATACTATTAGGGAAATATGTAACTGCAAATTTGTAAAAATGATATCCCAAATTTAAACCTTGCCACAGTTACTTGTCCACTGTACAGCCTGTGATGGAAAGGTTCAAAGATTCTATGTAGTTATTGTTATAAGATGTAAAGCATCAGATGAATTATTTCATCGTCCTGCTCTCTTCAACAGGGATGATCTTAATAATAGCCACAGCAAAAATTAATCGTTCATTATAGTTCTATATAATCATCTGTTTCTGTGTGTGCATCTTTTGTCTGATTCTCTGTGTGCAAGTGAGTGAGTGAGAGATTGTTTCTGTGTCCTTTATGTGTCTGCATCTGTGTGCATGTGTGCTAGTGCTCTACAGACACACAGTTGTGGCCAGGAAGTAGCTGGAATGTTAATACTGCCATGTGCAGGGATGTGTTGTTAAAGGCACTATTATCACACCACACTTCTCTAAAAATGGATAATGCTTTTCTGTGAACAATACCAACTATCTGCTTCAGAAAAGCTACTGTAAAATTTACTCATCACAAATAGTTTGAATAAATTAATGCAGCATTGCATTAAATTGACTCTTGCGCCTTCTTTGAGCTAAACATTATTTTAAGCGAACCCGAGTTATGTCACTTGGAGTGCTCTTTACGAATATCCTACCTTGAAATCAAACACTGACAACACCGCTTGCAATACTACTGCTTTTGATGTGCAAAGCAGTTGTTTACACTCCATATATGGCAAGTGTCCTCTGTCTGGAAGATTTTCATCTCAAAGTTTCAATTGTCGATTTCAAGCAAATCGTCAGGGATGATACGTCTTTTATTGCATCAATAGGGAGCTAAATGACTGCATATGCCCTAGTGTATAAAATACATGCTAACATATTGTCAACAGTGTGTGACGGTGTGCCTTTAAGGACCTGAATTGTTCCAAAAAGGACAAACACAGATACAGGTGACCTTTCTAACTGCTCTAATGACTGATGTTTTATGTGATACTGGCAGTGTGGTATTTGCATTGAGTGAGTCTAGGTGTGCCATCATCCTCTGCACCATATACACATGCATTAGCATTCCTGCACTCCACACAAGGAAATATTACTGCTATAGGAAATCCTTCTGTCTGGTGTATGTTCAGAATGTATGGTGTATCCTCACAGCCAAAAACCTGGTTAACATGAACCACAAAGGAAATCCTATGTCCCTCATCAAGATAAACATCTGTTTGAAAATGATAGCCTATAAATTATGCAACTCCTTGAAATATCACAGCAACGTAGTTGGTCACCCTATCTTTGCTTCATATCAAATCATGCAATATTTAAGACAAGGATATTTTAGCCAAATACAATTACCTCTCCTCCAGTCAGGATGTCTGGCACGACAGATGCTTTCCCCTTGGCAATACTTGCAGCGTAATATGCACAGCTCCTGACTGTACCTGTTAATGGTCCATGAGGAAATCATGTATAATGTACATCAGCATTTGAAAGTGGATGTATTAGCAATTGACCATGTGCACAGTTTGTTCAGCATTTGCCCCTGGGTTGTTTCTTCACAGTCAAGCTCTCACCTTAATAAGGGTGGGGGGTAGCCTTGTGATGTGGCTGGGATATTGCTGAAAGTGGTGTAGTCTGTCCCACCCACTCACTCACTCACTCACTCACTCACTCACTCACTCACTCACTCACTCACTCACTCACTCACTCACTCACTCACTCACTCACTCACTCACCTGGGTAGATCCGGGGTAGAATAGGTCTTCAATGACCCATGCTTGCTGCAGAAGGTGTATGTGCTTGTTGTAAGATGCAACTGACAGGATGGTCAGGCTGGCTGACTCGGTTGACACGCCATCAGGTCCCATTTGTGCAGATTGATGCTCATGCTGTTGATTGCTGGATTGTCTGGTCCAGAGTTGATTATTTATAGGTGCCATATAGTTGGAATATTACTGAGTGCAGCATAAACTAAATTCACTCACTCACTCACTCACTCACTCATTGACCTTTTATGAACATTATGGTCTCAAACGTACTTAATACATACAGATGTGTCAACTGTATATGTTTTGTTTCATTGTTCTTGCTGTTCTAAGTGCATAAATGCATTGTACAGCATCTATTCTTTTACATACTTGTACTACGTTTCCACTATTGTAGTTTGGTGAAGACCCTTTAATCCAATAAGGACTCTATTGGTGTGTGTCTCCCCAGCTATTCCTATCTAAGATGGCTATCTGCACGACTACAATATGCAGCTGCTGGTTTATTCATGTTCCACAGAACAGTGCATACATCCTTTTTACAAATGCATCTATTTCTTTCATGGCCTCCATTTTTCTGTTCCAATTTGTGTGGCGGTGTGTATTTCGCTGTGCACCATTAGGCCGGTGTATATACATGGATAACATGAGGCTTATCTGGCCCATGTCAGTGTGACTTCACATTGCATTGTGGGATGGTTCTGTACAAACAGGACCTGTGGCAGTTTGTTAATCACAAGCAGAAGAGGAGGTCACTAGGTTGTACTATTAATAGAACCTTACTGTAGCTTCTATTGATCCAATTGAAAACCCGCTAAGCTCAGCTCTTTCCTTCTCTATTCCATCTAAAAGACCCAAAACATCATCAGCACCCGTGAAATACCTCTCCCAATTTCAAAGTAAAGGGTAATTCTTATGTATGCGGTATACTCAAGATAAGAATGGTATAATCAGTGGAAGAGGCAAGCCCAGATGTAGGGAGTTGAGCTGACACGGTAAACTGGGTCAGTAGAACAGCAAAGCCTGTACTTGCCAGACTGTATTGCAGGCTCCCTGACCCACTGAACAAACTCCAGTGTAAGGAGCTTAGAACTCCGTCCCCTCATACATTCTCTATCCAGTGGTAGCCTCCCACACACCAGCTCTACTGTAGTCACATACACTGCTAACAGGGATATATACTTCATATACCACAGTGCAGGACAGGATAATTACACATACTACAATAAATCGGTAAGTGCAATGATTTTTAAAAGTGCTCTGGTTATTAGAGTTGGTTCATATGAAAGTGTGCTTTTTGCTCCCTAGGGCATGGGGTGTATGTATGTTTGATTCATATCAGAGGTGTTATTGATTGCGAATTGTCACTAGTGTCATTGCTGATTTGGGTAAGAATTCGAGCAAGATATATTCCCTGGTATGCTAATACTAATGACTAAAGAGAGCGCCGATTGGCATTTTCTTACAGCATGTGCATTATGATGTTCCCAAGCATCTGTTCATGGAAGTCTTCAGGACTGGAGAATGAATTTTAACTTTTTTACATATATTCATAGAACTCACATCACCAAAAGACTTGTCAAAGTAGAATTCTAAATTGTCTTGTTAACATTTAATTTTGTTAGCATTATAGAAATGTAGGCACATATATCAAATAATAAATTTTAATAACTGTATTATCTAGCAAACTGAACAATTTGAAAATGAACCTGTTTGAGTCTGAACAAACCAACTGCTTTCAGTTTGAGTGGACAGTGGTGAAATGTCCAACTGGTGTGTGAACAAGTCAGTATATCCCTCACCTCCTGGTGCAGTCTCCACCATGTTGTGCCACAAACTGGTTCATGTATGTACCAGGACCGCATGACAACTTGTATTAATGTCGGGGAAATCACCCCTTCAGTACCTCCAGAAGCCATTATATAATTATAATTGCATATTGAATACAAGTTTGGTCTTCAGTGAAATGTTTTTTTAACACTGGGAACAGAAGCTTTGTAAGAGTAGTCTATTGTATTTTTGCTTTTTTCATCATATTTTTAAGTAATCAAAATTAAAAACAGGGAAATGTAAACTGATGCTCTAAATATGCTTAAACTGACAGGTCTTTAATTTTTTTAAATGCTGTTTACCTTGAAACGGTTTTGTTCTGCAACTGGAAGTGCTGGATAAGTAACATTCTTGTTTGAAGGGAAAAATAAAGGTGCAGGTGAATACGTTGTTTAACTTTAATTCCTTCAGTTTCTTCCATTGATTCCTTCACTTACATCCCTGACTAGTGTAAGCAGTGAATATGTTGGAAGTTATGGAAAGGTATATGTTTTCTTGTCAGCATTGCCACCTAGGTTGGACAGGGAGACTCAATATTGCGCAAGATCTGCGTCATTACGTTTTGCAGCGGGAACCTGTGCGTACTTACTGGCTGCAGTGTGAGATATGATATATTGCCAATGGATGGTCTCTTCTATTTAAGGTATTGTGTAGAAGGTCATGTAATTATGTAATTTGATGACAACATTTGAATATTGAAAATTCGATTACTACATTAAACAATTACAATGTATTTTGAAAGGTGTCTCCACTTCTGAAGTCCTTTTGTCCATGGGTTTGTATTTTGAGTGTGACTTATGATCTCACACCGTGGTACATCCTTTGAGGAAACCCAGGGTGTATCAAAACATCGCTCCACCTGAGTAAAGAAGTTGCTCATCCAAGAAGTTTTGTCCTTATCTGATTCACCAACTTCTAAACATGCCTTGCAAAGAAGTTATTCAACAACTTTGTATATATCTTTGTTGAATTTGTCATAAGTTGAATTTTTCTCATGTATTGTTTTTGTTCGCTTCTTGAAACCTAATTCAAATTTTGATTTGTAAGTTCCAGAAAGTGATTTTGGTTTTTGAATTATGTAATTGTTCAGTACCTCTCGTACAACTTACCAGCTTAACCGTGTGCTCCTTTTGACAGTGGTAATTTTGAAATGTTGATCATAGTCTTTACCATGGCAACAAGACTGATTCTACATTAAATGAAGGTTGGCATTATTTTGCGATGCTGTGTGACAACCAGTCAGTCTGTTCTTCTGAAAGTTTGCAGGTCTTATCTCCTATAGTGTTTGAAACCTTGTCGTTTTGGGAAAAATGGTGTACTTGCAATGTGACCATTTTGAAGTGAAATATTGAGTTCAGAACAAGTGTATCCTGTTTGAAACTCATCTGTGTGTTTTATCAAGAAATGTTTTTGAGCTAATTTTTAGGGTTTTTAAATTGTTTTAAGACTGACGTATGATTTGAAAGCTATGTAAACATTTTGATTTTTGGAATTGGGATTTGTGTCTGGTTTTTGAAACGAGAAAATTATGCAAGAAGTATGTTATTTGTGTTACTGCATCACAGCGGGGATAGCATTCCTCAGCACCATGGATGGTTGAGGGAGGGTACAGTGATCACCCACTTGTTTCTCTCGGGGTCGAATATCATGTTTATGTCATGTCTGATTTCTTCTTATTTTTGTGAAGTGCACAATGTGTTTGTACCGTGCAAAGATACAAATATAGTTGTGTTTTGATATTTTCTGTGTTCTAAATATTGTTCTATGTTTAGTGTATGAAGAAGTAATTGTGGCTTTGTACAGTATTGATATCATGATTTGCCTCAGACAGTGGTAATTGCCGAGGGAGAGAGTTTAGTTTTACGCTGCACTCAGCAATATTCCAGCTATATGGCAGTGGGCTGTAAGTAATTGAGTCTGGACCAGACAATCCAGTGATCCAGCACAATTGGGAACTGATGACGTGTCAACCAAGTCTGACAACACGATCTCCCGGTAGTCGCCTCTTACGCCAAGCATAGTAGCCCTTTATGGCAGTTACTGCCAAGGAGGTAAAGGTACTCTTGTCACGGACACAGATGTAATGTGAGCCAGTTTCTTGTTTATTAGGCTTTCATTCAAAAGCATTTTTCAGTAGATCATTTCATATGCCACTAAAATTTAAAATATATGTTTCCTGATGAAGTATCCCACTTGATGACCTTAACCCTTTATAAGGCAAACTGTCTAAAATGTCTACAAACATTTAGGAGTGAAGCACAGATTTAGAGGTGTTATTTTGGGTTTTCTGTCCTGAAATGTTTTAAGAGGCAAATGTTGAAATGTCCATGTATTAAATTGTGAATAAAACACCTGAAAATAGATTACGTTTATTGAAATTATGACTAATTAGTCGAAAATATGTACAAGATTTACAATTTCAAATGAATTCTGTGTATTACCATAGTCTCCTGGCACTGTTTACATCTCATAGTGCTGCATATGATTTGTGAAACTGTTATAATAGAAATCATCTATGTATATTTCTGTATTTTTGTAAATACTGTGTTTATATTTGTAGTTTACAGAATATTTACACCGTGTTTTGATGGAATGCTACACAAAAGAATGTAGTCTATCCGTCTTACCTTATTTACTGACTATAAATTGAAAGGATATCAGTCTCAGCTCAGCTCTTAGTGCAAATTTGAGAGTTTTCTTTAAAAACAAACGAAATAATATTGCAATATTTTCTTGAAACATTTCTTTTATAAACTGTCTTAGATAACAACTAGTTGATATATTCCATTTAGAATATTGAAACTTTGACTTTAGAAGCGAACTTTACCAGTTGTCTTTAAAAAATAAGTATATTGCATCCTTTGTTGTTAAAGGTTTGTTTTAATATTTATTATTTAATGTGTATATTTAGAGAGCTATAGTCCATCCCACATGCATTCTTTGTTTTTCCCTCGATCATTGGATGTCATTGTCAACAGCACCTCATATTATCAATCTCATCTTCCTGGGATCATACAGCTCTCGCAGCCATTAGGCACACAGAGTTAATATGACTTTCCCATCCTTGACACAATGCTTTGGAGACAATGTTAAAATGTGGTATTTTGGAAAACATAAAAATAGTGGGATTTGTTTGGATGTTGCCTTGACTGCTTCCGACTTATGCACTGGTAAGTATTACTGGGATCTCAGGTTTTTACAGTCCTCTCTCTCGATTTTGGTGTTAAAAATCAGTCTCTAGCCAATACGTATATTTCATGAATCAATTTAGCAGAGCGATCTTCTATTTTGTATTTATCTGGGACTCAAGCCCTTGAAGCCTACATCCTATTTTGGACAAAATATGTCAGATTTAAGATGTTTGTCTGATTTAATCAGCGTGGAACTGATGTATTCTGTCAGAGAGGCTGCTGGAATTACTGCAGCGTGAAGGTATTCTCTGTACAGTGGCATTATTCCAGCATGTGCAGACTCTGATATTGTCAGAAAGTACACAATTAAGCATGTAGGTATTTGGGTGGTCTTGCATAAAGACTCTGGAAGAAATATATCCATGAGAGCCTGCGCAAGTCTACATTATATGGCAAGTCTAGGTTTCCACAATCTAAATTGAAGAACATCACAGGGCTCCTTTTCATCATACTTTATTCTTTTCATGATGATCCTTTTTTTCTGTAGACTACGTCCATTTCAGAGACTAGTCGTTAGTTTAGTGTTTGGGTATTCGTTTGTCAAGTAGGTATTACTCAAACATATTGGTATTCCTTCAGACAGTATACTTTTCAACATGTAGGTATTTTGACAGCTATTTTAATTAGAAGTCTTTTTTATTCAGACATTTAATATTCAAATCACAAAGAATATATTTAGGAACCATAAATGAATGTAATTACGTTTATTTGCCTGAAATATGTATAACACATATTTACTCTGTTTGAATGTTTTCAATCACAGTGTTTGTGTATGCAGTTTTTGAATGTTACGAAACCATGAAATGATGTGGTGCAGTGTTGTGCAAGAGCCCAGTTCCTGTAGTGAGCTTCCTCCTACTGTCCCACACTGGGTCCTCAAGTAATAAAATGTCAGAACTAAATATAAAACCTTTCACGTAATTGGCTGACAAAAACACCTGGTCTGGGCTGCACCAATCAGGAAAGGGGCAAGTTTTTTATAGCAGCTGGAGAGGCAGTGAAGTCGATGAAAGAAAAGGAAAGTCGGTCAGTGTGTTATCTTCTCAGTGGCAAACAAAGGTATACCCTTGTCCTTGACCTGAACCTCTGCTTTCCTCAGTTGGAGGCCACCTGACCTTCCTCTTGTCCTCCTACCGTACCCGTATAGTCCCCCACCACCACCACCACTCCCATCATCATATTCACCCTATTGTATTATATAACTGGATAACAGGTGCAAGCTCACAGTATGGGCACGGAAGTTGTTTGATAAAGGAATTCCAAGGTGGTTGTCATTTGTTGGAAGTTGATGTTTTAGATGCTGTTTGGGTGAAAGATTGTTGAAGGAAATTTCAGCTGAGGATAATCTTAGTGAGTTTTTGTCAAGTCAGGGTGAATTGTATTGTTGCCTTCATCAGTGTGGGGATTCAGTGTCACTGTGCATGATGTTTCTGCAGCTATGTTTGTAAAAGTTGTACACAGTGTAATTTTTTGTTTGTTTGGGGTTGTTTTTGTTTGTTTGGTTTTCCTTTGTTTAAATTATAAATTTTATTAACTGTAGAGATTTTATCTAGGAAAGCTGAAAAGTTGTAAATTGAAACTTTGCCTGAATCATAACTGAGAGTAGTTGAACAAAATATCAACCATCACTTTAAGAAATCTTTTGTTTGCTCTACAGAACAGATTCTACTAGTATTTATTTCCGTTTTTTTTTATAACTTTACTTTTTATTTTGTTCATGTCACATTATTTTTGCACTGGAAAGAAGTTCCATACCCTAGACAACAGACTTTTGTGGAAGATAATTAGAATTGACTTCAATATCATTTCCACAAAAATATTTTGACATCAGTTCGTATAATATATTTGGTAACAATAACTTCACAAACTGACAATTTTATTGATGAAGTTCAGACAGAAAAATGAAATGATTGGCATCTCCAAGGATAATAAGGCAACACAAGCCCTGCCCACTACCCCGTCAACACGGCCAGTTATAGGTTGCCATGGAATAAATAATTTTTGAGGAGATGTAACCCAAACCTCTAGCCAATTACCATATTACAATATGTTTATCCATGACTTATACGCATCTGAAATCACCTGGCCACCATTAATTAAAAGATGATTATCCCAGTTGTTAACCTCCTGTTGTACAGGCAGTCTTACCTTCCATGACACTAGAGTCCATTGTCACTGAAAGGACCTTCTTGTTTGTATTTATGACTAAATCAATGTTGTTTGACCTTGTTATACCAGCCTTGGTTCAGAGAAGAAGTTTCACCCTCAGCTTTGATATGGTGATAACTGGTGGTCAGGGCACCAGCACCTACGTCTTATATAGATATACCTGTATGAAGTTAACAATTTTACAGGAAGCAAAGCCATTCTTTTGATGTGATCACTTCCTTACAAACATGGTTCCTTGTGTAAAGCATTCTGCAAACCATCCTTGTCAATTTCCTGAGCTACCCAAAGAAGAATGTTTATCCCACTGTCTTGGTCATTTCAACAGCATAGATGAATTATAAGAGTGTTTGTGGTTTGAAACCTGTTAAGAGTGAAGCCGCTTCTGGTGTCACCCACAGTGACGTAGCTAGAATATTACTATCACTGCCCTAAGACCGTACTCACATACAAAGTTTGAGATATATTAAAAAGAAAGGTTTCTCAAAATCAGTGATATTTTTCAGGGCAGACCCATATTTAAGTGACAATACAGGAAGATGATTTTCTTTGTTTTCCACTGAAAACCAGGTAAAGATGACAAGGACCCTGTGTAGCTTTTGAGGAAGTATTTTATTATGACAAATCAACTTGTGGCACTGCCTGTTTGTGTGTAATGCTTGCTAGGTCATCATATTTTCATGATCTCTTTGGTCTCATTTACTCTTCAAGTCAAGAAATTAGCACATTTAAGATCAGATTTTACAACTAGCATGGTCTTAATTTACAGTAATGCGGAAATTACAGTTACAGCTGTTTACGTCAAAACAACATCATTGTACATAATGCAAGGTGTTCCCAGAATCTTCTTCCTGTGTCTAAGTAACAACCAACCACATTGGACTGACACATGGTATCTCAGTTGACTGGCACTGTAGAGTGTCAGTGTGTAAACATGTCAGTATGTAACATGGATGCTTCTCTCTTCACAAGTAGGCACATCAAGCAAGTACTTTTCACTACACCAAGTTGCTTTCTAGGAACAGCAGTATGTTTATCACCAAGTCATCAGTGGTATTTTTCCAATGCTGTGTGTAATTGTGCCAGACAGTATGTTAGACAAATCATGGCTTGTTTGTGTGACACATATCTAGCAAGTGTTATGTTTCCAGAAACATTTTGGTTGTGGGAACAAAGATGCTTCACAGTGTTGTTTATATGAGACTTGGAAACCATGCCAGAGTTATCTGTGACAGAGTAAGTGACAGTCATGACTTCAAAGAACAAAAATGGTTTATCACAGAATTATACTGCTATTTGCATGTGCATCAGTGTGCAGGTCTGTGCTGATTTATGTATTAGTTTATGGTTTCGTGGGTTGTTTGTAGACCTCGAGGTGCTGTTGGCATAGGTTAATTTCATGCTGGTACTACAAAGGGTCCATGGTATGCCTGTGACCTACCACACAGCTTGTATAGCTGTGTAACAAATGACCAGGTCATTATTGGGTTATTCGTGTGATTTTGTGTGCAGTAGAGCACTAAGTTAACTCCCCTTTGTCCCAATCACCCTGGCCCCCTACTGAGGTTAAGTGCAAGGAAAGTGATAGTGTTTTGTTCATGGTGACAGAAGCAGCATGAAATATGACTTTAGGTGGACAAAGGTACTTTGACTGATATAGCATGTACTCATTGACTCAGGCAGCCGGTAAATGCTGGCAAAAGCAATTTTCTTCTAAAGGCTGTATGCATATTTTACAGTTCTTTCTTCCTTTGCTTGTCTGGTAGATAATGAGCTTTAGTCATGCATACTGATGGTAGGTTTCCGTTGTACCTTGTTCATCTGCTGGTAGACTCTAAATCCCATGTTCATCTGGTGAACTGGTAGACTCTAAATCATCCTCAGAGAACGGATAGAATAACTGTAGATACACGTTATCAGCAAGTACTGCAGTCATAAATATGTCTTAATAACTATGGTCTACTAATGCCGAGCACTTTCTTATTTATCATACCCCGCAACACGTTTTGTGGGGGTATTAAAATGAAATCTGTTCATGCGTCTGTGCAGGTTTGTCTTTTGAGGAGGAGAACTTCAAAACCATTCTCTGTTTCTTCACCAAACTCGGCACATACTGGTAGATAGATCATCTGGTGTACTAGTGCCTTTTGGTCATTTTGAATTTTTGATAGAATATATTTCTACGTTTCCATGGTGGTAGTACTCTTCTCTGGAGAACTGGAGAACTTTTCAATATTTATTCCTCAAACCTGGCTGATAGATTGGTCTGATGGTTTACTCGTGCCTTTTGTGGTTTTGGAATTCTGAATAAAATATTTTCAATACTCTCCCTACATTTTGCCAAAACATTTGACGTCATCATAACTAGATGACATATTCATGAAGAATATTTTGCTGTTGCAGTGGATATGGATGACTTCGTCTTCTTGTTTTTATTTGTATATTTGTCTATTTGTCTGTTTGTCTGTCTGTGAATATGTGGGTGGAGGGATCAGGCTGGCATAACTTGGTTGTCAAAGATTTAGTTCAGATCAGAGATGTCAATTTGATTCCTCATTTGAGAGTAAGAGTGAATAGTCTTTGTCACATGTGTCCCTTATCATTGTCTTCTTGTCATTGGCCCATGAACATACGTGGTAGAATAGGTCTTCAGCAACTCACACTTGCCACAATAGGCGACTATGCCTGTCGTAAAGGGGCGATTAATGGACTCAGGTGGTCAGGCATGTTGACTTGGTTCATGTGTCATCAATTCCCAATCACAAATTGATGCTTATGCTGTTGATCACTAGGTTGTCTGGTATAGACTTGTTTATTTACAGACCACCACCATATAGCTAGAAAATAGTCTGCCGCATAAAGCTAAACTCACTCACAAACTGCATCATCATCATCATCATCATCATCATCATCATCATCATCACCAGGGTGCATGACTTTTATGATCACTTTCTTCAAAACAAAAAAACACCTGACAACCCTTGATTCGAGGTGGTTGCTTTCTTGTTTGCTCAACTAATGACTTTTATCAGCCTTGTTTCTGGCCGGCCTTGAATGAGCTGTTGAAACTAGCAGGTACGTCCAGTCTCTTTGGAAATATTCCAGACGTACTGTTTGATGTCATATTGTGTAATCACACAGAAAGTCACAGCAGAAATAGTAGAAGACAAAATATTATGGATGTCAACTTAGACTTACAAGGGGTGTGAACAGCGAAGGTGTAAGGAAACATACAATGAAGAAGACGACTTCCATAAGGTTTTTTCTTATACCTAATGCCAACTTCTACATGCCTGTCAAGAACCTCATGTCAGAAATATTTCTTTAAAATTTTACAGTATCAGTGTAAAGAACCTGTTCCAAAACCATGGTGTAAATATTTTAGCATATTGTGTGATGTGTTAGCAATTACCTGAGAAATTTAGTCTTGTGAGAAATATTGCCTACAGCAGGAACTTTCAATGACTGCAGCAGGAGAGAAGGTGCAGTTGTTATGGAGGTTCTTTGTAAGTTTGAAGGAGCCAAGAAGTATTTCATCATCTGTCAGTCTTGCTTGAATGTAATTAAACTGTGCAAGTTGGTGTACTCTCATGTTGATGTAGATACAGACAAGTTTGATCACCACATAAAGCAGTTACACTATTTCAGTTACAGACCAGTGTAAAATATATAGAGTAACACCATATGCCATTTATATACATTTGTGTAGTAACATATCTTATACACAACCTTTTCTCTTAAGTCATTGGGTAGAAATATATTCTTTCAACCAAATCATTGTCACCTGCACAAATCATTGTGCTGTAGATGTTTTTTTTTGTTCAAATGAGTATTTATTTTGATGAACTGTGCATAAATGTATGTCCACAAGCCAAATATAGCACCAAGCATTCATTCTGTTGGAATATGTTTCAGAATGTTTACACTAGTGGCCCCCTACAATTGTTTAAATATTATAAACTGTTTGTCACGAGCCAACGTTAGTATCAATTAGGTTTGAACTGAAATAATGCATTATGTACCATATACTGATAACAGTTGTGCGGTCAGAAGCACCACTGACCTAGAGAGAGTTTTATGAGGTGCTCAAATTTCAAAAGTCGTGACTATTGCTATCTTGGTAGAGCCGTGTCAGATTACAAACATAGTGCACTGAGTGCGCTGTGCTTGCCATGCCGATTGAACTTTGTTGTTAGTATACAGTATTCCAGCTGTACATGCATTTACATGACACAGAAGGGATGAACGATACCACATCATCATCAACATTGATTGGCACATTCGGGCCATATCACATCAAAAGGCATTTGACTTTAGTCAATTTTGTACAGGTTATTTTGTAAGTACCAGCATAAACACAGGCAGTCTGTCATACAGATCCTGAAAGAAATAAACACTACAGCCCATGCAAGGCAAGAATGTGTGGCAAATCTTAATTATTATTTTTTTAAAAATCTTCTATGTGTCCTTTTTATTGTATTTTACTTTTTTTTCCTGTAAAATATGGTTATTTCATATTAAGAGGCTAACTATCAAAGGTAGAAGCAGTCTAAATCAAAGATAGAAGCAATCTAAATAAAAGGTAGAAGCATTCTATATAATCAAAGATAGAAGCATTCTAAATCAAAGGTAGAAACTGATGAAACACATCTCATGAAGTCACTCACTCACTCACTCACTCATGCACTCACACTATGGAGAGATTGAATAGCCTTGTGTGTGAACTTGTTACCTGATGTTGATTCCTTGGTTCAGGTTTAAACCTTCTTCCTGTCCTTTGCAATGAAATTAATATGGGTGTTCCATGTCGGTCTTCTGTAGTCAGTCCTACGTTACCTATCAAAGAAATTAGGATGAGGGAGTATCATTGATTAAGTTGCCACAAGAATTATCTACCTTTGCCAACTGAGGATCCACAGCACTTTGTTCAGATTCCTTTTTACCCGGGTCTTGTCATTTCCTTAAGCAACTGTAAACCCAAAGCACCCATTCTAAACCACAACTATATTTATGAAATGACTATACAATGCCTGGATATACATATGAGACAATAACAGACAATTATGTCTTTTCTGACCTGGAATGTCAATATTACTGACTCATGAGAAATGTATGACTTGGCAATTCTGATTTGTCTCGCTTCATATGTTCTGTTTTTTCATGTTTAATTCCTGCCCTGTTGATATTTCTTCACAGAAATCCTGCCTTACAAAAAATGTGTTTTGATATTCTGCATTAAATTATATGAACTTTTTAATGTATTATTTTAGAAAATCAATCAGAGATTTCTTGTAATAATTATGTTTGTCATTTATTTCTGAAAATATCTGGGGATTTGTCAGACTTGGCACCAATACATACGGTTGGTGAGGTAATTGTAACCACATGATTTCTTACCCTGTCTAATCTCATCAGATATGCAAAGCAGTGGTAATTTTAGAATGCTTTGATAACCTATTACAGGGATCTGTATGAAACATCAGGGTGCCAAATGTCTTCAGACTGAGAAAATGTCAGCTTGTAAAATTGTGAAATAGAGCCTGTAGGTATGGCGACATATTGAGCAAGGCATCATTGAAGAAACTCATGTATGGGCAATGTACTGCGTTCCCCTCTCGCACCAACTCACCCTGCCTCGTGCCCCACTCCCCCAGTGCGTCCTTCCATCCCCCATCAGTGTTTTAGGGGTGCCAGCATTGATGTAATGTCACTTGGTGCTGCAAGATTGCCAAACACTGAAAGCTAGAAAGAATTCTCTGATAATTTTTTTTTCAGATCTGATTATGCTTTTATTCCTTGAGGCGAGATTAGTGATATGGTAAAAATTTATTTAAGTAAATCAGATTAGGATAACACGAACAGGTGTTTAGCATTACTAGTATTGGGTTTCTAATTGCTTCATCTCATGCAATCTGAATTCATGGGGACAGTCCTCCAAGAGGGGCTTCTATGTTGGTCTCAGAAATTTGTTTGTCCAAAGAATCCTTGACAGGCACATTGAGTGAAAAATTGAATAGTTTTATTTTGAGTACTATACTAATTTTGCTGTCATTGTACTGCAATTGCACAGAGTGATGCTGCTGATGTCAGTCACTGGAGTATTCATAGAGTGTTGTCATATTGCTGACTTAAACGACCAACAAATGAACAAACCTGATCTAGGTGCATCATCAGTTGTAGTTGAGGACTTCAAGTGTCTCATAAATTTGTAATCTTCAGAAGTCTTTACTAACCTTGGTTTCTTCCATGGGGGCAATGTGTGAACCCATTTCTGGTGCCCCCTGATGTGATAATGCTGGAATATTGCTAAAAGCGATATAACCCTAAACTCACTCCCCAAATGTTTCCTCGCTCCCTCGCTCCCTTCGCTCCATAGGGCAACCGCTTACAAAGCATACAGATTTTACCAATATCTGGATAAGAAATCGCAGCTAACTTCAATCAATACCACTTTCTGGATTTTGTATTTTATTATTGAGAATACTTTCTAATTTTCTGTGTCCTTGCCTGAGAAGCTTGAATTACCGTCTGGTCACAAGCCATGGGGTTAGCCAATAGTGCAAAAGTTCACTTGTTGTTGCAAATAGATGTGTTCTTTTCTTTGCATGGTGACATGGTTCTTGATGTCTGTGATATATTGTTTGATATTGCTTAAAGATTCAAACATTTTGTTCCTTCAGAATATTGTTAAAGGATAGATTTATGTTGTAAATTAGATTTGAAGCAAAAACACAACCCAAACCAATCTGCAATTCCCAGTGTCATGATGAAGAAGAGAGTGAAGTCGAAGATGAAGACGAAAATGTGTTTCCTAAACTGACTGTAAGTGATGTTTTGAGGATGTGCACTCAGATTAAACACTTCGCATCTAGCCAGGAAGTACGACGTCTACATCATGTGCAGAACTTGGAAAGTGCAGCTGAGGACATTGCTCTCGAGGCATCGGCACAGAAAATACAAAGCAAGATCACTGACTTTTTTACAGTGTGAACAACCTTGTTATTATCTGAATGTGTAATAAATGACTACATTCTGAGACTGCCTTGTTCCTTATCAAACATGTTGTTAATGCCAACGAGACAGTACGACTTCCGTTGTGCGTCGGCGTCATGAGGCAAACTGCCTATACCGGCACTTTGTCAAAACTGGCATTTTTATTTGATCCCGAGTGGTGCCGGTATTGACGAGAGTCCACTGTAGAGGTTGATGTGGTGCACCATCAGATTGATGTTTTTGTTGTCTTTGGTGTCCTTGAATATCTGTCTCATGTCTGTTGGACATCATCACCTACATCATATACCCAGCTCCATTTGTAAACATAACCACAACTTTCACATCCTCTAACCAATGCATTGGTTGAGGTTCCATTAACTATGACGTCTTTGTTGTCTCATGTAAAAACACTCACACACAGCTGTTGTCTCATGAAAAAAACAGGCTCACACACAACTGTTGTCTCATGAAAAAAACAGGCTCACACACAGCTGTTGTCTCATGAAAAAAACAGGCTCACACACAACTGACAGGTTTAGACCCAGCTGTTGTCTCACGGCAAGTAATTGTTCACACAAACACGAACTTACCTAACCTATTTGGCAGTGAATGTGAAACCTTTATTGCATAGTTTTTAGTCAAATTTTTCAAACTGATATCCTTAAAATGTTTCAGTGAAATAAGTTAGTATAGGAACTTGTATATTTATTGGGTATTAGTGATGTGTGTCGGCTTGTCATCTACACTGCAATATAGACATGATTGAGGCAGCAAAGCATTTGCCTGGAGGGCTGATGGCCAGTAGTTCAATGCCCGGTCATACCAGGCCAAAGGGTGCTGCAAATGGTACTTGTTGCTACACCACTGGCATCACAGGGATGATAGGGACAGGTCAGCTCAGGTCTGTGTCTGTGTCAGTCAATACAAGTATAATGTGCAGCATCAGTGGGCTGGCAAACTGCTGCTCAAACACAAATACACACATACCCTGTCCCTCCCTCACATACACTCAAACACATACTAACTCATTGCATTTCACTTGAGAAGGAAGCAGGGAACGTATGTTAGGAGCTCTCCAACCAAACTAGTTGTTATTACTGAGGGAATATTACTTGTAAGGTCTGTGTGGACTTACGGACAACGTCACGTGTTCATTAATGGAACTTGTGAATGAAATAAGTCACACACTTATTGCTAATTTCAAGTAGTATTTCCTCACTCAGCTTTACCATGTACGTCACAATCCCATGTCAGCATGCCAGTCTTGTACCTGACCTGCTTCACTTGTAGTGGAACACGTTGGCATGAAGCACCCTTCAGTATGGCAGTACATCTCCAGATGGCTCCCTGTTGGCTGTCAGTCACACTGTAATGGGGAAGATACAAGCTGTAGTTATGGTGCTAAGAACTTTCAAATCCCCCACACTTAAAGTTTGTGAACCCTGCTCTTGATACCCTTCTCTTAAAATATGCTGAAAGCAGCATAAAAATGCTGTCTCTTTTCAGTGACATTATCATAACACAGAATGATTGTTGCAGTATTTTGAAACATATCACTCACAAAATAATATCTGTAATGGTGATATTCATATAGATCCTACATGTTCCCTTACACATACCATTGCAACATGGTGACATGACTCCTCTGCTAGTATTACTAAGAATTTTGTGTAAAGAAAACAGTATGAAATCCTCTTCTTGTGATGAGGTCTTCTCAATATTATGTCAATATAACTTTTATACCATAGGTAGGTGCACTGCAGATGTGTGGTGAAACATCATGTGTATTTATAACCATTCAGGGCCCATTGTATGCTGATTCAGGGCCCAGGGGTACAGATCTTGCTATCATAGGGTATGGAAACTGATTACAGGAATTAAAAGTGGTTGTGTTTTTTGAGTGACATTTGGCAGTTGAAAATATAGTATTGTCAGAATTATTTGGAACTCTGAGAGGGGATCTTATGACTTTGTAACAGCAGTGCAGAAAGTTATAAAAATACCTAATAAAAAAATGAATAATTGGTGTTGTTTGGTTAGGAGTGTTTTGTATATGTCACCAAAAAGCAGTAGTCAGGTATAGTGTGGTAGTCTTGTGACTGGATTGACTGTGCTATCTATCATATAAGTTTAACAGACCAAAGAATGGAGTTTATTTTTAGCAAATTTCCCCAGATGTGCAAACACAATCCACTCAACATTGATTTGTTTAGCAATTTCATCACAATATTTGCAGATAAGTTATTATATATTATTTATTTCTGGTTTGACTTGCACAGACCAGCAGCGCTGCAATACTTTTACAATAGATTTACACTAGCTGAAGTGCAGTAATCCATTTGTGGAGGTGACTGTTTAATAGACAGAAATTCCGTGGCTCAGTGTTTTCACATTTCATTTAATGTTGGCAAGAACGTGAGTCAGCCTAGTGTTGTTCATCAATTACAGAAACAAAAGCGGTAAATACCGTTGTCTGGAATTGGTGAGCAGTCCTCTATTTGAAATATTGATCAGTGTAACCTACTTCTGATGTCAGACTTTTCTGTCATATTGAATTAGGTGTGATATAACATATTAAGGGCATAGTCGGCAGAAGTGAACTTCCATTGTACATTCTTTGTCATCCATGATCTTATCTTTAACAGCATGAACAAATATTGAATAGGAATTAGGAGATTTAATGTAAACATATCACTGCTGAGCTTCTGTTGTTTTTTCACATGTGGTTAATCATTTGGAAGGTATATGCCAGGCAATATAAAGCAATGGCTGATCCTCAGTGTTTCGCACTTGTGAAGATCTGGGTTAGAATTCAGTAACTTCAGTAACCCATGAGTTAACAAGTGGGATCAGGTGGTCAGACTTGCTGACTTAGTTCACAGATGTCATTGTAGCACACTTGTGTAGAACGATGCTTATGCTGTTGATCACTGGATTCTCTGGTTTAAGCCCCATCATTGACACCATGTAACCTGAATATTGCTGAGTGTAACATAAAACTAAACTCACTCACTTTGTGCTGTTTTAAATAAATGTGTGAAGATACAGGATCATTTTGTATTTCATCATGTTAAGAAACAGTAATAATGTTGTGTTTTTTATGTTTTGTATATGTAAGTTTTTGTGTTATTGTATCAATGCTGTCAATTATCACACAATTCTAATAAAGTTATCCTTGTAAAATACTAACTTTTAGGACATATTTGCTCTTGTGCCAATATTTGTGATCGATTTCCATAGTTATGAACCATATGGAGATATCAGTTGAAACACGACATGCATATTATCTCTCAGACCAGCATCCTTTGAATATTACTCTGTAAATGTGGCAATAGGTGGACCTAAGTTACGTATTTCCAACCTTAATATGATACAGTTGTAAACATGGAGTTAGGCCCTGATTGTGAAATAAGGAGATCTAATGTCTGTAGTAGGGATCAGGTTATGTATGACTGGATTGCTGCATCAGTGTGGATGGTCACATCACAATACTTGTCAGCTCGGTGTGTTTCCTTGTGTCCGCCCTTCACTTAGGAAGCTTGACATGGTGAATAACAGTCTCACATGTTACCTTGTTCAATCTGTGGACTGACAGAGAGAAGACAATCACTGCATACAACATCTGTATGTACCAGATAGAGACATCAAGCACACAGACCTGGACTGATTAAGTCTTTGTTAAAAGCTCATGTATGGTGCTGTCAGGCCAAACCAGTTTGAGGTGAATGTTGGATTGAGACCCACCTGCACAGGATCCTTAAAACTAAGGGAGCCAACTGTATATGCAGATAACGTCTGACATAGCTTGTTCATCTATGTCTGTTCTTTATTGGAGAAATGATTGTTGTGTTAGGGACAAGAACAGCAGCAGCAACAGCAGTGCCATGGGTAAGGTATCCTGATCACCTTATGTCTGGGTGAAGACATTGTAAATTGCTCACTGGTCACGAGGATGGCATGGAAACCTGAAGGGCGAGGGGCACATAAACAATCAGGGTACATTAACCCATGGGCCCTGAGGGACCTGTGAACAAACGTATTTATCTTACCAAACACCTTAATGTTAATTTTCAATTGTTTGAAGCAAGGGTACAAATCTTTTTGTAGCCATCTCTAGATTTTGCTTACAAGAGAAACAGATTTAGAGGTATCTCCCTTCCATCGATTTGCAATTGCAAAACATTGGTAATTTCCATACATCAGACAAATGTCAGTGTTATTTGGAATGAAGAAATACTGTCATCAAGTACCGAATGGGTTGCCTTTGCCAGCAGGGTGCATGAAATGTTGTTCACTTGTAAATGGGGTACATTGAGGGGAACAGTAGGAAAGTAAACAGCCAATCAAAAACCGCTATTTATGTGTGAAGTAAGGTAAATATTCATGTTTTGAGCACCCTCACATGGCAGCATTCGTCCAACCATTTTGACTTTTGTCACAGTAACTTGTTACCTCATGAATATGAATGTGTTATGCTTCTTTTAGCAATTTTCCATAGATACTGATGTCAAGGACGTAAAGGTGTTATACACATAATTTTTACCTGGAGCTTGAGTGTGACAGACACGCACTTAACTACTATGTGTTGTTACCTCTTACTAATATATTGTCAGCCATTTCTCTGGATTTAATAAATTAAAAGAAATGTCCCTTTGAAATGTATGATGCATGCAATGAGGCACATGAGTATATCATCTAAACATATAAGATAAGTCAAGTGCATGTTTGTACATCTTTTCACTTCCTAGAGATATATCCTTCAGAAACCACTTAACAAATAAAGAAGGTAATAGATCTTTCAATAGTATTGATCCGACTTGAAATGATCTTGTGTCAGAAAAATGGGGATGAAACCCTGCTTGGCCAAGGCATTACATTTGTGCAGTGACACCACACTTCAGTTTGTAATTACAATTGTCCAACTTTGAAAAAGGTACAAGCTAAGGAAACTAAAGCATAGAATCAACATGAATACCTTGGCAGTTTGATAGAATATAAAGTGAGCAGCCCTCACAATAGTATACAGCCAAGCCTGGGTGCTCTTGAATATTTTCCTCATTTCAGAAAGTACAGCAGATTAAGCCAACAGTACAGGTAGTTTAGAAACAGCCCATTGTTGTATAGTGGTGGGTGTAGATGTATCAGTCATGCAGGTCAGTCGGGTGGTATAGCGTGTGTGTTGGCAGGTCTCCAACACAGGTAGCACAAATACCTATGACCTCTACCTTTAGTGGCAAGTAGGCCTCAGATTGGAGGTGTACCTGATTTTATTGTTAATCACAGCTGATAGTGGTAACCCATGCCTTGCAGGTGGACATGAGTGCTGCTTGTCTGTATTACAGCCAGTCAAAATGCTGTTATCCATCATCAGCTTACAGGTGTTTGATTTGTTTGATAAGTCATTTTACAGGTTTTGTGTAGGTACCTTGCTTACGTTGTGAGTGCAGGTTTAGGTTTAGTGCTGCTTTCAACAACATAGAGTCAACAAGGAACACCAGGAAAGGGCATAGCATATCACACCAGTCTTGCCCACTACTCAATATTGAATATTCAACTGAATTGTCATCAGTACATTTCTGGGTTTTTTGACAAGAAATTTGTGTCATTTTAAGAAACACACCTTTTAATAGTCCTTGCAATATCTATTTATTAATAATTAATTATGAAAATTCTGTAGGAAAGTTTATACTACTTTTGGTGAAAAACTACTTATTTTTGCATCAGTGTTTGACTAAAATACTAACTGGGCTAAAATAGGGTTGCCATCCCAGTTGATAAGGTCATTGGATAATATAGTATCTTTTCAAGAAGAGCAAAAATATCTCTGAATGTTGAAAGATTGCTGAATATGCCATTGAGATCCAGAACAATTTATTAACATCAATAAAGGGTTAATTAATGAACTAGGATTGTTTCATGTGTTGTTACAGTGAACGGCCTTCTCTTCCTTCTCCAGGAGGTACAGTTAGCAGACATGTTGGATGACCATCTGTAGGGCAGTTGTCCAAACGGCAGCCAGATATGATATAAAAATTATCTTACTTTGTTGTGACTCAGAGACAACCTTTTTCTGTTGATTAAGAAAAACTACCTTTTTCTTTGCTGATGTCACAGTTGACATGGAACATTTTTCAAAATTAACTCTTTTTAGGAAGTAGCAAACACTTGCTAACTGGTTTATGAAAATGTAGCAAAATCCCTTACCTGGTAAAACCATTCTTACATATTGCTTCCAATAATTAATGTTTTTAGTCATGATTAAATTGAACTTTTATATTGACAGTGATGAAATACATGACAATTGAATATTTTAGTCATGAACAAATCTAACTTTAGTTTTGACCACTCTACGTTTGATATGAAAACAGAAGCATAAGCTGCATGATACGATGAGTTCATAGAGTGATACGTACTTCTGCATGCTGGTATTTATCAGGTTATACAAGAATGGTGCCTTTACTTCAACTAGCAAACGACCTCTTATTACCCTTTTGCTTCAGGCAATGATGCATGTGCTTGCACAGTGAGTTTACTGGTTTTCTGTCACAATTATGTGACTTGACAATGTGTAAATGACCAACAAAAGCTGTGGTTTGGGAATCAAAATACTAGTATCGGTAATTTTCCTGATGATTGTAAACGGTTTCACTAAAAAAAACAGATAGCAAGGTGTTGCTACTGTGATTTGTTTTGTTTTGTTTTGTTTTTTTTCAGATGGCAAAATAGGATTTGCCACTTGAAAGAGTTAATTTCAAACCCCATTTGAATTAAGGTATTATGGAATATGTACATGTTTTCTCTGTTCATATACCGATATAAGGTGTGTATGTACTCAGTGTACAGCCTGCTTGGGGTCATCACATCATTAACATGTGGTACATATCTTCAGTCAGTTATTCCACATTACGTCTTTTAAATGAATTATAGCACATTTAGAAAACTTACTGGTATGGTAATCTATAAAACATATCACTAGGAACTAGGAAGAAAATAACACAAACAAGAATCTGTCCCCACATGAGTGCTCTATTCTGTTATGTCGCGAGTTGGCCCTTTGATCTGAGCTAGGATTCCAGCGATTAATCCTTTATATATAAAGAAGTCCTCTGAAGAATTAAGGATTCTCGACTTGTGATATTTGCCTCCAATAATTTGAGCTGGTGGCACATCTCCAAGCCTGTATGCCATTGTTGGCCTGTCTGGAAATAGAAAAATCAATTTGTTAACATTTTTTGGGACAAACCATTGGATCCATTTGAAGGAAGAAATGAGGTCAACTTGATTGTCATGGAGGATTGGGCATAGTTGGACAGTAGTTGATCTTGTCTTTGGGTATTAAGGTTGGCTGGATGCATAGAAACTGATGTGCTTGGAGGAAATTGGTTTCAGATATGCACTTAGTCAGCAAAACAGCTGAAATCTTAAAGGACGTTCATGAGGCTAACATTTCCAAGTTTGTTTTCATGTTTAATATCATTAATATCTTACTGACATGTAAGACATGTTAATACTTACTTTCGAGACTTGTAAATACTCAATACCTTAGAGACATGTTAGTACTTACTTTTGAGACTTGTTAATACTCAATACTTTGAAGACATGTTAATACTTACTTTTGAGACTTGTTAATACTCAATACCTTGAAGACATGTTAGTACTTACTTTTGAGACTTGTTAATATTCAATACCCTGAAGACATGTTAGTACTTACTTTTGAGACTTGTTAATACTCAATACCTTGAAGACATGTTAGTACTTACTTTTGAGACTTGTTAATACTCAATACCTTAAAGACATGTTAATACTTACTTTTGAGACTTGTTAATACTCAATACCTTAAAGACATGTTAATACTTACTTTTGAGACTTGTTAATACTCAATACCTTAAAGACATGTTAATACTTACTTTTGAGACTTGTTAATACTCAATACCTTAAAGACATGTTAGTACTTACCTCCAGGACATGTCAATATTTACATTAAAGACAACTTTAAGACATGTCAGTGGCTCTATTTACAGTAATAATCCATCGTATGCATAGCCAAAAACAGGTGATCGTATGTGAGTGAGTGTTGTTGCTGTATGTAATGTAAAATGTATAATAAGTATCCTGATTAGTTCCAACAATAATTTACAATAATCCCATCTGTGAAGATGGCCTAAATAGGTGACTGGCTTCTTATGAAATGGCATAGACTTCTAGATGTGCCATTGATAAACCCCTTACAACCTGTGTACAATGGTGTATACCACAGACACACCGAGTACAAATTAGTTACTATTAGTGACATGAACAATTCAAGTAAGACTCCATACTCTCTAACGTTCTACTGTACTTCTCCATGATGAATTTCTTGTCTGAACTGAGCTGGCAAAGTGGGCTCCATCTCCATGTATTGATCCTGTCTATTTTTATCTAGTTGGTCTGTGGGTTCATCCACTAAGACCCTACCCAAGGTGTTCTATATCTGACATCATTAACAGTGCAGCCAGACTCTCCAATAACCATGGTTAATGGAAATGTTGCATGATTGTCCAGCTATTATTAATTCCTTATCCGACTTTCTGTCATTTCAACTTAAGACCATGCATACCAGTAGTATGTTTTTTAAATGTCTGGGTGACCTATTTTGTTCGTGGTTTCTTTTATAGGTTTTGTAACTGAAGATGACACACTATATGTAGGTGACTTTTGATTTATTAATGTTCAGGTGTTGTTTTACATAGGTTAAGCGAACAATCTGTCAGTGAATTTGAACTGTCATATTCAAGGCACAGGTGTAGATAATGTCTACATATTGATGATATATACATTCTGAAGAAATTAGTAATAAGTTGTGGGTGTCACAAACCTGCAGTTGTCTTAAGTCAGAAATATACTTACAAACAACCCAAATCCTATGTTTGTTCAAATGGCCATTTGATTTTGTTCCAGGTCCTCCCAAGATCCCCCACCGTCTGGTTGATGTCTACTTCGTCAAGCCTGTCTTGTGCATTAACTGTAAGTATATGCTTTTCGTTCATTTGCTGTAGAGTGGCTGTAAGCTGCCTTTACTTCACACTGCCTGGTCCCTTTTGGGCCTGGGCTTGCATGGTCCATGATACTCACTTGAGATGTGACTAGGTTGTACAGACAGGTCGCCTCGTTGGTTGTATCTCATCTTTATACACCTAAGGTATTCACAGTCTCAACCGCTGTTGGGATTTTATTCAATCAAAACTTAATTGATGTAACTGACACTCACCATCTGAGACCAATAATGCAACAAGGGGCAGCTGCATCTACTGTGAGACCAAGGTAGAACATTATTCATGAAGTGGTCTTGTCTGGAGCCGTAACGTTTGATAGTTGTTATACAAATCCAATGAGGACCATAAAGCAGAAGTGTAGAATATGGGTACAGTGAGTGGGGAATATGGGTACTGTTAGTGTTGAATATGGGTATAGTAAGAGGGAATATGGGAACAATGAATGTTGAATGTGGCAACAGTGAGTGGGAAATATGGGTACAGTGAGTGTTGAATATGGGTACAGTGAGTGTTGAATATGGGTACTGTGAGTGTTTAATATGGATACAGTGAGTGCAGAATAAGGGTATAGTGAGTGTGGAATAAGGGCACAGTGTACACAGAATATAGGTGCAGTGAGTGTGGAGTATGGGTGCTTTGAGTGGGGAATATGTGTGCAGTGAGTGTGGAATATGGGTGCAATTAGTGGGGAATATAGGTGCAGTGAGTGGGAAATATAGGTGCAGTGAGTGAGGAATATAACTGCAGTGAGTTTTGAATATAGATGTAATATGGGTGGAGTGAGTGAGGAATATGGGTGTAGTAAGTGTGGAGTAAGTTGGGGCTCCATGTCCCCCACTCTACACCCCCTATTTTATACTACCCCACCAATTTCCAATAATCAGTGGTAAAAACTGACTGATATGATTGATAATGCTGTTAGACGGTATTGCCTGAGGCTGTTATCAACAGCTGATACATTGTGCTTGTCTTCATGGCTTGGGATGAACTCTTCACCCCTGTTTCACCTAGTCATTGCCCACCTGTGTCCTGGGACAATGGTCCTGTTGGCCTCACTCACACACAAGGCCAGCTGGTGTATGTAACATGTATGTCCATAGTAATTGTGTTGAATGTTTTCATGAACTCTTTGGTATTAATCATAAACCTACATCATCAGTTTCATCCTTAAAACTGTCATTGACTATTTAACATCAGACTTGTTTGATTTTCGAAGTTGTGGGGAATTTGGGACTTGATTGAATTGGGATTGAATTCAGATTTTGTGTGTATTGTTTCAGATTTTGTGCTTATTGTTTAAAAAATAGAGAGTCGGTGAAATATTTCTGTCATTTCAGTTCTTTTCCTGTTTTGTATTTGAGCACTGTGGAGTGTAACAGGATATTTGTTTTGTACTGTGCATCCTGACAGTGTCAGTGGGAAACGTCAGGTTCATGCCAATACTTCTGTCATACAGAATGTAGTATCCTGGCAGTGTCGGTGGGGAACGTCAGGTTCATGCCAATACTTCCGTCATACAGCATAAAGTATCCTGGCAGTGTCGGTGGGGACCGTCAGGTTCATGCCAATACTTCTGTCATACAGCATGTAGTATCCTGGCAGTGTCGGTGGGGACCGTCAGGTTCATGCCAATACTTCCGTCATACAGCATAAAGTATCCTGGCAGTGTCGGTGGGGACCGTCAGGTTCATGCCAATACTTCTGTCATACAGCATGTAGTATCCTGGCAGTGTCGGTGGCGAACATCAGGTTCATGCCAATACTTCTGTCATGCAGCATGTAGTATCCTGGCAGTGTCGGTGGGGACCGTCAGGTTCATGCCAATACTTCTGTCATACAGCACTTAGTGAATGAGGGAGTGAGCATGGCTCCATGGCGCTTTTAGCAATGTCTCAACAATATCACCATGGAGCACACCAGAAAAGGTTACAATATGTAATGTTCAAAAAGACAATTTGACAGCTGCTATAATGTAATCCTTTGTTCTTAAGGGTTCATTTCTGAGTAGTTCATCAATCTTGTGAGATTTCCTATTGAAGCTGGGTCATAGTTGTTCTGAGATGCTGCCATTCATGGTGCAGAGTGGCACTGCCGTTATGAGCCAGGATCTCTCCTTCCATCAGCACCAGGACACATGTATAACTAGTCAGTCTCACAGTCCACAACTCAAATTATTTTGCCTTCTGCCAAGCCTTCTCTGTAGTACTTACAAACAAAGCAAGTCTAGTTTTCCTCGGGTTTTGAATGTCTGGTCTCAGAGGGCTCCTTTTCAATTGAAAAGGGTTTGATTCTTGTATCAAGCAATTCAGTGTTAGTCTGATGTATAACCTGTGACCATTCTGACATGATGGAAATATAGTGTGAGTTACACCCAACTGCCTCATTGAGGCCAGTATGTTCTATTAATGTCACTACAGGGACTCAGATTATATCTACTTTTCAACATCCTCTTCTACTTTTACTGAATAAATGGTGTGTAGATGATATAGATTCTGAAATCCTTAAATTTAATGACATAATTCATTGTTTGTTCATCTTGACATATATATTCTGAATTCTAAAGTTTTGTAACATTCAGCGCTGTGTAGAAACCATTCATATCCTAGTTTCCATAGGTCTGATACAGTACTTCCTTAAGAGTACACCATGGAGTGAACTGGTTGTAGAAAGTTCATGTGATGCTTCCAAGTTGATTTAGATAAGGGAATTAAGTAGCAGCCACAGCTACTGTAATAAATGTCATTCTGTAGTATTGATCATGCTTGTGCCTATGATTGGAGTTATTGCCGGTCAATAACTAACTGCCCAGTTGACCGAGTCAATCCAATATTCAAGAAGCAGTAAGAGTGTGGATAACATGACCTCACTGACCTTCAACTTCCCTTGTGGCCAAATTCATGCTTTGGATCCTTTGAAGTGGTTGAAGATGTGTGCCATTTCACAGAGGCTTGTATGTGTTCCTTTAAACACTGATATCCATTTTTAGTTTTTCCTGGGAAGATTAATTTATGACGTAGTTATAGGGAACACTCGCCCTGTCTTGTTTTATCTGCCAAAAGAATTTACATATAATAAAGAAAGTACATGTCGATTAACATAACTCATAAAGTTGTATATACTAAATATATAATTGTATGTTGTCTCATTCCCTTGTAGAAGATTAGTAGTTACTTTTGGAATGTTACAAAAATTAGAAAAGGAAAACTGTCTATTAATGAAAAACAAACCCCATATATTTCCCTTTCCATTTTACATGCTCATGGAGTTTAAGGAATTAGCTTGTAACGCTGAAGACCTGGGTTCGATTCCCCACATGCTTGGGCACAGCTTATGAAATCCAATTATGGTGTCTCTGAATACTGAATACTGAATATTGCTATTAGCAGCATAAAACTCAACTCAACTCACTTAAAGCTAGAACCCAGGATTACTGTCCAAAGATGTGTAAATGTCCCTCCCACTCACTCACACACTCATTAAGACAAACAACTAGTCTCTGAAATGAGTCTATTTTTAACAGAAAAACAAATAATTCAGTTAGTGAAAAAAATGAAATATAATGAAAAGAGGCCCCAAGGCTTCTTCATTTCAGTAAACTGAAACTGGGAAATGTACACTTGCATGGGCTTTCTAGGATACATCTTGTCATGATCTGATTGGCAGACTAACAGTCACAGCAAAAAGCAGTGTAGAATTGCTGATCGTGGAACAGTCCTTCTCTCTCCATGTTGTGTGATAGAGATGATGGAAGCAGCTCAATGTGCCAGCAGCTTCCTGAGATACCTTATAATGATGAAGGGTGTTCTGTTGAAATTCCTCTTGCTGTCATCATTCTTTGCTCGTAGTAGTCCGTTCAAGTGTCAGTTTTACCTGTCCCAACCAATCAACAATGAGCAGGTACAGTTGATGTGAAGGTCAGAGAGGTCGCTGACATTCCAGAGTGTATACACAGTAGATTGTGTTGTACCGGTAGGTTCAAAAGTTCAGGGGACTTGAAGGAGGGTAGTCCAGCAGATATTGGATCCAGCTGCCAATGGCCCATGCATGTGCTGCCTCTTGTCTTCATAGTGGTATGCGACCTGTATCTATTGCCCTAGTAACCTCCCTTTGACCCTTCTTGTCGGACCTATCAGCCTTGGGGCATGATGAATTGATGGAGTGGTCAGTCTTGCCCATTAGACCCTTATCAGATGAATAGGCTTTGGCCGATCAGATGAATAGATTGGAGAAAAGTGCATGCCATCCACGAGCCAAGTACGAGTGCGTTTGTGAGGCAGCAGGCAGTATCAATTGGTATTGTCCAGTGTCAAGTGACCAGGAAATCAATAATCCCTGGTGAATTGTAAAGGTGCAGGAAACAGCCTTCTGCCTCATTGTCCAGTTAGTGATGGACACAGGTACAATGGCCTTTTCATGACTGGTCATGTGCAAGGTTTATAAGTTAGAAACGTCTGCAGAAGTATTCTATACCTTCACCTGCTATTGCTGCATTGTAAAGACTGAATAGATCAAAGAAACTTTATCAACTTGAATAATAAATGACAATATACAGAACATGGAATATGTCCAGGTTCCACTTGGAAGGTGGTTATTTATATGGGTATTTTCTTGTTGTTTTGATTGTGATATTTTAGAAGGGAAATGGAAACTTTCTTTAAATTAGCAATGTCTGAAATCACAAGTTTACTGGTGGTGGCAAAGGACAGTAACATTGACTTGTGTAAGATGCAAGTCACACACTGTTTGCTAGTTACACAATCTCAGTCCAGCGAGGCCATATTTCCTCTACAATCGCCAACATTGATGAAAACCAAAGAAAATTTTCCCACTATGCCGAAAAATGTACTAAAGCCCACATTTGTGGAAATATCAACATGAACATAGGCTAAGGAAGAAAATGTTTTGTGCTAAATAAGAAAATGTTTTGTCGGGCATCAGCATGTCACTTTTACTTGTGCTAGATACAAATTTTCATTGCCTATTGCCTTTTGACTTTTGACAAGGCCACATCCTGATCATCCATTTGTCCACTATTAGAATGAGTGTCTGTGAGAACGAGTGTGACTTAGTCTACAACTCATAAACATGCTAAACTTGCCACGCTGTATTTCTGAGAGAAAACAAAAATAGAAATGTATTCCTCCCTCATCACCTTATTTTTTTATCAAAATGTTTTTACATAGTACAGCTATTCTCGTTACTTTTGAAAAGAATGCCTGAGAAACAATTTTTATCTTTGGTATGACTATTTGTGAAAATGAAAGAATGAATTGTACCTACAATATGTAGCTTTACAAGCTGCCCAATTTTGAAGCACCAAATATGAAATGATTTTTTATTCTTTGGAGAAAACAGGCCATGCATTCCCTTTCAACAGACCCATGGTGCTTTCAGTTGTCCATTTAGATTATTTTCACAATTACTTTGTCTTTACACCAAATGGAATCTGTCTGTAATTAGGGAATGGAATTTTTTAACCCTGCTGTAGGATAAGCCTAAATGGGTATTCATTTCACAAGATATTATATTTCACAGAACATTTACATCCACACACAACTCAAAAATACAAGTTGGATAGTACTGAGTTTGAAACCATGTCTATTGTCTGTTCGTTTGGTGAAGCCAAGAGGAACTGATTCTCCTCAGCCAGGTGCCCATAGTAACCATGGGTGCGGACATGATTAATGCCTGGTACACAAGACAATGAAAGATGGCGTCATTCTCTGTCTGTGATTGAAGCAATCACTATATTGGTTGACTGACTGATAAAACTACACCAGGACTGACAGTTATTTGCTTTTGTCTTGTATTGTCTTCAGTTAATTTCACATGAAGTGTTCAGTCTGTGGAGATGCCATGTCAGTTCCTTGGTGTCCTTTATTTGCTGTGTAAGTCGAGTAGATGATGATTTGCCGGGTACACTGTTGTCAGTGTGGATTCTTGTTCTGACTAACAACCCCAGAGGTTAGACAAAAAACTTAATCTCTGAATATATATGATTTTGATAGAAACAACCAATGTTTAAAGCCAATTTCTTGTGTCCCCCACCACGGTGTTGCAAGTATATTGCTGAAAGCGGTGTAAAACCAAATTCACTCACTCACTCACTCACTCACTCACTCACTCACTCACTCACTCACTCACTCACTCACTCACTCACTCACTCACTCACTCACTCACTCACTCAATTAATCAATCAATCAATCAATCAATCAGTCAATGTGGCACAAAGCAACATTCACTCTACCTACAGTCTTGGTTTTGAGACATTAAGTCTATATCTGCCATTAAACTTGCTAACAGAAAATCTAATTAACTTTGCCAGTGACACGACTGAATACAGAAATAATTATTTGAAAAAACATTGAAATTGCCACATGAGGAAGAAAGTCTTCTAACACAAAAGAGAGAACATAGAACACACTTTATGGATGACAAACTTTCATGCTTGACAGCAGTACAAGAATCTGTATCGAAACATCGCACTCATAAATAAAAGAAGTTATTATCCATTAACATTGTTCTGTATTGTACTTCCCAACTTTAAAATGTCATTCAAAGAAACAAAAGAATGAAGTTGAGATAAGGTCTTTGTTATCTTTTGAATACATCCGTTTGATCTGCTTGCTTGGCTTCTGTGGACTGTACAGGTTATGGTGGAGGTAGCAAGGGCCAGTTTACTGCTATCAAATACATCTCTATAGAATAGGACAGATGGAATGATACATCCAGCAGCTCACCATGTTATATCAACTTGTTAGAATTTAACGTCCTGCTCAATGTGCTGCTTCAATGAGTAGAAAAATATTAGAGAAAAATCTGATGTTATCAGTGACATTTCGGCTATTATGTTGACTAGGCAAGGGTTGGGCAAATTTCCACCTCACTGAGTACCAATTGTCAGGGCCCATTGATGAGGTGAACTAGCTAGGGAAGGTGTGTGTGGGAGGAGGGGGGCAGGGGTTATACAAGGTCAGTGGAGTAGATTTGATTTGGTAGGGTAGAGAATTGTGGTTCTGTTAAAAAGATAGGGTTAGATGATGGTGGTTTTGGTAGGGTAGACAGGTGAAGATATTAGGTAGACTTGAATAACATTGTTTGTTGTGCCTGACTTGGGAAAGAATGATGTTTATTAACCAATATATCACACATTACATGTTATTCAGAATTTATAAAATGAGGGGCTGATTGTATTATGCCTCCTCAGACGTTATAGATGTCATAGTTAGGATATATTTGTATCAGGTGAAATATTAAATGTTATTCCTTACTATAGAGAGGAACAAGGGATATCGTCTGTGTTGAAGTTCTTCTCTGACAATGGATAAAGAACTCCATTGATCAGTCATCTCTGTCACATTTGAGGGTCTTGTAAATTAAGACTGAATGGAATGTCCTCTATTGTCATTTGAAAATTTGTGTATGTTGTCACTATTGGTCATGTTTCCCACGTGCATGAACACACACAATATCAGAAGGAAAAGAATGTACTTTTGAACACGTAATACAACTCAAACATAACTTGAAAGCATTTTGGTTGATTTGGGTTGAGGAAAAAGGTGTTCACACTGAGTTCTATGATTCATCATGCCAACATTTAAGACAATGTTAGAATCTCAAATTGTTTAATTGATCACAAATGAGAAAGTCTGTGACAATTGGATGAAAAGTTCAAAATGTACACTCATGCTTGCCCTGCACATTGTCTGACTCATGGACAGTGCACGCCCACGTGGACATGCATCTGCAGCAAGATAGTGTGTGTGTGCAGACGTGTGTCTATAAATAGCTTGCTGTGGCAGACATGTTACAAATAGTCACTGGTGCTCTTGTGTCTCAGATGCTTTCAAAATGGGGAGTGTAGTTCTAATAATTGGTAAGATTTTTTCATTTTATGACTCTTGAATTAATACCCTCATTATTACTTTCAGGTGAACATAACTGTCATATGTGTGAGAATTATTGACAGTCATTGAAATCTGATGATTGTTTTCATGTTTCTGATTATTTGTCAGAAATTGGCCCTTTTATGGGTATTGTTATAAACATGCATATAATCACTCAGCATTTCTATAGATAGAGCCCAAGGCATGTCTGGTTATATTACAAGCTAAGTATTGATTTCTGATTCCTTCCTCTATATTTTTAAAGGGTTTATTTCAGAAGAAACACTTTTAATCTCCTTATCAGGAAGTCAATAATCTACAAGAAGATTGAACCTTGATAAAAGAAAGATAAAACTGGTCCATTATCCATAAATGTATAAATATTTGCATGAGACTTTCAAATGGATGGAACATGGATGGACTCTCTCACATCCACCTGGTCATGTGATGGGCTGCACTGTGGTCTTCTGGTACATTCCCTTCACTTTAGTATGGGAATGAGGATTTGTCGCGTGACAGTTTAGGTCATCTATCCAAATGCCGCCAAGATATTGTCATCCATTTCTATCAGCAGGCATCAAGTCTGGATTATAGTGTGCAACATCTATCATTTTCAAATGAGCAGTCGAGAGGCCACAGCATCATGTCTCACTGAGGTTGGAAGGCTCTCATTGCATTCTTGGGTGGTGTTCTGATAAAGGACACAGCAGTCTTAATAATGTCCTTGTGTGGTCCTGTTGATGTCCTAATACCTTATTAATGTAGGACACTATTGTCCTAATCATCACCTGGTGTCCTATTGATGGCCTAGTACCCATTGATGTGGGACAGTGTTGTGCTAATTATTCCCTTGTGTGACACTATTAATGTCCTAGTACTGCATTAATGCAGGGCACCTTTGCCCTAATGATTCCTTTGTGTTGTCCTATTAATGTCTAAGTTCTTCATTGATGTAGGACACTGTTGTATTAATGATTTCATTGTGTCCTATTGATGTTCTAGTACCTGTCTGATATGGGACACAGCAGTCCTAGTGAGTCCTTGTGTTGTCCTATTGATGTCCTGATATAGGACACAGCAGTCCTAACAAGCCCTTTTGATGTCCTAATACCTTATTAATGTAGGACACTGTTGTATTAATGATTTCCTTGTGTCCCATTGATGTCCTAGTTCCTCACTGATAGAGGACACAGCAGTTCTAACAAGTCCTTATGTTGTACTATTGATGTCCTAATACCTTATTGATGTAGGACACTGTTGCCCTAATCACTTACTAGTGTTGTCCTTTTGTTGTGCCACTGTTACTTTGAAGTAGATAGTGTAAATGTTGTGTTTTTACTCGAATATGTTCCATTGTATTCCAAAGATGCTGGAAGAAACGGTTTTCATTCCAACAAATGTTTTTTTTTAATTTACATATATTTATTTCACAGAAGTCTTTTTGTTTTGATATGATCATACTATGTTTGTTTTACATATGTTGTAATACAGTTGACAGATACAAAAGCGCTTCTAATTAACATGAAGATGTTGGGTTAGGCTAGATTCATCAAGACAATGACCAAGGATAGGTTGGAAAGTGTGGCATCAGGTGACGTTTCAGACATGGCAGGCAGTACATGTTTACACTTGAGGTGAATGCCCGCACTACCTTGAATCAAGTTTTAATTGTGCAAACACACAGTATTTCCCTACGTCAGCAGGGACCTGGTAGGTTCTCAACATCATGTATGTTTGTGAGGTGAAACATGGTCCCTCTCAGAAAACCTTGCATTAAGTCCTGCCAAAGAAAGGTTTCGCTTTGCGTCAAAGATAATTGCAATCAGCTGATCGGCACTTGTCGATATGTGAAGTGCTTTGTATCAATCAATACCTTAACGTCATCGGCAGGGCAGCTTCACGTGGTAGCTGACAGATAATGGCTGCTTGTGCTTCATGACGCAGATCGTACGGTTGTCAGGAGCTACAGTCCCTTACTGTACTTCCCCGTCTCCCTCATGCTTGGACAAAGTCAAATATGAATCATTTCATCTCTGGAATTCATTGACTATTTGGTTTTTAATTTCCCCTTTTCTTCTTTCTCAAGCCAGAACTTTATAATCATCTTGTTTATAAGTTTAAAACTGCATCAACGAAAAAGGATTATTTTTGTTGCTTGTAGGTATTTTCATGAATTATTCAGGATATTGGCTATAGGCTTCAGTTACGAAAAAAAGTGCATGAAAGTGTGCCCTTTTTGTTACTAATGTAATATTTTATGCAACCAGAAAAGATATAACCACACCCCAAGTTGACTAGATGACCCTGTAGTCTCTGTATCATTATCATTATCATTAACCTACTCTCCTACAACTTTCACAGTGATTGTACACACAGTGCCTCAACCTATTGCATATTGACATGAATACCATATGCGACTAGATGGTAGCCATTGTGCCAAGCCAGAACGACATGATTTATTTGCCGCTAACATGCGAGAGTTCACAGTGTACTGGACTGAGGCCAGGTCATCATTGTATACATGGGTCTCATGGTAAGATCGTTCAAAATAGTCTCAACCCATTTAGACATATGTTTGTCATGACTTCATGTTGTCCAGTAGTATCTATATATAGTATATAATGCTAATGCTGCTTAGAGCAGAGGAACATAATCATGAATTCATAATTTTCCTCACCACATTGTTTGCAAGTGTCCAGCATCAATTGCAAGAACTTGCTTTCTACTGGATTGTCCACACCTTTTAAATCTGGAAGTTTATGACAGTCCAGAGCCCAAGTGTAAAGGTGTTACATGTGCTAGAGAATTGTAAGTACGACACACACATATTTGTAGACATGTTGATTCCATTGCTATCCATTGAAGTAATCCATCCAGAATTTATGTAATAGTGTTGGAATGTGCAGCCTTATCAAAAAGATCAACTTTTTGTACTGAGACTTGAGGAATGTTTGGATGTCCAGAAGTTGTATTGAGGAGGCCAGTGTCAGGGAGTTGGGTCTGGACAGGACGCATGTGAAGTATGTTACTTTGAAAAACTGGAGGTGACATGATGCGTTCTCAATTTGCAAGTCTGGGCAGGGAGGTGGTCTAGAATGAAAAAAAAAAATTTTCAAGTATTAGTATTGTAATTATTGATTGTCACCATCTCACAACTTCATGAACATCATCATAATAACAATGGTTCAGGTGTTGGTCATCAGGCTGAAGCAGATCATTTCTTCTCATTTGAGTAGATGGATGCTCATAATGTCAATCGGTGGATTGTCTGGTCCTGACTTGATTGTTCACAGACTGCTGTCATATGGCTTGAATAATGTCAATCAGTGGATTGTCTGGTCCTGACTTGATTGTTCACAGACTGCTGTCATATGGCTTGAATAATGTCAATGAGTGGATTGTCTGGTCCTGACTTGATTGTTCACAGACTGCTGTCATATGGCCTGAATAATGTCAATCGGTGGATTGTCTGGTCCTGACTTGATTGTTCACAGACTGCTGTCATATGGCTTGAATAATGTCAATGAGTGGATTGTCTGGTCCTGACTTGATTGTTCACAGACTGCTGTCATATGGCTTGAATAATGTCAATCGGTGGATTGTCTGGTCCTGACTTGATTGTTCACAGACTGCTGTCATATGGCTTGAATAATGTCAATGAGTGGATTGTCTGGTCCTGACTTGATTGTACACAGACTGCTGTCATATGGCTTGAATAATGTCAATCAGTGGATTGTCTGGTCCTGACTTGATTGTTCACAGACTGCTGTCATATGGCTTGAATAATGTCAATGAGTGGATTGTCTGGTCCTGACTTGATTGTTCACAGACTGCTGTCATATGGCTTGAATAATGTCAATGAGTGGATTGTCTGGTCCTGACTTGATTGTACACAGACTGCTGTCATATGGCTTGAATAATGTCAATGAGTGGATTGTCTGGTCCTGACTTGATTGTACACAGACTGCTGCCATATGGCTTGAATAATGTCAATGAGTGGATTGTCTGGTCCTGACTTGATTGTACACAGACTGCTGCCATATGGCTTGAATAATGTCAATGAGTGGATTGTCTGGTCCTGACTTGATTGTTCACAGACTGCTGTCATATGGCTTGAATAATGTCAATCAGTGGATTGTCTGGTCCTGACTTGATTGTACACAGACTGCTGTCATATGGCTTGAATATTGTAGAATGTGTCTTGCCATAAACACAATGAATGTTTGTACAACATTGGATTATAAACAGACTTTAACAATCATGTCTTAAAATGTTTAGAATTCATATTGTTAATTCAAGTACGGAACATGAGCCTGTAAGCAGATTATTAGTGTGTCAGTGATTATATATATCCTTATGATTATGCTAAGTAAATAATAAGTAAAGTTTTCAAGTAAATATTTCATTGGTAAGGTTTTAGGGTTCATTTTGGTTCTACTTTTCTTTGGAACAGTAACATGCATTCATGCTTGACATATTTAGTGTTCTTAGTTTCCGTGTGAGAAAACACTTTAATGCAATAAACATTTTTTAGTTTGTGAAAAAGGATTCTTTCAAACAGTTTCAGGGCTTCTCTCCATTCATATCTGCTCTTTCATTTAAAAAGGCGGTTATCTTCCTGCCAAGAAACAAGTCCAATCTTATCTTGTGTACATTATCTCACTCTACATTCTCCACAGGGGAAGAAACATCCTTAACCTTGTAAGATCATGCATATGTAGCAGTTAACCAACCAATCAGAAGACTGCTTACATCTGTGGTTTGGTTGTCACAATCAGCTGTTGCTAATCAATATGGAAAGAAACTGCTGCTAGCTAGGGACTATGACCGTTGTCCATCCAACTGACCTGTAGGATGCACAGACACACATACATTCTGGCTGCGTTAGACTCTATCAAGTCGAACAAAAATACTATGGTGGACACTTCCAGTGAAAATTAGGCCAGTTATCTAAGTTGTGATAAAGGCTAGCTGGCTTTATGATTACCGTCTGCTACCTGCAGTGAACTGTGCTGCTGTCTGTGGTCATGCTGTGTGGTCACTATTGCCGACCACAGGATATTCAAGAGATTGTGGCCAGTGGCTTGGATAATTAATCTGGGATCTGGTGACTGACTTTGTGTTTAAAGGGTGACATTTGGATGACATGGGATACTGACTGGTATTTGTACCTACCCCTGCTGGTGAGGGAACATGTACCTCATCCACTCATAGCTATGGAACCATGCTTCTGTCAAGCAGGTGAGATACATTGTTAGGAGTAGGTAAATATCTTTTCAAGAATGATTAAACATATATTCCTGTGTTGTTGTTTTTTCTAGGTTCAGTTGCCACCCAACCTATTTTTCTTAGATAAATATGGTTGTACTTTGATTCAAATGAAACAAGACCCCCTGAAACCCATGTATTTTAACTACTGGTTTTACTCAGAACACCTGTAGTCATGTGTATCTAGCCTGCTGAAGAATACATATTAAAGCTTGACTGTGTTATGATGTATGAACAGGGTATATGATGTCTGTTATCACCCACATCTAATCTCTTATGATGTGTGTACGTGTAGGTCATGAGAAGTCTCAACTGTACTCTGTCTCTTTCCTGTCCCCCACTCCAGACTGTTTACCATTAATGCAGTGGTCAGCTTGTCAATTCTGTGACCAAAAAGGACAGTGCTGTTGTGAGGGAGGAACATTTGCATGACCAAACCTCTCTTCTCTGTCTTTGTTACAGAGCCAGGAACACAGCCCATCTTTGGCCATCCATCCCTTCCTCACTCCCTCTTATTACCTCTCTCTCTTGCTCCTTCCCCAGTCATGTTGCATGGCCTGGTTCCCTCCCAGGGCAGTAGGAGACACACACCCTACCCAGACAGGGTATGACATGGTGACCCACATTACAAGAAAGGTGCCGGGAGATAAGCAGTCTAATTCGGGAACTTATCTGATAATTACATCTGCCACTGATATGTGGCTCCTATATTAGAACAGTATGCATGTCGAATCTTGAAATAATATCTTTCTAGGTTAGCTTTTACTGATTAACCAAACCAGATTTAAAAGCTTCCATATTGATATAACAATATTTATGTTAACTAGAAAACTAAATTAATAAAATGCATTTGAGAAGCAAAATGTTACATTTTCATTTATGATTTGTATATGCAAAGAAGTTGTTGAAGAGTTTGTTAATGTGCCTGATATATTTAGTCAGCATTTTCAAATATAACTGGATAGTAATCTCTGTGTATAGGTTAATGCTGACACTGATGTGTCTAGCTTCCTGATGAGTGAGTGAGTTCAGTTTTATGCTGCATTTAGCAGTATTCCATCAATATTACGTCCGGGGACACCAGAAATTGGCTTCACATGTTGTAACCATGTGATTAATTGTACTCGGGTTTTGGCGTGACAAGCAAATGCCTAAACCACACGGCTCTGCCATCATCCCAGTGATGCTAGTTGTGTTTCATACAAAAAAGGTGTATTATCTGGCAAATTTACTATTAGCTGCTTTTGTATGAAGCAACTGACAGTAGTGACATATTCTCCATGAGAAGTCACATCAACAATAGTGTCTACAGTACAGTTTGTAGACGCAGACTGTATGTTCCTGAATGTCACCTGAGGAGTGACCAATGTCATGCTCAGGAGACCCAGGTGACCCAGTTCTGTAAGAGTAAGAATGTTACGTGGTATAAATATAGATATTTATGTAAAAGCTTTCCAGTGAAACAGTTTGCATTAAAGAAGTCATGGCATCCTTGTTGGCTTTGAGAAACAGAGAAACCTAGTGGAAACAGTTATAATTTGTATGTACATTTACAGAAAATGCAATGTATGAACAGATGGTTGGACATCTAATAACATTTTTCTGTCTTATTTTGGCCATAAAGGGATGCATCTGCAAGGTTGCTTTAGTGTTTACGTGTTTGTGTGTCAACAAATATGTAGGACTTTGTTTTCACAAACTTCTCTCAGGAGAGCTGATTGCATTATTTCCTGAGTTATGTAACCCAATGTAACTTTACAGTTTGATTAAATATTCATCCTGAATGCCTCAGTGTTCTACATCTTTTCACTACTAACTTGATCAATGCTGCAATACTGGGGTTGTGTATAAAGAGCTCTGGACTGAAAGCACCCTGGAGAATGTTTAGACCAATCTTTAAATAATATTTATTATTTCCCACACAAACACCAAAAACTATTGTGACAGACGACCATACATCCTAACATATATTAGATCTGTTTAGACTCACCAAACTGGCTGGTGTATAACTGTCTATAACTGTCTATAACTGTCTATAACTGTCTAGACTTTATTTAGACAACTTCAGTTTCAACTGCTTTCAAATTTTGTTGATGCATTTTATTACAGTATCGGGCAACAGATTTGTTAGTTATGTAACAGCCCACCTTTAAAGTACTGTACTGATGTTGTTCATCTTTGTCCATTTTCCGCTTGAAATTTAGTGATGGGGGAAAAAAGTGTGAACAGATGATACAGAGTCATATATTATGTGAAGACATGCACAATAGTGTAGTTTGTGTGTCTGTGCTACATGTTGGTTGACAGATGTCATTGTATCCAAATTGTATGGTAGTCTGAGTATAAGAATATTCTGTCTGGAAACTTTGAAAAATAAAGTAATGTAGGGAGGAGCCTAAATTTGTGAAGAAAATAAACAATTACAAACACTTTGCTTCTGTTACTACAAAAGACTACAAAATAACAGAAACCACTTTTGAAGGCAAGCAAGTTTACTTTTGGTTGGGGTTGGGGTTAGGTTTTGGGTTGGAGTGTGGTTTAGGATTAGGATTAGGGTTAGGGTGACGTGACACTAAACAATATGCCTGGTAGATATCTGGTATTCTGTAGGTGTACCAGTTTTTGCAATTTATTGAATATGATACAATATGATAAGTTTACCAACAACTGATTTATTTCTTCTTCATCACTTATGTCAATGTGCTGTGAATTATTGTAAAATCATTAAGGTGCACAATAGATCACATCTATCATAATTCAAGTAAATGCATTTTTTGAGAATCCATTGCTCTGATCTTGTCACCTGCTGTGAAAATCGACAGAATGTGGAAAAATCTATGTTGATGAATGACGTCAGGCGCGTGAACAGGTGTATCGGAAACCTGTCACCATGCTTGCTACTACAATGCTTGAATTGACCCAGGGGTTTGATCAGGTCAGTGCGTAGGTAATACCCAGTATCTCACCTACTGACCTTCTGGACAGAGGTCATCACCCTCCTGCCTCTCCACCCTCCCCCTTCTCCCTCTGGAGGGGACTGACAATGTGAAGCCTGTGTTTGTCTGAAAAGTCAGGTGGTCACCCAGGCAAGAGGTGCTGACACCTGGCTAAGACAAACCGTGTTCCAAACCAGTATCATCTTGGAATTGGGAACTACCTTATGAGCTATTTTTCCTGAAATTATCAGTTGTTCATTTGTTCCAGATGTGCACTAGTTGTCCATACAACAATTCATGTGTTTATAGTAAATATTTTGTCATCCTAAACATGTTTTGAACAGAATGATACCATCACATGTATATTCAAGTTTGAAATGTTAAATAACATATGCTGATCTTATGCTTGTTAACTCACACAAACAGACGCTAATGGATTGTTCTCTGTGTGTCCACAAACGAACGGATTTTGTGCCAACAAGGAAGTGGAGTGTTCCTCTCTTCACATGCTAATGGATGTTCCCCAGTGTGCTTACAACTGATTGGGTTTTGCTCCTGTCCACAGGACAATGGATTGTTCTTTTTGTGTATATGTTTACGAGGAAATGGATTGTTGTTCTGTTCACATGTGAATGGATTGTAGACTGTCAACAATATAGTGGATTGTTCCTTTTTTTCAAATGACAATGATTGTTCCTGTATATGTTTACAAGGTAATAGATTGTTCCTCTGTGTGTTTACAAAGGAATCTGTATCAACATATTAAGGGATTGTTCTTTTTGTTCAAATGATAATGGATTGTTCCTCTGTGTGCCACAAGCTTGTTGATTGTGCCTCTGAGATTACAAGTCAAAACTGTCACTGTATGAGCACATTATGAAGGATTGTGCCTTTCACAAGACTAATGGAATTTTCTTAAGTGTGTCAACAACCAAATTGATTATTCACATATGCATCCACAAGCTAATGGCTTGTTCATCAGAGCATCCACAAGCTAATGGCTTGTTCATCAGAGCATCCACAAGCTAATGGCTTGTTCATCAGAGCATCCACAAGCTAATGGCTTGTTCATCAGAACATCCACAAGCTAATGGCTTGTTCATCAAAGCATCCACAGGCTAATGAATTGGTGTCCACAAGGTTCTGAATTGTTCCTATGCGTGTCCACAAGGAAGTGACATGTTGCTGTCTGTTTTCTCAAGTTAACAAGCTGTTCCTCATTTTCAGGCAATGACTACATATGGGGGACCACAAAAGTAGGGAAGAAGTGTGAAGGTGGGTAATTAATCCTTGTTTGGTTTACAATAAACTTTGATGTGCAGGTTTTTATTCACAAACAAGAAATATTGTAAAACATTCTTCCTGTGAAAATGACTTTCTTATGAAATGAGACTAATTGTGTAACTGAATTTGGATCTAATTATGATTCACTGTAATTTGGTACCCATTTATAAATAGCCAACTTTAATTCATATTCAACAATTACTTCCTGCCCATGAGTGCATGAGCTAGAATGAATACGACAGTGTCTGCCTGACCACTTGCGTTGAAGGAAACTAACAGGTTGGATTTCCGTCGTCTTATCCAACTGTTACCAAACACATCTCGGTAATAAGAGTAGCTTAACTGTACCAACACATTTAACTCCCTTTCAACCAATCACACGCCCCATCCTTTTTCAAAATGATACATAACACACAAGATGTACCTGACCATACACTGAATAAGCGAGTATTACAGAAACATTCACTTATAATGTAGCAAATGTTCAACACCTCGAAAAGTCTAAAGCCCCAAAACGCTTGTGTTCTTGCATATGCATAGAGATAACTTGAAGTCACAGTCCAATGTGTGTTTTTTTCTCACAGGTACCTTGACCGCCAGGTTAGGTTTTTTATATTCTAATACGTTTTGCTCGCCTGACCTGGAGCCATTGTTTTTTTACATTATGGTTTAGCTGATGAAAATGTTTATTGTGCGGCCTATAGCTACAGCCAGCACGAGTCCCTGTATTCCTTCATGAATGTTGTCAGGCAGTCCCAGGAGACATTCCCTGTGAAGTTCACATCTTAGTGTGATAGTCTTCTTAATAAAAGGATATTACGAAACAAATTCACGTTTTTTATAGGGTAAAAGAATCATACAATGGGAATTCTAATATTAGTGTCTGAGCATTTGGTATGATGGTAATAATCAGTATGTCATAGTATCAACACCTGAGTTTTTACGTATTATTGCTAACTTCATAGGCCCTGCATCGAACATGATTTTACAATAAATTGTTAAATGATTTGCAGCAGTGACGTTGTAGGGAGACTACCAAGTAACTTTGTAGATGTTGGTCGATATTTATGAAGCTAACCACAGCATGTTTGTATAAACTTACTCAAAGTAGTTCCTGCTACATGACCCCCTTTGTATATTCAGCTGATCATTATGCCAAGTTTACTGAACTGGTTTATTGAGCTGATATTTGTATTTGATAAAGCTACCTCACTCAATTCTCTTGATCATTATTCAATTATGATTGAGCCAAGTTTTTAACTAAAATTCTCAGGTCTCGTGACACCAGGTGCTTAGTTTTCAAAACCAGTCAAAGTATAGGATAATTGGTTTGGATGATCCGACTTGCTAATTGCCTGGATGTAGGTATTGGGCAAAATGCCATTTTGACATCCTGTTCCAGAGAGCTATTTCCGAGGTAGTCTTTGATGTCACTATGGCGATAGTGTTGTTAAGGAAAGAAAATACACTTCAGATATTGGAAAAACAGGGAACAGTTTATGTCAAGACTGAAACAGTCTGTCAAAAAACTGTATAGTCAGGACATGTCCTCGGTTCCATCAGGGTGCATGTCCAGTTACAGTCAGGGGGTATGACCAAGGTACAGTTAAGGAGCATGTGCCAGTATACAATCACGGAGCATGTGCCAGTATACAATCACGGAGCATGTGCCAGGATACAGTCAGGCAGCATGTGCCAGGGTACTGTCAGGGAGCATGTTCCAGGATACAGTCAGGGAGCATGGTCCAGGGTACAATCAGGCATCATGTTCCGGGATTCAGTCAGGGAGCAGGTTCCAAGATACAATCAGGCAGCAGGTTCCAGGGTACAATCAGGGAGTAGAAGTGTGCAAGGGTGTACTCTATGTGTGATGAGACATATCAAGCAGGGTGTTCAGAACACTGATCAAGGGGAGTGTGTAGTGACTGAAATACAGGCATCCTGCTTCCAAGTAGCCAGTTGTGCCTTCCGGGGTTGTTATACATATGTTATGTTTTTGTTTCAGCTTGTGGAAAGTGCTGCCACACTCTGTGTTCTGGGACTGTCAGCAACTCTCACTGCACAAGGGAGAAGGCTACCAATCTGGAACCAACGCTGGAGTATAGTCAGGTGAGAAGTCTTGCCCCAGAGCCACTGTGGTATAGTCAGGTGAGATGTCATGCCTCAGAGTGACACATTGTAGTATCGTCAGTGGAGAGGTCTTGCCCCAGGGCCACACACTTTAGTACAGTCAGGTGAGAAGCCTTGCCCCAGAGCCACTGTAGTATAGTCAGGTGAGAAGTCATGCCTCAGAGCCACGCACTGTGGTATTGTCAGTGGAGAAGTCTTGCCCAAGGGCCACACACTGTAGTATGACCAGGTGAAAAGTCTTGCCCCAGAGCCACACACTGTAGTATAGTCAGGTTATATTCTGGATGTAGACCTCAGCTAGATGTGGTATATTGATACAGAATAAAGATTGTATGCTGGTTGTAGGCCTCAGCTAGGTATGGTAAGTTGATGCAGAATAAAGATTATATACTGAGTGTAGACCTCAGCTAGGTGTGGTATACTGATACAAAATGAAGGTTATATTGTGGATGTAGACCTCGGCTAGGAGTGGTATATTGATACAGGATGAAGGTTATTTACTGAATGCAGACCTCAGGTGGATGTGGTATATTGATACAGGAATAGGTGTAATATGTTGTTACAGGAAGGTTATGTACAGGATGTAGACCTCAGCTAGGTGTGGTATATTGATACAGGATGAAGGTTATAGTGTGGATGTAGACCATGGCAAGCTGTGGTATATTGATGCAGAATAAAGATTACACACTGGATGTAGACCACGGATAGGTGTGGTATACTGATACAGGAAGAAGGTTATATACCGGATGTAGACCACGGCTGGATGTGGTATATTATTAATACAGGAAGAAGGTTACGTGCTGGATGTAGACCTCAGCTAGGTGTAATATGTTGTTACAGGAAGGTTATGTACAGGATGTAGACCTCAGCTAGGTGTGTTATATTGATACAGGATGAAGGTTATAGTGTGGATGTAGACCATGGCTAGGTGTGGTCTGTTGATGCAGAATAAAGATTACATACTGGATGTAGACCACGGATAGGTGTGGTATACTGATACAGGAAGAAGGTTATATACCGGATGTAGACCACGGCTGGATGTGGTATATCAATACAGGAAGAAGGTTACGTGCTGGATGTAGACCTCAGCTAGGTGTAATATGTTGTTACAGGAAGGTTATGTACAGGATGTAGACCTCAGCTAGGTGTGGTACATTGATTCAGGAAGAAGTTTATGTACGAGATGTAGACCTTGGCTAGGTGTGGTATATAAACGCAGGGGTTCAACATTTTCATATATACTCTTCAAAAAAAGTAGGGCATAATGAAATTTCAATATGGATAGGAAGTGTAAACGTTAACAAACGTTTCAAGGACAGACATCTTATGAATGCACCACCATTTCCCTCAATTACCACCCTAAACACAACGCATGATATGCACATGCACAAAACAGCAACCCCCATACATGTATATGGGGTCCCATTCTTGATTTTGACATTTTTTCAAGAAGGTCGAGAAATCACTTTAATCACATTAATGTTGACACTCATCTTGCATCACACATTTGTTAGTGTTTGTTTCTAGTCATTTGTTTTAAGATGAAAATCGTATGCATGCAAATTTTATACCATACACCAATGATGTTTCAAAAACGACTACATTCCAAATAACTATGGTTGTAGGGAAGTGCAAATGGTGATGCACTCTCAAAACATTAAATACTATCATATCAACATTGATTGACTCCAATAAATCTAAAGATTTTTAATCATAAATTAAAAAAATAAAGATCCCCTACTTTTTTGAAGAGTATATATAGAAACACTGCAGGGTGTGTACTGCTGAATTTCCAAAAGTAACTCAGGTTGAAACAAGCATAATAGTTTCTCTCTTTGAACATGGCATGAGTCTTTGCAATGTGCTGGTCTCACGGAGGTGTGTGATAAAGTCATATACATTACTGTTATTGTCCACCAAGGTGTAACACACTAGGGTATATCTGTAGGGGGATATTGACCCATTTTCTGTGAATGCGGATCAAGCAATCCAATCCCAAGCAACAACACTTTGACCTGGTCAGTAAGGAGGAAATCATCACACCCGGTTGCTATGGCAATGAATGGCCATGTACTTTAAGTATAGAAATGTCATGTCACTGGTTTATCACAAGGGGCATGAACAGCAGTTGGTGTTGCCCATACCTCTCACCTATCCATAGCACCCTGAATCCACATGGTACTACATGCACAACTTCAGACCAAAAGTGCTTCATTGCTGAGTGGGGAGGGTCATTACTGATGTACATGTCATGTTCAGTATTGGCAGCGATATTATGATATACCCTTGTTTTACTACTATAAGTACTGCCAACTACAACAGTCAGTTGTACATTTTGAACAGAGTTTTAGGTATTTTGTTACGATGTGATTCATTGCTCCTGAATCCATTAGAAGGGAGGTTAATGGTTTAACGTGTACAAAAGCTGTTCATTTGGTTGTCAGTAATATTTGTATACGTGCAAATACCATGTCATACCCCAGTTGCCAGCTCGTATTTGTATATTGGCTGTAATTTCTCTACTTGGTTGAAATCAGTGTTCTGTTGGGAGCCGATGCATTTCATACACACTTCTCTTCTGCCATCATCAAGTCCCTATGCTACCAGGCCAGGATCTGAATCCCAGATTTACCCTGTTAATGCCAATTTAAACCATTTAAGACTCTTCAGTACTCTTTTCTTCACAGCTTTGCAAGCACACATACCCAAGACAACCTGCAGCCAATCTGCACAGGTTTTGCTTGTCCAAACACACTAACACACACACACACACACACCTGCTCTCTCACTCTCTCTCACACGCACTCACACGCGCACGCACATGCACAGCCACGAGCACACATACACACACACATTCTGCAAATTCAGTTTATGCCAACTGAGAACAGCTGATGGAAGTGGTGATAATGTGCCCAATAATTCGAGATGTATTCCATTCGTATTTGACCTGACAGCAATAAAACTGCTGTTGAATATACAGTTATGTTATGCACTAACTGGTACTTGCACTCTTTCTCCGTAACTCTAAATATACATACAAGATTTATATATATAGCACACTTATAATACACATACAGTACTCATTTTTCAATCCTGATCGATGATGAAAGAACAAAACCAAACTTTTTCATGTTAGAAATATATCCAGGCATCTTTATGCCCTTTACGCTCTTTCTTAGAATGTAGGACTTCTCCGACTGTTTCTCTCCATGTAATGTCTTTGAAAAGCATGACATACTATTTCATCAAGTCAGCATCATGTGATTATTTTTGAGACGTTATAAAGGGATCTGTCTTGAGGCAGCTTCTTCCTTTCAGTGCCACATCTATACCTGGAGATTTGGTAGGATTGATGTAATTAACTGTGGTGCACCACATGAAAGTACCTCTCATCCTTCAAGGTTCCACACTGACCTAGATAGACTTTTCGCTAATTACTTCAGGAAGGAGGATATGACGTTAACGATGCTATCGCAGGCGATGGAGTGAGTGACGTAGATTAGATGTACTCTATCATTATAGAAGTCACCTCGGGGCACGTGTTGGCCACCTTTTAATGAATTGTTTCAATCTCCTAGCCAGCATCATCAGCTTGGCCAGTACCTTGAGTGTGTCCAACACCTAGTAATTAGTAGGAAAGAATTTCAAGTTACTTGATTGGAGATTTTCTGTGTCAAAGATTCGGGAATATTTTCAACATTGAGATAAATTCTACATATACACACAAGAGCACGCATGAATGGATACATGTATGGCATATGAAAATCACAGTTAGTCAGACTGGCAGACGGCAGCTGATGAAATTCTCAAATCTGAAATCAACTGATACTACCTAATGTTTTTTCACATGTGTGGTATTGTGTGTTATATATTACGAAAATGTTAATCTCGTAAAAATATCATCTCTTCTGTTTATAAATTCCTTTAAGGAAACAGAAAGAACACCATATTTTGTTCTCATGTACAGTAATTTGCATGGCCTTCAGCTTTACACAGCAGCACCCTCTAGAACTATCTTAACCTAAAAACATGACACTTTACAAAGAGTTTCTTTTTAAATTTTTATGTTAAAGTGATGTTAAATATTAAATATTGTTAACTTGTAGGTCAGTGGTATGTTTTGTAAAATGTAGCATGATTTTGAATTAGTAATGCATTGATTCCATAGTAAAGAAACATCAAAAGACATCCCCGTGACTTGTCCCGAAGTATGGCCTAGTTACCTGGTTTCAACCAATCAAATGACACAGATGTGACCTTGTTACAACTTGAGAGTTAAGCTGGGAAGATTATTTTACCTAATGACTGCAACCATGAATACCTGTACTTATTTTCCAACTGGTGAACGAGTTGTGGCCTTGTGGCCCTGTCAGATATAGGTTAATGGAGAAACAGACTCCTTTTTCTGCTGCTAAATAAATGTCACACCTGTATGCATAGTTTGACTTATTTAAATGGTAATGAGACATTACAATAATTTCTTTTCTGAACCACAAGATATTGGCAGGGTCCTTGAAAAAGACTTCAGGGTTGTATGACCAAACACATTCAGATAGAACGCTTCTGGGGTTCGTATGTCTCATTTGGCTTAAGACACTTTAATGAAGACATTGATTTTTTAATCTTTTTTCAGAAACATTTCAAATAATGAGATGACTTTTTCTGTGACCAGGTTGCAGGCATATTGCTGGTAAAAATCTATCACCATTTTTGATGTTGGAATGTCATATTTTTTGTTATTTTCAAATTTGTTCATAGTATGCCACAAAACTAAAATTCACTTGGAAAGAATTTCCCTTGCTTTCTAAGCAGTGCTGATCAGATTGCCCCTACATGAATTTCAAACCTGATCATTTTTGTGCATGATGTATTATGATAGTACAAGTATTACTTGTTACTTGGAAATAGGTTGATATGTATCCAACAGGTTTCGCCTTACTAATCATTTCAGACTGTTTGCAGCAAAAATCTACCAGAATGCAATTGTGACATTGCAAGCAATAATAATTCACTCACTTACTCACTCAGGTATATGTGACAAGGAAATGTTTTCAAACCCTTTACAAACGTGTAAGCACTGAATAAGTAATTTCATGAACATTTTGTGTTTGTCTTACAGCCACTGGAGAACTGGACAGTCAACCATGTAATTGAATGGATGGCAGCTCTCAACCTGTACCGCTACGTAGAGCTGTTCCGAGAGAAGAACATCGCAGGGCGGGACCTCAAGACCATGGATGAGGAAAAACTCATGGTAAGGCCAGTCATTTGAACAATCGAACAATGATCAGCTCACTCCAAAGTACATGTATTAGTCTCACACTACCTGAACTGCATTGTATTCCTGTCCAGCTCCTTACAGTAATGTGGTGTTCGTAAATGAAGAAAGTCTAAGTTTTCCTAATGTTTTAGTCATACTCCTCTCCGATTAGCATTGAGTTGTTTCTTTCTCTCAAAAACCTTTTCCTTCAGAGAAAAGCTGACAGTCTATTTAAGGTCTTTTTGTGAACAGGATTATGACTCCTTTTCCCAGGTCTAGTTGTTGAATATGTTGATTTCATAGAAAGCTAAGAAATATAGAAAACTGTGGTAAAAAATTTGGTCCATCCTGAGCTGAAGTGGACACCAGCACAGCTTTCCAGGAGAAGTGTAGAGTTTTAAGTTAGGATAAAAAAATATGATCCCAAGAGAGGGATCGACACATTTCTGAAGTTCTAGACAAGTCTTCCAGTCTGTTTTGTTTTAGATACACACATAAAGCTAGATATAACAGGAACACATATTGCCCTCCAGCAAGACCAGACTGTCTGCAGTACTTACCTCTGCTGTATCATTTACTCCTTCAGGACAACATACTACCTCAAATAACACGAATCAGTTTTTTAAAATATAAAAATTTAACAAATTTAAATGCAAAGTGTAGTTTTCTTGAGGCACAAATGCTGATGATTCTTGATCTTGAAAGGTGAAGGTCATGAGAATGTGAAGGTCACAGCAGTGAGTGTCATGCGACAGCCGCATGTGAGCCTGTAGCCCTTATCTTCCTGTTTCCAATAACCCTGTAGATTCTTCTTCAAATATATCAACTTAACATGACTGTACGGCTTCAGCCTCCAGTTCTGGAGCAGCCACAGACAGTGTGAGAGCCACTCTTGAGACAGAGTCACAGAGCATGGCTTGGAAGTCCTAGAGAAACCTTGCAGGTATCTTAGCTAATTATTGTAAGAGCCCTAGCGACAAGGTAATCACTCATATCTGTGTAGCTGGAAAATACACCATTAATAATTGACCAAATTAAGTGTAGACAAACAGTAACATTGAATGACACTGAATAGATACCAAGCAGAGACATTTTTGTGCATCATGAAAGCTGGTCTGCTAATCAACAATATTGTTTCCTGAGGCAAAACTGTTTTATGACAAACATTGTGAATGGCCACATTTGCAAGTTGTTGATATCTGGCCAAGAATATGATGGATGATACCTTAATGGAGATACCCACCAATATTGTGTGTCTGCAGCTATACACAGCTGTAGATCAGATAGCAAGTCTATTCATTTTGACAGGGTATATGTGTCAACAACATTTCAAAACTTGCTGCTGCAAAACTGATTACTTAGGTTTCTCAAATCACAAAGTATGGTTTCTTTAGTAACTGTCTATCTGCAATCTATCAAAGCAACACTTAACCTCATATTGTCCTGGTTCTGGTTGGAATCTCTACTGTAATTACAATCTTCAGACTAGCAGCAAAGTAGTGAAACATCGCTTTGGCCTATATTGAACAACATTAAACTCACATCCTGTCACAGGTCTGAGATACTGCTATATATACCTATAGTCCCAAAACACTCACTCATTCCAAACAATCCTAAAACGTCCAGACGTATATGTTCAGTACATTGTTCAGTGTTCATTCCAGTAATGTACTCTGATGCTGTGCTGGTGAGACCTCTGGATGGTGCCAGGTTATTTGCCAGAAGCTCCAGAAATAGCTGAACCTGTTGGCTCCAATGTGTGGCACACATTCACAGACTAGTGGAGTTTTCCATGACTGATCTGAGTGGGTTGTGCATCAGGGTGTGGGATTGACTCCTTCTACAGGTGCTATACTGGAGTGTCTGCAGCACTGGAGCAGCAGCGTCTGCTGCACTCCCACTATCCCCTTCTGATGCCTCTATTTGACGGCCTAAACAGTGGGGAGGAATGTTATTATAGTCAGTCCTGCTTGTGGTGGCTATGAGCTTTCGTTTGTCCTATGCATGGGTACCCCTTCGAAAGCACTTATTGGTATTTGAATTTTTCATTTTTGCTTTGTTTTGCTGTATTTGTCATTCGTGATATTTTGTGATAATGAGTTGTGTTTTGTGATATTGCTGATATTGGATATTTTCCATTTGTGTAAAACAACTTGTAATGTAGGCAACCCATGGTATAAGTTGCCTGGAGGTTTTACCTCTCATTAGTTCAAATCCTCTTGTTGGCATATTGTTTATGCTTTAATTATGCTGATAAGTATCTCAATGTTCTCAATATCTAACACACAAGTTTACGATCCATATACATATACCTTTGAAGATCTAGGAAGAATTGGACATCAGCAGCCCATGCTTGTTGCCTGGTCATGATTGGTGTGACTGCTTGCTGCAGTTGATATTTGTGTGGTGTTACTTCTGTGCTCAGTCATACTCTCCCCTTCTGTAAATCCTGCAACACTCCTGTTAGACATCCTCTTGTGCAGCATCATATTGAGTATGCTATAAAGTAATCTGTCATACAGATCCCGAACTAATATATCTAAGAATGCCCACTCAAGTCTAGAAAACGTGGCAAGTCTAGAATGAAAAAAGTCTCGACTCCTTTTCACTGTGTTTTACTTTTTTTGATCTGTAAAGTATGTTCATTTCAGAGACTAATTGTTAGTGTAGCTATAAAATCACCACTCCATTACCTCTGCTCCAGGCACATTGAGGCAGGTGCCCCCTCCCCTCTAGCTGTACTCATGGGTAAGGGTAACGCAACTGAACGTGCTGTGTACTGTAATCACAGCATTTCTGTGGTAATAGATCCAAGCCTCAAATGACTTTTCAGTGCAAACTTTTAAGTATTCAACCCTGATGAAACCACAAATGCTTTCTGCAGTACCACAGTATGAGATCACCACTGCAACACTTAACACTGCCCTATATTCCTGCTAGAAAAGACATGTTCCTTTAAAGTGGAACTTCGCTAGTATTGATGGTGTTCATACGGCTGGTTTAATAAGTTGGCTGGCAGCCAGTTGGGGGTGTAAATGGTAGAGGGAGTGTTCTGTATAACTTGTATGCGCTTCATCTTCACCAAGGGGTGTATCATTACTCTTAAGATCACCTGACTGTAAACGAAGTATGTTAAGGTCATGGTATGGCGTGTTTGTCATCTGTCTGATAGTCTGTCCATCATTACCTTTTGATTTTTCTTCATCTCATCTGGAACTACAAGGCCTGTGAAGTTGAAACTTTGGATGGAAGGTTACAGCTTTGGTGTCTCAAAAACTTGCTCACAGAATTCCTGATTTCATGCAAGACCATCAATGGAACCATGTTGAAAACAACATTTCAGGTCATTACTGAGCTATTTACTCCTGTGTAATAACATTTAGTTTCACATGCAGTCAGAATGTGGTTATTAAAATAACTGTTTTCTGTGATTTTAAACTTTTTGGTCAAGCTACAACCTTTGACTTTCACATAGCCCTGTAGATCTGTTGTTATTGTATTTTCAACATCACTCAAACTAAAGTGCCTATGTACCAGAACATACACATGTATAATTATAACCCTAGAGTCCTTTCAACATGCTTTCAGAATACCAATCCGGTTTTAGTATGCCAGTCATGGGGCCATATTTAGGAACCCATTTGTGTTTAGTGTACATAATTTTGAAATAGTGGAGCAAACATGTGTTTCATTGGGTTTTTTTAAGTATTGTCAATTTTAAATTTGATTCAAATATTTCATCATAGTAGTTGTTGTATCCCAATAAAACTGCTCTCAATGGCCGTAGAAATGTCATAGGTAACAAGAATGTCCTATATTAGACACCAGTGCATACATTTCCAATGTTTTATTAAATTACTTGCATTCACTGTTGTATATGTGTGACAATGCAGAGGTTTTTGCACACAATTGCCCTAAAATCTACTCTAGGTATAACACTGTAATGTTTAGAGTGACACCTCAAAAGTGGGCCAAAATTTGCCCATGTCTAGTGTTTTGGACAGAATGACCAGTTATCTGTCTCTTAATCACTCACTCACCCAACCCACCTGTCATATTTAGACTGGTGGAAAGACATTGGAAATTGTTCGTGTTTAAATGTTAAATGGATTTTTAACTTGTAGGGCAGTGGTATGTTTTGTAAAATGCAGCATGACTTTGAATAAGTAATACATTGATTCCATTATATAGAAACATCAATAAACATCCTCATGACTTGTCATGAACTATGGCCCAGTTACCTGGTTTCAACCAATCAAATGGCACAGATGTGACCTTGTTGAGTTAAACTGGCAATATTATTTTCTCTAATGGCTACAACCGAATACCTGTATTTATTCCAATCTAGTACAAATATTTTTTGTAATGCCATAGTAATAGGTTTATCTAAGGATATTTCATTCTGGATTTTAGTTCTATACATAACAGCCTATTATTCTACCCTGTTCATGAAAAGGATTCAACATTTTCCTATGACATTAAGGCTTGAATTGAAAGAAAATATTTTGAGTGGTAAGAGTATTGAATAAGGAGGATCTATGTCTATATATTTACTACAAGACACTACACCAAAGGTGATCTTGTTCTTCACCCTCACTTCATGTTTTTGTATGTGACACCCCTGGTAATGGTTTATATGTAGGTGTACCATTTTTCAACGCTACCTTCAGACAAGGGTGAAGCAAGTTGATTACCCAGATTTCATTGGGTAATAGAAAGTGGTGGAGCCAGCAACACTCAAAATGTAAATTACCAGCTTCAGCACCCCTCCTTATCACCATGTTCTCCAGCTAGTGTGAGCTGATTTCATTCATGTCATATTTCCTGACTCACTGCAAGTAGGTTCTGTTCAGTGAATGCTTCCAGTTCTTCTCTCATCAATAACTAAGAAAAATCTGATTGGTCTGACCTCTGTGCTTGTGGGTTAGTGAGGTGAGGGTTCCATGCATGACACACACTCACAGCTTTCTCTGTATCTGCTACCAGGCTTATATCCTGAAGTTAGTTGTCTGGCAAGCAGTCTTCCCATAATGCAGTTTTGCAGGAATCTGGTAGCTTCAGCACTCTCCACAAAAAAGGGAAGCATTCCTTCCAAGCTGCCAGAGTGATTGATATAAAATGTCTTCTGGTCCCAGATCCTTTTTTTTATTTTTTGAAGAATACTCGTGGGAAAGTGAAATGATGAGATTTGTAACAGGGATGGGATGAGCAATATGCTGCATGAACGGAGGAGACACTGTTGACTGGGGGAGATGTACTGACCGACTTATCCACTTTATTGAGTCTCAGAGGAAGAGTGAGATATCAGGACAAACTCTGAGGTTTCATCGCTGGCCGAATTTTTCCTGTAAGTGTAAATCATACGATGTGTTAAGGGCAGGGTGACATTGCCGCAGAGGTAATACTGTGACTGGAAATAGTTGAAATTGAATATTACATGTAATATTAAAACAAACAATACTGATTTCATTTTTTTGTATTTGTATGCATTGGGTAGGGTGTGTATTATTTCTGCATGCGATGAATGAGGTGGGAGGTTGTTTAGACTCATGGAGTGTTCATTTCTGTAGATACTTGTGTGTAGTCAGACAGCTAACGTCCTGTGTGGGTTTTGAAAGTGGGATCATGTGGCAGGGGGGATTATGACAGGTTCTGTCAACACAACTACATCGTGAATTAGAATTTGGAGATTAAACCAGTAACACAACTGTCACCTCATTGTGCAACATTTGCATATTTTAGCGTAATATTATATGTTTTAAAAGCGTGGGCAGAGTTTTATGGTAATGGATGTTGAGTTTGGGCTGTACATTTGGAAGTTGTATCAGATTTACAAATAAATCTGATGGAGACCTCTCGTCCCCCTCAGGGTGCTGCTGTTTATCTTGTAATTGTTGGTTAGTGATTGACACGGAGTTCTTGGAATGGGGCCGTTAAAAAGTACATTCCCCAAATGGGATTGGCCGTACTTACTGCCACAAGAGATCCTGCAACAGTTCAGGTAGCAGCTTCTGTCAGACAAGTTTGGCATCAATCTGTATCACCAGACTTTCATATCTGACACTTTAGTAGTACTGAATGAATTAACTCTGGACACAAAAGAATTATTTTTCTCTTTAAGAAATTCTGTACAGTAAGCTGGCGTATCTGTGAAGTGCTCTTGCAATCAGCCTTTCTTATTGTGTATTTAAAGAGTTAAAAATCCATGATATATCTGTAGTGTAACTGTAGTATGACATGTGTGGTTAATGCGTGGTTTCATACCTGTGGTTTAATGGGTGCTTTGAGGCTGTGGTTAAATCTTTTGGTTTGACACTTGAGACTGTGAGGTTAACCACTCTTGAGTAGGATGGGTTTTAATGGAATCAAGTGTGTTCCTCAGAAAGGGGCCCCGTGAGACACAGCTCATTACTTGTGAGTGGATCTGGTTAGAGAGTATCTGTGGTTGCAGTTGGTCAGGAAGGTTGGGATGGTATCACTGTATAGTTAGTGCACATGTCTGGCTCTTCCATGGAGCTGTTCAGAGAACTAGCTGCCATTTTGACTTAATTGTGTAACAACAATTAGTAAATGTATCAATACCAAGATACCTATATAATAGGACATTTGGGTATTCAGTCTCTATGTCTATTAATTGTGAAAAAGATAATACTTGGAACTCTTTTGCCTGGACGGTTTCTCTGTAGACTGTACGAATGGAGGATGAAGAGGCACAGACTGGGTGTGGGTCCAATTCTACAGGAAAAGGTGTCTTCAAACCAGCTATACATTTGTTGAAAGCATACAGTGTTCAAGTGGTCTTGAGTTACACATGACCAGGTACCCTCCAGCTGGATGTCATGACAACCTCCTCGTCATGGGTGTGCTCGTATTGGGTCATGATAATACCTGGCTTTGTAGCTAATGAGGGTTCAGCCTAAATGCCCATGTTTGCCTGTATATACCAATATCAGATTGTGGCCTGTAGGAAATGTCAAGGTCCTGGTACAGATCCTATTCATTGCAGTGAGGGAGAAGCCATGTTTGGATAGTAGGCCTAGAATAGAAAGAGTCAAGACACAAATAGCAGCACTTTCCCAAATCGACATTGTTGTTGGTCGATTGGCATATAATTGCCTTCTTCAAGCATTTGCTGGGACCCAGTGATGTATGTTCATTAGGAGTTGTTACTTGGTAGCTTGCTAACACACAGGATTAGTTGCCCATTGTCATCCATTGTCTGTTCTGTTTTATGCTGCCCTTCACTTGCTTACAAAGTTTTTCTCAGCTCAGGATTTCATGTATAAATCCTTTTGAAGCGTTAAGAAAACTGTGATATTGAATTGAAATGTTACTGTTTAGACACAAATCTCATACCATATACATTGTAATCATTGGAAAAACAGAACGCCTAATATTTAAAACTGGTTTGATTCCACACATGGGTACAGTGTGTGAATCTCTCTTCTGGTGTACCCTGCCATGATATTGCTGGAAAATTGCTGAAGGCAGCATAGAACTATCCATAGTTACTCACTCACTCACTGAAGAAGTACAACAAACAAAATATAATTTATGGTTTCAGTAAGTATTTTCTATTCCCAGCCAGATGATGACAGGGTTCGCAATGGTCACAATTTGAATGTTTTAAACAAGAGATGTATCTATATATCGTTCCACATGTCTTTTAGAGACTTCATGAAATTGTTGACTTTCTTGAAAGTCAAATATCCTGGGGTGGGTTACACAATCTACCTAACCTACATAGGATGAAACTAATAGCTAAATACACTTACACTGGTGAGACTAGGTCTGGGTGTTATTGTGAAGAGACCTTGTTGGTGATACAGTATGGAGCTGGTCCACCCATTAAGGAGCTAACAGGTCATGAGTGAGATTAACACTGATGGTGAAGATGGACAAGTGACTCTGTAGGTCGTCAAGGGAAACTGTATAATCAATACTAATCACTGGAGCATAGAACTCCATGATGAAAAGAATTTCACTTTTATGTGAAACAGCTGAATCAGTGTTATTTATAGATGTTCACCAGTACAAACCAGTCATTGGTTTGATGATAGAGTTATAGCAGTGTGCTGGGTTGGATCTATTGGTCAGGTCATGTGCACTGGTTGTATTGTGATACAGCACATTCTGACACACAGCATCAGTGCAGCTAATTTATATTGTACTGGTATCTCCATCAGCTTCCAATGTAGTAAATCAGGTCAGTATATGTTGCTCCTGATGAATTTTGAAGCATCCAGTCTTTGCAACCTTTATACCTTGTCAGATGCCACACTCGAGACCAGAATATCCAATGATTCACATCCAGTCTGTGCAATTACAGAACAATGATATGCATTAACCAAGTCAACAAGTTGGACCATATGTTGGTGTTAGACATGTCTGATGACAAGCATTGTTTTGACAATGGCTAGACGTTATAGTTTGTTGGGATTATGGCATGAATATATTCACCATGTCTCTGATTTATCTCCATAGTAACAGCTGTCTCAAATAGGTACAAATGTAAATTTATCTTTAATGTTTCCTGTGTAAGGTACTGATGATGACTTTGAAAGAAAGACTCCTTCAGTTACAAACTGCGACTTGCCAGCTTGCCCATGTTAATCCTGTGAGTTCTATTATTAGCCTTGTCACCTTTCCTCTAGATTTATCTGACATGCAGTGATGAAACAGAACATGCTGTCAAGAGTACCAAACACCATTCAAAGCCAAGGGAAGACATAGAGTACATGGCATCACTACCATTGTCTGCAGTCACTGCAGGACCGACCAACTTACTTTCAACAACATTGAAAAGCTGGTCGTGAGCCATCACCTGGGGAAGGTATCGAGTAAATGGCATCACTACCATTGTCTGCAGTCTCTGCAGGACAGACCAACTTACTCTCAACACCACTCAACATTCTGTTGTGTACCATCAGCCGGGAAAGGTACAGAGTGTTCATGGCATCACTGCCATTGTCTGGAGTCAGTGCAGGACAATACTATGTCAAATACCTTAATGAAGTTCTGGCCAGGAATATACAATCTGAGTGAAACAAGCAAGGAAACACCTAAAAGTACAAGTGTTGCATTATTCTTTGCCAGGCTTCTTCCCAAGCTTTTTATTGGACTTGGTGAAAAAGTGGGAATAAATAGGCACACAACTTTCAAGTGGTGCTCCTTTATTTGTTTCACTCAGTATACTTTCATCTCTGTGTTTGACAAGATATTGCATGCATCAGACTCAGTTGCCATGATATTTGCTCCTTATTTACCTTATTTGATAGCAACCATATAGTGCAAAGAATATTTACATGATGTATACATCATCAACATAATGAACAATTAGTTGTAATTTATTTTTTGTGACATGTCTTAAAATCATAGTCTTTAGGGTCAAAATATTTTTTTTAAAAAAGAAATCTTCATTATGCCAACAGCAATAAACGATGTGATTCAACTATGTGGTTTTAAATATAGTTGTGCCCTGTCAGGATGTATTGACATTCACAGGTGAGCCTTCTAGCCTTCATTAGTGGTTACAGAATGATGCCTCGGGATGCCTTAATAATTACCCTCACTGCTCCACAGAGATGGGAGGTAAGAAAGGCAGCCTTATTCAGTTGTCCGACCAATGATGTAATTTGTGTGTGTTGCATTAGGTAAGATGGCTTATGGCTGCCTGTTAGATCTTCATTTTTGCTGGGCTTAGGCTGTTCTTTGTCTGTTGGGTTAGTGGAGCGTGAAATCATGAGGAGAGAACACAAGAGGGAAGAGGTTGCAGAAGGGGAGAGGGCACCATCGATTGATGAAGTCTTGATGACTTTATGGATATGCTTGATTTTAATGAGGGGCCATTGATCTTTCGGATAAAAAACCAACAACCAACAAATCCAGTTGCAAGTCGCTTCTTATGCAACTACAGGTTTTCCTTTAAGTGTTAGGATCTTTAATTCATTCTTTTCACAGCTTTACAAAAACCCGCCAAGTACTGTAATTCACATCTTTATTTTGAGAGTTTCATGTAATCAATACATGAAAATAAATTTTTGAAATTTGGTTATTGTTACATTGTCTGCTTTGTAGTTGTCACTTTATGATGAAGAAATACTTAGTCAATCTTCAACTGAAACATTCTGTTGATATTATCATCCCTTTGGGTAAACGTGCCATATCCCTCAAGGGAATATAGTCTATATCACCTGTGTGCACTGTGACCCGGCAGCAGCAGGACCTGGTGTCCATACCTCAAGCCTGCCTGTCTTACCGCCTTCTCCTGTCACCTGCATCAGAGGTCATGTGCTCCACCTAAATGTGCAAGCCTGACCTACTTCTTTACTGCTGTAGGCCAGCGGTGGTGACACCACTATATATAGTGCAACTGGAGGCGGAGCTAGCTGTCAATCACAACCAAGCTCCAGCCAGCAGACAGCCTCAGCCACAGGTTGGTGCAGTTGAAACTTAGCAGTGGAAGAGACAGCACACAATAGCAGCTGAAGGTGTTCAGCTTTATTCACTTCCAAACCAGTGTCACACTGTTAATCTTTGGCTTACCCAGAGTTGGGATGCCTAACTGGATTGTACGTCTTTGTATAGTTGCTAGTGTGTTATAGGGAGTTAAAGCCTGACTGTGTTATCTGGCGTGTGTCTGGCACATGGCCTGTTTCTAGTGTTCCGCTTGGCAACTGATACAGAAACTCTGTCACCGATCATTTCCCATGCCAGGAAACCAGTCACTGTGTTTCCCCACACAATCCATCTTCCATTCTGTGAGTTCCCATGGATTCTGGGTGCTCACTTAGGCTGGTTGTATCCCCCCATGACTACATGTTTCACCAGGTACGTACTACACCTTACTACAGTATCCATCATTCATGTCACAGTCAAAACATCACTTTTTGCATTCTGTAATTCTGACATCGACCATCATGGAATTGATGCGAGTCCAGCAACCCTTGCTCATACAGAAACCATCCGCACAAACGATAAACTCTATCCACTCCACCTGTACAACACATGTTTCAACATCAATGGAATACTAGAAACAGTAACACATGTCGAATAATGCTTGTACCATTTATTTGACATTCATCTGGATCTTGACTGAAAAATATCTAGCTACCATTGATGAGGAAATGTAGCAGATATTGGTCAGTTTCTGCACATCATGATGCTGTGCAGGTTGCTTGATGTCCCCTAGATGTAAAATGTGAAGAGATAGAGGAAGTGAATTTTACAGTCTTCATTCTGATGTGATTGTTAAAAAAGAAATGTCAGTCATAATGGTTACACTTGATTTAACTAGTATATGATCAATTTTAAAGTATTGGGGTGTTTTGTTGCATACTTCCTTCTTTAAGTACCTATTTTGGACAGAGTTGCTGGTTTACTGAAGTTGGTGATCTTCCTTCACATGTGCTCATAGCTCTTAGTTAACTGATTTTTTTATTTCTGGTTAACATGGCTAGAGAAAGTTATTTTGAAGGAATATCTATGACAGTGTCCTAATAATAATAATAATGTCTGTAATCTATCAATCTTGCTTTTAGTATCAGTGTCCCAAACCATAGCTTCTGAAACTGATAATAACATACCCTGTCTTTTTCGAAATTTGTAACTATTATTTCATGCTTTTGGCTTGGCACCACGCTGTCGTCTAGTTATATGTTGGACTACACATTGGGTGTCTGCTTCTGTATTTATCAGGGTCTCAAAACAAATCTGTTTGGGGGCGAAAAAAACCCAGCAAAATTATTACCACTATTGTTTTGCACCTAAATCAAATTCTGATAGCCACAGGACTATAACCACTTCTAGCCATAGTAGAAGCATGTAGACATAGTCAGATTGTATATTACTTAGTGTTGAAATAGGCTAGTGACCAACTTGTAGTTAGCCTGTGGGGAGGCCATGTGAGGGTGATAGCAACAGCTGTGGCAACAACTCCCTAGAAGTTGTATGCTTCATAATGCCATCAACCAAAAAAGTATAAAATCTTGTATTCTTGATAAAGTAGAGCAACACAGCACATGTAGGAATGTAGTAAAGAACCTCGACTCATTGGGGAGATATCCATGCGGGTGTGTGTGCGCGTGCGTGCGTGCATGCATGTGTGTGCATGAGAGAGAAAAGTAAGGTATGGTGTTGTTTCATGTTTTTCATTTCCTTCACAGTCGTATATGGATAACTAAATTGCAGGAGTTCACCATCTTGTTTTTGTTTTGCAGGAAATGGGCATTAAGGACGAATACCATCAAAAGTCCATCCTGGTGTGTATAGACGAGCTGTGTGGGCAGAACTCAGACACTGTAAGTGAGACGGACAACTCAGCCTATTTAACACAACTCTAGCCTAAACACTTCAACTAAAACTAAAGATTTAAAGCCCAATCCTAGCCAAGGTACAAAGACACAACCTGAACACAACCCTAGCCTAAGCACTAAGAAAAAACTATCCCAATCCAGGTCTAGGTACAAAGACATACCCGCAAATTAAATGCAACCCAGGCCAAGATACAAGCATAAGATGTAACCCCTCAAAGGAATATTTTTAACACATGAATAAACATCATGAAAAATGTAAACGCCGCACTCAGATGTGCTCTATTTCACTTGTGCGTATGTTTTCTTCTGAAATACTCCCAAGTTGTAGGCCAGTAGGCAAGTGATGATTTATAAATATGGACACAAGGGAGGAGTCCATTAAAACCTTGAATATGGATAGCTGCAACTTAAAGTATAGATTTAGCTAAGAAAGGAAAACAATAAAAAAAAAATGTTAGTTAATGTAATCAAGTTGATGAGAGTGTTTAGATGATGTGATCGCTGTAAGCAGTTGTGTCGTGTCATGTTGAGATAAATCTTCTTAAAATAATTCCAGTAAAAGGTTTATCAAGTCTGGCAGGCATCAGCCCATGATGGCATTTCCTCCATCTTGGCAACTTGACTCTGTTTTTCATTATTCTTCATTTAGCAGCTCACCTACCTTTGATTCTGCCAGGAATAAACTTTCAATAATGCATCTATTTTATGTCCCGAATTGTGTTGCATTTCATTCTCAAAATGACTATCTGCCTCAATTTGCAAACTGCCTGCTTTTTACTTTGAAAGTATGCCTCTGTTTTACTGCGCATCTTCTTTCTGAAGTCTTCCATTACCTGTGGTGGTGTTGAAGGCAGGTCAGGTCAAAGGTAACTTATAAGAGAGGGGGGTCATGTGGGAGCAGGGTCATTGGGGCAAACAGAGGCCAAGCAAGCCAAGCAGAACGCATTCATCAACCCAGTTTCTGGGCTGTCAGACTGAACGCCAGCTTGAAAGGCAAGAAAAGTCACCGCCAGAGTGCCTTGTGGTAACCAGCGTTGTTCCAATAAAGATCCGGCTGTTGCCGCAGATGATAAGCACAATCAAAAGCCACATACCAGACAACTGCTTATGACTATTTATCTCTTATCTAGCAGAAAATAATATAGAAAAAGGAAGCTGTACTTGAGATATCACAGCATTTTGATATATTTGTGAATATTTTTTATATTTTTATGTTGTGTGATGTGGTTATTTTGTAACACAAATCTGGAAAGGAGGGTGTGCAAGGTTATGAGGAGAGTTTAAATGTTTAAGATGTATTATTATGAAGGGATTTCAAGGATCAAGATGGCCTACACATGTGTCTAATATTCCATCAAATCACTTCAGTTTTATTTTTATGTAGAAAATATTCTTTTGAATAATTCTTAAGATAATTATTAATTTCATCATAAATAGTTACTTTTGAAATTTTTATATTGTTGGAAAATAAATGTGTAAAAGGAAATTACCAGAAATCATACATTTGTCCTCAATACAGAAATATTTTATTGACAGTATTTACAATCATGATGACAGGTGTCCCATTTGAGCCCATTAAACTTTTAGGTCATGAACTTGCGGTACTACAGAATTTGGGATGGCATTCTATAAAATATCACAGTTGAATAATGTCGTATTGTTATCTTATTATGGGCTTAAGTTCATTTAAGTCATGGTTTGTTATTGGTTTAAATACAGTCCAGAGTACTCCCTTCATCCAATGATAAACGTTCTTGTGGAAACTTCCTGAACAACTTTCATCACTTGAGGTCAATCAATATGAAATGCTACTGACTAACTTGAGTTTAGAAGACTTACAATGATTTGGTACAGAAATATGAAGGTGATACCAGGATCTTCTCTCTGTTAATATGAAGAACGCATATGTCTGAAATCTGATATTTGTTGGTTAATTGGGTTAAATCATTTGGAACCTATATTCAGTGATGCATCTTTAAACAGGACTTTGATTGTGGGCCATTCAGGAGTATACTGTAACTAGTTTTAAATGTCAAGTACTCCAGCCAACATGGAATGGCTAATTACTTTGTGATTTCAACTTGGAGTAGATGGGGGTAGGTCACAGAAAGCTCATGTTCCCTGGAGCAGTCTAGGTGGCGCTACAACAGGAAGTGACCTTACTCAAGTTGATGAAGAAAACGTCAGAGCAACTAAAACTAACTAGTTGAAGACGGAAGCCCCAGAAACGTGTGTGCTGTTAACATAGGCTCTTGTACCATGCAACCTCGGAGAATTACATGTAGAAGGGCTGTGTGGCTCTGTCGACGCCATGTAAGCTTTTACCGCTTACATTAACACGGTAGTTAAATACAGTTAAATTGGCCTGATGGGTGAGGTGTTTGCTTTTCACACTGACAACCCAGTTTGGATCCATCCAGTGTGAAGAATACCATCCTTGATTCCTTGGTGTGATGTGGGTGGTGAAAGTGGTTTTACATCTTACTTCATACGTCACTCCAGCTGTGCTTATGGACTGGATGTCACGGCAAAGATGTGTGTTCGATTTTCATAGAGTGAGGAGCCCATCCTTGTGGATTCCCCTTTCTAAAGGCTGCCTAAAAGTATTTTGCCTACATTTCTGAACTCTGTGTGTAGGAGATTCTGATGTTTTCCTCTTGTTTTCAGCAACCGTATGCCAGCAGTCTTCCACCTCCCAACCAGTGTGTTGACATGGAAGGTGAGTTTTCTTTCAAACACTTACTTTTTAGCCAGTGTGACTTCTCTTCAACTTTACATGCAACGGGAATCAAACTCTAACTTTCCTAGAACTGATTGTCAAAGTAAATTCATGATTTTAATGATTGACATCCTGTCAGTCTAAGGTCGACAGAATAGTCTTTCTGGCAGGAATGCTATTTGAATCCAGAGTTTACTAAACTTACTTGCTGTTAAGTTTCATTTGAATTATGTTCAGCCCAGATCAGTAATTTTGTGGATTTCTTGAGCTATGAAATATTGATCCCAGTACAACACAAAGGGTCAGTGGAGTTGTCATGTGACATACCAAAGACCTTGCTGTGATCACACATGTGAAGTGCAGGTTTTGTGAAGCTGTAATGTTACTACAAGTGGTGTAGACCTCTACTCAAAAGAAAACGACACTGTATAATCAGCTTAAATAATTGAACAGTTTCTTTCCAGTTTTTTACTGTGTTGTGGTTATCTTTTCCAGCTGATGCGTATTCTGCAGCATCCTCTGAACACCGGTTTGCGGAGTACAATTTCTCCTCCATGCAACGCTGCCATCTGTGTGATAAGTTCTTATACGGTCTTGTTCGACAGGGACTCCAGTGTAGAGGTATGATCTCCATGCAGTCTTTCTGCATCCACTATAAATATCACATATCTCAGAACAATTTCTGTTTATTCCATATTAAAAATATACATTCATTTCATGATTTATTATTTCAGTTTATTATTTCTGACTATTTAGAGTTAATGATTTTATATATATGTATGCCAGTTTTGTAAATGTCTTTGGTAAAAGTATGTATTTGATATCGCATGTAAGCTTTTATTGTTATTGCAGTAAGATATATATATATGTATCTGGCATGTCCACTAATGGCTGACTGCCTCCAGGATGACAATAGATTGGGTAAAGAGACAATGAGTTGATTGACTGTTTGTTGCCAGAGTGCGGTCTGTGTTGTCATCGGTTCTGCTCGGCACAGAGACCCACAGAGTGTAATGTGCCCAAACTGGAACAGCTGCGTAGACCCAGCTTCTGTCAGAGTAAGTTGCTATGCCTGTGTCGGTCATGTCACTGTTGAATTCTATATTGATTGCATCATTATACTTATGGACTCTTTATATTATATCCATGCATAATTTTGTAGCTGGTTAAATATTTCAATTCAAGTGCTGTCTGCAGTTTCTACTATGAGCTGGTACCCATTAAGTGGTTTTGTTGCATGATTGTATGCATGACATGGTTGTTGCAGACTCCGTGTTTGGGAATGAGCTGACAGAGGAGGTGACCAAGTCCCATCTATGTGTTCCCTGGGTTGTTGTCAAGTGTATTGAAGAGATTGAAAACTGGTGCCAAGACCACAGTAAGTACTCACCTACTGATGCATACTCCAGTCTGTACTTCAAAGTAATAGAGAGGCATGGCAGGAAAAACACAGCCGATCTTTGATTTGTAGGTGTAAGTCTGTAAATCTTGAAGTAATGAAGGATCTAATGAAAGTTTGGTTTGTCCTGAATCATTATTCTGCTGTTGACCATGTGTTGAGATTTTTAAGATGACACTTCTCAAGTCCACATCATTCTGTTTCAGAGTCTGAAGCATTAAGTGTGTACAGGATATCAGCCAAAACAGAAGACATCAACGAAGTGAAGGCAGTCTTCAACATTGGTAGGTCACTGCTCACTCTCAATTCAATAATTTGTGATAAATTAAAATCATAAAGTTGATTTTTCGAACACCTTTGAAATGTATTTATGGTGAAATATTTTTGATGTTGCAGGTGACACAAGCCAGCTGAATCTGTCATCCTACAATGTGCACTGCGTAGCAGGTGCCCTCAAGAAGTACCTGCGGGAACTGCCCAACCCAGTCATCCCAGTGGAGATGTACAGTGCCTTTATTGGGGCAGCAAGTGAGTGGTCACGCCTCCTTTGTATGTCTGTACCTGATTGTGTCTATATATTCATTCATTCATATGAAAGTCATGCAATCATACATACAATCAGTATTTACCAGAGGAAAGGACCAGGAGAACTCCAGAAATGTTGTTTCAGTGATGATATCTATAATGTTTACAGTATTCAGAATGTTTTGGACAAGTTCTTCATGTTTTAATTATGACCTAACCACTTGTTTCATGTTTCCTCAGAAAACAAAGTGGACATCATCAAGTCTCTTCTTGACTTGATTGAAGAACTGCCGCCTCCACACAAGTCAACACTTGCATACCTCATGGGGCACTTCTGTCGCTTGTGGCGCTTCCAGCATGAATCGGGTGTTGTGGATGGCCTTGACAAGTTGTCTCATGTCTTTTGTCACATCCTGCTCCGGCCACCATGGGAAAAGATCATGTGAGTACCTCTGTCAGTCATATGACACAAATGTCAGTTCAGCTTGTCGTACTAATGTCTAGCTATCTGAGGGCAATTTGACAAGATGTCATAACAATCTAGTTTTAGCTGATAGCTAACTTTTGGTTTAGGAAATGCAGTGCCAAATACTTAACTCATGCTGATTATATGTATTTTGTTATAGAGAGATTGTCGACAACACGAAGACACACATAGACATCTTTGAGGAGCTTCTGCGTAATGGAAGCTGGGGCGAGGTCATCCCCCCAATCCCATCACCCCCAGTGGTACCCCCACGTATTCGTCCGATGGAACACCCTGCAACTGTCATGTCACCTTTGACCCCAGAGGAGCGGGTGAAAGAGGCAGAATGGTACTGGGGTGACATCTCTCGGGAAGAAGTCAATGAGAAGCTGCGAGATACCCCAGACGGAACCTTCCTTGTCCGTGACTCAGCCACACCTGGAGACTACACACTAACATTGAGGTAAAGAGTAGTGTTTGGTATACCTACAGAGTACAATACCAGCTGTATTGTTTAGTGCCACGTTTCTACCCTTAACCCTTAACCCTTAACCCTTATCCTTATCCTTGCCCTAACCCTAAACTTTACTCTAACCCTACCCCTAAACATAAACCTTACCCTAACCAAAATTAAACTATTTAAAAGTTAGCAGAAGATATCTGCTATTTGGTAGCCTTACTAAATGTTAAATGTTGGTAAGGGCAGATCTTGAGCAAATACACCCTGACACTGACGTAAGGACATTTGTCACAGCCTTCTGGTCGAAATTTCACTTCTCGTTCCAATAACCGAGCATTAGGAACCAAACTGGACTGTTGCTCCTTTGTAATACACTGACCATTAGCACCATAGTAAACCCCTTCAGTCATTCGGTATATCAAATGTAAGATGATGCAGATCACTGCACTGATTTAGTGCCAATATTGCAGGAATGTTTCAACACGATGTGTGTTAAGTCCCACGAAGAATTAAATCATGTAACTATCTGATTACAGGAAAGGAGGCAGCAACAAGCTCATCAAGATCTACCATCGAGACAAGAAGTACGGGTTCGTAGAGCCCCTGGAGTTTAACTCTGTGGTGGACCTCATCCAGTACTACCAGAACACATCACTGGCCATCTACAACCGCACGCTGGACATCAAGCTGCTGCACCCCATCACACGTGGAATGGGCCCAGTGAGTACCCTACTCATTCATTCCTAGGTCATGTGCTCTCTCTGTGTCGCCCATGGAATGGGCCCAGTGAGTACCCTACTCGTTCATTCCTAGGTCATGTGCTCTCTCTGTGTCGCCCGTGGAACGGGCCCAGTGAGTACCCTACTTGTTCATTTCTAGGTCATGTGTCTCTCTGTGTCACAGCAGACGTGGGTGGTCTCCTTTTCCCTCGACCAATGATTCTGGGTTCAATTCCTGGTCAGCCCTGATTGGGTTTGTTAGATCATCAGCACAAGACCTGAGCTTGTGTCTCACCACTCCGAGAAACATCTGCGACCTGCATCACATTAAGCTTTCCCTCCACATTGACTGACAAGCTGTGATGTAACCTAACACTGTTGAATGCAGCATTGTACTCAACTCACTCTTTGTGTCCTATGTACGACAGGCAATCCCAAGTATTCTGATGGGGCGGTGGGGTAGTCTAGTGGTTAAAGTGTTCCCTTGTCACGCCGTAGACCCGGGATTGATTCCCCACATGGGTACAATGTGTGAAGCCCATTTTCTGGTGTCCCCTGCCATGATATTGCTGGAATGTTGCTAAAAGTGGCATATAACTAAACTCACTCACTAACTCATGTTGCACATATAAATGTAACATATTCACCAGTGACAATGTTTATATGCCTGTAATTGCTCTGCAGGAGGAAGATATGTCTGGATAACAGTATGACATGTCTGTGATTGTTTTCCAGGACAATGGTATGACCGAGGATGTAAGCAAAGAGGTTAACAACTTGATCCAGATTAACAAGGAATACCTCGAGAAGACGACATCCTATGACCGTCTTTATGAGCGCCACTCCAAGACAGCTCAAGAGCTTCAGATGAAACACCAGGCACTGGATGCCTTCAAGGAAACGCTGCTGGTCTTTGAGGAACAAATGGACTTGCATCGGAGATTTCATAAAGAGGCAGCTCCACACGAAATCCAAAAGTAAGTTTGAATCACTGTTTCCCAGTCTCTCAGATGCTCGTTGCAAACATGTTTAAATATATATAGGTTATTCATTATGTTATGAAAGTCAGTTAAGCTGTAATGCAAGATAAGCTTACAAGTAGAAAGTGGGTTGACTCCACAGTTCAGCATTCATCATATTTATTGACTCTGACGCTCACTCACTGCCTCACTCCACTGTGTGTGAATCATTCTCCAGCATCTCGTCTCTCAGCTTGATACAGGATATGCTTCATGTCTTCACCAGCTGGATGCATGTTATTGGGGCCCTGTAGCCTAGATAAATGCCTTGGTAACAGTGGATTGTTGTCAATCATTATTCATATAGCTGGAATATTTCTGAGTGTGGTTGTAAATAGAAAACAAATAGACAAACTGAATGACCTGAGGCTATATTTCTTGTGCAGGCTGCATGAGAACCTGGAGTTGCTGAAGTCAAGATGCCTGGGGATTCAGGAGAGTAAGAGTGGCTTGGAGGTGGACATTAACAGGAAGTCCAGTTACAATCGCTCACTTATTAGTGAAATGAACAGTTTGAAACCTGAAATAAAACGCTTGTATCGTCAACGAGAACAGCTTAAAAAGTGGCTCATTGATCGTGGCAAGCCTGCAGACTTCCTTGACAATCTGTTGGAGGGGAAGAAAGAAAGGTGAGAACTGACGCTTGTTTATCATCAAGAGTGTATTATCATAATCAAATGGTAAATTTTGTTACTCTCTGTAATTTTTGGTTTTGCATGTGATCTTGAAATTAAAGTGTCACTTATAATTTGACAAGTTTAATGACCTTTGTCCTTTGCGCTACAGTGTGTGTGACCCTGCATTAGAGCCGGAGTACAATCTACCTAACCATGATGAATCAATGTGGCTTGTCAACTGTCATCGAGAGAAGGCAGAAGACATGCTGAAGAAGCGACCTGACGGGACGTTCCTCATCCGGCCCAAGAAGGAGGAGGGAAATGTGCATGTGTTGTCTATTGTGTGAGTAGATTAAGAGCCAATTTTCAGTGTCTGAATTAAGTTAGTTGGGTGTCCTTTGATACCTGTGAGCTAGAAATTAGTAATTTATAAGATCCATAGATATCATGCAGGCAAACATGAATATCCCTTGAATTCCCATATTTATGTAACAGTAAAGCTCATTATGGTGTCCTTGCTGTTATATATGTTGGAAGATTGCTAAAAACAGCATAAAACCATACTTACTCACTCACTCACTCAAAAACTGAAATTATTTGCTGGTTTCTTGTGCAACATTTTTAACATTCATTTTCCTTGTGTGCTGCAGATTTCGTGGGAAGGTTGGACACTGTAAGATCTACCACAGTGAATCAGGGTATGGTTTCGCTGAACCATATTTCATTTTCCAAACTCTTAAAGACTTGGTGTCTCATTACCATAAAACATCTTTAGCTGAACACAATAATGACTTGGATGTTAATCTTATGTACCCGGTGCGAGCTCCTCTCTCATCAGAACCTGTGTACTTGCGAATGCATACGCCATGAGTATGTGCACTTACACCAAGTGTTGTGTGAATGTGTAGAATGACGGTCCACATTGAAGAGGAGTTATCCCCCCCATGTGTCAGCTATTTTTCAAGGATGTTGGATAGAGAGGATGTTATACTGCATGACCGAGGACCTTTGGAGACCTGTTTGCCAGCAAGACAATTCAATATTCAGAATGGTGTCTTAGTGTGTCATGGATCCACCATGTTGGACTGGGATGTACGTGAACTCCATCGGTGGCTACAGTGTGTGTGTCAGTCACTTGACACGGTGCCCTCTTGGGCACACTTTGTGATATTCTCATAACAGAAAGTTCAAACTATTTTGCTAAATGCTTTCACAACATACTACTGAATGAGACTTTACATGAAGACGGGAACAACTGTTTCCGCGCCTGTCATAATAACTGCATAGGCAGTCTTTACCTAGATACTGACCCAGTGATGAATGACATGCAGTAATGTGTGGTCACAAGGAGAACAATACACAGGATACTCCACGCTACACAAACAAATATGTGATAAATAGACTCACCAAGGGCCAGCCAGCCAGCCATCTGGGATCAGCAGGTTGGAGATGTGTGTAGAGGCTTACAAGACTGTGTTCTTACTATACCTTCAGGGATCACTACGGTGCATGCAGGCCCTCTTCTCAAGCTGGCCCGCATCTTCACACCTTGGTAACTTGTGGGATCATCTGTGGTCTCTTATCTCTGCTGGACTCACTTCTAACAATATATTTATTGTACACACAGTCAGCTTTAAGCTGCAATGTGTTCATAGCGAAACTGTAGAGCACCTGGTGAGCAGTGTTCTTACATCTACTCCGTCAGTCTACATCATGAGGTCCGCTGCTCGACTTATCTGTGCTATCGTGCTCTCCCATTTAAACCTTTTGCATGTAAATGTGCTAACAAAAACTGACAGAAATGGCAGACAATTTGTCCCAGAAGCCAAAGATTGCTCTGTTAATTCTAATGGATACTTTAAGCCTGTGTCTCTGTTGTATCAGACTGATTTTGTATTCATGGATACATCTGACAAATGGCATATCATTACAATTATTAAATATTTGTTTTAAAAAATGGACCATATTGCATTCACAAATCACATTAGAAGCTTCAAGATGGAGTAAATCATATACACTATTTTTACCAAAATGTTCATATTCTATTAATATATTGTCATATTTCTTATATCATTACGTTCTCAACATCCCTCTCTCCTCACAAAGAATGACAAAGCAGTGCCTTTAAGTGCCATCTAATTTATTATCACATATTTATATCTTGAGAAAGATCCTCTCTTTTTTTTCAGTTAGAACAATTTTTAAAGCTATAATGTTTGAAAATAATATTTTTTCAATGATTCAGATTTGGATGAAAATGAAAATATTATTGCTGTAATATTGTTTTAGAATTGTTTGTAAGTCAGCATGTTGGTAATACTATATAATGTATGTGCAATAAGAAAGAGAACTTTTTCTTAAGCTGAAATGACTTTGGGTAGTGTATAATGTTAAGTAAATTGGCTATATCTGTGTTCTTCAACCTTTGTCAGATCATCGTCATCTATGTGTTCATATCAAAGCCACACAAACATCTCTAGTCACCAATCATTGATGCCATTCTTCACTTGCAGCATAACTGTATTTGTAGTGGCCTACCCTTCATCTCCAGCTGTGGCCTGGTCCTCCTCTGTGATGGATTAGTCCATGTTTGGAAGGAGGGATGTCAGCTTGTTTGTCAGTCTATTACCATGTACATAGCATAATGAATTCTACCAAACTGTTATGCCTGCAGGACTTTCCCGCATTGTGCCTCAATCATACTGTACAGGTAGCATGAAGCTGAATGAAGATGAAGATACATAAACTATGTTGAAATACATCTTGTTTTGTTGTCTCTGGTGTGGTGCCTATCCTCAAAAAATGAGTGTTCTTGATGAAGGGATTAATCTGTTCTGATGGGGAGTTGTCAAATCGTCCATCTGTAAGCCCCTTGAGCAGAGGTGTGTGGGTGCACTGATCAACAGTCGGACACACTATACTGGCTGGCACCTTTAGCATGGGGTCGTGGGTACACTGTTCAACTGTCGAACACACTATACTGGCTGGCACCTTTAGCATGGGGCCGTGGGTGCACTGTTCGTCGGACACAGTATAGTGAACACGTGAAGTGGTGTGTGTGGGTACACTGCTCAACAGTCGAACACGGCATACTGGGCTCTTAAACCAACATGTATCGGTCAGAGATAGATTACTGGACTTGATGAGCCAGCCTGCAGTTGTTCCAGCCCTTTACTGGAAGGTTCCAGACAGGAAACAACAACCATCCTGTACCATGTTTAGGTTAGATGCAGCTAGGGATGTGGAGGCTGGTGTCATCAGGCTCTGCTGTTGCTTAAAGATTCTGCCTTCATATTTCTAACCCTTCCCAATTGACCCCTTGTGAATGACAGAACTCGGGAGGGCAGGGAATGAATTCCAATGCCGTCTGAATCCATACATGCGACAGTGTACCACAACCAGTAGTCTCAGACATTAGCTGGCATCTGAAAATCCACTAATGTTGACAGATACTTGTAGCAAAAGATTAGAAATCAGAAGGGGTTTAATCTTTGTTGTTGAAAACACCTAGGATCTCTGCTATTCCAGCTGACCGGCTTGGCTGTCCAAGTAAGGAGGTATTGATCTGGAGACTGTATACACTACAGGATAATATCCGTCTGCTGCCGTAAGTAAGTACTAGATTCTCTATGCTGATAAGTCAGCAGTACTGGAGTCCAATGCTGCTAAATTTGCAGTTTGGAGTCGTCTGCTACCAAATGTGCAGTACTGGAGTCTATATGCTGCCAAATTGTCATAACGTGACTCCAGCGCTATCAAATGTGCAGTACTGGAGTCTATATGCTGCCAAATTGTCATAACGTGACTCCAGTGCTATCAAATGTGCAGTACTGGAGTCTATATGCAGCCAAATTGTCATAAGGTGACTCCAGTGCTATCAAATGTGCAGTACTGGAGTTTATATGCAGCCAAATTGTCATAACGTGACTCCAGTGCTATCAAATGTGCAGTACATGAGTCAAATGGAATCCTATGCAACTAAATGAGCAGTGTCAGAGTCTGTATGCTGGAAAATTGTCAGAAGTGGAGTCCAATGCTACCACATATGCAGTACAAGTCTGTATGCAGCCAAATGGACAGTGCCAGAGTCTGTATGCTGGAAAATTGTCAGAAGTGGAGTCCAATGCTACCACATATGCAGTACAAGTCTGTATGCAGCCAAATGGACAGTGCCAGAGTCTGTATGCTCCAAGACGTTTGTCTGTTCCAGTATCCACGTGTACATCTGTCTTACACCACTTGGAGACAGTTGATGCATTGAAATATAAAATGGGAGTGAGTGGGTTGTGTTTTAGCCGTACTCAGCAATATTCCAGCTATGTGACGGCGCTCTGTAAATAGTCGAGTCTGGACCAGACAATCCAGTGATCAACAACATGAGCATCGATCTGCGCTTTTGGAAACCGATGACATTTGTCAACCAAGTCAGCGAGCCTGACCACCCGATCCCGTTAGTCGCCTCTTACGACAAGCATAGTCGCCGTTTATGGCAAGCATGGGTTGCTGAAGGCCTATTCTACCACGGGACCTTCACGGGTTTACAAAATGGGAATATGAATGTGTGAAATGTGGAGTCAACAATAATTAAGGTATACGTGTTGCCCTGTCAGATAATCAAGTATGATCCAGTGTGGGTAGTGTGGCTGAACTAAATCAGTCAACTGACCCCTTGCAACAACACACGCAAGAGGTCATCTCCCAGTTGTTGTGAACCAATCTTTACCCACACCACGAGTATTCACGCTCAACATAATTAACACTTCTTTCCCAACCAGATCCAAGGAAGCCCCTATCAACAGTGACAAATACTCCCATCAGTCATCGGTGACAACAAACTGCATTAACTATTCTGGAAGTCTTCCCTCTTCCATTCATTTCTTCAGGTGGTTTGAGACGCCCACGCTAGTTGAGATGGAGTGGATATGCTCCAGGTGTGTACAGTCTAATGGAGGAAGCCTTGACCACGTCTAAGTATGGCTGCAGCCCGTCGGGGAACTCACTAATTAACGCTTAGTCAGCGCAAAGGTCAGGAGGACCAACGCGCACCACTAAATCATTTAATTCACTCAAAATTACTCAAAGCTGAAGTATTTATAAAGATCTGACATCATCGTTGTTCAAAAGTAGACTTTTGCTATGCCAAAAAGAGTTGAATTATTAACTTGGCAAATCTAACTACTTTCGGCAGAATGCATGCAAGCAGCAAACCCCTCACTGGGTCAAGTTGGAGTGGAAGCCTTGCAGCCAGCCATCTTCTCCACTAGTACTGACTAGCAAGGAGACACCTTTCCTGTTGATCTCTGCTAATAATGGCAATACTCATTTTGCTCCAGGGACATTTGTGCACGTTTGGAAGGGTTCGCAAGTGTAGTAGATCAGAGACTCTCAAATAGTGTATGTTATGATATATTAGGAGATGTAGAATATTGTCGTCAGATTGAGAGAGTGAGTTGAGTAGTAACATGGGGCATTGCTACGCTTGACCCACGCCAGCGTGATGCAGGGGGGGAATGCTTCTCAATGTTTGCATTTATTTGGGGAAACATGATGGTTTCGATTGTGGTGGGTAAGGGGGTGAGCAGTGATTTCAAAACCCACAGATGTACATTGCAGCCGTGAAGGCAAACAGAGGCGAGCAGGTGCATTGTCCACAGTGATGCAAGATACCAAACGAGGTGTTGGACTGATATTCTGACACAACTGCCTAAACCACAGTAAGTAAACTACGGTTTCATTGAACTCAAAGGGAAAACAACCTTTAGTTCGTCATAAACTATACAAATGGCAGGGACGAGAGTCAGTTTTATCCGTCACATCCTCTTTAGGATGTTCGTTATGAATAGTTGTCATTCTCATTATTCTCCTGACATGTGGGGAGGACGTCCGACAGCAGCAGCTTTGGTGAATTGGCATAAGAGGAAACAAGTCTCCCTTCTTCCTCTGAGGAATAGGAGACGACTCAACTCTCCTCTCGTACCCCTACCTTCAGTTTAACCCCAGTCCACTTCACCTCACGTATCCCCACCGTCAGTTTAACCTCAGCCAACCTCAGCCAACCTCACCTCATGTATCTCCACCGTCAGTCTAACCTCAGCCAACCTCACCTCACGTATCTCCACCGTCAGTCTAACCTCAGCCAACCTCACCTCACGTATCCCCACCGTCAGTTAAACCTCAGCCAACCTCAGCCAACCTCACCTCATGTATCTCCACCGTCAGTCTAACCTCAGCCAACCTCACCTCACGTATCTCCACCGTCAGTCTAACCTCAGCCAACCTCACCTCACGTATCCCCACCGTCAGTTTAACCTCAGCCAACCTCAGCCAACCTCACCTCATGTATCTCCACCGTCAGTCTAACCTCAGCCAACCTCACCTCACGTATCTCCACCGTCAGTCTAACCTCAGCCAACCTCACCTCACGTATCCCCACCGTCAGTTAAACCTCAGCTAATCTCGCCTCACGTATCCCCACCGTCAGTTTAACCTCAGCCAACCTCACCTCACGTATCTCCACCGTCAGTTTAACCTCAGCCAACCTCTCCTCATGTATCCCCACCGTCAGTTTAACCTCATCCATCTTCACCTTAAGCATCCCCGCCGTCAGTCCAACCTCAGCCAACCTCACCTCACGTAACTCCACCGTCACTTTAACCTCATCCATCTTCACCTTATATATCCCCGTCGTCGGTTTAAACCCAGTCCATTTCACCTCAGGTATCTCCACCGTCAGTTTAACCTCAACCATCTTCACCTTAAGTATCCCCGCCGTCAGTTTAACCTCAGCCAACCTCACCTCACGTATCTCCACCGTCAGTTTAACCTCATCCATCTTCACCTTATGTATCCCCGCCGTCGGTTTAAACCCAGTCCACTTCACCTCAGGTATCTCCACAGTTAGCCTTGTGAGTGTGATTTTAGTTTTTCACCGTTTTTAGCAATACTCCAGGAATGTCACGGCGGGAGACACCAGAAATGGGCTCCATGCATTGTATCGATGGGGAGAATCGAACCAGGGTCATCGGCATGACGAGCGAACGCTTTAAACACTGGGCTACCCCACTGCCCTTTGTATGTACAGGAAGGCTTCTTTTTATTATGTTACCGGATATTTACCCAGTTTCTTCCCCAAGAGCGGTTGGAGCCACCCATTCTTCAAAGTCTACTCAATGCCTTAAAAAAACTTAGTTCATCAGCGTCTAGCCTTCCAGGTTCATTCGGTTGCAACTCTAGTCTCTTACAACACAACCATGACAACGTCTACCACGATCTAATTTGCTTCTGTATTTAGCGCCGAGAAGAGAGAAAGGCTGTGCGTTTTTATCCTTCGGGGTTTGTTGAACGAACGTGCTAATTCTAATCTGTTATGGAGAGGTATTTTAAACCCGACGGGGTTTTTTTATCTTACAGTCTTGTGAACTGATGTGTGGGCGTCTAACTGAGGCTAGTGGTGGAGCGCGGGCCTAGCACCGACAGCGCCCCACTTCCGCCTTTCATAGCCTGTCTCATACTCCTGTTATCAAGCCGGCTTGAATTTCATCATTCACAACATGTTGTGCTATGTCGGTTAGGATGTGATTTAGTGAGTTAAGTGTGATTGAATTGGTCTTCACTTTACATAACCCCTGCAGTTTAATTTGCTTCTTTCATGTCCGTAGTTACTGTATAACATAGCCACATTACACATCCGAGCAGGTTGCATGGATAGTTAGTTACTGGTGTCTATCTGGGATCCTTGAACATATATTTGTGAACAGTGAAGATGCATTGATATTCACAGTCTGTCCCCCAGACGTGACGAGGATCGTGGCGAGTGAGCTGAAAGGAGCGCCGCTTTCAACACAAAAATCGTCAAATTAATGTGATGTACTAGGTAATATCTTAGGTAATCCAAGGTCATAGTTTATAGTTTCTGTTGTCAGTGTTGGGGCATTTGCTGAACGGAATCTCTTGTCAACTTTGTATAAGCCTTGCTCCAAGCCTGTACTAAATGTTAACCCTATGGATGGATTGTAATTCTATCTCGTGTAATGCTGCAAGTCTAGATAAGCGTGTGGCAGTTTTGTTATTTTGATTTATTCTCTTTAATTTCATTTAAACTAATAATGATTACCTCAGAGACTTGTGTACGTCTAACTTTGTATCTGCTTCGGAAAACTCCAGATATTGGCTAGTACTTCAGATTGCTCAGTGGGTGTATAAGGTCCTGCATTAGATGCCAATGGATGTATAGTAATTCCATTAATTCGAAGAGGCAAGTCTAGAATAGCGGACGGAACATTCACACCATTCAGGTCTACCTTAGAGACTTGTGCTAGTCTAGCCCTACATTTCCACCGTATCGAAAGTGTCGCCAAGCACGTGTATTGGTTGCCTGACGTCTTTTCACTGACTGAGTCACCAGATCTACATATAACACGTGTTTTACACCATTGCCGTTTGTGCAGCCGTGTGTTTTTAGCGCTTGCACCATAGCGTTCCGAAGCACGTGTCATTACTCGGCGTTAATCGGCACTGTCACTTTGAGATGTAAAATTAAATGAATGGCTCTTATATGCCTTCTTGTGCACAAAGTAAATGAGATGACGTTTAGATCTTCTTTAAGGACGGATCAATCACGCGACCGTCACCTAGTTCCGTATGTTCGGGCTCCATGACTCACTATCAACATGTCGCTAAGATCTCCGTCAGTGCCATCTCATCGGTAAGTGTAATTCTAGCCTCGAAGTTCCTAAAAAGTCGAATTCAAGGTTCTGAAATTCCTTTTAATAACCAAACTTTACGTCTGTATCGATCTTAATCAATGTCATCTTGATACAGAGTTAGACGGCAGTCATTTAGAAACTGTCATCGGACTTACGGTGTTTTTCAGATGAAGAATGAGGGTACCTTTATGGGTAGAAGGTCTTTATTTGGTGATAGATTCGACATATTTGTGTGCAGTATGTATACACGTTTACAGAAAGGGTTGCTGTGATAACTAAGTGGTAATGCGTTCGGCACCTGCGTCCTTTTCGGAGTAAAACCATTGAAAATTTCCCATTTAGGCATTATAGTTGCTTTGTATTCTTAGTTTGAATTGAAACGTTACCTAAACGAAGGGTGCTTAAACATCACGTTAAATGTTTTACTCTGTTGTTTATTGGGGCTCCACATATATATTGTAACGCGTCTATGACGATACATTCTTACTGCACAGTAGTGATTTAACTTGAGTGAAACAACATGTCGTCCTCACTAACACTAGAGTCAAGTGATGGGCCTCTGTACAACTGTTATAGCATAGTTGTGAACATTAACACATCGTTCATAAGGATTTGTAAACAAAAGACTCGAATCTACCTGTCTGTCTCTCTCTCTCTCTCTCTCTCTCTCTCTATCTATCTATCTATCTATCTATTTACTTACTTACATATTTATTTATTTATTTATTTATTTATTTCTGAAATAACCTACACTTGTAAACAACTTATCACTTCCATACTTTTGTCACTGCTATTCTATTTAATCCGTTTCTGTGCTCTCTTTTGTAACTGTGCGCAACAAAATGAAGTATTGTTCGAGATTTATTATTTCGGTTTCGTCACCCGCTCTAAAGGTTAGCATGACTCTCTTTTATGTACTATTATCATCCCAAATGACGACAGTTTGTGTTTCATATCTGGCAGTGAATGGCAAAAGGTATACAGCAAGACAAACAATTGGACTGGTGTGCGTTTTTCTTGGTGTACTGTCAATTTAAAAGAGACCGCCTAATTTAAGAAGAATGCAAGACATTACAGGTTTCTGGGGAAGACACACCAGGTTCTGTGGAAAGTCAACTTCCCTGATGCATGGTTGTATAGTTCTTAACCATTTATAACTTTCTTTTCTCAAATGTCACTTACAATCCATGATTTCAGTGTCATTCGCTTCGAACTTGTTTGCCTGAACCTTATTCACATACTTTGCCAGTGAGTTGCTATGCAGTCAGCCCTTTCTATAAGGGCTACTGTTAACCCATTTGTATGAGAACACTGTCATGTATTGTTTCTTTGTGTATGAGAACACTGTCATGTATTGTTTCTTTGTGTATGAGAACACTGTCATGTATTGTTTCTCTGTGTATGAGAACACTGTCATGTATTGTTTCTTTGTGTATGAGAACACTGTCATGTATTGTTTCTTTGTGTATGAGAACACTGTCATGTATTGTTTCTTTGTGTATGAGAACACTGTCATGTATTGTTTCTTTGTGTATGAGAACTATTGCTTATTCACTACTCATTTGTAACCATTGTCTTTGAATACACACGTGGTTGTAGCATGATTTGTTGGAATAAAAAAAAAAACTATTAAAAACAAATTTAAAAAACCCCGACGTTTCAGTGTAGATACTAACACCGTTACCAGGCAAACTGTGTCAGTATCTATACTGAGTGAGTTTGATTTTACGCCGCACTCAACACTATTCCACCTAAATGACGGTGGTCTGTAAATAATGGGATCTGGACCACACTATAAAGTGATCAATAGCATGAGCATCGATCACTCTTTGGGAACCGATGACAATATGTCAACCAAGTCAGCGAGCCTGACCATCCGATCCTGTTAGTCGTCTCGCACGTAAGTATCGGTCACTGAAAATCAATTCTAATTCAGATCTTGACGGGTTGCAGCAAAGGACTTGTCCTTCTTTCATCATTACAACTTCCAATATGCCCTTCAAAGAAAAGTCATATATCTGCTCTTACATTTACTTGTCAACGGGCTGACATTTCGGCCATGAGACATTTCATACCAAGGTAAATGTGAAAAATATGATATATTTCTTGGTGTTGTATGGTGTTGTGGTGCCCAGGTGACGAAAGACAGGTGTCACTCTTGCGATATTGGCGTGTCTGTCTTAGGCTTGTGGGTGGTCCCTTCACGGGTGTGAATTATCCATGGCTAACCACGTGTCTCTTTTCCCATAGTACAAGTTGCCACACGATCCCCAAGCCTGTGTAGCATTTTCCAAAATGTATCGTATAACAGGGTTTTTAGAGATGTTTCTTGGGCGGTTGCTTTGAGAATGGCGTGCGTCGACCGCGCCAATAACATGCGACAACGGTGCCAAACAACATTAAGGTGCACTTCATGTCCTTATGTCCATGTGATGTGTGCGTCTTGTGCGTGACTAGCCAGCAGTTCACATCTGTGGTTTAAGGTGCTTGCGTCTTGTATTGTATGCCACTAGCTAGCACTTCAAATACGTGGTTAAAAGTGCGTGCGTCCTTTGTGCGACTAGCTAGCACCTCATCTCTGTGGTTTAATGCATGTCCGTCTAGTATGCGACTAGCTAGCACCTCATATCCGAGGTTTAAGGTGTGTGAGTCTTATGTGCGACTAGCTAGCACCTCATATCCGAGGTTTAAGGTGTGTGAGTCTTATGTGCGACTAGCGCGAGTGTAACACAAGCATGCGTCTCTTGTGCGGCTGCTATATTTGACGGCACATCGGGACGTGTCTCAGCCCATCAGGCAACCACAACTGTGCAAACATGTAGTTCCTGTTCCTGAAGCAAACATGTCGTGAGGGAGGAGGTGGCACTGAGGTGGCAACTGTTACGTTTCCCTGTGGGCGGGGATGCACTTTAACGTCAAATCTCGCCATCGCAATGTCTCTATGTACTTTTATCGATGTCGATCAGGGAGGTAGATGCAACATACTCTTGAAGAACGTCTTTGGCAGCAGGCGTTGTCTCTCCAAAAGGGAGTGAGTGAGCTATGGATCTGCATGAGAGAGAGGGAGACAGGGTGAGAGAGACGGAGAGAGAGAGAGAGAGAGAGAGTGGCCGCTGTCGCTACATACCAACAGAATGTATATTTAGGGCTCGTTTAATGCTTCTTGCAGACAATCGCTCACAATCAATAGTCGCCTTCCAATAAGTGCGTATGTTAGTTGTGTCAAAGCATAGCGCGGGCTACAGTTCATTGTCTCAAGAAAAACTATTGATCAGCTGCCTTTGACATTTGCCCATGAAGTGAGTCATATGACATAATCAGTCACGTCAGCTTTACCATGATGTCCTACTGACCAAACCATGACTTCAAGGGCTTTAAACGGCTAGCTTTGAGTCTGTACAAAAATACGCGTTTATGACGTCGTTTTCAGTAGCGAAATGTCAGGTGGGGAATGACATTCACGTCGCCGCTCACAGGTTGGTGACTCTTTCACAGACGTCTCAAGAGCGTCATAATCACAGAATACAATTATTGATTTCGTCCCTGAGCTTGAAAGTAGGGCAGACCTGGTCGCTCTTCAACACACACCATGACCTGAATAGGGGCTGAATGAATCAGGGTACTCGCTATCCCGGATAGATCGGATAATCTCTTATCTGTAATTTCAGAAGAGAAAAGTTGACATGAAAGTGAAGTCTGTAAAGTTCCATACGCCAAGTAACACAATGTGCTGATGTCAGCAGTCTGTACTTCTTTATGCATAGGCAATAATTCCTCATATTGCAACGCCATTCCTTCCTCATAGTGATGTGTTAAGGAATAGTCAGACATACTGCCTTCATTGGATTACAAGTGTGCGCTTTGAGTAGGCTTCCAGGACTGAATGGTCGCTAGATTACCTCAGGTGGGTATGGGTAGACATATTTGCGAATAGGTTTCACTACAGTGCATCTAGTCATTAACCAAAATCACAAATTTTCACGAACTATTTCGTCAAGACTACATATCCGAAGAATAATTATGTATTTTTTAAGTGGAAAGAGTCTGAGAAGGTGTGGTCTGTATACCAGTGCACGATCACCTGGAGACGCCGCAGTCCCTCACTGCCAATTCTATACAGGTAAAGACAATCAACTGTTACAATGGCAAGGCTTAATCCACTGGAACCGGTGTCAGCGTATCCATGGTGATCACCCATCTAGTGAGTCACGTTCACAAGCCCCACAGGTTCCAAGAGGAGACCAAGAATAATTATATGGATTTAACACCTTAAATATATAGTACTTCAGCCATTCCTGGTCCTATCATCTCAGCAGGGAAAGACAGTCGATGTGATGTACGTGTTTAAAAGTTTCCCTTTTATAAATTTCAGGCTCCACAGAGTAATATTCCATCTATATTGCGGCCGGTGACCTGTTGCCGAGTAAGGACCAGAACACTGATATTTTGGAACAACACTCCATTCGTCGGACTGTGGTGATACCACCCGACTGCTGGTGTCTTGTGGACAAAACTTGGTGCTGGGTTTAATCTAGACTACTGCTTAGTCTCTGAATATATAATTTTGATAGTGACAAATAAACCTATCTGAATTAAAAAGGAACCCATGGGAGATCAGAAATTCAGAACCTGAGGGAATCTAGACTTGCTCCATTTAAGGCTTTAGCATTGTAGAGAGGGTTTGGCAGTTGGGAAAATAATGCGGTTCAGGGACTGTGACACAGAGTAGTTTTAATCCTGCCCAGTGTTCTGTACAAGGGCGACGACTTTGTCGAAACCAGTGCGCAAAGGCATGGCCTTTGCAGAGAAACGTCATGTTTGGTTTGTGACGTCATATGCGTCGGCATTATATGGCTCCATGTAGAAAATGCTCGCTAGAAGAAGTACAGGGATTAACTTCATTGTCTGCATGCGTCACACATATCCTCGACGCTCAGGCTACTATCAACCCAGGCGAGGTTGAATGTCTACCACGAGGCAGAACCCAAAGTTACATTGGCACGTCCAGAAGGGATGGTGGGGTGGGGTTTCTCTCTATTTAGAGCTGACTACATACTACATTAAAGTTAATGTTTTCCAGTGGCAGACATCGTATGCGAAAACACTGCATGCTGAAGCTTTCATGCAGATACTTAGGAGCGAGAAACAACAATCGAATAAAGAGGATCCTAAACACAAATGTTCGCTTGAACCAGCATAAAAACCAGATGACCCTCCCTTGCTGACAATTCACTGTAATGTCTTGTCAATACTCAGTATATTTACCGGCCGCTGGGATATAGCTGGGTGCAGCGTTATCAACAAACAAACCAAACAACCCATATTGTCAAAATATTCAGTGGAATCAACACTCCAGATATTACCTTTCCATCGGCATTCGCTGTATTATATTTCATAGAGCCGTTCCCTAATACTTTGTCAGTCAGTGTAAAAGGACGATCAGTTACATGTCTATCTTGGTCTGTGTCAAGTGATTCAATTCACCCTGGTGTACTTTGTGATTAATTACCCAGTGTCTTGGCCCTCATGAGCTACTGACATCTTGGTTTCCTGTTTGGGGTCAAGTCGTGCTTTGTAAGCCACTGTCAGGCAACAATGGCCGATGTGACGCACACCTATATATAATACATCCACTTAGAATCAAATGTCATGAAAACCTTCCTCCGCCCACATACGTGTTGGACCCGTCATGCTGGGGCATCACTTCTAGAACAATATGTGCGTATTGTAAGTTGTCTTGTAGTCCAGGATCTCGCACGACGATCGGTGCAGTTTCATTTGGACATGCGTACAGCACGTGGGTTGCCAAGGTTAAGGCTGACGCCGCCCCTCTAGCTGATTGACAGGTCGTGACGTAACTAGTTGAGAGGCATTTCCCCTGCAGATACAAACCTACCGAGACACAGGTGGGGATGCGTGTGATAGGATCATACACCCAACCCCCAGGCCAAGCGCTGACAGATTGCTGGGGGTGAGAAGACAGGGTTGCCCGTCTTTTTCAACTAGCAACATTTTATAATCTAACGTGCACGACTGCACAAAGCCACTGAGATAGCGAGAGCCATGACAAGCTGGTAATGTGGCGAATACTGGTCAAGTCGGAGAATCCCGCTGTTGGAGCTTCGCTGGATCATCACTAAACGTGTAGTAGAGGGAGAAGCTGTACTGCCAGCCGCTGTATAAATCTTACATCAGTATTTCAGACAGAAACAATAATTATATTTAGCACAGGAACAAATTACGATGGGAGCATTATGGTGAATGTCGGCATCATTACACAAAACAACAACTGTTTTAAATACAAGATGAAGCGGATATTAGATAAATCTTTCCTTTGAATGTTTAGGACCTTATTTTGTCGGGTTTTTTTTTGTTGTTGTTGTTGCAATTCGTTTTTTTATATACATTGGGAAAAAAAGAACTGCAATTATAACACATCAGAAAATGGGATATCTTTTGACCACGAGGTTTGCACAACATCATGAAATGTACAGTTCTACACCATGACGTGTACAGTTCTACACCATGGCATGTACAGTTCTACATCATGACATGTTCACTTCTACACCATGACGTGTACACTTCTACATCATGACGTGTACAGTTCTACACCATGTCATGTACAGTTCTACACCATGACGTGTACAGTTCTACACCATGACATGTACAGTTCTACACCATGGCATGTAACGTTCTACACCATGACATGTAAAGTTCTACACCATGACATGTACACTTCTACACCATGACGTGTACAGTTCTACACCATGTCATGTACAGTTCTACACCATGACATGTAAAGTTCTACACCATGACGTGTACACTTCTACACCATGACATGTACAGTTCTACACCATGACATGTAAAGTTCTACACCATGACGTGTACACTTCTACACCATGACATGTACACTTCTACACCATGACGTGTATACTTCTACACCATGACGTGTATACTTCTACACCATGACATGTACACTTCTACACCATGACATGTACACTTCTACACCATGACATGTACACTTCTAAGCCAAGAATGTACAGTTCTATACCATGACGTGTACAATTGTACACAATAACATGTACAGTTCTACATGACATGTACAGTTCTACATGACGTGTACACTTCTACATCATGACGAGTACAGTTGTACACAATGACGTGCAGTTCTACATGATGTGTACAGTTCTACATCATGACGAGTACATTTCTACACCCTGAAATGTACAGTTCTACACCATGACATATACATTTCTACATCATGACACGTACAGATATATTTCATGACGTGTACAGTTCGACACCATGACGTGCACACTTCTGCACCATGACGTATAGTTCGAAACCATGACGTCTAGTGACTTAAACACTGCAGAAACCAGCCACACTTCTAAAATAGTAACCTTCTTTCCCATTTAAAGAGGTTCCAGGTTTCAATAGAAATACTATTGTTTGTTGAGAACATTATTCCAGGGGCAAGATGCGCATCACGTTCAGTTATATGACTGGTAGGTGCGTGTCGTATACGTCATAGATAGAAGACCTTGGACTGGCTCCTAGCCATACACAGACATTAAGAACCTGGTGATGCGCAGTTCTATGCAAATACAAGAGATATGTTAGTGGCACAAGTCTGCACTTTTCATTTGCTTAAAAGGAATGTTAACCGTGAGAAACCAGTTGGAAAAAGCTATTTTTATACAACCGTGTTACATAAGTTTTCATTTAAGTCCTGGTTATCGCAATGTAGGTTCCCCAATCAGTCTAATTGATGTGCTGCCGAATGTCACTTGCGAAGAAGTCATCCATATTGATTCGAGGCGACCGTCTACAGCCGACCCACTGCCACAGGCACGGGTCTCGTTTATGGGTGCCTTCTGTAGGCGGCGTTGGTTGCTTCCGCTTGCATGGAGTAAGATACTGTACCGTATATAGTAAATATATCAAATTAAAATGAATGTTCTTTTTTTTATTAATATTTAATGTGTGTAACTAAACTAAAGGGACGGATGCCTTTAGAATTTATGAGCACATTTTAGAAAGAGACATAGGCTCGTGTTCACCAATTCCCTTTACAGTATTTTCATGGATAAATCTTTATTAAATAGGAGTAAAAGTGTAAAGGGGAAATAGCAAACTGTGTCTTTCTCACTTAGTGTATGTCGTGTTAAGTATGGCGTATGAAGTACGACATGACTGTTCGTGCTGTGATTATAACTGTACCTTTACCTATATCAATATTTGGACACTTTAATGGACGCTGACGTATGTTTTTACGCGGCTGAAAAAAATGTTTGGGCGCTCCCTTCAAATAGCGCCATCACCAAAGCCAGAGAGAGCCAGTTTGAAAATAATATTTGTGTATATCCTTCTAAGGCGAGTGTCAGTGGGCCCGGCTGTACCACAGTATTTTGATGAATGTATAATATATAGCTATGATTATTTTGTAAAACAAAGTCTGTGAAGTCGAGCTTCAGTACCTCGTGTCTGCTGATCACATCTAAAAAAACTGCACTGGAAGACCAGCGTGGAGACCACGAAATCACCACAAGGTTTTGGGCGCTCAAAACGGAAGCAATTTCGGTGTTAACAAACCGTGTGTCGTTTAGAATAAATTTGAAATAAATTTCACACATTTTGTTTAAGTACATTGTTCAACACCGAGAAGTGTTCAAGTTTATTGTTTCAAATATGCTTTAACAACGAATATGAGATACGACTTCATTTAAATTTCCAGTTACCATTGACCTTCTTGTATATTCTTGTACCTGATTACAACTTATTTGAGTCAAATTGTAGCATTACTGTTATACGGGTAGATATACCGAAGTATTTGCTTGTCAGCAAAGTGGGCATGGGGTGACCTAGTACTTAAGGTGTTCACAAGACCCGGGTTCGGCTCCTCACAAGGGCGCAATGAGTGAAGACCATTGCTGGTGTCCCCAGTCAATATATTGCTGGAATATTGTTAAAAGCGGCATAAAACTGAAGTCACTCACTCAGTTGTCAGGACATTAAAGTGCCGTGCCCCGGGAATGGTGTTTACATACAGTGTGCCTGAATCACATGGCTGGGATTATACCCAGATTGCTGTAATCGGTGTATTCTACCTGTATCCGAGGCGACTTTTACAACACCATCTAAACTCCCCCTTGTCGGGGATAGTGGTAGTTTACCACTACTTTGCCCTCATGTTGATATTTACTTTATGTCACCTCAGTCACATACACTAGGGACATACACATGGACATCAGTTTAATGTGTCATGGAATAGGAATCTCTACTTTGGACGCTGTGTGTCATGTTTGTCAATCTGTCAGTGGGTCCATGGCGCACCTGCTACCTGCATACTGAGGTCCGCTCTCCCTCAATACTGCTATCCCACAACACCACTGTGCTTCAATACTCTGTCCAATATCCTGTCCCACAATATACCGCAATACCGCTCTCCTACAATACCGGTCAATCATGAGTATTGATGCAACTGGGAGATCCCAGTCATTCTGTCAGTCAGCTGAGCTCGCGACACACCCTGCTGCTGGCCGCTGAATGTTGTCACCTTTAATTATGATTGTGACACGAGCCAGAAATAACTGCATTTACTTCCAACGTCATATCTAATATATACCGTCAACAAATTGAAACGTATGCCCCTAGGACATTCACGTGGAATGTATTAGGTTACATTTTGTATAAACGTTTCGCTCGCCTGAATGAGCGCTTTTTGTCAGTCGATGTATTTGTCACGTGTTCTTCGTCAGCACAAGAACTATTAATATTAATACAGCAATGATACGCAACATGGGTGGCCTGAGTAGGTTCAAGAATGATGAGGGGCGGTGGGGTAGCCTAGTGGTTAAAGCGTTCGCTCGTCACGCCGAAGACCCGGGTTCGATTCCCCACATGGGTACAATGTGTGAGGCCCATTTTCTGGTGTCCCCCGCCGTGATATCGCTGGAATATTGCTAAAAAGCGGTGTAAAACCAAACTCACTCATTCATGAATGATGATGATGATGATGATGATGATGATGATGATGATTTGGAGTGTTACCGGTCGCTTTCCGAGAGAATGCGAATTTCGCACACGGTTCCCAGATGTTTATCATATCCACCATATATATAATTCGACCGCTAAGGGTGGCAATATGGGAACGTCATTCTCGCTTCCGAGTGCCATTTGTTCACGTATAACCTTGCTATATCAAGAAAATACACTGTGTCAGATGTTTAGTCCCCTGTTTTGTTGTTGTTGTTTTTATACACCTTAGTTTCTGAAGTTGAACCTCTGAATGCGATCCTAAGAATGGTTCAATACAGTACATGATTCTGATCAGACTATAAAATGCCAGTTGACGATGATTAACAAGAGTTAGTGTTCACAGAAAACATGTACACAGCTAACATTCCTAATTTGACACCGAACAATTTGAACACTGACCTGATAATTCCAAATTAACCAAGGTTCGAAATGACACAAATATTTACCCATACGTTTACCCTACTGACCCTTCAGTAGCTTAGATAAATTTATCTGGGTGAAAGTCTCTTCTGGAGTGTGTGAAATGACATCTTTATATTCCCTTTGCTTCAGTGACCCTCTCGTAGCCCAGGTAAAATTAAACAGAAGCTACTTTAATATCCACGACAGCCCATGCAAGTCTAGATTTCCTTTTTGTTATATCCCTTTTTTGTATAACGAACTGTTTTGCTTTTCTGTAAAACATATTCACTACAGCGACTATTTTTAGAGCATGTTTTGTTCACTTTACTTTGTTACAGTTAAACAGGATTTATGGGTAGAATAATTTGTGACAAATTGCACAATAAAAAGCAGACAGTGCAACGTACTGTATATTGTGAATATCTAGATTAAGCAATTAAATGCTGCACACGTAATACAGAGGTTGGGAAGGAATGTTCATAATGTCGATGTTCTTATCGATAAGTTGTATTTGTTGTCTACGGAGTGATTGATTCCAGGGCTTCTAGTGGTGAAAATACGGTATCCATCGAACAACGAGCTACACGCACAAGGGAGATCCTGCTCGCAATAACTAAAACATTCTCCATGTGACGCACACGTCAACGACCTGGGTATTCCTCGACACGACATGTGTGTAACCCAGTGATGGTGCCGCCTGGACACCTGGCGGAGTCATTAGGAAACTGTTCATTAAATCAAGTGACTCATTTCATCACATTCCAATTGCAGGACTGATCGAACATGCTGTGGGCTCAATGGGGCCGTATTTACTGTGCGATGGACATTACGCCGCGTGGAGCTATCTCGCTCACAATGTTGCTGTCCACTCTTACTTCTGTAGATACGGTAAAGATTAATGTACCATATCATGTACAGGAATCAGTACAAACGTCACTTTTACTTCTGTAGATATAGTAAAGATTATCGTATACTATTATTATAATCTCATATATTCATGGAATTAATTAATTTGCTATAAAACATTTCACCGATACTGACACACAGTACAATTCAAGCTTCATTTAACTCTGTCGTAATAGCTGTCTACACTGAACACCCCCCTGCCGTCCAGGTTGAATAGGCAATACATATTACATTACGTACTAGTATGTGTCTTTGTCTGCAATATAAAACTCAACCATGCGCACGCAGCTGAGCCTAATGACTAACAGTTAACCCAGCTATTTGAATCAATATTCTCCCTCAAAAGCTCCTAACACGGTCGTGTTGCGTGACATTATGTGTCGCGAAGCCCGGAAAACAAACCTCAGCTGCTTGTGTTTACCTGTCAGACGTGGCTTGGCTCACAGCCAAGACACACTGACCCACTGACCCAATGCACGAGTCACGTGACATGTTAACCAAAGTTACGCATTCTTGTGTTGTACAGCTTTGCTTGTGCAGTGACCTTGTTTCAGTGTGAGCTATTAGAATGTGAATTATGCGTATGTGATGTGCACTAGCGCTCTGCAGGACAGCCTAGCGTGTCACGCTTTATGAGGAGAGGCTCGATAAATAGATAATTATAAAACATGCATCGTCAGCCACAAACACAGATCAGATCAGCATGTGTGCCTGCCGTCTCAATGGATGCGGCATCGGCTTGGTGACACTGTGATGGTACCCATGTCTTCAGTCTAAATCTCGGCCACATTACTGAGTTCCAGATGCGATAGGTATAATGAATGTGACATTTAGATGATGTCAGCGGTTCTGTGAGTGAATAGACCCACTGTTATGACGTCATGTACATCTACAATATGCATACATAGATGATGTGTAACCAGAAGTATATACTCCACTTATTAACTTCACCAATGATATATACAGAAACATGATCTCCAACAATGTGTATAACTTGTATGAAGCATTCAGCTGAGATCTGCTTACATAATATATGGTAATCATATGGTAGTGTGTCAGCACGTTAGGGATATGGCAGTATGTCAACAGCTGTGCACATGAACTACATACTGAATGTATAATATATTTGCATGTACCTTCACTAGATGTACTTACAGTAGACATACCTCCAGTGGATGTACCTACAGTAGACGTACCTTCTGCAGATGTACCTTCAGTAGATGGACCAACAGTAGACATACCTTCAGTAGATGGGCCAACAGTAGACATACCTTCAGTAGATGTACCTACAGTAGATGTCCGTTCAGTAGGTGTATCAACAGTAAACATACCTATAGTGGATGTACCTTCAGTAGATGTACCTACAGTAGATGTACCTACAGTAGATGTACCAACAGTAGATGTACCTTCATTAGATGTACCTTCAGTAGATGTACCAACAATGGATGTACCTTCAGTTGATGTACGTACAGTGGATGTACCTACAGTGGACGTACCTTCAGTAGATGTACCTGCAGTAGATGTACCTACAGTAGATGGGCCAACAGTAGACATACCTTCAGTAGATGTACCTACAGTAGATGTCCGTTCAGTAGGTGTATCAACAGTAAACATACCTATAGTGGATGTACCTTCAGTAGATGTACCTACAGTAGATGTACCTACAGTAGATGTACCAACAGTAGATGTACCTTCATTAGATGTACCTTCAGCAGATGTACCAACAATGGATGTACCTTCAGTTGATGTACGTACAGTGGATGTACCTACAGTGGACGTACCTTCAGTAGATGTACCTGCAGTAGATGTACCTACAGTAGATGCACCTACAATAGATGCACCATCAGTAGATGTACCTTCAGTAGATGTACCTACAGTAGATGTACCAACAATAGATGTACCTTCAGTAGATGTACCTACAATAGATGCACCATCAGTAGATGTACCTTCCGTACATGTATCTACAGAAGATGTACCTACAGTGGACGTACCTTCAGTAGATGTACCTACAGTGAACGTACCTTCAATAGACGTACCTTCAGTAGATGTACCTACAGTAGATGCACCATCAGTAGATGTACCTTCCGTACATGTATCTACAGAAGATGTACCTACAGTGGACGTACCTTCAGTAGATGTACCTACAGTAGATGTACCTACAGTAGATGTACTAATAGTAGATGTACCTTCATTAGATGTACCTACAGTAGATGTACCAACAATGGATGTACCTTCAGTTGTACCTACAGTAGATGTACCTACAGCGAACGTACCTTCAGTAGATGTACCTTCAGTAGATGTACCTACAGTAGATGTACCTACAGTAGATGTACCTACAGTGAACGTACCTTCAGTAGATGTACCTTCAGTAGATGTACCTACAGTAGATGTACTTACAGTAGATGTACCTACAGTGAACGTACCTTCAGTAGATGTACCTTCAGTAGATGTACCTACAGTAGATGTACCTACAGTGAACGTACCTTCAGTAGATGTACCTACAGTAGATGCACCTACAATAGATGCACCATCAGTAGATGTACCTTCAGTAGATGTACCTACAGTAGATGTACCAACAATAGATGTACCTTCAGTAGATGTACCTACGATAGATGCACCATCAGTAGATGTACCTTCCGTACATGTATCTACAGAAGATGTACCTACAGTGGACGTACCTTCAGTAGATGTAACAAAAGTAGATGTACCTACAGTGAACGTACCTTCAGTAGATGTACCTTCAGTAGATGTACCTACAGTAGATGTACCTTCAGTAGATGTACCTACAGTAGATGCACGTACAGTGGTGCAACGACGTACCTTGCGGCACTCCTGTGTGCACGTGTACGTGGGTTTCAACAATGTGTCCACCGATATGTGTCACAATGGCGTATGTCGGGCCGGGACATAGTTGAAATGCGGGTTAACGCCGCGCACAAAGCCCCTGGATCAACATACTGACCCACTTCCATGACTGATGCAGTGATAAGCATCCCATACATATTCCGTATCACACTTGGCGGGGAGTATATACATACCCCGTAATATATTGGTGGAGAATACATGCACACACTGTATCACAGTTGACGGGGAGTATATACATACCCCGTAATATATTGGTGGAGAATACATGCACACACTGTATCACAGTTGACGGGGAGTATATACATACCCCGTAATATATTGGTGGAGAATACATGCACACACTGTATCACAGTTGACGGGGAGTATATACATACCCCGTAATATATTGGTGGAGAATACATGCACACACTGTATCACAGTTGATGGGGAGTATATACATACCCCGTAATATATTGGTGGAGAATACATGCACACACTGTATCACAGTTGACGGGGAGTATATACATACCCCGTAATATATTGGTGGAGAATACATGCACACACTGTATCACAGTTGACGGGGAGTATATACATACCCCGTAATATATTGGTGGAGAATACATGCACACACTGTATCACAGTTGACGGGAATACATGCATACCTTATATATACGTGCCTGGTATCATACCTTTTGGGGAAGACATACATACTTTGCATTGTATTTGGTGGAGAATACATACATACCCCTTATTATACCCCTTTGTGGAGAAAATATGCACACCCTGTATCACACTTGTCGGGGAATATATACATACTTGTGTCACACTTGGTGGGGAATATATGCATACCTCTTATTACACTTGGTGGGGAATGTTCACATATCACCATATAAATACGGCGTGCGGTACTAAGACTGAAGAATCAATGCACACCTTGTTGCATATATACAGAGGAGTGAGTGTGTGCCTTGTCTACACCAGACGAAGTGTAGCAGTATACAAAACCTACATTTAGAAACAAATCCACAAGATAATGACCCAGCACGACTCTCCATATGTATTATGAAGGCGATTCTAGGAACTCGGTTATTTCAGGCCAGTCCGAAATAAATGCATATATGGAAACACAGGGACATACATTCCTATGACACAAACATAGCGGAACATGCATTATCACTTATATCGGGAAAACACACGCTGTAATTGGTTACAGCAAAAAGGTTATTGTGATCTGACAATATGTCTGGGACTCTCTGCAAATAACCACTCTGCATGGAAGGTGCATTTATGACAGACACAATGACGTATATAGAAGGTAGTAGCTGGTAGTAGTTCCATCTTCTTGCCACGGAGTAATCAGAGCGACCTGGCTTTCAGTTTGTATGGAGAGTAAGTGAGAGAATTTTGCTAAAAGCTGTTTACACGGGAAAGAACGATTTAGAGAGTTGTTGGGAGGGCATCACTTGGAGTTGAGGTTGTCTGAAGACGTGCCACATGGTATTAGTGGTGGGTTAAAGTTGCCTGAAGTAATGTCAGTTCGTGGGTGAGGTTGTCTGAGGACGTGTCACTTGGGATCAGATGGTGGTTGAGGTTGTCTGAAGACGTGTCACTTGGTGTCAGATGGTGATTGAGGTTGTCTGAAGTAGTGTCAGTTCGTGGTTGAGGTTGTCTGAGGACGTGTCACTTATAGTCAGTGGGGGTTGTGGTTGTCTGAAGTAGTGTCAGTTCGTGGTTGAGGTTGTCTGAAGACGTGTCACTTGGTGTCAGATGGTGGTTGAAGTTGTCTGAAGAGGTGTCACTTGGTGTCAGATGGTGGTTGAGGTTGTCTGAAGAAGTGTCACTTGGTCTCAGATTGTGGTTGAGGCTGTCTGAAGAGGTGTCACTTGGTCTCGGATTGTGGTTGAGGTTGTCTGAAGACGTGTCACTAGGGGTCAAATGGTGGTTGAGGTTTTCTGAAAAGGAGTCACTTGGTGTCAGATGGTGGTTGGGTCTGTCTGAAGAGGTGTCACTAGGTGTCGGATGGTGGTTGAGGTTGTCTGAAGAGGTGTTACTTGGTATCAGATGGTGGTTGAGGTTGTCTGAAGAAGTGTCACTAGGTGTCGGATTGTGGTTGAGGCTGTCTGAAGACGTGTCACTAGGCGTCAGATGGTGGTTGAGGCTGTCTGAAGAAGTGTCACTTGGTCTCGGATTGTGGTTGAGGCTGTCTGAAGAGGTGTCACTTGGTCTCGGATTGTGGTTGAGGTTGTCTGAAGACGTGTCACTAGGTGTCGAATGGTGGTTGAGGTTTTCTGAAAAGGAGTCACTTGGTATCAGATGGTGGTTGAGGTTGTCTGAAGACGTGTCACTTGGTGTCGGGTGGTGGTTGGGATTGTCCGAAGACGTGTCACTTGGTGTCAGATAGTGGCTGAGGTGGAAGACGTGTCACTACATCTCCAGTCTACCCAGCGACACATAACCTGTGTAAGTATAAATCTCACGCTACTAAACGACACATACCCTGTGTCAGTATATATCTCCCGCTACTAAACGACGGATACCCTGTGTCAGTATATATCTCCCGCTACTAAACGACAAATACCCTGTGTCAGTATATATCTCCCGCTACTAAACGACAGATACCCTGTGTCAGTATATATCTCCCGCTACTAAACGACAGATACCCTGTGTCAGTATATATCTCCCGCTAGTAAACGACAGATACCCTGTGTCAGTATATATCTCCCGCTACTAAACGACAGATACCCTGTGTCAGTTTACATCTCCCGCTACTAAACGACAGATACCCTGTGTTAGTATATATCTCTCGCTACTAAACGACAGATACCCTGTGTCAGTATATATCTCCCGCTAGTAAACGACAGATACCCTGTGTCAGTATATATCTCCCGCTACTAAACGACAGATACCCTGTGTCAGTATATATCTCCCGCTACTAAACGACAGATACCCTGTGTCAGTATATATCTCCCGCTACTAAACGACACATACCCTGTGTCAGTATATATCTCCCGCTACCAAACGACACATACCCTATAGCTATGTCAGTATATATCTCCAGCCTACCCAGACTTACATATATACCTTCATCCTACCCTCTATCGATATGTTTCCCCAGCCTACCCAGCGACACATATTTACATGCTCCCTACGCATCGCCAGTTATATACCTGGCATTGTACCTGCTTGTGCACACGTGATGTCAGTTGTTTGTCCCCGTTCAAACACTGACGACAGTGGCTCGCAGATATCGACTTCACCGTACTGCGATATTTGTGACGATGTAAATGTAGACAACAAGTAAACGTGGCTATATTAATATTGTTCATTTTTATACTTCTCTCTCTGACCAAACCCATCAGCACTTTCAGTCCCATTGCTCTCACATCAAGACAGTCCCATTGCTTTCACATCAAGACAGTCCCTTTGCTCTCACATCAAGACATTCGCATTGCTCTCACATCAAGACAGTCCCATTGCTCCCACATCAAGACAGTCGCATTGCTTTCACATCAAGACAGTCGCATTGCTTTCACATCAAGACAGTCCCATTGCTCTCACATCAAGACAGTCCCATTGCTCTCACATCAAGACAGTCCCATTGCTGTCACATCATGACAGTCCCATTGCTTCTGTTGTATTTGATTCCTGAATTCCATAACAACCCGACCAGGGCCCAATTCCTTTTTTTCAGAGATCCTTACAATCATGGATGCACCGCCTTCATGGTCAAATACATTTTGACCATGTCGGCCTAATACCGTGTAGATTCTCACAAAGCAGCGTTTGCTTGCTATATGTTTTGCATTTTGATTTGCAAGAACCACGATAATTTATGATCATTTAAGGCTGTACACCACCAGCTGACACGGCAAACCGAAGGGTAAGCTTATACTTGATCCGTACGGAACTGGTCGCTTTGTGTGATGGACACAGCTATGGCTCTGTCTGCGAACGTTCGAGGCAGTTTGTTCAAATATAAGGGCAGTTGATCACTGAGAAAAGAAACAATCTGTGATATTCTGTGCGTGTTTATTGATAATATGCATGTTTGATAATCAGGTGGATCCTCCTGGTAATGTCAAGACGAAAGGTTTTATGTCGCCCTAGCAATATTACAGATGATTCTAGCCCTGGTGTCTATGTACCACAACCTTTAATGTGTGTGTGTGTACATTCTAGTGTCTATTCAGGTGAATAGTTGACCAGGCACTGCACGTGTTCGTGACAGGTGTCACAGAAGGGTCAGAGTAAGGTCATCATCACCCTTGGATAGTGATTCATATACACACGTCAGCATGGTTTACTCCGCCTCGTACTATGAGCTGTGCTTTAGCAGATACATACTTACTATGATCATAGAAATGTCCTTTGTCGCCATCAGTAATTCCGATACGATCTGGATACGCAGAACTTTCAGCAGTGCTAGCTAGCCACGTGTGACGGAGTCTCAGCTCGGCGTGCTTGTGTACTATATTATGTACCGACTATATTGTGTCAATGAGGGCAATAATGTTTCTCTGTGTACACCAATTATCGAACCTTTCTTCTATTTACATGCATCTCTCTCTCTGTGTGTGTGTGAGTGTGTGTGTGTGTGTACGTGCGTGCGTGCGTGCGTGCGTGCGTGCGTGTTTATACAAATTGTAAGAGGAGACCTATGGTATGAATATCCATGCTTCATATTCACCACGGGCTCATTCAAACACACCATCCCTTTACGTATATCAATGACATCAGGCCTAAGACGCCACCAGTTTTCATATCGATATATGCCTTATTGACAAAGGGCGTAAACGTTTACTAAACATCTCGCCTAAATATTTCTTTAAAATGTTATTAATTTTTAAACTTTTTGTCAGTAATACGACCAAATGTCCAAATTTACACATCCATGAAGGAACGAGACCAGAGTCAGTTACAGATAAATATATGGATCGTAATGCAAGACGAAAATATCTAAATTATTCATAAATGGACATCGTTTGTTGACTTTGTGTTAATCATATGTTTTCGTTTGTGTTTCCCTAAAAATATCTGGGTTTGAAGTTGACAGACAGTAACAGGTTTTTAGTTTGAGATATGTTGAGACGGAATGAATAATAGCATGACCCTCGCCATGTTAAGTGGAACAGATAACACGGAATTCCCGTCTCCCACCATAAGAACATAGGCCTACATATATGTAGATATTGCACATACAGCTGTCACTCACGGGAGAAGGCATACCGGCATTCGGGCATTGTTCATTTACTAATTAGAAATGGACTGCCTGTATATCCGGTAACGGGTTGTGTCTTATATCTGTGCGATCGACGGGAGGCGTGACCCAGTTACAACACATGCACCCAGTGCCTATATTCAAGAATGTTGAAATAGGTTGGGTCCGTGAAGTCTGTTAGTATCAAGTTTGCATGGGATCACTTGGTGTAGGAAATATCCGTGTCATACATTATATATAGAACCACACATATGACTTCCAAATTACCAAAGGGGCGAAAGGACGCACGCATTTGTCCAATCGTACACATTGTTCAGTACAGTAAGATATTTGGGGTTTTATTTGATAGCATTCCATCAAAATACACTAGCAATATTCCATAAACTATAAATATGAACACGGTAGTTACAAAAATATAAAAATATAACTACATAAATTATGTACTTGACAAATGTTTTACAAATCTAATGAATATAATCACATGCAAACAAGATGAGGTAATGCAAAAAAAAAATCATTTAAACTTGTAAATGTCATGACATATTTTATCAATAGTTTCGGGACTTCTGTTTGAAAACACAATTTTAAAAATTTGTCTGTTTTAGAGAGTGTAACAAATTTTTGATAATGAAAAAGCAATGTTTGTAGAAATGATTCCCACATTCTTTGCTGTACTTGGTACAAGATATCATTTGGTGTTGATTATCTTCTGAGATACTGCATATTTCACGGAGACGTCGTTCTAGTGGGTTTGCAGATTTTGTGTACCTTCCAGTTTCCATTTTTAGTGTATGACTGCCTAACCGAAGCTTTGATAAAGAGTCACAGAATTTAAGCTGTAGTTTTTCTGGGAGTTTCAATGAAGCCAGAGATAACAACTCCATGAGAAAAAAACTCTGGAACCGTGTTCTCCCTACGTATGCAACAGCTCCTCAATGGGGGGTTTATCAGAAATCTTTCTTTTTCCTTTTCTTCGTAAACCATACAAATGGTTTCTTCAGTTACATACTGAATTAATATAACACATATGTACATTAAAACAATCTAACTATGGCAGACCCATAGATGGCATAACCATTAGCGATTACCACAGACCAATATCATAATATGTCTATCCATACCTAATGACGCTATATACGGCACGAGGATTGAACAATTAACTCAAAACAGCTGTAAAACATTCCGTGACCAATATCAACACAAACCTCCATAAACTGCGCTGTCCAAGACAGCTCGGCCCATAAACAACATCAACATACGCATCCCACAGACCATAAACGGCATCAATACGCATCGCCATACGTGGCACCAGCCATAACAGCTTAACTCTTCCATAAACGGACGGCTCCCATATGCGGTGTTATCGCTCTGGATGCAATATTAACTCTGCTGTAAACACATGAACATATCCCATTCATTGCAGAAAATCACCTGAAACAACACAAAAGAAAGTTTAATATAGATAATAGTAAATACAAATTACATTCATGATTTAACTAAAAAAATACCCTTCTATACCCCTCTAGGGCCACTAGCGCCCCTAGATTACATGCCCTTTAACACTTGTTCACCGCTAGAAGAAATCAGTTTTTGTCTAATTCATTCTTCAAACAAGGAAAACTATTTCACCCTAAACAACACAATTGAATAACATTACTGGATCTACGGGGGTTTTATTGCTAATTTTAGTGGAATATCATCATGAAAGCTTGACGCTTTTCATCTATGATAAGAATCTGTAGCTTTCATAATGAGTGCTTGTATGCAACTTTCCATTTTAATGGAGTTGTATCCCAAGATATGTTTACCTGTCAGCTGTAGCTGTCGAGTTTCCTTGGGATGACAAGTTTTTGTTGTACAGATACAGCAGCGAGTAGTAATTCCTCGAAATCTGATACATTCTTGGTGGCGTGTGGTCCTGTGCACAAGGCTCAGGTCAGTTGAAGTTCAGCACCATTGAGCTCGGACAGTCCTTGGGTGAGAGTTTCTAGGACTTCAGTCCTATCCCACAACGCGGCACATAACACATGTGGTCTCAAGTGAGTTTGTTCAAAGTTGCCTCTGTTCACCCAGCAGAAAATGGGTACCCGACGGAATAAGTCATGTAACCACTAACCGTCTATCGCAATCAGGCAGCTTGTGTTAATGGGGGTAATAGTAATCAGATTTGATTCTGCGATTCGAGCATACATTGTGCAATGCACATGATAAACTGACTATTGTTATGATTATTACATCTTATTATCTAACTCTAGTAATATTAGAGTGAAAGCTCTGATGCAGATGAGAGAGTAATTACTCGCTTTGGACAAATGCGTATTCATACGCAAGTCGTCACAGGAGCGAAGTATTCTCAAGTACTATAAGTTCACCTCACCTAGAAGTTTCACGGTCTAAGGGAGGTAATTTATGGACGGCTCCCACCGTCGCAACCCATGGGACTCGTATAGATGCATCCCGTGGATTGAGTGATATACTTGGCAACCAGTTCAATATCCAACCAGTGTTATCCCAGTGAGCTCATCATATGGAGACAGTACATGGAGTACTCGTTCCCCACAACTTGGGAAACAGCCGTGATCTGTGGTCGACGGACGTCCGTCTACCCTACGTGTTCTTTTGAACACGTTTTCTTATTGAACTGCTGTGCTCATATCACTTGCACGAATGATCGTAATAATGGTACCACGAGTGTTTCTGAATTTGTTTTCCTCAACGGAAAAAACCTACTTTATTACATTTTACAGCCTCAGATTACACAGTATAACAAGGTTATGAATATAATTGCCTTCGGTAACATGAGGTTTAACCTTTTAACAGTGTCGCGATAAACATCGAGAGCTGTGGATGACGTTTAATGATACATTTGGTTTTAACAGTTAATACTTCTAAGGGACCGCTCACAAAGGATGATTTGCATGTACAATGTGAATGACCCACCTCCACACCCTACAATTTACGTACGAAGTAAGTGACCCCTACTCCAACCCACGCACGACATGTACAAAATGAGTATTTATGTAAGGTTTGACAGCAATTCTTCACATCCCCAAACCATGCACATAGTTTGACAAATGCATAAGACCGTCTCCGTAGCGTAGTGGTTAGAGTGTCCGCCCTGAGAGCTGAGGATCGTGGGTTCGATCCCCGGCCGCATCATACCACACAACGTTAAAGTATGGCACTTGTTGGTCCCTGCCTGGCGCACGGCATTAATGGTGACTCGTAGGATTGGTCATCTCGGAGCCCACATACTGTGTCTGGTCGGGGTGTTCTGCGGCATGGAATCTCAGTGAGCTAGCACTTTATCGAACCAGCTGTAAGCCTTTCAACATACACACGCATCTACGTCGTGATATGAGCGAAATATCCTCAAGAGTGACGTTGACGGTATACCCCATTTCGCCTGCTAATACATACAGGTGTTCTGTGACAGAAATTAGACCATTGGTGGGATTCTTACGGGGGCCATTACAATGATAGACATTGTCATACCCTAAGACTAATGTCGTCTGTGTTATGAAACATCACGAACAAGGCGGTTCCACTGTCCTACAAAACCCAGTTGCACGTGTGGATATCGAGTTGGTAGTTCCAAGATGAGAAACTCGCAGTGCAGTCCTGTGTGACACAAATGTCAACACAGGAGCTAATACCACCAACTCACGAAAAATAATTCATAATACCGAACTGACGTCTGAGGGGTATCAGTGTGTGCATGCGTGTAGGGGCGTGTGTGCGTGTGCGTGTGCGTGTACGTGTGCGTTTTCATGTGCGTGGATGCGTGCATGTTTCATACTCTTTGGTAGGCTTTAAACCTTGAAACTGTCACCGCTACATGTGAATTCTAAACGAGACGTTTCCAGATTGAGTCAATGTATAAGCTTCAAGAGCATCACAACACAGACACTCTTCAAGAGCATCACAACACAGACACTCTTCAAGAGCATCACAACACAGACACTCTTCAAGAGCATCACAACATAGACACTCTTCAAGAGCATCACAACACAGACACTCTTCAAGAGCATCACAACACAGACACTCTTCAAGAGAGGAAACGCAAAACCCAAATATCAATGAAAATTTGGTTTGTTCAAGTCCATATTTCATGAGAATAACATTCTCCTGGCTCCATACTGTTCCTGTGTCTCGGGTGGTACGATGGCGGTCACGTAGGTGGGTTACCCGGATGTACCGATCTTGGGCAGGTGTGGTGACTCTTGGTCTTCCACAATCGAGTTATTGTGCTAGGATGAACGTAGAAGATCCTTGCCGCTTCACTCTTTCATTCGCCAGCGTGCAATCGTCCAAATGCCTGTTGTCGATCGGCAGCGTTGACACGTCCCATTTTTGTGTAGAGTACTTGCCAAGATCGTGGAAGAAATTGTGAAATTCATTTGGGCCTTTTATAGTCACATGCGTGTACTCATGCTTTGAACGTGAGAAACAATCATTATGCCTGCATGCTGCATGACATCCGCACACATCATGACAATCCTGATTGATAAAACCGTTCAAAATAATTTTTTGGTTGCGTTTGGTCAAGCATAATTATCTAAAACATTGCAGAAAAAAATGTGCAACCCTAAAATGAAAAAAATGAGTTTACATATGTGTACAAAACTGTAAGTATCATTTTTGAATTTCATTCTGCGTTTCTTTTTTTTTCTTTTCTTTTTTTTTTGAAGAATGTACATAGCAACGGCATTCTTATATTCGTAGGATCCATAGGGAGTGTTTTCATTGCATATGTATGGCTGCGGCGCCGGATTAACCTGTAAATCTGTGTGATGTCGTGGCCTGTACACACAGACATCCTGCTTTGTGTACGTCATCACTAAAACATGTACTTCAACACTAAATGAAGCATATACATATATACATTCAGTGTCTCCGCCGACGTACTTAGTACATGACGTCGCTGCAGTTCACTGACGTGAGAACAACCACACAACACACACTAACCATTGCCTATCGAATAACTCGAGAGGAGTTATCTCCCTTTAAATCGACAGGCCATCTATAATACCGCTAAACCCAAACTCAGATAAGTGACAAAGACTTGAGTTTTACAATACACTAGATTTTCTAAGGTTTCTTCCTGCCACAGGATTTTCTCACCCGACAATCTACAATACAGACAGTATGTACTTACCACAATTGTTAATTATTTCTAAAATATTTTCCGTAGTCAATGACATGGTCAAATATATACCTTTGGAAAATGTATTGGCGGACTGGGCCGGCTATAATATAGAGATATTACCAATACAATACCATTCGAAACACTCATTATGGTACACGTAGTGTACTCCTTGACTGATGTAGACATTACACTGGGATCTCAATATCCGACATTTTTGTAATATTTCTAGGTTTGACCTAGATGGGTTAATATTTCGTGCAAATAACAATTATTTTTGTTTTGTTGAATGACATGTTTTGAAAAAAAACCTATAAACAAAAGTAGTACGTAAAAGCGTAAATATCGATCCGTGTTAATGAACGCAGTGTTAGGAGCTGTGTGTTAGGATAGGGTGTACTAAGACACATTGCATTAAACACAACCCGCGCGGGTTGTCGTACCGTCGGGTAACATTAGTTATGTCACGTGGAAAGATCAGATCAGGTTTCCAAATATCGATCAGTGTGAACTGCGTATTCAGCCAAATCCAACGTAAGTCAGAGGTCCAGTGCAGCGGCTAACATATTCCACGCTGTATGTGCTCAATGCCAGATGCAGATGCCATCTATATATAGTCACAGACATCGGTAGTTAGATGTCACATTCTACCACCATTGTAGTGGAATCGGACTATCGTCAACCCGTCACCGTGACAACCAAGCATACAGTCTTGACACTGGTTGGTTACGTCATATTTCTGTGTAAAACAATTCATGGTGAATTTTCAAGTTAGTTCAGTGATGTGGCAGATCCCTGTAACGCTAAGCTGTGAGCGGGAAAGGCATGAGTATGTATTAGACTGCATGGACTGGCAAGAAATGAAAACGCTCCGATGGCAGAGATATACATTTTTTATGTTATGAAGTGAACATATTTATATTTCACATTCTCTCTTACGACTGCAAAAGCAATTGTTACCGACAGCGCCGCCCTGAAATCATAAAACAAAAAGTATTAGACTTTGGTGTGACCGTTTGGAATTGGGAGTTTTGATCCGGCAGTGGTGAAGGTTTAATATGATCAAAACCAATCCGTCCGTGAAGAAAGAAATACATCAAGACTTCTAATTGTACCGAGCATATGTGCATGGTATTAACTTTTGTTTGTTGTTGTTTTACACCGTACTTACCAGTTTTTCAGCTATATGACAGCGGTCTGTAAATAATCCAGTCTGGACAAGACAATCAAGTGATCAACAGCATGAGCATCGATCGATCTACGCATTTGAGATACGTTGATGTGCTTGACAACCCGTTGGGGTTAGTCGCCTCTTACTACAAGCATGAGCTACTGACCAAATGGGGTACAAACTTGCTACTCACAGAAGTAAACACAGCTGCAACCGAACGAATCCCGCTTCCTGCCTTAGTTGGAAAGAACTGAAAGTCCACAGTCATATACTTTCTCAGACGAACAGTGGTTGCAAGAGAATGCAGGTTGTATTGTCTTAACTCGTACGAGAAAATAAAGGTAAAATTTAATACCATCGTAATTCTCAGCTTGATTTCATTCAACAATTGCGTCTTCTGGACAAAATGATTTCTTCACGTGATGACAGATACGTCTACACGTCACTCGTACAATTATTTCACCCCAAATCAAGAAAATAAACGAAGGTAAATAAATTGTGTCTGAATGTTCAAATTATCAAACATAAACATAAAGTATCTTTAGTTGCCAAGAAGTGTATTTCGACAGAGCTACATGACAACATCTATATTTTGTGTGAAAAAAAACTCGGCAGTAACAATAGGCTAATGGGTTACACGTAATGTATTAATGTTTGAATTTATTAAAAATTATGGAATTTAATTAAAAGAGATATATCTACTCACTTGATGTCATGAAGCCACGCAATTTCCGAAAGAAAACTGTGTGACGTCACGCATTTACATCACAATACAGACTTGGCAGGTTCCAGAAGAAATAATCTCTATGTTTACCAAGAAAAAGGCGAGAATTAGTTTGTCAACTTTGGGAAAGCACGTGCGCTTAAAACCTCACGGTGCATTTCTCATTTGAGCATGTATATGCATTCCTCAACATCTGCTACCCTATCCCAAAGTGGGAGAGTTTTCCGGCATCTGCTTGTATGTAGGCCATTGTCAAACTCGACTCAAGTATGAGAAAACGACAATGAAATAGCAAACAAGGACTCGCGCCATGTCAAACAATGAATTCAAAGTCTCAAAAAATGACTTGATTACATACAGAGGCACTTTGTTCCAATTTTGGTTCATAAAATAGTATTTTTGGAAGTGAAAATCTCTGTTCGAAATGAATATTGTTTGTTTTGCTTGTGCGTGCCTGTCAGTTGTCAGTGGAAATTCACACAATTCCTTGACTTCTGTAGAGTGGATGTGACTCAAACTTCACTGAAATACACCAAATACATCGAAGTACAGTTGCACCATGTCGAAACACAAATACATCATTCAGAAAGTATTACCTTATTCAAAAACAAGTTTTCGTTTCTCTGACAAGCACGGAGCAAACCGCCATCTTTCTGATGACCTAACAAACGGGTCACACGATAAAATTTCTAAGATCTTTAGATCCACGTTGATTTAAGTTGAACAAATTGTAAGATATCGTGACAAATTCATCTTAGCATACATTTCTGTTATTATTTTGATATATACCTACGTAATTTGTAATAAATGAGCTAGAAAACATACGCGATCGTTTACCATTATAATGAAAATGGCGGCCGAGATTTCCGAGTTTGTGCTTGTTGACAGAAATGTATGTGAAAGTTATTTGTACTCAGCCATCGATTAGCAGTGTTGAGTGACAGAATCTGAAAGAAGGATGATTGAATTTCATATTTTAATTGAATTGTTCGTCGAAAGATACACCAGTTCTTAAATATGCGACAAGAAATCTAAGTGTATCAAGATAGCACGCTTCAGTCGCTTCAGCTAAAAATGGAATATCTATGCTATCATTTAATAAAAGTTCGTTATCTTTCGCTCTAAACTAGCCTAATATATTTACTCTGTAAAACAATTGTTGTCATGACGATTGTTTGTCACGTTGAGTAGAAACATGACCGAAAAGTTACGGTAGGAAGCACATATATTCTGACAGAAGGCAAAGCTTCGCTGTCGGCGGGCGCCTAGTGCGTGTTGTCTTCTCCGACGTCCGCGCGTTGTATTTATAAGCTGCGAGGCGACCGGAGGCTTCATACAGCAACTGTTTTCGTCGTTGGTAGATTGCAGTCGGTTCTCTGACAGTTTCACCATGTCTGACGCAGAAGTCGCCGCCGCTCCCGCTCCTCCCACCCAAACTAAGAAGACACCAAAGAAGAAGGCAGCAGCAAAGCCAAAGAAGGCAGCAAGTCACCCTAAGTACTGTGACATGATCAAGAAAGGCATCACTGCTCTGAAAGAACGTGGTGGTTCTTCTCGCCAGGCTCTCTTGAAGTACATTTTGGCCAACTACAAAGTTGACTCTAATGCTGCCAAAGTTCACCTGAAGCTGGCTCTCCGTGCTGGTGTCAAGAATGGAACTCTGAAGCAGTCCAAGGGAACCGGTGCCTCCGGATCATTCAGAATCGGAGACAAGGCTGAGAAGGCAAAGAAGCCCAGGGCCAAGAAAGTTACCAAACCCAAGGCTGCCGGAGCTAAGCCCAAGGTCAAGAAAGTGAAGAAACCAAAGGCTGCTGGAGTCAAGAAAGCCTCTCCCAAAAAGGCATCCAAGAAGCAAAAGGCAAAGAAACCAGCCGCTGCAGCGAAGCCCAAGACCACCAAGAAGACAGCCAAGCCAAGGGTAAAGAAAGCAAAGTCTACCCCCAAGAAGGCCAAGGCAGCAAAGAAGTGAAGTGCGTGATGTCTGACTCTATATGAGATTAATTCATAGACATTAGTGAACTCATTCGTATGTTTCATCGCTACATCATGGGCTAGCATGTCCTTTCATCGTAGAAATCATCGACTGAGACCCTAATCCAGTCCAGTCATCGCCGTGATGTCCCATCGTCGATATGATGCGACCCATTCATCGTAGATATTCATCACATCATCATCTACATCATCATTCCTGTTCGCCATTCAAGAGTACCTTCCTTGGAACTGAACAAGTGCCCCGCGCCAGGGGAGTGAAAAGTGACATTAGTGCTCTCGGAACTCTTGTCATAGGCAGCCATCATGAGATTGATACAAGTGCTAATGACTGAAAGTATCGTGATCTCGCTCCGTTATTTATCGTTGCATATTATTCATCTGTAAATACTCACTGAAAGAGCCCATTTCGTTGTAAATAGAACCTCATTATTAAAATATTTGAAATGATATTTCTTGTCTTGTTTGAATTCATTTGTTTCTCATTGCAAATGGGATCAGCCATGTGTTAACTAAGACTATACTTGTATATACCGTTAAATGTTTTCAATGATTATCATGGCTTACCCCATGTTATGACGCCCCTTTGGTCTGGCGTCTAACTACATTGGTGGTCTCTTGTCAAAACGCAGAAGCCGAGAAAGGGGAAATGAGGTTACTTGTCAACCTCAAATACTGAACATTGTTATTATTTTCTCAGCATCATGCTTTTCACAACGATCTCGACGAATGGAAAAAGGAACCTTCAAGATATGAAGTTTGTTAAATTTATATAAGTAACTTTCACTTAAAAGGCAGACATTACACTGGTGACAAAGGTTGAAAGCAGTTAGAACACAATAATTCATTACACTCGCATTCTTTGAAGGATACAGTTTCTAAAGGTTAAAGTGAAGGTTATATTCAGTGGAAGTTATAGTCAAACGTCACATTCACGCATGATAATACGGATTGTACATTTTACCCTGATCACATTTTACACCTACAATTAACTACGGCCATGAAAAGTCTTCCTCGCCTGTCGGAAATAAGGACCACAGGTTCGTTTGTCCACACCCCATCTCCACAATCCCTCTAGATGTTAGCGAATGAACGCTAGAATCAAACAAAAACAGTCACAAAATCCAGTGATCAACAGCATGAGCGATGTAAGCAGATGGGATACGGTGTCATATGTCAGCCAAGCCAGCGATTCTGACAACCCGATCATGAAATATGAACATACGACAACAATCGACTAACCGTCAAAGTACTAGAGATCATGTCAGTAACACATGAAACATCTATATGTAGATGCTGGTGTGGCTGTGTGTGCGTGCGTGCGTGTTGGTGGTGGCGGTAGGGGTTCACAGTTCGTTTTCACGAGAGTTTCAATGGTCACTTAATAAGGTCTTAGGAAAAACTGGCAGGGAGGGCGGAGTACTCCCTGAATCCGCATATACAGCGCCCTGCCATTTCATTGACAAACCAAAACCTGCAATTAGAGTTACTTCCCTTAGACCAATTGGTTGAGCAAATTCATTACAAAGGTGTTATCTGTTGTTGAGTAATTATTCCTAAAACCCCTCTTTGTAAAGGAGTCTACAGAGTCCACCACGATCAGTCATGCTCCCGGCAATATTCCCGTTGATAAACTATTCAACATATACCATTAAAAAAATGTAGGGGTCATTTTTCTGTCCATATACAGTTGATAATTTTCGAAAGGAATGGAAGTACATTGTCACATTTCCCTCTCAATTTCTCTTCATCACCTGTTTCCTCCTTAGCTTCATCATTTGCATTTTATCTATCTTGTAAATGCGCTATCTACTTCTTTTTAAGGGTATATGTAGGGCCAAGCAGTTCGCATGAATCTATAGGATAGTCATTTTCAGTTTGATCAATTCCAACGGTTTTCACGCGTTAAAGATTTGTAATTGCAAAAGGTGTTTCTTCAAATGATATATCTTTATTAAGCACATATTGTCACCGAGTGTTCCTCTCTAATTTCGCGATCTGTTTCCATGTAATCTGAACATGATATTTGTACTACGGTCTGTATTATCACAAGAACTATTAACATTACTATAGACTTGTAGCGTATTTACAATTGTAAGGAGAGTCACTGCATGTTTGTTTAACATGTGTACTAGTGGAACACAGGTTGTCATGACCACCAGCGTGATTTATGCTCGGAGTTGTCCTGGAGTGACAAATGAATTTGGTGGTTATGTAATAGACAGGTGGGTCACTCTGGGAATGGTGTCACCCCATCAGTCATACAACTCCTTAGTCATACACCTTAAATAAACACGTCATGGGTGATTGCTCGTACATTATGAACCCTTACTACCTGTGTAGGTAAATGGAATGACCCAAATGAAACGAAACAAAAATAATTAAGCAAGATATTATTATTATGTTTTACAGATTAAGATCGATATGCAGCAGAGAGGGTTCGGGTGATCCTGGCACAGTCAGGCCGGTGAGGCTCATCATCAGCTCAGGGCCCTCGCCCCCTCTACACGCAGCCCAGACAGCGAATGGGACTTCTCCCAGGAAACACTGCCTAGTCGAACCCACCAAGAACTTTCCGGAGAATATGGAGGCTCCCCAACACTGCAGCCTTCTGCATTACCCAGATTGTCAGAAGGGCTGTGCTCCCGGTGGAGAACCCGGGCACTCTCCTGATCTGCGCCAAGAGATCAGGAGGTACCAAACCAAGGGCACCGAGAACAATGGGGAGCCTGACGACAGTGTACTTGGGATGTAAGCGAGACATTTCAAAGGCGAGGTCCGCATATTTATCATGCTTTTCCTGAATCTTGCCAATCACATTGCTGTCAAAAGGGACAGAAAATTCAATGATAAAAATAATTTCATTGGTTTTATCAAAAAGGACAAGATCAGGTTTGTTAGCTGGAATTCGTCTCAGGCTGTATATTGGCCTATTCCAGAGAAGTTTAAAAGCATCATTTTCCAGGACGCCCTGGACATCTTCAGGGTCATACCATGGATGGACCTCGGAGTCAAAGCCACAGGCATGGCGGAGACGATAATAAAAGCAGCGAGCCATGCCATCATGTCTTTTAAGATATGCTGTTTGTGCCAAGGAAGGGCATCCACTGACAAGGTGTTGGACAGTCTCTGTAAATTTATTGCAAAGACGACATTTCATATTGATATTTTCTTTAAGAATCACATTCTGGCGATTGCGAGTGGGAAGTGACTGGTCCTGAGCAGCAAAAAGGAAGCAATCAGTTTCACATTTGAGACCAGCCGACTTCATCCAGGCGAAGGAGTCGGTTGGATTGCTGTTCTGTTCCACACACTGCATATACACACGATGCAGTGGCTTCTCAGACAGCTTCTCCACAAAGGACCGACTCTGGGCAGACTTGGTGAAAGACTTCACCTGGTTTACTCCCATCACTGTACCGTCCAGCAGTACATCGCCATCAACAAAATCAACTTCAAATTTCAAATTGTGTCCAACAACCTTGGCACGTTTAAAGTAGCTGTGGAATTCCTTGCTTTCATCATGAATCTTAACGTGCATCACCAGAGGATCATCTGACAAATAAATATGTGCAAAAGTACACAATAAAATTCTGTCATGAAGAGCTTCCACATTAATCAAACCCCGACCTCCTGAATTGATTGGCATATATAAACGATTAAGAGAGGAACGAGGGTGGTGTGCTCTGTTATCAGACATGATCCTTCTGGTCAGGCGGTCAAGACTCTGGATGTCTTGTTTTGTCCAATCAACTACTCCAAAGGAATAGGAGAGGACTGGCACAGCAAAAGTATTCTTATCAATAGTGACACATTATTTAGCAGTGTGATCACATCACGACTAAACACTTTGTTTACATAATATATAAGTGTAATGAATTTTCTTGTTCACACACTATAATGGTAGTAGGTCTTAGTCACACTTAGTAGTAAGTCACATTTAATAAGTCTTAAACAATCTACAACTTGAGAAGAAACTAAGTCTTGAACAAATGGAGTATTTCTTTAAACTGTCGATATCGGAAATGGAATTATATTCTTACCCCGTAGGTGCAGAATGAGGTTGTTCTCCACACAAGGTTTGTCTATGGTGCTATGAGCTCTCTCGAAGATGCTCATCTCATCAGGGATCTGCTCATAGCCTCCCAGTCCCCTCACCACGGTGTATATGTTACAGTTGATATGTCACACCTGCGATTTTGTAAAAAGCAGCATTGTCAAAACAGGCAATATGTAAAAAAATGTCGAAATTTTGTTAAACCCCAGGGATTGTGAAACCACCAAGAGAATCAGGATTTTTTTTCAGTGATTTGAAAAAATCTGTTCCAACCACAAAATCCAGCTGTGAAGTAAACAAGTAATCCTTGTTCTGGAAGACTGAATACGTAGGTATTGATGCAAACTGTATCGCATGTACGCGTGTTCACAAGGAGATATTGGAAGAAACAGGTTCAAATAGAAAAAGTATCAAGATGTTAAAAGTAAAAATACATTCAGGCTCCGTCAACAGCAAGGGATTAATATCAGCTGCATTCATAGTTGTTTTGTCAGTAAACCTGAATGGAATGGACGAAAGAACACTCGATGCTAGAAATGATAATTTTAGAAACAAGAAGGTCCGGGAACTGAAAGTCATGTGATATGTTAATGTGATCAGTGTATGGAACTGAACAATCTAGTTTTTATTCTTGTGTTTGAAAAGATATTCTTTATGTCGCAATCGTCCAAACGTTGTCAGAAACAATATGGACGATGTGTAACATCCAGGAAATACAGTACGGTCAGTATTTTTATTTTGTGTGTGTTTCTCACCGCCCGACCGACACAATTTTTATTCTTTTATTAGCACATTGTTTCAAAGTAAAGGTCACATGTAAAATACTGTAATCAACAAACTAGAAAATATTGGCATGCTCTTAATCATAATGTTAATATTTTCAAGAGAATATGCAGGGCTCAATTCAAGAGACGCTATCCTTAAACCAGGTGCAACCTGTGACAAGGACATAGTTGCACCCATCAAATTCCAGTTGTAACGTAGTGTGTTAAAACATCAGAGGTTTCGGTACACATAAACATATTTCCGTGATGTGGTTCCCATGAAACCATAGCAACACAGAGACAAAGGTAATCCCTGTTTACAGGAATTGTCATAGTTGAGAGGTGTGAATGAATAGCAATGTTTCGGTGCCATAGCTATGCAAAGTGTAGGAGAAAGAGGAGCTGACATATGTATGGTTGTAATGTTAGACTTATTGTTGATGTATTTCTCAAAGACTGACTTGCACCTCGTGCAAGTTAGACTCATATCTAGGTTAATTTTGTAATATTGGGCTGCAGCAGCACAAGTAACAAAGCACTAAATCAAGCCCTGGTATGTATTTACCGGTACGTGATGGTGTTGATATCAGAGTCTATACAGCTATAAACTTACATGTATATTGTTCTACAGTGTTTGCATATGTTCAATGTTAGATATGAACTATATCCAAAGCAGTCAGTACATTACGAGGCAAATACTGATGACCAAAATATTGTAAATCTAGCATATGAACAGGTTGTAAATCTCTACATTTTGAGATATAATAGTATTAGCAGCAGATTCTAGAAAAAAATCTTTTGATCTGGTATTATTCTATATTTTCGGTTGCTAAAGATTGTTTGTTTGGTAAGAAGCAATATTATACTCAAAGGGTCATTTAGATTTTCCTTTAATCCAAATAGTATGGTTTGTGGGGTAAGTTAAAATTTTATTCCAGCATCAGACATGAGCCACTCCTCAGATTTCTTCCAAAGTCTATTTATCAAATTACAATCCCAGAAAAGCTGTAAAATAATTTCATTGGAAGTTTTACAATACCTACTCAGAAATGTCACTGGCTTTCATTTTTGTTGACAATAGTTTGCGCCTACGATATTGTAAATAATTCTCAATTGGAGCCATCTTAATTCTGTACTCTGTGTGCATTTAAATGGAATAATGTTGTAAGTTCTCCAATTTGATTCATCAATGTTAGATTCAATGATGTTTTTTTATTTTAAAATTGGGGCTGATTTCTTGAATTTTGATGTGAGAGGAGTGGTGTAGAACAGCTTGCTACCCTTACCAGAATGTAACAGTTTCTGAATGTAGTAAGGTGCTCTAGGCAATTCTAATGATAAGTGGTCTGAGTTAAGGGTACCGAGGTTATTATTGTTGTAGTTGTTTCACACAACTGATCATACTTTGATAAGAAAAGAAATTGACATTGCAATGAAATTTAGTTACAAATTCAGATAAAAACCTAAATATTTTCCATCATTATCCAGTAGATATTTGACTGACCTTGCTCCTTTCTTGTACCAATCTGAGTAAAAAAGGTGTTTGATGACTAATAATTAGTATTAACCACAAAGGAAATGTCAGAAATTCCTCATCACACGGAGATTGTTCCAACAAGGTTTCAGTGTAATCTGCCCAAGCCATAACTACGTCGCTCCTAAATCTGCATATTCTCTTATTTGGCTTGGGCCGTTTTCAAAGAAGCTTACTTAGGTTTGAGGCTTTTAACAAGATTCTTTTTATCCAAGAAATATTTTGGGACTAGATTGTTTTAAAGATATGTGCTACTTTAATTCCTCCACCTATATGAGTACAATACATTTTCTCTCTTTATTTTGTCAGTTTTCCACCCCAAATAAATTGAAAACAGTTTCTTTGCAGTTAGGCAACTATACTGTGAGTGGGATTAGGTAGCATTGAGGAGAGAAGGTACAGTTTAGGCAAGAGAAGTGATTTCAGTATTGTATATCTTCCTAAGGGCGTGAATATCCTGAATGACCAGATTTTCATAAAATTCACCATGTTTTGTGGTTCACCATATTATTTTGGTTTTACCATTACTCCCAAGTCTAAGTCAAAGTCTATTCCAAGCAACTTGAAGCTCTCTACCCATTCCATTTGTTACATGGTTTATGTTTTGGTCTCTTTTCGGATTCAATCCATATGTTTTTACTTTTCTCAATGTTAACTTTAAGTTCTGAAAACCTAACAAAGAAAGTTAGTTCATAAATTGTTGCATGTAAACAAATCTCAGTTCCATCGAGAATAATAGTCCAATTTTTACACCCTTAACATTTTTGTTATTTCTCAGCATGATGGCGAGGATTTCTACACAGAGTAAACAAATGTATGGTGATAATGGGTCACCCTGACGACAGTCAAGATTTTATTGCAGATTACTAACTAAATTGTGTTTTTCTTTTCGAGGTCGACCCACCCCAAGTTCAGAATTTGGTGGCTGAACTCGCACGCACGCATACGAACACACACTGATGCCCTTCCACGGTAAGGGGTTAAAATTTACTTATGACAATTATGTAAAGCATTTAGTATTTTATTATAAAATTCTGTGATCTGTCTGATACATGTAGACGGTAAAGATGCTGACTTTCTTCAAGTTGCAACCTCCTCGTTCCCTATCCCGTGTGAATCTTGGTCATACTGATGTATTATCGGAGATGTGAAATTTATGTATACTTCCAGACGTTTAGCTGATGTATTATCGGAGATGTGAAGTTTATGTGTACTTCCAGATGTTTAGCTGATGTATTATCGGAGATGTGAAGTTTATGTGTACTTCCAGATGTTTAGCTGATGTATCATCCAGGATGTGTAGGCTATGAATCGACCCAGATATGCAGCTGATGTATCATACGAGATTTGTAGCTATTCTTGATCCTATAGCTGCAAATCTTACCTAGACACCTTTTGTACTTTCCCCATACCTTTTAGCAAATAGTACACATTTCTGATACTACCTGGTCACGTTATTTTGTTATCGGTTTGTACAGCATATTTGCTATCCTAAATTTACTGTCCGTTCTCGCTACAAGTGTAAAGGTTATATATTATATATATAATATTATTTATTTAAGTACACACTTGTCTTGATCCTAGATGTTCTGCTCATTTATTATCGTAATGGACAATTCATTTGACTTGACGTGGTCACGCAGTTGTTTGTTTCAATACCGCCCACCTATCAACGTTGGTGGTAGCCAGACGGTGTATCGACAGCAGTGACATGCAGGAGACTGACTTTGTTCTATATCGCTAGGACAGCCAGTAGTCAGAACCCAGGTTGACAGCTCACTGCTCGGTCCACTGAACATCTCGGACTTATCATTTCATAAAACGCCTAACGTTGTGTTTCCCCAGATAGCAAACTGAGACCTTCAGTTGCCCAGTAGGTACTTTGAGTCAACCTGCAAAACATTCTTTGACCAACAACCCAAAACGTGGAGCGGCATAGTAGAGGTCAATACTATGTATAGCAAAACAGGTCTTCCTCCATTCTTCCATCTCCGAAAGACCTTATAGGATATATATGTTTCCACTTGGGTAAGATTTATGGACAGACGGTGTAGTGGTCTGTGTCACTGATTACGTATAAACCCAACTCAAGTATACAGAATTATTGTCCAGTCTACACTGCCCTAGCAGTGCAAGGTTCTGAGTGCCAGTACTATTCGACATTTTGCAGACAATCTTTTATTTTTGATAAGACACCCTTCCGGAACAAAATGTTAGTCTGACGATATTGGAGACTTATAGAATATATACTTACTGATTATGTTTACTTCTTGGGAAATATCTTTGAAAACTCCAAACCTTGTCGATGGTCCTAAATTCATACGAGACACGTCCGTATTTGTAACTCTGTGTCACGATTCGGCCTGATTCCATAATTATAATAACGTCACGTTGCAGAAAAAACGGTTTGGGAAACTTTGAGACGTTCCCCGATATTCATACCTCTGTGGGGAATTCAAACCATCACTTGTAAGCCTCAAATCTTCGTGCCCAGGCGATAACATGCACAGTTATTCCCAAGGCTGCAACACAGCGACTAAAGAAAGAAACGGTATCTATCACTGAGTCTATGTTGGAATTTCAGTTACATCAAGTCAAAAGAGACACGGAATTATCAAAACAAACTTTTACGACATGAAAGTGAGATCGCCCTTGATCAGGTGTAAGTGGGAGATAGAGGATGACGTCTCTTCCTTAATGAGAGAACTCGAGAGATGACAACCCTGTAACGCCATCTACATCACAATAAAGTAGTCCATAATATTTCTCACAGAACATGCATATTTTGAATGAAATGATGATGGCTTCATGTCATACTGTAACCTGATATATACGTGTTCATATTCTCGATATGCTGTATCTGTACCCATTCAGTGTGGGCACGCATTGGGGCTATACTGTATATCTGGCTGTATTGCCCAAGTGTGATATCAATAGTATGTCAAGATTATATACAGAACCAGGAAAACGCAATCACTTTCATTAACTGATTAACATACATATGTTGTATACATATATTGATGTTTTCGTGAAGTGTAGTTTCTTCCTTATGGGATACTGTGATGGAATCTAAATACATTGGAGGAATGAATGAAACCAGAAAACATTTCAACACAAACAATAAAACGAATTTACGTTCATATATCTGCCTGGGTTGTGGGGCGAGAAACTTTTGCAGGAACTGGTGATTCGAACTGTTTTTATGTAAACATATCAAATATTGTTATGATTTCATTTTAACTACTACTACTACTACTACTACTACTACTACTACTACTACTACTACTACTACATTCTTTCAAGGTCAGTTTGTTAGATCACCAGCAACATAATAGATTTTGCACGAATGAGGGGAAATTAGTATCATAGCGAGTACCTGTAAATGACCATGATCACGCCATCCTGACATCGCACGAGAAAAGTGTGTTTTTCTCTACTGGTGCTGAAAACATGTGCCCCATTATGTAGAATCTCATTTTGACGGGACAAGCGTGATCGCCAGAGAACTAGACCCCTGAGACTTCATGATCGTGCATTACGTACCTGTATTAAAATATATTGTGCTGTCGCCTGTCATAATAGTTGATACACAAATGAAATTTTTGTGGAAATTGTAGGAATCATAACTTTAATACTTTGTGAGAAACATTCATATTAGGCCTAGAAAAATCACATGTTGTTTTACCTGACATGGCTGTGGGTTGAAGGGATGACGTCATCATTTCGAAACGACTTGAAAGAACAACTCAACAGTGTGAACAGTAAAACAGGGTTGCCTGAGAATCAGGTGTTCGGTCGTACTAAAAGTGTCTCTTTCAAGTTTTGTTTGGCCTAACCAGCCAGTTTTTTTTAACATTTTGCCACGTCTCAATGCTGGACGGATTGTAGAGACGGGAACTTGGGTCGAGCTTGGTGAAACGCTGCATTTGTAATATTAATATTATATTCAAACCTTGTAATCAACCCCAGAACAAAATCAGTTCTAATTTGATGCATATATCCACGAGAATAAAAAGAAACTACTCATAGACGCGATATGTATTAAATATTTGTATCAACAAATGTATGAAACGAGAAAATGTATGACAAGGCGAGTGGAAATTTTCCACACGCTATATGGAGGAAATTCCGTGGGTATTGAGTAAATTTGTTCACAGACGCGTGACAGCATAAGCTGTTGCATGTTTGATATATTTAAAAGATGTGTAATTAATGATATCATCAAAAATGTCCTTTTGCACGTTGTAAATGTTGGCGTCTGTAGTCAGCCCCCCAATTATGTGTCCCTGTGAGCGACGCGTAATTTTTTAAGGGTTATACCCGTTTGTGAGTTTTAAAGTATATGGAATTGGCATATATTATATCCCTTGGTGATACTAAATGTATCCATAAAATGAAACCATATGAGTTATTGGTATATTAAGGTGAAATAGGGTATTTAGTGAAATTATTTGCGTCCGATGTGAAGAAAAATGGCGGCCGAAATTGACAACTTGTGTTTGTTGCTTCGAAAGTTTACATCGATCATGAGATGATTTTGAGATATATTAAGTATATGGTCGTTTTCCCATAGAGATTAATTATTGAATAATGGACCAACGTAACAATTTCAGTGCTGCAGACATAGAGTTTTCCGAAAAAGGCATCTTGTTTGGTAGTGCTAGCCAATCACATATACAGACATCGCTCAATAAAATGAATTTTCTCAGAAAATAAACGGTAAATATCGTTCAAATTTCACAACTAGATAGTATTTTCATATCTCTTCGGGTATATATTAATACCTATGGGCGTCAACATAAAGATAAAGCGCTGCTAGCTCTCAAAGATAATGGAGGAAGCACACTCTAGTGTATAAGCAGTCATAACACTAGCGAAGCCATTGCGAGTTGTTGGTTGTCTTCTCCGACGTCCGCGCGAAGTCAATATATGAGGGGTCAACGCGCCACTGCTAGCATTCTCGCTCTCTCGTCAGTAACACGCAGAAGAACAAACAGCTCTACAGCAAAACTCCACCATGGCCGACGCCGCACCTGCAAAATCACCCGCTAAGGCAGCAAAGAAGAAGACGTCCAAGCCAAAGAAGGCAGCAAGTCACCCTAAATACTGTGACATGATCAAGAAAGGCATCGTTGTTCTGAAAGAACGTGGTGGTTCTTCTCGCCAGGCTCTCTTGAAGTACATTTTGGCCAACTACAAAGTTGACTCAAATGCTGCCAAAGTTCACCTGAAGCTGGCTCTCCGTGCTGGTGTCAAGAACGGAACTCTGAAGCAGTCCAAGGGAACCGGTGCCTCCGGATCATTCAAGATCGGAGAGAAGTCCGAGAAGGCAAAGAAGCCCAGGGCCAAGAAAGTTACCAAACCCAAGGCTGCCGGAGTTAAGAGAGTAAAGAAGCCAAAGGCAGCTGGCGCCAAGAAATCGCCCAAGAAGGCATCAAAGAAGTCAAAGACACCCAAGAAGCCCGCAGCAAAGAAACCATCTAAACCAAAGACAACCAAAAAGTCTCCCGCCAAGAAGGCATCAAAGCCCAAGAAGCCCAAGAGCCCCAAGAAGAAAGGAGCAGCCAAGAAGTGAAGACTGATGTTGTGAAACCGACTTGTGTAATTCTGTACAAACTTTCACACCTAGTGCTATCATCATCACCGCCTCACCAAGTGTCGTACATTAACTCATGTTACAATTGTGTTCACATTCGCTCTGCATCAGAGCAAAACTGGACAGGCAGCAGACTGACTTCAGTGTGGCAAGTGGATGTTGACATCCCTCATACGGGTCATCGAAAGACAGTATCAAAAGTGCTCATTGACTTTTTCATTTGTGCAATTTTGTTAATTATTTATTGTTTTGCAAAATGCGCACGCCATTGCTCATTGATATCGCGATTCATTGTGTATATAAACCATTTCATTATATAAAAGAACGAAGTTAAATCTATCATATTTTTGTTTTAATTTACGTATTTATTCCGCATGCTTATTTCCGTTCTAAAGTGGCGACGGTAAATATATTGGGTAATGTTATTAAGTACGTCTATCAATATCTACGAAACATGCGCATTGTTTTATCTTCGCCATTTTAGATGCCATTCTTGTATACGCAGAACTGAGAAGGTACTAGGTTACATTATAGAGGCTTGCGTTGACAAGACGCCATTATATACATTACAGTGCGTTAGGCATGCCATTAGTCTGGAGTTCCTAATCACGATGGTAGTATTCTGCCAATAACCGGGTCATGCTACCGTGCACTTGTCCCAACCGTACACCGAGACACAACGGATCACCACGACCGTATAACCAATCCCTACTGTGTTGCAGAGTATACTCTGCATAGGAGATAGTGTACTTATACTGAATATTTTATTGAAATACTGTGCCTCTCCTATGATAGGTGTTACCAGTAGAGTAAATGGAGTATGAGTAAAAGGGAGATACACTAGACTTGCTTCATGTGGAGCTGCAGCATTGCAAGGAGGGCTAGGCAGTAGGGAAATGACCATGGTTCAGGGACGGAGCCAGGGAGGCATCTACACACGATTTTACTAGACTAAAGCTTAGTCACTGAACATATATAATTCTGACACTGACATTGAAAGGGAGCGAGTGTTTGATGGGAAATTCAAAACCCGAAGAAGTCTAGAATTGCTTCATTTAGGGCTTTAGCATGGGTATATATATATCCAAGAAAGCCTAGAAAATGTAGCAAGTCTAGATTTCTTTTTGTTTTTCACTATGAAGGTTTTTTTTAGTAAAATATGTTCATTTCAGAGACTAGCTGTTAGTCTACATCGCAGGCAGTGGGGAAAGGATTTGATTGGTTCAGGGATTGTGAGAGACTGAGGTGTACGTGTAATACACGTACCTTGTGATATCTACAGAAGTTGGCCATAAGTGAGTCATCATTAGTTAATTAGTTATCATCTCAGCTACATAGACATAATTTCCATTTATTTTTCCGAGGGAAACTGAAACTATTAGACAACAAATATTAAACATACCAATGAGGTTGAACCCACTGTCTGTGGGATAAACTAAAAGTTGTACTTATTTATGGTGTTTTATCAGGTGTCATTCGCTAACTAGTCAACGCAAAGACAAAAGAAAGCTATGAACACGCAGCTGAAGATGATTACCAATATGTTTGTATTATATTACGACAAAATGACTTCTCAGTTTATGAAAATTATTCTTGCAACAGTTAATTAACATGTAAGTCTATGGAAATATCAATAGTGATGACTCACTTATGGCCAACTACTATAACCATTCATAGATCGGCCCATCGAATGTAGTCAACTTAACTGTCAGCATTCTCATACAACACATCAGGCTAGCGTCAGAGGAGTCGGAATGAGTTTGGTTTTATGCCGTGTTTAGCAATATTCCAGCAATATCGCGATGGGGACTCTAGAAATGGGCCTCACACAGTGTTCCAGTGTGGGGAATCGAACCCGTGTCTTCGGCGAACTTAAATCACTGGGCTACCCTACAACACTCGGACGTGAACTGTATATTCTCAACCCGAGCGATTGTTAACAATGTTATTTGACAGGTAAAAAGTTTGTGATATTTATCTGGCATCATTCAGGTCGGATTTTACTTTTCTCAGCAGGAAGTGGTAAATATTGACGGTAGTCAATGGGTAGCCAAAACATCGGGACGAACCGGATTTCGAACCTTCAAGGTTTTTGACAAACCAGTAACAGCGATTTGAAACTGTGATAGTTTGTTAAACAACGTTTATCCTAATATAAGTTGAATAAAATATATGAGATATAAATGAGCAAGCGTAATTTTACTTTATTTGATTTACGTTTTTTGTTTAAAGTGAAATTCACCAGTACGTTTTCAGGGCAAACAGACTATATAGTTGGTTCGCACGAAGTAGTTGCCTTGCTGAAATAGTGCCTCCACTCGCGTACGTACGTATTCACTGATTCCAAATACGATACAGGCTTTTGCCGATGTTTGTCTCCCCACTGTGAGTCACCAGCTACACTGGATGATCGGCTTGTCTGTTTGTTTAACGACACACTCAGCAATATTCCAACTATGTGATGCCAGCCTGGAAATATTCGAGTCTGGACCAGGCAACCCAGTGATCAAAAGCATGATGATCGATTTTCGCAATCGGGATACGATGACATGAGTGAACCATGTCTGACCGCGCGAACGATGCAGCAAGCTACCTCTTACGACAAACATGGGTTGCTACAGGTACATTATTGCCCGGTTCTTTACGGGTCTGTACAGTTCGTTTCACACTTTCATTCAGTTGTAAAACAGTCACTCACGATTTATGAATTAGATGTATATAACGAGTCTTTAATTCAATCATCTTTAGACTGTGAAACACATTTACCATTTTTTTAAAAATTACTTATCTGAGCACTGATGAAAGAAAAAAAGAAGAACAAGAAAGAAAAAACCCAAACAAACAAAAAAACCCAACAAAACCCCAACACTAAAGACAAACTATTTTCCATTTTCCATTATCTCAAATTGGTCACTATGCATACATATTTCAATTCTTGTCAGTCTGAGCACGTACTTGAACATTGATGTGTTTTTTAAATATAAATAAATAAACAAACAAACAAACAAAAACGCCACTCAAAACATAACAGAAACTATGTATATTTCAGTTCTTGCCAGTCTGTAATATGCAAGTAATTAATACAAGTGGTGGTGGACGGCATGTTCGGAGTGGTCAGCTATCCGAGTGTCCAAACCGGAAGTTTCCTTAACGTGAGCGTATTGCTACCCGCTCTACTGATAAGAGACAATCGTCTTGAAGTCCAGTGTCCAATCACTACAGATAGGAGGCGATTAGCTTGCACATGTCACATCCTGTATAGTGTCATTATCACATACACACGCGTGCATTATCAACTGTCCATTTCCCGATCGCCTAGAGAGGCAGTGTTGCTGACGAATGAAGGCATTTGTTATGTTAATCCGGTTATATTCGTGTACCTTCAGCCAATACGCCCGAGATCACCCGACATTCACCAACCTGCGCTTGTCGTAAAGGGATCGGATGGGCATGGCGTCGAATCCCCTAAAGTGTGGACAGATGCTCATAATGTCAATCACTGGATGTCTATCCGGGGATCGTTTATCAACAGAATGTCCTCGCTGGAATATTGCTGAGTGGCGGGTTAAAACAAACAAACAAACAAACCTTCCCTCTTTATACATACACGTAGCAGTCTGCCACCTACCACTAGGCAACATCTGGAATAATGCAGAGTCTCTGAATATTTGATTTTGATTGTAACAAACAAACAAACAAACAAACAAACAAACAAACCTATTTAAACTGAAAAGGGGCCCAAGATCTACCAGGGATTCAGAACCTGAGGAAAATTAGAATTGTTTTGTTTAGAGCTTTAGTCATTTAACAAGTTACTGTATTTTGAACCGATTATTTTGAAATATAAGTTTGATTATAGCGGTCTTCTACCTATCTCAAACGCACAAAAAATGTTTCTTACATATTTAGTTTCCTGAAGTTTGGGGGATCCCAAGATAAAAAGGCAAACAAAATGGGTATGGTGAGGCTGGAACGTGGCAACCCTGTTTGTGTGAGGTTGACAGATATTATGTAGAATATTAAAACATAAAACCGCGCCGGCATTTATATCATTGTTCTGGTGAGGCTCACCACGTTTTGACATCCTCTCGTACATCTACATTCATTCTGAAAAAAATACTGAGAAACATTCAGTCACATTTGTAGTCAAATAAATCCTCTTCGTGATGATTAAACAAATAACCCGTGTTTACACTGAGGACTGATCTGACATTCTTTTTCAGAATGAAATATGACATGCAATGACTTAATCTGAAAATACTTTTCATGCGGTTATTCTATACCCAGGTTAATTATCTATGTTAGTCAGGCAGAGCCAGGTTAATCATACACGTTAAGGTGTCTCAAGTGATTTAGAGCCAGGTTAATTATGTACCTCAGGTTAATTATGTACCTCGGGTTAATTATGTACCTTTTAAGTTCTGAACTAAAGTGGGGTACAACCAGGTTAACTGTCTACATAAAGGTTGTTTCACTAAAGGGTGGTAGAGCCAAGCCAACCTTTTCAGTTCTTTAACTTTAAGTGAGGTAGAGCCAGGTTAGTAAGTGAAGTTAAAAACTGAAGCGAAGTAGACCCATGTCAGCTATCTATTTAGTTGGGTTTTGTTTATCTCAAAGTGATTTGTAGAGCCAAATTAAGTCTCTACGTTAAGGTATCCTAACTAAACGATGTACGTCGACCCAGGTTAACTTTAGACCACCTCCAGTCTGGTAAAGTATGGTGTCACTGATAGAAAGACATGAATTTGTTAGAAATAGTCGGCGTCTACTTTTACCGTTTACAGGAAAGTAGAACAGAAAAAATGCGTTCTTATAAAGAGTTGCTTTAGAAACTAACAACCAAAACATTTCCTCGTGCGTTTCTTATCTTATTCAGCCACTCGTATTTATTAATTTTTAAAAATATTCAGGGTATTACTGTTCTGCTTTTTTCTTGAGTGTGTATAGTCACGAAAGGCACACCTGTATGATAAAAATGTATTTGCAGCCTCAGAGATAAATACCATTTTGTCATAGCAATCTTGCATTGGATCGTGGTCACGTGATATGCGGACTATGACCTCGTTTTCGATACTCAACTCTACTTCCGGGTTGGTAATGTCATAATAGTTTTTGCGACGTAGAGAAGCATCTATTTCCTTGTTTTGGCAGTACCATGAAGTGATTTCTTTAGATGTAGAGACAATTAGCAAGTCTCATGTCTGGCGAAAATAAACAGGTAAATGTAGTTTGTGTACTCTTGTTATATATGTGAATGTGACTGAAAGTCTTTGAGGGAAGCCTGAATCACAGATCAATTGGGAAAGGAAAAATAGGTCACACTGATTGTTCGCCGGTTGAGATTTGGTTCTCTATAATTATTTAAGCCAGCATTTCATTAAGGCATTGGGCATTATGGATTGTTAATGTCACGGTTAATATCCGTTTGAAAATGGACAGGTACTAAAATAATTAGAAAACGTGGTTTACTGTACTGTACGAAACTGTTTGTAGCCTTGACAAAATACCAGACGCACGTGCACAACGACTTGTAGACAATTATGTTCACGGAAGCTATGTCTTTGTTGTACAGCATGAAAGTCAGACATGTCCATTGTCAGAAAGAAATGTGAAGTTATTGATCTGTTATGTAGCCGTGGCGTTACGATAGTATTCAGAGTGAATCTTTGTCATTACGCAATATGTCAGACAACAAACAGCATAAAACTTAAGTCAGCCAGACACTCAATTCTGTGAAGAATTATGTTTTCAATTATACGTTTGATTATGGTATTTCCTGATGTTTTCCAATAGTCGTTTTTGATTAAGATTAGTGTCAACATAGCTTTCAAGTCTTTTCTGTAAACTGTCAAAGATAAGTAGCCCCAGGTTTCCGGTCAGAAATGGTCACCATGATCTGATATGAGTGGCAACTTCATGCAGATAACTAGATGTCATCATACTGTGACAATAACTGGTTCCAGGATTCTGTCATGTAGGTGAAATATTTGTGAGTGCAGCAAATAAGCAATACATAAGAAAATACACAAACATATCATACTTGATGATTATCCCTGTCTTATGTTCTTGGGTTAAATGTTTGGCTCCAAACTTGTCCTAATCATCAAGATTGCTGGATGTTTGTTAAGGTGGTATGATGCAGTAGGGCAAAGGTCACAAGATAAAGTGTCATTGGCTGCTCAGAGTAGTAGTAGAGTAATGTACTATTTTCTGGGTCAAGTGTTTTGCTATATATCCTTGCCTTAGCATGGTGTAAATGCTTCCCTTAATACCTTAACTTAACTGAATTTTCTTTTGTATGGAGAGATTAGAATGATATTTGTGTTAGAAACTATTCCGGAAACAACGGTCACCCGCACACATATTTTCTCATTAGGAGTGGGTCAGCTGAAAAATTAATCCTGACATGGGTTAAAAAATACGTTGAAACGCCACTTGCAACAGGGCAAGTGACTTCAAGAAAGTAACTTGTACTGACTTATTTTCCACTTGCCCTGATTTTATTACACAATGCATGATGTTAATGTTTGCTGGGCTATTTATCGAAGAGTGATAGTTTCACTCTCTACGAATTGTACTTTATTATTATTGCAAAATTTAATGGCTTCATTATGAGCAGATATTAAATGAATTACAAGATTATTTGCAGTTTGAAACCATAAGTGGATATTATCTAGTAGTCCATGGACAAGTAAGGTACCATTATTTGGTTGACAAAATGAAAACGGACTTACTCCGGGCGGTGGGTGATGGGATTTTTTAACCACTACTTGATGATGCAGTATACATGTGATAAGAGATTCTTTAATTCTGTGTTAATTCTATTAAATATACACATAAATGCTTCATCACAATGTAAATATCAGAGTTATTTTTCATTGAGAAATTCCTTTCCTTGTTATCAGTTTACTGAATATGGGCAAATTAGTGCAGTATTGTTCATACATGTGATACCTCACTCACCTGTTGATTGTGTTCTGTTAATAGGCTCAAAGTGAGAATGACAACTACTTGAAATGGACTGAGCCAGACAAAGGTCTGAAAAGGGCCCAGTGGTACTGGGGGGACATCTCCAGGTAGGTGTTCTATCTCAAGTTGCGGTACTGGGTGACATATTCAGGTAGGTGTCCTATCTCACACTGTGGCACCGGGTGACATCTCCTGGTAGATGTCCTATCTTACACTATGGTATAGGATGACATTTCCAGGTGGGTGTTCTATCTCAAACTGTGGTACAGGGCGACATCTGCAGGTAGGTGTCCTATCTCGCACTGTGGTACAGGGCAACATCTGCAGGTAGGTGTTCTTTGTCACACTGTGGTACTGGGCAACATCTGCAGGTAGGTGTCCTATCTTACACTGAGGTACTAGACGACATCTGCAGGTGTCACTCATACCAGCATATCATTGATGCTCACGGTAAATTACCAGTCTTTGAGAGTGTTGATCTTGTAACCTTACATAAAACTTGACATCATAAGCTGAAGTATTAGAGTCGTTATCTTGGCAAACGCAGTCAAGGTAAACATTAAAGTCAGGCCTTTCATATGATACAGGGAATAATTGTTTTACAGGATCGAGGCTGGAGAGAAACTATTTGACACCTCTGATGGCACCTTCTTGGTGAGGAACTCCAGCACTCCAGGGGAATATACTCTAGTTCTCAGGTAAGTTCCCACTGGAACTGGTCAGTGTTCTGAGCAGTTCACCCATGACTTCTAATAAACGTACTGTAGGAAATAGAAAAAAACACACCACTTTTTCATATTTACATCTACAGTTCATGTAGTACATATGTGAAAGTCTGAAATATCTGTTAAACTGAATTTGGCCTGGCTATAGTCTCAGAGGTAGGGAGGTAGGAAAGAAACATAGGAAAAGGGCTTAGTTGAGGAGAGCTTAGTTCAGAAATGAGCTGTGACCTATTTGGAACAGAATATGGCTTTATGCAAATAAGAGAATGATGATATTCTTTTACATTTTTTAAATGCCCATTTTGATATTAATCCCTGCTTCATTATAAACAATGGTAAAAAAGAATAACTTTAATACTGAACTATTAAGGATGGAGCTACCATAAGTGTCGGAAGGAGTTGTCTCAAAAGCAACACCAGATCAGGTGTCACAGATGTTGGTTGGGGTTGAATAAAGATATCAGCCAAGATCAAATAATCCAAAGGTATCAAACAGGGGGTTTAGACAGCATGAGATAGCAATTTAAGAATAATAGCTAGTCATGTCAATCTTTGGGTGGTCATATTTGACTTTGAGACATTTAAAATGGTGGCTGATTTAAGTTTTTCTATGAGCACCATATTCTTTTACATATCACAGACCCAGGAAGGTCCCGGGGTAGAATAGGCCTTCAGCAACCCATGCTTGCCATGAAAGGCGACTATGCTTGTCGTAAGAGGCGACTAATGGGATCGGGTGGTCAGGCTTGCTGACTTGGTTGACACATGTCATCGGTTCCCAAATGTACAGACTAATGCTTATGTTGTTGATCACTGGATTGTCTGGTCCAGACTCGATTATTTACAGATCGCCACCTTTTCTTGTTATCAGTTGGAATATTGCTGAGTGCGGGATAAAACTAAAATAACTCACTTTTACATATCACAAAAACTTTATGAAAGTAAAACATGTAAGATGTTAATTAATTAATGAGACATATTCAGGACAAAGGAAAAACACAAAATGTCTTTGAGATTACCCCTTGTATCTGTAGGGAGCACATGCATTTCATGCCAGCTGAGTTGACATTCCGTCGTCATGCCTGGCTGAGTGACAAAAGTGGCATCGATAGTCTGATCTGTTGTTTTCAGCAGCAGTTTTGACTGATTTATGAGTAAATATGCTTTCTGCATATACCATTACTATTACACATCCCACTGTACACCCTGTTCTTTTGTGACCAGTACACGTCTTCTGACCAGTACTTTCCAAACATCTTCTGACCACCACTGTACACGTCTTCTTATTAGTGCTATCATGTTTTATGAAAACTTTGACATAGTGCTCTGAACTCCCTTGATATCTGAATAAGTACAACACTAGTGTTCGATTGTCTGTACTACCTTGTCCTCTGATCAGCTGATTAGTACATCTTTGCCCTCTTGTCACTTCATGCTTCTCCTCATATCAGCTGATTAGTACATCCATCTGCTCTTGTCAGGTGATAAGTACAACCTTGTCCTCTGATTAGATGATTAGCACATCTTTGTCCTCAGATCATCTGATTAGTACATTCTTCTCCCTTGATTAGGTGATTAGTACATCTTTTTCCTCTGATAAGTACATCCTTGTCCATTGGACAATATGCCAGCGCAGTGTCAGGGTTAGATGTTCTTTACAGGAAAGATGGTACCAACAAATGCATCAAGATCCTCCGCCAGAACAACCTGTTTGGTTTTGCGGAGCCATGCGAATTCCCGTCTGTGGTGGAGCTGATAGAGAAGTACCAGACCACATCACTGAAGATTCACAACCGCAGCCTAGATATCAAACTACTGTACCCATTCACACGTCTAGAGCATTCTGTAAGTGTCTTATAAATTACTTATTTTTCCTTATCCTGACCTGACTTAGTCTGCTTATCTCTTTACTCTGTGTGAAGATAGTGGAACAGTTGAAATCCCTTGAAGTTCCCTTGTAAATGAAGCGAATGTACAATACACTCTGGAAGCCTCCGTTTCCTGCCAATACAGTCACATGACCAGCCATGCTTGACACTCCTCCTTCATCACCCGTCGAAGACATTTGGAGGCACTTTAGGTCCCGATACGGTGATATGTTTTTGCTTATGTTCGGTTCTGTAAACTAAAATGTGTCATATTCAGTTTTTGGTTTGCAATTATTATCGTCATGATGTAAAATTATTGGTGAAAGATACTATAAGTTATCACATCGTGTTGAGGGAAATACAGGGTTTTTATCAGTCCCGAGTAAGGGTTGTATTCCTGAGACACGATGTGATAACGCATTTATCTAGCTGAATGATTTCAATAAATCAAAACAAAACAACACGCATCGAATTGACTTGCTGCCATGTTGACACCAGCTGATCGTTTGACCTCAATGCACCGCACATTACTAAAGGCTTGTCGCTTTTCTCACTTCTCGCGTCGTCACCGAGGCGTAGCGGGAGGATATGACTTTCGCAGCGGGAGGATAAAAGTCGTATACTCACGCTTTCATGTCCTCTATTACAATCTCCAACAGAATGGATGCTACATCAAGAGGCGTTTTCACTCATTAATTAGACATTTGGATCTCTGCAAACAGATCTGTTTGCCACCAGGTTCAAAACGCAGATACCAACTTTTGTAAGTCCAGTCCGTTAGCATGGGCAAATGACGCTCTCCACATCTCATTGGAAGGGCTGAATACTTACATGTTCCCTCCTGCCAGTACTACTACCGAAAGTTATCAGAAAGATAAAACACATGACACTGCTACAACTGAATTCGGCTGTGCCTTATTGGCCAGCGAGAGATTGTTTTCCAGTACTCATCTAGGAACTAGGACAACCAACCCTATTCGTCCTACTCGTCCATCTGCATACCAAACCAAGCACACAGCAATCCAACATTGTTACAACTTCATGTCTGGACCGTATCAAAGCCTGCTTAAGACATTGTGGATATATTCTACAAGAGCTGCGAAGGCAATCACATTTGCTTTACTTAAAGCTACCTGCACCTTACTCAATGATAAATGGATGTGGTGTGAAAAATATGCCAGGAAGAAAGGCTTCACTGCAACAAAGGCCACACATCCTCAAGTAGTGGACTACTTATGTAGTCTATGACATACCAGAGGACTGAAAGGCTCTACACTCTCAGTTATCATAGCTCAATTATCATCATGAAGACGGGGATCAAGCTGATTACTGTACTGGAACTACTCGCCTACTAGACCCGTGAAGGTCCCGGGGTAGAATAGGCCTTCAGCAACCCATGCTTGCCATAAAAGGCGACTCAGCTTGTCGTAAGAGGCGACTAACGGGATCGGGTGGTCAGACTCGCTGACTTGGTTGACGCATGTCATCGGTTCCCAATTGCGCAGATCAATGCTCATGTTGTTGATCACTGGATTGTCTGGTCCAGACTCGATTATTTACAGACCGCCGCCATATAGCTGGAATATTGCTGAGTGCGGAGTAAACCTAAACTCACTCACTCACTCACTCACTCGCCTACTATGTTCTTTCAAGCTGGAAGACCAACAACGCACATTAAAGCTCCAGTTTGGGATTTGCATGTTGTACTACAGCACATTATGAGTGATGTCTCGGAGCCACTAGACTGGACATCACTTGAATTATTGTCACAGAAAACGCTGTTTCTGCATGCCCTGACAACAGTGGCAAGGATGTCAGAAATACATCCTCTGGACTTCAATCGCACATGGTTCGACTCCAGTCATCTTGAGATTGTACATGTAGGATTTCATTACCACGAATCAACTGCCTATACAGCTGGACAGACAATTCCACATCTCAGTATTATCTACAGTCCACAGGCCACATGATACACAGGATTTATCATTATGCTCAGTCAGAGTGTTGAAAGTGTATGAGAGTCCATGTGCACATCTCGAACAGGCTAGCTTGAGTGATTATAATCCTGTACTTGTAATGAAGATACTTGTACGTGAAGAAGCGTCATGACTGGTCTTGATAGAAATCTTGACATACAGTTGCATTATACAGTTGACACTAGCAGGAGGCTAGCTGATCTACAATGTTATCATGTTCCAGTCTACGATAGCTTCAAGAGAAGACAAATTTGACTGGATCTGATCCCCCATTTCACAGACGAATATTGGAAGAACAGGGCTGAACTATCACCATTATATTTGCCGAAGTGTCAAACTACTGGATGTACTTATATAGCAGTCAGGAGAATCCAGCGTGGCCATACCCACTGCCGCTACGTCGGATTTTGGAAGCATAACAAGCATGAATCAGCATAAGGAAAAATATGTAATTTTCTGAATAAAAATCATATTTTATACTTATCCTGACTCATGGTGTCAAGCCCTTCCAGCCGCCTCCCTGACAGGCTGAATTCACAGTAATTCTCGTGTAAGATTTCAGACAGAGTGACGATCATGGCTGGTCATGTTACTGTATTGGCAGGAAAGGGAGGCTTCTAGTGGGTGGGTGTATTGTATGTCCACTTCAGTTAGAAGGGAACTTCAAGGGATTTCAAATGTTCCACTATCTTCGCATAGAGAGAGGAGTTAGGTGTAGCAAGCATGAGTCAGGATAAGTATAACATATCCATTTTATTCAGAAAATTACATTTTCTAAATAACCACCTGAAAGTCATATTAAAGGGACACTGATATAGAGCAATTTCCAGGGACTAGTTGTTGCTTTTGTTATTGTATTTTCCCCAAGACTAACTGAAAGATGTCCAAAAATTCTTGATTTGTAGTGAGTAATCTGTGCTGTGCCACCCACTAGCACAGTTGATAGTGTAAAGGCATATCTTTACACTAATCAGCAAAGCTGAAATAGAGTGTCATCTTGGAATTAATTGGAAAATGTGGTTATCTTTAGTACCTATTAATATTTCCATCTTCATCATCGTGATAAGAAATGAATCCATTTTTATCCCCACGGCATGTAATGCGGGGGGAATATAGTCGATGCCTTCTCTGTGTGTCTGTCTGTCCGTCCCCCATCCGCCTGTCCATCCATCCCCCATCCATCCCCCATCCATCCGTCTGTAATCATTTTGTTTCCGGAGCATAACTCAGAAACCGTTCAATATTTTTAGACCAAACTTGATAGATATAGTAATCTCAGCCTATGATTGAGCCTTTTGCTATTTACAGATTTTTGGCATTTATTTTATCTTGTTTTTCCATGGAACATTTTGGTGTTAGTCTTATGGTGGGGTGGGCTTCGTTTCCGGAGCAGAACTCAAAACTGTTCAATATTTTTCTGCAAAACTTGGTAGATATATCAAACAGAACCTAAAGTGGTGCCTTTTGCTATGTACAGGTTTTTGTGATTTATTATTTTCTCGGTTTCCATGGAAATGTTTCAGACATAGTCTGAAAAGTGAGGGGTGTGTTTCATTTCTGGAGCAGAACTCAAAAGGCGTTCAATATTTTTGTGCAAAACTTGGTAGATATATCAGTCAGAAGCTGAAGTGGTGCCTTTTGCTACTTACAGGTATTTGTGATTTAGCACAACTCGAAAACCATTTCATATCTTTCAACAGATCTTGGCAGATATATGAGACAGATCTTGAAATTGTGACTTTGCTGGTTACAGATAGATGGCATTTATACTTTCCATGAATTCCACGGAAACAATTCAAACTTAGTCTGAAAAAACAATGAGTAACTCTCAGATTATTTGTCCTTTCAAACATGTGGGGGCCGGGGGGATATATCATCTTCGGATGACTCTTGTCTCAGTTGGTTGAAGAAATTTTGTCATGTTGGACAGCTGCCCAGTCTCCTGTCCGTCAAGGTCAAGGGCGCAGGGACTAGCCCCCTGTCAACTAGACATGATTACTGTAAATCACAAATTTTTTGCGTCATGATATTTTTGCGAGTGGCAACAAACAGATGTTTTTATGTCACAATATTTTTGTGACTTGCCGAATTCTCAAAACATAGTTTAGTTTGACAGTTTCAAAGCTTACTTGCATCTGAAAGTTTTATCTGAAATAAATCCAATCACATATTAAAATTTGCCGCTAATCTTGAACACCATTCAGTGGAGTATTTCCGCATGTATGCAATCAGTGATGTTTTCTTAATGTCTCAGTAGGCTGAAGAATTTTGTCATGGTTGACAGCTGCCCAGTCCCGTGTCCGTCAAGGTCAAGGGCGCAGGGACTGGCCACCTGGCAATTAGACATGATTACATTGTTGGCACGGAAACATTTATCGCTCTGCATCAGGGCCCTTTTAATGTATCAGTTTTGAACCAATAAAAACATGGTGTATTGAAAAGAATTCCATGGCTTTAAAATTATCATTGATTAGATGTTGCTGGTTATATATCATGGCTCTGTAGCTAGGAGTTCCAACTGTATGTGTCGTGTGTGTCGTGTTGTCAGTGGCTGACCGAGGAGGATGAAGGGGACAATCTATACACGAAGCTGTCCAAACTAATGGAAGTCAACAAGAAGTATCTGGAGAAACACAAGGCCTACAACAACCACCATGACAAGTACGACTTTCTCAGCATGGTAGGCACTGCTTTGTACATCCACCACCTCAATCTTCTCAGCACAGTAGGCACTGCTTTCTACATCCACCAACTCCATTTCCTCAGCACAGTAGGCACAGCTTTGTACATCCACCACCTCCATCTCATCAGCAAGGTAGGCACTGCTTTCTACATCCACCAACTCCATTTCCTCAGCACAGTAGGCACAGCTTTGTACATCCACCAACTCCATCTCATCAGCAAGGTAGGCACTGCTTTCTACATCCACCAACTCCATTTCCTCAGCACAGTAGGCACTGCTTTCTACATCCACCAACTCCATCTCCTCAGCAAGGTAGGCACTGCTTTCTACATCCACCAACTCCATTTCCTCAGCAAGGTAGGCACAGCTTTCTACATCCACCAACTCCATCTCATCAGCAAGGTAGGCACAGCTTTCTACATCCACCAAGTCCATCTCGTCAGCAAGGTAGGCATTGCTTTCTACATCCACCAACTCCGTCTCATCAGCAAGGTAGGCACTGCTTTCTACATCCACCAACTCCATCTCATCAGCAAGGTAGGCACTGCTTTCTACATCCACCAAGTCCATCTCGTCAGCAAGGTAGGCACTGCTTTCTACATCCACCAACTCCATCTCGTCAGCAAGGTAGGCACTGCTTTCTACATCCACCAACTCCATTTCCTCAGCACAGTAGGCACAGCTTTCTACATCCACCAACTCCATCTCATCAGCAAGGTAGGCACAGCTTTCTACATCCACCAAGTCCATCTCGTCAGCAAGGTAGGCATTGCTTTCTACATCCACCAACTCCGTCTCATCAGCAAGGTAGGCACTGCTTTCTACATCCACCAACTCCATCTCATCAGCAAGGTAGGCACTGCTTTCTACATCCACCAACTCCATCTCGTCAGCAAGGTAGGCACTGCTTTCTACATCCACCAACTCCATCTCGTCAGCAAGGTAGGCACTGCTTTCTACATCCACCAACTCCATCTCATCAGCACAGTAGGCACTGCTTTCTACATCCACCAACTCCATTTCCTCAGCACAGTAGGCACAGCTTTGTACATCCACCAACTCCATCTCATCAGCAAGGTAGGCACTGCTTTCTACATCCACCAACTCCATTTCCTCAGCACAGTAGGCACAGCTTTGTACATCCACCAACTCCATCTCATCAGCAAGGTAGGCACTGCTTTCTACATCCACCAACTCCATTTCCTCAGCACAGTAGGCACTGCTTTCTACATCCACCAACTCCATTTCCTCAGCACAGTAGGCACTGCTTTCTACATCCACCAACTCCATCTCATCAGCAAGGTAGGCACTGCTTTCTACATCCACCAAGTCCATCTCGTCAGCAAGGTAGGCACTGCTTTCTACATCCACCAACTCCGTCTCATCAGCAAGGTAGGCACTGCTTTCTACATCCACCAACTCCATTTCCTCAGCACAGTAGGCACAGCTTTGTACATCCCCCAACTCCATCTCATCAGCACAGTAGGCACTGCTTTCTACATCCACCAACTCCATCTCATCAGCAAGGTAGGCACTGCTTTTTACATCCACCACCTCCATCTCCTCAGCACAGTAGGCACTGCTTTTTACATCCACCAACTCCATCTCCTCACCACAGTAGGCACTGCTTTGTACATCCACCAACTCCGTCTCATCAGCAAGGTAGGCACTGCTTTCTACATCCACCAACTCCGTCTCATCAGCAAGGTAGGCACTGCTTTCTACATCCACCAACTCCATCTCCTCAGCACAGTAGGCACTGCTTTGTACATCCACCAACTCCATCTCATCAGCAAGGTAGGCACAGCTTTGTACATCCACCACCTCCATCTCCTCAGCACAGTAGGCACTGCTTTGTACATCCACCAACTCCATCTCCTCAGCACAGTAGGCACAGCTTTGTACATCCACCACCTCCATCTCCTCAGCACAGTAGGCACTGCTTTGTACATCCACCAACTCCATCTCCTCAGCACAGTAGGCACAGCTTTGTACATCCACCACCTCCATCTCCTCAGCACAGTAGGCACTGCTTTCTACATCCACCAACTCCATCTCCTCAGCACAGTAGGCACAGCTTTGTACATCCACCACCTCCATCTCCTCAGCACAGTAGGCACTGCTTTCTACATCCACCAACTCCATCTCCTCAGCACAGTAGGCACTGCTTTGTACATCCACCAACTCCATCTCCTCAGCACAGTAGGCACAGCTTTGTACATCCACCAACTCCATCTCCTCAGCACAGTAGGCACTGCTTTCTACATCCACCAACTCCGTCTCCTCAGCAAGGTAGGCACTGCTTTCTACATCCACCACCAGCTACCATTATATGATGTTCTAAGCATGGTGCCTAGATGAAAACAAGGCTTTCAAAATGCAACTGTATAATTATTCTGGTGCCTGCAGGAGGTCCAGCGCTGTTACTTGTCCCTGGATGCGATGTTGAAGATGCAGACCATGATGGAGGATCAGCAGCAGACGTTGCTGCAGCACCATGGCCAACTTAGCCAGCACGAGATCCCCTTGTACGTTTAACTATTGTGTAATGTCTTTATCATATGTTGTGTTAGTCCATGATGCTCTCCATGAAGCTATCTGCAGAGTAATTACTGAAACTGTAGACATTTGTGTGTTGATGTCCTTCTTTTCTGTTGACCTTCTTGTGTCCTGGCTTTAGGTTTGAGCGAAACATGAAGCTGCAGGAGAGTCGTCTGGTGTCGCTGAAAGAAAGCTATAATAAGCAGAGACATCTGGCAGACCAAATGAACATTGACAACAACAGAGCCATCAATGACATGATCAACCTGAGGCCAGAAGTCAAGCGACTTGCTAATCAGCGTGAAGAAATGAGGAGGTAGGGGCACATGTTGGTAGTGGGAAGGATTGAGGGGATGGAGCACATGTTGGTAGTCAGTGGAAAGGATTGAGGGGGTGGAGCACATTGGTAATTAGTGGGAATGATTGAGGGGATGGAGTACAAAATGGAGAAGGATTGAGGACGTAGGAGCACATGTTGTTAGTGGGAATGAATGAGGAGGTAGGGGCACATGTTGTTAGTGGGAAGGATTGAGGTGGTACAGTACATGTTGGTAGTTATTGGGAAGGAATGAGGCGATAGAGCTTATGCTGGTAGTTAGTGGGAAGGAATGATAAAAGTTCTGCAGGAAATATACTTGACAGCATTGAAATTGCACCATTTAAAAAATTTAAAAAGTTGAGATTGCTAATAGCAATGACTATGGAAAAGAGAGTTTGAAAACATTTACTTTTTAGGGCAGTTTTGAAAGTATTAGATTCTATTCCTTTTACAGCCTATGGTAGAATGTTCCAGAGATGGGGGCTGCAGCAGAGAACGCTCTTAATCTCATGGCTGTTTTGACGTGAGCCTGTGTTAGCAGTAGGGAGGTTGACGAACGGAGCAATCATCTTGGAATATTGTGATGAAAGAGGCTTTTTATCCCCCCGGCATGTAATGCAGGGGGATATAGTTGACACCTCGTCTGTCCGTCCGTCCGTCTGTAATCATTTTGTTTTCGGAGCATAACTCAGAAACCGTTCAATATTTTTAGACCAAACCTGATAGATATAGTAATCTCAGCCTATGGTTATGCCTTTTGCTATTTACTGATTTTTGGCATTTATATTTTTTTTTGTTTTTCCATGGAACATTTTGGTTTTAGTCTTCGGGCTTCGTTTCCGGAGCAGAACTCAAAATCCGTTAAATATTTTTCTGCAAAGCTTGGTAGATATACAACAGTGTTCCCAGAAATTATTGAGAAAATCTTTGGTTTTTTTCTAATGATGCTAAGATTGGAAAAAGGGCTTTCACCATGCACTAAGCATACTAAATAAGGGAGACAACTCTTGAAGGCTTAGAAGTCAGCTCATTACGTCAAGAGTTATCTCCCTTGTCTGAGCAGACGGCTTCCTGTGTTGACATGGCAGAATTTACAGCAAGAGAGAAAAGAAAGCTCATTCTAGATGATTTTGAAAGGGGTGAGGCTGATGCTAAAGTGTTAGCTTGTAGACATGGTATTCCTCTGTCTATAGTATACAGAACTTTCAAGAATATTCAAACAGGAACCGGGATAGGGCACAAAGCAGGGGCAGGTCGGCCTAGGAAATTCAGTGTTGTGGATCGCCGAAGACTTGGGCAGATTGTGAGTAGGGGCAAATTGAAAAGTGTTCAGAACATCAGAAATGAAATGATTAGCAGAGGAAGTTCTCAGGTATGCAATGAAACAATTAGGCAGGAATTACAGAGACTTAATTGGGTGAAAAAACGTGGAATTCCCTCGCCGTTGATGAAAGATGCACAAAAGGAAAAACGTTTAAACTTGTGTTCGGGCTCATGAAAATCAAGATTGGGATAATGTTTTCTTTTTGGATGAAAGTTCTGTTTGGCTTTTCCCTAATTGTGTGAAAATTTGGACCAAAGATACTGTCAAACCTATCTACCAGCGACCAAAACATAGCCCGAAGTTTCACATGTGGGGTGGCATATCGGCTCGCGGAGTGACGCCATTGTGTGTTTTCACGGGAAACTTGACAAAAGAAAGATACGTTGACATTCTAAATGGTCACCTTCTTCCAACAGCACAAACATTGTATGAAGATGATTGGATTTTCCAGCATGATAATGACCCAAAACACACTGTGCGCTACACAAAACAGTGGTTGTCGGGTGAAAATGTTCAAGTTTTAGACTGGCCCAGTTACAGCCCAGACCTAAACCCAATTGAGAATGCGTGGTTAGTCATGAAGGACAGAATAAACCAAAAGGGACTGAGAAATATTGAAGATATGAAGGCCGAAGTGGTCCGATATTGGGATACCCTGTCACATGATTACCTACAAACTTTGATGGGTAGTGTGCCTAGGCGTATTCAGGCATGCATTGCTGAGCGAGGAGGTCTAACAAAGTACTGAAACAAGACTGAGACTGTAAAAGGATGATGTTTTAACATGTTTATGTAAGTAAAACGCCAGAAGTTAATAAACGTAATGAGTTACATGACGCAACATGATTCTCAATCATTTCTGGGAATACTATATCAATCAGAAGCTGAAGTGGTACCTTTTGCTATGTACAGGTTTTTGTGATTTATTATTTTCTCTGTTTATATGGAAACGTTTCAGACTTAGTCTCAAAATGCCTTTTGGTATTTACAGGATTTTGTGATTTATTATTTTCTCGGTTTCCATGGAAACGTTTCGGACATAGTCTCAAAATGGTGGGATGGGCTTCGTTTCCGGAGCAGAACTCTAAAACTGTTTAATATTTTTCTGCAAAACTTGGTAGATATATCAGTCAGAACCTAAAGTGGTGCCTTTTGCTATATACAGGTTTTTGTGGTTTATTATTTTCTCGGTTTCCATGAAAACGTTTCGGACATAGTCTGAAAAGTGAGAGGTTTGTTTCATTTCTGGAGCACAACTCAAAAGGCGTTCAATATTTTTGTGCAAAACTTGGTAGATATATCAGTCAGAAGCTCAAGTGGTGCCTTTTGCTATTTACAGGTTTTTGTGATTTGTTATTTTCTCGGTTTCCATGGAAATGTTTCGGACTTAGTCTCAAAAGTGAGAGGTGTGTTTCGTTTTCGGAGCAGAACTCAAAATCTTCATAGTATCTGTCAATGTTACTTGGTAGATATGTGTATTGCAGACACCAAAGTGGTGCCTTTTGGTTGTTACATGTTTTTGTGATTTATTATTTTCTCTGTTTCTATGGAAACATTTCGGACTTACTCTCAAAAGTGAGAGGTGTGTTCTGTTTCTGGAGCAGAACTCAAAAACTTCTTAATATCTGTCAGTGTTTGTTGGTAGATGTGTGTGGCAGACCCCAAAGTGGTGCCTTTTGCTATTTACAGATTTTTATGATGTATTATTTTCTCGGTTCCATGAACACGTTGCTGACTTCGTTTCTGGAGCACAACTCGAAAACCATTTCATATCTTTCAAAAGATCTTGGCAGATATATGAGACAAATCTTGAAATGGTGACTTTTTTAGATTACAGATATATGGCATATATATTTTTCATGAATTCAATGGGAACAATTCAGACTTAGTCTAAAAAACACAATAAGTAACTGTCAGATGATTTGTCCTTTCAAATATGTGAGGGCTGTGGGGATATGTCATCTTCTGATGACTCTTGTTTTACATTGAGAAAACTTGTTTTCATAGATGCAGCTGTGTGTAAGAAGAAGAAGTTTGTATTGATTTCTGCTTTATACAGGAATCCAGTGAAAAGGTTAGAGGATAGGTATCACTGTTTGGTAGCATGGCGCAACACAGGAGGTTGAATTCTGAATCCATTTGAGTTATCAGAGAAGCTGTTGAGGAATGTTATGAACAAGCGAGATGCAGTAAGTTTAGATAGAACAAGCCTGGTCATTTGAATCTGGACAGTGTTGATGTCTAAGAGGTTTCGGGTCTTGCTGATATTGAACATGTCGCAGAAGCATCCTTTGCTGAGTGATTTGATTTGATTTTCTAATGACATGTTAGTAGTTACTAGGAAGAAATCAGGTTCCTCAAATGTTGGTTGTGGGAAGTAAAAAGGGGATAGAGGACACATGTTGGTTGTGAGTGGGTACCTCAGTGTCATAGCATGCTTGAGTGTGGCATTGTATCCATTGGGTAGTGCTGTTATTTTAGGAACTTGTCTGGACAGGCAACAGGTCACATGAGAGAACATCATGGTGAAGGTGCACTAGTCGTGAAGGTGACATGAAACCGTGTCATATCTCCTGATATAAGTGAACTAGTATTTTGGTTGCATTTGTATTTCAGGAATGTCTTGAACGAAGGCTTGAGTCAAGACTTTGTGGATGGGCTGCTGGAAGAGGAGAAGGGTGTGTCACTCTGTCATTACAACCAGGACAGCTGGTATGTCAGGTGTGACCGGCTAGAGGCCGAGAGCCTGCTTGCCAACAAATCCCATGGAACCTTCCTTGTACGTCCAAAGTTGGACAACAACCAGCATGCACTCTCTGTGATGTAAGTCATACTCCTAACATCTTATTGTGGTCTCATAGTGGTAAACATGGTGTACATGAAGACATAAAACAAAATCAAGGAAGTACTTGTTGTGGTAGACTTTGGAAACAAATCAAGAAAGCTGTTACAGATATTGTTGTGATAAACAGATCCATACCAGCCATTGTTATGGTAAACTATATTAGATATAGTTGTGGTAAGTAAGTAAACATCGGTGATTGCATGTTATCCCCCCGGCATGTCCATTTTGTTTCCGGAGCATAACTCAGAAGCTGTTCAATATTTTTAGACCAAACTTGATAGATATAGTAATCTCAGCTGATGGTTGTGCCTTTTGGTATTTACAGATTTTTGGCATTTTTATTTTTTGTGTCTTTCTATGGAACATTTTGGTGTTAATCTAATGGTGGGGCGTTTCCGGAGAAGAACTCAAAAACCGTTCTATATTTTTCTACAAAACTTGGTAGATATGTGTGGCAGACCCCAAAGTGGTGCATTTTGCTATTTACAGGTTTTTATAATGTATTATTTTCTCGGTTCCATGCTGACTTGGTTTCCGGAGCACAACTCGAAAACCATTTCATCAATAGATCTTGGCAGATATACGAGACAGATCTTGAAATGGTGACTTTTTCTGATTACAGATATATGGCATTGATATTTTCTATGAATTCCGTGGAAACAATTCAGACTTGGTCTAAAAACACAATAAGTAACTGTCAGATGATTTGTCCTTTCAAATATGTGAGGGCCGTGGGGATATGTCATCTTCTGATGACTCTTGTATAAGTAAGTCTATATTGGTATTGTGTGGATGAACAAATCTATAATGGCAATTGTTGTGTTAAACTAATCCATATTGGCAATAGTTGGGGTAAACAAGTGTGTATGAGCTGTCGTAAATAAAACCTGAAGTGTTTACAAACTTACTATGACATGAACATGTTAAAAAGCCCCTGGCCCACTAGCCAGTAGCTAGTAAAATTCCAGTCAGGACAGTAAATCTTCATAGTTCCTAGCCCAACTGGCTGGTGAAATTTCATGGGGTCGTTTTGTAAATATATCACTTTCTTGCATGTTAAGTTATGATGCACTTTTAAATCTTGCAAGAGTATGGCCCATTAAAAATGTAAATTGTTCATTGTGTTCATTGTGTTAGCAGCTTAATGAAGAAAGCTTTGTCTGCTTTCAAATTTGTGGCCAAGTGCATTATTTTGTGGGCAAGTAACTTTCAGGCATAGCTAGCCTGACCGACTAGAAAAATTTGGAAACTATTTCACACAGTGCAGTAAAGCAGAAAGTGTCCAACTCATCTGCTCCTGGAATCACTGATTTTGCATATTGCATTTTGTAGCTAGTGCTAAACATGGTAAATATGTTTTAGTCAACATTATCATAATTTGTATGACATTGTCATGTAAATCATTGAACATGTTAAAGATGTTCTTATAAGCACGACATAGTACCAGTGTAGCATGTTTCATATGCAATTTTGAATGGTTTCTCTTTTCAGGTGTCGAGACCATGTCCAACATTGTATCATATTACATGTAAAGGGACGTGGCTATGGTTTCACTGAAGATCTCTGTCTCTTTGGAACCCTCAAGGAACTTGTTATCAAGTATCGTCGCATCTCACTGGCCGAACACAACACTCACGCTGACGTAACTCTCATCTACCCCCTATACTACTACCAGGGAGATCAGGCACATTGATGGTCAGCAGGTGGTGCCACTTGATAAACAATGAAACTAATATGGCTATATATTGAAGTCTGTTAAGGACATCTGCACCAACCACGTTATAGCACTTTCAGTCTTAGCCTGAAGCTGTTCAGTTTTACACAAACAGAAAGTGTCACTAGTTCCTCCTGAAGTTAAGACAATGGTTGCTAAATGTGTAGGAAACTATAAATGATATTGCATTTAAGTGTGTAGTGTAAGTATCTAGTGAATTTAATGGTCTTTAGGAGGTGGGGTAGCGTATTGGTTAAAGCGTTCATGTTGAAGACCCGGGTTCAATTCACCGTGTAGGTTCAATGAGTGAAGACTGTTTCTAGTGTCCATGCTGTGATATTGCTGGAATATTGCTAAAGACGGCATCAAACAAACCTCACTCAGTAGTGGTTTTGGATCTTCAGGTACTACTGATGTTATGAAATGACTGAAGGCATGAGTGGCTCTGCCACTGTATTGGAAAGGACCGACAAGCAGGACTGGATTCTATGGTGGTCATGGGATACAGCAGTAATGTTTATCTGACAGTATTTAGTTGTCCCCAAGTGAAGAAGTCTGATTACAATTACTGTTCTGTACATTAAGAAACTACATTCTTCATAATACCTGTTACACTGGTCCTTGTTGAATAACGATAGTCTTCCAAACAGAGAACCTGTCAAGGAGAAAACCACCATTGTTTAATATCCATACATCCATTGCTGGTTTAATGTCTCGAGGTGTCGACTTACTACAGCTCCATTTGGTAAGTGTTGCTGCTCCTGTTTCTAATGATATAAGTCAAATAGGAATTTTTGAATTTTTCATTCTGAGGATTTGCAATGTTTTCATAATATTATTACTAGTGTTTTGCTAGTATTGAACGACAACCAAGGCCCACAGAGTTAGCTCCCTTTTGTGTTGCATATAGTTGGCTCTCTGTCAGGATTAAGTTGTAACTTGAGCAGTGTTATTGTGAGTAATGCAAAACTGGAACAATATGCCCATCTCTACATGGCAAAAGGTTTGTTTGTTTTGTTTGATTGCATAGTCTGGTTAATTGTGTCATTGGAAGCACCTTGTGTAATACTAAGTTTTCAAAATATAGCTTTGTAGGTATACCTGTCATAATTGAAAATGTTTGTATATTATTTAATTATATATGTACAAAAAGTCTGTTGAAAATTGAATTATAACCCCTGTATTGTGAAACGGATTTGAGATGAGAACAATACATTTATTATGACACGAGAGAGAATTATTTGTGTGAAGTACTTTACACTGCTGTTGTTATGAAGGATTTATTCTTCTACACCAAGAATTGATCATGTTGACATTGGATATATTTGTATTATAAATATTATTATCAACTCTTTGTTCCTTTTAAGATAGGGCTTAGTCAAATGAAAAATCAAAACTTGTAATATCAAATAAAGTTTAGTCAGTCTTGGTCACAAATAATTGTGAATGTAGATGATTGATGATGTACGAAGTAAGTGTAACATGTGATAGAATGTATTGCCACAGAGCTGATCCCTGCTCCAAGTTTGTTTCTGCCAGCTGAGTGTATCAAGCTCAAGCATGTTACATATGACAGTTGGAGGAAGTGTTGTACTAGCATTAACAACAACAGTTGCAACATAATTCAAGACTTACTGCAAGCAGATAAAATAGATGATACTTTACGAAATATTTTCTAAGCATTTTTCAAAATTGTTTATTTTCAGAATGAATATATTACCGTTACCACAAATACGTAAATATGTATATAAAATATTATAACTCTTTACATATATATATATATATACACATACCGGTATATATATGTATTTTTCTGCATGAAAGTCCGTGGAAACATGAGCCTCTTACAGTTTCTTAGTAAGGATTGTTTGAGAATTTCTGAAGATCACAATCAGGTGACTGTGATCAGACTCATTCCGTTTCTTGCCAAGCTGAACATCGTAGTTGACTGAAATGTGGTGTTAAACATCATAGTTGACTGAAATGTGTTGTTGAAAATTGTAGTTGACCGACATCTTGATGTTAAACATCAAATGTCACTTACATTCTGATATTGAACATTGCAGTTTCACTGACATTTTGATGTTGAACAGGGATTGGGAAAGAGAACTTTGACAATAGGCCATTTTCTGGATTATTAGCCATTTTCTGAATTTACAGTGGGCCATTGCCCTTGTGTCAAAAGTAAACTTCAAAATTTTAATGGACCACTTTTCATTCTAATGTGCAATCGCTGGTTGAACATCGTTGGTCATTTACTTTATATATCTGATATTCTTATGATAAACTTTGAACAACGTTGTGTTGTGGAAAATATATTTGACTGACATGGTACAGAAGATCATAGTTGACTTTGATTTGATGCTGAACATCATAATTGACTGAAATATGATGTTGAACATCACAGTTGACTGAAATATTAAGGTTTCATTATGGTGTTAAAAGTTTTAGTTGACAATATACAATGTGAACAAATGGGCCACTTGCAATTGAACAGAATCTGTGTGATCCTTTACAAAAAATCATGTCAGCTATTATATTGTTATGCTGGGGACTGATTTTGTCAGTATTCTCATGTGTTGTCTATTTCAATGTTTTAAATGAACAAATTAGTATCACTACATTCCATCATAGATCATTAGCGTGCGCTGTACCAAACACCCCCTTACCATCCCCGTGAAACCCTACAATATGGTATGAGTGGTTCTTGCTTTATATCTTCCAGATGAAGCAAAATAACTAGTATGTCCTTACTGACAGTTGGTTATTCCTTGAAAGTCTGTTGCTTGTCATGTGTCATTTGAAGCCTGCTCCCTGGCTACATTCTGATTGGCCTATCTGTTTGGCAGCAGTAGGGGACGGTAGGGTAGCCTGGTGGTTAAAGTGTTTGCTCATCATTACAAAGACCAGAGTTCCATTCCCCACATGGGTACACATGGGTACAGTGTGTTAAGCCCATTTGTCATGTCTCCTGTCATGACTTTGCTGGAATATTGCTAATTTTGCAGTAGAGCTTAACTGATTGACTGACTGACTGTTTTGTGTTGATAGTACAAGGACAACATTAGCTACACCTTAGTCAGAGTGTTTGAAAGTGCCAAACCTGAAAACCACTGAAATCAGACATGTTTCAGAGAAGTCATTTGTGTTTGTCAAGTCAGGCATTATAATCATTGTGTTGCACCCTAGCTTCTATATTTCTAGACCAATCATTTGATTCGATGTTCCTACATTATTTCATGATGCCTGGCCATTACAGTAATCATGTTCAGTTCCTCTGTTTTTGTGTAGTGGCTATGCTTTGTCATCTGTGATTCGGTCTTCGGATCTGCAGTTGGTTACAGCTGCGTTTCTTCACATATGGATGACAAGTCATTCAAATAATTTGTCCTTGAAGAAACTGATGGTTGATTAAATCCTGTCATCTGATTTGAGGCTGTTACCAGGGATGAGAAATTTCCGCGGATCCGCGGAAATCCGCGTTTTTTTACATCCCCAGGGTCATTTTTCTGATACGTCTAAATATATATACAGTGTTAATATTGATTTTAGAAGCCATATTTAGTGTGTAAAATGCCAAAATCCCCCAGACCCCCGACTAGTTTTCAGCTGTAAATGAAAATTTCCATTCTCATCCCTGTGTTACTCTGAGACACTAAAAAACTAGCTGTTTCCTTTTGTGTGTCACAGTATTTACAGTTAACCTGTGAAACCTGTCACATAGCCACTCGCTGACTTTAGCGACAATCACTGGCTCATTCCAACATGGCTAGAGAGAGATGTAATGAGCTATACATGACCAGCTCCGTACAGTGGACATCTGTCAGAGGACAGGCAATTTGTAGTAACCATGGCAACCATGTGAATTCAATGGACAAAATTTTATTTATTTTGAAAAACATTCCGCCAAATATTAATTTAGAGAACAATCCCTTTAAACTGAACTGTTTTGTGAAAATGGAAATATGCCTGTGAAGACTCACTGTCCTGGTCACTGATATAGTCGTGTGTGGGTCACATTAAAATTATATTGCCTGTCTTGTTTAATGTGTTGCCAAACCATATGGGGGAACTTTACGTGTCTGCCCATTTGTCCATCCAGCTGTTTTGCCCTATTTGTCTTTAAGTAACTACCTGCCAATGACCACCTGTTTCAAGTGCAGTTCAGCCAGTCCATGTTACCTGAGGTGTTGGCACAGTCTAGTGCTGCTAGTTTAGATCAGTGTGCTTTCACAGTTATCTTATGGCTTTAGTCAGCGTTGTTTATACATTTTTATTCCAAATATTTAATGAAATTTTTTGTCAAATATATTTACATTTTGTAGTTATGTAGAAATAGACTTTCTCTTGTCTGCTTGATATGTCACCTACTTGCAGTGTAACTGTGCTGTTGATGTGTGCACACACGGGAATCACAGTGGTTTCTTCATGATACGGATGATATTTGAGAGGCGGTCTGTAATTTGGAAATGTGTTGAAATAAAGTCACTAATTTTATTTATGAAGTTACATCAAAGTTTATTCTTGGTGTTTGTTATATGTGAACATGTTTGTGGACAGTGAAATGACATAGCTATGATGGAGCCATATTTCTATCTTCAGGGAAGGCCTGCGGGCTTTTTTGTGAGTGTTTTTAAGGCTGCCACGGGCAATACTTCAGTTGTATCACCTCATGCTGGCTCAAGGAGTGAGGCAGCCGATCTTAACGAGTGAGGCAAGCTTAGGTGATACCGATCTTAATAAGTGAGGCAAGCATGGGTGATGCTGATCTTAATTAGTGAGGCTAGCCTTGACGATGGCGATCCTAATGATTAAGGCAAGTTTGAGTGATAAAGCCCAGGGCCTAGATTTTCGAAGCTCCCTCAGCACTAAGATAGTCGTCATCGTCAGCAAAAGCTTGGGGTATTGCTTACTGTAGCTATCACTGTATTGCGGGTCATGCCTCGATATGTACAGGCCTCCGTCGAACCGCAGAATATTTTCTGAGTGTTGAATTAAATAATGTAATAACTCGTAAGGGTTTGGTAAGTGTGATAAGCCACCGAAGAATGGGTACAATATACTCCAGAGTACTTTCTGACCCGTGAAGGTCCTGGGGTAGAACAGACCTTCAGCAACCCATGCTTGCCATGAAAGGCAACTATGCTTGTCGTTAGAGACGACTAAAGGGATCGGGTGGTCAGTCTCGCTGACTTGGTTGACACATGTCATCGGTTCCCAATTGCACAGATCGATGCTCACGTTGTTGATCACTGGATTGTCTGGTCCAGACTCGATTATTTACAGACCACCACCATATAGCTGGAAAACTAAACTCACTCACTCACTCCAGAATTTTCTTGCCAAAATGGACTGTTGTATTTTAGTAAGAAAGGTGTCTTATTATCGCAGCGATGATTATGTCCTTTGTCCCTTGCATACCAACTACTGCATCTCCGGAGAAGGAGATTAAGCCATTAAATCGTGATCATTAAACATATCTATTGATTTAAGACATAGTGCATTTTGCTTTACCCTTGTCATGTATGTATTCACATTATGTATTTGTGTAATGTAAACCGCCTGTATGGTCGCAGCTACACTGTAAGGGATGTATAGACATACATGTTACTGTATCAGATCTTCTCACACCGTTCACCACTCGCTGAAATATTTACCCGAATATTACCAGATCCCAAAAGGGAGACATCGGAAGTACAAGCCGTTTATACATTTCCTTTACTGCTCTTACCCAATACAGAGAAAATGGGTACTACTGCATCACACTGAGTTGATACATTGTCAGAAGCGACGTAAAATCTTTCTCTTCCTATCGGATGTCTTTCATTGGCATGCATGGGACGTTTACTGGGCTTCATTTATCTCATTACATTCGATGCTCCCTCCTTGAAACCTAAATATCCTAACTTGGTGAAGTCAGTCCGGAAGGGTCAGTGAGATACCCTTGTAGTCAAAGCGTTTGCTCATCACGGCAAAAGCCCTGGTTTGAACTCAACATGGGTACAAGGGGGTAGCGGAAATAAACACTTCATGATATGCCTGGGTACGTCGCATGGGAATTACTTAAGCTATATAGCGATTGATATGCCAGGACTAACGGTAAACACGACGTAACATCTCGGCCACTTGGTTATCTTAACACCAACATAGCACCAGACGCACTGGTGGATGCAGTTTGAGTTGACTGGAATATAACTCAACACAAAATACACGTCTTCATTCGTCCTTGATACATATATCTTTGTCATTCCTTTCCACACTTCCCTGTTTGTTTTTAGCTAGTTTGATATAGTACACAGTCGTCGTTTCGATGTCACCCTTGCCCTTCAGACTGATGTTTCCCGTGAGTACTTACACCTACTAGACGTGAACAGCATTTGCAGCGTCTTCTACTTCTGCGTCTTCTTCAGAAGTAGTCCTTTAACTAGTATGTCTCTGCCAACCGTCAGAAGTAGTCCTTCAGCTAGTATGTCTCTGCCTACCGTCAGAAGTAGTCCTTCAGCTAGTATGTCTCTGCCAACCGTCAGAAGTAGTCCTTTAGCTAGTATGTCTCTGCCTACCGTCAGAAGTAGTCCTTCAGCTAGTATGTCTCTGCCAACCGTCAGAAGTAGTCCTTTAGCTAGTATGTCTCTGCCAACCGTCAGAAGTAGTCCTTTAGCTAGTATGTCTCTGTCTACCGTCAGAAGTAGTCCTTTAGCTAGTATTTCTCTGCCAACCGTCAGAAGTAGTCCTTTAGCTAGTATTTCTCTGCCAACCGTCAGAAGTAGTCCTTTAGCTAGTATGTCTCTGCCTACCGTCAGAAGTAGTCCTTCAGCTAGTATGTCTCTGTCTACCGTCAGAAGTAGTCCTTTAGCTAGTATTTCTCTGCCAACCGTCAGAAGTAGTCCTTTAGCTAGTATTTCTCTGCCAACCGTCAGAAGTAGTCCTTTAGCTAGTATTTCTCTGCCTACCGTCAGAAGTAGTCCTTCAGCTAGTATTTCTCTGCCTACCGTCAGAAGTAGTCCTTTAACTAGTATTGCTCTGCCTACCGTCAGAAGTAGTCCTTCAGCTAGTATTTCTCTGCCTACCGTCAGAACTAGTCCTTTAGCTAGTATTGCTCTGCCAACCGTCAGAAGTAGTCATTTAGCTAGTATTTCTCTGCTTACCGTCAGAAGTAGTCCTTAAGCTAGTATTTCTCTGCATGTGTTGACACTAATACCAATACTAATAATTGTTAATATCACAGAAACACCTCAGTAACACCTCAAAAGCTTGTCTTCGTGAAAATAATGCACTTATTCCCAACTGCAGGATCCTTTGTAGATCACCCGCAGTGTGACCGAGGGGACATCGTTTAGAACAGTGGTCGGTCCAGGGACTAGGCTAATGTCACAGTCCGCACTTTCGACTTCCCGGCTTCTCCTTCCTTCTCATTCGTTTCAGTTTCGACATTTCTGTTGTGTAAACAAAGTATATTTGATCTGAAATTCAGGAAATTAATCTGGAGTTAACCTCGCCATAACGCTTCTAACCAACTGACGCGGCAGACAGAACATGTTGACATTGACAGCGCGTCACAGTGAGGCTGGATTGTTGCTTAGCTACATTACCATGATGCTTGTTGCTAAGATCTAGTTGAGCACAGAGATGAATTGCTCCTGTGAGCAGTTAAACTATCCAAACAACTCGTGTAAATAAAGTCGCAACTGTGACGTAACTGTATAACGAGGCTGTAATTGTATAACGGTTATGTGTTGTAGCTCACCTTGCCGTCTAGGCAGTGTTGGCCTGTGTGATAGATTCTGTCGTTTTCACTACCCTGTAAAACCATTCCATTCTGAGCACTGCCATAAACTATTCAATAAGTACATGTCATGTTTTGTACGTATCTTGATAACATCGCCAGATTTTCATTTGGAAATACATAGATCTCAAATGGCGACTACTCAATGTATCTTTGTTCTGATATTGTTCTCTAGAACTATTGGATATTTCATTTTGGCATTTTCAGTAATGTTTATGAGAATTTCTGACGCCTTAATCTGTACATGTGGGGATTATCCGACGCCATTGCCTAGGAGACGCGTGGGAAGGCAGGTGAACAGTTTCATGAGCCTGCCTGGTTTATCATGGCTAACGCGGTGTGTAGAAAGTCAACATCACAAGAGTCATAATGATAATGCGAGTGACTCATACGACAAATGGTTCCACTTCAGCTGCTTGTTGGATACGCACCAGTAACTAATATATTGTGTTAGCAACTCTTGACACACTTGTGTGGGGTTCTCAATATTTTCAAGTATATTATATTATTATCCTGATATTTTATGTGATATATATGTACCCATGTATACTGTACATGAAACACAACGTGACGTTTCACATGGCGTAAGTTTTGACATGGCGGTATTTCCGGTTATTTATACGTTTGTCCAGTACTTGCTGTTCATCGCGCAAAGCTGTAACCCGCCCTACGGCCCCAAAGCCATCATCGTCTTGTGTCCTGATAAAAATTTGTAGACTCAAAATTTTAATGTGGAAATAATACCCTTTCTTCTGTTGATGAAAAAACTGTGGGCCACAAGGACCTGCTGAAAACAAAAGCTGTGGGTCCGAGTGTTCTTCAGTAGTCTCTTGGCCTAAGAACCTACGTTTCGTTCCAACACTGCGTTTACTAAAAGGACATACATATACAAGAACCCCGTCTGCCGTGCCAGCGGAAAGCTGTGAGTTCGGTTCTTAGCTGCATTGTACTAAGTTACGTTCAAGGATGAATAAGACAATTTCAGGTCGGCTCGGGATCGGCTTTCTGTGTGTGCCTGGGGTGGCCCAAATGCAGATAAACAAAAGACAGTATGGGATTCTCCTCGGCTTCATAAATATGAAATCTAAAATTGGGAAAGCCTTTCCATTTTTATTATTTTTTTCACTAACCATCGAAACAATATCTCCCCACTGTATTAAGAAGGTGGAAAGACTTAATTGTAAATATAAATTTAATACTAAATTCATACAGTTTACACACACTTACATACGTAGTTTGATAGAGCGAAAGTATTAGCAACTCATTGCCTCTTTAATTCCCCCAGCTCACATGCGCAGTGTTGGAATAATGCTGACGGCAGCTTTAAATAGAATCATTCACTCACTCGCTCGTGAACACACTTGGCGTGACGGAGAGACCCTGTTCGTGGCAACGTTAACTAACATCCACCGACTGTAGACTAATATCTAACATACATAGTATCTGTGACTTAATCAAACCCCAACATTTCCCGGATGTTGATTGTTGGAACTGAGTTGGTAAGACGATAATTTGGTTTCACGATGTAGTCCGTAATGCCACAGCAGGACTGACGACGTACACGTATTTGACTGGCGCTTCAGTTTAATCTACCAATACTCGGTTGACCCCGGTGTCCTGGCTCAAGGCGAGAGACTTGGCAATTAAAGTCCTGTTGACACTGATACAGTGTAACGTCAGTAAATATTTCATTGGAGCAGGGAGAATAGAAGACTGTAGATTATCCCTTATTAGAGTACCCGTTTATAGCTACCCGTTGCACGTCGACCGCAGTGTTAGTCGAATGCTTGGAATCAAATAAGACTTTAATTATGCCCGAGAACCGCCACGCGAGAAAACTGAGTCGACCATGTAATGTAGGTGAGTGATAAGGTGGTGAGTGAGTGAGTGAGTTTTGCTAACACAGTGAGCGACTGAGTACGGTTTTACGTCGATTTTAGCAATATTCCGGCAATATAGCGGCGGGGGACACCAGAAATGGGCTTCTGTGGAATCGAACCCGGGTCTGTAACCACTAGGCTGCCTCACCGCCAATTGTCAGCAAAACGAAGCCCCTTCCCCAGGAGCATCAGTCTTTGATAAATGTTACATGAGTCTTCCAGTTTTATCACAAAGCCTGCTACCGTTGTTCTACATGGCGACCAAAACAGCGTAAAAAAAAATTCGTGTTTAAAGCTGTACATTATTTTGTTTTTATCAAGTTTGGGACTTACCCGATTTATGTCTTTGCGGTTGTAATTGTCTGACATAATCTTTCAAATGTGGAGAATGGAACAAGACCCGTTGACTGTTTGCAAAGATGTTGATGTAACGTGAAACCTGCCTAAACAGAAACAACGTTTGGGCCGTTTGCATTCGCCTACATTTACCGGGTAAGGACATGGGATTAAAGAAGTATCCGTGTACAGAGATTGCCTGGGGGAGATGATGGACTGAATAGTGAACTCCAGCCAGATATGACGCCACGTCACTGTCAACACCCGTGACGCACCGAGCAACTGTGTGGCAACCTCAGCTCAAGTTGTTTAACGCAATCCTTGGGGAAGCATGGGCGTCTGGTTACTTAATCTAGTGATTATGTGATTTTGAACATTTGCTTTTGCAAAGATTTTTCCGCCTTTTTCACTTTGTAAGCATAATTTTGCTGAGAAAATCAAGAACTTGCTCCTGTTGTTTCCATTGTCAATAGGTAACGCCTGAGGCTAGCGACAGGCAAACGTGCACCGCCAGTGTGAGTGACGAAACAGATCAACCTTGTTTTTCAAACCTCTAACATTTGCCGAAGTCTGCCTCTTGAAATTTTGTGTTTGTCGTAACCATGGCTATACATCCGAACCGAACCTGCAAACCTAACAAACTTTTCGGCAGGTAAAAACTAACAGATAAACAAAAGAAACTGACACTGGTTTTGCAGTTCGTTGTTCGTTTTGGAGCAGTCCAAATCCTCATGTACATCCACAGCATCTTGTATCATACACAGGGAAATCCTCATGTACACCCACAGCATCTTGTATCATACACAGGGAAATCCCCATGTACACCCACAGCATCTTGTATCATACACAGGGAAATCCCCATGTACACCCACAGCATCTTGTATCATACACAGGGAAATCCCCATGTACATCCACAGCATCTTGTATCATACACAGGGAAATCCCCATGTACATCCACAGCATCTTGTATCATACACAGGGAAATCCCCATGTACATCCACAGCATCTTGTATCATACACAGGGAAATCCCCATGTACACCCACAGCATCTTGTATCATACACAGGGAAATCCCCATGTACATCCACAGCATCTTGTCTCATACACGGGGAAATCCCCATGTACATCCACAGCATCTTGTATCATACACAGGGAAATCCTCATGTACACCCACAGCAGCAGCGAAACCCGATATACAGCTACAACATGTGTCATGCATGAAACTTTCTAAGTCAGTTACCAATTTCGAATTTTTAACATCAAAAACACACAATACACGTGTAGAACTCTCAGCTTGAAACACAAGAATGGAAAAGGTACTCACCTGTCATTAAAATTAACTTTTTTTCATGAAACTAAGCGTGTGTTTACTGGCCACAACGAGCGGATACTGTTACGCAGAAAGTTTGATTGCGTCGTATATTTGACAAACAAACGTTAATTTGCTCGGGATTTTCGGGTTTTTTTGCATTGTATACGGTAAAAGCAATAATGTTCATACAAAAGTAGAAAACGAGAGCGCTTGGCAAACTGTGTCGACCCGAACTCTGACGTAAAAAAGTAGTTATGATGACTGTCCTAACTAAGGGCCGACGGAATGTACACGGGCACCTGCACTCCCCAAGATCACGGTGCGGGCAACGCCATTTCACTACTTACACACGTTCCTTCACCAGCACTGGCTATGAAGATCCCGTTATGTGCCGTTCTAGGTGCTAGACAATGAAACCATGTGTTGTCGCGGTATGTATGGGTGAATTCAGAGACGGTATGGTGTAATAGTTACCGTGTTCGGATTTTACCTGTATGTCCCTGGTTTGATCCCCATATAGTGACAGGTGTAAACCACAACCTTCATGTCCTCTGTCAAGATGAGACTGCAAGTCTACCATCTTCGCCAGAAGCCAGGACCGTAGGTTCCAGAAGTGGTCAGGACCGGCAGTCGTCTTGCCGACGGTATCACTTTTGGGACAAACCAAAAGAATTGGTCTTAGCAAGGTAGGAGGCGACAAACTAAACGGGATCGGCTGGCTAGGTTGGCTGACTTGGTTGACACATGTCATGTCCCAGTTGGTCGATGCCCATGCAGTTGATCACTGGATTGTTTGGTCCAAACATTATGTTGTGCGAACCTTGTACCTGTAATATTTCTAGAACGGTCTAAAACACCAAGAAACAAACAAAACATTCAGGACCAGGACCTGTTTTCGATTGTCTACAGTGTTACCAATGGGACCAGGACTGTTTGTTGCTTGTCGACAGTGTTACCAATGGAACGGGAAAGGGGTTCCTTGCCGACACTGTTACATCAGGGGCCAGGAAAGGCAGTGTTGTGGCTCTGTTCAACAAAGCGATCGAAACAATACCATGGTAACTCCCATACTCTAACACTGACCTAGGGCAATCGTAACGCTGTGATGGAACAGAGCTCGGGAGGTGATAGTTCCCTCGATGTCGGCTCTAGTTTACTTAGCTGTTATAATGCCATGTTTGTAGATTCCAGAATGGAATGGTTGCACGGGTGTGCACGAGATGCGTAACTTGTTAGTTGTCCCGTGTAACAGGAATGGCGAGACATCCATACATGTATGGGTAACGAGGTGATACCAGTTGCTTTCCTCCTTGTAGTCGTAATGTTTTCTACAAACCGGTAACATATGATGTACAGTTAGACCAAACATTGATCTTAACGCTTCTATGAAAAATATCGTTTCCGCTGCATGCACTTCACAGATCATTCCAGCCTGGTTCGAGTAAGATGGCAGTGTGCATGCGCCATCCCAGCGTTCGTATTCATATATTAAAAGCTAAATGTTTAGTTCATGCATCAAGAGGTTTGTTTGCGGTTTAACATCGCACTCAACGTGACAGCCATATGGTGTCGGCATGTAAAACATCGGGACCAGAGAATCCACTGATTGATTTGATGAGCAACGAAACACATCGCCGTTGTACAATGGCAGAGTCAGCAAAGATCGTATCGTCATCACCCACATCTTTCGATCGCCTCTTCAGACCACCATAGGGTGCTACAGGCAAACTGTAACATAAATCTCCCAAGACGTCGAAGGTCTGCTGTTTATAAAGCCACCAACGCTGTAGACAGTTCTGGGGATTGAGAACGGGATTGAGAACAACACGGATAATTACAGTTTAAGTTTTATTGAGAAAGCTCGCATGATTCAGTGTTATGTACAAATATTGTATAAAGATATATATGTCATATACAACTGTGATTGTTTTCCATGGGAACAAGGCACGGGCGGTGAAGGAAACAAAGTGGACAGATTGATCCAAACCTAAAATACACGTGCATGTTTCCAACAACTAGTTACGAAAACAGATAATTTTCAAAAGAAACTGATTCGCATTTGATTTCTTTGATTTTAGACCGTTCGTATTTTGTTTTAATACTTTCACAAAAATAGGCGGACGCAATAGCTCCTAACCACATAACACCATTAAATAAACAACATGTCTGCACCATGAAGGAATTAGATACATAAGGAATATGAGTAGTCTCCTGTTTAATACTTAGACAATGCATCGACATGCAACCTGTGAACGTTTGTACTCGTTTCTAATTTTGTAGAAATGAAAAAGAAATCTTTGAGGTTGACTCACTGATTCATGTTCACAAAATATCCTATACTCACCACATCCTATGGTGATTGGGAAACGTACTTCTTTAAGTAACGGTAACTCAAATGGTTATGTACAAACTCAGCATCTTATTTAAAGGCATGACCCTCAGTAAATGTTGACTGGTAATCATACGGGGCACCTCGATGTTATCACAGTTTGGGGCACACCGCTCCAATTGGTAGCGTTCCTAGACACAGAAACTAGGCGCTCGTCTTTGAACGTCTTGGCCACTGTACAAAAAGAGAGGCACTCCGGTTTTGAAGGCAAACTACTGTATTTAATAGACAAGGGCGAGTTGACTACCAGCGCGACCAGTTGGACCCGATGCTATTAAGGTTAAACCATGGACGTAAGCTATAGTTCCCTGACAACTTATAACATGGACGTAACAAGTCATTAAACATCTTTATGAAAATATATTTTCGACGGAATGTTTAGTCTGTGAATATAACAAAAAACACGCATGAGTGACACAAAGCCTTGGGTCAATAAATGACTAAAGAAAACGCTTTACATATATGCTGGAATTGTATCCATTCGTGGTCCCTTATATTGAACAATATAGCATCATTTGACTAGTTACGTGTGCCTATGGTCTCAATGTTTCTATCTGTGCTTAAGTCAATGACTTAAATCGTACCGAGGCATGATCAGCCCACAGCATGTAAAAACCGCAGTACAAAGGTTACCACTACAGGGACACAATGTATGTAAACCAAACCTTCCGTCCCAAAAGCAGTGACATGTACCTTGTGAAACGTTTATCACTATTTACTCTGAGACAGAGACCCTCTACGGCTACAAGCGAAGTCGGGACATCGGGGAGAATGGTTCAGTAGCACATGAAGGTCAGATGAGGGTTAGAAAAAGGTCATATCATTTTGGCATGTACATTTGAATAAAGGCGAAATATAGAACAATATTGCCCCGTCTACCATGATGTAATGCAATGATGTAATACATCACAGATAAACCTGACCATGATGTATCCACACATTGCCCTTTCAGGCACGCACGCTAAGAGTCTGAAAGCCTAAACATGTTTAGGGAAGGACAATGGTTTTGTGTACAAAAGCACAATCTGCTAGCATGCTGTCATTGTGAACAAGACCGGACGTTTTCAGGCAAGACGTGTCCTTGATCTTTTTTCAACCAATTTTACAATGGGAAACAAGCACAAATTAATAGGATAGGAAAACCAATGGCATTTGATATATACATATACACACACAGCGGAATCCATAGTGAACCCTGTGAATGACGTCTTGTTCTCCTACATACATTAATCCTTTGATAATGATTATCCTCAAATTCCACGGAAGGATTATCCTGTAAACCTCATGCAACGTCTAAATCCGCTTCCTAAAGTTTGGGGTGATAATCCGAGACTATGTCCCTGAAGTGGACGTCATTAACAGCTCACTACTTCCACACGACATCATCAATTAGTCGAAGGTCCTTTACGTGTACAGTTTATATACAATGGCATCTTATGCCGCTTGGAGATCAAGGTGAAGGTCCGGTCGAGGTCAGCGTCTGCTGGTGTGGTCCAGAGCTGATAAATACCATACATTAGTACTGAGATCAAATGCACCCGCCGACTAGGTTGGAGCGAGGGAGGATCACGTGTGTGACTTGTCCATCTCTCACAGGTCTTGTCGCATAGTCCTTATGGTGCCTGGAGGCCCTCGGATAATTATAACATAGTCTTGCATAGTTAAACACTTAATCCGCCTCACAGAGGAAACGTTAATGGTTGCCTTTCAAACATTCAAGCGACGCGGCCGTCATTACGAAGACAAACAATATGGATGACGTTTTTGCCGCAACACAAGCGTCAGTTTGAAAGCTGGCAGTTGGTCTCGGACGATACTGGACCATCGCCATGTAGGAAGCTTTTTACGTATTCAGCGTCAATAGTAGATGTCCAGATTCTCCTCAGTCCCGCGAAGCACATCTTAGTACAACTTGGGTACAGCGTAGATACAGGTTGATTTCAACATGGACAAAACTTTGTAACCTGGTGAGACATTCATGCTTGATAACTGACATTACCGGAATCAGGATTCCAGTCTGGCAGTTCTGAACTTGGTTTACCACCTCGTGGAGTTCACGAACATGAAGACATTACCACACACCTATTACCGCATCACTAGTAACTTGAGCAGAGATATTTCACAGCTCTTCAGCAATCTTTCCCAGTCCAGAGTGACGTCTTCGGTGAAAGTAGTCCGGCAGTGAGAGGGAGAGTCTCTGAACATCCTAAATGTCAGCGCCCTCTATATCTACCAAATTCTTGAGCATAGTTTTGGCAAACAACATCCTTTCAATGATTTCCGGTCGACAGCCATCTTGGATGATATGGACAATGCTGAAGGTCTTAGCAAGTCGTTCCGGGTCAATAAAGGTCACAAGATAATCGTTGTTGTGATAACTCAGAATTATCTTCGTGTGGTCATCGAAAAAATTAACCTGAAAAATAAACCAAACTTTGAAGTATCCTGATTTTACAAAACCATAAGAAATATATGTAAAGAATAAATACAACAGATGCAAGATTTAAGATCTCAAAATGTGAAATAAAAAGACCACATGGATATGTTTATCTCATTGTGAAGGTAATATCTATGTACCATCTTAATACTGGTCTGATTCAGCGTACTCGGTCTAACAAGAGTTATATGATGTTCGTCTATCTACATAGCGGTGGTGTACCTGTAGCGTCCCATCGCTGAGGTACAGGACAATGGCCTTGGTGGTGCGGAACCACTTCTTGAGGTAGAGACTTCCAGACCAGGAGCGCATGGCTCTCAGGTGAGCGATGTCCCCACCCTGGATCAGGTGCTCGTCCATATAGCGGGCGAAATACTGCAGCAGGGTGGTCTTCCGCTCCAGGTCCTCAGGTATACACTCAGTGGAGAAGGCCGACAACTTGCCTGTCAGGTCGAAATACTGCACCGCTCTGAAGAGGAACAAAACGTTACAGTCACTGATATTCCACACCCAACTCCGTTAACATTTGACACTTCTCTGTTAATTTCAGTTAACATTTTACTTTTATTCTAAGTAAAAACACATACTACGTCCCATGTATTTTTAAAAAGAAATTCAATTTATACAGTAAACGTCCCCAAATATGAAAATCTAAGACTCCACTGTCACTCTAATGTCACTAAATGTAAAAGTGCACGTTTCTATCTGGCGACAAAAGGGGTGGAAAACTCAATATGGAATCGAACTGTATCCTTCACAGCGCTCCCTATTCTTCACTATCCACAACGCGAGGATTCCTTGAATCGTGTACTGTCTGAATACACCTACAGGCATGCTTTGTTTGTCTGGTTGTACATCATGGGTTTGAAAATCATGGTCTTTGTATATCTCTGAGGTATTGTGTCAACCTACACCTTATGCTTTGGTTGAAACCAGCAGTATTAATACATTTACACATGTACATTAAATACATTGTGCAATCCACAAGACCTACATTATCATGTCACGTCACGGGGCATCAGAGTCCACAAATCCTGATTTTCTGCATAAATGGTCAATATTTATTCCTCGATGCTCGTTAGGTTTCTGTTGGTATAGTTCTCGCTGGAGCAGGTTGTAGTGACAAGTAGCCGCAGCGTAATCACAAACAATAGACAGACGTGTTTGACTAAACTTACGTCAACACGGAGATAATGACATTCTGACAGACAAAAGGCCATGAATCAATCAATACATGTGAAACACCTGAACAGACAGCGTTATCAACGGGTCATTAAGGGCAGGTGACGCCGCGCTAGAATAACGAGCGTTGGTCGGGTGATCAAAGGATGATCGCGTATCAGACCAATCGTTCTACTACATTAATACGGGGATGAACATAACTCGGCCACAGGGTAAACGCACGAGGTGACACTGCGCTGAGACCTCTCGTGAGATTGCGTCCCCTCGGGACAACAAAATGTGACGTCATTTGGCATTCCCAAGTTGTGCGTGTATCCATATACTGACAAACAAACAAATAGTTTAATTTGTCAGTTAAGTTGAAAGCCGATATTATCGGTAGCTGTTCTACAGTTCAAGGTTGATTGGTCAATCCTGAGTGAGTATGTAATTACACGCGTGAATGAGTGAGTTTAGTTTTACGCCACACACAGCAATATTCTAGTTGTATGGCAGAGGTCTGTAAATAATCGAGTCTGGACCAGACAATCCAGTGATCAACAGCATGAGCGTAGATCTGCGCAACTGGGAACCGATGACATGTGTCAACCAAGGTAGCAATCCTGACCACCTGATCCCGTTAGTAGTCTCTTATGACAAGCATATAGTCAGGTATTGTGGCAAGCATGGGTTGCTGAAGACCTATTCTACCCCGGATCTTCACAAGTCCATAATTACATGAATACTACGCAACACTTCACACGTTTTCATCGGTTTGAATAATCTGGAGATCTGTATCAAAAGTTGACTGCGACGTCAGGACTTATAAAATATATAATGAGATTGTGTATTATTTCAAATTCTGCCAAAATCTGTCGTCAGGAAATAAATCGAACTTGCATTAAAAAATGCTGCTCATACGGTGTTCAGTTCGACAAACAGTTACGTTCTAATAAAACAAAGACGATGATTTGTCATCAGCTATTTTGATTTGAGATTTGTCAGGTTCCATGACAACTCACCTGCCATCTGGTGCCAAGAGTATACGGGAAGTGTCGTTGAAGAGCACCCCGATGGCGTCGTTAGAGAGCTGGAAGCCGAAGCCGTACTTGTTGCTGTAGTCTACCCATTTGGTCACCCACATGACGTCCGTGTCGGGGAGGGAGTTTGGGTTGCGGTCGACTTCTGCTGGGAGGGGAGAGGGGAAACACTAAATGACAGTAACCTGGCAATAAGGTGAGCTTCATCACCTCTTTTACTGACACATGGAGGTAATATGGTGCTTAGAATCTTTTCAATAGTATTCTACACAGTATTCAGTTTATGTCTCCAATGTGTGATCACTGATTTGTGGTATGAGTGACCACATGGTTCTTCCGGGTACAGTGACATACAATCCGTCATGTCGTCATTGTCGTATCTATTTGGTACAAGCAAGGTCCGTCCTTTAATGAGGGGACGCATGTATTGTAGACTGACCAGGTGGCCCCCACAGCAAGAAAACCACTGTGATGCCCGTCCACATCAAAACCATCCGGTACCGATACACCACAGAACAGCGAGTGACTTTAGTTTGACGCCGCTTTTAGCTACATTCCAGCCATACAAGGTCAGCCGAATAGATGAATAATGTATTACTGTTCAGTATCCAGGTTACTGTTTAACGTAAAGTTTAATGTGTTCACGTTTACCGAATAGATTCAAAAGTTGAAACAGTTTATGTATATAGTCAGACTATTGGTTTGTTACAGATGTTTAGCGCGACTACCTTTTGGCATGTGTTCCAGGCAGGTGTTGATGACGTCAAGCAGGGTGACTGCAGAACGAGGATTGGGGGACGGAGCTGAAACAGACAGTGTGACTACATACAGACACAGCTTATGGTTGTCTTTATTTGTATTTTTGGAGATTTCTAGATCTGTAATGCTTTCCTTTGTTGTTGTTTTCTTCGCAATTTATGGCAGCTCCATTACATTGGTACGTGTTTGTTGTGGTGGTATTTACCTCGGTGTTGGGGCGGTGAATCAGAGCGGTCCATGGAAATGACGTCAACAATTACTTCCTTCACTGCCGTCTTCACTGTGGGACTAGCCTCAGTCACCATGTGCTGGTCGCGACTTGCAGTCTGGCGGTCGTAACACACCTGATACAGGACAAATCATTGTATTTATAACATTTTAAAAAAACTCTTTAAAAAATGAGAAAAAAGTCTCTGATAGGATCATAACGATAGTTATTTATTAAAATCAAAAGATTAAAAAAAATACATAGAGGTATAGAGAAGCCTGGTGATGTGCACTGGATCTGTAAACAAATCAGTTTAATTGAATTCCAGGTAGGTAGTGTTATATCACCCTCTCAGGTGACTAATGTTGCGATGAGATGTGTGTACACTATCCTCGGACTGTTCAAATTAACTCCGTTACAGTACTTAACTTAATTAAATCAAATAAAGTTCACTTTGTTTTTTTAACCTTTCTTAAATTTCTGACCGGTCCATGAGACGAGGGGCCCTGCATCATGAAATGCCAAACAATGATATTTACACAGAACACATACACGCCAGTTATTTGCCCGACGATTTAGAAAATGCGCTAATTGTACAAATAGACTGCTACGTGAGAGTGTTGAAGGTTTGTTTGGGACTGGAGCTACACAGATAGCCGAGTACTGGAGATATGGACCCCTTCTTTGCAGTCGGCACAGCCAGGGACAAACGCTTGGTGCGACATACAGTGTTTTGTCCAGTCCTCACAGGTAGGGAATTGAGTAGGGGCCTGCTCACAATGAAGCATAGGGGCGACAAGAAGCTCTACTCTGCCCCTATCTATTTATCCTAACCTTTGCACATGCACTATAAACATGCCAAGAGCAGGTCAGACCCATTGATCTAAATAAGCTCAAAGAGACATTATGTCATGAGGAATGTTGCAGCAAGACATCAAACTTGGGGCATCTGTATTTACATGTTGATAACGCCGCTGACTTATCCCAGATACTTGCCTCGCCTTCCTTATCGGAGATGATTGTTTCTGACGTTCCCTTCAGTTGGATCTGACTTAAGGCATTGCCAAGTTTACCCATGGCATCGTTCTTGGTATCAGGAACGGCATAGGACAGGGGTCTGAAAACACATTACGTCTGGTCAGAAACAAACAGATTACACCAGGTCAAGGGCGATACCATGGAAACAGCAACTTCACCTTCATATATCTATCGGTTATTTACAAACGGTCCAGGTCTCCCAACAGCCAATTGTTGAGAGATTAGACTTGCCACCATTAATCAAGCCATCTTGCATAATGACTTTATTACTGGACCCTGATCCACGAAACGTTCGTAGTGCTACATCTGTAGGCCAGCGATAAGTTACGACAGATCGCAACGTTACGAATGGTGTGTTGATCGGAACCCTGGGGTCGCACATTGTCACTAAGAATCAACGTGCACATCTGTAGATATATATTCAATGTACAGTGTGTTGGAAACAAATGGAAACCAGTACTGACACATGCAATCATTTCACTGGTCATAAGTCAACGGTTTATATAATAGTTAAACAGTAATATTCATCACACACCTAACAAACAGAGAATACCGGGCACCCTGACAGATGTGAAGCACATATTCCACTACTGACAGTCTGGGGTCAGATGGGATTCCACTTTCCCACAGATCTTAATGCAAAGAAATATGCACAACGGATTCTGGCAGACTGCACAATAGCCACACAGCCCCGATATTGTAGGCACAATAGGGGACCCTAATGGGGCAGGCTGTCCCTGTTGGGACGCAGTGAACCTTATCCCTCTTATCCGTGTATGCATAGGTCATGTCCTGCACTCTTGTCCCATGTCACGCCTGTCCTCCTAATTTATCATGGGAAAATGTAGCTGAAGATTTGTTCTATTGGAAACCTTTCCCCTGGCTAAATCCAGGCTTTGTGTTCTCCACACTTATCACTGCGCACATTTTGATGAAATGGTTTGCGGCAAGAAAGTGTCGCTAAATGACGTGACATTTATAACCTCAAAGACTGTCCTGACTGTTGGATCTTAAGACCTCAGCAGAAGTTAATGATATGGGAGAGGGTCAACCGTGTCATTTCGGCTTAAATATTTAATTACAAAAATATTAATAGATATTATATAATATTTCAGAATCAGGCCCTTAAACAAGTACCAACAACTAAAAGGCAAATATTATGCATGACAACTTATTCAGCGACAGCGACTGTCATCCATACAATTTCTAAATGACTCAAATACTAACTACATCTAACACACAACTATAAACACGCGCACATGCCGCTTTGACAGATGGGTTCTATAACTGATGTTAATTTGTTATTATGAACTTGTATGTCCTACGTCCCTGTCTGGGTGTGGAAACTCACGTGCTGGACGCCCACGTGCCAACACCGCATGACCAGGTAATGTTTTCTCAGGGCACTCGTGCACTGCATTAAGGTCAGTGTGTACTAATTAACTACGTCCTCAGACACGTCCGGCTTAGACAGAGCAGTGGGTAAATCTGATCATGAAGTGATATGACAGCATTGTAAATCAATGCATTCATTAAACCTGACACACCACAGTCGCGCCTCTACAGAATTGTTCCGAGTTCTCCCTAACAAACACTGCTCACTGCTGTCAATATTTAATAGTGATCCACGATGGTGTGTATCACTTCCTCCTCCATTACCTATATTCACTGAAATTCAGCAAATTCTACCAAAATATAACAATATCATTTCTGTGAAGGGGCGTTGGGGTAGCCTTGTGGTTAAAGTGTAGCTGAAGCTGAAGACCGGGTTCGATTAACCACAAGGGTACAATGCATGAAGCCTCTCTCTGGTGTCCCCCGCAGTGATATTGCTCAAATGTTGCTAAAAGCGGTGTAGAACTGATCACTCATTTCTGTGAAGTCTAAGTAAGAAAGTACCCATTGTCTTCTAGTCATAGCGAACGCTAGAAATCGCTTGTACTCGGTTTCCGTTTTAACACTTCCGATATAATATTTAATACCTCCCTTACATGTTTAGCACTAAGCCATTTCGACCGTACACATCTGACTTCGCTATAACTGGAGCTGACGTTTGAACTTTGTAAATACCCAAGTAGAAGTTCTTTTATGTCAAAATAAAATGCAAGATCCCAAGGTACGGTACCCATGTTAGGGTAAATCCCCACCTGTTGAATTTCGTGTAGACTGGGAACTTTGGCACAGTTGAGCAGGCGGATGGCGAAAGGGTACGCGGCATGTAGCCACAGGTGAAGTATTCATCCGCCAACAGGTCGTCCAGCGTGGGGCGCTTGGCAGGGTCGGGCGACAGACACTTGCGGATAAGGTTTTTGGCTGAGTTGGAAAGACTGCTGGGTAGTGTGTACGAATTCTCTGTGATCCTCAGGTACGTCTCCTTCAACGTGGATGTCTCAAACGGAGGTCTCCCCACAAGCAAAGCATACCTGCGTCATAGACAACAGACGTTAAAGCAGAACATATTGCCAGACAAACCTGCTTCATAGGCAGCTAAACATAGGCTCATACAACAGCAAATCACGTACTATATCCCCATTATATTAACCAACACCTATACTGGACAAAATGTAGACTTATAAAATCAGCATATCATGTACGATATCCCCTTCATATTAACCATAACATATCTTGGAATTCCTTAAATGAACATATTATCAGCTATTCCTTACACTAATGGGATGCCATTAACACAAATTATCAAATGTAAAATATCCAATATCTGCATATTTAATGCATAGTATGGCCTAGAGTATGAATAAGTAAGTGGTATGCATACATTATACATCCAACTGCCCATATATCGGCTTCAAAGCTGTGGCCCTTCTTCTGGAGCACCTCGGGAGCAATGTAGTTAGGCGTGCCGCACACCGTCCTGCACACGAAGAAACATCAACATGAACATGGCAAAATACTGAAGTACCTGAATTGGCACTTTAAGAAGAATGTAAAACAAAAAATAACATGTTACACATGTTATGAAGTACGAAAACGAAAAGTATAAATTCAATACAGTTGTCCCAGCTGACACTTGTCCTGGGTTTTAGAATGAGGGACAGGAAGTGACGTTCTGATTCATTTGGTACGTACATTTTCTTTTCCCCGGCAAAGTCGATCCTTGTGGCCAGGCCAAAGTCGGCTATCTTCAGTTCCATGCTCTCGTTAAGTAGCATATTGCCCAGCTTCAGATCACGGTGGATTATATTCTTGTCATGGATGTACGTGGCACCCTCGACGATGTGCTTCAAGTAATATCGCACTTCCGGTTCGGTCAGTGTCTTCCTGTGTTTGAGCACGTGCACCAGCGACTAAGGAACATAAATACAGATACACCATAAATACACAGAACAAATAATAATGCATTTATGCAGAACACTAATACTCCATGCTGGTGTGTGCTCGAGCTATTACCAGATCATAAAAGAATCAATATGTATACTGCTCTCACGATCCTTTGTGGATATACAATCCAAACTGCCTGTAAGACCGGGCACTAACCGTCACGTTAACAACTCTCCGACTATCGGGTATCCACCAATGAGGGGCGGTGCGGGTAGGTCACATGGCGACGGTAACACCACAAGTAATAACTATCCTGTTTCGGCAGGCCAAAGTAGTAAGCTGCTTGTTTTGAAACAAGTTATAACCATGCCTTGTTTTGAAATACGTTATAACTAAGCATTGTGTTTAGTCAAACAATTAATTTACTTATGGTTTTACACTACATGGAGGGTGTGTTTGTGTGTTTATGCGCGTGCGTACGTGAAAATCACTGACTTCAAACATTATACACAACTGGAGAGTGAGACCCCGACCTTCGTCGTGACAAGCACACGAGCGGACCACCTTGCCTCTACCTTAACCAGACAGTCTGGTGTCAAGGGCAACTGGCGCGATCACGGTTAACTTTGAAGACATGAATAGGCTGGTGGGAAATGTTAGGTTTTGACGGGACCAGAACACAGGTCTCTGATGTAGATATTGCCTGCTATGTCATAGGTCATACGTAAAGGTCACATTCGGTGCAGGTGCTCGTTTCACCTCTCAGTGACCCAGGAACCCCACCCTCTGTGCAATGTTACGAAGCGCGACCCCTGCCTTAACGTTGGTAAAGGTTGTGCCTGTGTTATTGCTGGGTGTTTTCATGTCAGCTCAACCAGCACATCAGGCAGAGGGAATACTCAACCAGTCTTCTGTCATCCACACAACGGAAGATATAGACCGGAGAACATCTCCAGATTAAAAACATGATCGTAGCCAATGTTTTACTTCGTATCTATTTCTCAGAAACAAACGAGAAACGACTTTTTCATCATGTTCGTTTGATCTTTGTTGAGAAGGGCTGTACAAGTTGTGGTGTTTGTAGGTCTATCCCTTCACTAACTCACAGTGGGATACGCGTGGACATCTCACTCTCTATGCATCTGTGCTTCGAAAATATTTTATCCAAAATTTCAATCCCCATTTCTCTAAAAGATCTGAACTCAAACAGATAAAGATGGAGCAAAAAACAAAACGAAGAGCGAGCAAACAACAACTGTTCCAATGACGCCTTTAGCAGCGTCTTGCTGTCAGCTCGGAGCGGAGTTTGTGGCACGATCAAGAGGAACTATTTGCTCATGTTTGCGGAAGAAGACAAGATGGGCTTTGTTCCGGCAGAAACAGCAAGTTTGCTCACTGATTCCTGGAATTCCTTCGCCGGAGACAATCTGACCTTACGACTTTGACCACGAGTGAAGAAGGGGCTATAGATGGACACCTCAAGGTTAGAGGGGGAGGAGTCCCTCTGGCTTAAATAGTTTTGCTCAAAACACAAACTTGAGTTACAGAAGAAGGATTATGTTCGAATTAGTTGGGCCTTTTGTCTACAACAGATGGTCTCTGCGGGCAGGTGGCACAAACTTGCATCAGCCCCGTCTCCGAACTGGGCGATACTGTGTAGCCCGCCACATACAGCACACTGTATACGGAATATATCCTATGAAACCAGATCTATTAAACAGCACAAAAAAAATATGTTTTCGTGAGTATGGTTTTATGCCGCTTTTAGTAATACTCCAGCAATATGAAGGGAGACACCATAACGTTCTACAAACATTGTACCCATGTGGAGATTCGAACCCGGGCCTTCAGTGTGACCTGCTTTACCCACTAGGATATCTCACCGCTCCAAAATGGTTTGTATAATGATATAATAAAAGACTTCAAAGACTACGTTAATCAGTAAACTTTATTATATACTTGTTTAAACGAAAATGTTCGGGTCGCTAAACACACTAGGATTGGGCCACATGTGTGGCTTACTAAACGATGTAACAATACATATACAAGTGTTTTTGTGTAAGTGAATTCCCGGGATTACAATACTAGTATTGAAACGTAATGAGTCACACCCGTGAGAATTTCCGTATATCTACCCTTAATAAACCCAGTCACTTTCCCGCAGAGTATAATTGTATCTGCCAATAGACGCGGCGCTCGCACACCTCCCCACCACCCCGACAGACGAGCACGGTGCAAAATAATACCTTTTTGATGAGTCATGACGTCATTACCCACACGCCCGTAAAAGAGGTGATAAAACCTATCATACACATATTTGCTGGCAGATAATATCTCACAAAATTGTAGAAAATTCCGTCACGCTATACAAAACAGTACAGCTTTGTCTAAATATAGGCATTATTCAATGCAACGGCTTTCATTCAGCGCCTCGGCTTTGTCTCCGGTCACGTGACCCAGAAACTAACCCACTGGGGACAAATTCCCATCGTGAAGGAAACTGTCATTGATTGCATTCCAAACATTCACAGTGTGTTGTTTTAATTCACCCGAGGTTCCTTTAAATGTATAGAGGCTACATGTGGCCACCTCAGGCTATATCCTATGGTACTTATATACATTACTGGTTAATCGTCACCGCTCCCGAAAACACATGCCACCTGACCTGGCCTGTACATAACGAATGGTACACGGTATTCAGCAGGTAGCGTGGGACTTCTGTACCAAGGACAATCTCAACAGTTAGGTACTAATAAAGCAATTATTAATATGATCGGTTTGTATGTACCGGCTTATGCAGTAACTGCATATCGTGTAAGGACCATTGACAATAGACTTGCGAGGTAAAAAACTGACACGTTTCTCCTGCCACGAGCCTTCTCATCAGTATTCAGTGTAACAGTCAGTGTTAAGGCAAAGTTAAAGAAAATCCCAATTTCTACATGACTATGATTAATCTCATGGTTGTCTGTCAATGTCATATCAATGTATCGGGTGTTCCTAAAAATCTTTCAGCAATGAATGTCCTTGAAGGACTTCTCCCATCTTATATGTTCAGCAGAATACGAACTTTCTTGAGGAGTGTTAGCTGTTCAATTGGGGGATGCTGGGCAAAATATTATGTGTGTGGGTGGAGTAAATCCAGTGATTGATACGGTGAACACCGATCCATGGCGCAGTGATAGGATGATGACGCCCAGCCACCGAGCATGGTCACCCGAGCCGTGAGGTGGCCATATATATGACAGCATAGAATGCGGGGTGGCTATTCTATCCAGGAATGACGACATTGTTGAAAGGTATGGACGTCATACGATATGGTCGTCTCGAGTGAGTGAGTTTCGTTTTACGCCGCACTCAGCAACATTACAGCTGTATGGCGGCGGTCTGTAAATAATCGAGTCTGGACCAGACAATCCAGTGATCAACATGAGCATCGATCTGCGAAATTGGGAACCCGATTCCGTTAGTCGCCTCTTACGACAAGCATAGTCGCCTTTTATGGCAAGCATGGGTTGCTGAAGGCCCATTCTAACCTGGGACCTTCACGGGCCTGGTCGTGTCGAGATATTCCGATAGACATATTTATACTTGAGCTATTGGACTTCACCATTTAAAAAGGTAGATACACATGTTTACATAAGACGACTTCACTTCAAAATATTATTGGAACAAGTCAGGTAAAATAGTGTTAAATGCCGCATTCAAGACCACTACAGCTACACGTGTCGTCTCAGCAACATCGGAGTGACATCGGAAGATGGATGATTTTGTTGTAAACAAGACACAAGAGAGTACTTGGTGGTAACAAACTAACTTTCCTCTAACCACATGAACCGTTATGTCATTAAAATGTGTCCTATATCGGGTGGGTTTTCACGTTACCCCGGTGCTTTCCGAGCCCAGGTACATGCACGAGAGAGACTGTTGGGCTTACAGTGTTGTGATATTGTTGTGAACAACACCAACAACAATCCAGGAAATACACCTAAACACTGTCGCCTACCCTGAATGTAGGACAGATTTGCAACTGACGCTAATGTGCTACCCTGGGTGGTGCCAGTCACGAGAAGACCCGACCGAGACTGGGAACTTAGAGGCACGGGTGAGCGCACAAGTCACCGATGTTGCAGACAAAGCTGCGCCGCATCCTCTGATTGGGCCTGAGTGGGGTTAGGGGGGCCAGGGGGGCAGTCAGTTGATAACAGCCCTGGGGGTACCGAGGCATGTCGAGCTCGGCGAGTTGAGCGGGTACCTCATACATCCTTTATATTCCCTAAATGCTGGAATGTGGGGCATAATACACAAAGTCGTACTTGTAACTGCCCGAATGCGCAAGATAAACCTCTCAATTGGTGAAAAATTAAACAACAAAAGTGGATGTAGCAAATTTTCACCTGGGTTGCTGGGAAAAGTTAACTTCCCATGCAATGGATTGTCGGGGCTTGTTAAGCAACAGAGAGGGCGTTGTTGAGATTTGGTGTGTGACATCTGTTAACTGAATCAGGCAGGGGTTGTGGTATAGTGTGTGAGATTTGTACACTACATGGTGAAGTTGGGTGTGTATGGGTGGGGAAGGGGTGGGGAAGGGGTGGAGAGAGAGGTGGAGGTGGGGTGTGTATGGGTGGGAGATGGGTAGAGAGAGAAGCGGACACTAGATCGCCAAGGGCATGTAGTTCCCAAGGTCACTGCACGACTGTTGCCACATGCAGATAGCGGTAGTAACCGATACAAACCACAGCGGTCATTCTCAGTTGGGTATTGTATTGGAAGTAAATTACACCCTGACACATGTGTCACTATTAATTATATTGGCGTTGAGGTTCTAGACTTCAAGCATGTTTCCAGTCAGGTCGTTTGCATCGACTGGTACAAATAACGTGACCCGAACGTCTGGAGACTGGAGCCGCGATTAGCTGAAGAAAGTACATTGGCTGTCGAATAAACGTGTGTATTGTATTATCGATAGAGCAGTGATCGACATTTGCAAGCTTGTTTACTATTTCCATCTGAAAATTTGTCGTCTGCTCCCAACACGTGCCGTATTTAAACGCCATCATGCAATGTTGACACTTCGTCAGGTAAAAATTGCTGATGACGCAAATGCAGGTAGACAAGGGTCGGATAAAGCCAGTTTAAAAGCCACCGCGGGAGCACAGTCATTACAGCGCTGGAAGTTGTGTCCTGATGGCTTAGAAGCATCTCCCTACCCCGTGCACAAAACTCGTGCTGTTTGCAGCTGAGCAAACCATGTGATCCCGCGTGTTGCTTGCCCGAAACATTACACCTCCTATGTGTTTGCTAAACCGGGGCAGGGCGGCACGACGCAAACACTCAGACGGATGCAGCGGCCATTACGTAAGGAAATCTCAGATACCTGTTTCCTTAAACAATACACGAAGATTTCCCCCTTCAAATCAAACCAATATCAACCACGCCAAGTCCTACAGAGCGGAGCTTATGGATGTCCGATCCCTGATCAATCGCTCGCCAGGTCACGCGACAAACGCTCATGCTGCTGACGTAACGATATCTGAGAATCCACGCGAGACTTTTCTTTGAACCAGTGTCATGAGTTCTCACACATCCGACGTGGAAGTGCCAGTACGTACTGACAATTGTCGGAGTTATCCACATAAACACCAAGAGCTTTAGCTAAGTGATGGAAGCGTGTGTCTGGATTCAAGGGGTACGGTACCATGGAACAAGATGTTGTAGAATCAGGGTTATACCACCGTCCGAGAACTTCGTGTGATAACTCTCCCACAGAACCTCCAGATTCTCCAACACATGAGTATTGTCGTGCCGCTAATCCACCTGTGGGTGACATGACCTTCAGGCTGCCCAAGACACGTGAGGGAAGCACGTCTGAGAAACGTACAACTTACCGCCGTCGCCATCGGTGGCAAGGAGTTATTTGTAACGTCCTGCTTTGCACGTATGTCGACGGATTTAGGGATAAATGCGATCAGATCGATAATCGGGTACGTTGGGGCTTATCGGTTTTTATTTCCCAAGGGGAGGTGGTGGACAGATCTCAGGATCAACACAATTGAATCGCCGTTCAGGGGGCTGTAACACTAAACCAAATGACAGGGGCCGGAGAGATGTCGGGATGTCTAGTGTATATTGAAACTGTTGATGTTACCTGTTCATGGAGAGTCTCACCTTCCTACTGCAGTTCTCCAAAATGATGTACACGTTCTCGTTATCCTCGAAGTAGCTGTGGAACTCCACCACATGTTTGTGCTTCAGGTCCTTCTGGAGCTCCACCTCGCGGACGATCTGAAAACATATACAGACAGTAACACGGTGCTCACGCAAGACCATAACACACCACTATACCATACGGAAATATCAACATATACATTACGTTCCTACGCGATAAAACATTGTTACCACTGTAGCTGGGAGACTGGAACCAGAAAACTGCAATGATATGCCAGGTGTGTTTGTGAAGTCTTGTGGCGTCAGGGCTGGCGATCAGGTGACTGATTCTGAGGGTGCGGGTTCGAATCCCGGATGGGACTCAACCAAAAAAGTACTAGAATTTGTACTTTACTAAGAAAGTGAAATCCCAAATATGACATGTTGCAAATGATTTGTTGCTGAGGAACAGGATGGGACGTCGACATGGAATAACTAATGTGTTCATGGCAGTATCACTTTCCCATTCTGTAACTCGGTCTTCTACGATAAATCTGGAACATCTAGTTAATGTCATCAACGATTAAATATTCCATGGCAAGACTCTAATAAAATGACTATCCGAGTATACGCTTACGGAACGACCGAATATATAATGACATTCCTCATTCTAACGATGCCAAAGTAATTAAACATTTATTCGACATTCACGAAACATTGTTGATAAAAGATCGTAATTACTTCCATTTTACAAGAGGGCTATTAATTAGACATTGTTCCCGGAATAACCCTGAGATGATTACTAAGCCCAATGTCGTTGACATTATATATTTATCAGTTCTATCACAAGAACAGACAGAAACACAATAACACTAAACAAAACCATTCAGCGTGTGTATTTGCAGGGGGCCACTTCCAATATCTGACATCACAAGTAAACTACTCCTATTTTGATACAACTAGGAATCTCTTAAATGTCTTTGTTGACACACTTATTGTCTGATCAATAACTAAATCATATACCTGTTCCCTGCAGGGTCGAATGTCGGCGAATGTCCCTACGCTAATCCCAAGTTTCAATGTGACCTTCAGTCTTCACATGCACGTGTCGCCCCAATATCTCACACAATAATCTGTGACTGTGGACAGCCTTGACCTTGGTGGAACCAAGGCTACCAGGCACCAATGTGCAGTTGGTTTCATCAGCCCTAACATGCATGTAACACTTCCACACAACCAAGGGCAGATACCTGGAGCAAACCCACCAAACACTAGCGCAGCTTGAACAAATACACGAATTGCTGGTGTTGGGACAAGGTCTCACAGTCTTGTATCAGATTCACGGTGTTTGTCGACGCAATATGACGGCTCAACAGGGGGTGATCTTGGTCGCCAAACAAACAACGAAATGAAGACATTAAATACTACCCCATACCGCCAACGGAGGCTTGTGGGGATAAAACTGGCATTTCAACATAGTATCAAACTGTTGGTTGACTTAACGATCGATCTGGCGTTCACGAAGAGGTGAGACAAAGACAACTCGGAGACTTGTTCGCGACTGTAATCCAGTCAATGTTCTCGAGACGATTGTTTATTGTTATTACTTGTCTGCATTGATGGTCAAAGGCAGCCGACAAACGAATGTTTACTGGGTGGAAAACATGGTCGTAAACTTGCCAAGTATGTATCGAAAATCCCCATAGGTATGAGACTGGCCTTGGCCGCCGTAAAGTCATTATTCCCGTGAGTAGACACAAAACACTGAATATATCGCCTAAGTGACTACAGATAATTCCTTTGTCAGATTTATGACAAATTTAACAAATATGCTATCTTTTCACACACAACATGGTGAACTTTTTGGTTGGTGTAGCAGCGAGATAGCCCATGCTGTATCACACAATGCCCCCAGTATATAACGTGCATTCACTCCAAATCGTAGGACTTTTAACTCCAAGTGAATGCATTAATGGCCTCCATTAGTGAGGTCACACGTCACTTGCAACATTGAAGAAGACGACTACTTAAAGCAGTGTTCACGTTACAGATGATGCCGTCACAATAGCATCTTTTGACATGGTCACAAAACAGTACTTGTTGAAATAGTCAGCAAGTGAAGTATATGAAGAGTAAATGTACAACACGTGGTGCACACGTCAGTAAGCACCTGAAGATCATTGTATTTTCTACTGATATGTGACTGATATTTTGTACTGATATGATACGTGACTAGCCATGACTCCTCGCGGAATCGCAGGAGAGGTTTGGCGATGAAATGTGTATCGTCACGAGCATAGTGGATCCTAACCAACATTCCGCTGAATCAGCACAAACTGCCCCGTTACCAGATACCATTAACATGTCCACATATCGGAACCAGGGGCAAATCATGTATCTTTAAGGGATTATCCTGCCATATAGCCCTAGCCTGTCGCTGTAGAGAGATTTGTGAGCATACTTCAGTCTGCTGGTATATCAACCCGGGAAACAAGGGCGTGTTGGCTAGAGGTCAGATCAGGTAACCCCTTCGGACCACCAAGGTCAAATCGTTAATAGGGGACATTCACACCTGAAGCGTTAAGGTAAATCTGTCTCAAAAGATTTCCGACCTCTCTACGTATATAGACACCTTCTGACCACCATGGCCCGACAACCATCTGACACCAGCCCAGTGTCGATGAATCACACATTGTTCATTTAAATATTTCACAGTTCACGCGGAAAAAAGAAACATTACCCTAGTAACACCGATCCATACATTGCCCAGATGGGAAACTGCTGATGTTTGTAGGTCATTAAAACGTATATTCTACTGAGACAACGGGAAACATGAGTCGCATATCTCCCTGGCTTACTACACACGGTTTAAAGCGCACCGTTTGACTTCCGCTATCGTGTTCAAAGTTAAGAGTATTTCCCCAAAATGAGGTTACATTGATAAAGCTATCAGTCTGCTACTCCCCGGTGCAGATGGCCACGATAGCTGTAAAGTAGTGTACGTGAGCTTCGTTTCCCACTTTAAACTGGGAGGAATGTGCCGCTAGGAACAGGTGCGTAGTGCTGGATGCCAGTGGCGTGGACAGCACCATCGTCATAGTCCCTCCAATTGGTTTATACATGTATATGCAGTATACTACGTCTCCCATGCTTAATCCGAACCTACTGTCGTATAATACAGGCCTTTCAGTGGGAACATACGAATACGTTTAATGCTGTAAGGTGTTAAAATACAAAACAAAGCAGTAAATATGAAAACACGGAATGCTTTTAGCATAAGTGGAAAGTAGCTTGATACTGAGGATCACAGCTGGTTCGGGAATTATGGGAAAACACATGGCGGCCTTCACGACGGATGGGATATTTCTGCGCATGACAAGTTTGTTCAGGGAGATGTGACATGTCTTCGTTTGGCTTCGTATGTGTTTTCTTTAAGGATACACAAACGTGGCTAAAACTTGCACAATCAAGAAATTTTCCTCACTGGCCTTTCCTTTACAACAAAACAAGTTAAACGTTGTTTCATGAGAAGTGGAAGCTGTGTTTTCAGATTGACACGTTTACGCAGCAAATTCCTCCATTTGTGAAATGCTTCAACTGTCATACTACCAGGGAAAAAAACTACAAAAATGTATTTCTGCAATTGTTGTTTTCGCACGTATGTCATATAGGTTTGATATAATGTCCATCAAGTAACTCGCCCAGGGCAGCGTGCGTCTCGTGCCTCCTTAAAAACTCCAACTGCTCCTAACTGATAATTCATTCACATTGTCTTTTTAAAACAGTATGCGTGTCGGCGCTGTAAGGGTTGTACCCGATGTATAGCCCAGCTGAATGTCACAGTGCTCCTGCTACTGTTGACTGAAGCCAAGTTCCTAAATGGCGTCTGAATAAGGACTGGTAGGTTTTTGTGGATATATGTGACGATAATGGGATACAATGACGTTCCCTGTTGACACAAACGTCGGACCTGTGACACTCGTGGCTGTCGACATGGTGTTCTCCCATGACACTGGGTACAAGATGAGACCCACGTGACACGGATGTACTTTAACAAGGGTGTCTTTGCATGTTACACACTACTTGATGAGATATTGAAAGACCGTGGTCAGACGCGGGCATGAGAAAAGCGTGAGAAGTAGACGTGTAAAGACGTGTTAAAACGTCCCTAACAACAGGCACCATGGAAATTGGGAGCCTCCATTTTTTTCCGTAAAATATTACATCCAATCGCTGATCGGATCGCGTTCACCTAATATTTACTGTGAGGGCATGAGTACCAAACGTCTGACTACAGAAACATATGGGGTCGTGACAAAATGCGTATGAGATGTGATTTTAGTGATACTGATAAAAAACATGTTTTATGTGTAGCAACACGTCTCTGTGGTGTGCTAAATCGGCCGTGTTGTTGGTGTGGCCGAGTGGTATCACAGTTAACATTCTATAACGCCGTTCTTTGTGGTAGTGACATTTACGCGATGCAGTCATTTATGTACCGCCAACACTACACTCTTTTTGTCGTTACTATGACCAGAACCATTGTTACGCTTGACCTTTTCAAAGCTGGTTAGCGTCTGTGATAGCCTGCGCAGAACGCTAGATGAAACTCGGCGACGTACGTGGCCAGAACACGATGTGCAGGTCATGATGTACTCCTCACTGGGGATACTTGAATGTGTCAGAGATGTGGAAAATACACACTCGACATGTATTTTGACACACACTGTTCAAGATAAAAAATAGCTATCACGATTTGAGCAGGATATTCCAAATATGCAACCTTCTTGAGTCACGTAGATTGGACGTGGTCTATCCAGAGCCAAATGTCAACTCTAAAATAGAATACATTACTGTCAATTCTTCAAAATATATTCAGAAGGCTCTAAATGTTCTCTTTTAGGAACGATACGGAGTGTGCAGATGTATGACCTTGGCCGGGTAGCACTACAATACACTGAGGCCACGTGCTGGGGAGACACATGTTACAAGTAAAGTCAATACCATCCCGTGTGATTGCCTTTAAGTAACAACATGTCAAGGACCACGGAATCCATGTGCATGGACAGCTATGTCGGGGGTGAGTGAGTGAGTTTAGTTTTACGCCACACTCAGCCATATTCCAGTTGTATAGTGACGGTCTGTAATTAATCCGAGTCTGGACCAGAAAATCCAGTGATTAACATAGCATAAGTATCGATGTTTCGGGATAGGATAACAGTGAGCCTGACCAATCGATCCCCTTAGTCGCCTCTCACGACAAGCATGGGTTACAGAAAATCAGTTCTAACCCGGATCTTCACGGGTGCCGTGGAGAGGTGAACACATCATAGAAGGTATTTACATGAAGCGTGCAAATCTGATTTGATTAATTACTTACCATGTACACATTTCGCTTCGAAATTTTTAGTATTATCTGAACCTTCAGAGTGTATAAAGGAAGTGAATATATTAGGTGTGTTCGTAGTTGTTCGTTGATGACAACATATTTTCTCTTAGAATTAAGAGAGGTTTAGTGACGTGTTCTACTGACAACGCAAACAGTGTGTAGAAAGGTTCTCCACAAGCGCTGGGCGATATACTAACGCTCGTGTCGTGCACACTAACCTCTTATTTCTTTAGTCAAGTTATAAATTTTACATAATATATTCAGCAGAAAATTTCATCTCCGCACGGAATACACACTGCTGTTTGAATGGCAGAGTGTGCGGCAGTATTGGTAAGGCGACCTGATTGATTGCAACATATGGACGCTATAAGGCGAGAACCGATCCCAGGCACAGAAGCTGCTCTAGAAAGTTAAATTTGAATATTTTCCCCAGCGATTACAACAGATGTGTGAAAGCAGAAATAGCTAGTCTAAATATACGTGCCGTTATATTGGGTATATCGCCGAACTGTCGCAAGTTATCACTATGTGTATATATTCCATATGTACACAGTAAATATTGGCGTACAAGACCTTGCATATTCATCGCTTGTAAGGGGGGCCTTATTTAACACAAAAATGGGAGAGTTGCGTGTACTGTCTATATGGATTTCCGTTATAATGTTATTGAGCGAATTCAGTAATACGTCGGTAAAATACCAAAACTAGACATGTGAATTAAGAGCGGTAGTTTAGGTCATTTTCCCTGACCTCAGGTCTTTTTTCTAGGTGCGACATCTTTTAGCTTTGGAAAGCGTCAGATTGTAGCATGGACGAGCGTTCCTTCTGTTAAATATATGTTCTCTTTGTACAAACATGGCGAACGCCGGTACGAGGACAATTTCTATTGTTGTGTATTTTAACACGGAGCGTTGTGAATGTGTGTTTCATCAGCTGTAAATATAGCTACCACATTGTTGACAAGGTGATTAGCTCGTCAACATACGGAGAAGCCGGGTCCCAGTCCTCGCCTGGTCAGGCGTGACACCAGATGGGACTGGCTGACCACTGGGGGCACGGAATGACCACTGTACGTATGCCCTGACCACTGAACGCACGCACTGACTACCCACTACCGTACAGAGTGACGTACTGACCACTTAACGTACGGACGGACCAGTGTTCTGACTGGCCACTAGGCCTGATCACGCAGCGTGCGGACTGGCGATGGTGTGAAGGAATAGACCACAAAGGGATGACTATAGGACATACTTTCCAGACACATTTTGATCGGCCAGACACAACTCGGGGTACAGAGTTATAATAGGTGAACATACAGTTCTTCTCATTCTCAACGCCTGTTCGGAGACATGTCAGGAATGACTGTCTCTGATAACAAACTACAAACGTAACTGACTAGATAATTCAGCCTACAGTGACGCCTGGAACAGATACAAGCAGAAGTATTTCATATAGACTGTTATAGATAGATTAACTAATCCGCTGGCCTCTGAATGTATGGTTCCTGTCCTCTCCCGGGTTATACATAGAGACAATGACATGTGCCTTCAGGTGGGAGGAGCACAACAGTGTACGAACTGATGTTGTTTCCTTTTCAGAAAACGGCATTCTTCACCCATATGGGACTGACAGATATAACCACTTGCACTGCTGCGTTACTGTAACAAGTATGTAGATAAATACAGTTTACAAATACAGATCCACCCCCACCTCTGTTCCTTCTACCCGGTGATTACTTCTGCCACCCCCGGTTATCAGTGAAGTCCGTGAGTATAGTCACAGATGTTCAACCAACCCGCACCCGAAAACCTCGTTAATTTGCTTCATTCACTAGCGGTATAAGTCCCAAACAATGACTCATCGTTCAGTGAGCTGTCACAATGACAACCACTTTCTATGAAAGGTGCAGTCGCTCCTAGAAACTGTCGCTAGTCCATCAAAGGCTATCAATGACCGACTTAGACACGACTGGGTTCACTCGGAGCATCAGCCATTCATCCTAACATGGCGGCGCAACCTCCGGATTAGCTGTTCGTGTCCGCTTTATGGGTATCCACGTAATCATTAGCAATATGGCGGGTTACGACGTGTGTCATGTTTTGTGTTGACATCGGGATTACAGGCAGATACGTAACGGGAACATTCGACACAATCGATAGTGTCGTCTGCCCAAACCCACCGAAATACATTGAACATTTGGTGGAATTACGACAACGTCAGCCTCGGAGATGTTTCTGGACATCGAGGATGACGCTTTCCATCCCAATCTCTGTCTCTGTCACACGTTTATGTCAAGTCGTGTGAAACTCGCGTTCCTGTGACGTCCATGTCAACGGCACATCTCACATCATGACAACCTTCTTCAAAAGGTCCTTATCAGATGCTTTCTATTTGTGGACGTAGTCCAGGTAAATGAGAGAATGAGTGTGGTTTTACGCCGCTTATACCATATCCTTGCAATGTCACAGTGGGAGACACGACCACAAATGAGCTCAGCTAATTCATGAAAGATCGAATGCTGGCACGTTGTAAGGGGACTTGACAAAAATGTGTCTTGACCAGCATCAGAAGTTTCTTTTTTTTCTGTTCAGTGAATCTTGACCGACTAATTCTTCGTGCCGACAGGGAAGGAGAGGCGACTGATCAATGGTCGACATGTAGCCAAGTCCCGACTGAACAACGCTCATACATTATGTTCCCACTTACACTCCGGTTCCTTTATCCCGACATGACATTACACCTGCCTTTCATCAAACACTCGATCCCGTTAAATATCAACACAAACCGCTTAACCGGTGGACATGGAACGAAAGCAAACACCGTGCTAAACGATTACTTCCCCTTTAGACCTCTTCAGTTGGAGAGGTCTAAATTAACGCAATAAAGATATATTGTGTTACTGTATAGGGGTGGGTGGGAGTGAGGAGGTATTCTTCCCACACAAGCCAAGGATGGAACATGTAAATACAGTCCAGGTACACACAGCACATGTCCAGCTTAATGGCGATCTGTTCTCACTGGAAGTAAATACATTGGGTGTATCGTGAGGCACGTATCGTCTACTCGAAATGTGTGGGGCGGTCATCCCCCGGGCACGAGCTGTTTGTGCTCGTCATAAGCCGGAGTTTGCCGAGGATCCGATGACCACCGAAGTAGCCCCGATCACAGGCTACTGGACTGGAGGGGCAGGACATCCGGATCTGCTGGACAATGAGTTGGTCCTCCATGTAACCTCAACACACATACGTAAAGGAGGTCCCACGTTGGTGGACTGAACTAACATTTGATAAAGCTAAAGGTCCAATTTGATCGTCATTATTCCATTGGACAATCCAATTAAAGGGGAAACAGAACTTGTATTTGCCGTGCTATCATGTGCCTGACACGTCCTGGAGTCACAGCCGCCAAGTTGCACAACACCACAACACCAGGTGTCAAATCATACATTCGGAAACTGAAATATCGGTCCTCACTATGTCAATCATTCGTTTGTAAACAATGGAGTTCCTCTAGACACATCGTCGTGACATATATGGAATACTGACAAAAAATAAGCAACCGATCAACAACCAATGCAATATTCCACCGCACCCATACAAAGCAGAGTTATCTCCCCGTGCGTGCAGATATCGCTTCACCGCCCTCAAGACTGATGGGCCCCAGTTCCAAAGTTGTTCGGTTATCTCCACCTGCAAACAGCCGCTGGAAGATAGCCCTGATCTATGTGGGCGATACAATCAGCATGAAGCCTCCATATATACTTCGTCAGATACATGCCAGTAACTCATCAAGGCATACATCTTAATCCATCCACCTTCACAAACCAGTCACGGTTCGGTTATCAAAGTAACTGTTGTACTTTTGGCCTGAGAACGTGGGCAAGGAGTGGCCAGCCCAAGATGCAGGCGACAACAGTGGCCATTTTGTCCAGTGAATAACTCGGAATCAAGATGGGTCATGGTAATGGAAGAAGCACCCACTCCCTTAACGTGAAATAACGCTGGCCGCTGAGGCGGGTAATCTACCTGGTGATATATAGCGTCCCTCTCAAGGGTGACATACAAAAGACTATGAACGCTCAACAAGCTGTAGTTGTCCAGTCAGGGGCTAGTGTTTATTGCTTTCGCTCTCAATACTTCCTCTGGGCGTATTCGCTTCCGTTTCACACAAAACCTGTCGCTGAATGAAACAAATCCCATGAATAAATCTATAAAATGTGTCTGTTGAATGATATCAATTGGCATTATGCATGGAAGGAAATGAGGCCCTTGGCAAACTTACTGAACATGAGGAAGACATGTATAATTGCCCTTCTCCTCTCCTCCATGGCGACCAAGTTGAAAACATAGTTCAGTCATGGGGAAGATACGTATTTGTAGTGTACTTACAAAAATCAAAGCCTTTAGTTGTAAGATTAACTGATATACTGCCTGTTGTACAAAGAAGGTGATGGTACGTAGGATCAAGAAACATTTGTGTTTCGCTCAGTGCAGTGCACTGGTGCCAAATGATGGTGAATTCAGAAGTAATTGTAATTGTGGCAGTAATGAATTACAGTCAGTAATATGCCATCTTTATCAAGACGTTCTTAAAATATACAATTGTAGACCAGACACTTTAGGGGCAGCGACTAAACGAAGACAGCAATATGTTCATCGTATCTCGCCTGCAATGTACAATGATTCCACTGCACCATCATCCATGCTCTTGCGACAAACCAGATGCAACCTTCTTATCAGTGAACATGCCGTTGGCCACGCACCTCGTGAATACAGTCTGCTATATTTAACTGTTAAATCGGCTATGGGGGGAAATGGTTTCTGCCGTTCCTTTCCCAACGTGTGTGCAGTCATGTCGACGGGGTAGCTTTACTCTCTATCAAGTATCGATCTTTACCAGCACTCACCCAGCTAGATACTACCTGATCCCGCCGTGAGAGACCCCCTCTCAAGCATGGCTGCTGTTGGCATGACCCAGGTGGACGCCAACAAACCCTGAGCAGGGGTATATCAGTGTTGGGTCATCCTGGGTGTACGGATTTACAAGGGGTGGAGGGTCAACCATCGAGATACAGGGCTGCATGACAAGTTTCACACATGAAATCTGAATGGCCTTATCAGGGGGAACGTTGATAATCCTCTGCCCTTAGAGCATAACTACTACGTACATTTATGAATTGTTGTTGGGAAAATCAAGAAATATCAGGAAACATATTATGCTGAAAGGGAAACATGGACACGCTGCTTAGTTGATGTTTATTGGGTCTTGAAGTTCATAAGTTTGCTGTTAGCATTAGTTCTAGGTCAAGAGGTTCACTAACCATTACATTCACTATTAGCTCTCCATTTAAAGAGAAAGAAATGCGTCTCTGTTCTGCAATGGAATGTATTTTTGTTTTGTGTAAGATTTCTACTGTTGCGATGAAGTTATGAAGACAGACAGACGGGGTCATGAATATACTTCTTTCATGTGTACATAATATCAAAGCTTGTGACTCCGAATGTTGTTCCTTGGTTTCAGCACAACTCCCACCTTTGACCTTCAAAAGTGGGTCGGGGTGACGCTTGTCCGGAAATGAGTCATCGCCCTCCTAAGACCCCTACCCCACCCAAATCACTGGGCTGGGGTCAGGGTATATAACTCCAAAAAGACCAACAGCTCCCCCATGAAATCAGGCCTACTCACAGGAAGGAAGACAGGGTTGACAGGGTGGCCCGGTAGGTGGCGCCATCCGGCAAACGTGTGAATCAATATATCGTATCACTCGGTTGTAATATTTAAATGACAAATTTTAATGTTGTTTCTACACAGTACATTCAACACGACCCGCTTTCCACTAAGCCACACTCTCTTGCGTCTAGGCACCGAGCAGTTGGGCCGTCATAAACAACAATAACGTATACAGACTGGGTCGTGAAAACGTACAGTTCATGCCCTGGGTGTATATGAAGGCAATAACAATTTGTAACAAGGAAATAATTTCGTCTCATCAAAATCTCCTTCGATCAGAGCAAGCCTAGCGATCTGTGCATGCCAAGTATAACGTCCGCGCGACAGAAGCCATCTTACTGGTAATGTCGAGCAATAACCAAAGATCCCCTGATACTAATGGGCCACTTTGCTGGCCAGTTACACGGCAGGATACAGCCAGCACTTCTCACTGTATTGTTCGTGTTTATCCAGCTAAGACTCCGGTAACGAGATGGTCAACTGGCCTTTCACTGTTTGTTTACGAGACCAGTGATACATATATACTAGTGAGAGAGGGCAAAAGTTAATGTACACAAAACTTGACCCTCGAATTACCTCCGTATATGCTATAGAATCAGCTAATCCAGTGAGTGTAGCAATGGTGTAAGTACAGGCGACTGGGTTCTTTTGTTAAAGCAGGTATGTTGTATACAGTAATGCAATACCTAGCTTATCTGTATATGTATTTCAATATATCCTGTTCATACAGGCTCTATACACTGTAAACTCTCACTGAAGAGGTCACAGCCTTAACACACACTGGCATATGAACTGTTACATGGAAAAACACAGAACATCTCAGGTAGAACTACCTACATCTGATAGCGGCCAAGATCTGAAATATTTATTGGAATGTTGAACTTGGTCTCTTCTTATCAGTGCAAGCACGTAGGCAATGTACTGCCTGCACGTCCACAGTCGACTCAACCACACGTGGTATTAAGTCTCGTCACACGGGAGAATTACACGTGATGTACGGGGTGGACGACACACTATGTTATACCACACCTGGTGTGTATTACTGAGTGTCACATTACCACATGGCTTCATACAAATCTCAAGGAGAGTGTCAAGTGACCTAACAGTGAAAGTCCCACAAGGTTGCATATGAACAAAAGCCTACCCTTTCAAGTATCACGTAGATACTAAATGATCCATGAATCGGATAGTGCCTCAAAACACACAAACATGACTGACACATGACACATAATTACTATAATAATTGACAGCAATGCCCTGTCTACCTGTAATATAGAAGATAATTTCACACGGTCAAATTGTTCCTTGCATTTTAAACAAAGTATCAGCAGTTATCGAAGTTTCGAAAGAAAGAGCATTGAGGAACTATTTGTTCGTGTTATCCTCGCATATGGCAAGCCGAGTTTGGAGGTGTCCAATGATATGGCTCACACTGACGGGCCGCATTCCAGTTATTTGAACATATCTATCATCATTCTTACCTTCTGACGCTGGTGAGGCTTCGCTATCCTGGTTTTAGAGATTATTTTCCCAGCGTATATTTTGTTGGAGTTTAGATCCAGTAGCTCGTAACAACGGGCGAAACCTCCCTGAAACAGAATACAAACAACCATGAGCAGTTGTCATGAGAACAGATTAAAAATCGACTATTTCCATGACGAGCAAATAAAACCCATTTCACTATAATAACACGGTAAATATGTGTAGAGCAATTCTAGGTTTACATTTTCGGAATAAATGTGTTATATAAGTCGATTGATTTCTTGCCGTGTACATGCAGGTTGGTTATCTTACATACAGTATAAAACATGAAATATTTGCATAAGATAATTTGACTTAACATCTTTTATTTCTTGAGTAATTGTCGAAATTAATTTCAGAAAATCGTATCAACACAAAAGCCACCATGGGGAGCACTGTGTCATGCAAAGTCAGCAGGTGTAACACACAGATAACCTCCTATCCAAACTTTCATCATGCTCGCTGGAATCAAGTTTCTTAAATGTGTTTCCGGTTGGTAACAAGCTGCACACGTGATTTCATCTTTCCCCGCTCGCACACACGTGTATTTCTGCACAAACTGGTTTTGCACAAGACAACAGACTTTGATTGTTGAACGGACATGTTAATTTTAATACAAACGCTGGGTCGTAAAGATTACTAAAGGGATATTTATAAACAGTTTCTACTATGAACACATCATTCAACGAAGGTTGACTGTTTCTCTGGACATAAGTATGTGTTGTTCAAACAAACTGATATTTGTGAGCTGCGTTAACGCAACAGAGACTCTGATAACATGCTACGACAAACTGTGCCGACGGCTCGCTATTTACACGTGTGGCAGCAATACTCTCACAAAGACACCATGTATGTAAGGCTTACTCGGCATGTGACAATACACTCAGGTTTGCAGGCTCATTACCATGGAGTCGACAGCTATGGCCCCAAGTTAACCTCTGAATCACGCGAATACACATCATATGGCCAGTTTAACTTCATACATGCATCGATACAGATCTCAGATATATTGGGTGGTGTTTGAGTGACACTGTGTGATGACACGTGACCGATCAGTCCCACCATCGGAGAAAACGATTGTCGTTTGCACACGAACCTATCGTCTGCTGTTGTCGTCTGCCCAAGGCCCTGATGAAATCTATGTCTCAGTAAGTGTTGTGACGGGGCATCAATAGGTTCCGTTTATCTTCCTGTTTCCCCACGTATGTCCTCACTAAACATTTACCCAAGAAGCCCGTGTTAAACAGGATCTATCCACATTTTGTCATGTGACCTTTTCCCCTAAGCACCAAAATATTATGTAAACTATTAACAATTACAGATGAACGGAAAAGACTGATGGATTCGGGAAAATGTCACTTGTATTATTGATAACAATGTCTGTAACGTTTTCTCAAGAAGAAACCAGACTAAAATGACAAACAGGGAAACTAGACGAACCCGTTGCAGGTCGACTCAGTAACCACCGTGGTTGTATGTACAGCATGTAAATTAACGCTCCTGACCTGACATGCCGGACAAGGGTACAGGTACTTAACGATGACCGAACAACTCTCAAAGTGTCGGTTAAGCCCTCTTTCTGACCCCTGGCCGTACACAAGTGTTTGCACACGTCCCCTACACATGAGGATGCACTCGTAAGGTGTTACGGTTTCCCATATTAGAGAGATAATCACAACTTTGAATCACACTAACAGGTATTAATGTCGTCGTCGCAGAAGCGAGCCACTGCTACATTAGAACCATCAGATTATGAACTGAATCATACCCCAAATAGTTATCTTCTCCGACCACTCTCCTTGAGGCTGCAAGTATATGTTAGATCAATACCCCTCCCCATCCTCCTCCCCATCAAAATGCATGTAACTCATCATAGTAGTGAGTCAACAACGTCTGCCTAAGGCTTCAGAAGACCATGGGTCGCATGACAACATGGCTGCCGTCTGTTTGTTTGTGAGGGTGGGTCACTTCCGGGCTTACACGACATAAAGACCTATATCCTGTCGTTCCCACCATACATACAACCCCAGTGTCACAGGGACACTGACTTTCTTACTGGACTGCCGAACCACACCATGAGGTGGCCATATTGGACTTCCTAGGGCAGCTGCTGTTTATGTATGCAGAACACGATGGGAGCACTTTTCTAATCAAAACGTATCTATTACTTCAAACGCTAAACGGCCCGTACCATTACAAACAGTCGTGTTACAAACTTGACAATCTAGTCCAGCACCTTTCGAAATGGCCCCTTGTGTCACTCCATGTTAGATACGTAGATATGAATATTGATGAATGTCATGCAGCGGAATTGTTTGTATACATTCTCTAATAGAGGCTTCACGTCTTCTACAGACGCTCAGGTATAAACACCCTGTTATAGCGCTTCCGGTTGTGGGGCCTGTGGGAACAAGGGTGAGAGCCATGTTTATGTATGGACCTCCTCCATGTCCAAATACCGAGCAGCGGCTGTATGGAGATCAAGTGCATGAATCAATAGTCCAGGTTCTTTCCTCTAAACACTAGGGGAAGTGGTGATCAAATGGCACAACTGAAACAGGTGGGCCACTACCAAGCGGATCCAGGTTTCACCCCGACTGTGGTTTGTCAGCACCATACCCCTGTTCGCGCAGTGTACCTCTGGTACCCTTTCTTCCAGTATGAAGCTTTTGAGTCGAAAATGTAGATGTTATAATGTTTTAAGCCACAAAGGTCTCTAGAATGCCTACATAGCGGAAGAACGTGTAGTACATTATAAGTGTAATACGTATGTCCATGGAAGAAAGGTTGCTAATGTGACACAGTGCGTGATAGCCTGCGAATTTCTCTGTCTAAAACCAAAACCTTCTTGTAACCATGACGACGTTTAATTTCGTGGACCAGACTTCTGATGAGCGAGCACAGAGATGAAACTCTTCAGCTGCCATGTTGGAAACGACGTTACACGATATCCGTGAAACCGACCCAGAGTGATCCGAGCTGCCCCGGGACTTGACGCGACACTGCAGCCTTGTGACGAGACCTATGCAGCACACACCAGCTGAACCCCTGCACCATCCCGCCATGTGCAGCTCGACCATAACCAAGCCCTCTTTTTTGCACTGAAGAAGTGCAGTTTAACAGCTTTTGTTTCTCCGGCATGAACTGACTTACACTAAATTCATTATCGTCAACCCGCACCTGCTTTTACTTGCTCTCTTTACCCCGTGATAAAAATAACAGACTGTTCTCCACTCGAACGTCTAAGAAGCAAGCAGCAATATGATACATGTTATTCTGTAATTGTCTACTTACATGAGAATTACGATTCCTTTTTCCATGTCTGATGCAAATACATTTTGTTTATAACAAAGTTAAGATATATGCTCATGTTCCCCTGCATAAAAAGACTTTCAATGTTTAATTATAATTTTGTTCATTTAATCGAGAACGGAGTGATAAAAATATACCGCAAGCCATCATGCTAACGAAAGGGTTGTTTGCTTGAATCTCTTTAAAACTACTACGACGAAAGCCATCTTGCCTACAAGTACAACGGGTATCAGCTACAACCACTGTAACGCTAGTCATCCCGCCTACAACAGTTGTCAGGGAGAGGGAAATACCACGTTGCCCTGTCAGCAGTGTTGACCCAGGCAGGTAAGAACAGCGCCTCCAGGTCGTACTGACCCAAACAGCATAGCCTAACAATAGATCAGCTCATCAGCTTCTGCCAACGACGTCGTGGTGTCCAGTGAAGTCGCAGCGCCTGATTAATGGCGCCGTCAGTCACACGCGGATCCGGTCCTGTCTAATCTGTCTTCATCAACGACGCACTCAAGACACGATGAACACAGCCAGAACTGATCATGACCTCCCATGTCCACTCATCTTTACCTCTCATGTCATGCATCGTTCAGGAAACAGAACCATGGCATATGAGGATGAAACACCTCAGTCGCTTTCTCCTAAATTCATCTATTATTTCTTTCACTGTTTCTCGCGTTAACTCTTCTTGTGATACAAACTGAGCAAGTCAGTGATTTGCCACTGGTCTGTTCAAATGTTTTACACATTACAAATGTTGCAGATGGTTATAAAAGAATTAAAAAGAGGCCACAACGCCTTAGGTACAATTGTTGCTGTCACCGTTACGGCAGACGTCCTCGGGCGGCAGTATCTCCACACCTGAGGATATGAACACTGGCGCATGCAGTAAGACAGGTGTTGTTCTATGCTAACTCTCTCACATACAAACGGAGTACTCGGTCCTGAAGTCAAAGCGTGATAATATTCGCACCCACTCCACTTTATGAGCTACTTATTCATCCATGACATCGTCAACAACGATGGATATGACACAGCAATATATTCACCCATATCCATAACCTTTACATGCCTAACCGATATCAGTTAAAAACGTCCCTTATGATGTTATACATTCTGTAAACCTATCCACCAGTCGTGTTATCAAATACATATATAGCGCCGGCCATGATAAACCATCTCATTGCCATTGTTTAACAATTGATATTACATGCCGTATGAGAATTGCCAATCATTGCGGATGTCGTTATCCGTTATCAGATAAAGTATCATGCCACGAGACTGCTGGGGACTTTACCACATGATCAATGGGGGAAATTCAATAGCTCAATACTGTGATAAAAACGATCTGAACTATGAAAATTTAATCACTTGTTGAGCGCTTGCATTTGTGCCTAACATTCTTGTGAATGCCGTGTGTTATCACGAGAAAGGACTGATCCTAGTCTGTGATGTCCAAGGCTTATGCCCATGCCTCAGTACAGGACGTCTCCCAGGAAACTGTCAGTGCTATATTGTAACCGGAAAATGCTTTGATATAAACCGGAAACATTTCTTGACATAAAAAAGCGCCACAATGAAAACACCGGATTCCCTGATACACTCAACAAAAATTATTTCCCTCTGTCATGAAACTCGTTTCGTTCTGTGGTCTTATTTCAAAGGAATGTTTTTCACATCTAGTCCTCGAGATGTTTGGGTTAAACGTTAAAATTAACATTATCAGTGAAAGTCTATAATTTAGACACGGTATGTCATCAGTATTGTGCCAGAGGGTTGTAATAAAGCATATATGACCTAGCTGTTCTTATAATGGTTATGTCAATACCTAAACCATAGTGTGGTGAATTCATGTGTATCAGAGCCTCTTCCTCGACTGGTCGCTGGGGAATAAACACAGGGTGCATACCTCCACCACACACAATATGTCACTGTGCGAACAAGGGCAACACTCAGTCTGTCAAGCGACTCCAAACGGGACAAATTTAGAACGATCGCGTCCCAATTACACACCACCGACAAAGATATACAGGTCAAACTGTCCCACTGACCTAATTAGCATTGACACTAAGCATGGAAGACTGACTGAGGATAAAAGATCCAGCAATCGTGGGCAATATTTCATAGGTACCGTACAGTGTTAACGCGAAACACCTCCACATTTCTCTATGAACACATCGTGTTAAGGGATTCATCCCAGCTTTTATAAGGTGCTATTTGGTCATGGGGTTCCAATATGGTTTAACGCCGCTTTGAAACAATCAGTGATTCAAACCATTTTCCGGACGATATATACAGGGACGGACCAACGATGTTTCCCCATAGATGGCTATGGCAATGAAGACTTGTGCTGTAACTTACTTATATTTTGACAATACCTCTGTGCGTATCTTAAGCATTGGTAGACAAGGTGAATATGTACAGCTGTGATCAACCTCAGCTCACATACATAGTTCATATAGGTGTCGACCGACTCAGTACAGTTCATTCTGCAATAATCAACGAAGATAATACTCTTGGCAGAGCCAACGGTGTACTGAGACTGTGACCCGCCCATACGACGACCCTGTCAGAAGTTTTTCAGTGCATGTCTACCGCTAACACCTACAATATTTGTGGTCTCACTGTCTCCCCTTGTACTCCTGGGCACACATAATCCCATACCATATGTCGCAGACATACAGTAAGTACAAAAAAGACAAAAACTTTGGAAAAGATCCAGTTCCTTCCTGTATGTAGAGACAGGTTTTGCATATCTCTCGCAAACGCTTCACTTTTTCAAAAATCCACTCCCGTCTGCGGCATTCGGTGCTGGTTTGTCTAATCGAAATAACCACCGCACAGGTAACAGTACCCATGTGCTGCCTGGTCATGTTTTCATTTGTCAGATACAACATGGATTCCAGTGTCGTCTGTTCGTGAACTCACACTACCTGTAGGACCTCGGACATGCCCATGTAGGTCACGGTACATGAATAGACAGATCCCCTTTTAACTTCCTTTATTTGCCAAAACATCTATGAGGCTATCCAACTGTACAGTACAATTGCTTCACTGGCGCCATGGGACTTCAGGAATAAAACAAAGTCTGAGATGAAGTTTAAAAAACTAATAGGAGACATCCTGACCAGCTCCCGGGACAAACTATCATTAGAATCGAGAGACGTGAAAATGAATTCTCTTCTTATATGTCGCCAGTAACTATTACATACACCTCCAGACTAAATTTTACATTGGAGAAGGTTGTAGTTATCAGGGTAGGAGACACGAGCGCGTTGGTTCACAGCTGTATGTAGCCCTGACTGAAAACACAGCGCGTCTTCAGAGTCAGACACTGCGCCATGACCTCTGACCCCGTACGACAACGCTTGAATCAAGGCCGTTGTGCAACACGTTTTCAGACAGGGAACTTTTTCGTCGGCAAAACCTCTTGTGCAACACTTCAAGTATGTATCAATGCGGCAAAGGAGACGTCGTAGGGTGTCGTCTCTATGAAATGACGGTTCAAGAATACATAGACAATACCACATGCTACAGGCCATTGATCGTGAACTGACAGAGGACCAAGAAGGCGCAGTACTGGCACAGGTGATCCCACTGATCGTTATCAGATAAATATACCACCAGGAGAACCAGACGCTTTGCCGAAGGCCGCGATTATCAAAGTAATAATTTCCTGACAACAACTCCTAACAGGGACCTCATAATTTCCTAACAACTACTAACAGGTCTACTCTGTAGACAAAGACGGGAACCAGCTGTATAAATGTCGGCTTCAGTCACGTTTCGCGTACTTGGGGAAATTATCACAGCCAGAATTACGGCTGGAACAAAAGCATAGGCAGGGTACATTACCGGAAAAATGAAAGGAAACCTCCAAAACTACACAGGCCACTCAGCTTTGCGTGAAAAACGTCTTTAAAGTGGAAAGTACCAAGCGATAAGGGGCGGGCGGGTTTGGCTTACAACTAACCATTACACAGCGACAGGTAAAATGTCACAACACTAACCCTGACATTCTGTTTCATATACTGTGCAGGACGGGCCTCTGCCCGGCCTCCATGACACATACAAGGGATATCGTGTTCATTGCTTGAACCAGACAATTAATTATTGAATTGCAATAAACGCCAGACATTTAATAATTTTGTTCTGAGGGTATTAATAATAGAAGTGAACCTTCGCGTTCTCTTGATGAGTTGACACAGTGTTTCTTGTGATACTGGTTGTTGAACGCTGCACAGTCTGAACATGTCTGAATGTTTACGTATAGATAAAACCCACAGCTCACCTGCTTGCGTGTTCCAGGAGAACACGAAGACACAAGAAAAAATAATAATTTAAGTGTCTTGTCCTACCCATAAGCTCGCGGTTCAGAAGCTAATATTAAACACGCGGGACCAAAATATATGTTTTCATTATTTATTTGTCCTTACTGTCTGTGACGTGCCTGGTACGATCACCCATGTTTTTTTTGCGATGTTTCGCCGACTGAGAATACAGTAATATTTATCCGTCTTGGTTATTTCTGGCTATTACAGGAGGTGAAGTCTGATAAGGGTTACGGCACAACTTACATCCTCTATATAGACCCTTAAACAGACGTACAGATACACGGATAAAACCGTCAAGGCGGGCCAGACACGCAAACATCACGTAGAAGGCCTTTTCAGATACGAGAAGTCGCCATCACAATTTTTCTTTTGCAGCGTTCCTACCAAATCGGCCATGAACTGTCATCAGGGATCATCATCATCTTGGAAAGATGACAACCAGATACGCCGGGGTCCCCCTCACATGTAACACCAGCGTTTGCAGGGGCGTGGATGATGTTGCAAAGTATCGATTTGGTTTCAGTGTTAACACACAGTTCACAGGGGTTGTGTGTACAAGAACGTGTCAAATACGGCGGGGTAAACTGTTTCATGGACTTTAAGGGGGAAAACATCTAAAATGTTGGGACTGAACAGGAGATTTAGATTTCCCAAACGAAAATATGAAAATTTCAGATTTGTCTCCTCAGGAGGAAAATATGTTTGATGTTCAAACCAAAAGATTCCTTACATAGTTCCGTTGGCAGGATGAAACTTCGGAGAAAAATACCAATAGGACATAACACAAACTTACAACAGACTGTTGTTGGTTAATTAGGGTGGAACATTTGTCAGACTGGGGGTGTGATTGGCATTATCATGCATATGTCATTTAAACCGTCTGTCCGATAGATTAGAGAGGCCTGGTTCAAAACATCTGACGTTTTAATAAGCACCTGACGAGATGGTTCAAGTCCGGAAATGAGCTCCCAGTGGCCGACTGCCACGAAGCCGTCAGTACTGATGGTCAACAATGTGGTAATGACAAACCAGACCATCCTACAACACTTTGATGGCCCACCCAGTTACCCGTTTGGTACCACGTGCTCAAGCTTAACTCGCTCACTGACCTACCGCCACCCGCTGGCTCCGACCATGGACTATGTTCGTCGGGGGTTGGGTTTGGGGGGCTGGGGCAATTACGTGCCACGAAGTCTATTATTAGTGCAAATTGTGGTGTTATTTTTATATTAATGGGATGCACAAAGAAGGACAGTGTTTCATTCTACAAAAAACCCCACAAAATATCCTGTGTAGTATTTAAGTCACGGAGGTGATACCATCACATTACGTGCATAAAACTGGCCTCATATCTTCATCTTAAGTTGGAGAGATGATAGGGACTGCAGCAATACAAGGCCATTGATGAACGTCAACACTGGCAATCAATTCCAAAGACAGCCAGAAGTTGTCTATTCTGCAGCCAGTTGTATGACAGGACTTTCAATAAGAAAGCAGATCCGTCCTCCATGATCACTATAAGCAGACTAGTTAAAGCAAAATGGGCAATTATAGGCCCGTCATAAATTGCCAGTGGTGACCGCAGCAGTATTAATGAAGTCGCCGGGAGGTCATACTACTATAAAACGAAACAGGATTGACTTAGTATACCAGGCGATGGTGGGGCGATTATGCAACGGACATGGAAGGTAGATCTCGGGGTCAAGTAGCATTGCGGGTCCAGTGCTTTACCGATCACGTGAAGACAATCCAAGAATACACCGTTGTGTCACCGCCCAACACCACGATGCCAAGATTCTGATCAGAGGGTACTGGTAAATCAATACAGCAATCAATAAGGATTGTCTTACAGTAACTCTATGTAGCATCCAGATGGTCACTGTTGTTATATCGCTGGAATAATGGCTCAGACAACCTCCACTCCCTCCATGAAGGATGACACCCGGTGTTAAACACCCGTCGTGCAGTAACCAGACAAGTCAGATTCAGACCACAAATCGATAACAACAATCGTCACCTGTACAGGTAGATACCGGTTTAGACGCCAGGAGAGTGCGATGGCTTCGTAACTAGCCTGGGCATTCACATGACGCTGTCATTACCTCTCTCAAATCGTATCTGTAGAATGACACGAAAACACCGTAAACACAACCAGAGTATACACCTTAATGTCCTTTCTGAATACTTAAGGTATATGCTGTGAAATACAACAATAACACTTGCATCACTTGACCTTTACTGGACTTTTGCAAGGGATGATACGTGTCTGTACTATCGTTTGTTGTGATGGTGGCCCGGATGTATGTTGATCTTCTCCGGGTTAACGTATTTGGGGATGATCATTTAACAGTTCAGTGATAGCCCACCAAAGCCGTGAGTTTGAGAACACGACAACACGGGTAGCTTAAAGATTCCTTTGTCTTAGAAACAATGCCATGACTCCATTGTATAATTCCACTGATCTTTGAAATCTTTGATATATTGAACACCAGTCCACTGTTAAGACTTTTCAATTTTATAAGAAGTCTTCAGATAAGGAATAGTTGAAGGGTCAATGAACTTTATTAAAACCGTCCTTCGGAGAATGCACATATATGTACATGTGATTTCCTTATACGGAGAGTATATTTTCACAAACAGGTGAAATTTCAATGAAAATGTCATATATTAATATCTACCTATCAATCTATCTAAGTATTGATAAAACTGACCTAGTGCTTTATTGGGAAGAACATCTCTGTCACCGACTTCAGAAGATCGTAAGGTTTCAAGTTCCTTTACGACATCACCTTATCCTACAGCATACAAGTTTCGCAAGGAGGTAAACATGGCGGTGGGCAAGGCGAGCCTGCGCTCCATGTCAATTAGTAAGCCAATCACACTGAACTCAGTACATAACTTGTCGTCCCTGCTTTGTCGTCTGTTGTGTAAGCAACTGGAATTAATTGAAATGTCACAGCAACCTGCCTTTCCTCCTCCGCTTCAAACGTCCTCTGACAACCGGGTCGAGATTAGCGCGTGAAGCATGTGTTTCCCAGTCTCTCTGATCCTCACTGTCATACCTGTATTGCATAACAACCTAGCCAGCTGTACCCGGCACAGTCCCTGTGTCTTGACGCTGTTTGCGCCGTGGCGGGGGTACCTGTCACACTCCGAACCGACGTGCTAAGACTTGGCAGGCCCACCCCAGCATCCCCCCGGTCCCTTTTGATGAGAAAGTGTGCTCAGAGGCAAATGACGTGGAAATGATCGCAGCTTACATCATGGCGTGTCTAAATAGGGGGAAACAGCGATAGGTCCAAGTAATGGTGGCTACGTACTGACGCCTACTGATAACTCCATGTTCGTTTGTAAAACACGGATGGATATGCAGATATGACATTTTTAATGTAGTGCCATGATATTTCAAAGTAGACTCAAGAGAAATGTTTCAGATACAACTGTTAACGACAAGTTTGTCCCGTCATTTGCTACATACATTAGTTGAAATGCTTACAGCGAACTAGAGCTAGAGGTGACTTTTAGTTTGCGATAACAGTTCTCAGTACACACGATAAATCCGCCTTCTATGAGCCGTCATGTAAATAATGAAAATATTGACACGACTGTCACTTTAATATACAACAGCGTAATTCAAAGCTGTAAAAATTAGCTGTAATAAATCTGCAGATTTAAGGTCAACAAATCACACAGTTCTTACTGCAGGTGCCATGTCTGTTCACCTCAACCTTTGAAAGCACGTACATCTGTGCCGTGCGGACACGAGGAACTCTCGGCTTACACAGACATAATCTGCCTCTGGCAGTACGTCAGACACAAATATCTCACTGCTAATCCAGTCCAAAGACTGTAAAGGCCAAACCTTAAACAATAAGGTCGTTCGATTGATCTGTGGGATTAGAGTAGCAGGAATACATGTTGTTAGTTACGTCACAAACACCAGGTGACTTCTGGAGGGGTCCAAGTCGTGTCAGATCATACATACGGATGCACTCCATGTCGTTTTGGGGTCTGTGTTACAAGCCAAACTGATCAGCGAGACACATGGATCAAACATAATGACATCTTCTGAAATATTGAAAACCGAGCAACGGAAATAAATAACTTGGGCTGATTTTGAGTTTGTTGTATAACGCCGCGTTCAGCGTTTAAGCGTAGCTTTTGTATATCAATAAATGAAGCAACAGTATTCATGTAGGGCAGAGTTACTTCACTGAATAAGGCACAGCTGGTCCGTTCAAATGGGAATACAACATCAGAGAAAGGTACTTCAAAGGATAAGTCTGACTGCCGGAAGATCCCTCGTGGTATTAAACTGAAATCACTTTGAATGGCACACAACCCGAACTGTATTCAAATAGACAGAAAACACTGACATTACGGGCGAGTACAGGCAAATCTTGCTAAAGCCGACACAACTTACTGGGCGGATTAGAAAGCAATGTGACAAGTTCAGGGGTCTGTAATGGGGAAAGTAACGTAGTTGAACCTCTTATGCAAGCCTTGGCTGACAACGGACAGGTCGTCTCTCGCACTTAAACAGAGCGAGTCACATCCAGTTAACAACAAACAAAGTAAGGTAAAACAAACCGACATGGGGATTCCACACAAGACCAATGTTAGACCTGGACCAGGGTATACACAGGGCGACCGGGTACCGACCTCCCCTTCTACATAACACGCCGCTTCGCCAAAACGATGGCCATTACAAAACTTTCCTTCCGTCTGAAGGTGTTTAGCTTTGAAGCTGTTCCGAAGCATCAATGGTGGCGACGCCCAGGCTATTACATCTACAAACCGTGAAGATCCGTGTAAATTGTTTTCCATGTTTGTCAGGTTAAGGCGGGATCAGGTGGTCAGGTTCGATGACAGTCATCGTATACCAGTCGCGTAGATGGATGCTCATGATCTTGACCACAGGGTTGCCTGCTCGAGACTCGATTATTCACATACCGCCGCCATATTGTTGTAATGTTGCTGAGTGCGGCGTAAAACTAAACTCACACCCTATTATATCTTCATAATATTTTCATAAATATCCACGACTCTCGAGACAAGACCACAAGACACTGATATCAAGGCCACGACGTTAATTGTCGTTGTCCAGTGGAATCACTCTGATAAGTGTGTGTGTGGGGGGTGGGGGTGGTGGTGAATCTGTGTTCAGTGAGAAACAGGATGTTAAAACCGTCGATCACTGGATTGTCTTGTCCAGACTGGATTATTTACAGTCCGTCATGTTGTTGTATTATTGTCGAGTGTGGTGTAAAACTAAACTCACCCACTCGCTCTGAAATCAAGCCATGGTCTTATGGGTCCAGCGATAGTATTAAAGTTAAGAGAAACACAATACATCAGATAATCGAGAAGAGCATAATTTGTAAAGGCGTTTTCTACAGAGACCTAGTGTGAGATTGTAAGAGGCAAGACAACGGATATGTTCATGGCATATAAGATATACTCAGTCATGCGGTGTCCATTTTCGCCCCTTTCGCTGCGTTATGATGGTAAGGATTAAGAAAATTGATTTGCTTTCTTATGTCGCAACTTTGTCTGGTTTTTTAGTACATATATGGTACTTAAGATGTACTAATAAGTACAGAGTCCTCGCCATGGCAGACGTCAGTGTCGGCTATAGGCAAACGTCGTTTGATTCCTTGGTCAGTATTGAAAGAAATAAGATTAAACCTCCAGGTATGTCACTCTAACAACTCATTATGCTGTTGGAGGTTAGTGAATACTATCTAACAATGTGTTTCATCAACTATCCATCCGTGTTGTGTTGGAAGACGAGAATGGGCTCCACAATGTGTATGCAGTTGGCCTTGTGCCACTGAGATCCTCTTACCCAAATGGTTCTCTCAAAGAGGTTATGTTGTATATATTGGAAAGAGAATTCGATCATTCAAAATTAGCTTGTTCGTTCGGTCACTATTGTCCAAATATTAGACAAGGTATTAAACTAAAAGTTACACATAATTCGAAGGTCATTGTCTCAGGATAATACAGGTTTTGCTGGTCGTCGCGTCGGGAAGGATTTGTTGACACTGGTGATAACGTTATCCTCTCGCCCTACATATGTTGCTGCCCTCGCGACGCCTATGCCTGAATACACCTCCCTGTTACACCATTAAGGTCTCAAATTCAACTGTGACAATATTTACTCGCTCCGTTTCGCTGTTAACAGTTCAATACCGAATGTAATCAACACAAACGCACAACCAAAGACCGGAAACGGCCTTTGCCACCAACAAGAGCGTTCTTTGATTGACAGTTAAATGTTTACTCCATTCTATATCACGTGGTAATTCTGATAACACGCCGGGAGTACTGCACTTACGACTGAAACTGAAAGACTTAGTCAGCATAGGGACGAGATATGAGACCTCTCGCCATGTTTATGTTATGGGGCTGCTTAGGTCACGCGAGATCGACACAGGACTTCCGGTGTGTGGCCTGCCACATGGCTGCCTGGTAACCACAGCGAACAAGGAAACATTTCACACATGACCGTTGCATATACATATACCAAACAGTGCTCTGGTAGAAGCTCAGTGACCAACATACAAATTAACAGTCATCACAACGGCGTTGAACAGATAAATATCTAGACTAAGCTTTTCAAAAGCTGAGTAGTATTGTTTACAAAGTCTAGCGTGATATATTGTACTTATTAATGCATTGACAGTCTCAAGGAAGGTTGTATCATGTGATAACATCCTTATTCTGGTGTTGAGGAAATCTCATGGTTTATGTTCACGTGACAGGGTGCGAAGACAATAACTGTTTCGCCACGGTCAGACGAAACAAGCCAATCGCAGTGACCGGGGCAGGAAAGAAGTAATGGTTATTCCTCATCTCTACACAAAACGTACAGTTCAGCTGACAGCCAGGATAATAAGGAAAATAAATACGGCGGGAGTGGTTTATTTAAGTCAACATCCAGCTGTCGAGAAGACGGGTAAACCGATACATGTTGTCAACAGCTAGCTACATACACTATTTGCACAAGCAGCGTTCTCATGGCTGTTGAAGGAGATCGCAACATGTCTCTGGGTGAAGTTACCATCAACATGCAGTACTAAACAATATCATCATTATTTAGACATCATGTTAATATATCGGTAAATACATCAGTGACATTATACACTAATTCTAGTCGGTGACACAGTCCATGGTAAGTTATAACGTATTGCACATGTGTAACCCATGTCTATCAGTCATCTTCTAAGTCATTCAATTCAGCATACTTCATGTTATAGCTGAATGTTTGAGCACACATCACGTTGGCATATTTACTACTGCTCATGGAGACATGCTCATGACAGTGTTGTTACAGCAGGCAGCCAACCCGCTATCTAACTTGTGTGATATGGGATATATTCCCCGGGATTTATAGGACAAGCTACACAGATGCTGTCTCCCAATATGAGATACGGCTGAGGATTGGCAGCAGATGTCGGTAGATACGAGACATGACCTCGACAAGAGTTGATCTTCTGGTGTCTCTGTTCTGTCCCCGACGCTAAAATACTTGGGATAGTACTTAAAATAGCATTGAAATATTGCAGATGCAGCCCAAGTCTATCACAACTCTACTGACAATGTCTTGTCAGGTTCTGAAGGTTTCCTGCATATAATCATTTATGATAACATCGAAAATAAATAATATCCTTGTTTGCGAAAAAGCAATCAACATCTACGGCTGATAGAATCTACATGAACATAATTGGTTTCTGTGTGAGAAAACTTATCTCGACATTTCCATCATACATCTCGAGCCGCCATTACAAGAATGTCGGCGCAGCACTGGGGTATGAACTGCGACATTTCTCAGATTCCGATCGCGAAAAGACCATTCCAAAAACATTCCCTTACTACTGCTTCTCATGATAGGTCGCACCATATATATGTACCAGGTTGGGCTTTCATATTCAGGGAAGTGTTTTAAAGAGAAATGCTTGCACATAATTGAAGACTATTATCGCAAACGTTAGATTTGAACTGATGTGGTCCGGCGATCTGATCACAGATGTAGGTAATGGCGTCAGGTTCATGTTTCACCACCAGGGGAAACTTTGCGCCATCATCCATATAGTCTGTACTTGGTTCCGATGCCATAGACAAAGAGGTGTGAAGATGGAACATCATCCCATGTGTTTGGGAAGAGGTGGCGCTCGGAGACGATGGCATAAAACACAGCAGAAGGTTGAGATGACGGATGATTCAAGCAGGAAACGTCGCTATCGTCATGCCACACCTACAGATGGGTTTATTCAACCACAGCGGGTAACACTATCGCCGTGCCCTCAACACATATACACGTCAATTCTCATTTTTGTCTATCATATTAACTGCGTGTATTTCTAGCTCAGCAGACACGTTGTGAAACAACGCCGTCACAGATTTTTCCACGTATCTAATGGGAGCTGGTTGAACATTCAGGGTATGAAGACTACTTAATAAGCAAGGTTCAGCATAAAAACCCGGGAAATCAACAACATGTCATTTACAATGATGTACATTTGTAACTGGATCAGCAATCCTCTGTATTTACGTGGCACCGACCTGCCAGTGCGTCACACACACAACGTGCTGACACTGATCCTTGTTCCCGGGTGGAGAAAAATACTGTCACTTGTACCACATGGCAGACTAATTGCTGTTTCTAATTAAAGTAATGATTAATTACAACGGCACTATTTCAGTTAGGGCAACTCCCAGTTAGCACATTTCGATAATTAATCACCAGTTCACAATTAGCCTGTTCTGAGGACTAATGGCTGAACGCGGCTCGGTGGGCCTGTGACATGGGAGCGGTACACAGTGACAGCAGCAGGAGGGCACAGCAGGACCATTATGACCAATATCTCAACCATAACAACCCCCCCCCCCCCCCCCCTCTTTAAGCTATAGCCCGATCTCGTGACGCAGACTTATACCATTAAGAGACAGGAAGCTATGGCATATTAGGGGCCACAGATACGAACTGCAGGTATATAGAGTATGCACCGCGTGCATAACGCTGCTTGCTGTACAGAGGGGCCTTGTTGGGGTATTTGGGGGCACACCTACGCTCAAACAAGGCTGTGTGCACAGATAGGAGGGGGCAAACACTTTGAGGGACGGGGCAAACATACATGGGTCTTCTCCACATAGTTGGCCCGGCCTCGTAGGGCAGGGCTCCTTACAGGTGTGAATACACAGTTAAGAGCTTGTATTGATAGAAGGGGATATCGTCAGATGGACGGGGGTATTGAATAAGGTCGCTTCGAGAAAGTCATTTGTAAATATTTTGTCGGCTGATGTCAAAGAAGGAAGAACATACCTTGTCACTCCTTGGCTGCTGGAACCGAGCCAGGGGGATTTCGAAATAAAATTACACACGTAATACATTAACGAAGGCTAACCTTTAAAACATGACAGCGAAATATAACACTTTGATCACGAACATTTTCAAAATGTTTCCTCTAGTAAGCCCAGCGTCAAAGACTGCCTGGGTCAGAGCAACCTAACCCCATTCTCGCATACATGTCTTTTTATACTTCAAGCCAGGGGTGGTGATTTTTATAATTTTGAGGCTTGGGTTACCAGGGGACGTTTTTCGTACACTTCAATTAGCATGGTATGGTTCAAGTTGGGATATCTGCACTGCTTGTAGCTGGCATCTCCAGTGATGGAGTACACACGATCCTCCTTAGTTCAAGCATGAAATACAAGCTACTTGTCCTCAAACATCAAGCACCCTGACATATCACAAGTACAGGTTTGGTCGTACACACACATACAACAAACAGAAGACAGATTATTGATTTCTACCGGGGATGACTCAGATTACCTGTACAGGTGAGGTATGTACTAACGAGCAGTTGTGCAGGTGTGTTTGTAAACACTACACACTAACCATTATGATCAACCGGTATGACTAGTTCATTCGGTGGTAACACCTACGTACATGTCGTATGCCCTGCTGACGATCAAGCTGATAACGCACATATTATATCATTCCGAAGTGTGTATACATATTGACATTTTAATGTGTACCTCTATATTTAATCCCACGTCTCATTTTGACATAAAACAATCAACAAATGTCTAGAATTCCATTTTTTTCTTTGGATATTCAAAAATTCTCCAGAGTTTTGTTTACAGGGAAACATATTCAATGTCTTTCTCCTGTGTACAATAGGCGCTCCAGTATATAGGAATAGCCAGGCGAGTCCTCTTATCGCGCGTTGGTAAATACAGGTAAACCAGTCTACCGGATGTACATGATGTCTACATGGCCTGTGTCGTCGCGGCTGGGGTTGATCGGTGGGTGTCAACACACTGACACTATAGAATGTGTCTTGAACGCTACCAGGACGTATACCGTCACCTGTGTGCAATTCTACCTGTACAGGTAGGTCGACACAGGTGTTGTCTACCTGGATGCTAAATACACATTACTCTACCAACTGTGGATACAAATTACATCATCCAGCCACTCGCCCATCTCACTCACGTGTCACATTCCGGAAAACAACCAGTACCACCACGATCCAACTGTAGCAACACTGTGGTGGCGTCATCACGTCACACCTCTAGACCTACAAACATGTATCCCTTTTCCTGAAAATTACAGGTAAAAATGCCGACTGTCACCTACCTTTCCTAGTAGCCTCCCACGAAGATATGTCGTGTCAGTGATGGAGTCGTATATGATACAGCTGGAATCAAAATGATGATTCAGATCATTCCCCTCAGAATGTCCCCGACCCCCCTCGGGCCTTGTGTTTCTGGGTCGTAGTTCCTTCATTGGGGGAGCAGGTACCACACGCACTGGTAGCACATCAACAGACATCTAAGCTGTGCAATGATGGGTGGGGCACAAAGGGGCGAACTAGCACACGCACCCTCTCTGCATAGCACGCTAGACTCCGCTAGATGTTATACTCCACTGTAGGCGAGATACTCAGCCGATCAATAGCCGTACTAGATCCTCAGCGTACAATAGGAAAACCACGCTCCGAGTCTGTAATAAATAACAACACTCTTAGAAAATTTTGAACACATATGAACTACATGTACAAGTAAGGTTTACGCTGATTTGGAATTTTAATACATATATCTATTTTTACTATTATAAACATAACCTACTTATATCTTGCCTGTAGCCTATGTAAAAGGGGCGTGTCCTCGACAAAGAAAGTTGTGCTGGCTTTCTGTCTGGCACCAGCCACAAGTCCATCAACGAATACAAATCACACTAAGGCGGTTCCCTCACACAAGACAGTTGCCTTAAGGCCCGAAATACAGAGGTCCTCTTTGGTGAACCCGAGGTTTGAGCCACTGACACGGTAGCGGGCTATCAGATGCCCCACCACTGTCGGTTCCGAATTTATCAAGTCTTATCAAACTAACCCTGATATTCACGGTAACTGTGCAGTAGCTCGCATGCTAGCTAGCATGTAAACCACGCATCCATATAATCAACATAAAACAGTGAAAACTCATCCGAAAACTTCAAAACTTTAGTGAAAATGTTTGTGAAATATTACTCCAATAGTAAGTAATAAACAAAATGCCACGGGATCGAATGTCATGCTAGAATGTGATTAACAGTTATTAGCTACAAAAAACATACGTACAAAGTTACTTGCTTGGGACTGTTGACAGAATTTAGACATTTTAGGTTACATGGTAGCTCTAACAACAAACTTAACTTAATCATTATCAAAGTCAAATATGTCCTTAGTCTTAATGCCATCATTCCAGTATACAAATGACATACAACGAGTTTGTTTGTGCCACATAAAAACTTCTGAACGAGAAAGTCAAGTCAGAGCAGTGACAAGTCCCCATCATGGGCCCATGTCCCAGGCGACTGTAGATGTCCGTAGCATGTGTAGGGAACGCGATTTGACATTTTCTACACGGTCTCCCTGTACTCGACATAACTTTACACCACAACTCACACTAGCGTTATAACGAGTACTCACCTACATGTATATATCCACTGAATGAGAGGAAAGCGTATGTGTCCCGTGTAATATTCCTATATATTGACTACAAGTGTCCACGCTTGTCAGTGGTATGTCCTGTGAGAGACCAGTCTGTGACTTCTACTCCCCACTGGCCTTCTATGAGTGTGTCTGAAAGCGGTCGGGTAGGTCGGTCTCCTCTCGCTGGAAGTTTGAATGTGACTGTCAGCTGAGTGCTATTCGTCGTCTCTCGGCCCGGGCCAGCTACGTCACACTTCAACACACTTCTCACGCTCTAAAAATAGCCCAAGAGTTGACAACGTGACCTACTATCGGGGTGTTCTTTGTCTAACTCTCTTGGTTAAATTAACGTTGCAGTAGTATGTGGGTCAGACACACCCCTTCATGAAGCCTAATAAAAGTTCTTGGTACATTAAGATTGTATGTGAGTTATACAGCAATTTTGCGTTAATGTTTAGACAGTTTTAAAAAAACCTGTTGGGTTGTTACTCCATATAAGGAAGTTTCCGTAGCATATCCTTATATGGATCATTACGGAGGCTACCGAACGTCTTCGGCATGTTTCGTATATTTTCGGTACTAGGCGACTCGCATGTCAGCTTTTCAGCCAAGCGTGTCGTTGATCTACAGCGAGACGCTATGGATAACCAGGTCATCAATCTTATTACACCCACACTTCAAACTACTCCACCATTGTTCTCGATCTGTGAAATACTTTAATATTAGCAAAACATGCACTTCTATTTTTTTAAAATTGAAATTCATATTCTCGAGTCGTATGTCCATACACACACACAAAAAATAATAATAATACACGATATTCACACCAAATGAATTTGAAGGAAAACGTAATAGCGTACAATTTTACTTTTAATCTGGAGCGGAATATTGTACATTAAGAGCTTTCAGACTCGTTCTTTTCTTGAATATAATGAGCTTATAAGATTTCACTTCCCATATCTTGTTTAGTGTTTGTTGGTGTGACGGGAGACCGACGCCATTCAGACAACCTGCCAGTTAACTTGGTTACATAATCCGCTAATCCAGCTGTCGGGGTCGTCATAACAAACCCAATCACTCCACATACACGTCACATATCGTAAAAACAGTACTTTCCTCTAGGAAAAATAATGCAACTGACAAATCTATTCATTTCTCTGGCGATTTTGTGACTTTGATAGAAAAAAGAGACCATATCATAGACTATGTGGTCTCTGATAGAACCAGTGTTTTTATTTTATTTGCTCCGTCTCTGAGAAACTAACATGTAAAGAAGTCACCCGGTCTGTTGTTATGACTGACAGGTCTTGAGTGGTACTTGCTTGTTCTTCAAGACAAAACATTATAGAGTGACACCGACGACTTGACGACAGCTTGCTTGTTCTTCAAGAAAAAACATTATAGAGTGACACCGACGACTTGACGACAGCTTGCTTATTCTTCAAGACAAAACGTTACATTACATGATGTTACGAAAATAGGTAGCCACCCCTTCCCAAAACTCCTTCATCAGTCCAACAACAGTGAAACTATTCACTATCCAAGCATACATGACATAATATATTGATTGACATGATTCTCTTTGTGAAATCACAATCTTCTTGGCAAATCAAAACTGGACTGTGAAATGTTGATTTCCTGATAATCTTGATGTACAGACGGAGACTTGTTATCAAACTTCTGGGAACAATACTACTGACTTTCCGCTTCAAGTGTACTGACCTCATGTACGTCCTACACGTGTTTCCCGTGACTCGCTGTCACCATCCGGCACGACGACAGGTGCTTCCTCAACTTCATCGTCAGTCATCTCCACTGCAGACACCGTAGAGGAAAGTAGGCTTGGTGCTTGGTAAACATCACACGTCTTCAAAATGCGAATATTGTCAGCCAAAGGAAAATACCAAAACTTACATGTTACCTTGTATGATTATCTGTTTGGAAGAAAAACATGATATTCTGGTTCGATAAATGGGTTCGATTCCCATTTCTGGCGTCTCAGGTCTCATGTTGCAGGAATAATGCCAAAAACGGCGTAAAACTAGTCTGCTGGCCGCGATTTCCGTGTTTACAGGAATTAGGTTATTGTTCCTGTGTGACAATGGTTGGTTTCACTGTTAACTGTTTCTCACCAATAATAAGCCGTTCCTACAATTAATGTCAGCGTTGTGGATATTGTCTCATATTTATGAAATCAACCATTGTTTATAAACACATACATCCTTTCTGCTTTGGAGTTCCTCTCAGTGTCATTGCTGGCATGGCAATCAGTAATGTCACCCAAGTCAATGTATACAGAGGTCCATTCTTGTTGCTGATATATACAGTTACCCGATGATGTGAATCCAGGAGGACTTGGAACAGACTGACAAAGGGACGTAACTGCGGGATACCTTCCTATTCTCCACGCGGTGTTATATTATTGCCCAGAGCGCGAGATCAAGTCCAATGAAGCATATTCCAAATTTGCAAATTGTTTTTAATATCGTTTATAGAAATGGATGAAATGAAATATTGCTGAAGAAAGGCGTAACATGTCCTCTCAAATATCCGTGCGAATTTCACTTGAGAAATACATATGGACACTGACTGACTGACATCAGCGTTCAACTATCAGCGTTTACATAGGTGTACATGATAACTGTTAATGACAAGACGAGTTGGACTGACCGCCATTCACAGTCCGAGACGGCAAGTAGGGGCGGACATACGGAATGTCCATTAGTGCCGCGGTGAAACCTGGAGAAAGACACGCGTCTCATCTCCCGCCATTAAGACACCCGTCAATCTGTCGTCTGTTCTGTATCGTCTGCCCGTCTGTTTGTTGGTACACGGCAGATGGGTGCGATCACCACTGTCTAGAATGAAGATATGCCCTCAGAATTAGCATTTCAAGAATCATGTAATCACAGCAATGCAGATAACCCGTGACGTGTACACCGGAGAGGTAGTGAATGTAGTTGAGTTCAAGTTTACGTCACATCGGAATTATTCCAGCCATAGAGCGATACGATCAAGTCTGCATAAATGGACATTTTAAGGACAAAGCCCAAATATGTTTCTTTAGTTTAAGTATTTCTTGAATATACCTTCATTATATTATCATTTACAAATAGAACGTGGTCTTAGAGGCAGGTATGTCTGTTGGTAAGAATGTTGTTTTACAATATTGGTGTTCTGTCGCAGATGAAATCTGGCTTGGAACCAGGACAACAAAGGGTCGAAAGTGCTAGCATTCATCCACATATCAACACATAAACAGGCGACCAGTGGCCAAGTGGGTAAGGTGTCGGCCTGGAAACAGGATGCTGGTGTTTAGATCCCTTCAACACCAGCGTGGTCTATAGTGGACAGAGCGTTGACCAGTACGGTCGTCAGAGTTCATGTATATTATCCAAGCTGACCACAGTACCGTACGGATTGGGCGTTTGGGACTTGATTTGTACACATCTCTGCATCCTTAGAGATACTACGGGGTCGTATACACGTGTAACACCACATCCACCATTGTGGATAAACGGCGACGGCGACGACGACGACAACACGGGATCCGAGCCAGCGATCGTTCGTCGTAGTACCTCAAACATCATACACATAGTCACCACACAGGGCAGGTACTTGAGTGGGAGGCGCGGTGGGATTTGTTGAGGTAAATAATATGGGATTTTCTGCAGCTTGAGAACCAGTTGGGTATGGCAATATTGCGTGTTGTTTTAATTGTTTGTTGCCATATGACGACGGTCTATAAATATACTTATATCTGGACCAGACAACCAAGTGATAGATATCATGAGCATCCATGTACGTTAGGGTACGATGACACTCATTCCTATAGTTACCCGCGAAGACCTGTTTTAGAATCGATCTTCAGTATCCCGTGCTTGTCGTTGGGGCGACTAACGGGATCGGGTGGTAAGACTTACTGACCTGGTTGACACGTGTCATCGTATAAAAATTGCTTAGGTCCGTGTTGATGCTGTTGATCACTGGATTGTCAAGATTCGATTATTTACAGAACGCCTCCATATAGCTTAAATACTGTGGAGTGCGGCGTACAACTAAACTCACTCATTCCTTAGTCGATCCCGCTAGTTGCCATGGGTTTCTTAAGCCAATTCTAACCGGGATATTTACGGGGTAGTTGTGTTAAACATATCAAGGTATGTGCACGATATACCGATGTAGGTCGCGTATCTAGTGTATTACCAGCAAGGTGTGATAACATGAAGGTCGTACACGGGACTAAATATACGGCACCTTATCTGTACAGGCCATCACTGTTGCTGTTGCCATCAACACTGTGGCTTCGCTAAACTTTGTCAGTGTTACATTACACCATACACAGAATGCTACATGTTTAAATAATAACACGTTTTATTTTACTTGAACGAGGTAAACATTATATGCTTCGTAATAAATTCCACTTGTCCTTCCGCTATGTTTGTGGTAGAAGTTATGACGATCCCCAAAAGAAAGAAATAGGCCGCCCAGTCACTTGATGATATAGATATCCACAGAGTAAGGTCCACATAAGAAACATGTGGCATTTTGGCTATATTATATTGAAAAAATACACTGCAACAAACAAAAATGGTTTGACCGTTCAGAAATGAAGATACAGTAAAGGTTTCTCTCCACTGCACATTATGCACCCCAACCCATGCATATACCTCATCCAGCAACAGAACATTTAAATTAATAAATACATTTTATGTTGGTAATATGGAAACGTGACATCGTGGGATCGTCACATATTGAGAACAAAGTCATCGGATTGTACCTTGTATGTGCAGTTTATGCAAAGTGTACGCAAAGCGAAATAGTGGTTGACAGAATTGTATCGAAAAAGTCGTGTCCCACGGAACATCCGCCCGCCTCGCATTTCTGTTTGAAGACAGTACTGGCTTCACTTCTTTACCATTACACTGGCATTTGTCATATCAGAGTTTACCGTGCACGGATTAATTGAAGTGGCTGTTAAACAAAGTGTAATCGGCTGAATCATAAACTTATTACTTCCTACTGTTTATGACTGAATTGTTCGTCATATTCTTCTGAGAAAGCTGACAGCAAATACGGACGTTCCGTTTGGCTGGTTTATTCACCTCGATCACGATCTCATCTCCGGGTGTGACGTAAGACCCCACTTGACCATGTGACTGATCCTCGGAAAGAGCATTATGGTCTGTGACGGATGATGCGACTGTCCTCAAGACAACTTATCAAGATAAAGCATGTCAGATGAGCCTTAGTTGGTAGGAATCTAGATTGATTTCACCAACTGATGAGAAAATAAAACCGCCTCATTCGTTTAATACTCCCTACATGGCAGGCCAAGAGGTCAACCGCAGCCATGATATGCCTGTGTTGGGGTCAGGTTCCAACCACCTCTGCCCAGTAACCGGCCATTGTCTGGTACAGTTATTTGTAGTGTGTGCAGGCTGATACTAATACACCACCTGGGACACGGGCTGTCAGAGAGGCTTCATGGACTGTTATAGCATTGCATTCATAGTTCCAGTAATGAGGTGTGGGTCCAGCACGACCCTGTAACAGACAGCAGCGGCTGGGGGTCAGATTCATGACGTTATTCGCCCATCTGTCTTTTGATTAAACAATCTATTGAATGTAGCTCATGGTGTCCCAAATTATGCCGCAGATGATGCCTTGGTCGGAGTCGACAACGTCTTCAGAAGCGTCTTATACTTTACTTAGTCAGAATGTGTGAATTACTAATGAACTGACCCGTGAAAGTCCCGGGGTAAAAATGGCCTTCAGCAACCCATGCTTGCCATAAAAGGTGACTATGCTTGCCGTCAGAGGCGACTAATGGGATCGGGTGGTCAGGCTCGCTGACTTGGTTGACGCATGTCATCGGCTGTCAATTGCGCAGATCGATGCTCGTGTTGTTGGTCACTGGATTGTCTGGTCCAGACTCGATTATTTACAGACGCCACCATATAACTGGAATATTGCTGAGTGAGGCGTAAAACTAACCTCACTCACGCATTCACTAATGAACTGATATCTTAAACAAAACAAAACAAAACACAACCAAAAATACGTGCAAAAAAATTAACTTCAATCGTACTAAAAGGTTCCTTTTTAGCTTCTCTTGGCAAAGACTGTGAGACCACAGACCAAACACTGAACTAGATCAGAGGACCAAACCACTTACACCTTTGGAGGAATGACTCACCAGGAGGATGAAGAACATTGTTTGATGGATGTCTTTTTGTAAATATGATGAAATAGGACACTCCTGTTTGATCTTTTCCTCTAAAATATTTATTTTGAAGGGTTTACTTAAGCCGAAAAAGTATCCTGGTTATTTTTGAAATAATGGAAAGGATAACATGGAAATGATGTGCTATCGTATATAGGTCATTGCATAGTATGTGTGTTGATCAGTGACGTCATCAGAACATATCTTGTGTCAATTCTGAAGTGGTAATGCTTTTTATTTGTCCAAATATATCCTTATCTAAACATTGTTATAATTACAGGTATGAAACGTCTTGTTTATGCAGGTGTTGTGTAATCCTCTCCTTGATGTTTCCCTCTAGAGGTGCTTGTCGACACTTCCCTCAGCGTACAGATTGCAGTTAGAGTTCAAGATTCAGAATCTTATCTTCGGGTCAAAATATTTGTCGCTTGTGGCGCTGCTCACCTGAGCGTAATGGTCTCATTAACAAGATGCAGGGTGTTAATCACTCAGGAGTCACCCAGGCGTGAAATAAACCAGCTATCGGCACCGTCCTTTCAGTGGGTAATACATTTAAATACTTAACAGCCCCGGGGAACGCATTCAGATATGTCAGGTTAATCTGTTTGTAAAACGATTGTTGGTTGCAATAACTAGGTCATGTCCTATTAGATCTGTAAGAATACAATTGGAATTGGTGGTGTTAAATTTCACTCAGGTATTTCATTAAGAGGAATGGCCCTAGAAGTAGTTCGTTAAATGCATTGTACGAGAGGAAGTTGGTTAATAGGGCAAGGAGGCCATGTGTAAATAGTAATGCAGCCAGCATGATAGGTAATTACTAGGTACCGACTCTCACCAGTCACTACATAGTGTCAACAGGCGGAACAACGGCGGCACTATTTGATGGTACGACAGTGCCTGAAACGATGAAGTTGACGATAAAATGGCTCACATTGTCATCTGAACTACTTCGTCATTCCTGGGACCATATCATGTGGCGATGACATTAAAATGTGGAACATGTTTTCATGATGAAAAAGGGCAATGAAAGATTTAACATAAGTGCTATTTAAGATCTCAAAAAAAAAGATTTTTGCTAGGAAAAAGGGGAAAAACAAGAAATACTTTCTTCATGCTTTATTAAGTGTGTATCTCAAACTACATAATAAGAACAGAACAACGCAGACTTGATCTTTGGAGTACTTCCACCAGATCTCGGTCTTTGAGTCTGATGTTTTGGTATGCATGTATCCATTCCAGCATACGTTCTTGCCACCCTTGTTTCTCTGTGACCTCCATTTGCACAGTGACACTGAATGCATTTCTTTACTATTCTTTACACCCCCAAAGAAGAATTCAGGAATTCAAGAAAAGTCATTAACTACTCGGCTATCCACCAATGACTTAAAAGTCGTATAATGTCTTGATTAACTGGTACATGCTGATACAAGAAACAGGTTCCCTAGTATAATACCTGACATGTAAGACCACAATCCAAGCTGGATACTGATGGCAATAACACCTCTTACACTCGTTAGAAATAATTTTAGTGAGTTCATTTTGCCAATTATACTCACAACTTCATAAAAATATGCTACATACGCCTATTTCCCTCATTTATGCCTTTTTTTGGTTTGATTTTTCTCCTTTTCCTACATTCACAATGAAGACGGTTTTGGTCACTTCATTTATGATGTCTGTGCGGCGTTCACTGCAGATGCTACTATTTCTGTCAAACAATATATAAATACGTTGTTGATCTATATTTGGGTTTCGGTTATTACACACACAAAAATAGCAGTTGGAATTCTCAGAGTATATTCTAACTTGAGTATGTACAACTCAAAGCTGTTTAAACTCCAGAAGTTATTCCTGGGGTGATTTTCAGCAGGGGCTCTCTAGATGTTTGGTGTTGTCACATGATTTTTCGCGTGAAATTACGTAATTCCTCCGGTCACGTCAGCTCTATCTTTAAACAGTGTTCATATCGATTTTTTACTACAAGCATTTGGATTTCACGTTGCCTCTATTTATAGCCAGTGTGTCAAGACTTGTGACCTTTCATTGAAAGCGTAAAAAAGAACGTCGTGACGCCATTAGCGAAGACGACAGTTGGTGTTCAGTGCGGAAATACATGTTATGTAAACATACACATGACTGTAGAATATTCCACGAAAGTATACAATGTTAGACCACACGGACCATGAGACAATGCAACATGTACATAGTAACACATATCACAGTAAATATGTACATCAAAATGTACATGGTTTGTTTCAGAATTAGTTTGGATAGTTGGACTAGGGTTTTAAACAGTGAGATTGTTTGGCATTATATAGGTACGGTCTAGTCGACAGTGGACATCTACAACAAGTTACGTTACGCCAGGGTGCTCAGCTCCATCTGCCTTGTTATATTTGCAAAGACAGAGTGAATTCGAAATGAATATCAACAACTTAGTTGAAAGAGCAGCGTTGTAATGACTGCCCTAGCAATATGGTGTAATATAGCGCGTAAAGACGCCACTATAGTGGTCAATGTCCAAGTGTGTGGGATATAAGGCCTTTATACATACCAGTGTATATGATATAAAAACAATTTTGTATGTGTAATATAGTAAAGGTTTTTATCTGTAAAGTGATTACATAGATGAAACTGGTTGAGAGCGACAGACAGGGTTGATACTGCTTTCCCCACAACTGAAAGTATATGTGGTTGTCTAACTCTGCTACTACAGAAAGTCCACGTGTTTGGCCCTTTGAACCCCACACAAAAAAAGACATAAAAATACTCAAAATTATTTTGTTTCCTATTTCATTGAAGGAATTCCTTAGTTTGCACTCACACACTGCGCTACCCCAAACATGTACTTGCACACGTAGGCTCACATGCACACATAGACACGCACTCCATCACTACCCTGTCCCCCTACATCACCGCCCTACCCCAGGGGCAATGCACTGTTACAGATAAGACAGTTGTGCAACCAGTGTGGGCCATTATGCAGCTTGCAGCGTAATGTTACCGACTCCGTGTTATATCATTGATAAGGCACTGTCAAATCGCCTATAATTAATTACACTGTCAACGTAATGGAAGGCTGCAAATTGTGAGAGGGGACTTGATTGCTGTAAAGCCTCTTACCTTCTGTACACAATAATATAAGTAGTTTATCGAATTAGTGTACACCGAGAAAAGTTATTTGGTCTTTTATACACGAACATGTCTGAATATGCCCCGTCAAATAAGTTCTCAGTTAATCATGCATTATTTAGTCTTGGAACAGGATTTCCTACTGGGTTTGAGTGAGTTTGTGTTATAGAAACTTCCTACACCATATCCAGCGTGTTATGTATTGGCTTGGCTGAGAGCAAATAACATTTATGTTGTGACTACATTTAAGCGCCAATACCTGCCCTTGTTTACCTTCACCCAATGACAGATGAATTTGTTAGGTAACACTTTTTAGAATAATTAAAAACGACCGACATTTTCCTATCTTTTAATTGTTTGCCCGAGTCAGACTAAGCAGATTAACCCAAAGCATTGTCATGTACTTAACGCCTGCACAGCACTGTCCCACAAAGCACCAATATTTACATACAACGTTAACATGTCCAGTGAAGGCGTTTGACACGGCTGACATCTTTACTCTTCTTTGTTCTATACCAAAACATATTGCACATCTCGGCAAAACTGTTTATTCAATAACAGAGCCCTGCTTTTTTCTTACCAAAGTGACAATTGACAACCTTTAGGTGATATACAGCCTCTGAAATGTGGGACCACCTACAGCGTTTTATTTCACCTGTGTTAATTCCATTGTTCACGTAGTCGCTTTTGTCCTTTAAACATTTTTAAAAAGATGTACGAGGACTGCAAGTAGGCATAACGCCACATATCCAAACGCGAACGATACTGGTGCAAAACCTGCTCACCTGCAATTACAGGTGTTGCAGGTGAAATTAAGTGCACACAGACAATCAATGCGAGGTGTATATCTATTCAAGGAACACAGGGGGAGTCTGTCGATGACGAATCATCCGTGAACGCTGCTGGAACCCGCACACCTGGTTGACGATAATTATGTACACGTTCTCTTCCCTGCCTCTTCATAGGTACAGACGGATTAAGGGTGTATATGCTGGCTAGTTTGATTTAGCAAATAGGGTGTAAAATGTCAATAGCAGGTCGCTCCCAGCGTGCAGTAATTGTTGAAACTAGTCAGGCTTCATTAGCTTCAGAGATCTGGTTGTATGGTTACCCAGATTGGAATGGGGTTGATCATATTCTCGGACGCCCACTCTGACATAGCAGGTTCCAAATATGTCACGTGTATCTGGGATGACATCTACATCTAACAGTTTCTTACTGTAACGTTTCATTTTGTTTTATAGAAGGTATTTGTATTTTGTTCTTAGATAACGCTGTTATGACCTCTCTTCACCTCACAGCCTCCATACACAAAGATTATTTTGGCACATCACGAGGTGTGATAAAAACCCACTTGTCAAAACTAGACATATGTTGTATTTTTCATGTCATTTCCTACTGATCTTCACTACCTTTCTCTGAAAACCACAGTATCACTGGGATAGATCGAGAGCAGTTCCAATAAAAAGTGTTACTTCGCAGGAGTCGGTAAAGTCTGACTATCACATCTACAGACAACTACCGCCTTCCACATCCCCTCCACTCCCCAAGTGTGACACATACCCAGCATAAGGCGGCCCCACCCACAGGGAAACACACAGAAATACCCTCACCTTAAAGCTTGTATACGTACGCTATGGTATGTTCCCAAATGTGTCATGTCTCCATCTCGATGCGCGGGTGTACGATAGGATTGGCGACACGTGCTACAAGTCAGTTCATCATGGCGGTCAGGTAAAAATGTTCCCGATGAAATTAACAAATTAACGAAAAAAAATCGTGTGAGCGAATAGTTAAAGTTAAATACGTCAACACCAGTTTTCACCCAGATCAAGCCCCAACCTCACACCACGCCGTGCAAACCCTATCGAACCCCAACCGCATGATGCACTTACACAACCCACCCTTTTTGTACTTACCCAAGTCCCCACCTCACACCACACTGTGTTTACCCTATCGAGCCCCACCCTTTTTGTACTTACCCAAGTCCCCAACTCACACCACACTGTGTTTACCCTATCGAGCCCCACCCTTTTTGTACTTACCCAAGTCCCCAACTCACACCACACTGTGTTTACCCTAACGAACCCCACCCTTTTTGTACTTACCCAAGTCCCCAACTCACACCACACTGTGTTTACCGTAACGAGCCCCACCCTATGATGCACTTACCCAAGTCCCCACCTCACACCACACCGTGTTTACCCTATCGAGTCCCACCCTTTTTGCACTTACCCAAGTCACCACCTCACACCACACCGTGTTTACCCTATCGAGCCCCACCCTTTTTGTACTTACCCAAGTCCCCACCTCACATCACACTGTGTTTACCCTAACGAGCCCCACCCTTTTTGTACTTACCCAAGTCCCCACCTCACACCACACTGTGTTTACCCTATCGAGCCCCACCCTTTTTGTACTTACCCAAGTCCCCACCTCACACCACACTGTGTTTACCCTATCGAGCTCCACCCTTTTTGTACTTACCCAATTCCCCACCTCACACCACACTGTGTTTACCCTAACGAGACCAACCCTTTTTGTACTTACCCAAGTCCCAACCTCACACCACACTGTGTTTACCCTATCGAGACCCATCCTATCATGCACTTACCCAAGTCCCCACCTCACACCACACTGTGTTTACCCTAACGAGCCCCACCCTTTTTGTACTTACCCAAGTCCCCACCTCACACCACACTGTGTTTACCCTAACGAGCCCCACCCTATAATGCACTTACCCAAGTCCCCACCTCACACCACACTGTGTTTACCCGAACGAACCCCACCCTATGTTGTACTTACCCAAGTCCCCACCTCACATCACACTCTCTTTACCGTAACGAGCCCCACCCTATGATGCACTTACCCAAGTCCCCACCTCACACCACACTGTGTTTACCCTAACGAGCCCCACCCTATGTTGCACTTACCCAAGTCCCCACCTCACACCTCACTGTGTTTACCCTATCGAGCCCCACCCTTTTTGTACTTACCCAAGTCCCCACCTCACACCACACTGTGTTTACCCTAACGAGCCCCACCCTATGATGCACTTACCCAAGTCCCCACCTCACACCACACTGTGTTTACCCTAACGAACCCCACCCTATGTTGTACTTACCCAAGTCCCCACCTCACATCACACTCTCTTTACCGTAACGAGCCCCACCCTATGATGCACTTACCCAAGTCCCCACCTCACACCACACTGTGTTTACCCTAACGAACCCCACCCTATAATGCACTTACCCAAGTCCCCACCTCACACCACACTGTGCTTACCCTAACGAGCCCCACCCTATGATGCACTTACCCAAGTCCAAACCTCACACCACACTGTGTTTACCCTAACGAGCCCCAACCTATGTTGCACTTACCCAAGTCCCCACCTCACACCACACTGTGTTCACCCTAACGAGCCCCACCCTATAATGCACTTACCCAAGTCCCCACCTCACACCACACTGTGTTTACCCTATCGAGCCCCACCCTATGATGCACTTACCCAAGTCCCCACCTCACATCACACTGTGTTTACCCTAACGAGACCAACCCTATGTTGTACTTACCCAAGTCCCCACCTCACATCACACTCTCTTTACCGTAACGAGCCCCACCCTATGATGCACTTACCCAAGTCCCCACCTCACACCACACTGTGTTTACCCTAACGAGCCCCACCCTATGGTGTACTTACCCAAGTCCCCACCTCACACCACACTGTGTTCACCCTAACGAGCCCCACCCTATGATGCACTTACCCAAGTCCCCACCTCACATCACACTGTGTTTACCCTAACGAGACCAACCCTATGTTGTACTTACCCAAGTCTCCACTTCACATCACACTGTGCTTACCCTAACGAGACCAACCCTATGTTGTACTTACCCAAGTCCCCACCTCACATCACACTCTCTTTACCGTCAACGAGCCCCACCCTATGTTGTACTTACCCAGGTCTCCACCTCACACCACACTGTGTTTACCCTATCGAGCCCCAACCTATGATGCACTTACCCAAGTCCCCACCTCACACCACACTGTGTTTACCCTAACGAGCCCCACCCTATGATGCACTTACCCAAGTCCCCACCTCACATCACACTGTGTTTACCCTATCGAGCCCCAACCTATGATGCACTTACCCAAGTCCCCACCTCACACCACACTGTGTTTACCCTAACGAGCCCCACCCTATGTTGTACTTACCCAAGTCCCCACCTCACATCACACTGTGTTTACCCTAACGAGACCAACCCTATGTTGTACTTACCCAAGTCTCCACTTCACATCACACTGTGTTTACCCTAACGAGACCAACCCTATGTTGAACTTACCCAAGTCCCCACCTCACATCACACTCTCTTTACCGTAACGAGCCCCACCCTATGATGCACTTACCCAAGTCCCCACCTCACACCACACTGTGTTTACCCTAACGAGACCAACCCTACGTTGTACTTACCCAAGTCCCCACCTCACATCACACTGTGTTTACCCTAACGAGACCAACCCTATGTTGTACTTACCCAAGTCTCCACTTCACATCACACTGTGTTTACCCTAACGAGACCAACCCTATGTTGAACTTACCCAAGTCCCCACCTCACATCACACTCTCTTTACCGTAACGAGCCCCACCCTATGATGCACTTACCCAAGTCCCCACCTCACACCACACTGTGTTTACCCTAACGAGACCAACCCTACGTTGTACTTACCCAAGTCCCCACCTCACATCACACTGTGTTTACCCTAACGAGACCAACCCTATGTTGTACTTACCCAAGTCCCCACCTCACATCACACTCTCTTTACCGTAACGAGCCCCACCCTATGATGCTCTTACCCAACTCACCCGATGATGCACTTACCCAAGCCCCCCACCCCCCACCTAACACCAGTTGGTGTATGAGGTGGTAGTTGTCTGTGTGGATAGAGACTTGATATGTGGATAGACGCTTGGTATGTGGATAGATGTGGATAGACACTTGATATGTGGATAGACTTGATATGTGGATAGATGCTTGACGTGTGGATAGAGACTTGATATGTGGATAGATGCTTGATATGTGGATAGATATGGGTAGACGCTTGATATGTGGATAGATGTGGATAGACGCTTGATATGTGGATAGAGACTTGATATGTGGATAGATGCTTGATATGTGGATAGATATGGGTAGACACTTGATATGTGGATAGATGTGGATAGACGTTTGATATGTCCATAGATGTGGATTGATACAGTGGTATACGTTTGATATACTATCCAAACAAAAAAGAAAGAAACGCTTAGGCGATTTGTATTTAAAAAAAAATCTATAAATAACCTATTGTGTTCAAACAGTTGTGAAAATATGTAACAAATGTGAGGATAACATGATTCTACACAACTGCACAAGTAAAAATTCAATTTTACCTGAAATGATACTCTATCAGCGATGTGAGCCATTATGACCATCCATGTAAACCTCAGCCGCTAGTCTCTAACCAGGCCCTGTAAATCATAGCCGCTAGTCTCTAACCAGGGACTGTAAATCATAGCTGCTGGTCTCTAACCATGGCCCTGTAACTCATCGCTGCTGGTCTCTAACCAGGCCCTGTAAATCATAGCTGCTGGTCTCTAACCAGACTCTGTAAATTATAGCCGCTAGTCTCTAACCAGGCCCTGTAAATCATAGCTGCTGGTCTTTAACCAGGCCCTGTAAATCATCGCTGCTAGTCTCTAACCAGGCCCTGTAAATCATAACCGCTAGTCTCTAACCAGACTCTGTAAATCATAGCTGCTAGTCTCTAACCAGACTCTGTAAATCATAGCTGCTAGTCACTAACCAGGCCTTGTAAACCATAACCGCTAGTCTCTAACCAGGCCCTGTAAACCATAGCTGCTAGTCTCTGACCAGACAATGTAAATCACAGCCGCTATTCTCCAACCAGACTCTGTAAACCATAGCCGCTAGTCTCTAACAAGACTCTGTAAACCATAGCTGCTAGTCTCTAACAAGACTCTGTAAACCATAGCTGCTAGTCTCTAACCAGGCTCTGTAAACCATAGCTGCTCGTTCCTAACAAGACTCTGTAAACCATAGCCGCTATTCTCTTACCAGGCCCTGTAAACCATAGCTGCTAGTCTCTGACCAGGCCTTGTAAACCATAGCTGCTAGTCTCTGACCAGGCCCTCCATGTCTCGGTGGTGACAGAATTACTGTGTACATGTACATCCACGGCTCAGCATTCAGTACAACTTTGGGCCAGGGCTAGGTTCTCATCTCACAGGAAGCATACGAAGACAGTTGAAATATCACCCTTTTAATCATGTTTATATCTGTAGTTTATAGAATATTGCAACTGTTCCTAATGGAATGCTATGCAATAAATATCTTACCTTTTCTATTGACGAGGAACAATAGTTGTAATTGCTGCATTGTGTGAACAGAGATAGTTGTTCTGTCAGACAATGAAGTCAAGGTAAGTTTTACATGTCTACATTCATTCTTGAATATATGGGCCCTGTCAGTTTACTAAATCTAAAAAGTAAATGATCAGATTATTCAATAACAGTACTCTGTCAATTTGTTAAAGCTATGGTAATTTCACAAAAGCAGTGTGTAAAGCGTCACATCAAGATTTATTTGTCGACAATAATATTTACCTTGGAGTTATAAAACTATTGTGACCCCGACGTGATTTGAACACGCAACCTTCTGATCTGGAGTCAGACGCGCTACCGTTGCGCCACAGGGCCGCCGTGATTCATCCAGGGGCTTCTAATGAGTTATATCTTATGCAGCTCCATACAGCGACTGATGAGTGTGGTTCTTTCGCGAACACTCGCCCCTTTCCGTACCTCCAAGAAACGCAATTCGGCTTGTCCCGGAATAACACGAGCAAGTCACGAATGTGGCTGGGGGATGAAATGGACTGTAATACGAAGCAAGGGAGATAACCCTAATCGCTTCAACCTGGTGCCCACAACGCTTCAAAACTCGCACCGTATCACAGGAGATGTCCTGAGTGAGATGCATCCTGAGGTCTCCTCCACCTACCCCTCACATGTGAAAAAAACAACAACCCTGAAAGTATATTAAATCTGATTTGTTTGTTGTTATCACCGCACTCAACAATATTCCGGCTTTATGGCGGGTATCTGTAAATAATCGTGTCTGGACCAGACAATCCAGTGATTAACAGCACGAGCATCGATCTAGAGGTCGATACTACTTTTTGAGACATTGGGGTGCACACTATTGAGAAAAGAGGAGGTGCACACTTTCTTTTCACTCGAGTTTCAATGGATATTTGACAAAATTTCTGGACAAGCACGCACACACGCCGTCAGTCATTAGAGTAACGTTCAAACTGTGGCTCATGCGTATATAGTTTTACGCCGCTTTAAGTAATATTAAGGCACTTTCAAGGCCCGTTCGACACTAGAAAATTTGTAAGTCAGTCAATAAAGTCAGCTATTGGCTCAAGCAAGCTGTTGGCCTGTGAAGTTGAGTAATAGAGACACATCACAAAAAGTCGCCCTGATCCATCTGTGAACTCACCTATTTAATCAGTTTGACTATTTACCTTTATATTTATCGGTCTCGGAGATTCCTGAGCGAGATTATTCATAAAATTATCTGTTTTGGTCATGTACCGACAATAGATATTAGATCCCTGAACATTTTAACAAAACTATCCCATGATCCCGACGTGATTTGACCACGCAACCTTCTGATCTGGAGTCAGACGCGCTACCGTTGCGCCACGAGGTCTACATCTGTGCCAAATGAGTTTCTAACAACCCCAAATCGGATTCCATGTCTCTCCCAGGTGATGGGCGGAATGTGGCAAGGGATGTAACTCTAAAATTGATTGTAACTACATGTTGAAGTCATTTTCATTATTCCCATAAGAAAATATTTCACTAAGATCGAGTCCGTGAAAGTCGCTAAGTAATTCTGTATCCCCGCTTTTACTGATTTGTTTCTTCTAACGTACGTGTTACTACTATTGTTTCCAATTAATCAACATCCAAACAAATAAAACAGTAAGGGAAATAATGTACTGAACTCTGTTGTATACTAAATGTTTTTGCAACTGCATGGAGAATCTTCGAGAAGTGTTGAGGTAGACTATGTCCTCTGCCTTCCGGTGCGGATTGAGGATCAGTTGGCCAATCACGATGGCTTTTCCAAAAGATCTCATTTGACCGAAGTTGTCCCCATGGACGCTGGACGTTGTTCCTAAAATATGTCTGACTTCGACTCGATTATTTTTAAGGCTTCAAGGCATTGTTGGAACAAGAGCGCACGCTCTCTCGCACACATTAACCTATTCGTGACTCCAGATTTTGGTACTGTGAAAACTTTCTGAACTTAAATGTCATTAGTGTTTGTACACGTTGTGATGCTTTCCTGACACCGACACCTAAAGATACGTTCAAGATGTGTGGTCGTTGGGGTAAAATATCAGATATGTATCCAATGTGGCAAAGGGCTGTCATAGAAAAGGTGAATCAGGTCGACCTCACCAGCAACACCAGACTACAGAAAAGCCGTCAGTGACAAGGAGCTTGCAAGTGTAAACCTTACGTTGTCAAAAGCGTTATTGAGAGGTCGAGGCGACCTAACCAAAAAGCAGTGATGATAGAAACATGTTATTATAATGTTTTTCTCTACAAGAATTGGTTATCAACCTAATAATCAGATATTCCGATTGATATTTGTGAATTTACAACTTCTTTAATTTATGATTGTGAATATTCTGAAATATAGTAAGTGTTATATATATACTTCGCGATTAGGACTGCACGGTATCACCAGTACACCGGTATACTTCTATACGCTTCACAAACTATACGTATTGTACTTCTATACGCTTCACAAACTATACGTATTGTACTTCTATACGCTTCACAAACTATACGTAATGTACTTCTATACGCTTCACAAACTATAAGTATTGTACTTCTACACGCTTTACAAACTATACGTATTGTACTTCTACACGCTTCACAAACTATACGTATTGTACTTCTATACGCTTCACAAACTATACGTAATGTACTTCTATACGTTTCACAAACTATACGTATTGTACTTCTATACGCTTTACAAACTATACGTATTGTACTTCTACACGCTTCACAAACTATACGTATTGTACTTCTATACGCTTCACAAACTATACGTATTGTACTTCTACACGCTTCACAAACTATGCGTATTATACTTCTACACGCTTCACAAACTATACGTATTGTACTTCTACACGCTTTACAAACTATACGTATTGTACTTCTACACGCTTTACAAACTATACGTATTGTACTTTTATACGCTTCACAAACTATACGTTTTGCACTTCTACACGCTTCACAAACTATACGTATTGTACTTTTATACGCTTCACAAACTATACGTATTGTACTTTTATACGCTTCACAAACTATACGTATTGTACTTCTATACGCTTCACAAACTATACGTATTGTACTTCTACACGCTTCACAAACTATACGTATTGTACTTCTACACGCTTCGCAAATAATACATATTGTCCTTCTATACGCTTTACAAACGATACGTATTGTACATCTATACGTTTTACAAAAATACGTATGATACGTCTGTACGCTTACAAACGATACGTATTATGATATATTTTCTCCCGAGAACCGGAATATTGGATAAATAACATGTATGAACTTTCTGCGCTTGTCTTTATGGTTTAAAATAAAATCTACACCGACTTTCATTCTCAAGAAATGTTATTCAATGACAAAAGGACATACTGTATCACTATAAATAGCATAAAAATTAAGAATAAAAAATATCTGACTTTGCAGCCTAAATTAATGTTATCAGAACCATAGCATATGTGTTTAGGGACTTATGATGTAGAAAATAGGACTGACAGTGCCACTCACTGTCAAACACTCTTCGATACATGTATATCGAACTATGTAAAGCAATAGTTTACCCAAACCGCAGTATATGGCAAGAGATACCAAACCTTTATATATGATCAACTTCTCTATTTCCACAATGGCGTCGTTTCGGTATGGACTCTTATACAATGTTCAAGCACATCATTGTGAGAATGTAGAAGCTGATCATTCATAAAGTTTTTCTCCAATTCGAAGGTCTCAGATTTACGGACGAGCTTTCCTCATCGCTGTGTAGCAGTGTTTGAAGCCGCTTGCACCTAAACTAAGTTACATATGACCGGCGGCGTATAGTACTGGCGGCGGTACGTGGTTCGGTTCCCCAGATACTGTCCAGGAGATATAGAGTTTTAGCTGAGCTAGCGATACGCTGGTAACTGCCCAGTCAACTAGCCCAAGGCTAGCTAGTCAAGAGGGGGTCTAGAAGTATCAGTAGATTGTTCGAGTGTTACTGCCCATGGGCTATGTGTGAAACTGTTAATCTATGTAAGATGTACGTTTATTTCAGATTTCAACATGGCTGGCTGCACATGATTGTATCTAATTAGAGGCTACGTCAGGTTGTGAAGTTAGGTGTTGTCAACATTCGTGGAAAAATCAGACATGTACACTGTGCACAACAACGATGCATGGACGTTATAAGAATATAATCAATTAAAAACCCCAACTGTTGTCCTTCATTCACTGACAATATCATTGCGCATACGTGTATTAAAAGAAGGAAATGAAAAGGCGGTTTGATTAAGATGAAATAACAATGGGGTATGAGGAGACTCTCTGGGCATCGTCCACCAGGGACGGTATTCCATAAAAGAAAGCGAGAAGTTACATTTTGGCTTGTTCGTGAACAAAATGTTATAGGGTGAAAATGTTTCGAAGAGGGTCGTGAACATTACATGTAGGTGCTCACCGTGAACAGACGCATTGTGGGATTGTTGTGTGCGAGTGTGCGTGAATGTGTGTGTGAATATGCGCTTGTACGCATTGATTTATATGTACACGTTATTGCACGTGTATTCACGTTAACCATTCATACTGTAATCCTTACATACTACGACGAGGTGGAAATTTGCCCACTCACCTGTACTGGTGACGACAGACCTGACTTAAGTGACTTACATTTATAATACACGGTGCATGCAGCTACAGCAGTTATATTCACGTTTGCTGTGCTTGTAAGGGCAGAAGGTGACAGCAGCGTGGCCAGTAACTTGCCGTAAACAAACACGTGAATTGTAGCAGTGATAATCCAGTGACCAACAATGTGACGTATGTCAAACAAAGTCAGTGAGGGTGACCGCCAGATCCCCTTAGTCGCTCGCCTCTTATGGGTTGCTGTGGACCAGTTCTAAACCGGACCTTCAGGGGTCACACCACACACTGCTTTGCGTTGTAATCACACAAGCACCTATGAAATCTCGCGACTCTCTTCCTGTAACAACAATAGGAGTATCTATATTAGAAAAATGAAGTACCTCATGCTGAAACACCCTATTCATCAATGGACCATGCCACAGTTAGATAGGAAAGAGTAACTCAGATGTTACATACAACCCAAACATCTATTTTACAATCATAAAAGGGATTACATTAAGCTAATACCTACTGCTCTCACTGGGCGTGTCGCAGCTGGCAAGGCGACGTCCCCACCCCTCCTTCCACCCCCGCAGGTGGTGACACCTAATGGTGGTGCGCTTCATAATGCAGATGCTAATTACTGGTGTGTATACTGCCCGGACTCGCACTTGGTCCATTCATGTCTAAATATTCATAGCATATACTGTCCTCCATTTTCAAGACCCCACCCAACACAATTCTCATAATTACATCTCACAATTGGTAGATGATACAACAGCATAAATACTATTCACAAGACCGGTGCAGGTGTTTACGACGACTGAAAAAGCACATATAGATTGACAATGTACGTTTCTTGTGCGCACACTTTCTTTTATATGGAGCCTCACCGCCCATAGGAATGTGTCATTTGAAGACATCGTTTACATACTAACCACAAAGAAACAACAGCGCAACCGGGGTGATAAAATTCGTGCGATTGTATTCCTAAGAGGAAAGCTACAGCCAGGTTTAACTGTTTGGCCGGCACAGCATGACAGGTGTGATCCATGCCGCAGTCCCCGGGAGGACAGGCACACCTGTAGTCACTGTCAACCTCCTCTCTGCTGAGGGCGATTGTCATTGACATCGCGGTGCCTGTTATGCTCTGTATGGAGGACGGACGGCAAACCTGTCTGTTCACAACCGTTTCTCACACAGCACTGGGCTCCAACCTCGTACCACGAGCCAAAGCCAACAAGCAGCACGACTGGTATAACATCTGGATGAGAAAATGTACAATATGGCGGATCCAACTGAAGCTAACATCGGCATTGGTAAGTCCCACGTCACTGTCCCCGTGGCGTCTTGAGTAATCCCTTGAAATTGATAGTGACACCAACTAGGTAGGTGCACTAGCACTGCTGAGCCACCATTACGTGTCACTAAAACCTCTCCTCCTACATTGTATTGATTGTGCCAGTGATAGTACCTTGGGTTACCTGTAACATATTGTTACAATAATATACTAGTATATGCGCCGTCATGTTGCCCGAGACAATATGTCTCTTATCTTCTTTACTCTGAGGTCTTGAATCACCTTCCCTGACTATTGGTACTCATAGTTTGGAACCGAAGCGAATGAAAATGACGTAACATCAAAGTGAGCGGACAAATAGATTTTGAAAATACCCAAATAAATCCACACACACTACAGTAAATCAGTCTCTGATATGCTTGGTATCAGTACTGTTGTGCCTTTGATTTCTTGTCATGTTTGAATGATCAGATCATTTAAGGAATAGGTTTTATATTTGTTTCCGTATACGAGAGTAAATACTTATTTTTAGCTTACAATTATCGATCACAATAGTGTTATTTAAGCCCGATCAAGGTCTTTATAATTATACTGGTACCTACATCATTATACTCGCCCAGCCGCTATCATCCTTGTTACCACGCTGTAAACGGCTGGAGATCCTACCCGGTGTCAACACAAGGTTCCCCTAGCATTAAAACCTGGATCGTTTCCATTTTCCCTGAAATTGTATTCCGCCTCTGAATAATGTATTTATCTTTGCCAAGAATCGATACAACATAAAATGTTGTATCACTTATCTATATACGCTGGCCATATTGTTGTCTTTAGCGTCGTTACACTGGTCAATGTTTCAGAGGCTTCACTGTATCAAACTATTGCCAGTACAAATATCTAGTTAACGTACTTTCTTTTATAAAGTGTGTACACTTCGGGCGTCTTCAATGGTCGCGTGAACCTAGAGTAGATTTTCACCATACCACGACCTTGTTGTCTGCTCGGCCAAGCAGAACCCGAAGTTTCACATTTTGACAACTTTTAACGTCGCTTCCGGGTATAAGTGCGGCTGTCGAGATGGTGAGATTGAGATTGAAATGATTTAAGCCAACTTCTGAAAAGGTATATTTTGTTGGCATGGAATATATCTCCCTCTTCCTGTAAAACAGTATTACCGAATAATATTACTGAACACCTATACATAACATTTAAGGAAAACAATGCGCCCACAAGTGTCAGGTCCTGGAGCTATGTTGTGTGACGTAAGATGACACCAGCGTTCGCCCAGTCTGTAGGTGATGTGCTGGACGATCATACCTGTATATACGTATGGCATATGTTTCACTCGCGTGACGTGTATAGTATTCTCCTGGGCCGCACAGCGCTTGCGGTCGAATTATTACAGTAAATGTTTGTCCTGTCATCTGTACTACACGGGAGTTAACACATGAGCCATGTTGCAGCAGAAGATCCCGGTAAGTCACTTTGTCACCATCCTGACCGTAGTCTTTTACAGACGTAAGATCTGCGAGGCCTCAGACTCATACATAGCGAAAGTATTATCTTAGATTAGTACAAGATGTAGGATCTGCTTGAGTATGACATCGTATCCAATGTAGGATCTGTATGAGCATGGCATCATATGTGATGTTGGAACTGCCTGAGTATGACATCATATGTAATGTAGGATCTGTATGAGTATGACATCATATGCAATGTAGGATCTGCCTGAGTATGACATCATATGCAATGTAGAATCTGCCTGGGTATGACATCATATGTAATGTTGGATCTGCCTGAGTATGACATCATATGTGATGTTGGATCTGCCTGAGTATGACATCATATGCAATGTAGGATCTGCCTGGGTATGACATCATATGTAATGTTGGATCTGCCTGAGTATGACATCATATGCAATGTAGGATCTGCCTGGGTATGACATCATATGTATTGTTGGATCTGCCTGAGTATGACATCATATGCAATGTAGGATCTGCCTGGGTATGACATCATATGTGATGTTGGATCTGCCTGAGTTTGACATCACATGCAATGTAGGATCTGCCTGAGTATGACATCATATGCAATGTAGGATCTGCCTGGGTATGACATCATATGTAATGTTGGATCTGCCTGAGTTTGACATCATATGTAATGTTGGATCTGCCTGAGTTTGACATCACATGCAATGTAGGATCTGCCTGAGTATGACATCATATGTGATGTTGGAACTGCCTGAGTATGGCCTCCTTCAGTCTGTTGGATCTGCTGGGTCTTCGTTTCTTACAGCCGGTAGATGAGTATAGGATGTACATGTGCCCTGGCTTGTACAAGCTGTACAGGTTGCCTCGTACAGGCTGTAGTAACTGGCTGAGCTAAGCCTGATATACAAGCTGTTGTGGCTTCTAAGCCTAACCACATACAGGCTCTGTCGTGTCACAAGCAGTAGACACCCACTGGTAGAAGTCATAGTAACAACACTAGTACAATAGGTACATGTATATGGTAAAAGGTGCAATGAACCTATCCCTTCGTTAACTTACCAATCATTACACTTACAACCAGGTGAGAGCCGGAGTAGGCACATCTGTTCACTGAGGTAAATTATGTATTGATTATACCTATAACATAGTGAGAACAATCAGTGACTGTTCTGTATCATAAATTGATTGCACGAGTGGTTCTGTTGTAAGCTGGTCCAGTGAACTCTCTCGAACTGTGTTCAAGTACAAGGTTACATCTGTGACGACTTTCAGTGATTCCACGAGGGTGGTATGACAAGTGACCAGCTCCTCTTATCAAGTCATGCTCTGTGTTCATATTCAGTGACCAGCTTTTGGAGATTAACAGTGATTCCATTATTAAATGGAATGATAAACTTCATAATCAGTGTTTTAATGGTTAGTCCTTGTCTCATGAACTGACACCAGTGGGTTGGGTTGGGTTGGGTTGGGTTGGGTTGGGTTGGGGTGGGGTGGGGTGGGTTGAGGTGAGGTGAGGTGAGGTGAGGTGAGGTGAGGTGAGGTGAGGTGAGGTGAGGTGAGGTGAGGTGAGGTTTAACGTTGTACTTCAGAGTATCTCGCTCATGCAATGACTGGCATGTGTGATATGTGTGGCTGCTTGTACTAGCCCAGACTTAAGCTGGTTTTATTGAGCTGGCCCACTGAGATACCATGCCGCAGTTAAGCATGAATGCCCAACTCAGACACATTACATTATACTATAGCTGCCCAGTTCAAGTTGAACCCTTTAATGCCGAGCGCCAGGAACAACAAGTATCATATTTGAACGTCATTTGGTATCGATGCCGCAAACTTCCGCGCTACTGACAGACGCCCCAAGCGCTACACCACGAAGGCCGTTTCCAGTACCTGAGACCTCAAAAAAAAATGCGATGGTTCGTTAGGTGGGCGTACACTACAGTGTTTAGGGTTGGCAGCGAGATCCCCTGCCCGCAGTGGCACCACACAAGTACCTGATGTAGGCATCGTTGATACACCCGCGTGTGCGATAATGCCACACGTTGTTATTCAATACTGTTTTTGCCCTGAATACCCATCTAGTTACAGGTGGTACTCTTTAACTACAAACGCTGTATGAGGCTAAAATATTGTGAGTCAAATATTTCTTATTGATTTGCTTAGTATATGCATATCTGATTTGGCCACTTCAGTTGAACGTGGCCTAGTGAACGTATATTTCAATTGCATAGTCTACTCTTCTTTATGGAAATGGATAAACAGTGAGGAACAAAAGCTTTGGCATTTGCTACAGACGCAGACATGCTATATTTGACCTAAGTTTGTCCCGGCAATATTAAAGCTTTTTGACGGCGGATTGTAGATAATCGCGTCCGAATAAGACAATCCTGTGATTAACAACATGAGGATAGACCCATGCAATTGGTATACAATGACAGACAGATATTTTATTTAAGTCTCACCTCATATAAAAGTGCAGATATATACATATAATATACATAAAATAAGCCAAACTTTAAAGGTTATGAGAGACTGTTATGTAAAAGTGACATATATGATAAACGTAACAATGTAAATTAGCCGTATTAAAGATATTTTCTTTCTGGAAGTATATGAAAGCAGGCTTGGGCCTGTTCTTTAAAACGAATGACATGTGTCAGACAAGTGAGCGAATGTGACCATCTGATCACCCCTCACTACAAGCATGGGTTTCCTGAAGATCAATTCTAATCCATATCTTCACGGGCACCAAACGTCTGCTGGGTACTGTTCGTGCATTAGCCGTACACGTGACGTACTGCTATCCACCCCACCGGAGTGTGAAGTAAAGTAACTGCTTCAGCGGTACACGTGACATGCAATTATTCATGCCTTGGAGTGTGAAGTACGGTAACTACTTCAGCGGTTCACGTGACGTGGTATTATCCATACTTTGGCGTGGGAGGTACGATTAAAACCTCCTTTGTAAACATGTGACGTAGCCATGGGGACCAGGAAATAGCAATCACTGCAAGCAGTGTATGTATGGCAAGAGACATGTTATTTAATGACAATACTCGTTCAATGTTAATGTCGACCTATGACCACTGTCGTCGGTGCCATTTACTAAATGTAGGACACCCGATTATGTTTACATCTGTTCTGATTGGTCAGTTTGTAAACAACTTCCTATCACAGTACCACGGTTATAGCACATATAAAACTGCTGTCTTCGTATCATGTACTGTTATTTGATTTATGGATGTGATGCAAGGAGGTCATACACTGGACAGTACATGCGTCAGATGGCCATCCCTCATGACTCGTGGCGACGAATCTAATGAATCCTCTCTCTATATATTAGCATTTCTGAGACATACATCGTAATTCATCGCCCCTCCTTGTCTGTCAACACAGTGTGGTACACATGGAGGAGGCCGTTGTTAACGCTGATGTCGGTCATCCACGCTGCAAGACACCAAGGTATGTCAGCTATAGCCATGGCGGTGGGCTAGTGTAGCGGAAGGTAAGGGGTATATGCCTGCAGTAATACATAGCCCATCCATCTAGTGAGGTATGTGGTCGAGGCCACATCGCTAAGTAGTTCACATGTACATCGTACACTTAGCAGAATACCTTACTGACAGAGGTCATCAGCTGTACTGCACTACAAGAGGACGCAGTGGCTGTAGTAGGCAGTCGGTTGTCAGTTGACGGTTGTCAGTCGATTTTTCAAGCGATTGGTTCTTTCTTAATACAGAATAGTGTACTTACATGCGGAGAGAAGAAACACAATGATGAATTGTTCTGTGAGAAATATCGGATGGCATGCAATAACGCATTCCAAAGATAATGTTTGTTAAAACTATGATATAAAACGACACTCATGACGATTCTGATATTCGGTTGACAAGAGTATGATACATGTTTACCTACAGTCAGTCCATGTACACACACTGAGGATGTGTATAAGTGCTTCGACCTATATGCTTTCCCTTATTAACAACCGCTATTGCCGTGCTCACGTGAGTCTGTAGTTGGTCTGTGCTCTACACACTTAAATAGCATGTTGGCTGTGGCAAACAGTGAGGAGCATAATTCCTCATACACATATAATCATTGCACAGCATGAAGCCGAGAGCCTTCTTGTGACCTTTCAGAAGAATTCCAGCAGCTCATTAGTTTCCGCTTTGGGTATAGGCCATGTATGGAACATTTCAGAAACATTTGCAACCTTCTAGCTCCCTGAAGGGATAAACATCCCTGCCCAGTCGACCTGATAGTACAGCTGAAGTGCCAAAGTAAATGTACATGAAAGTGCAGCATACCCGGTAACCCCAAAAATGACGAGACCACTTTCCTCAAGTCGAACCCGAAACTGGTTTGTGGTGGTTTGTGGTTTCTCCTGGTTTCGAGCGCTTTCACTTTGAGTATTCACTTTGTTCTAACGCATACGATAGTATGGGAGGTCTGATCAAGAAGATGACGACTTCCCATGTTCATTTACTACAGTTGTTGGTGGGAACGATTTGGAAACGACCCTTTCAGGACATCCAAAACCTAAGAAAAAAATGAGAGAACAGAGCTAGATCTTTACGAAATATGTCACCCCTACTGCCGACAGTCAGGATGAGCAAGACTTTCAATTTTCTGTAAAACGGATTACAGGGGACGTCATGCTCAAGATAAATGGATGTTGAATGTTTCCGTGGTTTGACAGGAATAAAAGTATGCGTTCAAGAAACCGGTTTAGCGCTCATCACGATGCAGAATGGGATCGTCCTAAGATACGATTCTGTACATTTAGTTTGGTTAGGGTGCATTTCTGTAGTACCTGTGGCGACAACGACCCCTTCAGCTATACTAGACGGTTGTGTATTTGGAGAATCGAGTATGTTAACTGTCTAGTTTGACAGATTCACTGACGACCGTGTTATGTGTGATCTCGTTACATCACTATGAACACCTTTACAATGACGTATCTGGTGATAGATATTGTGAATGTACGGTGGTCTGTCTCCTTCTTACGGGTTGAATCTGTGTTTTGTCTCTCTGTAGGTCAAATCCAGTATCTACCAAATGTCTCGTTGAATGTTGTCCATCCGTATCTCATAGGTATGCAAGTTCACAATTTGCAGATTAAAACGTATGATGTTGAATACTTATCAACTGTAACATTTCCTTTTCTTACTATCTTCCTATTTCATACTAACTATCAGTTAAAATGAAAACAAGTTTTCCAGTAACATTTATGTTTGTACAACCAAGGCGCCTCACTAATGATAGTGACAACACGCGATGAAGTTGGTACAGGGTCAAGATCCACAGACACAGCACAACACATACATAATTTTGTATTAAGTGTTGTCGTGATCTGTTTTGGCATCAGGGCCAGAATAGATCATGAGTGCCCATTTTCGTCTCTCAGAAGGGCATCACGGCTAGAGTAGGTCATCAATGCCCATTTTCGTCTCTCAGAAGGGCATCACGGCTAGAGTAGGTCATCAGTGCCCATTTTCGTCTCTCAGAAGGGCATCACGGCTAGAGTAGGTCATCAGTGCCCATTTTCGTCTCTCAGAAGGGCATCACGGCTAGAGTAGGTCATCAGTGCCCATTTTCGTCTCTCAGAAGGGCATCACGGCTAGAGTAGGTCATCAGTGCCCATTTTCGTCTCTCAGAAGGGCATCACGGCTAGAGTAGGTCATCAGTGCCCATTCTCGTCTCTCAGAAGGGCATCACGACTAGAGTAGATCATCAGTGCCCATTCTCGTCTCTCAATTGGCATCAGGGCAAGAGTAGGTCATCAGTGCCCGTGCTCGTCTCTCAGTGGCATCAGGACCAGAACAGATCGTCAGTGCCCCATGTTTGTACCCATCATGGCCGGATTAGGTTATCAGTATCAGAGTAGGTCCCTGGTTTTATCTACTGAAGGTCATCAGTGTCCATGTCTATTTCTCAGGTGGCATGAGGGTCAGAATAGGTCATCGGTACCCTGCGTTTGTTTCCCCCTTGGCACAGACTGTCGGTGTCCATGCTTGTCTATCAGTTGATTAGATTGCCGGTGCCGATGCTTGTCTCTCAGTTGATTAGATTGCCGGTGCCCATCCTTGTCTCTCAGTTGATTAGACTACCGGTGCCCATGCTTGTCTCTCAGCTGACCATCAGGTACTGATGTAAACTGGGAGGCAGATGTTACACGTCATCCTTTGTGCTGTAGCACGTGTTCTGATGCAAGCAGATCATTCCTGTAGTACACGGCCCAATCTACACTACTGCGCCATGACACGCCGTGACAGATATAAACATGTACCAACTCCGGAACCTCTTAATGTGAAGGTCATTAATCGATCTAGAAATATTATCTTAATGTATTTGCTCAGGACTGGTAATCATTTACATATTTTCGTTGGTTTGCAGAGTGAGGGAACGGGAGGACGAATGGTATTTTGGGGGTGGTAGACGACAAACACAGGATGGCGACTTATGACACGTGTTATAGTTTACTTAAGGGAGTATTGGAAATGTTTATCTGAAACACTATTTCTGACGATGTGAGTTAAACGGTTGCATGAACGTTCTGTGATATTGCATGAGATTTTGTTGCTGTTCCAGAGAGGGTTGACGTCGATGGAGAAGAAGAAGGTAGTTAGTCTTGCCACACTCGTGATACAGACAACGTGCCTCGTTCTGACAATACGCTACTCCCGCATTGCACATGTCAGCGGGCCACGGTACTTGACGTCGACGGCCGTGATCCTCTCTGAAGTCATCAAACTACTGACATGTATCGTCATGTTGGTGTCTACAGGGGACACGTAAGTTTACCTTTTCTCCGCATCCAACACCACGATTGTTTGATTGAAGACATACAACAGACTTTGTAAAGACCTACAAATCATAACGATTTTACTATTTCAACATTCTACGAAATGTCGCAGCAATAATGAATCACATGGCGTTCAGTAAATCGTTCTAATACATTTCAGTTTCGGTCATCAGTGAATGGGCACTCCCAGTTTCTTTAAACGTAATATAACTCTCTGCCTTGCTTTCCCTGACTTACAAGATGAGATAACAATATTTATGTTAAATATACCGAAAATATCCAACCTTGCGAAGTTGTCATGGGGTGTTTCTCAGTTGAAATGCTAAAATCAACCACAGATATCGGTACACGTACAGGTCAGGTGCAGAACTATATTAGAAAATCAGTCAATCAGTTATAATCAAACATAGTTTTAGGTTTACAATCACCGTGTTACACATTACAATCTAATGTTCAGAACACGTTCCTGTCGAATATATTGAAATAGGCGTCTCCATTCTTGAAGCCACAGGAGTATTTGGTGTTGTGTTAATCCAGTGTTTACAGAAAGGTATCAAAATTGTCAAATAATCAAATCACAGGAAACCCAAAAAGAGCCCCGAAAAGGTATTGTTTGACAAACTATCGCATCCTAAAAGCTTATCAAACTATTCTATTCCCACTAGCAATGGCGGTAGATCTAAAATCCACTCAGTACCTCAGCCATGTCTCGGACCCTTGCAGTGGATGCTCCAGACAATGGCTCCATATATGACATACTGTGACATGATGATGCATCCGGTACTTGTATCTGTCCTCCAGATCTCTGTACACCAGCAGCGCCAGGGAGCAGGTTCTGGAGACCCTCCGCCTGGCCGTGCCTGCGGGGCTGTACACCCTGCAGAACAACCTACAGTTCGTAGCGGTGTCCAACCTAGATGCAGCAACCTTCCAGGTGACGTACCAGCTGAAGATCCTCACAACAGCCATGTTCTCCGTCTTGTTCCTCAGACGGCAGCTGGCCAATCAGAAGTGGGCATCATTGGTGCTATTGACAGCAGGAGTTGCTCTGGTGCAGGTTAGTAGTTTCGGCCACTAAGTCGGATGTATGCTTCTTGGGTGAATGAACTGAGTTGTAGATATTATCAGAAATTGTTAAACATATTCGATCTAAAGATGCGAAGAGCTGAGTGAGTGAGCAAGTGAGTGAGTTTAGTTTTTCGCCGCACTCAGTAATATTCCAGCTATATGGCAGCAGTCTGTAAACAATCGAGTCTGGACCGGACAATCCAGTGACCAACAACATGAGCACTGATCTGCGTAACTGGGAACCGATGACATGTGTCAACCAAGTCAGCGAGCCGACCACCCGATCCCGTTAGTCGCCTCGTACGACAAGCATAGTCGCCTTTTATAAGCAAACATGGTGTCCTGAAGGCCTATTCTACCCCGGACCTTCAGGGGTAAGCAAAGAGCTGAAGCTTTCATTGCATGTTCCCTCAACCACTCGCTCTCGAGTTTGTTTCCTTTATTACCTTGTGAAAAATATCTTATCTGTGACAACAGTCCTCCATTTATCCACATAAATTAGCCATTTGGAGAAGCATGAGAAATAGGTTTAAAATGACAGATTTCCCTCGTATACTTGTACATATTTATAATTGGTTCTGTCCGTTTACTTTTATATGTAATTCCCGTTACTGTAAGGTGACGTACATCGCCCAGTGCTCTTTTTATTATTTGTTTCTGACTGACATCTTCTGGCAGCTGCCGGTGACCCACAGTTGTAATGGTGATGGGTGTGTCAACACCACAGACACCATGGGGAGTGCTTCCTGGATGACGGGCCTTTCAGCTGTGATTGTTATGTGTCTCAGTAGCGGCTTTGCAGGTGTGTACTTCGAGAAGGTACTGAAGTCGTCCAAACAGTCGCTCTGGATACGGAATGTTCAACTAGGTAATATCATCGGTAGCGAACTGAAGTGCAACAGCTAATTTCATTAATCAACTTTGGATAAATATGATTTCATACACAGAGAGCGTTTAAATATATCATTTCAGGTGAATGTTCTATCGTAATATGTACGTTTTGCAGCTGTTTCGGGGATTATATTTGGTGTCCTGTGTGCCTCTTACTCCGACACAGAGGCCATTCTCCAAGACGGGTTCTTCCAAGGCTACAATGTACTCACGTGGCTCATAGTGATACAACAGGTGCGTGACGACAATGTTGGACCAAAGTACACCACTCATATATGACATATGTCAACACAGTCATAGTGATGGATCAGGCCTCGTCACGTTTATGGAGGCTGGATGCTTCACTGACGACAGTGGGACGTACTGCTTATGCAGTCTTTATACTTTAATGTCAGATATTCAGACTGTATAGAATGCAGGGGGTGATCAAGAGGGGCGAGGTGCAGTAGCGTGAATTCGCTGCATGACCCAGGTTAATATGACACAAAGATATTAGTGAAACACGGCTCAAAGGTGTACCAACAACTCCACACTCACAAGTAAATATACCATCACAATGTGTCCCCCTTATTCCTGTAACAGAATAAAACCTACAGGTATTATGTATCTCTACTGGCTTGATGTGCATTTGCCTATTGGTTCCATCCTTATTTTGATTGTAACCACACAACTGACGATGTTGCAGGCGGCGTTGGGTTTGGTGGTGTCGGTTGTCATCAAGTACGCCGACAATATCCTGAAGGGCTTCGCCTCAGCCCTCTCCATCGTCCTCTCCTGTCTCGTGTCCTACCTCATTTTCCGCGACCTCACCATCAACTTGTAAGTATCCTTACACTCCCCTGCGCCGGGTGTGCGTGTGTCCTTATACGCATAGCTACCCACGTAACACATCAGATCGTAGATCACAATAAAAACTTAGCATTGTCTGGGTAAGCCCACCGTCTCAGTTATGGGAAATATTGCACACCCACACCGACACCCACACTCACACAAAACTCCTCAGCGCACATACGCACGCACACACACTATATTTCCAACGTATAATAAAAAAAGTGATGTGCAAGTATATGAAGATCTCTAGGGTGTCCATATAGCCTATTGAGGCAAGTTTTGACGTGTAGGCAGTGTGTCATTTCCACAAATAATGATGTACTATAATGTATTCATACACACGATTCAGCTATTCAGAAACTATACCATTTGCAATAAGATTAATACCTATGACAATCATCTGCACAGTCCAGTCAAGACAAGTATTTGTATCCGTGGTGAAACAATCTCACTGATATTAATTTTCATACCTAGTGTATTCCTCCTCGGGGCGGCAACTGTGACAGCGGCCACCTTTCTCTACAGTTTCGACCCCAGTCAACGCCTGAACGGTCATTCCAAATCGGATATGGTATAGAACTGGATCAGCTAGTCAAGGCGTTGAAAGTGACAGTTACTACCGAATGAGGAACGGATGTCTTATCAACGATGGTGCTAGCCTCGAAGGCAACGTTTCATGTGTCATTGTTTACACTCACCAAAATGACTGCTATCCATCCTGCCAACATTGGTGGCAAACCAACAGGCATTTCTAGTCAGAGTAAAACTCTGCCACACTGCACTATCCTCCAACGATAACACCAAATGCAGGATGCTCATTCCCCAAATATCGGCTGCATTCCAAAGTCCACCGAACTGACCAAAGAGGCTCTTGAAGTAAACAAATAATTCAAAGCACAATACTATGTGCATCGTTTGTGATTTGGTTGTTATGAGTCTGACTGTTAGTGAAGTTGTGTGTGTTTGGTGAGTACTGTATATACCCAATTTATGATGACTGTCATAGCTTGAATGACTCCCGATCATGATGCCTCCATATATATTATGCAACATAATTTATGCAACGTTATACTGAACTGAGTTGGACACTGTGCAAGACTAACACCATGAATGTCAGGAGAACACCATGTAACACCAAGGACAACTACAGATCATCATGGACCCAGATGGACCACAAAGGACCCGATGTAGCACGATGGAACACTGTTAAGCAAGAAAACTGACGAATGAAGTGCCTGAGCCAAAGGGCTAAACAACAAATAGATATTTTTAAGCCAGTTCCATCTTCAATTGGAGCACACTGCTTAAGGCTCAGATGAAAGAAAAACTCATTTAAAACAAACCAGTAATCAGATTCCAGTTGTTTGGGAGAAATTGACTCCTGGGAAGAAACATATCAAAATATTTATCATTTCTGTCACGGTTGACAATTTCTTTATTTCACTCAAGTCAAACTACCCGAGGTAACAAACTGTTGTGATGGCCTTGGTTGTATAGTCTTGTGGCACTGTTAATGTTATGGATGCTGTTTGAATGCTGTATTTATATGGTGGGGGCAGAGAGTACAGTCAGTGTGAATGCCAGCTTCTTGTATATCATTGTTGTGTCTACCAATGTCTTTCATGGAATCTGTATCCAAATACTAAAAGTACAGAAACACATCATGTGAATGTGGGGTGTAGGTAGTGATGGCCTTTTGTGCCAATATATCACAATGTACTTTACTCTTTCAGCTGTTATATTCCCATGACTATTTTGTTTCAAGTTTTCTATTCAAATTCCCCATATCATTAATAATACATAGTGACACAGACACAGATACTCCGACACACACACGACAGGACCTGTAACAACTGTCTTCCCAAATTAGTTATTTTGTATTACCTCCCCTTGGCCAAAAGGATGTTACTAACCAGTGCATACAATATAATCCAAACCTCTCCCATGGAAGACTGACAACAACAGTGATTCCACTTACAATTGTATCTTGTTTGATATTATTAGACTGAAAACGATTTGGAACCCAGGAAGTTCTGAAAATAGCTCTCACAGAGACACTCACTATAATTTCCCGTCCATTTGCATTTAATTGTATCTCATTCTATTAAATGAATCTCATTTACCAACTTGAGGTGTCAAATTTTTACTGTCGATATATTACTGTCAATTGTACTATCCAAAATAAACCTGTTATCATTACAATAAAGAATGTTTGTTCCTTCATCAGTTCATACAAGCATATGTACACCTGATATCAGAAAGACATACCCTTCTTGGGATCTTTAAAAAAGCACATTCAAAGTTAGACAAATCATAACCTTAGTTTCATACAGGAACAACGTCAAACAATTCAAACCACCCAGAATTGTCAATATGTCAAACTAGCGAGTTGTCACATATGACAGGACAGGGAGGAGACTGGATGTACTGGACATGATGGAATACTGCTCCACATGAAGGCAGAATTGACCTTGGGAAGGTTCACCAAGTAAACTACACATTCTTGTACTTTGGGGGTTGAACACCATCAGGAATAAGACCAACACTCGCAGCGTAACGCACATAAACTGACAGTAACACAAGTCCACAGAGCCATACAGTCTCTCACAAATGGATGTCCTATGAAAGGATCCTAGATCAGGACCTGTGATGCACCATGGACAAAACTGTCCAGATTGGAAACTTTGGATATGATAGACAAAATATATGTAAGCATTTTTATATATAAAAAAATCACTGAGACTGAGTACAGGTGTGTCAAATAATTATTACCAGACAGACTGACATTGAACACATTATACAATAAGAATGGTAACAAGTATTCAGTGTCTGCAAAGACTGCAACTACTGTGGATTATGCACTTAATCATTTCCTCCTCCACTTCTCTCTCTCACATGAATGCACCTAGACGCAGGTTCTGAAGGTTCTGGACTACACAACAAATGTCAGCTTCAGATACACTTTATTGAGCATAGCATATGTTACATGATGGAAGGAATATATACAACCTACAGATCACTCATTTCAGAAGACTGACAAAAAAAATAGAAAAGTATAAAACAACTTAAAACATAATGAATTCACACACAGATGTTCATGCACACGTGATTCGACTGTCTCAGGTCTCGGTCTTGTCAATAACCACAACATTACCCATGACCTCAGACATATTTATTATGCTTCATAGCATGAAACGCTCATGTGTCAAAAACTGAAACTTAATGAGAAATAAATATGTGGTTGTCAATCAGGATATGATCAAACTGTGCCTTAGAGCTGTTGAGCATTTAATGAACCAAAAGCTCATCTGGAACTCAAGTCAAAACCCACAAAACTGCAAACAAATAACATTTATTGATCATTTAATACTAAATACAAAAGACTGCAGGTGATTTGGTAGTAGTGTTCTTTTTCTGCACCTTCTCCATAAGCAGAAAGACTGACCCCACTCAGGAATGTTGGTGTCATACACAGTGGTTATTGTCACACACTTCCAGGAAAACATAACCTGCCGTCAGAATGATGTGGAAGTCAACTAAATGAAGCTTCTAATAAACTCTGAATAGGATCTAAAACTGATCTAACATAAGACATTGCTGAGTGAGTTCTCTCCTCTGAGATGCCACTACTATTATTTGGCATCGCTGTTGCATACCCACCACTGTGACCAATCCCTGAGTTTCTGAAGCTGCTTAAAGACTTGAGATGCTGCTCATTACACAAAACAGTTGGAAGAATGATGACTGAGAAATATATTCACATCTTTGAGTCCTTTAATGTAAAAAATAACATATCATCTATATATGGTTTAGACAGCAATATTCTAATCTACTCCCAAATACCCTGTCACAAATCTGAGGTTGGATGGTAGACAGAAAAACTCAAGTCTTCATAAACTTGTATGCTGAACAAGTTAAAAAAAAAATCAAATTACTCATCTTCATGAATTGCAGACAGTTTCAGTAGGCCATAAGGTATCATTTAGTGCTACATTCCATACACTTTTGAATCAATGTGAAATCCAAAATAAGAAACAGCATGCCTTCTCTCTCCACGTCGTGCTACCTTAGCAAGAAATCCTGTGAGCAGTGTAGACATATAATTGAAGTAATGATTATACTGTAAAAACGGTCCACTATGAAACACTGTTGTCTAGCCTCAATATGACCACACGACAAGGTATCACCATCTGACCCATGTTGGTGAGTTTACCCATGCGGACCCTGTATCATACTGGGCTTACCTCCTACATCCAGCTTACAAGACTGACTTTGGTTTCGGCAATATTCCAGCAATAACATTGTGCAGAAAACCAGAAACGGGCTTTACACAATGTGCCCAGGTGGGGAATCAAACTCGGGTCTTTGGTATTACGAGTAAATGCCTTAACCACTAGGCTACCCCACCACCCTTCAAGCTGAAAAGCTGTGACAGAAGCAGTGTTAAACAAAACCCACTCACTCATCACAACTACCCCTACCAATCCTATAATATGGTACAAAGTATCAGAACCACATCATGAATTTGTCCACCAGCCATCGAATGGCCTCGTGTTCCTGTAGTACAGTGGAGACAGAGGAGCCATCACACCAGTTAAAGTGTAAACATAAACAATGTAACGATATCTGATAATATAAATACATTGCACTGGAACTGGGTTTTCATCTGTCATGTTGGAGTCATTCCTCAGTGAAGCCAGTTCCAGAGAAGATATATATTTTCTAGTTTTCCGTTATAGAACTTGATATACTATATACATTGATATGCCATGACAAATAACAGCCATGGTTTACAGGGAGGAGACGAAAGGTACCCTCAATAAACAATGGCATAAAGATATCAACTCAACCACATGATTATGTACTGTCATAACAAAGACATACATTGTTCTTCTAACATAACAAGGAGATGTATGAGCTGAGGCTTGCCATGGTTTCCTGCCTCCCACTGGTCATGCTGGTAGGCTGACATGACACACCTGACTGTATCCACAACACCCACCTGGTGTGTTAACCTACAGCAAGGAATGTATCCTCCTTGATGAAATGACTCTGGGAGCCTGGGGCATATTTAGACAAGTACAAACCTTTAAAATGAAAGGTATTCTGTTGTAAACAAATTCAAATCTTGGTACTTTAGTAACATTTTGGCAGTCAAGGATAATAGTGAAAGTAAAATTACATTCTAAAACTGACCTGAATTATCCATGGAGTTTGAAACATAAAACTAGAATCTATTCCTGTTACGGATTTCAACCAACACACAAGGTATGAGAAAGAAAATCAGCTGGCAGAAACTCTACAGTGTCATGCCCTCACAGAAGATTATTTATTTAGATAACATGAAAACTGGCTTAAAGTATCCTCAGCTGGATAAAAAGAGGTTTAAAATAAGATGCTGTTTGTAGAGAGCAGTGCAAGTAAAACATTTCATGTGCTATAATTCATCAAAATCATCTCCCATGTCTTAATGATGCATACAGGCACATGACATTCTTCACAGTATTCACACAATCAGCCAGTCACCAGACAGCACAGCACCACAGAATCAGACAGACAGACAGACAGACAGGGTCATGGATTTTACCCTACTACACATTGCAATCATTTACAAAAGTCTGGAATAATTGTAAATTTCACAAACACATGTAGTACCTAAAGTGAAAAGATAATGTTATTAGTACACATAGTAGTAGTGATATTGATACTCCTTAATCTGAGCTCCTAAATATTTCATATAGTTGAAGAACATCAAGACACTTTTAGAATGTATCTGGAAACATTTGACAAAATGAACAAAGTATCTCCTGATATGTCTGTCTGTATTATCATGTCTTTGTAGGTTACATGTCTAGCTGGGTCGAGCAAGAATCATGCTATATAAAACAGGTGGTGATGGTATCTGCAGGAGTTTCTGTCCATGGAGGAAGGTAGACTGCTGTCATCATTGAACTCCTTCCAACTGCTATGACGAGCTGGAAGAAATAACAGACATAGTGTGGTTATGGGTTGGTGATTTTCTTCTTGATCTTCCATGCTTTGGGGTTAGTGAGTGGTATGGTTTAATGCTTTTATAAAGAGCTTATGGCAGGAGACGCCAGAATAGCGCTTCACACATTTTTGGTCAGAAAAAGTTACATAACACCCTTACAATCACAATGTCCCATCTCATGTCTACTACTCAGTGATAATAACAGACAAAATCACGGTACTGTATTGTAGCAGAAAGCACTGAAAACTGAAAAGTGAACTGGCAGACATGTCATCACTAGTGTTGGGAATTTGTTAAAATCTCATAATTGATGATTGGTAAATTACAACCGATCAATCATCGAAATAATTGGTTAGGGTCATTTTTAAAATTCTCACGAACAGCGAGTCATAGCTGAGTGGGTTAGGCAGCTGACTTTGTGTGCTGGCGATCCTGGATGGGACTCAACCAAACAAAAGCACTAGATTCTGTACTTCACTAAAAAAAATGTAATCCCAAACATAATGTATGTTACATCTCATCACAGTGACGGTATAGCCAGTGCTCTGTCAAACCTGGAGGATTCACCGCTAATTCTTCAATAGGTAGAGACCTGAATGGGTTGGCCAATCTACAAAGGTACCAAAACTCACTCACTCACTAATGTTTTTGTATAAGAACGGCTTTATATTGTATCCTACTGCCTACTCATGCTGAGTTTAAATCATGAATGAATCATCCCCAGTATGAAGAGGAAGTCGTGTGTAATACTCACCTAGACATCACCTTGTTTACACTAGCAGTCATTACACTCAACACTCGATCAATCTCAGTTTTGTCCAGCCTGCAGTTCACAGACACTCGAATACTGAAATAAATACAACATAATCACAGTCTAAGTAAACTTAGTCTCAGTGTTATTCGTTACACTAGACCACTGAGTCTAACAAACTATAGTAGGAGGCTCAACAGTAACCCTGTGACCGTCCAATCAAATGCAAGACGGTTCAATAGATTTCACCAATCAGACAACGGCTACTACTTAGGATTGGAGGGACTTACAAAACATTCAGGTTCCTGACACAGATCTCTCTACAAACAAAAATCTGCATATAACACAGACAATTGACCTGCAGTATATATGCTTTGGGGTTTGTGTTGACATGGTTACCATTAGCCAATGATGACAGCCTTGAATATTGCCAAAACACTATTTTCAGCGACTATTTACTCACCATTGTCATGGTTGTGTGTACACCGTGTGCATCACCCGGAGGCAAGCATACGCAATATAGCATTCAGAAGAGAGGATATGCTAAATAGTATTCGGAATAGTTCAGGTACGAACCTTTTCGAGATAAAAAGTTCAAAAGGTATGTGCAAATATCCATTTTCGCGATTTGCTAAGCAGTGTTCTGGTTGGTCAATCTCAAAGGTTACCTGACGCGACCTCCCATAAGGTTTTGTTAGACTCAGTAGTGGAGTGTAATGAAAAGTACTGACGCTAGGTTTACTTAGACTGGTACAAAACAATCAATCTCAGTTTTGTTCAGCCTGCAGTTCACACACTCTCGAATACTGAAATAAATGCAATGTAATTAATAACTGTAACATCTGAAAAAGACCATAAGTCTAAACCAGCATGTAGTCACTTTAATCAGATTAGTCATACCTAAAATAAATCACATGTATGATGTGTGCCAAGATACACTGTATTTAAATACTTATCAGAACAGAAGAGAATGCAACATTAACTCTTGGTTTTATAATAAATCAAAGTAGAACACTATAGTACATTCACTCAAAGACACCCAGCAACCACAGTGCATCCAACATGCTCCTATGTTTTTTAACACCATTTTTACATGTTCCTGTGACGAGGTGACACGCTGATCCATTCTTCTTTGACATGGAGAGTCAGGTAGGCAGCATGAGTATGCAGATCACCATGACCTGAGTATGGAGGTGGGTGTACAGGTCGCAGTCCAGGGGCAGACATACAGTGGACAGCTGGTCAAGAATTCTGCCACACTGAAAGGTTCTTATGGAAAGGCAAGGACAAAGTAGTGAACTACGCCAGTGAATAAACTCGTCTTGCTATGATTTACGGAGTAGCGTTAATGCAGGAAGAGCAGGAGGCTCCAGGACTCAAAGGCGATGGTGCTGTCTGGAAGGTGTGTCTTGCCTCAGAGGTACACCAATCAGGGGCTACCCAGGGAAGATGAACATATGAAGTTGACACCAGTTTCTGCAGAGCTTATTGAAGGAGCACTTAAGTTAAAAATCCAAGTCAGTAGGTTATCCCACTCAAAGATTTTAAGCCTGAGAGTCTGGGAATTTTTAAACATACATCTGAAAGTGATGACTGTGACGAGTAATGAACAAACTGGAAACTGTGCGGATGCAGATGCTACTCTCTGGGAACTGACCGATAGGACTGACCTTCATATGTGTGAGGTTCCAGGGCCTCCTTCCAGATGTAGTGTCTGGGAAGTTGACCAGTCATCAAAGCAGTTGAAAGAGTAGTGACATGACTTGTTTCACAACTACTTTGATGTTTCACAAGTCATCTGATGATTTCTAATATGGCTGAGCCTGCTGGAGGTGCTTAGCTTTAGGCCCTGAGTGAACTCAGAACATTGGCCTGTACATGATGGAAAGAGACTGCCTGAGAGTCTGTCGCATGTGTCAGAAGTTCTGGACTGTCAGCCTGATCTGTCAACATCTGAAGTCTGAGATGCTCAGCTCACAGGAAGGAGTGAAACATTCATAGCTGTGGTAACATAAGGGCAATCCCTCTACATCAGGCTTTTGAAGGTGGTCAAGATGTTGGAAGAACAACAACAGCTGGCTTGCACAGGGAAACTTACGGAAATTTTCTCACTCAACTGACTCAACACACTCAACTCACACACACTCAACTGAAGATGGGGACCCAGCAATCGGGGCAAAGACAGCAGACATTTTTCCCTTGCAATTACACTTAACAAGAAAGCACAAGAGGTCATTATCACCGTCAGACAATGCTGTTCATTGTCTATCAAATTTACAATAATTTCATACAAAAGGAAAGAAAGCCATGACCATAGAGTGACATTCAAGGACAGAAAATGGGAGGAAAATAATCTGTGCCAACACAAACTGTACATGTACACAGGAGATAGAACACAGCAAGGACATGAATAACCACCACAATCATGACACAGTACAAGATGCACTCCGAGAAAGAGAAAAGGTTGAGACATGTTTACATATTTAGGTAGGACCTTAAGTCACGCTATTCCACAGGAATTGGTGATTAAACAGGAACAAAAATGTGTTTAGCCAATCATAATTCAAGAAAGAAACCACAATACATCCTGTTACTTTGGATGACAGGAAAGCACCGGTGCAGGCTGGGAACAAAGTGGCTGGAGGGCATATTCAGGTGAATATTCTACATTGGCAGCCACTGTTGTACAATCGGACAAGAAGGGATACTGTTTATTGTTGTGGTAGAAATAGTTGAACATATACAGAACCTGAAGTTACCAAGAGCAGCTATGATGATTATGCCATCTATCAACTGATATGTCACATGATAAATTCTGATTTTCACACAACAGAAGATGGAGCTATGTCTGCTGAACACAAGACAAGATAGCACTCACCTAGGGCATGGAAGAATGTGCTCCTCCTTCTCGAGGTAGCGAGCCAGAGTCAGTGCTACGCCCTGCATCATCGACTGTAACAAACATATTCACATTCTAGGAATCATTTTGGATTTCTGCTTGGACAAAAGTTAAGGTTTATCCATGTAATATATATGCATCCCTGAAAGTCCAAGGGAAGTAACTCAAATTCATGTCTCAATAAAACTGTAAGGTAACAATTTCAAGTATATTTTCCTTAAAAATATTGGACCAGCAAACTGTGTGATTTGACTGCTCTAATGACAATGGCGCTGCCATGACAATGTAGCTCACATGGTCAACAATCATCTGCAGGGTCTTCATGTCCAGATCCCGGTCGTCCGATGGCTCAGACAGGCGGACATGCTTGATGGGAGCAATTGGATCACCGACAACACAGAAGCCCTCAAGTCTGGAAAACATTACACTGAAGTCAGATTCTATGGCATGAAGACATTGTACATGCTGAAGTTATATCATACCTGTCATAATATATACACAGCATGTATGGAGATAGAACATATTCTTGCTTAAATCTTAATCTAGATTACAAGTCCTCTGAAGTGTTGATTACCACAACTAGATTCAGAATGGAATGTCTACCTGAACTGGAAAACAAAGAGCTAATAACGTGAACCCACATAAACAGCTGGCCTCCATGATGTCCAACCAATCACATTAATCATTGTCATGACAAGTATGACATTCCAGGAATCCCCAGAAGTAACCTACACATAACAGTGAAGATCCTTCTACTCACTTTGAGAGGCCCTTGTGCATCAGCTTGGAGTTTTCCTCAAGCTGTACCAGTAAGCCTGAAAACAAAAAAGTGAAAAATAAATATTGTAGTAAAGGTATAAGGGTCAAAGCCATGCTCAACAGTCCAGTGAAATCCAGTATCTTACAACCTGGACATTAATAGTACAGGGAAGCTAAGCTGACACATTTGTTGGCCTTGACCCTATCTATGATAGTTTGACTGGTTCCCTTAGTCACTTTAAAACGTTGGTCACTTGTGTATTTCAACAGAAGGGTTATGATAGTGTTTGTAGTATTAGGGATTTGTTGTATCGGCTGTGATCACAGTCACACTTGCCTGAGCGATCTCATGGTGCACACTGATGACGACAAAGAATCATCTAACCTACTGTTAGACCATGCAACACAGGCATAGGTTGTTGTAGACCAACTCTAACCAAAAGACACTGAATGTAGGGTCCCTATCCACAAACTATACTAGCACCACCACATTCTTAAGTCTATGATAAACAACAGAGTTGAACAAAACTGTAGAGGTTATGAATTCTTTGAAGAAAGTCCTCTTAGAGGTACATATCAGCATTTTAATGTCCATTAAAAATTCCCACACTAGTTCTAACTATATTTCATAACAGAGTATTTACAAAACAAAAACTTGTTTTGTCTTGTGAAACCAGCCTTACAGGATCTCCAAGGACCCTATACAGCCAAGAGAGGGTAACTCTGGCTGTCTACCTCACAACTCAGTTATAATGCTGAATGTATCACTAAGAATGAAGGGAGGCAGGTGGCCAAACCCCAATGAGGACTTTCTTCAAAGAATTCATAACCTCTTCAGGTGTATTTAATCCTTAAGGTACATATAAGCATGAAACAGACTCCTAAAGACAAAAATATTAGGGAGTGGCATTCTGTCTGAAAACAAAGTCCATTCAGAGAGCAAATCTGCAACCGTACGGAAACAGAAAAAGACACCTACCTTGTCACCTGACTGCTGATGTCAATCAAGGCAGGGACATGACTAAGGTGAGGACTCAGCTGTCATTGCTTATATGCCCATTGGCTGAATTGGGGAAACATCCAAAATAAACCCAGCCGACCAAACCCAAGGTTTGGAGGTGTCGAATATGGGAAACTCGCCGAAACAAATCCTAACCCAAGGGGAAGCCAAGGGAGAGCAGGACTGAAAACCACCAACAACTGACTGACCAAACTGTTCACGCTCATACGAATGTTTGTCAAGTTGGTAATGACAGATAAATATGCTTGGCTGGCTCCAGATAGCTGCTGAGCAGATCTCCTCATTGGGCAGTGCTGCAACATACACCTTCAAAGTGGCTACTGCTTGCATCGAATGAGCTTTCAATCCCTTGGGAAGAGATAAGCCTTTATGTAAGTATGACATACAGATCGCGGATATAATCCACCGGGATACAGTTTGTGTATTAGCCGGGCACCGTAACAACAAAATAGTTGCTTCTCCTTATGAAGAGACACTGTTCTCTAAATGTATGCTTTAAGGGTTTTCCTATTGTCTAACACAATACGGCATGTGTTACCAGACAGTGCAGGAAGTGTAAAAATGGGGAGATTGATAGGCATCGTGATATGGAACGCATCTTAGGGCAGTAGGAATCTGGTAAGCATATGCTCACCAGATGCTTATGGAACATGTAAGTTCCAGATCTCATGACAAGTCATATCTGCCAGATGTGACCGCCACCAAAAAGGCTGTTTTCCAGCTTAAAGCTGTAACAACAGGTTGGCCAGATCATAAAGGAGAGGGCTGGAGAGCACTCTAAAATGATGGATAAGTCTCAGGGAGGATTTGTGTGTCGAACGACTGGACGCAGTCTGTCCACATCTGCTAGAAAGCGCTCCCTCGGTGGGTATATGGAAGACTGAAATAGCCTTGGAGTAGCCTTGGATAGTAGACGCAGATAAGCTGGATTCTAACCGAAACCGCAAAAAACTCCAACATTTCGACTACAGATGAAGAAAAAGGATCAAGAATCCCTCAGTTTCCAGACAGTGGCCAAGCCATCCACTGAATCATGGGATTCAGGTGTGGCTGGTCATTCTGAGATAGAATATTCGGTCACCGTAGTAATAGTACAGGAGGGTGAAATAGTTATGCAAGTATTACCGCTTCAGCATATCCTTTGCTGAAGCCGAAGGATAACTAGAGCCAAGGACAGAAGGCCGCACGTGAGAGGAGGAGGGCTGCTCGACTAAGTGCTTGGAGTCCTTAAACTAGCTAACAGCCTCCGAGGCTTCCCTGACTACCGGGAAAGCCCTGGAAATAAGGTAGTACTTAACTGCTAAGGCAGAAACAGCAGCTATAGCCAACTGAAGCCCACTACGGATCAGACACTTCCCCGCATTACCCGTTCCTGAGTCTGAGGTAGGGGTGCCGCCAACTCGGACTGCCATCTTGCCAGCCACATGGCCAGGAGAAGGGAATCAGAATGGCAAAGTTACAACAATTTATCAATGAAAAATTTATTAAAATCTAAATATTTTAGATATTTAAATACTTACCCTACCATAGGTCTTATGCATATTACCTCAAGCTTCGCTAGAAGAGATCAGACAGTCGTTGATTCGCCATTCCCTGGGTGGTTACCTCATGTAATCTACGAATGTAGTCACGGAAGTGATGTGATCTCCCCTCTCGCGCGAGAGCGCAGAATCCAAAATTCACTTTTACCGCCAACCGGAAGGTCCGAAGAGTCCAAAGTGGGGAGGAGCATCCAGCGTTGGGAGGGAGTCACCGCCCTATGGTAAGGTAAGTATTTAAATATCTAAAATATTTAGATTTTAATAAAGTTTTAACTTACCTTACCATAGGTCTTATGCATATGGCTTCGACAGATGGATGGTGGTGTGGACTCCGGAGGACCATCCCTCAGCAAACAGTGCACATGCATCAGGAGAACATGGGAAACCAATGCCAACGGTCTCAGGATAACACCTGGAGCAGGACAAAGAGTAACCCAATAGAACTCCAAAGAAAAACCGATGCACCCTGAGGGTGAGGTTAATCTTAAGACCAACTGTAAGTAACAGCGTTATTACCTAATGGGCAGACGGTCGGGTAAGTTGCTGAGCAACTACCAGTGGACCAAATGACTGTAACCCCTCCACATCTTCAACTGCCAGGTCCCTCAAGTAGTGGGAAGCGAAGACAGTTGATGATTTCCAGAAACAGCCCTCCATGATCTGCGCTACCGTGCAGTTACGATGAAGGGCCATTGTAGACGCCAAGGCCCTGATCTCGTGCGGGTTATTTGCTACCGGATGAGGCAGGAGCTTGTCGTCGTAGGCAGCCAGGATTGTCGATCTGAGCCAAAGGGCAATCGTGTTCCTGTTTACCTCTCCTTTGCAGGTCGACGCAAATGGGATGAATAGTCTTTTGCGGGACCGTCTCCTGGAGGCTGACCTTTTAATGTAACATCTCAGAGCTCTGACCGGACATAGCAGTTCCTCCTCCAAGTCATGATGACCAAGGATCATAGACAAAGGAGGGATGGAAAATAACCTGTAGGGCTGCCCGGGAAGCGGGTTCTTAGCCACAAAGTCCCAGAGCAGACCCAAATGGACTTGTCCGTGCCTTGACTGTTCAAAGTGGATCTGTGTGACGTCAAGAGCATGGATCTCACTGACTCTAGCCGCTGTCGCCAATGCTAGTAGGAAAGCTGTCTTCTTGGATAGGTGTTCAAAAGAGGCTTCCTCTAACGGTTCATATGGCGGTCCTCTAAGATGTTGTAGAACGACATTAAGATCCCAGGCTGGAGGACGAAACTTGGCCTTCTGGTCTTCCAGCTTGAAAGCTTTGAGAAGCGCAATAAGTTCCGGAACCTTTGAGATCTGTTTATCTGACTTGATCGCAAGGACAGAATTCAATGCTGACAGATAGGTGCCTAGGGTACTGCCAAAGAGATGTCTAAAGTTCCGTAGAAAGAGAACTTTGACACAAACTGAGGGGATGCTGCCATAGGATCTTGAGATCTTTCTGCGCAAAAATTCTCGAACGAGCGCCATTTGTTGTCATATAGGGATCGGGTAGAAACTCTATGCGCGCCAGCTATAACACTCGCCACGCGCATGGAGTAGCCTTTAGCCTTTAATGCCCTCTGCAAATGACCCATGCGTGAAGATGGAATCGCAGTGGATCCGGATGCAGTTGTCGACTGTGTGGATGCCGAAGTAGATGCAACCACTCTGGAAGTTTGTATGGTTCTCCGCTTGCGAGCCGTCGAAGGTCAGGGAACCATGGCCTGGCTGACCACCAAGGTGCGACCAAAGTCTGCTTGACTGAGTCTGCTTGTTCTGAGTCTGCTTGACCTTAGCGACCACTTCTGAGAGAAAGGGCTGGTGGTGGAAACGTGTAAGCGTCCAGACCTTACCACGACAGGGACATCGCGTCGATCGCTCACACCTCAAGGTCCATAAAGTGACTGAGTGGAAACCCTGTGCTCCCGGGCGATAAACTTCGCCACTTGAGATGAGTACCCCTTGGCCCTCAAGACTTCCACAAATGGTCCAGGCGCAAAGATGAAACCGCGACGGAACCAGGTGCAGTGTCCGATTGTGAGGATGGTACAACAATTGGTCCCACTCTGGAAGCCGACTATTTGAAACATCTCTCGACACAACATATTCTCCGTTGGTGATAGACGTAGGGGGTGAGATAAGGCGTCTGCCATGAAGATGCAGGCTCCTGGTATGTGAGATACTTTATTTTGGAGGATCAGACTAGACCACGTCGAAGGGTAGAAACGACAAGTGTAGTAGAGGTCGAGGCCTCCTTGACCCTTGTTTACCTAGAAAGCTACTACTGAGTTGACCGTATGGATCATCAGTAGCTTGTCTCTCGGTGCTGTCAACCAATGATAGACATGCATCTCCGCTTTCATCTTCAACTGGGTGATGTGAAGAGATTGAGCTCCACTCTTCCAGAATCCTGCTGCAACCTCCTTGACTAGATAGGCACTCAATCCTTGGAGAGAAGTGTCTACCTAAAGATGGTTGTTGAATGACGGCTCTAATATGTAACTTCCTATGCAAACATTGACCAGCGAGCCTACCACAGGTGTGGTGTCAAGATGTCCAATGTCGATGTCCTAAGGTGACATGAGCAAATCGAGTAGACATTATCACTGACATAGTGATAACGGACAGAGTAGAGCTTGCTTTTAACATCGCCTTGAACTTCGACCCCCGAACCTGGGACGGCGATGTGATGAATCAAATCCCGCGGAGTTAGTTAGTCATCCAAGCTGACTTAACAGCCTGATAATGAAGTCCACCCCTCTCAAGATAATCTTGTATGCCGTAAAGATGCGTTATTCTTCGACTTCAGAATAACCACGCTGTTCATTATGAATGTGTTGACATTTCAAGGAAGTCTATTTATAGCTGGCTGTCTGTCCGATCAGAAACTGCCATACATCGCTGCACGCCTCCTGATAGGCAGCGTTGAGACTACTGTTAGAGGATCTCTATGTCGACTAGAGAAATCCAATGCCGCTGTAGACTGCTAGTCTAGAGTGTAAACGACATCTTTCCATCGTAAATGACTAAGTCACTGCAGACAACTTCCTTACACTAGAATAATAACAACACATTCTGCGCAGGGCGTTGTCCCTCGATGACCAATCAGATCGTAGATGTAACGTCCCTGGGATCCTTCGCAGGGCGTTGTCTCTCGGGGACCAATCAAAATGTAGACGTGACGTCACCGGTGTAGCAGGTAACTGATCACCATGAAATCTTGTAAACGGTGATACCCTGCTAGCCTGTAGGCTTAACAGTAACCATGCTGTTTGGCGAGCACGTGTCTAAATGAGTAAAGCGAGCGAAAACCCTTCCGCCGCTTGAAACTGACGTAGACAAATTGCTTCCCAAGTATATGTGTTGGAATTTTCCCCGAAGATAAATGCTGCCCTCTCTTGTAATAAGAAGTGTAGTTAGGCGTGGCACTTTGTAGTTGTCTCGAAAAATCTTCGTGACAAAATGCGTAAAGCACGTGAAAGAAAACTTTCTCCACTTGAAGTATATGTAGACAAATTGTAACGTAAGGATCTTCGAGGATGCAGCCAGTCCCTCCAAAGGACAACCAGTCTCACGCCTACCACCATAGGAATATCTGGTACGGTGATCAATCCTCGAGGCGTTGTCTTCAGACAAGTCCATCGCCGCTGCCGAGGTAGCTGACACCAGCGCAGACAACGGCTTAAGCATCTGCTTGAGTTCAGTCTCAATGGTCACCCGCTTAGAATCCTGCATTCTGTAAGAGAGCTGCTAGGAGCCCAGTAACCGCTACATAGATTCAACCAAGACAGCCACGCTGTCCGCGAAAACCAGGCTGTGTATCTTGTAATCTGACTTCTTGGATTTACACGCTTTGAAATTCGGATTAGATGACAATTTTTCAAAGACCGCATCTAATAGGATCCGCCACCATAGGATCAGGCGGGGAGTAGCTCCGGCGATAAATGAAGTGCGGGCAGGGTTGCTGGAATCAGCCGAAGGTGAAGGGCAGTACGGTAACCTGTCAGCAATCCACTCGAAGACGACTGATAAGGGTAGTTAAGTGCCCTCACCTTCGCCTTCGCCTCCTGCCTCCTCGTCGAAGTCCGGGCCCAAAACCTGTTCTTCCAGGTCCTCCCAGGAAACGGAATTCGAATCACGCCGCAGTGTAGGAGACAAAGTCGATGCATGAGCAGCAGATTCCTTGGACGGGATCCAAGGTGGGTCCGGCGACCGCAAACGTCGAGTTCTAGAGGAGCGTCAAGGTGATATGGACTGGGAGCGCAAGTAACGTCTTCACCTGGTAGTAAAGCGAGAGTCCTCATTCAAAGGGCGTCGCGGGGACCGAGAGCGCCAACAAAGACTACTGTGGAGGGTACAGGATCGCCGAGAGCGCACTGCCTCCAAGCGCCGAGCGCGCCCTTCATCCAACTGACGTTGTAAAACCTCTTCCCTGGACAACGTATGCAACACCCTTGGTATACGGTAAGGCGCAGGCGTTGGCGCTGGCATAGGGTCCGGCGTCGGCAAAGGCGCTGGCATAGGCATAGGCACTAGCGCAAGCACAGCCTCTGGCGCTGGCGTAGACATAGGCACTGGTGTAGGCATAGGCATAGGCACTGGCGCTGGCGTAGGCATAGGCACTAGCGCAAGCACAGCCTCTGGTGCTGGCGTAGACATAGGCGCTGGCGCAAGCACAGGCGCTGGCGCTGGCGTAGACATAGGCGCTGGCGTAAGCAAAGGCGCTGGTGTCGGCATAGGCGCTGGTGTCGGGATGTCGAGACGCTGGCATCGCAGCAGCACCGGGCGTCAGGAGAGAGCGCAGGAACCTCTGGACTTCCGGATGAGACAAGGCATCTGGATGAAAACAGATCAACGATGGAATCCGAGCGAGGTGGTTCCGGGGACAAACGTACAGGCGTCACAGACGAACACCCCATCCCAGGCGTCGGCACAGGCGCTGAAGGCGGTTGTAAGTCAGGGTCGTCCGGCAGAGATCCCAACGACGATGCTGGAGACGGCAACCTTCTCTTCCGCTGTGAAAAAAAAACAACTTCCTCTTAGCCGCAATAAAAGTCTTGAAATCCGCCACCAATAACGCCTCGCAGTACTGGCAGTGTCCGTCAAAAGAGCAGGCTAGAGACGCACAATCCGGGCACCAAGGGTGGGGATATTCGCCGATTCCTGCCCCTAGCAGATAGTGCAAAACTGGGGAGACATACACAGTTACGTGCAACAAACAAACATAACAATGCGTTGAAACCAACGCTAGGAGGTAGCAAAAACACCCCTATACCAGAAATGCAGCACCAACGTACCCCTACTGTAAAGTAGGCACGCCCGTAAGCTCGTGACAGCGAAGGCCAAACAAACAAAATGGCTGTCTGCGTACATCGCAACATGGCACGAAAAAAACCCAAAAAACATATAAATGCTGTGGAACATGGGCAAAAATACTAATCGACATGGAAAATCACATGGAGGAAGAAAAAACCAGCAAGATATAATACCCCCACGGACGCCATGCCGCACTCACACACGACGCGGGCGAACCCACCCCGAAGTGAGAGAAAAAACAACATGAGGTAGCAAAGTAAGTGCAGTTAAATGATTACTTACCTTAACACGCACATCTAAGGGATACAAACCATACCTACCCGTGAGGAAATAAATTTATTGAACCACAAAGTAGCTAAACTAAGCGAACCAAACACGTCCGAACAGGCGAACGCTAGAGGTAAAAGTGAATTTTGGATTCTGAGCTCTCGCGCGAGTGGGGAGATCACGTCACTTCCGTGACTACATTCGTAGATTACATGAGGTAGCCATCCAGGGAATGGCGAATCAACGACTGTCTGATCTCTTCTAGCGAAGCTTGAGGTAATATGCATAAGACCTATGGTAAGGTAAGTTAAAAATTCAGACTATAAGTTCCATCTACCGCTAATTTGGAAAAAAAGGAACCATATATACGGTAGCTGAATCTTTTTTGCTCATAGTACACATAGGAAGAAGCACTGAGACTTCGCAATGGACCATGCAAATCTTTCTTCCAAAAGCATGAAAAATGAGGTGTGATGGAGACAGAATTACCCTCACTTGGCTGAAGGGGGCCCTAGGAGTGGGGCCTGTAAGGGTGTCTCACAAGACAAAAATGAGTTTTTGTTTTGTAAATATTTTATTATAAAATATAGTTACAACTGTCATAGGAATTTTTAATGGACATAAAATGCTTATATGTACCCTAAGGAGGACTTCTTCTGAAAAAGAATAAGACAATTGGTAACATTATTATATGTCGATGTGGACCCTGGATCTGAAGTCTACTCACCAGGGTTGTTGTCCAGGATACTAAGGGCTTGTGTGGCAGCTGAAGCCAGCATAGGCGGCAGGGAGGCCGAGAAACAATAACCCAGTCCGGACAGTCGCTGAAAATCGACACATTCTTAGTAAAACGCACATATTCTGAAAAAACATGAATATCAAATTAACAACAAATGCCAGGCTAGTACATGAATTTGCTTTGATTAATTATGAAATGATTCTTTCTTACAAAATATCAAAGGGAACCAGTCTCTGCTTTATCCTCCTTTATGCAGAGCACCAGGCAGGGACACAACAAGTACAATTTTAAACCTTTTCCACTGGCATTCCTCCTACAAAGGAAGATGCCATATTCACTACATCATGGAGACCCGTCAATGTTCTGGGTAGAATAGGCCTTCAGCAAGCCATGCTTGCCATATAAGGCGACTCTGCTTGTCGCAAGAGGCGACTAATGAGATCGGGTTGTCAGTCATGCACATGTCATTGGTTCCCAAATGTGCAGATCGATCCTCATGCTGTTGGTCACTGGATTGTCTGGTCCAGACTTGATTATTTACAGACAGCTGGAATATTGCTGAGTGCATGTAAAACTAAACTTACTAAGTACATCATGGAGTGAGAGTGAGTGAGTGAGTGAGTGAGTGAGTGAGTGAGTGAGTGAGTGAGTGAGTGAGTGAGTGAGTGAGTGAGTGAGTTTAGTTTTAGGCCGCACTCAGCAATATTCCAGCTATATGGCAGCAATCTGTAAATAATCGAGTCTGGACCAGACAAGCCAGTCACCAACAACATGAGCATCGATCTGCGCAATTGGGAACCGATGACATGTGTCAACCAAGTCAGCAAGCCTGACCACCCGATCCCGTTAGTCGCCTCTTCTGACAAGCATAGTCGCATTTATGGCAAGCATGGGTTGCTGAAGGCCTATTCTACCCCGGGATCTTCACGGGTCGTACATCATGGAGGGGAGACTTTTATCAGAAGGAACAACAACTAATGGTATGGGTACATACCACCCATAGCTTGGATCACCATGGTGATGTGTCATGAAGTATGGTCATATGGACATTTGTTTCTCTGATTACTATTTAGTCTTGGATAAAGCCTTTATTACATCATTGGTACTCTTGAGTAAAACGTTTTCTAGGTATTACTGTACCTGGTGATCAACAACATATTTCCGCCCACAACAGAATCCCCCGATGGAGGCAATGGAGTTCTCTAAAGATGCAGCAATCAGATCAATTTCATCTATCTGTAAACATAACATCAGATATAGCCACCAGTATGACTTTTTTCACAGTCTTCCACATACGTTACTCCAAGGAAATGTTTACTTTCTAATTGAAAGTAGCTGAAAGTAAAGTTCAAGAAACATGCTAACAAGTTATGAATCTTACATTCACACCGAAGTATTCAGTGACTCCACGACCAGTCTTCCCCAGCACACCAAATGAGAGACTCTCCTCCAGGAAAATGCGAACCTTGTACTTCCATTTCAGCTCCAGCTGGTGACAAAATTATATATATATTAAGGTCTGATTATTTCCTTACATTTCACAATGCAAACACTGGGGCCAAAGATGGCAGCACTTAGAAAATGGAGAAATTGGGTTATAGCATGAGCAAAGACCTCGGCTGTTGGGACCTAAACACACACTGGTAAGTAAGTCTCCCCACTTGGTCCATTTGATTGCTAGTACTACAATCCCCACAGATATCATGATGAATTATAACGCCTGCATTAACCAAAGGCCACCACAAGAAGTACCAATTGACACGATTACCTTGAATGAAAAAATGCCTGTCAAAGTTGAAGTTAATTAACAATAAACTATATGTTTATAATACTTCTTCTATCTCATGTTTTGTACTTTCTTTCTAATGTTCTACAGTTAAATGGAAACAAACTGCAACAGCCAGCTGACCCGAACACACCCAATCAGGTGTGGCCAGCTTGGGCAACTCCTTGGAAGCATGCAGCTGATTGGTTGTGTGACACCTCTGTGGTTATTCTCGTCTTGGAACAGATAGTCACAATCTGTTTAGTGGAGTTGGGTGGGTGGGAATCCACCGTGTGAGATAGCATAAGTATTGAAAATATGCAATTTTTAGTTAAAATTTTCAAACTGTTAAACTTATCCTATCTCTCATTCTGTACTTAACCCATGGTGGGCCGCAGAAGACCCTGTGCCTGTTTGTTGGATAACAACTGTAATGACCGTGATGTTGACCAAGGAGGTCAGTTATGACTGCAATTTGCTGATTGACTGCAATTTGCTGATTGACTGCACAGTTCACTTGTGATGGGTTGCTTCAGGCAAATCCCTTACTGTTACACTGCACACAACTCCCAGGGAGTGGGTGCTCCCAAGTTAGCATGGTTTTCACACTGTGTCATATGTAAAGGGACAAATTAAGGTTTCCCTACTGCAAACCAATGTCCAGAAAGCCCCGGTAAACTCAAGTCTTGCAACTCTAGTCTGGCTAGCTCCTGCCTCAAAACCAGCCTATGTGATGACAAATATAAGGGTAACGCTATTTTTCAGGGCATTATCATTTGCAGAAGCCTGAGGTCTTTCATTAAGACTGAGGGCTTCTGCAAATGATAATGCCCTGAAAAATAGCGCTACCCTTATTATAGCTAAAATGCATGGAATTTTTAATAAAATAAGAATAAAAACAGCGGCATCGGTTTAGAAGCATTTACTGCCAACAACAAAACGACGGAGGTCACTGCCACACATTTTACAAATATAGACACGTCATAGAACGACGTCACTATTGAGAGTGACGACATTCGACCTTGACCTTTGCTCATACTACCAGCCGCCATTGTTTTCAGTGATCAACAACGTTAGATTTGAAGTCGATATTTTCATTGCTGTATGTTGTCATTTATGGTACAATCGTTATGGTTGACACAGGCAGGAAAGTGCATAATGGCACAAGCACATGTGACGAATGTGAGACAGATATATGGTCAATAATGAACCCAAGTTCAATCGAGCCGTAGGTGATTGAACTTCAACAGCTGAGCTACTTATGACGTCACCTAACAACAGGCTTGATAATGGCCCGTCGTTAAGGTTGAGCGGTCCAATATCATTTGCAGCGGCCCGCAAATTTCTGATAATAGGAGGTCCGTATCATGATAATTCCATGTATTTTAGCTATAATAAAGTTTAATGTTCAATTGCAAAAGCCTTTGTTCGAGCTTGATCAAGGATGTGTCCGGCAACTAGGAATGGAATGCATAAAAATCCACCGGAATTTAGCATTCATGCTCCTATGACATGATTTGTTAGACTAGAGGTCTAGGAGTATGAGTGTTGATCACATCTGCATTGTAGCACAAGACTGGCCTCTCAGTCTATTAAGTCATCCAGTGGTGACTGTACTGTAATGCCCCAGTAAGGTTAGGTATGCCCATGGAACGCAGAACGAAGATGAAGTTATTCACCGATTCCACAAAGTGGAGGATGTCACTGTCTGCGTTGTTGCGCTGAGAGCAGGTGCTGTGCCAATACAAAAGGACCAAACCAATGGAGTCCTACATTAGTCACTGAGATGTCGTGTAGGTAGTGGGAGGTAAAGACTTTGATCTCTAAACAAATCCCTCCACAACAGATGTCAATGAACAGTTGCTGTGAAGAGCCATCATAGATGCTAGGGCACCGAGTCTCATGAGGGTTTGACACAGCTGGTGGGGAAAGCCCAGTGAAGGTATAGGCTTACAGGCTGCTCCATTTCTTCCAGAAGTCCAACATGGCATTTGAGGCTTCTGCTGAAGAGGCTGCTGAGAGTGGGATGAACAGGTGCTCATATACCTGCTATGGTCCTCAGAGGCAGCAAATTAGTCAATACTGCCTTCAGGAGTGTATAGGTCTTCTGAATAAGAGTGTGATGGAGTTGAGGTTCGATGAACCCTTGCTGGTGAGATGGGAGAACTCAGACGTTGGACTTGACGACATTTATCTGCAGGAGGTCATAGAAATGAGCGGGATCATCAGATCTGTAGGGATCGCTTATATGAAAGTTCATCAGAAGAAACACAGTCTTTGTTTTAGGCCCTTTTTTCAGGTAAGAGACTGAAGAGGAAGCTCTCTATGCCTTTTTGATGGGTCGTTCTTTCTTTCATCTCTTTTTTGAAAAAGGGACTTAATCTTCTGACATGTGTCTGGAATCCCAGTCCACGAGGCATCATCACCCCTCCTTGCTATAGTTAGAAAAGCTATCATCATCCACCTTGATGCATAGCCAGCACCTGGTCTTCCAGTTGCAAAGACCAATGCAGTTTGCATGTGGATTTGAGATACAGAAGGTCTTCTTGCAGTCCACACAAACTCTTCTTTACCCAAGATGACAAGGTTATTTAAGTCAGTTTATTTGCCACAGTCTATAGCTCGTCAGCACCCTAGTGCGACAAGAAAGACAATGATAACTAAGATGGGTCACAAAAATAATCAGTGGCTTCCCTGCTATGCAGGGTGTCCTGCTGGTCAGAGAGATCAATAACTTTTATTACGGTTTGTCTCCAATTAACTGTCGCACATAAGAGAAAGACTACAGAAAGTGAGATAGGATAAGTTTAATAAGTACATTTATCCCACTGTGATATTAGGACTTCTTCGACTCTGGAATGGTAACAATTCAAGACAGTAAATACAGAACTTCAAATAAACAAATCTTAACTACAAATTGGTTTTCTTTTCCTAGGCAGCATCAAACATGACTAACAGAGAATGCACATGACACAGTGAGACAAGTCAGTTAGTGACGAAGGTCGGTTTAAAGCTAATATTCTTTCTCTAGTGACAGTAACAAACAAATGTTATCAAACAATGAATGAGCCAGGTCACACAGTGTAACCATGGTAACTATCCCATCCTCTTTACTCACCAGTTTAGGTAGAGGGCAGATGTCACCATAGTTCATAGACAGTCCTTCTGTAACTATGAAACGTCTTGTGGCTTTTGCTTTCTTGGGATTCTGCAACGAAACCAGAGCCATCAAGAGATAAAATATCAAACAAACTGACTGGACAAAGGGTGTAGATTCCTCAATTGTCTAGTTCAGTGAAGAAAAACGTAACATTGTTTAGCATTATAAAATATCAAAATCATCAAAAGGTACCAGTTCACCACCAGACTAATCTGTACAGCAAATTTCTTCAGTGGCTTTGGAGTTCTGCTCCAGAAACAGATACAGGGTGGATGGACAGACATATTGGTTGCTACATCCCATACTGTTCAAACCAGGTGATTAAAAGACATTCTAAGCACAGATGTTTAGAGTTCCCAGACAGACATGTTGAATGTTATGTGCCCCTACTGTTAAAACCAGTTGATGACAATACACTATGAACACAATTGTTCAGATACAGGAACATCAGGTGTCAAATCAGACACACCCATGCTCAATCAGTCTAGCTAATCAAAGTGTCCATTTTGACCTGAAGTTAGGTGTGAAATGTGGATTGGACATAATTTGTATGTTTGCAATACACAATGATATCAAAATGCCAATTGAGTGCATATCAGTTCCTTGTCACCTCATCATTTCCCTGTTATGTTCTTTTCAACCTTTACTCCTCACTTTTTGCCTCACCTAACGAACACAAACATTTTAGACAAAACTGATTAAATAGCAATGACACTGACAGTGGGTGCAGACTTGAATCTGCTCTTAGTTTAGAGAGAACAAGATGTGACATGCCTCAAATTACCTTTCTATCGTTTTTCTCCTGCTCAATAAGAAGTCGCTCTAAGTCATCTGTGTCACTGTGCTTGAAGAACTTGATAATGCTTCGTGATGCCACGAGACCTTTCTGGATGGAGAAGCACACTCCTTCATCACTGTACAAACAAACAACAGTTGCTTTGTGGGTAGTGAACAGTTTTCATCACAAACTACAAACTATTTCATCGTTTATTTGAAGAACTCTGTAGAAGACTACTGCCCAGTTTCTGCAAAAAGGTTTTGGGAAAGCCTACAGTAATGCAGGCTGTGGACATTTACAACCTAAATGAAAGCCACAAGCCAAACTAGGCCGTTTGACTGAGAAACAGTCAAATGGATTAAACAGGAAGCCAGCAGATTGGGTAGCTAAGGGTAGCAACTTTTCATGTCATAGATGAGTCCACTTGAGTCTCCTGTGTCCCTGACTTTACATAAACACAAAAGAAACTTTGCAATATTCTTCAAACTTCAGTCCACATCTCAGTCTATGGTCCCTTAAATTTAGAATCACTGGTGTGGCTAAAGCGGACTGAGAACGGCAGCTGACAGTGACACTTACCAGAACACTATGTCCCCTCTCTTGGAATAGGCAGGGATAGCACTCGCAATGGTGGCAAACCCATAAGAATACAAGATTGCTTCCTCACAATTCATGAACTTGGCAAGCTTATCCTCCAGTTCAAGGTGAACATCTGAGAATTAAATCATAATATTTGTGATGTCACAAATGTTCTAAATAAAGACTAAATATAAATCTCAGGTATTGTCACTACACGTCAATAATCGTTAAAACAAAATGTCATGATTTCAAAGTAACAGGAAATGTTTCTGTTTAACTGACCACACACTATAAGTTTATCTTAAAGGACATGTCAATAATTAATGGGATGATTTGTTCTCGGTGGGGCCGGGTAGGGTGAGGCGGGGTTATTGGCCTTAAAACTGTATCATGGTGCACACTTATTGCTCGTTTCACATAACACCTCATAACAGTTTGCTTATGATATAAGAATAAAAAATAAATATTAATGACAAATTCAGAGCAGTTAGATTCTCAGCATCTTACCCATGGTTCCATAAAAGCCCCTTGGTCCACAGGAGCCCACTCCATAGACTTTCAGTGCAGCAATGGCCTCCTTCTACAACATGAAGTGAACTACCCCATCACATCCCATCACATCCCATTACAGCATATTAACAAGAGTCATCAGAACTCCCACACATTTGAAAGGACAAATCATCTGACAGTTATCTTAATGGGTTTTTTTTAGACTAAGTTTGAATCATTTCATTGAAATCATGAAAAATATAAATGCCATATAATTGTAAACAGCAGAAGGCACCACTTCAAGATCTCTCTCACATATCTGTCAAGTTTTGCTGAAAGATATCAAAAACTTTTAGAGTTATGCTCCAGAAACAAAGTCCATCCCTCCCTACTGAGACTAGGAAAATGGGAAAATGATAAATCACAAAAATCTGCAAATAGCAAAAGGCACCACTTTAAGGTCTGCCTCACATATCTGGCATGTTTTGCTGACAGATATTAAGAAGTTTTCAAGTTGTGCTCTATAAACGAAGCTCATTCATCCCTTTTGAGACTAGGTCCGAATCACTTCTATGGAAAATGATAAATCACCAATATCTGTAAACAGCAAAAGGCACCACTTTAGGGTGTGTCACACATATCGACCAAGTTTAGGCTGAAAGATATTGGGAAGTTTTTAAGCTGTGCTCCGGAAACGAAATACACCTCTCATGTATGAGACTGAGTCCGAAACATTTCCATGGAAACTGAGAAAATAAGAAATCACAACAAGAGTCATCAGAAGATGTCATATAGCCCCGGCTCCCACAAAGGCCACTCCTCTCACAGTTAAGTTAATGTCTTTTTAGCCATTGCAGTTTTCCTCAAATATCTGTTAATATACGTTTTGCAGAAAAATATTGAACAGTTTTTGAGTTATGCTCAGGAAACGAAGCCCATCCCTACAGTTTGAGACTAAGTCCGAAACATTTCCATGGAAACAGAGAAAATAATAAATCACAAAAACCTGTAAATACTACAAGAGTCATCAGAAGATGACATATCCCCCCTGCCCTCACATATTTGAAAGGACAAATCATCTGAGAGTTATTTGATGTCTTTTTTAGATTAAGTTTGAATCGTTTCCATGGAAGTCAAGGAAAATATAAATGTCATATATCTGTAAACAGCAAAAGGCACCACTTCAAGATCTGTCTCATATATCTGCCAAGATCTGTTGAAAGATATGAAATGGCTTTCAAGTTGTCCTCTGGGAACGAAGCCTATCCCTCCAGTTCGAGACTAAGTCAGAATTGTTTCAATGGAAACCAGGAAAAATAAAAATGCCAAAACATTGTAAATAGAAAAAGGCACTACTTTGTGGTCTGCCTCAAATATCCGCCATGTTTTGCTGTAATAGTTTTAGAGTTCTGCTCTGGAAACAAAGCCCATCTCTCCATGTTGAGACTAAGTCCGAAACATTTCCAGGGAAACCGAGAAAAAAATATATCATAAAAACCTGTAAATACCAACAGGCACCACTTTAGGTTCTGACTCATGTATGTAACAAGTTTTGCAGAAAAATATTGAATGGTTTTTGAGTTCTGCTCCGGAAAAGAAGTCCATCCCTCCATTTTGAGACTAAGTCTGACAAATCCTCCCGGCCCCGACATGTTTCAAAGGACAAATCATCTGACAGTTACTCATTGTTTTTTTAGACTAAGTTTGAATTGTTTCCATGGAATTCATGAAAATTATAAATGCCATATATCTGTAATCAGCAAAGTCACAATTTCATATAACTGCCAAGATCTGTTGAAAGATATGAAATTGTTTTCGAGTTGTGCTCTGGGAATCAAGTCCATCCCTCCATTTTGAGACTAAGTCCGAAACATTTCCATGGAAACCAAGAAAATAATACATCACAAAAACCAAAAGGCACCACTTTGGGGTTTGCCACCCATATCTACAAAGTTTTACTTACAGATATTGAGAAGTTTTTGAGTTCTTCTCTGGAAATGAAACACACCTCTCACTTTTGAGACTAGGTCCAAAACGTTTCCATGGAAACCGAGAAAATAAGGAATAACAAGATCCTATACATAGCAAAAGGCACCACTTTAGGTTCTGATTGATATATCTACCAAGTTCTGCAGAAAAATATTGAATGGTTTTTGAGTTCTGCTCCGGAAACAAAGCCCATCCCTCCATTTTGAGACTATGTCTGAAACATCTCCTTGGAAACCAGGAAAATAATACATCACAAAAACCTGTAGAGAGCAAAAGGCATCACTTTCGGTTCTGATTGATATATCTACCAAGTTTTGCAGAAAAATATTGAATGTTTTTTGAGTTGTGCTCCGGAAACGAAACACACCTGTCACTTTTCAGACTAGGTCTGAAACGTTTCCATGGAAACCGAGAACGTAATAAATCACAAAAACCTGTACACAGCAAAAGGCATCACTTCAGGTACTGATTGATATATCTCCCAAGATTTGCAGAAAAATATTGAATGGTTTTTGAGTTCTGCTCTGGAAACCAAACCTATCCCTCAATTTTGGGACTATGTCCAAAACGTTTGCATGGAAACCGAGAACGTAATAAATCACAAAAACCTGTAGAGAGCAAAAGGCATCACTTTCGGTTCTGATTGATATATCTACCAAGTTTTGCAGAAAAATATTGAATGTTTTTTGAGTTGTGCTCCGGAAACGAAACACACCTGTCACTTTTCAGACTAGGTCTGAAACGTTTCCATGGAAACCGAGAACGTAATAAATCACAAAAACCTGTACACAGCAAAAGGCATCACTTCAGGTACTGATTGATATATCTCCCAAGATTTGCAGAAAAATATTGAATGGTTTTTGAGTTCTGCTCTGGAAACCAAACCTATCCCTCAATTTTGGGACTATGTCCAAAACGTTTGCATGGAAACCGAGAAAATAATAAATCACAAAAACTTGTACATAGCAAAAGGCATCACTTTAGGTTCTGACTGATATGTCTACCAAGTTTTGTAGACAAATATTGAACACTTTTTGACTTGTGCTCTGGAAACGAAACACACCTCTCACTTTTCAGAATAGGTCTGAAACGTTTCCATGGAAACCGAGAAAATAATAAATCACAAAAACCTGTACACAGCAAAAGGCACCACTTTAGGTTCTGATTGATATATCTCCAAAGATTTGCAGAAAAATATTAAATGGTTTTTGAGTTCTGCTCCTTAAACCAAGCCCACCCCAACATAGGACTGACACCAAAATATTCCATGGAAAAACAAAAAAATATAAACGCCAAAAATCTGTAAATAGCAAAAGGCACAACCGTAGGCTGAGATTCCTATAGCTATTAAGTTTAGTCTAAAAATATTGAACAGTTTCCTAGTTATGCTCCGGAAACAAAATGATTACGGATGGACGGACGAACAGACGAGGTGTTGACTATATCCCCCGCATAAAAATGCCAAAAATCTGTAAATAGTAAAAGGTACAACCATAGATTCAAATTATTATATGTATCAATTTTGGTCTAATGGAGGGACCGACGAGGCATCGACTATATCCCTCCACATTACACGCTGGGGGGATAAAAACATACTTCAAGTGTTCAAAATGTTCCTTTGCTGTGTTCTAGTGGACTCCAACATTACAGTGATAATAAATATTAAGAACTGTTGGGACAATAATTTAGGAAACACCACCATCCTTCAACACTTAGTGTAACCATGACAACCACAGCCAATCAGTCCAAGCTGCAACTACTGGGCAACCCACTGCCTGAGGTGGAGTCTTCCTGGGTAACTTTAGTCACTATGGCAACAATTCACCATCATGCATGGTCAGCCATGTCAGTCACTCTCACAGCCCAGTTAGTAGCCTCTGGCGTGGTTGTTGCTATCATCCTGAACTTGAATTTTCATGGGTAACATCAAAATAAGTAGGGTACTTTTACTTTTAGGTAAACAACTTTTTTGACACTGTTGTTACCTTAACTGACTCAGCTTATTTGGGTTACTTGGGTCAGGTTTCTTGTTATTGGTCTTACCATGCAATTGTTCATGTATTCTATCCTGTATCACATAACTCTTAATTTCACTTTGAATCACAACTGGGTGCACCACTGTAACCTTAATTAAAACTAGGGTTGCACTGATTTGGAAGGTCAAAATTGGAAATGAATCTTAATGCAGTATATTTATAGTTAAATCATATGACCTGACTGTTCCTCATCTGATAACAATGAGTTTTCACTCGTTTCTTTAATTGTACCTTAACATTCAGAAAGACTTCTAAAAATGCCACTCGAAGCAATGTTTCCTCACTGTTAAAATTTAGGGGGATATGGGCGGTAGTCTTAGCGAATGTTTATTACCAGTTAATAATAAATATTACCAAGGAAACCAAAACAATCCCAAACAGCTGATTTGTAGGAGACTACCAGCCTCCATTGATTTCCACTTGGTTGAGGTTACTTTTTTCCTTAAATTGTTATTTCAACTTAACATGATCAATGGCTGACTAAAGAGTGAGTTTAGTTTTACACTGCACTTAGCAACATTCCAGATATATGACGGCAGTCTGTAAATAATCGAGTCTGAACCAGACAATCCAGTGACCAACAACATGAGCACTGACCTGCACAATTAAGAACAGATGACATTTGTCAACAAGTCAGCGAGACTGACCACCCGATCTCGTTAGTCACCTCTTACAACATGCCTAGTCGCCTTTTATGGCAAGCATGGGGTGCGGAAAGCCTATTCTACCCCGGGACCTTCATGGGTGGCTGACAAAAGAAATCTATGAACCATAAAAGGGAAAAGGTCTGGCTCAAAAGCCAATCCCATAATCAATTTGTACTAATCAGTGTAAATACATTTGTATCAAACCTCAATGCCTTTATCATTGATCATTCCAAGGAAGTCCAGAGTGGCCATGTTGATGCACTGGTTGCCATTAATGTTCACATACTTGTCTGGACGGCTGAAATCAGAAAAGGGACAGTGAGCAAAGGAACGAAAGAGTAGGTAGGAGTGAGTGATTTGAATATTACCCATTTCTTTGAATAGCGTATCAGTTACATCAATGCTTGTCAGCTTACAGAGGCAGGAATGCCCGAACCGCTGATCAAAGAAGTATATCACTTGGTGAAACCAAAATGCACATGTATAGTGTGTACAATCTCAAATAGAGCAAAGTGGTAATCAAAACCCACAAGCATGGGTTTCTGGCACTCGAAAGGGAAGCAACTCCACACAGTAAATTCTGTTGCCCTAAAACACCTGGCCAACACCTCAACCACCATGACTAACTGACTAGACAAGAACTTGACTAATTTCTAAACACTAGCATATGTTTTTGCATTGCTTGTAGCAAGTGCAGTTCAAAACAACCATTAAATTGTCAGTTTACGATTCTGAAACAGTGATCACCACTGAAGTGAGTAGGTTGAGTTTTATGCAGTTTTTTGCAATATTCCAGCAATATCACAGTGGGGGACACCAGAAATGGGCTTCACACATTGTGTCCATGTGGATAATCAAACCCAGGACTTCATCATGATGAGAAAATGCTTCAGCCACTGGGCTACCCCACTACCCTAATCACCACAAGAGAGTGTAACATGGATCCAAATTTCAAGTAGTGTACAATTCAATGAAATTCTTTCTGAGAGCTACAATGGAGCTACTTGAATACACATATTGTATGCCGTCATCCCATACCCAGATATCATGTTATGCTCCATGCTCTGAAGAACTGGATGGTCATCTGGTACAAGAGGAACCAAGGGCTCTGGTTGCCAGTCTGCGATAAGGTCGGACTTTTCCTGTTCAAAAATACGTTCAGTTATTATTTCTCACCTATTTAAAAAACACTGATGTTTCTAACAGTACATATGATTTAAAAACCATGTATGCAGTCAATATATATCAGGAAAACAAAATATCTACATACTCTGTTCAGTTCGTACGATTATTAGTTACACAAACATACACAGTTAATATAGGACCCAAATCTACTGAAAATGTATGGATTTTACTCAGACTTTGAAAAATGGGAGTTATGGTAACTCACAGTGTATATTTTTGGGAGTCACCTTAAACATTTGGAAGTCATGAAAATTTTATTCAAACAAATGTTCTCAAACCCCAGTACATACTATGCATATAAAAATATACCTGACATAAATTGGGAGGTTTTTTTTGTTGATGTCACAGGTCTCATCCAACACAAGGGCAATGTATGGACTGCTCTTTATGGCTTTAATTTACTATCTTCCATAACATGGAAGTTTGATTCCTCCATTTCCTCCATGACATAAGCAGTAAAACATTTCCATAAAGGTCAGGGCAGTGTGTTACACTACTGACAACTTGTAAATTCAACAAATCCTTAAAAGTATCAGCAAGCCATGCTGTAAGCAGTATGCATATGTCTATGTGACCATCTCTCTGGTAACTGGAATGAACTTCCCTCTGCTTTTTCTGCATTTTTTCACACTATAATGACAGATGCACTGAAATGCTGATGGATTTCGTGAATTTTTTTACTGCATGATGTGATCTTTAGAATCTTGATGTCTTGTTCAGGTCGACTTCTGAAAAATTTGTATTTTTTGACAAGGTTTATTTTCTGCCCAAATGCACATACCACAAATAATGATTTTATTGACACTGTCATAACTTAGCCAGGTGTTTACTGATAGCCAATTGTCGTGAAATACCCTTGTGATTGATTTTGATGTTTTACTGTTCACTTTAGTGCTTGATTTACTTGCATCATCATTAGGACCAGCTATGCTTAAATGCCCCAAACATATATCTTTACTACATTGCATCATAAATCAAATTTTAGCCACTCAGTGTACTTTTTGTTAACAACCAGAGTTTCTAAGAAAACAAAAACTATCACTGTTTGCTCGATTCTACTGAAGTGTATTCTGAGGGTCACTCATAAAACTCATCAAGCTTCACTCGGATGACAATATTTTGAGAATCTTTTCGTAAATTGTTGTGTCAACTATTCACGAATCACAGGTTATGTAAAACCATGAATGTATGTCCTAGTTATGACATACAAGAGTTGTTTTAATTTTATTACATCTGTAACAAAAATATATCGATGTTCTGTATTGAGAAATAACAGTATCAATTAACAACTATATTCAATTTTATGAAAAAGCAGCCATGTAGGACATGGTCAATTGTACCATATGTTTCATTCATCAACATGTGTCTTCAACTGTGCATATAGTTACAAAATAGGCAATGTATGATAATAATGTGAAGTGGCTATCAACATAAACTGAGGGTTACCATGGCATAGATGGCAATTAACACATGACTAAAACTGCAACAAAATCTATATGATCTCCCTCAGGAAAGAGCTTTGCTGTGTTTAAACCTTACATTTATTTAGCTTCAATTTTCAAACAGTTAAGACAACACTGCCAAAATGAACATATATCAACATACATATGTGCTCATCACAACAGGTAAGGTCTTGAAGAAAGGAATCCAGTTATACATCATATAGGAACGTCTGATTGGCTGGTCATCAAAAGATTCCAAAAATGAAATCCATCAATAAAATATTAAAGTCTGTCAAATCAAAACATATTTTGGAGTGTTTTATAGATCTGATCACTCTACTTTACTCTTTCTTTTCATCACGACATTGGCATGGAAATTTTTGGTGAACAGCGACATGTTTGTCAGGAAGTATAAATGTTTAAAATAGATTGCAAATAAACATGGTATTTATGAAGCTGCACAGATGTGGTCACAATTCCAAAAGTGTACAAACCTTTTCTGTCAAGACAGTTCTTTCTGGAGCATAGCTCTTGGAAAATATAAGCTTGAATATCCATACTATCAACAGAGCTTCAAACACCAAGTGGTAGGCTGGTGCCTGCAACAAAATTATTCCTGTCACGTTTAATTTTTAATTAATTGTATTTTTAACATTATGCTCTTAAACCTAAACATGATACACCAGATCTGCTAACTTTGTGCCAGACACGAGTCTATATAAAACATCCAAATGTTGGTAAAACGTTCATGTTTTCTGAAATATATAGTATAACATCAACGAATCAGCATAACAAAATACTATGATACATCTGTCACCTAAATCGTATAATTTATGGCATGAAAATAATTGCATTCCATTTTGATGACAATATAAGCCAAAAATAATTTATCTGCAAGTACAGTTCCCATCTCGAAAACAGAGCCGGTGCACCCTTTCAGTGTGTTACACATTTCCGAAAAACAACAATCAGATTCACGAAGGATGTGAAGCAATTACTCGTATTCTAAGACTTTGTAAAAGAGTTAAATGGGTCCAATAATATATTTCTCACCTGTATAAAACCCTGTATAAGGTCATACATATCCCATGTAGCTGGCAGAACCGCCATTGTGATGCTTGTCGTGAAGGTAGCGAGAGTTACATAGGGGAGGTAATCCGCTTGACAAGTTTATTCTTGTACACGCCCATCTGGTGTAAGGGACCATTTCAAAAGTCCAATGTGATTTTTTAAAAAATATTCTTACGTTTTTTTGAGACTTGTGGACTCCTTTCATTAATAATTATCCATAAATTTAAATAAATCATAAATGTGTTTTCTTGAGAAATTTGAATTCTGGTCAGGGTAAATTGCTTCTTTACAGAAGTATTTTCTCTTGTCTGTACTATTTTTTTTTATATCAAATTAACAAATCAAATACTTTGATTTAAGTCACTTTGAGTAGGGTGAGGATTGATGTGGTCTGTCTGTCTGTCTGCTTGTACTTGTCCACACTTATGCTGGTTTTTTATGAGATTCCATGTTGCACTTCCAAATAAATACCCCTATGACTGGTACTCTGAAAGCAATAGATATGTCAGTGTATAGTGTTTGCAGTGTTCCAAACAACGAGGGTGTAAATAGCCATGGGAATTAACAACAAATCTGTCTTCCGACAGACACTTTTTCCACTACAAGGTCCAATTTAGGGCCTTTTCATTCTTTTCTCTCAACCAGGAGCCTGACTTTAAGACACTGCTAAATGAAAACATTTTATAATTGCTATTCATACCTTGTATTTCATCCATTCATGGCCATTGTTGTTACTATAAAGGAAAAAAACAGTCCTAACCGATTGAAAGGTTTAACATGTAGCTGTAGACTGATACATAATGTAATCTGTGTGTGAGGAATTATTCGAGTAATTCACAACATTTGTAAATGAAAAATAGAAAAAAGGATAATTTATTTTGTTATATTGTTAGCTATAACTATGTTGTTGTTTTGCATTGTATGCATAATTCAGTTTTCTTTTCGATGAACAAATTACTATGTTCCTACTTTTAGATAATAAATATACTCATGGAAAAATTCATGGGAACGAATGAAATAGCTGTGACTTTTAATCTTTGAATCAGTAAGAGAAAAGTTCATACAGATGAAAAGGCTTACGTCAAGTGATGAAAATCAATATCAGGTGTGTCCCCCAAGTCTCTGGAGAACTGCTTGGCATCATCATGGCATGCTGCGAATGAGTGTACGGATGGTACCGATTGGAATTCTACGCCATTCTTCCTGGAGAGCCACCAATAGTTCATCATCAATTGTTGGTTTGAACAGGTCTGTCCCAAATATTGCAGCCAAGAACATCCCAAAGATGTTCGATGGGCTTTAGGTCAGTACTTTTAGCCGGCCATTGCAACACCCGGACACCTACAGCCCTCAGTCTGTCCCGACAAACATGACCGATGTGAGGGAGGGCATTGTCATGCTGGAACTCGAACATTTGACCTGTTGTACGCGCAAAGGGGATCACAATCGGGTTCAAGATCTCGTCATGATATCGTACACCTATTATCCTGCCATCAACACGCACATTTAGATCTGTTCTGTGGTTAAAGGAGCAATTATCCACCTTTTTTTTTTGTGTATACTTACCTGCCTACACTCGAAGTCACAAGTTTATCTGGCCTGGAATTGATTGTTACAGGTTAGCATAAAACAAAGTCAAGTGATCTGGTGATATCCACCTGGTCTGGTGCAACTTGGATGTGGAGTTCAGCTACTTATAACCTACTTTTGTTTCAGTCCCACTGAATACATTCATTTCAGAGAAGATACAAATAATGGGGGACAGTATTTTTCAATATCCCAAATCATCAAAAGGTTCTAGTACACCAGGCACCAATATAGCAAGTTGCATCCAGAAATGTTTAATCACTACCCTCATTTTCAGTAATGTACAACTTGTCATTATAGAAAATGTGTTGAATTAACAATACATTGAGTCTTTGAACAGCATTTACATGTCATATACATAAAGGAAAACATTCTTAAAACTTCCTAATTTGATGGAGTCAGTGTTTGGAAGTGTGTTCTTGGTTTTACCTTTAAAAAATACACACTTCTCTAATCACCAAATGTGAGCACTAGACTGACAAATATTGCATGTTTTAACATTCCATGGTTTTAGTGATCTGCCTCAGTTTATATCTTCCAGTTTCCTATGCTGTGGAGGTCTTTTTTTACTGGACCCAGAAGTATGAAACACTGCTCTTTGCAATATCCCAGCAACATGACTGTGAGGGACACCAGGAATGGGCCTCACACATTCTATCCATGTGGGGAACTGAACCCAGGCCTTCAACATGATGACTGAACATTTTAACCACTAGGCCACCCCACTGGGCTCAAACTTAAATGAATATGCCATAAAACATTCATTAGTAATGTATCATGAAATTCTGTTATACTAATGTTTTAATGATATAATTTTGTCATTAGCGAATCATTAACTTAATGAAGGTATCATTAGAGTATCTCAGCTTCCTGAATAAGTGAATGTTGCATCAGAATTTCATTTGCAAAGCACAGGCTCATAGAATTAAACAGAAATGTCGAATATTGAATTGCCTGTACCATAGTATACACTCATACGCAAATACTTAAGCAGTTTGAAAAATAAACACTGCAATATGTTATCCGAAATTTTGTTATGCATTAAAAACAGTAAATGTCTCCACTTATTATTATGTACCAATAAAAGCACTGTGCAAATAAATGTTTCATTTGGCATCTCGTATATGGAAAGTGTGAGCTTACAAAATACCATCTGATATCTGAACATCAGAATATATGAAATGAGTTTGAGTGCTTCTGTATAACATTATATTAATATACATTATCTAAAAAGTGACTTGCAATAAATGTTGAAAAAGGATTTTTTCTATGACATCAAACAATGACAGAGAGGCCATATGTATGTATAGTTAAGGTTATGTCTACAGTTAGATACAAGCACAACATAGTCTTATAGCTGCAAGAAAAACAAAAAAATTGACTAGGTTAAACAATTCCTTTGCTGAGTATAGAAAGCTGGAGACATCAACCCCAGTTCCGCACCAGATGTCACTTACTTGAAAATATCTGTGCATGCATTCAGTCATTGTGTTACAAAAGGATGAAATTAAAAAATGTCAGTTTTAATTACTAGATGGATGTACGTTTAAAAATGTATATATATATTACAAAATTTTGTCCAATCACAGCTGTCACATGCCTCTATCAGACCTGAAATTTGCTAGAGATTTTCTGCTCTGAGACAGCCAGCTATAAGAACCTATTTCATCAGTGCTTTGCAAAACGTATTTCTGCATTAACGGTGAAAGTTTTATAATCATTCAGATATATGGCAGTCTTTTTTACAAAAAAAGAGGTCATGGGTAATTCCATGCACGGGTGGGTCTGCCAAGATAATTTCAAACCAAAATATATTTTGAACAACAAAAATTTAACTACTTTTTAAATTTGAAACTGGTTACAATACATATTTCATGTCTAACAATGGTGTTTAGTTTGCCCACCTCTGCTGACTTCATCAGATCATAGCAGACTGCTACATTCATGGAATATGGTTTTCAGTATCTTGACATGAAGCATTGGTATTGCCACTTTCGATGTATCTCAAGTCACCCTTGTGCTTCTTCTTCAACTGGTAGTATGGTTTCCTCAATCAGCAATCGCCACATGTCATCGAGTCTTTTTTAATCCAGTACCAGAATGCTTTTTGGTCTCAGCTGCCTACAGCTCACCTCGAAGTGCATATATTTCTTGGACTTAGTCATCTGACAGTTCCCATTTTGGAGGCATGTTGGATTTTCTCCTGTATATTTTCCATAATTCCTGTATGTCTATATGGAATTCCTACGTTGGGAAAGCCCTGTTTTTCCTGCATCCAACTGCAAACCCATATTGGGAAGCACAAGAAATACTCGCACAATCCCAGGAATTTGTTGGAGTTTGCTAGGCTGGGGGAACTGATGTGGCTGTTTGGAGGCTCCAGGATTGGCCCTGGTGCACCTATGTGATCCAAAGCCACTATTCTGTATACCACGCAAGGAAGGCAAATGCCCCATTAAATAGATGACATCGCTTTCAGATCATAGCATGATAGGAACGTACACTTGAGTTTAAAGATTGATTAAGCTAAGATAATCCACCTGACGAAGGGGCAAGAATTAACCTTGAAACGTTGTGTTAAAAGAATTAAAGAAGTTGTCATCCATAATAGTGTCTTGTATTATCTCACCAACTTCTAAATGCCTTTGAAGAATTTGATTAAGCTAAGGGTTTGCAATACTTCCAGGAAATTAAAATTATTTATTGTGTACTGTTATGAGTCTGTTAGACTTGCCAATTTCACTTACAACAGGGTTTGAAACTAAAAACAATTTCAGCCAGATCAGAAGTCTGGTTACATGGCAGCCCTGACCAAATCTTACCTCCCCAACAACTATCTTCATATACATGATTGTCTTTATTTTAACTCAACAGTCATACAGGTGAATTTGAAAATCTGGCAATAACCCATCCCAGACAGTCAGGCAAGCAGGTATTTCGAATGCTGCTAATTTATAAGAAAGGAAACCAAGGCAAAAATACCACATATGTTAGGAAATTCATTGGTTACCTTACCCCAAAGTTGATATTTTCAATCACAACCAACAGTGTTTGGCAATATCAGATGAAAACAGTGTTTCTCTGCAATAATAGGTCACAGAAACATTTGGGTAAACAGTCAGATAATTTATTGATACGGAACATGATGTCACTTACAGCTGAACCTCAATGTTCCATTTTAGAGGGGTCAATTGTTATTTTGGGAGCTCTGTCAGAAATTCCTAAAGCATGAGGATGACCGAGTGAAGGAATTTGATTGTGGGACAGAGTGTCTAATTGACAAAATGTACCTACATGTCAAAGTAACACAACTTATACAAGGCAGTAAGGCATATGAAGGCAAAAGGAGTGCTTGATTTCAGACCGGCTTGTTGAAATATCACAGTATATGTGGTAGTTTCTCTTTCCACTGTATGTGTGAAGATACTCCTCCCCACCCAACAAGCATTCCACAAGCTGAAAATACCATAAAGACCATAACATCGTTGTTCATAATACAAAATAAAACTTAGTCATATGAGTGTGAAAAGTGATCTTTTGAAAAATAAAGAAAAGAAAATAATCACATGCTAATTGGTGTATCCCAGGGGTGTACGTGGGCGTGGGCATGTGTGGATCAGCCCATGTGCTGCAATGGGTTACAAAAGGGCTTGTGACATGTTCTGCTTTCAGCATGAACAAACGTCATGCTCACATCACATGACTTGACATGACTTTAACTAAGACACTGACATTGTTGTGTTAGTGGTAATTTTGGCACAATTTGTTGTGAGATTCATCCGTTTCAAACAAGTAGGTAGTGTTGATTAATGCCATAGCCACAATTTTGCAGCTGTTTGTGACTAAAAATTCAGTAGCCAAGTAACCATTACTTGCTGGTAAGACTCTCCATGGGGGTCTCTAATGCCACACTTCCACTCAAAACAGTCCTATCTATAATCACATTATCTTTACATTTGCCTCTACATCAATGCTAACTTGTATCCATGGTGAAATATAGACAGGCAAGCATATCTAGTATGAATTACTGAAATGTGCTGGAACACTACAGGTTAAACCAAACCAAAGTGTTTCCAAGGACTTCTGTAGTAAAAAAAACAGCCAGAGTGTTTCAAGTCATTACAAACAACAAAAACACAAATTTTGCTGCCGGAGCAACTGATTTATATTTTAGTGTAGTAGAACCTCAGATCACTTGGTGAGAATTTACTGTGGGTAAGGACACCATATTTTCCTGATGTTTTGTTCATGGTATTATTGAAAACACTGTGCCAGTCAAAACCTTTGTGACAAACGTACATCTGGCCAATTTATTTTCTTCATTGTTTTGTTTATAAAATGACAAACAACTTCAATGAACAAGAAAATTCCTTTACAAATGTGTGCATATACATTTCATGAAATAAATATGGTAAATCATTTTCATTAATATTGTCACTTTACTTATGAGGTTACATTAAATTGCTGTTCATTAACCTGTTCATATGAAAGTACAATATTGGTTCCATGACAGGAACTGAAGTACATGCTGTAGTGTAAGGGCTTTAAATACTGGTGTCCTACATTACATTTGTCACTTCCTCATGTAAATATTATTCAAACATATGTTCAAAGAAAAAAAACAACATGTTGCCTACCTCCATGCATGAGATACTGAGCAAGGCCAAAAGTTGATAATGAAATAATTTCTTGGTAAATTATCAGAACAATACACAAACTATACATTGTATTGTATAGGGTGATGTGTTTACTCATATTCAATTGACTTTCACCTCAAAGAAACTGCTAAATCTGACAAAAACTGTTGACGTATGAGATCACTACCGATGAATTTTTTTTGCTACAAAGCAGTTTCCCTTGCTTCTTGGAATGTTTGTCCATAAATGTCTTATGTAAGTAATCAGAAACATTCCGACTATCTGCATATGATTATTTGTTTTTATTGCTTTCATTTAAGTGAAAGAAGCCAGAAATGCTGACATACCGGTGTCGTTTCTGTGGGTCATCCGCACAGAAACTTTGACAATATTATATTGATTATATCACGTGCCATATTTATCTAATTCTCATTTCTTGCTACCATACTCTTTCCATGCATATCCTAAAAATATTCAGCCTATGCATCCTACAAATGTTTATCTTGAAAATGTGAGAAAATGCTACAGTATAAAATCAAATTTTTTCACTGTTTTTATTTAAAACGAGCATAGTCTCATGAGCAAAACATTTGTTTTCACACCTAATAAGTTTCTGTTTCACCAAGACACTTTGTATTAGTGACAGAGACCATTTGTAATTTCATTATGAAATGCATGAGGAATTCAACGATGCATTTGTGACAACTGAATATGAACTCTATGTGTTGTCATAACCGTCCCATGACTGGGCTTAGAGAAACATGATTTTGTAAACACTATCCAATATGATTACATAATGGCATTTATAAAGTGGTCAAATGAAATATGCATATTTGAGATTACACTTTCTTAGCAAGTACAGATTTTGTTGCTTTCATTGGGTTCAGTCCCATCTGGGATTGAAACCCACTCCCTCAGACTGGCTTCTGGTCAGGCACCTGGCTGAGCAGGTTAGGTGGCTGACTTTGTGTGCTGAAGATAAGATTGCCTGACTCTTAGGTTTGAATCCTGGATGGGACTCAACCCAACAGAAAGTACTAGAATCTGTACTGCACTTAAAGTGTAATCCTACCCTTAACATACATTACTATCCAATATGGGGAAATCTCACTACTGTGTTGATGTTCGTGTATGTTACAAAACATTTCAACTGATGAAAACCTGATGTCAGTGATCACTAATGTTTGTTTCTCTAAACCTTTCATTCTTTGAAAAAGCTTTCATGGGCGACACCAGTTTTGCACACCTTACTTTTCAGTACTGAGATGTTTCTTTACAGCTGTGAAAAGTTTTGTTTGTTCCAAAGTGGTGAAGATACCATTTTGACAGATGACCAGTAGTAACGTGTACATGTTTACAATGGGGAAATGGAGGAAATATGTATTTCGTGATCCCTGAATTTAATGAAAGTATTTACATTAAGAAATTAATGCATCATTAGGTTTTAATGTTGATATGAATGAAGCAATGGTACAACTGGACCCAGCTCCATATAAGGCCCACTCAGCAAAGCAATTGCAACACAAAGGCTGAACCATCCACAAAAAAAAAACAAGAGTCATCAGAAGATGACATATCCCCCCGGCCCCCATGTTTGAAAGGACAAATCATCTGAGAGTTACTCATTCTTTTTTTTAGACTAAGTTTGAATTGTTTCCATGGAATTCATGAAAATTAAAAATGCCATATATCTGGAACCATCAAAGTCACAATTTCAAGATGTCTCATATATCTGCCAAGATATGTTGAAAGATACGAAATGGTTTTCAACTTGTGGGAACGAAGCCCACCCCTGCATTTTGAAACTAAGTCCGAAACGTTTCCATGGAAACCAAGAAAATAATACATCACAAAAACCCTTAAAAACAAAAATGCACCACTTTGGGGTCTGCCACACATATCTACGAAGTTTTACTAACAGATATTGAGAATTTTTTTAGTTCTGCTCAGGAAATGAAACACACCTCTCACTTTTCAGACTAGGTCAAAAACATTTCCATGGAAACCGAGAAAATAATAAATCACAAGATGCTGTACATAGCAAAAGGCACCACTATAGATTCTGACTGATATATCTACCAAGTTTTGCAGAAAAATATTGAACGGCTTTTGAGTTCTGCTCCGGAAACGAAGCCCATCCCTCCAATTTGAGACTATGTCTGAAACATTTCCATGGAAACCAAGAAAATAATACACCACAAAAACCTGTACAAAGCAAAAGGCACCACTTCAGCTTCTGACTGATATATCTACCAATTTTGCAGAAAAATATTGAATGGCTTTTGAGTTCTACTCCAGAAACGAAACATACCTCGCAATTTTGAGACTATGTCTTAAACGTTTCCATGGAAACCAAGAAGATAATACACCACAAAAACCCGTAAATAGCAAAAGGCCCCACCTTAGGTTCTGACTGATATATCTACCAAGTTTTGCACAAAAATATTGAATGGTTTTTGAGTTCTGCTCCGGAAACAAACCCCATCCCTCCATTTTGAGACTGTCCAAAACATTTCCATGGAAACCGAGAAAATAATAAATCACCAAAACCTGTATCTAGCAAAAGGCACCACTTCAGGTTCTGACTGATATATCTACCAAGTTTTGCAGAAAAATATTGAATGGCTTTTGAGTTCTGCTCCGAAAACGAAACATACCTCGCAATTTTGAGACTATGTCTTAAACGTTTCCATGGAAACTGAGAAGATAATAAAACACAAAAACCTGTACATAGCAAAAGGCACCACCTTAGGTTCTGATTGATATATCTACCAAGTTTTGCAGAAAAATATTGAACGGTTTTTGCGTTCTGCTCCGGAAACGAAGCAAAAAAAAATACAAATGCCAAAAATCTGTACATAGCAAAAGGCACAACCATAGGCTGAGATTACTGTATCTATCAAGTTTGGTCTAAAAATATTGAAAGGTTTCTGAGTTATGCTCCGGAAACAAAATGATTACAGACGGACGGACAGACGAGGCGTCGACAATATCCCCCCGCATTACATGCTGGGGGGATAAAAAAAAAAACAAGACTCATCAGAAGATGACATATCCCCCCGGCCCCCACATATTTGAAAGAACAAATCATCTGACAGTTACTTATTGTGTTTTTAGACAAAGTCTGAATTGTTTCCATGGAATTCATGAAAAATACAAATGCCATATATCTGTAATCAGAAAAAGTAGGCATTTCAAGATCTGTCTCGTATATCTGCAAAGATCTTTTGAAAGATATGAAACGGTTTCTGAGTTGTTCTCCGGAAACGAAGTCAGCAATGTGTCCATGGAACCGAGAAAATAATACATCATAAATTATGTAAATAGCAAAAGGCACCACTTTGGGGTCTGCCACACATATCTACCAAGTAACACTGACAGATATTAAGAAGTTTTTGAGTTCTGCTCTGGAAACAGAACACACCTCTCACTTTTGAGAGGAAGTCCGAAACGTTTTCATTGAAACCGATAAAATAATAAATCACAAAAACCTGTAAGTAGCAAAAGGCACCACTTTAGGTTCCGATTGATATATCTACCAAGTTTTGCACAAAAATATTCAACAGTTTTTGAGTTCTGCTCCAGAAACGAAGCCCATCCCTCCATTTTGAGACTAAGTCTGAAATGTTTCCATAGAAACGGAGAAAATAATACATCACAAAAACATGTAATTAGCAAAAGGCACCACTTTGGGGTCTGCCACACATATCTACCAAGTAACACTGACAGATATTAAGAAGTTTTTGAGTTCTGCTCCGGAAACGAAGCCCATCCCTCCATTTTGAGACTAAGTCCAAAACATTTCCATGGAAACCAAGAAAATAATAAATCGCAAAAACCTGTACATAGCAAAAGGCACCACTTCAGGTTCTGACTGATATATCTACCAAGTTTTGCAGAAAAATATTGAACGGTTTTTGAGTTCTGCTCTGGAAGTAAAACACATCTCTCACTTTTGAGACTATGTCCGAAACGTTTCCATGGAAACCGAGAAAATAATAAATCACAAAAACCTGTATCTAGCAAAAGGCACCACTTTAGGTTCTGATTGATATATCTACCAAGTTTTGCAGAAAAATATGGAATGGTTTTTTAGTTCTGCTCCGGAAACGAAGCCCACCCCACCATAAGACTAACACCAAAATGTTCCATGGAAAAACAAAAAAATATAAATGCCAGAAATCTGTAAATAGCAAAAGGCACAACCATAGGCTGAGATTACTACATCTATCAAGTTTGGTCTAAAAATATTGAATGGTTTCTGAGTTCTGCTCCGGCAACAAAATGATTACAGATGGACGGGCAGACGAGGCGTCGACTATATCCCCCGCATTACATGCCGGGGGGATTAAAAGAAAAAATAGAAAAAAAAAATAAAATAAATAAAATAAATAAAAATAAAAATAAAAAATGCAAAAGAACTCCAGGATATAGAGACAAAACACATTTGTAGGTTTTCCAATGATTTACTACTTACATCATGTTGAATATTTACACAGAATGAGAGCTAAAAATTTTCACATTTCAACACATAAGGAAACACCCAATGTACATCAAGATAAATTTAACATACATTAGTCTCTTGGATATAATCCATCAGTACAGTTACATGATCAACAGGAAACAGTTTGTACAGCCAGAGTGACTCACATTTAATGTAGCATGCTCAGATGGGAAGGGAGGGTGTTATACGGGTTCATATCACATAGTCGGGTTATATTGGTCATATCACAGGGTACTCCAGAAGGAGAAGGGAGACTGGCGACCAAGGCAGGGGCAAAGCAACTGTAACCATGGTAACAATATCAACATCATGAATGGCACAACTAGTCACTTTGAGTCATGAAGGGTGAACCACAAGACTACAGCAATAACTTTGAAAATACACCCAACTGCTAACAAACTGTGGCACTAGCCTTGACAAGTTTGCCTCTATGCAACACCCTTTTCGATGAATGTATCCAGTTGTGTCAAACATGTTGGCCTGAGCCATGAGGGCATGTCAACAAGCATACCATATGTACACTGCACCTCAAGTCAAACTGACATCTTCATGTACAACAATGTACAGTCTCCAACCACACTGCGGATCATTGTACGCCTTGAACCAGTGTGCATCAACTACAAACCACTTGTGTAACAGTACCCAGCACTGGATCAATAACACAGGCTTTGCAACCTAAACAACTAATAATCGTAAGCTTCACACCTACCAATATGTCAAACATAATTTTCATCCACTAGTCATTTGTTTGTCTAAAGGCCGCAGTTGTATTCCCCTACTCTCCACAAACCATAACTATATCCCAATGAACAATAGGAGTGTTGACATTGTGACTCAGATGTAAGTAACTGACCGGTTGCTTTACGCCATCTTCTTAATTTTCTGCTGCCTTCACTTTTTTTTTTGCTGGTAACTCAAAAATGTTCATCAATAACCACACATTCTACTATTAAGGTCAGAATCTTTAACACATTCCAGTACTGTTTCATTTTCAAACACATCATATGTAGGTGTTTGTCACCCATCCTGAACATACAAAAAGTCACAGGGTCTGCTAGTTTTAGTCCAAATCAGGCAAGAGTGTACCCAACATTTGTCTATTACAGACATAAGCCTTGTACATTAGTTACAAAATTGCAGGGAACTTGGCATGAGAAGGGGTAAGGGTGAGAAAATAATCAGTTATGGCAACCAACACAATGCAGTTGCTATCATGAGCAATAGCTCTCATTTAGAGTCATTACTTAGATTTTTAGCAATGGAGCAATACCACATACCAAAGATTTAAAAAACCCAAAATACTAAACATCTCTCATTATTTAAACAAGAAAATGTCTAAATATTTTTTCTCAAAATGATGCAGTTACATTTACTACAAGCTGTCCCCCAAATTGACCTTGCATAAGGAAAACCTGTGTAGATGTTTCATAGCTTACACTAACTACAGAAGAAATTTAATCATGAGATTGTCCACAACTACTGGTCTTCCAAATGTTGGAACCAACTCTGGAACTACTTCCACCAGAGTTAAAACTGTGTCCAACCTTTGAAAATTTCAAATCAAGTCTGAAGACCCTAAGACTCAAAGTATCATAGTGACTTTTAAATCCAGTGAACACTTTATGACATTTTTCTTTACACAATCCCCTTGTAGCTCTTGAGAAGGCATATATGTCTGGATTGCGTGCATTATAAATACACATTTATTATTAAATGTGTAGCAGGTAATCTGACTGACATTACATCATAATGACAATCAATAGGTTTATGTATATTTTCATATAAAACTTGTTCGTGGGGGCAATGAATGCCAAAGTTCATGAAGATGAAGTAGTACAATGATATTTACACAAAAATAATGTTTGTATTCACGTGTTAGGTAAACCAACAAATCCAGTAACAAGTCTGAAGCAACAGCTTTACACAGAAATAACTTGAAGCCTATGGTACAGGCACATTTAAACGTAATAATAACAATGTCCAATGACTAACTCACTGCCCGAAACATCCATACATCAGCCACTTTAAAACAAACACTGTGCTACCATGATGACAACACACTGTATAAATACTGAAATCTGGACAAAAATTTGTGAAAAGTCTTAATTTGTTGATTACTTAAGTTGAAAAGAACATTTAAATTTGAAATTTTAATGTCAATGATCTGTATCAGAATATAAAAGTCACATTACCATGAGGAAACACCATGTACTATTATATGTCTTTCAGTGGAATAGAAACTAAAGATACATATTCCATTGAACACAAAAATGACAGGAGACAAACACCTGGTGTTTATAGCACTATTTTAACATGAAATCATGGAACACTCTGCGTAGTAGACATGTATATCTGCCTTATACACACTATACATTTACATCATAACAAGGGAAACCCAAATTAGAGGCCAAGAAAAATATCCTTTCAATTCCATGGATTGGTAACAATAACCAGAATGACTCCCCTGATTTCATACAAGATCAAATGTCATGGACATTTCATGCAACTGATGATGAGATTCAAACAGATGAGTTTGTACGACTCATTTCATGTATTATCAGTTATCTGCTAGAAAGGTAATTTGATCTTGGTGGTTATGTCAGTATTAAAACTAAATCTAGTTCATGAAGATAATGAAACGTCTTGTCAGTTAAGAAAATGTGTTCAAGTGGTATATAGACATAAACATGTCAACATGCACATAGCAATCAAATGAAGCAATTACATACACGGATTTAGCTGCTTAATTTGAAAATAAATATATATCATCAAGTCTTCATGTGTAAAACTCAATGTAGTTTAGCTGAAGTTTCCAGTGCATTTATCTTATACCTTTTTTTCTTTGTTTAATATTAATCCCATCCCCTCAATCTTACAGTTATACACCAGTAGCCTGTAAATAATCAAGCCTGGATTTCAGTGTACATCAAGAGACTGATGGTGTGAACACAATCCATGTTTTTCGGTATATGATTTCACACAGTCTGAAAAAAAAAAAAAAAACACAAAAAAACCCACATATAACCACAGTCTGTTTGGTGGTGCGATATGAGCAAAATAGGCTTCTGTGCTACCAATACGAAACTGGAATCCATAGGGATGGTGCAGCTATAAAGAACACATCAATTCTGTTATTTGTTATGGATACCAATTAAGCATGGTCCAAATTAGCAAAAAGAAGGGTAAAATACCATTATGGAATTAAACTGTCTCGCATATGATAAAGCAAGATTACCAGTTTAGAAATCAGTTACTGGGAAAACATTTGGTGACATAAATTCTCCCCACATTAAGTTTCCAGAATTTAGGCTAAGACTTAAAAATGTGATTAACAGAGCAAGATAAAGTACCAGTGTTGTTAAATTGTCTATAATCACAGATTATGTACCTTACCTATTAACTAAAAGAGAACTGTGGCTAAGATGTTCAGCAGGTTTGTAATGCAGGTAAAGTGAGCAATTTTGGTATTGGTGGTCTCATAAAAGCATCATAGTATGAAATAAGTGTGATGTACACAAAGTATTATGGGAACTCATTGTGAGCTCAGGTCAAGGCGCAGTACTGGTATTACAACAGCAGACAGTAAGTATCACAATATCATTTGCCACTTTTGCTAAAATCTACATGAAACAAGAGATCTGATCTGAGATGAAACACTTCTTAAATAACAAAATGGACTAAAATATGTGTTAACATCCTTATTTCCACATGGCTCTTGACAAGACATGTGCAATGTATCCCCCACCCCCATTTCTTTTTTTGGTCCTTACCATACATATTTCATGCAGGGATTGATAGATAGGTTTATATATCAAATTTGTGTGCTCCTTATAATCGAGACATGAATGAATATGATGTATATGCATTCTCAAATGGCTCACATGTAACACACAAAGCATCTCATGCATTAACACTGGGACAAAAAAAAAAAAAAAAAAAAAAAAAAAATCCAACATTTTCTGAATTCCCCATCCCCACCCCCAATAAGTCCTAAACTCAACAACACTATCACTGAAAATGTGACCTAAACATGTGCTAAATTAGAAACATAAGGATCTGTGACTCACTTTTTCTGGAATATCAATACTCCTGTGAAGTTAAAGTTACATATAGTTCTTACCAGTGTGACACTCAGCTGAATTACTTTACAGTTTGAGAAAAAATGTGATGACATTTTCATAAAATAAAATCCCCAATAAGGTGAACAAAACATTAGGCCTTCATAAGTGCCATTTATAAAAAAAAATTACTGTTGAACTTCAATATAACATACATAAAATTTGGAACATCTGGCTATTCCCATTACTAGAGACATACACAATTTGTAATTCAAAAGTCTGTGCAATGGCAAATAATGATTTTGAATGGGTTTCACTGGAAGCCAAATTTTTGAAAAAATACAACCTTTGAGAGAGATACTTAAGGAGCATCACTTTGGGGATTTCTGAGATTATGTATAGCCAGACAAAAGTCAACATACGGCAGACAAGAAGGCCTCAACATAAACTCACCTCACTTGCAGTAAGGTGAGACCAAACACACAAACTTAAAATGGTAAAATATACATGAAACATGAATATTACAGCAAATATTTTACTACCATAGTCTACAGCAACAGGTTAAAAAAAATTATTTCATCTTTATGTTTATAGTAAGTTCACTTTCCAACAGTAACTGTGTACCAAAGTTCCAATATATACAGTATGATAAACCAATACGACTGGGTAACATTGGACAGACCAGGCATTTTTATAAGTCAAATTAACAGATCAACAACTTGAAGGCAAGTGCTGAGGATGCTAATTTTGAAGACACTGACATACAACACAGATCAACAAACAGTTGCATGGAGATAAAACCAGATAAACATTTTAACAAGGAACAAGGACTGCCAGTAGCACTGTCACAGACATTTTGTAACACTGTCCACTATCATTGCAGTAACAATTAGATGCAATAACTGTGAAACATTGTAAAGGCATTTCTCTTTATAAAACATGAAGAAATATTTGTAGATCATGAGAAAAAAAAACCTTACCAAATTTGAAATGCTAACCACAAATATTTTCAACTTATAGTCAAGAATGTTACTTGTATATATGAAGATACTAAGATGTAGAACAAGTAAGTATTCCCTCTGCAAAGTACATGGAAATATTACTAATAAAGAGTACAAAGTATCAAAATTATGTCTGTTGTCTTGAATACAGAGAAACTTGTGAAACATGTTGAATCTATTTTTCTTTCTAACAAAAATATATAAGGACTATGTAATTAATTTGACCATAACGATATCCAGAAACATGCAACAAAATAGCACAAATGATCATGTGTTGTTCTTATTCTGGGCTATGACTTTGTCAAGGAACTTTTCTAGGTCCCGGTGTGATTTGTAGCAGTTGTTTTCGATACTCAGGGTCAGTTCTGGCAGCATCAATTGAATGAGGAGGAATACCTTCTCTCTGAACTCTTCCAAGCACACATCAGGAGATCGACATAGACTTACACAAGGTTCAAATACAGGCACCCCACAGTTTACCCCTAACAAAGTCAAACTCTCCAACTCGCTGCTCAATTCTTCAGAGTCCTTCACATCATCCTCTGCTTCAGCCTGCTGCAACAGCAGGATAACGTCATCAACAATTCTAGAGAAGTATCGCCCCTCAGGGGCAACCTTTGATAGCACTGGTTGTAACCTTGGAAACAGATGGCAGAACAGAGTGTGGAGTTTCGTCTGCAGGTTGGACAAATACAGACAATGGCGAATGAATCTTCGTTCATGGGCTTGAAGTGAATTTTTGCCACTGACTGAAACCAAACTGCACTCACTATGAGACCTGGAGTGGCGTTTCCTTCGAGCAGGGCTCTTCGATCCAACACAACAATGACAGGAGGAGCTATTTCTTCTCCCTGCCTTTAAACGTTTGCTTCGAGAGGAGCCACCCTTTTCGTGGCACTTGTGAGTGTCCTGGGAATGACTTTGAAACACTTTGCTTTCAACAAGTTCTGTTTCTGGTTTCTTGATGTTTGCTTCCCTCTTTTCAATCACCTCAACAGCAAAATATTTTGGTGGAGAATTCTTAATGCTTGATTTCCGTTCACACTTTTTCAGCTTCAACACAAGTGGTGGACTACCACTACTGCTTGTCTTATTTGTGAGGTCACTGGGAATTACAGTAAAGCGATGACTATCACATGAAAATTGTGGACTTTTTGTATGACCAGCGACAAGATTGTCATGTTCATGACGTGGACTTTCCTCACAACAACTTTCACTCTGTGAACCAGCACCTGAGTCACTGGCACCTATTTCACAGCCATTCCGAGAAACGTAACTAGTGCTGTCACAGTCAACACCAGCAGACAAAGTCCTCTCAATACACAGATTTCCACTGTTTGACTTTTTGTCCAAGTCTGAACCAATACCTGAGCAAGAACCAATCTTGCTTGTGACCACTTTTCCATTGGCGGATTCCAGCTGATGGCAGCCATTACTTCTCACTGACTTCTCCCGATCTGAGGCAGAAAGGGAAGCTAAGCAGTGCTTGCTACTTGTTTTCTTTGATCTGTGAGTGTCTTTGGGAGCAAAAACATACGTTTCCAATAAGGAATTGCACATTTTATCACCAACTGTTTTTGATTTAGGAAAAGATTGTTTCTTGATTTTCACAGATGATAGATGAGAATCTCCGACTGATTTTGATTGCTGATTGAGTGAAGCCTCTTTCCTCTGCACAGGTGTGTTATTTGGGAGCTGAAGGCTAGGAGTGAGTTCAGGGGGGTGTTCATGGAAATTACCTTCAAGGTGTTGAGAGTAGGGCATGCCTGGGGGCCAACAGTTACTGCTGGAGAAGTCGTCTTGGATGTTGGGTGGCGAGTCATCACCACTAAGACATCCTTCACTTTCTCCTTCCAGCATCATATCCTTTCCAATCCCCACAGAGGTGTCACATCCAGGGGACACAACTCCACTGTCATCTGTCTGGCTGCCAGGGCTGAGACTTTTCTTACAACGGACCCATCGCTTGCGAGAGTATTTCCTTAGGACTGCCTTATACGCATGAAATCGCTGACGGGTGGTGGACTTCATACGCCTGCTGACTAGACTTGCTGGATTAATCTGTGCTGGCGTCGGAGATGGATAGGACGAGAAGGGAGACAACTCTGTGTCAGTGTCACTGTTGTTGTTTGTATCTACCAGCATCACCTCATCTTCAGTGTCACTGTCTCCGTCGCCATTCTTGGACTGGTTCAGCCAGGCTTCAAATGCCTGTTCAAAAGCCCCAGATTCTGATGGCAAACTCATTCTGTTCACTTCAGTTTTCACATTTCCTATGCATTCTCAGTAGTACTGTTCATAGGACAGACTTCAACATGTAGTTCACATGATTTAGAAGCACTTGAAACAGAGAAATTTCACATGTTGAAATAGTGTAAGATGCTGTCCAGGATCTATCAACTTGCCTCCTGAAATATGAACAAAAAAATATATTAACAACAATGACTGATTTTTTTCAGCTGATTATACAATTGACAATTTCATTGACATATTGGAGAGAACAATCTGCAAATTTCTAGCTTACTGACTAGCTAATGAAGCTATTGAAAGTGCAACACTCTGAAGCATCATAGTATCAATTTTAAATCATGTTACAGAAAGCTTATGAAATAGAGAATAGATTCCAAGTCGGTCTCTGAGCTCCTGGATCATATTTTGGATTTACCGTTGAACATATTGTTTTCTGGAATGAATGTGTAAAATCAACACAACATAAAGGCATGCATCGTCAAAATATGGTCTAAAGATCTGGTTGCTATATTGTGCATAAGTGTCCAATCAACAACTCACAGGACATGATATTCCATCATAACATCACCACTCATTTATACAGCATTTTCACAATTAAATAACAATACCGAGCCATGTCTAAAACAACTACAGATGCCAAAATGGAGGTACTTTACTTTACATATGTGTTACAATTATTGGTAACCATCTTGACTGGAAGCCTTTTATTCTGGCTGCAATCCCATTATCCTGATGTTAACAAAAAAATAATAATAACAGTTTACCAATGTCTGATAACATTGTTATCATAACCTATTTTGGCAGTTTTAAATACCATATTACATGTTTACTGAAAAAACTAGTATAATTAGATTTCTAAAGACTCTGAAAAAGAAAAACTACAATTTGCTTTTGAAGTTTCATGTTATTTAGCACTGTATGATCTTATGAAACTATTAATTGATAGTATTTTCTATAAAAATAGTAAATATCATAAACCATGAAATGTGTTTTCGCTATATCACAATCACATAACTCTCAAACATAACTGAATCACTTCTGTATTGAATCAACTCTCTTCATCACCAAAGCTAAATAAATAATAACCAACTAAATGTTGCTGCATTGTTATCTTATCAAGCCACAATGTTACCTTCATTGTGCATTCAGGAATAAAATGACATATTGGAGATATATGCAATATGATTTAAAATGGAACATCTTTATTCACTTTCAGTCTTGGATTGGGTGGTAAACAATTTATACACGTACTTTTTTAACAATGCAAGGGACGTAAGGAGTACGACTATGAGTGGCATAGATTGGGTGGTTTCGCCTAACGAAATAGTAAAATTCCACACAAAAGTGTTGAATGTGCGTCACCAGTTCTTTGGGAAGTGCTTAAAATCTTACATTTACAGGATATCTCATGTTGTGCAGAGCATTCTTAACAGAAACAAACATATCATTTACCAGGCAGTCAAACCTTACAAATGGTTAGCTGTAAATTTTGTATCAGTAGGGATGTACTTTAACAAGGTTTTCTGATAACTTACATATTGTATGTACATGGTTGGGGTTGTACACTGTCACTGAGTTTGAACATTCTTATAACAGGATGTAATATGATAGTGAGGGTCACTAATAAATGTGGAGGAAAAATATCATATAATTGTATTTTTCAAATTTTAATAAATGGTTTATTATCAACATTTCCATCATGTCTGTTGTGTTGATAACAGCTGCTCAAACGGAAGCAGTGATGCGGTTTATTTGAGAGGTATGCAGTGTTGAACATGGTTACAGTGAAGTGGTCATAAAACCACATGCATTTCAATCCAAATTTGATTGTGTCTAATTTTATTGACTGTCTTATGAAATTATAGTATTCCAAGTAGCCATGAAAGAATGTCAACTGATGTGATATGGTTCACATTTTTGGTTTTATATATAAGCCAAGGACCAATATCCAATTACCCTGTTGTTTACACTGATTTCCATATGTCTCACATGTCTGACGGAACACTGCATGAAATTAAAGAATGCGAGTCAGTCAAGAATGCTGCTTTTTTTCTCCTGTTGGAACATCTGTTGTATCTTACACTGGATAAAGTATGATTACTTTGACATACTGAAAATGGGAAATCTAATACAAGAGAGTTTCATGTCATGACAACTCAAATTGAACATTTCAGCTCTGAACACACAATTCAGGGGTCTACACTGATACATATGTTGTGTAAGATTTACATATGTCCCATTGTTGCTTTCTTAAGTACAACACACACAACTTTCAAGAGCTAGAACTAATTACCCCCTATATTTGGCAGGGAAGCACCTTTGGAATACAGCACCAGAACTGCAAATGGACTCTGTCATAGGTCACATATCACTAAGACAAGGAGCCAGTTTTGTGTGATTCTGTCGGATGCAGACCTGCATTCTTGTATTATTCTCAAAGCTTACCAACCAGGCTATGTCCACACTTCTTTAAGTGGTATTCTAGAAGGATGAAGGTTTTTACGGATGGACAACTTCTTTCTTGCAGTGGATACGACGTTTTGGTTTAGATTCTAACACTGTTATCAAGCAACAGATGACACTATTCCACAATGTGCAAATTTATCTAATGGGAACTGAAACTGGCTATTGACATCAGACGTCAAATTTGTGATCTGCATGAATGACATGCTATTAAAAAACCGTTGGGTGACAGAAAAGTGTTGCTGGGAACACTGTAAGGATAATATGCATTGCACTAAGTTTTTCATGAGGGTGAGTCACACTGCTAATCATTGCTGAAACAATGTATAGTGTGTATAAGTTCAAGGACAGTTTTCATTTGTCCAAATTTTCAACATTAAACCATTTCATTGCGTACATTTGATAATGTTTGCAAGATATAATCTTTCAAATACACACGGAAAAACAACAAATGGTACAAATGCATTACTCTGGACACCTACTTACTATGCTGGAATAGGTCTTTAAACTTAACATAAACCCCTGAAAATAATCCCAATAAATAAAATACATTGATTGAAAAGGCACGAAAATGGTTGTTGTGCCCCATGTAATGCATTCTTAACACTTCAAAATATATAATTTAATCGAATAAACTCCATTTGTGAGCAAAGATGCAAATTACTGAATGAAAAAAATGCCTATGTAGAATAGTTACCATTTATAATTAATTTAGTCCTAAATACTAAGTTGAAGGCAATAAATATTAAACATTACATAAAATAAAAGTAATTTTAAAAACTGGTGTTTGATATAATATGTGCTATCGCCATCCATATTTAACACACAAACTCACTACATAACCTAGTCTACTCAATGACAATGGGTATAGAGATGACTAAGGAGTGAGTTTCAACAAACTTGATGACCCGTTAACAGTTTGATGTCACAGAGCATTGTTTTGGGTAACAAAGTTTCACAAAATAACAAATTACATCATAAGGTATTGAGAAGTAATTTGGAAACTTTGTGGTGCTGTATCCAACAGGTAGGCCTTGCCAATTAGAATACTGAAATGATTATTTTCAAGTGACGCATGAATTCAAAGTAAAGCATGTAAATACTGAAGAATAAAAATCATGAATACTGTCTGAATCAGACTGAGGCACCCACTACCACACGTTTGACAATCATCCAAGCACTTGTCCATGCTAGGCCTTGTTAGTGTTAACATGTGAACCTTGACATGTAGTATTACTTCCCTTTTCAGGAACTTTTCTGGCAGCACATGCCTGAGAAGGTTACAGTTCTTCCAAATTAGAATTACTGTAATAAAGTCTAACAGTTGTATTTGGAAGAATGAACATTCCATCATTAGGATTTTAGCATATTTCAATTGGGTGTTAAGCAAAACACTGCAAAAGTTTTGTCATTAACCATGTCAGTGTCACTTAACACACATATGAGACAAATGCTTAAATGTTATACATACAATTAATTATAGAATGAGCCTAAAGATATCAAAGAGATGGAAAAGTGAACCTGTTCTAGTCACAATAAATCATTTCAGCATTAAAACGAAACAAAAATATGCCTAAATGCGTACTGTTGGATAGAGTTATGCCTATTGTGATGCCATATTGGTTTTGCAGAATCATCTATATCTTATTACAGATATGCTGTTTGCTAGAATGAAATGTCATTTAATGCGACAGACATTCAGTGCAATCCAAGAACATTAAACATGGCATTATTCGTGTTTAATCACTCATACGAGGTCGCGACAAAAATTAACATACTACTTAAGAGTAAGGAAAGTACTATTTAAGTTGTTTCGTCTGTTCTATTTTAGAAAGGCGATCACCTGCCCAAATGGAAAATGAATGTCAAGTGAAAATGTAAACATATCCCATCTGAATTTGAGACAGCAAAATGCACTAAATTATAAACGACAGTTGATTCTATTTCTGTTTTAGGTATTAACACTCACATATAAGGAAATATGCCCGTACAACTTGCAGTCTCTACGAGAAAATTGATGAAACTGTGAAATTTTAGTCCTATGGCAGCCGCTTCCCAATCGTTTAGAAGGCGCGAACTGCCACCTAGCGGTGAGTTCTTCTTCCGGCTTGCACTAGTTTGTGACGTAACATCCGTCGATCAAGTTCGGTAACTCGCAGCATGTTCACAAGTGCTCTTTACTAAAACAACTAGAACTGACAAAAAAATTCATAAAGAGCTTCCCTGGCCCATAATAATTCAAAATGCAGTATGATTTCAGAGACGAGAAGCAAGCTCAAGAGTACCTCAAAACTCTCGACATTGAATACAGATTTCAGTGTTACAAGGAAAAGAAACCCGAAGGTCTAGACCTCCCATTCCTCAAGTTTCTCAGAATTTGTAATTTGTTTTCGTTCTTCTACTAATTTTTTCCAATCTGTTAACACGTGTTAAGTAATTTGTGTCGTGCTCGACATGTAACAATATGACTGTATTTTACTGCCGAAAAAAGTAAACAGATGCATTTGTGCACACTACTAATTTCGTTTATGTAATATCAAATGGCCACTGATGTAATCGACCTATTTATGTTCTAAAAATTGTACATGTATGGAGACATCATTCACTGAGTTGATGCACTCATGAGTATGTTTTGGTCAACACATAAGGCTATATCTGTGACAGTAATTATCCTAAAAGGTAAAATATTGTGGATGACAACTTCTTTATTGTATGTCACAACGTTTTGGGGCTCATTCCTTGCCCCTTTGGTACATTGAAATAAATCAGTGAGCATATATACTAATTGTACAAGAAGCCTGTGTCACATGTATATTATACAATAAACTGAATAAGAAACAGAAGATGAAAAAGTGAGATGTACAGACAATGGGTATATTGTTTTTTCAAGGGAAGAGTTTATACAAGTGATGAGCCACTTGTAAATGCCTCTCAAGAACTTCAGAAGTGAATCTGCTGTAAACTGTTGAATTACATCATGACAGGAAAGAAATCATTTTCACTTTGATTGGATATACGCATTTTCTTTTTCAGTTATATGTTAAATGTACATAATGTAAACATGTTATTTCTCCTAGTCATGCACATGTGACCTCACGGGTTCAGTTGGTATGTGAAATCCTTTGGTGTAATGTTTGTCCATTACTTTTTCAACAGCTAATACCTGTCAGTTACAAGTTAAAGGACATGTGAAAACCATAAAAAGTTTTCAAATTTTTAAAGATGCTAAAACATATTTTGAAATGTTATTATTCCGTCAGTTTAGTCTGAATTTACAGAACACAGACCTGCATTTTCTCCCATGAATATATATTATACATAAATGTATGTGCATTCAGTGTATCAATGCAGTATGAATTAACAAAATGTATTTTGTAAGGCAAAGAATACCATCAAGGAAGGTTTGTTTTAAAAAACTTGCTGTATTTTTGTCAGTATGATTTAGGTTTGCCTTTCGAAGTGTGGGAGTGTTTTGTAATTTTTTTAGCTAAATTCTTACATTAATTTCATATTTCATTGGAGGTAATAAAAAATAATTCATTGGAGTCATCAACAATTACTAAGTGTGTCTGTAAGGTGAAAAAAACATATCAGCCAGACTAGGTCTAGGGCAAAACATGCTTCATGAAAAATCTCTAGAGCATCATAAATGTCAGCACAAACCATTATTGAATCCAAAGAATTGAAAGGTGAAATCAAAAGTATTCACATAAGATTAAAGAACTCACTTACATACTTGTACATGGGAAACATGTCATTCATCTTCTACTGTTACTAAATGCATTTAGGTAAATTTCAATCAGCGTTTACGATCTATACCATTAAAAATTAAATCACTGATGCATCAAATTTTAAAACTTGTGTATTACGGTATTAAAACCTTCTGCTAATTTTGTAGGATGTCAGCGTCTTGCAGATTTCCTGGACAGCATCAGGAAGGACTTCATGACGGCTGCCACTGTATACAAGGCAAACTGTGAGGACAGCAACTATGGACTCAGCTGTTACAAGTATGCCAACTATAACATCATGGGGAAAGGTAAATAAACTGATGACCTTTGATATGGGCCTTAAGAAAGTCTGTCAGTTATACATCGAAATCTTGTCTCTTTTCCATAGTAGTGAGCCAATACCCTAATAACCCACAGTCTCTTTTCCAGTTTGCACCACATTATTTGGCTTATCCCCCTTTGAACAAGACATTTCACATGTATGTTTCTGGTGTTTATGCTGCCATGTTAAGTAAGGTAATGTAGCAGATCATGAAGTGTATAATACAGAGGAAGGTTACCAATCTGATCATATGAAAGGAATGTACTTTTTGTTTCCCTGCCTTACAGTTGTAAATGAAAATGAAACAACAAATTTGGTTTCTATACTTAACAATGGCACAGTATCTCAATCAAACCAGCTTTAGTCAAGGCAACTTCACACAGCCACCCACATGTAAATGCACATCACTGAAAAGTGTATAAATCCTTAAGGTGACATTAAGCCCCATTTCAGCCTGAGTGGACATTGAGTGGGAGTGCAGCTATGTGCTTCTCACCTTGTACAAGTATACTGATCATTTGTCAAAATATAACAAAAATAACAAAAATAATGGGTACCTAAAAAAGTAGGGGACTGTACTTTCAATGTACTATTGTCGAAATTGTGAGATATATGGGATTGAATCAATGTTGATGCATTATTCTAAGATGCTTCGGTGATAGATCAAAGGCGCCGACAATGCTTTATCAGGCGATAATGTGCACTTTTTACATTACGTCACAATGTGTTGACGTCGCTACGCCATTCCAGTCTGCCCCCTCATAATCGAACTTTTTTGCATTACGTCACAATGTAACCGACATCACGATGGATGTCAGTTGCCATCGCCTCCTACAGTAAACTGTTTCGTCGCATCCCGTTTTTTGGTGTGCAGTTGCATCACACAGCTAACATCACTGGTGGAAACATTACTTTTATGTTTTCCTAAGGATAAAATGTCTCATAGTTCAAATGAACAGCGCGTCAGTTAGCCCTGTGCGAGGATTCTTAATCTAGGTCACAGACACCGTCATTTGTTTTCTGCTATAGATTAATAGAAATTAGGCTTGGAAATGATTAAATAAGGCATCTTAGAAAAGAAATACAGTTCGTTCTACCACCATGTTTAGTGTAATAAAGCACACTTTCGCCCTGAACTATTATATCGTTAAAGGACTCGGACGCAAGCTTCCTCTTGCTTTAACTATAATAGTTCAGGGCGAAAGTGTGCTTTATTACACTATACATGGTAGTAGAACAATCTGTATTTCTTAAATAATGGATCTTTTGAGAATGCATCACGACATGAATTTTATTCAAAGCAAAGCTGTTTGTTTAGTTATTACCCTTGTTAGGTGACCGAGTGTGACATGAAAATTTCAGGTTTACTGTTTTCAGTTTGTAGTGTGTGATTTGACCCTGAAAACACAGATGCAAGAAAATTATCGAAGAAAATTATGATTTATCGACCTGCCTGAAAAAGGTCACGATTCATAATGACACCCCATGCACATCACACCCCATGTACGTTGTGCACATACTTCCCATGCATTGTGTTTGTGTGTGGTGATAACATGAACTGTTGCTGCATACACAAGATGAATGTCATTGTAAAGTTCCTCAATGGGTTTTCTTTCTACCAGACTTCAGAGTTCAGGTTCCCCTACTTTTTTTATCCCTCCGGCATGTAATGCGGGGGGATATAGTCGACGCCTCATCTCTCCGTCTGTCCGTCTGTAATCATTTTGTTTCCAGAGCAGAACTCAGAAACCGTTCAATATTTTTAGACCAAACTTGATAGATATAGTAATCTCAGCCTATGGTTGTGCCTGTTGTTATTTACAGATTTTTGGCATTTATATTTTTTTGGTTTTTCCATGGAACATTTTGGTGTTAGTCTTATTGTGGGGTGGGCTTCGTTTCCGGAGCAGAACTCAAAAAACGTTCAGTACTTTTCTGCAAAACTTGGTAGATATATAAAGCAGAACCTGAAGTGGTGCCTTTTGCTATGTACAGGTTTTTGTGATTTATTAGTTTCTAGGTTTCCATGGAAACGTTTCGGACATAGTCTCAAACTGTAGGGATGGGCTTTGATTCCGGAGCAGAACTCAAAAACCATTCAATATTTTTTGGTAGCTATATCAATATATGGCCTATAGTGGTGCTGTTTGGTATTTACAGGTGTTTGTGATTTATTATTTTCTTGGTTTCCATGGAAATGTTTCAGACATAGTCTCAAAAGAGAGAGGTGTGTTTCGTTTCTGGAGCAGAACTCAAAAACCATTCAATATTTTTCTGCAAAACTTGGTAGGTATATCAGTCAGAACCTATAGTGGTGCCTTTTGCTATGTACAGCATCTTGTGATTTATTATTTTCTTGGTTTCCATGGAAACGTTTTGGACCTAGTCTGAAGAGTGAGAGGTGTGTTTCATTACCAGAGCAGAACTCAAAAACTTCTTAATATCGGTTACTAAAACTTTCTAGATATGTGTGGCAGACCCCAAAGTGGTGCCTTTTGGTTTTTAAAGGTTTTTGTGATGCATTATTTTCTTGGTTTCCATGGAAATGTTTCAGACTTAGTTTCAAAATGGAGGGGTGAGCTTCGTTCCCAGAGTACAACTTGAAAACGATTTCATATCTTTCAACAGATCTTGGAAGATATATGAGACAGATCTTGAAACTGTGACATTGCTGGTTACAGATATATGGCATTTATAATTTCCATGAATTCCATGGAAACAATTCAAACTTAGTCTAAAAAAACAATGAGTAACTGTCAGATGATTTGTCCTTTCAAACATGTGGGGGCCAGGGGGAATATGTCATCTACTGATGACTCTTGCTTAAGAGAATATAACAGATTTGTCACTAACAAATCCAGACTGTTTCCCAAATAGTAGCTTTTTTCACTCTCTCCCAACAGTTTAACAGTTTCCAAAATGTGTAAGTAGCCATTTAACATCAACTTGTGCAAACAACACAAAAATGGCATGGTCAAGATTAACTCTATTTCTAACAGCAATGTTTTTCAATCTTTTGGAAAATGGAGGATGAGTTTTGAGCTGTGTGCTTACGGCTTATAATATAATCAACGGAAAATGACAGAAGTGGCTCGTCTCCCATGATGCTTGAAATCCATGATGAATCTTTCACCATGGAGTGATTAGAACATCTTTTTACTCATTTATGCTACACATTTACTAATTAGGAGAAGAGAGAAAATGTTTCTGATTGAACAACAAAACAATGGTTAGTTCAAGATGTTTTCCTTTCTGACTTGCTGCCACGTACAAATATATATTTTCATGTTTTTGTTTTGATGACCTAATTATCTTAGGTATGGAGAAGAATGAGAACGAGGCAATGAAGTATTACAGTAAAGCCTGTGAACTCGACCATATGCCAGCATGTCACAGTGTTGGCCTGATTCACAGTAGCAAGAAAATCTGTCCCCCTGATGACATGGGGGCTGCATTGCAGATGTTTATGAAGGCATGTGACAAAGGCTTCGTCCCCAGCTGCTACTACATCAGCGGTATGTACATCAAGGGCAGTGATAAGGTGCCCAAGGACATGAAGAAAGCTTCAGAGTTTTCCAAGAAGGCTTGTGAAATGGGCCACTTATACGCATGTTCCAACCTCAGTCAGATGTACAGGAAGGGAGATGGAGTGGAGAAGAGCACCAGTTTGGCAGACAAGTTCGAGAAAATGGCGAAGGAGATACGAGATAGTCAAACTCGAAAGGAAAGAACTATAAAGTTTGGTGAATAGGTCATAAGATATACATACCTGTAATATTTTGTGTGATTTGTGGGAGTGTTCTTGACCAATCAACAGTGATTGGTAAGAGTGGAAGAAAATTCAGATGATTGTAGGTATATGAGAGACATTTACATTTATATTATTTATATTAGATGTTTGGTAATCATTTGTCATTGAAAATATATAAATCAAATGTGAACATATGTTACTTGTTGAATGATGAATGATAGGTGAGTTAATATTTAACGTTGCATTTGCAATATTTCAGCCATGAACTGTCTATTGAGGCAGTGGGATGACAGTAACATCAAGTCATTGAAGGTGTGTCAGGCAAAGGTTTCCATGGTTACATATTCCAGAAAGGTAGAGGGAGGTAATTCAGTTTAGGTTTTTGTTGTGCCATAGACACGGTAATGACAAATATTTGGTTGTTCAGTTTGGAAAATGTGTGACAGACAACATTCACTTGTGACATGGCACATGATTCCCTTGGCAATCACACATTCATTGGAATGCATGCTCACAGACATTGCTAATGGGCAAATACATCAAAATTGCAAGTGCTTCCAAAAAGTGAGAAGACATTGTTGAGTGCGACGTAAAACAGGACTCACACACCAGCCGAGTAAGAGTGCCAACACAAACCATCAAGATACTGACTAAGCACAACAGGTATCCAGCAATTCCTCCATCAGGAAGATGGGGCTGGGATCCTACATTTTATTGTTTGCAAGTCTGATCTATTTCTATGGTTGTAATGGCTACTGTCACTGGTATGAGATCATTGAGATATTGAGGAAAAATTCTATTTAACATATTGTAAAATGTAATTAATTTGACAGTCTAAGTAAGCTTAGCCTCAGTACTTTTCGTTACACTCCACTACTGAGTGTAACAAAACCTTATGGGAGGTCACATCAGGTAACCTTTGAAATTGACCAATCAGAACACAGCTTACAAAATCGCGAAAGTGCATATTCGCACATACCCTTTGAACTTTTTATCTCAAAAAGGTTTGTACACGAACAATTCTGAATGCTATTTAGCATACGCTCGCTTACGGGTGATGCACACGGCGTACGTACAACCATGACAACGGGGAGTAAACAGTCACTGAAAATTGTGTTTTTGGCAATATTCAAGGATGTTATCTTGCGGAAATATTAGCTAATGGTAACCATGTCAACAGAAACCCCAAAGCGTATATACTGCAGGTCAAATATCTGTGTTATATGTGGATTTTTGTTTTTGGCGAGATCTGTGTCAGTGACCTGAATATTTTGAAAGTCCCTCCTCTGATCCCTAAATAGTAGCCGTTGTCTGGTTGGTTAAATCTGCTTAATTGTCTTGTGACCTTCTACTAGGTTTTGTTAGACTCAGTGGTGGAGTGTAACAAAATACGCTGAGACTAAGTTTACTTAGACTCTTAATTTGAAGTCTTTTTTTTTTAAAGAATACAGTTTGTTCTGTCATAAATTTGACATGACTAGTACCATAAACTGCCTTGCATATGTTTGTCATGGTGTCCCAAGAAATATTTGTAGTTGTTGGTGCTGTTGAAAAAGAAGATAAAAGAAAAGAAGGATAAAAGATGCGAACAAAATATGAAACATATTTGTAGTCATTGTGTTCTTAAGGCTCCTTGATCATTGTACTAGCTTTTCAAATAGTTTCGTTCATTGTATTTTCTATGAACAATCATTTGGTCCAACACCAGTTAAAAGGTTGTTAATGCTGTATTCTGGACATGGCAACTTCAAAATGTGCAAATCAAGAAATCAAGAAAGAAAGAAAGTAAGAAAGAAAGAAAAAGAGACAGAGAGAGAGATGACTCAACCAAAGACTTTAGATCTTTTCCTATTTTTACCTATTGTGGTATATCCTTTATGTATGTTTATTTCACATTTTAAATACTAAAACAAGAGTTTATGTTATCATTTCACAATTGTTTTTAAGAACTATTTTGATTGTGACGTGGGATTAGTAGGATTATATATTTTTACCCATGATTGGGAAAAGTGAAAAATGCAAATATTAGTTGGGTTTCATTATCTGAGGTGAAGCATGGAATAATTGTGTGAGTAGATGTAAAAGATTTGTGTAATGTTGATTGTTTCAAATATAAAAAATTGTTTTATTAACCATTTTGTTTTCGTCTTTTTGCAAATTAACAGTTACCTGCTGGAAACATAATAGTTTGGTTATCCAGTTGTACAACCATTCATTGAGAATACAAACATGGTTGCCACAACATGTAATTATCACCGATGTGGCTGCTCTGAACTTTGGTAAGATTTCCCTGACATCCAGCAGGGATGAATCTTCTCTTTGCTGTTTGCAGCAATATCACAGCAAAAGACAACAGGTCTTCACACATTGTACCCAACTGGGAAATAAAACTGGATGTTGGATGCGACATTCTAACACTTAACCACCATGCTAGGGACATGGTTGCTGTGATCTGTTACCAGCTAGGATATGGTTACCCTTGTTTTATGTTTTTTCCTGTTTCATGGTCAGCAGAGATGGATTCTCAGATAACCCCTACCCCACTATATTTACACATGGTTGCAATATGCCTTGTCTAGTTATCACATTGCTTGGAATAATAAAACACTTGCATGTACTTGTGTTCCCAGCATGCCCATTTGACAGTTGCTTAAACAGATTCACGTGGATGCATTCAGGTTGACAAGGTCCACATGTGCAACATTTTTGTTTGTACATAAATCTCAGCTGTTAAATAAATACAAGACACTAAAATGGATGTGCAGCTTCTTTATTATTTATGCAGGACATCTCTTGGCTAATACTTGCCCCTTCATTAGTCAACATCCATTGTCAACATTAGCCCAGAAACATATGTAAATAATAGTTCCACATCCATATCAGTGTCTGGCATTACCCTACCAACTTTTTAGTGCTTTTCAAACCGTGAAGGTCCTGGGGTAGAGTAGGCCTTCAGCAACCCATGCTTGCCATAAAAGGCGACTGTGCTTGTCGTACGAGGCAACTAACGGGATTGGGTGGTCAGGCTTGGTGACTTGGTTGACACACGTCATCGGTTACCATTTGCGCAGATCAATGCTCATGTTGTTGATCACAGGATTGTCTGGTCAAGAATCGATTATTTTTCAGACCGCTGCCATATGGCTGGAATATTGCTGAGTGAGAATTAAACTCACTCACTCACTCTAAGTGCTTTTCAAACATCTGTGCTGTAGAATTAACAGACTGAGAAAGGAAGTTTGGGTGTTTGGAATAAATCTTTCTAGGACTGGCTGATTTAGGCATAGTACCTCAGATATTCATGGACATGAATCACTATACACTGTGGGAGCAAACATGAAACTGCTTCAGTTATCATATATTGGTTTGACTGGTCTGACATGAATCTCTTTACACTGTGGGAACAAATAAAGAATTGCTTCAGTTATCATGTATTTGTTTGACTGGTCTGACATGAAACACTTGAACTGGACCCACCTCTTGAAGGTGAAAAATGAAAATAAACATAATAAATATTACATAACATATTATGTTTGTACTATATTTACATTTCAAAGTATTTATACAGTAATAACTACAATGAATTAACATTATTTACTGAATAATATACTTGATTATCTAATATATTTGAGAACAGGGGAAGTACCTTTTCGATATGTGTATCCACTAGACTCCCTTCTGTGAGCTGATTTCGAGAAGGGTGAACTTCCCTTCCGCGTCAGTGACAATCACAAGTGTCAATTGTCAGTACTTCAATACTAAACACCAAGTTTTGTGTGATATACTTTCTTTTGTCATTTTTACACTTTAATATCAAATAATACAAATGTCATGAGTACAGTCTAAGTAAACTTCGTCTCAGTGTATTTCGTTACATTACACCACTGAGTCTAACAAAACCTAGCAGAAGGTCGCGTCAGGTAACCTTTGAGCAATCAATGACAGTCCAATAGACCATTCTTAATTTTTATGCATGTGACCTTTGACCGATATCAAAACGAGGTTATACCCGCGAAATCTGCGAATCGTGATGGCGACGAAATCTGGAAGCGATCTGACAGCTGTACCGTCTCTCACGTTTTCCTTCGTGGAGACTTATATTCAGATGAACAGCAGAAGTGCCGGTACTTCCCAACTGAACAAAGGCTTCAAATATTACAGTGAAGGTTTCATTTTCAATTTGCGAAGTAAGTTTCATTCATCAATTTCCATCTGTAAATGGTAACTATCGCACTGGCTGTCAATGTCATTATGTCATTGCCGATTTATGACTGAAGATGTTTTTATTTTCACATAACATGTTATCATATAAATACGGGACACGCTAATTATTATGATGTGCAACGCAGAAGCTCTTTTGTGACTTCTTTTAGTTAGATTAATGACAGACATTTACAATGTTCACATGTCACTGTGACCTACATTCAAGCATGTCAATAATCAAGGTAGTAATTGTCAGATCATATTATGTTAAATTCATATAAAATTATTCCAAGTAATTTCTATTTTCTTGTCTTGTATCTTTTTTCACTTGTAATCGTTTTCTTGCAGCATCATGTGATGACACATCTTGTGTAATAACAGCTGGCTGTCACCGTTCCATGAAGAAAAATGAATCGCCACATAAAGTAACTGTAAGTTGGGTACATGATATTGTCTGGAAACAAAACATATATTTATATATGTATATTGTTAGGAATGCATATTTTGTTAAATGTCTCACTTGTGTTTATTAATTGTGATAGCCTAGAGCCTAGTTGATTCATTTCATACAAGTACATGTACTATTAAATGCAGGTCACCTTAGAGATCAGTCCAGTGGTCAGAGTGGTCAGTACCAGCTGGAACTGTGCTACAGGTCAGAGCCAGTGCTGTGGTCATGTGACAGATATGTCATGAGCCGCCTATTTCTATCAGGGATGGCAATTTTCCACGGAAATCAGGTCCTCCTGTTTCCTTTCGTGTTCTATGTATAATATTAATATATGTCTGGGTATTTTTAACTCAGGATCTGATTCTGTCATTCCTATTGTTTGAAAATATGTTTTTTCTTCCACAGGTGTTTTATACCTGATGGCCCACTATAAGCAGCGAGGATTGAAGTCCATCCCACGGGATGTTGCCAAGACCTCCATGCCACAGACATGGCACATCCCTAGGCTGGATAAAATAGCCGGTATGTCAGTACCAGAGATAAAGGTGTCTGGTTACAAGAATGATGGAGAGGACCGGCCTGTGAAATCAACCCTCTACAACCCCATTAGGTCTGCCCTTGCACCGTTGTAACCGTTTTTGTCATCTCGCAAGTTAAATTATCCCAGAGCAGCATGGATGGCTGCTTCTCCAGACCGAAAGGTGCTAGACCCCAGGTCCAACCCTCCTTTTGGCCTACTGGAGGTGAAGTGTCCAGACCTGCGGAACAAGGACCTCCATGATCTGCCCTACCTCAGCCGGAAAGACAATGGCCAGCTTGCTCTTAAGATAACATCAAACTACTATCATCAGATCCAGATGCAGCTGGCAGTGACTGGTTTGAAGTGGTGTGATTTGTTTGTATGGTCTGAAAGGCAACACCATCTTGAGAGAATTGACTTTTGTCCTGAGAGTTGGCAAAGTGTGAAAGACAAGGCAGATAAATTCTACTTTGATTACATTCTCTCTTAGGGTCTGTATCACTCTGTTACCAGTCATTTCTCTGTCTATTAATTACCTATATAATCAGCATTATTCTCAACATCAAGACAGATGAAATTAGATCATGTTTAATGCATTCAGAAAAATACAACAAAGGTAAACCTCTTTCATTGTTTAATTGAGGTAAGCATGTCACATATACATAAGACATATTACCTTTTCATATTTATATTGTAATTTATCCTTTTTGAAACAAAACCTTACAATAGTATGGTATGGGCTAAGGGGAGATAATCACAGTTCCAGGAAATAATTTTGTGAATTTTTACTGGAGCTGTTATGATGCATTCGCATATCCGGTGAATTGAACCATAGCCTTTCATGAATTCAGTTCATTATATAGTCCCCAGTACCAAATATGAATGATTTACATTTGTTTTAATGGAGCATGTGTTACTTGAGCCCTTATGTCTATTTTCAAAGTGAAATATGCAAAAATGTAATATGTACTAGCCTTGCAGAAGTGCAAGTTATGTTGGTTTGCAGTTGTTGCACTTAGTACTGTGGACTATGTCAGATCACTGGTTATTACTATTGGGGTTCCGTATTATTCATTAATCACTTAATCAGGGCTACAGATAAGGAGCGTACATGCGTAATGTACGTACGCCTAAAACTCAATGACATACGACATAATATAAGATTTCAAGTGTATCATGTATGCACATAAATACCTTTCTACATCAAACATAAATGAAGTTTAATAAAGTTTAAGATGAAAAGTTGTTTAATATTATAAATAACAAACTATTTCTCCGGTTTGCTGACTCAAAAATATACCAATACTCTTTCAAACCTCTCAGTACACTTCCACTTGCAGCATGAGGGGTAATTACACACACACACCGAAAAGTTTTCTAGAGCCCTGCTTAACTAAATTATTGCATTCATGAATAATAATTTGTTACCAAATAGTTGTGATACATGTCATATTCAGCACTTAGAGTATCCGTTGCAATCCTTACTTTTACCATCTTCTGTTTCCAGTACAAAATACCGACACCTATAAGCCTATAAAATTTAATAGATCTGTATATTCAGAAATTTTACATTTCATGAATATTACATATTTCACCATTTGTCAAAAAAAATTTCTTTTATTGCTGCAGCACTGATTCAATGAAATGTAATTATGACATATTTTAAGGTTTGAAAAAAGATATGAAAAACCACAGCATATCATCTGTAAGTACAAATTTCTGTTTAGAATTTCCACTGTCACTACAGTTTCATTATGTGCACTGAATCTATTACAGACTGATGAAAACTAACACTGTACATAAATACTCTCTTATAGCATTAATGTAAATATGATGTATATTTTATGATCTCATAAAAATAAATTGCACATTTCTATTAATGAACATGAACACTCAATCAGTTTTCATTCATTTCTTTTTTATCAATGGTCCTTGAAAACTTGAAGTAATGCAAGCTACAGTCCACAGCTGATTGATGCTGCCCAGCTCTGCAAGAGATACTGTAGAATCAAACAGGTGATTCTCTTTAACTCTTCTGATCAGTCTTTCCACATGAATCCTAAGTGATGCAATGGGTCTCCTCTACTTCACTAGGTGTGAACTGCCCAGAGGAATACAGAAATGGAGGAATGTTAAGACCAACACCTCTCTCACTCAGTATACTGGCAATAGTAAAACCTTTGTCAGTCATAACACTGTCCCCTGGCTCCAGCAAATCTAGAATGCCAGACAATTTTGTTATTTCAACATCTGACATGACACTTGTGTATAGATTAGATACAAAGGTAATAGCACCATTTGGAGCAATGCCAATCAAGCCTTTCAGAGTGCAGGAGCTTTTGTAATGGGAATAAAACATGGAATTTAACACCAAAGCTGAGGGAATTTGGATCCTGAGCTCCGTACAGTCTAAAATGACTCTAGTAGATGGGTATGTTATCTGAAACTCAGGAGGCATGTATCTGTCTACTGGCACTCTGGAGGGCCAGATAGGAATTGATCCTAGAACAAAATACAGAAAATTTGCCCAGGTGATAATTTTTCAACTAGCAGTCGAAATGTGGCAATTAAAACGAACAGCAAGATCCTGCTCTGGTAAGCCAAGCCTCAGGCGTACAAAAAACATGAACATTTCATCAATAAGGGCCATGTTTCTTGGCCTACCTGCAAGAGAAATGGCATTTGCACATGCGTAATACATACTGCACATATTGGAGGCACTTGGCTTTACAAATTCAAAAAACTGTCTGAACAATTTATAAGAACGAAATGATGTGTAGTACTGGATGAGATCATCATTTCCAGCGAATCTTTCTAATCCAAATCTCTCAATGGTGAGCTGTTGTTTTAACAAATCTTTCTCCTTCTCCAGCTCCAGAATTCTTTTTAGAAGATGCTGTGTATCTGGCAGGCTGACATCTGTCTGGGTCTGAGCTGACAAACTGTCCTCCTCTTCTTCATGGGGGTCACAGTCTAACAGGGAGCTTGTAGGACTGGAAAAATAAAGAATTTTACTTACAGTGGAAATCAAGAAATGTGTGTGTGCATGTTTATGTGTTTGCTCATTTCTGAATATCATGAAACACAGACGTCGGATTAATGTTTCTTTCAAAGGAATCAATGATTATGATTATCAATGAGGTGTTGCAGATACTAATCAGGTTTAATGCTTTAAAATTAAACAATGCTACTAAAAAACAGACTTTGGTTTGAAGAGCATTTGAACTGAAGTAGAGCTTAAAATAAGAATGTTTTCTCATCTACAAACATGTTTCTAACTTTAAACCGACCTTTCTGATGAATTTGAATTTTTCGGCATAAGTGGATGACGGATGGCTGGTGCTTTCCTCGACTTCATATTTTCCAAGGTCCAAGGAAATATGGATGGCACAGATCCTTGCTTGAGGGTCCTCCTTACTGGTGTGTACTTGTAGTCCTCGGGCCGGACATACAACACTCTTCCTTGTTATCTAAATACAAGTGAAGTTAAAATGAGCCCATTGCCATTATAAATATTTAAATCAAAGCTTTAAAAAGAAGCAAGTCTTTTTTCGAATGATTACAATAAATAGTTGTAACCTCGCGCACGCAACACACTTGCTTCTTTGAGTATATAATCATTGTTCTTGCGGTCCATCTGCTACTTTTTGAACTTTTTCAATTACAGCACCACACTGAGCAATCGTTACCATGTGTTGTTAATTAACTTAATTTATCGTTTAGGCACCATGACATGTTGTTAAGGAATAAATATTATTTTTCTGTTGTATGCGCTGCTTGACAGCTGCACCTCCGATAGATTGATTGCAGTTTGAATTTGGCGCCTCAAATAACTCGAGATTTAATTCAGAAAATTCTGAATGAAAATTATAGCCTACCGTAAAGAAGGGTCCTTCGTCTCGTCGAATAGCAACTTTCCACCTCTTTCGAAGAGCTTCGGGCTTTGGAAACGTGTGAAATGACAGTGAACCGTCGTTTCGTGCAACGGATGTACACAGAGGTACACAAAAATGGTCAGCAGCCATCGTTGCGGGTATAACCTCGTTTTGGAATCGGTCAAAGGTCACATGCATAAATATTAAGAATCGGCTATCAAATGCGAGACGGTTAAATAGATTTAACCAATCAAACAACGGCTACTATTTAGGGATCGGAGGGACTTTCAAAATATTCAGGTCACCGACACAGATCTGTCCACAAACAAAAATCAGCATATAACACAGTAATTTGGCCTGCAGTATATACGCTTTGGAGGTTCTGTTGACATGGTTACCATTCCCTAATATTTCCGCAATTTAACATCCTTGAATATTGTCAAAAACACTATTTTCAGCGACTGTTTACTCCCCGTTGTCATGGCAGTACGTACGCCGTATGCATCACCCGGAAGCAATCGTACGCTAAATAGCATTCGGAATTGTTCGGGTACGAACCTTTTCGAGATAAAAAGATTATAAGGGATGTGTGAATGTGCACTTACGCGATTTGGTAAGCTGTGTCCTGATTGGTCAATCTCAAAGGTTACCTGACGCGACGTCCCATAAAGTTTTGTTAGACTCAGTGGTGGAGTGTAACGAAAAGTATTGAGGATAAGTTTACTTAGACTGGTCATGAGTATTGAAAGATGAAAAAATAATATATGGCCATTTTGACCTTTTAGTGTCGCCATTTTGACTTTTTGGTAGAGCCATTTTGACTAGGGTCAGTGTGGCCATTTTGTTGTTTGGCCAATTTGACCTGTTCCCTTCAGTTATCATGTATTGGTTTGACTGGTCCGACATGAATCACTCTACACTGATAGGGCAAATATCAAACTGCTTTAGTTATCATATATTGGTTTGACTGGTTTGACGTAAATCACTCTACACTGATGGGGCAAATACAAAACTGCTTTAGTTATCATATATTGGTTTGACTGGTCTGACGTAAATCACTCTACACTGATGGGGCAAATGCAAAACTGCTTTAGTTATCATATATTGGTTTGACTGGTCTGACATGAATCACTCTACACCGATAGGGCAAATATCAAACTGCTTTAGTTATCATATATTGGTTTGACTGGTTTGACGTAAATCACTCTACACTGATGGGGCAAATACAAAACTGCTTTAGTTATCATATATTGGTTTGAATGGTCTGACGTGAATCACTCTACACTGACTGGGCAAATACAAAACTGTTTTAGTTATCATATATTGGTTTGACTGGTCTGACGTAAATCACTCTACACTGACGGGGCAAATATCAAACTGCTTTAGTTATCATATATTGGTTTGACTGGTCTGACATGAATCACACTACACTGATGGGGCAAATATCAAGCTGCTTTAGTTATCATATATTTGTTTGAGTGGTCTGACGTGAATCACTCTACACTGATGGGGCAAATACAAAACTGCTTTAGTTATTATATGTTTGTTTGACTGGTCTGACATGAATCACTCTACACTGACGGGGCAAATATCAAACTGCTTTAGTTATCATGTATTGCTTTGACTGGTCTGACGTAAATCACTCTACACTGATGGGGCAAATATCAAACTGCTTTAGTTATCATATATTGGTTTGACTGGTCTGACGTAAATCACTCTACACTGATGGGGCAAATACAAAAATTCTTTGGTTATCATATATTGGTTTGACTGGTCTGACGTGAATCACTCTACACTGATGGGGCAAATATCAAACTGCTTTAGTTATCATATATTGGTTTGACTGGTCTGACGTAAATCATTCTACACTGATGGGGCAAATATCAAACTGCTTTAGTTATCATATATTGGTTTGACTGGTCTGCCGTGAATCACTCTACACTGATGGGGCAAATACAAAACTGCTTTAGTTATCATATATTGGTTTGACTGGTCTGACATGAATCACTCTACACTGATGGGGCAAATTCAAAACTGCTTCAGTTATCATGTAATAGTTTCACTGGTCTGACATGAATCACTTCACACTGTAGGGAAATTTTGGGAATCATCTATTGGTTTGATTGGTCCAAGATCAGGTGTAGATTTGGTACACTACTAATAAGCACAGATGGTCAGTTCAGTTATCTGGGTGGTAATGTATCTCATATTCATTCTAGTTTGAATTCCATGTAAAGGATAAATTAACTAGAAGATTACATTAATCACCAAACACATGTGGTCTCATCTTTGGTAAGTGAGTTTGTTAAAAATTGTCTCTGTTAACCCAGCAGAAAATGGGTACCCAGTGTGATATGTCATATCAGGATAACCTTCTAGCACCTTGCAGGTAGATAGGTCTGCTGTTAGTGCATAATAATTAACTCTAAAGGTGAAACACATTATTCAGTCTCTGCACATTTGTTAGAAAATTTCTATCCTCATTTGCCCAATGCCTGAAATAATCTGGAGCTGGGGTGTACCCATCCTCGATATCCTGGAGATATCAACGATGAGGTGTATCATGTTGAGGCACAAACCCATACTCCAGAAGTAAAAAAAAAATCGGCTGTTGATTCATTCACAATACAACTGAAAAGAATTTTAATGCCATAAACGTTACTAATTTGACAGTCATAGAGTGTATAGTCATTTTCTCATCTGTGCTGAATTGGCAACATTTATTCTTTGGTACAGTCGCCAGTAAGACCTATTTCCAGGTGGGTTGTTTTCCAGTTGATCAAGCTCAGGTTCCGTCCCCGTCAAACAATAAACCCCTCTCGCATAACTCTTGTATACCTGTCCTTGGCTGTGTACTGGTTATGCAACTTCCGGCTGTTTTGTATACAAAGAGAATGTCATCACTCTAACGTAACGCTGTTCCCCCTCCCGACGAAAATAGCCTCGAACACCCAAATGACTTGCTTATGACTTTGCCAATCTATGGACTCATTTTGTTATCATCACAGTTTGCTCAGAGTGACGTTGTACATTATCCCTGCTTTTCTGTAGTAAATGCGACTTTAACTCTGGATGTAACGACTTTCCAAAAGCTCGTAATAATGACTTTAATAAACCAAACTCGTCATAACGACTTATAATCAAGAGTAGTTTTAATGTACAAATTCAATATCGCATCTGTCTTTCTCCGACTCTCTGCTCACGTGGCGATATGACTTTAGCAGCTGACAGCCACGTAAAACACCATTTCCGGAACCACCGTCGTGTTTCCACCAAAATGCAACACGAGGTTTCGCCACAGCATGCAATCAAATACATTAAATATTTCAAACGTCCCTGTCAGGTTCTTTGGATTGACGTGATTTGTCGCCCCTGAATGGTTATCACCAGATGGCGCTGGACCATCTAAATCGGTTCTCGCAAATGATTGGATGTTTTTTCGGCGGGCAAGTAAAATTTCGATCCACTTCCGGCACATATATAAAACCTTCGCCCGCCATATTACCAGCATTCAGAAAGCATTCGTGACGGAGACAGTGGCGTAAATATTTTCTGAAACAAAAATGTCAGGCCGTGGTAAAGGTGGAAAAACAAAGGCAAAGGCTAAGAGCCGTTCAACAAGGGCTGGACTGCAGTTTCCAGTCGGCAGAATCCACAGATTACTCAGAAAAGGAAATTATGCTGAACGTGTTGGCGCTGGTGCTCCAGTCTACCTTTCTGCAGTTCTCGAATACCTTGCTGCAGAAGTTCTCGAGTTGGCGGGCAATGCAGCTCGTGACAACAAAAAATCCAGAATTATCCCAAGACATCTTCAATTGGCCATCCGAAATGACGAGGAGTTGAATAAACTACTTTCTGGAGTGACCATCGCACAAGGAGGCGTTTTACCAAACATCCAAGCTGTGTTGTTACCTAAGAAATCCGCAGCTGCTGCCGCCGCCAAGGGAAAGAAGTCGTCCCAATCGCAAGAATACTAAAATTAGAGTGAATTGTGCTGTTGACATTTTTAGCCAGGAGACTGAACATTTCACTGGACAATTCCGCGCGACCTGTTAAACCAGCTCCGCAGACATTCGTTTTTCCCGCCAAGTGTGATACCAGGTCATCCATTGAGGAGTACCTGTGTTGTGAAAACATTTTAAACTCATACTGTTCGTCTTAAATCATGCTTCATCTTCCTCTGCATGTTTATTTTAGACTTAAACATTCTCTTCATATCTATAAACATTTTGTCGAATGACTCATAACTTTGTTGCACAGAACATTTCAACTAGAACTTGTTCCAAGACCTATTCATCTTTTATCTTCATCTCATTGAACAATCGTATATATGACATAAATTTACATGTATGTATGTTCTTGTTGTGTCTTATATCTGCTTCAGGATTTTTAATATCCAGGTATTTGCTAATTTAGATTACAAGGATGGGGTTACAGGTGGAAGTGCTGATTACAGTGCTGTAATACTACATTTTCAGTTTGTCTGAAACTATAGGATGCAACCAAAAGTAGTGATTGAAGTCTATCATGTATCCCTTTCTGGTTTAATAATTCAGTTAAGGTAATTTTTGAGGAAAAAAAATTCATGAGATCTGATCTGAAACAGTCTGTAGACTGAATGGGTGCTTAGGAGCATTTCTGTGACCATCTACCCATGAAGATCTGGATTGAATTGGTCTTTGCAACCAATATTTGTTGTAAATGGGTGTAGAAGCAAATATAGCTTCCCTCAGGTCCTGAATCGCATGTATCCCTTATTTGGGGACATGGCACAAGTTGGATGCCTTGATCAATGTGTGTGGATCACTGGACTGTCTGAACCAGTCTGATTAACGATGCCAACTAGGCCTTTTTAATAACAAACCTACCAACCTTCTCTGCTCAAGTGCTATATTTGCAGACTCAGCTTTGCTTATTCGGTTGACATGTCATGTTTATGGTTTAGATGTTATCCTCAATCCCACTCAGTTTTGAAAAGAGGGAATATCAGCATGTGATGTTTTTATCCCCCTGGTATGTAATGCAAGGGGATATAGTTGACACCTCATCATATAAGTCATTAATCATATTGTTTCCGAAGTGAACCTGGAAACGAAACACTCTCCTCACTTTTGACTCTTGAAACATTTTCATGGAAAACGAGAAAATAGTGAGGTTAGTTTTACACCGCATGCAGCTATATGGCGGAGGTCTGTAAATAATCGAGTCTGGACCAGACAATCCAGTGATCAACAACATGAGCATCGATCTGCGCAATTGGGAACCAATGACATGTCAACCAAGTCAGCGAGTCTGACCACCTGATCCAGTTGGTTGCCTCTTACGACAAGCACAGTCACCTTTTATGGCAAGCATGGGTTGCTGAAGGTCTATTCTACCCCAGGACCCTCACGGGTCTACCAAGAAAATGATAAATCACAAAACTTGCAATAGCAAAAGGCACCACTTTCGGTTCTGATTGCTATATCTACCAAGTTTTGCAAAAAGATATTGAACGTTTGTGTTTTTTTAGCTCAGCTCCGGAAATGAAGCCCATTCCACCATTAGACTAACACTATACCAAAATGTTCCATGGAAAAAAAAATCTAAATGGCAAAAGGCACAACTACAGGTTCAGATTATTATATCTGTTAAGTTTGGTCTAAAAATACTGAATGGTTTGTGAGTTAGGCTCTGGAAACAAAATGATTATGGCCAGACAGACTAATCATTGACTATAGTATATATCCCTGCAATACATGTGTTGTGTGGTGGGGTGGAGGGGGCGATAAAGCAACTGCAGATGATTTGTCCTTTCAGATATGAGGGGGGCCAGGGGGATGTATCATCTTTTGATGACTATTGTTTATCTAGAGGTGAACTGGTGCCAGTTTGGGATATTGACACAAGCACAACAAAGGCATTACGTTTACTATACTGGACAAAATAAGTAAGGGACTTGGGTATTTTAGGGGTGGAATAGACCTTCAGCAACCCATGCTTGCCGTAAAAGGCGACTGCCTGTTGTAAGACACAACTAATGGGATCGGGTGGTCAGGCTCATTTACCATCAGTTGACTTGGTTGACCAGATGTATTCCATCTGTGCAGACCAATGATCACGAAGTCAGCCAATTGTCTGGTCCAGACTCTATTATTTACAGACCATTGCCATATATCCAGAATGTTGCTGAGCGCGGCGTAAAACTATACTCACTCACTGGTATTTTAGGGTTTATATTTTATCAGCATGTCAATGAATAAATATGTCATTATTAATAACTATTCTTCTCCATTTCCAACATACATCAGACCAGCAGATATGGTTGAGAACGACAAAAAGTTGTTTGAAGGACACAAAGTTAAAATTCATGATATAGCATTAAAAAAAGAAATGAATGTGACCCAGTTCATTGAAGCTGAAAGCATCCTTGATAAACACCCTCTATGGTAGTACCACTTCACTGAGTTTAGAATTGACTGGGTCAAAGATGATGAGCAGTGAGTTCCTTCGTACCCAGTGAATCCAATTGTTATAACTTTATTCCAATATAGAAATGAAAGGAAATATTAGTGTATATATTGCAATGACTTTATTACATTTGTCCCAATACTGGTGTTTCTACATAAGAATTCAACCCCAGTAAACATTCAGACGACCATAAAATATATTCAGACAAATAAATATTTTGAAATTCTAACACTATTAAATGAAATGAATCACAAATGTTATCTGGAAATGTCTGCAATATAGACAAACTATTGTCTTGCACTAATCAAATAAAAAACCCAATCTAATAATTGTTTTCTTTAACATTAATCTTACACATCTATGTTTTTGTAGCCTTCTCATCAACACTTGTGAGAACCTTACTACATAAGCCACTGTGATCACTACTGTAGGCTACTTACAACATTCATTGACAACTGGCCTGGTAAAACATGGATAATTTGGAAGAAATACATTTGTAATGTCACATACAAGATTGTGTTGGCTTAATGCAACCATCATAATTGTTTTTGTCACATCATTACAATACAAAATCCTGAAAGAGTTCATTACACCCATGTCCCAGTGCCAGACTTAAGTTGCAGAAACATTTCTTAATGAGTGACATTATTAAAAGATTGTTATGATGAAATACAATGAAAAACTTATACCATATCTGTCAGCTTATATTATATGGAAATCATGTATTACCAAATATTTTGCGAGACTGATGCACACTAAATGTGTATATATTGAGAAACCCTGTTAGTTCATTCATAACTAATGTTCCAAGAGAAGCACCTTCTTTCCACATGTCATATACTCTTATTAAGTTTTTTTTTCTTTTGTAAAATAACTAGTACTGTCATGTGATGAAATGCCTGCTTTAAGGACACTGGAATTGTAACTAAACAATAAAATTTTTAAAATTTTACAAAGCACACACCATTATGCTGTTGAGTGCAATTTTCTTCTTGAATATTCATCAAATTTAATGGCAAGTTTATTTCATTCAGTTGTGTTAAATAGTAAAACAACAAAATTCTGATTAATCAAATGTATGCTTTTCAAATCAAAAATTATTTTTAATCCCTCTTTTGATCGATTTTCAATTATTTTTGGTCACTGGGACACCACTACCTTACCCCACTAACCCCACAGTGAAATAAATGTGTATGATCAATTAAACACTCAATACTGGAAAAATATACATAAATAGCATTTGTTATCAAAATCATAACAAATAACCTTGTTCTGAGACAGCTGCTTGGGCACCGCTTGTTCAGGAACAACATAGTTTGTATCACCACAATCAATAATCATATTCCAACTATCACAATAGCTATTTCAACTTTTAGCGTTAATAATTTGCCCTTTTCCCAACACCCATAAGACAAAATTATTAAACTGACAGGTGAAAGTGACATTCACATTGAAGATAAGTGTAACAAAAGGTTGTGCAGTGGAATCATCTCTCAAACCGAAAGTTAGTGTGAACAGTTTCAATAATATCAAAGCATGCTAATATGATAGAATCCGGCACAGTGACAGGATACAGACTTTGGACCTGCTATCACTTTAAGAAAACAAACATTAGTATTTTGCAGACCAATCAAGGTTTTCTGTTGGCAATGGAACATGTGTAAACACTGAACTACCTGCTTGTTGACAAATAACAGGAAATAATTACATTTGACATAAAACATGTTGATGCCAAGGATGATTGATGGCTACATATTATAGATATTTTATCTAAATGAAATGGACATCAATTATCATGTGCTCCTTTTTGAAGCTTTGAAATTATTGTACAGCAATCTTATCAAATAGAGGTTTTATTCATTCTTGAATATGAATAAGTTAGAAAACAAACCACATAAAAATTCTTTCAAAGCTCTAATAGCCTTAGAAATAAACTTTCAAGACGAGTTCTGAGGACTAGTGTGAACAATATTCACTAGTCATCAAGAGTTAGCCAGTCCTGTTTTAACAGGACAAAAATGTGTTCTAATTGTAGCAAAACTGAAGCATTGACAACTGATTCAGAAATATTGCCTCAAGTGCTACTAGTCAATAACAACTACCATTATTGGAATTTTACTTCTGCACAGTTGTCAGGTTAGCAGACAAATGCCAACTTCTTTAATGGCTGCAGTTGTGATAACATCAATAGTCCCATTTTCTGTATATTTTTTCATTGACCATAAATATAAAATTGATTCATTGTTCTTACACAGAAAAGCTGTATTGGTAGGATACTCCTTGTACCATCAGAATCTTTGTAGCATGCTTTTTTTAAAAGTTGTGTTTAATACAGAGTTGTAAGGAACCTCAGTTTGTCTGGGTTTTAATGCGACTGTTATAAAAATTCTTAGAATTGCAGATCTGGAGTAAATTGTGTGACAAAGTGAACACTGGTTGTCATGTACTGAACTTTGTACTTTAAGTACCATGTTATTTCCCAGGTAGTTAAATCATGTCCACTGACTGCCACATAAGCATACCATGTGTTAGTAATGTGTTGCATGGTAGATGTGTGTACTGGAGGATGATCCTGCTACAAGACTATATACCACATTATGTACAAACAGCAGAGGCTTCTATCACATTCAACAGGACATAGGAAGATTGCCCAAACAAAGCCTCTTCAGTGATGGTGACGTTTTGTAAACAGGATAGATGATAAATATGACTATCCTTGAAGGACCACTACCAATGCCATCTTGGCACGATGTGTGTTCACTGATGTGATCATGGGTAACTCAAACCCACCACAGCTTGTGTACTAAGTCACCTCATACAGTTGAAGTTTTTAAGTTCATATTTTCAACAGCAATTAAACAAATTGACCAAAAAGTGTCTTGTAGAGGGCATATTAGCCAACATGTTCACAAGAAACCAGTACTGACACTGGTAATCACTTCACTGCCAGGAAACCAGGGCATCAAACAAAGCATTATCTTTTAAACGCAGGAGTCGAGAGTTTTCCCCTGTAAGTACATGTATGTGATTTTATGTGCAACTAAACTACAGGAGCTGGTAAAGGAATGCAAACCCAAAGTGAAACCATGCATTAGCTTCCTTTCCATATCTACAAGCTGTAAACAGTTTACACAAGAAATAATACATCAGTGTGTGCAGGCTGGTTATCTTCGGTGAATCACACAAAAGATTGTGAACATGGTGGGAAAGGAGCATCACATAGTGACCATACAATACATGACCCTACTCACTATGCTCGGTTTCACATTGATCATATAAATTTCCATACTCATAATAAAGTCTTCAGTTTGTCTTAAAACTATACAAAACCATTGCCATAAATTTTAAAACTGGCATATTCAAACTCAATATACAGTGTACCATCACATATACTGTATACAAGCCAGTATCAATACACCTTGAAGGATAAAACTTTCTTCGTATATATTGTTTAAAGAAGGAACAATATTCTTGTGCAGTCAGTTTACTGTCAATAGCGGCCTTTCCTGGATTCCCAACATTTAATGTATTTCCTATAGCAGTGGATGGCCAAGATTAACTGCAGATCTTCTCGAAAATACCTTTTACTTCCGCCCAAACCTGAAAGTAAAAGATAGATTTATGTGAAACTCTTTGGTACATATACTGGAAACTATGATTGTAACAAGCTCACATGAATGGTATGCATTTCAATTCCAATTTTCACCATAGATAAACCCAATTTTGAGGAGAGAAAAATGCAGTGTGTAGAAAGGGGTTGGCTTTTCTATTTGTTACACTTTCATCAAACTTATTTTTGTGATTGTATGAAAATGTTATGGTATCACTTCACCTGGAAGAACAAGAGAAAATGACCCATCAGAGAAGACGTCAATGTTGCAGTTAAACATCACTAGACAAGATTATTTACCTTTTCAATTCTTATGTCTTATTGTTGGGTTTTGTACCATATGAAGGCATTAATATTACTGCTCTAGCTCTGCACATCTTTCCCCACACTCTGAGTGGAAATATCACCTGATGCACTGAGTCAAAAAAATATTATCTGCACTATTATTCTACCGAGAGAAATGTTTTGTAGCAATGTGTCAATTTATTAGCATATTATATAGTATATTATAGAGTTTTGCTCTATAACTGTGAAATATTTAGAACCTTAACTGGGAATATACAGTATTGTCGTTTGGAACATTTTGATTTGTCCATATGGATTTTGTTTACTGTATTTCCAAAGACTGATTATGAGAAGATCAATGTAGGTAGGTACTTTCGCTTATCTATGGAACATACCATTTTCATGCTTATTTTAAGGGGCAAGTCAGGAACTCGGCTTGTCTATGGATTGGCTTATCCATTGTAACATAAAGTAAATAGACCACAGGGGAGGGGATTCCGGGCTAAAAGTGTTACTTGGGTTTGCTGTCACTTCCGCATTGATGTTGCTCTATGCTTTGACTGTGAGCACATAGCTCAATAATGTGGAAAGAGGCATTAAGCATGTTATTAAGATATACAAACAGCCAAAGAGACATATTTATCTCCTCCATTCCCACAAGCATACCATATTAAACATTCAGCATATCAGGACAAGGGCCCAACCTACACTTTCCTGCCTCAGTCCCATCTGGAATTCCCACAAGTCAATACGAGGCATATAGCAATTTGAATTACTTACATCCTCCTGTGTCTTGTCTGCTTGTATTTCTGACACCAGTTCCAGATTGCAGTAATGTTCGATCACAGGCAAAGTTGATTCTCTGTATGTGTTGATCCTGGAATACATAGAAATAAAATCAAAACATGGAAACACTTAGCAAGCCTGTATCACTTTTGCATTCAATATTGTTGGATCTGTGTGCAAACCTTTAATTGATTATTCGCTTGTTTCCTTATGCGTAAGTGTTGACCCCGTTGATGGCGATCCATCTTTTTGTGTCCATGGGAGACAGCAAGCTTTTGTTGATCATCAGTCGTACATCTTATGTCCCTTGCTTCTCAGCAAGTTCATGTTTAATGTGCTTTTTCACCATGTTTTTTCATGCCTTTTGACTTCCTGTCGACTGCCTTCTTGATGGAGTACATCGTAGGTCTCTTTGCACCCATTGCCGTACTGCTTTTTGAGCTTGTTGTAGTAGAAACAGTACATCAAGTATTTGCACAAGTTAAGGACACTCATCCTGATGTAAACGGGTCGGTTGAACATGATGTGCCCTTGTTGAATCTTGCTCCAGCTGAACGCGGGGCTGACAGTTTTCAGTGTTTTTCTTCCTCGGTGGATAGATGTCGGCACATTTTCTCAAGTTCTCAATTGTTGTCTTGCTGAAACTGCTAGTCTGTGTTTATTTGGATGTAAGGCTCCACCCAAGGACTTTGATCGAACTCAGTAAACAACAATGACTCAATCTTCGGGTCTGGGAAGGGCCAAGCGAGTGCGAAAATGTGTGAGAAAATTTTGACCCTCACGATCTCCAATCTCTGGGACACGCATGCTTTTGTCAAAGTCAGGAACGAAGGCAAAATATACGGTTTAGAATTCAAAAACAATACCTACTGGCAAGTGGAAGTCCTCCTAGGTTGTGGTGGTGGGAGTAACCAGGAGATGTAGATAATGCCGAGACTGGTGTTCTCTTGAAAAGCATGCAGAACAATCTCAAACAACAACCTCTGGGTGATGGTCCCAACATTCAATGGTAATCTAGGTGATTAACATAAAGTTGATACCCGAGGTCTCTCTAAAAACACATTGTACCATCTTTACCAATGATAACAAATGGATCTTAGCCCAAATCGATTGGGTACTCAACATCACTCTGGTTTCTCCCTACATGTTAGTAGAATCGATGGTTGATTATATCACAAAAGTTCTCAATAAGGGGATTCTCATTATGCATTATGTCCCCATGCAACGAAGGAGTGTGATCATAAGCCTCATCATGAATAAAGCGGGGCAATTGCTAGCAAATCGAACGGATGGTCGAAGTGCGACTTTACTTGAATTCAAAGCCAGAATGTCAAATATTAAGGAAGGGATTCAAAACAATTCCATAACTGGGTCAAATCTTGTTTCATTCTGTGATATTTCAGGAGTTCCAAGAGCACTGTGATCAAGTTGGAAATATGATCTTCTGTTGTGTTCAGCTTTGATTTGGTCACAACTCTGATTTCACTGTGTGTTGTCACTTTGCACTGCAGTCTGTGAGACACATACATTTTCTCTTCCTCGCCGAAAACAAGGTATTTACAAACTGTTGGCAGGCCATATATCATCACTAAGCCCACGCACTGATACTCATCCACAGTGCTCTCTCAGGGCATATGGGGACAACTGAGACCTGTGTATCATTCACCTTTCAGGCTGCTGTCACATCACTACAAGCATGTCCCCAACGAAACAGTGACAGAGCAAGCGGGTGAACGCCAAGAAAGCCTGAAAACACCTATCATCTGGCTAATATATAACAAGTATGATAATACGTTGGATTGTTACCTTTCACATGCTCACTTAAAAGTGATTATTTCCTAAAATATTCAACCGATTTTCATGAAATTTTGTATGTATCTTGGCAGATGGTTAAGCTATAGCAAAACAGCATTGCAAACACTCTCAATGACTTTATTTGATTAATCAAGACTTATGACAAAAAGTTGAAGATTTTGCCTTTTCCCAGACTAACACAGTGCTTGCCTAAAAGTCTGCAGCTTGAAAACTTCCGCCAATTCTACTCAAATATTGCATGGTAGTGTAGACAATAGTGTATCTTGGATAAAGAATTGGATAATGATTTTGTTTACCATAATGCATATGCAGTTGAAACATAAATATAGTATCTGTTATGAAACTCTCATAATGTGTACCAATAGATTTACTGACATAATCAGTTGATTTCTAGATACATCAATCAATGATCTCTGAACGAACACTACTCTGATTATTCTGCTGCAAATATACTGAAACAGAAACACACAAGGACCTATAACTTATAGAATTCAGTTTTAAATTCTCATAATGGCAAATGAGCATGGTGTAAACTATAAAAAATAAGTTTTTAAAAAAACTTAAAATTTAATGACGATTACATCATCATGTTTACAGAAACGTCTGCACTTATTTGAGTATTTATCCAACGTATGACAAATAATGTGTTCTAGCCATGATTACCATTTATTTACCTTTTCTTTAAACTTTCCTCATTGTCATCTGATCTGCCGCTGGTTTTGCCTCTATTTAAGCAACGTTGAATGCAAACCTGCAACAAACATATTCTACTATATCAGTTTGTACTAGATTCAAGATTACTGCACTCAACTAGCAACATGCATATTTGAGGTTCATGTTGGTTCCATGTGGTAACCTACTGAGATGTCATACAGTAGTGTCAACATGGCAAGTCCACTCAGAACATGATATATAGATTCTGGGCATGGAGACACCAAGTAGCAATGTCTCAGGATTTTGTACAGTTGCTCCTTTCACTAGGCCATGTAGGTGAGCACTGGTCATGATTGGAAATATAGTACTGTCATGTCTTCTGTGCAAGCCCTGACCAAGGTGGAAGTTCACAAATAATAGCAGGCAGACAAATGACAGAATGTAGACAACAAATATTCACTGACTAAATGACTGCATATTACATACACATTAAGAGTGTCATAAGTCATAAATTAACATAAGTGTTAAGTCATAAATCACAGCTGGAATCAATACACATGAGCCTTCACCTTTATGAAAGATGCATCACCATACTTAACAGATATCACTTCAAACAGCAGGCATCACAAAATACAACATTTATCATAACATACATAAAATGTATCACCATATACAACAGACATCACTGTATATGTAACGTGCATCATCGTATGTAACATGCATCAACACATACACAACATACATCATCTTACGTATCATGCATCACATTACACAGGTGGCATTACCATATACACAATATGCATCACCATTCTCAACAGACATCACCATAGGTAACATGCATCACCATTCTCAACAGACATCACCATAGGTAACATGCATCACCTTTCTCAACAGACATCACCATAGGTAACATGCATCACCTTTCTCAACAGACATCACCATAGGTAACATGCATCAGCATTCTCAACAGACATCACCATAGGTAACATGCATCACCATTCTCAACAGACATCACCATAGGTAACATGCATCACCATTCTCAACAGACATCACCATAGGTAACATGCATCACCACATGTATAACTGGCATCATCATACTTACGCTATCTGAGCAGTTGAAGAACAACACTCTCTTTATTTCAGTCAGTGCAGACATTTCTCGGTTCCAGCCATCAAGGTTATCCTTGTTCCGAGGAAATCCATCGATCAAAAAGTTCTGATTAGAACTTTCCTTCATGGCCTGGAACACAAATACATGTAGTCACCTTTAAAGCTGACTTTGTTCAAATCTCCTTTTTCTGCATATGTGACTTTGCCAAAGATATCAGCCATCTTGCAGGTACTACAGGTGCTGTACTGATATGGTTTCGTCAAGATGCAGAACATACCTTTTTGCCCTTTGAAGAGGCAATAAGCATCATGAGTGGGACACCCATCCATGACAATGGTTTGTAACTCACGAGAAAACATTGTATCACCATAAGACAACAACGGAAGACAGAGAATTATCATACATACTCTGTGTAGGAGGGAACAGGTTATTTCTACTGGCACAATAGTTCCATTCCGAATATGCATTTCAATCTCATTGCCAATCTTGGAATCCTTCTTCTGGCGCTCTTCTCGAAGCAAATCCCCAGCAGAAAGGTGGAGAAACCCAAATTCCTAAAAGCAACAACACGCTCTATACTAGTTATCTTATAGACACATAAGAATTCATATATGTGTTCACTTCATTTTATCATCAACTACCTTGATACTATCTTATCAAAGTAAGATCTTAGTTGTTACTCCGAAAAACATCTACGAACCTTCCTATCATCCAAAGGACATTGTTTACTTGATTAATAAAATGACAGTTGGATGGTGCAGTATGATCAAAATGTTGATATGGTTAATACTGCTTCTTTGAAAGATTGTCAAAAGCTCTATGACTGATTCTAAGGAAATCTAGAATAGCATTATTCACATTATATTATAAAACAATTCACATAACCATCATCAAGCTTACATTCATAGAAATAATTATGTCAATACTGAGAACATACAGACTACATGACATGACAGATTGTGTCTCCCCCTTTCTCTCTTGCACGCCATAGAGCATAATTCCAGAGTCATAACTATATCAGCTGAAGGACACACTCTTTCCCTGCAACCCAAACTTCCCAGCTTACCCCCTGGCTCTTCTCCTGCCTCCCCTCTGTCCAGTTATCCCTGCTCACCTACTGACTTTAGAGCGACACCCAGGCTCACATTATATCTCACACAGGGTTAACACACAGCCCACACAAATAACCATCTTCCTCCCACAGATTCTGACTTAATCCATGTTGTTTTGTACTGCTTGCTATACTAGCTGCCGAACAGTTATTGCCACAGAACAGTTATCACCAATACATCAGTATCATGTGTGTTCAGTTCCAGTTACAATTCTGATATTTTCCCCCCATGGTATATGGCAGCAATAGAGGACAGACAAAGAAAATTCTTCACATTAAATAACTGAGAAAAATATAAGATCAAGTTATGAACCCTATAATTCTTTTTAACTTAGTCAGGGGATGTCACATGATCTACGTTACAGTAGAAGCTGTTATAACTGGCATCTGTCCAATGCGACAATATATACCACCAGCTCTACAATCCGGCACATTGACTAAACCAGATTATTTCTTCAGTTCTAGTGTGTGCCGGTTCAGACTGTAATAGCAAGTGCAAGTAATTAACAGCTTTGTTTCCTATCAGCCTGCTGTAAAATATTACTCTCCTAGTCACAGAATCAAATATTCAAGGTTACTTTATGATATAAAGGTATATTATTATTTTATGAATGATACTAGAAATTCTGAAATAGCGATAACTGTTACAACTGGTTGTGAGAAACATCTATTTCTACTGCCATTATTCCTATTCGCTGCTTTAAATAGAATCATGAAGGGTGGAAGTGATTGGGCTAGACACATTATTGAATAGATAATAAAGTATCATAATGAATTCTGTTTCATTAATTAAGGAAAAGCTAACATATGGTGATAACTGTTCAGCTGTCGATACTCAGCCATATTTCAGGTATCTAATGGTGATATGTAAGGGACTGAGTCTGGGCCAGATAAACCAATTTATGCTCAAATAAACTGACATTGTGAGCATCAATTGACACAATCATTCAGGTCATGTTCTACTAAGTGTTGGAAAATGTACTTGGGTTTTACAATCAGGCAAGTGTTGCACCTTGTCAACTTTACAAAACTCTTAAAACTCTTTTTCTTGACATTTTCACGTAGTAAAATGAAAATTATTTGAAAACAACTGTAAGGACAGAATAATTTTAACATTAAATCAGCATTTGTAGCATGAGCATTAGACAAAAATACTTTACATCTTCCAGAGAGTTCAAGAGTTTGGTTTAATGTTGATTTTGCAAACTTCCTCCAATATCCTGGCTGGGACACCAGAAATGGGCTTAACATGGGCTCAAACCTGGGTTTTCAGCCTGATGACCAAATGCATTAACCACTTGGCTAACTCACCCCACCACATCTTCAAGAAATTGTGCTATTGTTTATATGTAATTAATTACGAAAATACTTTTATGAGATATTTCTTAACTGATCAAACTTGACAAACATACAAGCAAATTTTGCTAAAATAACAGATACAAATCTAGCCGAGAGCCGCGATGCGGTCCTATACAGTCAAGACATGGTCATGTCTTGACTGTGTAGGACCGCATCGCGGCTCTCGGCTAATACAAATCTTGCCCCAAAAAGCAGAACCTGTGCAGTGGAACAAGATCGCATGCTTTAATCAGTGAACATGATGTGATCAGTATTGAAGAATGTACAGTACCTTTTCTATTCTCACACACTGTGTCCCTTTTCCAGCCCCGGGTCCACCGAGTACAAAAACAACACCATACTTTTCTGACATGATTGAATATTGCTGAACAGTGAACTTGTTCAGATGCTTTGATAATATTTTGCCACCGAGAAGCCCGCTCCCCAAATGGCGTAAACTAAACAAAGATCGAAAAATTATTGCTGTACACAACACTGTGAGTCAAGGGTTAAACTGAGTCGTCTGACACTCTGATCAGATGCCGACAAATAAATAAACAAATGACTGATCAAAAATTGCAGATTGTTGAGGTGGCCCTCTTATACTTTGGGCAAGTATTTACACAGGTTCTAAAACATACCAACCAATAATACTGGGGCAGATCTACAAAACTAACGTAACGTTACGTTCCTGTAAGGTTCGTTGACTGTATAGATAATTTAGAAACATATCACGAACATAAATATACACTGACGAGTTCAAACCCTCGACACCCCCATGTGGCAAGTCATATACGCGGTTGTATCTAAAACACGAAATGGATATTGACAGGAATTTTACATCCCATGGTTTACAACCAACGGAATACATAAGCCTTTTCGGACACTTATTTCAACAGGAAAATATTTGGAAATGTATTACATCTTCGTAAACCAACAGAAACAAAAGCGAAACATCACTGACGGATCAGTTATGGACCAGCGCCAAACTTTTTTTCAGGTTTATTTTCGCACCCTGCTGTAAATATTTTAAAACATTAATGGTCACATGTAAAATGTGGTAATTGTTTCGTGGGAAATCTTTAGTTAATGTGACAGTTTTCTGCTAAATGTCTGCGCTTAAAGGGGTGACTATCTGTTTAGGTCTAACATATTTATTGAGCGTTCCCTTTTACTGTTACCTAGCTGTTTAATCTGCACAGATGCCATATGTAATATTGTACGAGTATAACATATTTGATTAGTATGATATTGTTATAAACTCTTTACATTTGTCATAAAATTTAGACATTTTGAAACGGGAAATATACGCCGAAATATAATGTTTCGGTAGATTTGCCTTCAAATACAACTGCGTGAAAACAATGTAATTAGTATGGACAAATTAGAAAAACAATACGCTTGTATGTTTATCTGTTTATCTGCAGGTGTTCTTTGTGTTAATGAAATGCCAAATGTTACACCCATTTAGAAGTATAAGTGTAATTGCCCAGTCAGCATTGCTGGTAATCGGATTAACGCGCTGGTAATCTTCACATTGAGTTGTAAATATTTTACAAACTGCCTGTGTTTCGCTCTTAGAGTCAGGAACAACTCTCGTTAAAAAACCTTGTAGTAAAAACATCCTAACATGTCACGGCAGTTAGGAAGGAATTGCTGGTTAGGAATTACTCACTATAATTGATTTTGTGAAATATGTGAATCCGTATGTTCTTTCCGTCTGCAAATCCGAAGTTTTGTTTTAGAATCTATAACGAGGCGAGTGGCCGACATGCGCAGTGAGGAAATGGTTTGACTGCTAAGCGCCAATGTTGATGTTTACAGGTGAGTACAGGCAATGCATTGTTAATCATATAGAACACTTATGGAATAACTGTTCCTTTTCATGAAATTTGTCTGAGTGAGAATACGCTAAGCATTAATGTAACATTAGGACAGATTTTGATGGATGCTCCGATTAATCACTGGCATAAAATAATCGACTCCAAACGCATAGGAACCTGTCAGTGCTCAACGCGTGGGAACTTTGAAAACTCCAGTCACTGCAATCGATTATATTTCTAGATCCGTCGTAGTGTACACTTCGTTTGTGAATGATGTTTGATTTGAAGGGTCCAAGAATTCAAGAGAAGTAACATCTGTCGAATGAACCTACATATGTCAAGATCAAGTAATCACACGTTAGTTGTAAAGTCATTCGCGGGACGCTGTCAAAACATGTAAGGGCGTGTTCTATTTCCATGAGTGGTATTGGCCGGCATGTGATTGACATCGGCATGTGAGGAACTCGATATTGTTTCATGTGTTTTGTTGACAGTTCAGTTTTTTAATCAGCTTGTTTTGTTATTGTGCTCACTTATCTGACACAGTACTATTTCAAATAAGTCTGAAAAATTATTATGCATGGTACGTTATGCTGATAGCAATGGGTTCAAACCCCACATGTCAAAGTTACTCATCACCAGTAGTCATCAATGAACATGTTACTCCAATTAAGTGTGTTTGGTGTTCATGATTCAACTAGAGGGGATCATGGATGTGTAATTACAAGCTAGGAGCCCTTCAGTGTCCTTGGATTACGTGAGAAATACTATGAAAGGTAAGTGGCTGTGAACTTAGATATGGTGAAACATGAATCCTCTGCCAGGGTTACCATTAAAAATGGGTTAATATGCTTCAGGAACCAAATTTAAGTGTTTCTATTTTGCTCATTAATTCACATGATCATACTCACTGCCTTGGACCCTGGAAAGATTTGTTTTTATTTCCCTAACCCAATTGTACAACTGAGATATTGAACTCGTTTGTTGCCATGTTGTCCTTTATCTGATGAAACACATTAAATTAATATGCTAATGTATAATAATTGAGGATGTTTCACAAATAAATATTTTTGAAAAGAAGTCCAGAGGACATGTGAAAGTATGTTTCACATCCCCACTGACATTGAAACTAGACCAGCTACGCTAATCATGCTAATTTGTATTGAATTAAAAATATTAAGGCCTGGTGTAGATAGAAGACGTCAAATGTTATTAGTCAAAATAGACTGACCAGCATCTGTGGCACAGTTTTCCTTGGCACAGTAGTCATGTGCTTGCAAACAAGTCCGGGTTATAATTGGGGTTGTTGTTTTTTTGTCATCATTAATTGTGGTAGTAACTTGGATAATTAGCATATGACCTATTTACTTCTGTTCTGATCATTTTTTGATCAGCATAATAAATACTAAATTATGGGTATATTTTTCACTAATCCATATGTCTTGAGGGATGAATGTTTTTGACTACAACCTGAATAGAAGTACATGTTTCCCTAACCAGGTGTCATTTGCTCTACAGTTCCAGAAAAGATGAACTGCTGATTCAGGTTCTGTCCCACAGAAAGTACATATATTACTTTTAACTAGGTGCAGTTTGATCAAAAAGGCATTCACAGGTAGAATTCTTTGAAGCAGTCTGAATTGCTTCCATCATAGTTTGGGATATAATGTGGATTTAAATGGTTAAATAAGTATATTGAACCAGTTTATATATATCAGAATGTCTCATTCCCATGTTTCAATTACTCAGGCTTTGGGGCGGCCTAGTGGTTTAAGTGTTCGCTCGTCACGCCAAAGACCTGAGTTTGATTCCTCACATGGGTTCAGTGTATGAAGCCCATTTTCTGGTGTCCCCCACCATGATATTGCTGGAATATTGCTAAAAAGCGGCGTAAACCTAAACTCAATCACTCACTCTCAGGCGTTAGTCGTCATTATCTGTTAATCGCAAAGAGTAGTTTTTTTATCCTTTTATTAACATGATGGAAAAGGATTCATAGCACAGAGTTTAAAAAGTTACGCAGTAACAGTATTTCAGTTGCAGATTTCCTTATGACAGAAACATTTTCATCCTTTGTTATCTTCAGTAAAGTCTATGATTCAATAAAAGATGTTTGAGAACCATTTTTAACATGTTAAACATGTAGAAATGTACCCTTGGCCCCTTTGCAAATATTACCAACAACTGGCTGCTATGCAGTGTCAGTTTGTTGTTATCACTGAACTCAAACAGTCTATTTCTAGCTGCTGTTTAGCAGTTTGGTGCTACTACTGCTGCTGCAAATGTCATTTCCACCAGGGATTGCTTTGAACTGTGATATTATTCACTGATCTTGCATTGATGAGTCTGTCGGTATCCTCCCATTTGTCACACATGCCAGTTCTTACACACTCCAATACACACAAGGTTGCAGACCACTGCACACACCTGTTGCTTATTAATAGAGAGTGGAATAGTCCATACTCTCTACAGATAAAGAAAGTGACTCCAACTCAATTGTTTATCACTACATATCATTTTATTGCATTTTATTTGCATTTGTTTGCAAATTGATTCAGCTCAGCACATATATTTCACTTAACAAGAGTTTTAGTGGTGTGCTGGTACCGTGGTGAAGCTGGTCCTTCAGTCTGGATTCTGTTCTCCAACTTTCAGTATACTCGCTTTCTGGTAGCAAGAGCCTATCGTGACAAGTAGAAACCTCATGCCAGTTTGGTCTGCTAACCACATCATCTGCCAATCAAAACCCTTTTTCAAAATCTGAAGAAAGTTATGTAACAAAGTCACAAGTTCATGACTGAACCAGTGAAGAAAAACATGAACTGGTCTTTTCATAAGTATTTATGAACGTATTCCCAAAACAGTCACTGGTCTGCTTGCATCCAAACATGTGTCTTCAGTATGTTTCTCACAGTGTTTCACGTTAAATATTATTGTCAAAGATAATCTTCTCTCTGCACTGTCAAAATATTTTTAGGATGTGAGATGCAATATGTAAAGTACTGTCAACAAACAGATTTCTCCAAAACTCAAGTCAGCTGTTTGATCATCTGAACTTTAAGCCTAGAAAGTGTTATACAATATCTAGTGACTGAAGACGTTTTTTGATGCATTGAATAATATGTAATGGTTTGTTATGAACACAACTACCAAAATGGATTAAATTCCAAGTAAATAGTAACATATATGTTTCCAGTTTATTCACAGAAACATAGGCCCAAAATGTGCATGAATGATATTTATAGAGTATATTAGTATATTACTTGTCATTATTAGAGTTGATGAAAACCAGACTTTCTTTTCAAACCATACCTTTCATTCGTGGACTTGACTATTGTTAGCATGATATTGCACTGTCATCATTAAACATTTTAAGTTATATAACAAATTAACTGAACATAACACACAGAAAGAAGTTATTAGCCAAAGACAATGCAGGATTCAGAGGAAATCAGTTCGCATCTCACAGGTATTGTTTAATAAGGTAAATATAACTTCAGTGGTGTTTTAAGAACAATTTTGAGATTAATAAACAAGGGATTGTAACACAAAATGATGTGACACTTAAATATTGTTTGTTTTATACATCTGTAACTTACAATCCTCTGTATTTGATAGTTTTCATCAATACAGTGTGCCAATGGAGTATCTGGAACACTGTCTTACTTCAATTTCCCTCTATCTACAATACAGTAAGTTTATGTACTGGTACTTCATGTCTTTGACTGGCATTTGTAATGTAAGTCTGTTATGTTTCTTTCACATCTGCATTGCATTATGTCATAGTATGAACTCAGTAGTAATGAATATTGAGACTTGTGTCTGATATGCAAAACATCTATAAAATTGTGGCTATTTTGTATGTCTGCTGAAATATGATGTATCTGTCATTTAGAAATGGGAAAAACGTAATATTTTCACCGACTGTGTAGCTATGACATTATTCACATCATGAGATGACACTAGGCACTTGAAATATTCTGTTTTGTATGCTTCCAATTTTGTTTAGTTAATCTAAACATTGGACTGAAAACTTTATTGTGCCATTAAGTAGTTCCACCAAAAAGATATTTCCACAGCTGTGAAAATCTCTTTTTTCAAATTCAGAAATATCAGTATTCTGCACTGAAGTATATTATAAAATGACATACATGTATCTGTTGTTGTTATTTTCTTTTAAGATTTATCATTATTTATGTTTCTTATGTGAAACATTTTACCTTGCATTTTATTCCATATCAAAATAGTATGATAAATCTGGCTTGTTAATATTAAAGAAAACAGTCTTCATGTTTGGCTGTGCCATTGGCTACAATTACAATTACAGAATAAATAAAGGTATATTAAACATTCCTGAACGCAGTAAGTCAGTGGTCTAATAATGCCAAGAAATGTGGGCTGTATTCTTGTGCTGGTGTAATTAGTTGACAGGCCTTTAGTTCAGCATACATCTAGCTAAGTTGCTAGCACCCGGTTTTATCTGCTTATGAAAAGAACATTTACAGTAGCAGTGGAACAAAATCCTCTAATCAGATTTGGAACAATCAGAGACCTATTGAACCTACACAGATTTTCTCTGTCTTTTCAGACAAGATTAGTACACCTACATAAATCCATTGCTATACATGTTCAATATACATATCAACTAGCGTACTGTGTTTTAGATGGCCTGATTTAATACACTATCAAGACCTGTTGCATGGTCAGTTAATTCAGTGCTTTCAAATACAATCTGATTATGACTGCACTTTTGTCTACTCTATGTTTTGTGAAAACCGTTGCTAACACTCTGGTATTTTTTGCCAAAAGGAAATTGAAAGGAAAACATTTTGTAAGTACAGATGTTTTCAAACATAATTGGATAGTGGTTAAACATTTGGACTGAAAAAAGTATACAACGGTTGTTTTTAACTAGTTCAGTTATATTTGGTAAAACCAGTTTGTCATCTTCAGACGTTAGTCCAAAGTCCCACTCTTGAAAGATGTATTGGGCATTTGAGTTTCTCAGTTTGGGTTGATATTAGTGATCTCATAAGCAAGAATTCATGTAATATTTTGCAAAGTCCCTATTTGTGGTTATCATATGTCTTGATTTATGTTTTGTTTTGTATTGCAAAGGTGACTTGCTTTGAAAAATACACAATAAGGCAACTGAAATGGTTGTATTGGGTTTTTCTTTTTTTTAAAAAAAAACTAGTTCCTTGATCTGAGCAGTGGCACCAGCATGTCACATATCCATGGTACATTGAATGAAAGTCAGAATGTCTTTAATTAGTCCAATAATTGATAATAGTTAATAAACTACTGATTTTTTCGCCAAATGGCATGGCAGTGGTGCTTCGTTTGGAATTGCACATAAAATTCATGACCTAAAAAAGATTCTGAATGACAAGAGGCTCATAGCCATGTTATACTCAAAAACAGTAGTAAATGTAAGTCAGTATGCTTGATACTGCAGTATGTTGTTATACTTCTTTGATGATTTAGGATTTGAAGAACTTGTGCCTTGTGCATCTCTTAGTCATTTCTCTTGACTTACCATTTGGCAGGTAACATTTACTTGACACGTAAGGATTGAATTCAGATATTAAGTCTAAATGTTGTTTAGTTGTCCTGTTATTAAAAGACAAGTTGCGTATGAAGGTTTCTGTTTGTGCTTGTTCCAACATGCTGATGTTTATTTCATGCAGTTGAATGAGAGGCATGTGAGCACATTAAGTGAGCCAGCATTCAGGGGCATAATTGTGCAAACTTCTTTTATCCTTCTGAAAGAATTATTTGCAGTTGAATAAATGACCATTGAGTGAAAGGGTGGTAAGCCGTCAGTATGGTGTGAGATACGCTGTGTCAGGCTACTGGCCACACAGGAGGTGGTAATATGAATTAGGCATAGTGTCCACCTTTGTACTGATTGCCATGTATAAGGAGTTGAGTAGAGGGTATGTGAAATTATTTCTCTGAAGCCTGTGACTTTAGCCCCATGTGCAATGAGTCTGTAAGCGTTGTTAAATATAGTTCCTATAACAGCAGGACAAAACTCCACTGAAACTGATGTTCAGCTTTCTCTTTAAATAAAAAGAAACAGGGGATATTTTGAGCAAAAAGTCATGCTTTAAATCAAATGTCTTGTGACAATTAGTCCAAAGTCTTTCTTTGATCTGTGAAGATTAGCTTGTGTTTGATAGTGCTGTGCCAAATGATTTGTTGGTTGGTTTTGACTCTTTCCAAAGGACTTCATCGTGAAATCTGCAATTAATGACCAAGATTTCTGAATCAAGTGTAAGTTGGAAGTTCATGACATTGGTATGTTTCTTGTTTGATTCATTCATTCCTAGTTACTGTGTATGTGTTTCTGTGATGATGAAGCATTTCAAAGTTTCATGTAACAAAATATTTTAGGTCTGAATTTTAATAAAGACAAGAACCATTGCCAGCAACATTATAATATAATATAAGAATAATGATAGTAATGTAATACACTGATTCCACATCATAGAGGGGCACACCACAAGGCAGAGCTCCATATGAGGTGTGTAAATGCATCTTTTACTCAATGAAAATCACATTTACTCAATGAATTACAAATCTGGGGCTACAGAAAACGTAAAAGAATCACTTAAAACCTAATAGGTCTATAATACCTTGTGTACATTACTCAATTAACTTAACTGGCTTAAGTTGAAAAGATAAGGTGAAAGATAATTCGTCGTGGCGCTGAAACTCTACAAGTACTACAGCAGTAGCCACTGTCTGGGATTTACTCTAATAGTCACATGTTGATTATGAAAAAATTCAAGCCAAATGTTTGGCGATATGACAATTAGTAAAAACTTTCAATCTATTGAGATGCATTTATATTTATATATTTAGAAGAGCTAAGTACTCAATAAGGATAAGCAACTCTGTGTAATTCTTTCAACTAGTGGGAGATACAAAATGCCTCTTAAATAAGTGCAATTACTCATGCATGAGCAGACATGGGAGTAAATACCCAATTACCCTGGAGCTTTGACAAGGGCTACAGTATGATTATTATTACCCTTGATAACCCAGTGAACACAGGTAATTTTGAACAAACTTTCATGCCAAAGGTGAGACCACAGGTATCACATGTGCTTCATTGTGCAGCAGGTCTGAAATCCTAGAAACTCTCAGGAGCCAAGATGCCAAACACACTCACCCATCCAAGGACACCCTGTGTCTCTTCACTGCTTTTCCCCTTGATCTACTGATAGTTTCACATTTAATAGTAACATTGTGGCATATATTCACATAATCTGTGTAATAGAGGTATGTTTTGATTAAGGATATATTCCGTCTATGCAAGTTTGTTTAAAGTTGAAAGCATTGATGCAATTCATGATAAGTAATTGTGTGGTTTATCAAGATATAGTATTTTCTAAAGTTTTTCTAAGTGCCAGTAAGCAAATTTAGAGGTAGAGGTCTGTAATATCATTGAGTTATGTAGATCACATTTGTACATGTTGTAAGTCTTAAATAATCATGCTAACACTATGGTGTTACAAATATTACATGTTCACCAGAAGTAAATGCATGGTGTCAAATGGTCCTAGATACAAGCATTCTGTGTGTTACACCTCTCCTTCCCCTCAAACCATTACAGAAAGGTGTGATGGTAACTGACATTTAAGCGCTTACAATTGTTGTGATCTGTTACAGCCTTTTCTGTCAATGGCTGTCCCTATCCGCTTGAAGAGCATGCCCGAACACATCAGGGCACAATATGGCTTCCCTTACCCTCAAGTGGAGACCAGGTCCCAAAGGCAGCAATGTATGGATGGTAGTCAAGAGTAAGTAGAAGTGTCCCACTTGCTGTCTCTGTCACTCCTTATTAGCTGTATATCTGGTTTATGAACATCAAGCTGGATAGCACCGTTACATGGAATATAGGGGAGACTTACATGGCAGGAGATACCTGAATTTGGAAATGAACAGTCAAGCCCCGTTGTGTCAAACTTTGATTAGTTGAACTCATGGTTGTCTCAAAAGTCAAAACTTTGCCGTCTGATCATACCTCAGGTAACACAAAGTATTATGAGAGTCCTTTCACTGGATGTCACATTCATCATATCCAATTTTGTGTTTTATATATACATATAAGATATTTTACTGTTAATGGCTAAAATGTGAGACATTAATTAGATAAATCAAGTGAAATGTTTATTCCATATTGTATTTATGGGAATCTGTTGTTTCAGTCACTAGAATTGACAGAATCAAGTGATTTCTATGATTGAAACAATGTATTGTTATCTCTCTTTTACATAAATTTAAACGTAAGTTGAACATGTCTACTAATCCCTAATCCTTTGTTCTGAAATTCAAAATAATTCCCATTGCAATTTGTTGTATATTCTGACAGAACCAGTGTTGTTATTGCAGATTATGTGAAGACTTACAGATGTTACAGTTTCCAAAGACAAAGGTGATTCTTTGGGATCACACAGTCACTGGGCCCCCGGTGTACCTTCACTTTGCCCAGTACAGGTATGTTAATAATAATAACAATAATAAGGCCTACACTTGTTTTGGAATTCAGTTTTGAGACAAGCTCCAGAATGCCCTGATTCAAGATAAACTTCGGGCCGAGTATAAATCTGCAGCTCAGAGCTATATGCTCGAAACAAGGTAAAAGCCACCAATACTTTTGCTGTGCTAGTCCTTACCTATTCCTTTGGAGCAGTTGATTGGACAAAACAAGACATCCAGAGTCTTGACCGCCTGACCAGATGGATCAGGGCTCCAGATAATTTTTCAAGTAATTGGGTATTTACTCCCATGTCTGTTTATGTTTTTAGAAATTCTTGTATTGCCAAATAGTTGGAGTTGGAGTTCTTGGTGGGTTCAAATAGGCAGTGTTTCCTGTTAGAAGTCCCATATGTGCCCACTGTCTGGGCACACAAATATAATCAGATTGTTATTACCCCAGATAGCCCAAGCAGGTTAGTAGTCACATTACTTATCCCACTGGGAAACTCACTTGCCGAGTTTGGAGCAGTATGTAAGTCCAAGAAGCTCTCAGGAGTGAAGCTTCCAAATACACCCATTCAGGGACTTTCTATGTCGAAGATTCCTTATGTCAACTGATTTATGACCTGAGCTCTATGCACAGGACCACATGTTTAGGTAATCGTATGCATATGAAGAAAACCACAATGCTGCATGGACTAATATATATTGATGTATATACTCACAAAAGGGTGATAGTAATGGACTTGTAAGTTGAAGGAAGCACAAGATGTATCATGACAGTCGTTTTTGCAAGTTGCCACTTTCATGTAAGAGTGCTTACAAACAAGGAAACAGTTACCTTTTCGAATAATTTGATCAATCATGGATGTTGTCCCCACAATTGGTCACATCAATATAAACAGTATAGACAGTGGTGTTGTTGAGGACAATGAAAATTTACACTGTTTCTTGATTTGAGATTAGAGTCTGAAAAACGTGTATGTTTCTCAATGCTTATAAACTGATCATGACATTTATTTTGTGATCCCCTTTTGTAAGTGTCACAGTATACATAATAGAATGTTCAGTCGGTAATAGACATTATTTACCATCATGATAATATCAGTGTACGACAAACTTGTCAGAGGGTTTTACAAAGTATGTGATAAAATCATTTCTTGGGCAGGATGTGCAAAAGTCAAGTATATGACAGAGAAACTATGTGCAGTAGAGTGAACATACATTAGCAGCAAATAATATCAGTGAGTAGGAAACATTGCAATTACTATATTATCGGAAATACTTGACATTGGGTTCAAATGGGACCACATACTCCATATTTAATTTTTTTTTAACCTATCTTACTTTCTGCAACATGTTATGCTTGGGATTACACTTTCTCAAACAGAGTCAAGTATGTTTGGCGGCTGAGATACACACAGGATTCAAGCCCATACTCTCAGATTAAGGCCCTGAATTGCCAGTGTAGAAAGCCACCAGTCCACAAAATGAAGTCAAACTAAAGACAAACTAATAATATCTACATGTTTTCTGTATTTGTAGGAAACCACGGATATGTCTGTCTGAAAAAGTGTTGCGAATTGCGCACCGCCAGTGTATGAGCTGTGGTCAGGCTCGCGATTGTGTCCTGATAGGAAGCCTCATTGTTGACGATGGTACGTCCCTGCATTTCAGCATTGTATACAAAGCTTGTCTAAGTTAATATAGATACAGTTATTTTACTTTGAGTCTTTTCATATTTCAAACAGTTTATATGTGTACCAGATATTACCTGAAAACTTGTCCAGAAAGGATATATTTAGGTTACATACTATCCTTGGTACTTTTCCTTTTCCTGACTCATGCTTAATATGCTTATCTCCTCCCTCTTTGCGAATTTTAAAGCCATGGAATTCTTTTCAATACACCAAGCTTTCATTGGTTCCAAACTGATACATTAAAAGGGCCCTGATCCAGAGTGATAAGTGCTTTCAAGCGAACAATGTAATCATGTCTAGTTGCCTGGTGGCCAGTCCCTATGGCCTTGACCTTGACGGACATGGGACTGTTCAGCTGTCCACCATGACAAAATTTCTTCAACCTACTGAGACAATACGAAAGATGGATGCTTAATTTTCTTCCAATCCTAATATTGTTTACCACTGACAGATGAAGGTCAATTTGAAAGTGGATTCATTTCTTATCACGATGATGAAAATGGAAATATTAATAGGTACTAAAGATAACTACATTTTCCAATTCATTCCAAGATGACACTCTATTTCAGCTTTGTTGATAAATGTAAAGATATGCCCTTATACTACCAATTTTGCTAGCATGTGGCACAGCACAGATCACTTCCATTTAGTCTTGGGGAAAATGCAATAACAAAAGCAACAACTAGTCCCTGGAAATTGCTCTAGATCAATGTCCCTTTAATATGACTTTCAGGTAGTTATTTTGAAAATGTAATTGTATAAATAAAACTGATATTTTATACTTATCCTGACTCTGTATCAGGCTAACTGCCTCCCGACAACTACCCCCTGGCTATCTGCCCCCCATCCATTGTGCCCCCCCTTGATGTTCCCTTCTATTTGAAGTGGATGTTCAACACACTCATCCACCAGAAGCCTCCCTTTCTTGCCAATAGTCACATGACCAGCCATGCCAGTCACTCGCCTTCATGACACGAGGATGGTTGGAGTCCCGATACTCCAGATAAGTTTTCCTTTAACCTAAATCGTATTCGGTTTTTGGATTGCATTTATCATTGTTATGATATGTAATTATTGCTGAAATATATATATTTTCCATGTGGTTTGGGCATATTTTCTTCAACTCAGAATTGGTTTGTGTTGATGAAATCGTGCTCCCAATGTAAGTTACGGCTGTCTGCTATTGACCCGCATATATTATGTCCTTTATGCAGATCCATTTGTTCTTCCATTGTTCGCTGTGAACTTTGCAAGAATATATCTGATACAGATTTTGCTTCATATTGAATATCAATTTTTATATACTGTTAAGAGGCGTGCTGAGGACAAACAATGTAGGCTCTCTCAAGTCATGTCTAATAAATTGTTTGATTCCGCATCTAGTAACTGTGTGTTGACCACTGCTGACATTCATGTTTTTAGTGATCTTCCAGATGTACCTCGGGGGCATGGTCATGATACCAACGAGACTTTGTCTAGAATCTCAGAAGAGGGCGTCGTCAGAAGAGGGATCATCTCAACCTAAGAAGTTGAAGTTGTTGTTGTCTAAGACTAAGGCTTCAGCTAGTACTCTTGAAATGTCTTCTACGAAGTCCCTCAATGATATATCGTCCCACTTGTTGATCGTCAGCACTCCTGATCAAGATTCAGCGTCTACTAGACTGTCATCAACTATGTCTGCAAAAGTGTTGCAACTTTCAAAGAGTCTACATTCTATGCAGACATTCAACACTACAACATCTACACTCAACATGTCAGATGCCTCTGCATGCAATGCAGTCTTTGGACACCAGCCTCTTCAAGCAACAATTCACCACTCACATGATGCATCACTGTTTTGAAGAATTTGAAGACGAATGGAAATATCAGTCTTCAGCTACAAGGACAGTCACCCTGCGTGACAGTTCATCAGCTGCATTAGGTCTGTTGTATGAAGAGGATGCATGGTAAGCATGTTCCTGTTCACAGTCAACTTGCTACACGTCTGTATAAAGATAACAACGGTATTATCGTCAGTTGAAGAACACCAACACAATGACCACCAACACAACTGACCAAACAAAGTATGGGTGCCCCCCTGGACAACGAGGTTGCAGCAGGAATTTGGGCAAGTCTTCCCACAGTCTACCTACATCAGTATGGAAGGGTTACATGCTCATTCATGTATCTCTTAGATTAGCTGAACTGTGGAGTTCAGACAAGACTGAATGCTACGGAGGGAATCGCGACTACACAAGATTTCACACTGATCTTGCATCACCAGTGACATCACATCTGCAATCTGATTGTTCCTTGAAAGACAATGCCCTGTGCAGAGTACAGCTATTGGTCACATGTCAGGAAGTCGTCTACAGATGTAAACAATTTGGCCTTTCAACATTAGCACGACTTCATTTACAACCCAGAAAGCAGTCTACAGCAACATTTGATTGTCTGAGGCAAAGAGGTCTTCTAATCTTGTTTATCTGAAAGGCCAGAAGCAACATATGACATTTTTGTCGCAACAGCCTGTCAGCTATAAATAGACTTCACATGGAGGACATCTCACTCGCAACCTACAGTGCTGACAATTGAAAACGAAGCAATTCTGGTACCAGCATCTTCATTACAGATGAATTATGTACTTGTTTGTACTACCTCACTGTCTTCATGAACATTCATCTGATTGAATTGTTCCTGCAGCAACGAACATGGCCTACACATTATTGCATTACTTGAAGATTTGATGAAGTCAGAGTTGTATTTGACATTACAGGTAGGAAAATGTTTGCAAGATGAAAGTGTAGAGACAAGATACAAAAAAATGATACTGCAAGTTCTACTCACTGTGTTACCACTACGACAGTGGCAGTGTCTTCTCAGTCTACTCACCTCAGCGCAGCATTTGACCCAAAGGGAAAGACTACGACTATGCCCATTACAGTGTTGCAGAGATTTATTTGACAGAGCTGAACTGCAACAGTCATCTCTATGCAGATGTGTTGCTACGACTTAGGGTGCCCACTTGGAAAAAGCTGCAGGTGGACTTTGGGTGAGCAATGAAAGCACTCTGCATGCCCACCACCTGGAGATGAAAGTTGTAATCAATGCAGTACGACAATGATCGACCACATTGAGGAATAGCCTACTGATGGTCCACACCAATAACTCCACAGTAGCGTTCCACATAAACAAGCAAGGGTCAACATGATCTCACAGGCTGCTACAACTAACCTTTCAACTCTTTGACAGCGTTGATGACTCGAATCTCTACATAAAGGCATGCCACGTCCCAGGTGCATGCAACATCATGGCAGACATTATGTCATGTCCTTTACAACCATCTCCAACAGGGTGGATACATCTTCAGGCGTTTCGATTCATCAGTCAGACATTCAGATCACCGCAAATAGACCTATTTGCCACCAGGTTCAACCGATACCAACAGTTGTATCTCCAGTACCAGATTCAATTGCATGGGCAACAGTCACTCTCAGCAATCTCATTGGAAGGAATGAACGCTTACGTGTTGCCGCTTCCCATCGTTCTACCAAAGGTCGTTAAAGGTCACATGCAACCAAAAAATCGAACATAGTTAAAACACTTTTATCACTTATTCATGACATATAATATACATTGATGCTTTAAAAAAACAAATAAACACAATTATAAGCGTACAATCGCGATTCAAAAGTGCAATATTTTGTACTTGGGCTTACTTTCCCCGAAACGAAGCCCTCGGGGGACCGAACCCAGTCACAGCGGGTGGATATGCACTTAAGTGTAACGACGGCTTCCGTTTGGCTGTTTCATTTGCTGATATACTGAGGGTTCATTGTGTGTACAGAAAGATGATCTGTTTGATGGGCATTTTAGAAGTATAGCCAGTCACAAGAAAGTAAGATTCTTTAAGGATAACAACTTCTTTTTGTGTACTTGATGCGTCGTTTCAGTATAGATTCATATACTGTTGTCAAACAAAACCATATACACTAAAAGAATGAAGAATGTATACACCTGGAAATTAATCAAGCAACACCCCAATTTTTTCTATTGGAGCAACTTTGAAGTGTTCTGACAATCAAAATATGCCGGGTTGATATAGTTTGACACTTTTTTATTCAACAGACGATCTCTGACAAACAACTTAAAGGGAAAAAGTATCAAGACTTTGCTTTATTGCAACGAAATCCAAATTCTTAAAACTGTCTTAAATTCATGAAAAAATGGACACAATTTACTATTCATCCACAGACGTTGTTGTCAGGTGTATTAACACAAATGTCACATGGAAAGAAAGAACAGTCATCTGAGAGTCTGCACACCGACTTTCATCAATATCTAGTGTGTCCTCCCTGCGCACGCACCACCGATTCCAGACGCCTCCTCATTCCTTGGATGAGTCTCCGGATCTGATTCTGGGGGATCCTGTTCCACTCCTCATGCAGGGCAGCCGTCAATTCGTTGAGATTATGGACTGGTGGGTCTCTCTGCCTCACACGACGGCCAATAAAGTCCCACAAATGTTCAATGGGGTTGAGGTCAGGGCTCATGGCAGGCCATGGAATTCTGTCAATTGCATTTTGCCGCAAAAAATCATTTACAGCATGCGCCCTGTGAGGTCTAGCATTGTCGTCCATAAATATGGGTCTCGTTGCCAGAGGATGGTTCTCAAAATGAGGTACCACAGCCCTGTCAAGAACCTCCTGTTGGTAACGAACACCGTTAAGGTTGCCACGGATGGTAATGATATCCAACTTGCAGTTCATGGAAATGCACCCCCATACCATAACGGAACCTCCCCCAAAGGCCACAGTCTCCTGGATGTTCCGTGGAGCCATTGCTGTGTTCCTCTGCCTCCAGACCCGAGTACGACCGTCCACCATGTGCAGCAAGAACCGGCTCTCATCTGAGAAATGGACCTTCCTCCAAGAGGCAATGTTCCAGTGCAAACGGTCATTACACCAGGCCAGTCGGGCTGCCTTATGGGCTGGAGACAGTCTGGGTCGCTTGATTGGCCTCCTTGCCCGGTATCCTGCAGCTTTCAGACGATTCCGAACAGTCCTGTTCGAGATGAGTCTCCCTGGAAGCCACTCCTGTCTCAACCGAGAGCTCGAGTCGAAGGACCTGCGCCGTACAAGTCTCAGTAAAGCTCTGTCCTCCCGGACTGTGGTCTTCCTGGGTCTTCCTGGTCTAGGCAGGTCTTTAACTTCATTAGTGGCCCGGTATTTTTTCAAAAGTTTTGAAATTATGGAATGATGTCGTCCGATTTGAGTCCCGATTTGTCTTAGAGACATACCAGCATTCCTCATGCCGATTATTTGCCAACGAGTGGCCTCTGATAATTTCCTACGTGCCATGACATTGAAATGAATGAAAAACCGAATGCAATCGACAACCTGCGCTTGTAAACACCCCAGGGAAAAAGTGCATTTTTCGAAAGTTGAGGTTAAAGCAATGCACGTGCGCTGTGCAAGCTTCACGCGCGTCATATCAACCCATGAAAAGCTCATGCTGTATGTCAATACATCAAAATTGAATAATCAATCATCAAAATTACTTCGTTAAACTTTGTTAAGTTTTTATGTGTCTTTGAATTTGGTGTTGCTTAATTAATTTCCATATGTATATATAGAGATGTTGGGTTTAGAAAATACATGTTCTCTGAATTTGCGCTCGATCCAATAAAAAATCATGTCAGTAGAGATTGTAAACTACTGCGTGGCTGGAATCTGTCATTCGTCCGAGTACAAAGCAGGACTTGAAACTGACAAGAGTTTGCACCAGTTTCCGTCAAATCCAGTCATCCGAAAAAAATGAATGTAGTTTGTTTCCAACCAACAGACATAAAAACATGTCATGTGTATCACACGTGCCTAATTACATAATGTGGCAGACATGGGACACGGGTGCACGAGTCATAAATCAACTTATTTTCTTTATGTCGTATAGTCTGATAGGTGTTAAGTTCAAATTGCATGTGGTCAATAATTGAAGCTGTGTAATGCATGTTGCCTTTTAGCAGACAGGCAGACAGACATATAGGTGTGAATAAACCAGAGACTGAGCTTTCTCTGTGACAGAGACTGCTTACCACAATCAACAAGTTGTTTTACGTAACGAGTAGATTATTTACTTGTTTGTGTACACAACCAAGATTAGACTACTGCTCACGACGCTGGGCATGCATACTGTTTCAAGCTCCGCGAACCTATTTACTGCGCATGCGTTATGGACGCAGCACAGCACAGCTGTTGAAACCAGTTTTCCCCCCAGCGCTGGGGGGTATTTAGTGAAACGTTTGAACTCCGATTTCGCGGGCTTTTTTTCATCGCGTTTTTTTTTTCAACTTTATAGGTTGAATTGACATTTTTTATGATTTGTTTCGGTAAGTGCATACCTAAAGGTACCAGAATCTGCAAAGTTGTGTTTTACGTTGCATGTGACCTTTAAGATAAAATAGATGACAGTGCTGCAACTGACTTTCCAGGGAGAGAATGAAAAAGGACAACCATCACTGAGACTCCCAAAATGGATCTATCCATCCATCCATCCATCCATCTCACATTCCAGTCTTGATGTTATCCCCCCATTTGTGATCAAACTACCACCTTTATAGTCCCCGAAGGCATAATTAGTATGAGTCAGGATAAGGAAAAATATTTCATTTTCTGAATAAAATTGATATTTTATACTTATCTTGTCTCATGGCATCAAGCCCTCCCAGCCGCCCCTCTCAGGCACGCTGAATTCCTAGTAATTCTTGTGTCTGGGTTATAAGATTTCAGAGAGTGACTGGCATGGTAGGTCATGTGACCATATTGGTGGGAAAGGCAGGCATCTGGTGGATGAGTGTATTGTACTTACGCTTCAAATAGAAGGGAACTTCAAGGGACAAGTGTTCCACTATCTTCTCATAGAGGGAGGAGGTAAGCATAACGAGTCAGAATAAGTATAAAATATCAATTTTATTCAGGAAATCACATTTTTGAAATTATGGTACTCTTGGGAACTCAGCAATAAAGAATAGTATGGTTACCAATGTGTAATGTGAATGTTTTTCATATAGATGGAGATGGTATGATGTTCAGTATTGACCGATTAGACAATAGACCTAGCAGTGCTTCAACCTTGAAGAACCTGGCACCTGGTGATGTCATGATCCCTGTATTGGTAAGCTTTGAAATATTTTTAATCGATATGATACGATTCACACTGAGATAATCTGGATAAGCACTTCAGTACATAAAAATATTTACAGATAACTTATTCAATTAAGTGGTTCATGTTATGGTCTAGATCTACTTATATCATTTCCAGATTCCACATGTAGTTTTGTAATGTTGGTTTACGTGATTACAGATGAGTGTCAATGGCAGCTCCAGAACTGGCAGTTCAGTGGAGGACTACACTAATGCTCTAAAGGTATATACATTTGGGGTGAAGATACAGAGGGGCACACTATCTCCAATCAGGACATCAAGTCTCCTTTAAGAAAATTGGTCACACTGATGTTTTGTTATTGCATTCAAAGGATGCAGATCATTCAAGAATCAACGTAGTTGTACCTAATTAAGTTGATTTTTTCTTATAGCGCATTCTAAAACATTCAGTATTTATTCTTCCTTTTTCAGTTATTAAAACAGCGCTGTGAGAGTAAAGAGGCTGTGGATGTATGTAACTTTCTGCTCACCAAAGGCTGGTGTAACTTCCTCAGTCATGGGGACCAGTCCATTGCTCACCTTGACTTTGATGTTGTCACCTTAAACACAGTCATCAAGGCATCTCCTATACAACCAGTTCCAATTATACCTACAGCACTTTCTAAGAACCTTGCAGGTCCGAGGAGTATCAGCCATGTGCAGGGGACTCCCAAGAGTGGGTAAGTCACATGTACTTTTCCTCCCACAACTTGATGTGTGCTGTTCTGTATTTTTGACAGACTTATCCATAAAGTGAGATTTTGTGTAAGAATTGTATGACAGTGTTCTAGATTAATGTTAGACAGAAAACATGACGCAAAGCCCCAACCCTTTTTGGCGTGATCTGTTTCAAAGTAAGATTATACATGTTATAAAAAAGAAAGAAAAAAATCACAATAAGAAAATGAGATTCTTCACGGATAACAACTTCTTTATGACATATGATGCATACTCTTACTCGACAACTGTATACGAAAGGTTGCATCATATATAATAAAGAAGTTATTATCCATAAAGAATCTTACTTTCTAATTGTGATTTGTTTAGTGTAAAATGCTGCTCACAGCAATATTCCAGTTACATGTTAGCAGCTTGTAAATCATCAGGACAAACTAGTGACTGATATTATGAGGAAGCAGATGATAGCTTGCAATCAACCAAACCACCAAGTCTTACTGTCAGATCCATTTGTTTTTGTGAGGGTGAGCATTTTGTTCACAGATCAACATGGCTGACAAAGTGTCTCATGACTGAACAAGGAAGGTATTTTTTGTGCTGATGTTTGTAAGTTGTTATGTTATTACTTGGCTATACAATCAGTGAATGTTATTGGTCTGCTAATGATGGTTTATGTTTCATTATGCCAGTTACCTAACAATGGACCACACTCGAAAACTGTTACTGGTCCTCGAATCGGATCCCAAAGTGCTTAATCTTCCTGTTGTTGGCATGTAAGTAAATATCGTGGTTTGAATTCCCATGTTACACCTCTCTGAGCAATGGCTGGCAGCCATGTAGAACAATCTTATGCCACCCTGACACTTGCATGATTTTGTTGCTGCAATTGTGTGCGCTTCTGTGTGCCAGTGATGAAAGTCTTCAGAAATAAGCTTGAGGATTGTGAGGGGTACCACCTATGCAAACCATGAACACTGGCAACACAGGGGTTCAAAAATTTTTTGAAAAGCTACTTGCAACAAGGCAAGTGACTTCAAAAAAGTAACTTTTCCTGACTGATTTTCCACTTGCCCTAATTTTATGACACAATATGTGATGTTAATGTTTACTAAACTATTTACTGAAGAGTGATAATTTCACTCTCTAGTCAGTCCAAGTAAACTTCGTCACATTATTATCAGCTACACTCCTATACTGAGTCTAACTTAGTAAGAGGTCGCGTCAGTTAACCCTTAAGACTGACCTATCAGAACACAGCTTACCAAATTGTGAAAGTTGACATTTGCACATACCTTTTCATTCGTAGCAGCACATTTAGCTTGAAGCAGGGAGTATAGTACGTATTAAACTCCGTCCATCTGTCTGTACATACGAATTGGGAATATTCTTATGAACCTTTGGCTAGATTCTTTTATATATGGTACCAAGGTTCATCAAAGTCTAAGAAATTTCCCAATCAGGTTAGGTGCCCTTGACTTACATTTTAAAGTCACAAGGGGACTTCTTTTACTCTTTACTACGAGATATCTCAAAAACGGTTCACTGGATTTTCTCCATATTCAACACCAAGCTTTACCTAGGGAAGGCACAGGACCCAGTCGATATTGGTGACCTTCACTTAATTTTCAAAGTCATGGCGACACACTGAAGATTCAACATGTTAAGCTTGTCAGCAAGATATCTCAAGAACCGTTCACTGGACACCAAGTTTCATTGAGGAAAGGCACAAGGTCCAGATGATTTTGGTGACGTTCACATAATTTTCAAGGTTACGATGACACTTTGAAGATTTCATCATGTTAAATTGCATGTTAAGATTGTCAGCGAGATATCTCAAGAACAGTTCAGTGCATTTTCTTCATTTCCAAGATTTCCTGTGAATGTTTTTCAGTAAGCAATTTCTTCATTACTATTTTTGCATACTTAGTACAATGTGACATTCATGTCAAGGTCAAAGTGAGTCTTGAAACTATTTGTGTGTTTTGAACACTGACAGAGCAAGATATCAAGAGAAGTTGATATTTAACTCCTTCTTAGATTATGACCTTCACTTTCAATCATTTCTAAGTTTGATTTGATAATTTGTGGTGGCGAATAATGTCACCTCAGTGACAATTCCTGGGAACTTCACCTCAAAATGGTTTGTACCTGAACAATTCTGAATGTTATTTTCTGCACGATAGTGTCCGGGTGATGCACAATGAGCATGCCACAACAGTGAGTAAACAGTTGTTGAAAATAGCGTTTTGACAATATTCAGTACGTCAGCTTGTGGAAATTTTAGCTAATGGTAACCATGCCAACAGAAACCCAAATGTGCATACACTGCAGGTCAAATATCTGTGATTAATGCGGATTTTCGTCAGTGTCAGTGACCCGCCAAACACTTAACAGTAGCTGTTGTGTGATTGGTTAAATCCTGTCGGCGATCTTGCATTTGATTGGATGGTCATAGGTCGCCCAAAAGTTACCTGACACGACCTCCTACTAGGGTTTGTTAGATTAAGTGTAGGAGTGTAACGCATAATACTGTCAGGGCATTGCATGGCTGTATGGGAACTCTGCATGTTGAGTGTGACATTGCAGGACAGTCTTGTATGGTAGATGTGAACAATGCATTAACAATACTTATGCTTCGCCTATGTGTAAACAAGTGTCAGTGCGCACCATTGCAGCACTATGCACGATCAGGGCACAAATGTGGCCTAAAGCTCAATTGTGTACCAAAAAAATGCCACACCTTGCCCCAATACATCATGCAGCATTGCTGGCACAAGAATCATGCATGTGTCAAGGTAGCAATATTTTCTCCTCTGTGCAAGTCTGAAATGAAAAACACTAAACTAACAAATAGAACTAGTGTTTGGGTGCACTTTAGGAAACAAAAAGTGTAAAATACTATTTCATTTGAACATACCAGTAATTCGTTTATGAAAACTGGTTTAGCTCTGTAAAGAGACCTGCTGATCTATAAAGCATATTGTACTGTGGTTTAATTTTCAGTTGGGTGTCAGGAGTAGCAATGGTTCATCACCCGTTTGTATGGGCTAGCTGTATTCGCTATCTCCATAACAAAGTCCTCCAAGACAGGTGAGTTATATGCATGTCCAAACTGGTCTTAATGTTTTTCTGTACCTTGTTCTATGGGAATATAGTTCTTCTATCTCATTTACAGATGATTTATCACTCTTTTATTTTGTTTTGTTTTTTGTTTTTATTTTTTGTGCCAGTTAGCAGCTTGATTAACTCCATTTCTGAAACATAACCTGGACATGTGAACAAGACAACATATACTGGAACAGTTTCATACGTTAAAGTAATTTATATGTTCATAGGCAATGTGGGACGGTGGGGTAGCCTAGTGGTTAAAGCGTTAGCTCATCATGCCGAAGACCCGGGTTCCGTTCCCCATAGGGGCACAATGTGTGAAGCCCATTTTCTTGTGTCCCCCGCCGTGATATTGCTAAAAGCGGCGTAAAACTTCACTCTCACTCACTCACTCACTCACTCACTCACTCACTCACTCACTCACCCACCCACCCACCCACTCATCCACCCACTCATCCACTCAGGCAATATATTTGATGCCAAGATGTTTAATCTACCTTATAGGGTGTGTAGTCCACCGGAAGGGTTTTTGGTGGTACTGTACAGCCCCCTCCATTCTCGCCCAGAGTTCTATGAGTGCAACACCAGCACTGGAAACAACAAGCTCAACTTTGACCTGTATGGTGGATATGAAGCAACAAATCTCAACACAGTAAGACGTTTCTTTCAATGGTAGAACAAAAGGTTTTTCACGCTGGTTATGCTGAAACTGGGTAAAGAAGTTTGCTGTGTGTCGTGGTACCCTGGCATAGTGGATTGTTCACTGAATTGTCTTTGTTCAAATTTACATGTTGCATTGTGTCGCTGAAATGTTACTGTGTGTAGCATTAAACAATAAAAATAACTTTAAAAATTACTCATTCTCAGTTACTAGTATCATAGCACGACTTCCTTGATCAAATGGCTGTTGCCATTGTGAATCCCAAACTACAAATTATGTGTTAGGTAAGCATGGTACAAGAAAGGTAAGGACAGATAGCAATTAGGACAAGAGACTAATGGACGGTATGTTGCTTTCTAGGGTGCTGTGAGTCTACAGAATGGAATATTAGAGTGTGAACTGACCAGTGTCCAGCAGGGGAAGAAGCGGGAGATTTTTGATGCAGCCCTCACCCACAGTAAACAACCAATGTGAGTGGGAGTTATGCATCCCTGTGTTGAGCATTTTTGACCAGTTTTTGGTTGTACTTTAGCATTCATTCCAGACAAGAAATGGGGTATTGTAACAAAGGTAAAGACTGTGACTCATTATTGGGTTTAAAGTTAAACTGTTTTTACATGAAGATGTATTTCTTAAGAACTTGTTAATCATATCAGTACAGTAAAATACTTTTATAACGAACTACAAGGGACCACTGAAATTAGTTCGTTTTATCCGTAGTTGGCTATTCAGGAAAATCCATTGAAAGAACAGTGAAACACACTATACAGTACAACACATTTGTACTCAGTTTATTGGTACATTCATTCATTCATTCATTCATATTACGTTCTTTTCACTACAAAGTCAGTAATCTTACACAGGTCACTTGTCATTGAATATATAGTATTTTAAAAGTCTCACGAGTATCAAAAGCTTCTGTCAACATTTCTGATGTGTGTGGGAGGCATATACACAGGCCTTTTGAGGGGATGCACTATCGTTTTCTATTAAATCGCCAAAGACCGAGTTGCTGTGCCGGAAGTATACAAAACTAGGTCGTCAATCTGATTGGTTAATAATGCAAACTACAACTTCACATGGGTGTAAAAACTGGAGTGTGTTTTGTACACAAAAGTCTTAGCCATTGACGTCTAACTTATTGGTCAGATTTGAAAGTGAGCGCCGCTAATTGACACTGATTGAATTTCCTCAATTGACTATTCACACCATTAATTAGTGTTAACTGGAACTGTCGAGGATTCAAAGTGAGCATCGCTAACTGGCTCAGTTCGTTATTCACACCGTTAATTAGTGTTACCTGGGACGCGCGGGGATTTCTAATCAGTTCGCTATAGCCGGTAAGTTTGTTTAGAGAATTCATTATACACGACTTTTGTATATGATAACATATAGTGGTTTATTCGGGACTTTTAAAACAGTTCGCTATAGCCGTCAGTTCATTATATCCATGTTCGTTATAAAAGTATTCTACTGTATTTACATTCTAAATATATTTATATTGTAAGGAAAATGAGTGTGGTTGCCATGTGTGTGTGAGTGAAGAGCATCGCACTGGAGATTTGAAGAAAGAGACGCTATGTTTGTTGAAACAGGAGTGAGATGTGTCCCCAGACCCAGGAACAAGAGCGTGGGACAGGTTCAGAGGATATTGTACCCAGATCACTGCCCGCCCCACATCAAGCAAGGGTAAGCCAAGGATGTGTTCAAGACTTTTGCCATTTCGCTCCTAAGACAGTCCTAAGTCTATGGTTATTATTATTAGGATCTTTGCATAGGTGCACTGACATCCATCTATGTATACTTAAAATACAGTGTATAAAACCATTATTTGCCCTTATCCTGATCATATGGCTCTCTTCTGTCTCTTGATTTCTGAGATATAGTGGAAAGTTTCTGTTATGAACAGACAGAAATTATCTTGAATTTTCTTTTCAGGCCTTGTAATTATCACATCTATCAGTTTAACTGCCTTTTGGTAGTTAATTAAGGATATTCTTCATCTAAATTACATCTTCTACATGAAAATCTGTTATAAAGTAAATATAGAATGTTGGATTGGGATCCTCACCCAGTCTGCTCATGTGTGCCTAAGCGTATCAAAACAGAGAGAGTGACAAGTCACCAGCTTGGTCATTGTGACTTTAGAAGTAAAAATTAATGGTAACAATATTTACAATTTCAGATGTTTTCAGCTCAACCAATGGTGCCAGAGGTTTCACTGTATTTTCCTGATTCCCCTCAACAAAATATGGCACCCACTGTTCGATCACAGATTGGTAAATCTCAAGGTCCTGCCCTGAAGAAGCATTCACAGGTGCCACAGGATTTGGTACGGCATATGACGTTCAGTCCTCCTGTGACACCAAGACTAAGTAATGACGATACTGATCTCTCCACTCCCAGGAGCCGTCCAGAGATGTCACACAGTGGGATGCCTCGCCCACACAAACATGTTGCATTTACCAGGCATGTTGAAATGTCTCAGTCCAATTCAGTTCCACCTTCTCAGGGTCCTGGAATTGTGAATGGCGGTCACAGTGTTAATATGGATGATGTAATGCATGGACAAAACAATCAAGGTTCCCAAATACAGAATGGACATAAGCAGCAGAATTCTGTGCCAAGTAGATGTGAAAAATATGTTCAGGGTTATAATCAAGGTGACCAGAATAGGCATTTTAGCAAACAGGGTTTTGTTGATCATAGAAAGATTCAACATGTTCAGAATGCAATGAACCAAAATGTACAGGATGTGAACATTAACCAGAACTCTTACTCATACAATCAAACGAGACAATTGAATGGGAATTCTGTTATAACTCCTCACAAGTCAAATAGTGCTCTTTCCCTCCCACCACAACAACCCACTACTGCCCAGCAATCTAGTATTCCATCCTCTGGGCCTCACTTACCACACCAGAGTGTGCCAGTGGCCCAGGGGCATTGGCCCCTGCCAACTCAGCTTCCGGCTGCTTCACTCTCAACACCTACCTCGGCTTCCAGTGTACCCACTCAGTACACACAACTCAATAGTGCTTTTACTCCTAACCCTCACCAGGGAGGGCATATACCTCACCACCAACAGCAAGTGACAGGGTATCCTCAGCAAATTCAGCATGGATATATACCTCAGCTCCAGACTTCCTATTCATCTAGTCGAGTTCACACAGAAAGCACTTGTAGCGGTAAATCTAGTGACGATAGTGGTCTGAGTGTCACACCAGACAGATCCAACCCATCTCCTAAAACAGGCAGTCCCAACACTCCAGACAAGACCAATGCCAATCTTCCTTCTGCTTTAGACACTATAAACTGGGAACAGGTGCCTCCTGAGATCTATCAGTTGATCTTGGCGCAGAATGCTCAACTTCAGCAACTACAAACACAGATGCAGCAGCTCCTGAAACACCAGTCCCCTACACAGACTACTCCTCCAACACCACATGCAAACGTTCAAACAGAGTCTGGGATTGGAGTATCACCAAGTACGAAAGAAACATGTGAAACAGCTGTCAACACAACCCTGTTCTTCCCAAGCCCTGGAGAAACCACTATTCGTCCTGATGTCCAATCAGTGTCTCTCCAGACCAGCCCAGTGAAGGCCCAATCACCACAGTCTTCATCAGTGGTTCACCTTCAACAAGAACCTGAATCCCAGCCCAGTAGCTCAACACAAACACCTGTGGAGATTCGGCATAAGGGAGCGCTACCCCTCAACAGCACACAGCGAGATGACAATGACCAGCACGACATGACACAAGGGGACTTGACAGCTGTGGTGGACAACATCAATCTACACAATCAGACAGTTGATAGTGTCCAGTCAGAACTCATCCTGGACATGCCAAGCTACCAGTCATCGCCTACCAGGTGTGTAGTAGTATCAACACTGTCATGCAGTAGAATGCTGCTCTTATAAGCTCTAATCTGAGGTTGGGAACAGGTGACATCTGTGTCTATCACAATTACTGTGAAAATTTAGGTTCCATAGTAAAGTCTGGATATTGTTGTTGTGAGTTCAGTCATAACCTTGGTTTTTCAGCATTGCAGGTTGCCGCAAAGTTGGAAAAATTCAAGGGTTGACATTTTAGCTGACATGTACCAATACTGTTTAAGTGAAGTTACCAGGTTGACTGACAGTACAAGTATACTTGTATCAATTCAGTCTGAATTTGCCACTATGTGTTATGTTGTAGCTACATCAGTGGTATTTTAAAACATGTCTCTGATGTTGGCAAAACAGGCACAAAAAGCAATCATCTCCTGTAACAAGGAGACGATGGTTTCTTGTACCAATTTTCAGAACTGAAATTTTACACTCAATATGAGTTCAAAACTAGGTGGCATAAATTATATTTTACCATTAAGGGGGCCATTATTCACATATGTTTGATTCACTTACTTAATATTTTCTTATGAAGACCGTGATCCTTGTTCCTATTCCTTCTTAAGGCTTACTATGATTCTTTTTTTATAGTTCTCATTTACTTCCATATTTATCATTAGTAACACTGTTATTTCCAGTCGTTCACCAAAGGATTCCGGATCTCTTGATGGCAGCTATCAGACAAGCCCCATCAGTGCCAGCATGTGTGGCATTAGCAAGGTGAGTGTCACCTTGATGTGTTGCTATCTTAGTGTTGGCAGGAGAGTACCCCTAATGTTCCAGTTTGTCTAAAAAAGTATTTTAAGAATGTAAGCAGATATTTCTTGTGCAGAAATATCAGAACTGCTGTCCATAATTGGAAGAATTTGAAACACATGCTTTTCCTTTGATAGGAATCATCGTCGCAGGGGAAGGAAGGAGAAAGTGAAGTTTTGGATGAAGCTTACTATGAACACTTGCTGGTAAGATGCATTTAGTAATTTGTACATTCTAATACAAGGTCAGGTGTACTGTTGATATTGGCAAAGAAATAAGTGTTATATACAACAGAATCTTTTATAAATTGTGAGAAATATCATCACTTGGGACCAAGGTTTTGATGGAGTGCCAGTATCGTCAGTTTGCTTATGAAGCCATCGAACACTTGAAGTTCACTGTTTTACTGTAACTTTATTTGAAATATGTTTGAATAAGGAACACAAAGAAGTGTCTGAATGCACTTTCATATTTATTCATTCAAATAGAAACAAGATATAGTTTGTTTACAGTGTGAAAAAGTCACTGATCTTACTTTGCATTTTGTGTGCCTTGCCTCGAGTGAAATGACTTAATACGATTTTACTTTAAATACTTGAATTACTGTATGTAAGTAACAATTACTACTCACTAATTAACAAGACACTGATTGACACTTCCCATTTCCGAATAATATCTGGAGTAACCATGAATTGTGTTGTTACATCATTTGGACTCAATTTCATTAAAGGGTTGCGCCTGTCTTTCATGTGCCCTTTTTTGCAGATTCATTCTCATAATTTGTTTGTTGGGACTGAAAATCAATGCTGATATCCCGAGTAGACAAAAGCCGATCTTTACAGATATTTCTAAATGATAATTAAGTGCATTTCTGCCAGACTGAAACCTTGCGCTGATACAGACAAAGTTGTTTATGGTGGCGGATATTACCAGAATCCACTGTAAAGACTGTGTGTAAAGTGAAATCTTAATGTTATTGTGTAAAATAACACTGGTAACTTATAATCCTTAGCAAGGGTAATTAGCAGTATTGTTCCTTTCATTAACCATGTTAACAAAAGGATAAGGCTTTCGGCCTACCTTCAGGATACAGCACCACAAACTTTAAAAACATGTCACAACACCCTTTTACGTAATTGTAGGTGATTAGGATTAGGGTTAAGTTTGGAATAGGTTAGGTTAGGTTAAGTTAATTTAACTCTAACACATCCTCACGAGAAGTTGTGGTGCTGTATTCTAAAGGTACTCCAGGCTTTCCCTTGGTCCTTTTGATCTCATTTTGTCTGTGGGTGTATTAGGTTCTGGAAAAAATTCAATGGCTCAGCTTTTAAAGCTGATTAGTTCATTAGGAGATATGTTCCCTGTTTTCAGTGTGGAGCTAATATATCAGTAGATTTAACTATGCAAAATTCATTTTTGAACTCAGCATGAGGTTTGTGATATGTTTCTGATACTTAATTAAGCTTGTTTAAATCTACAGGTTACACAGCTCTACATTGTGTGTCTGTTTCCATTCAATCATTGACAAAATAATATAAACTCTTTGGGCTTTTGGGTGGGGTGGGGGTAAATATATTGAGTGAAGTAGCAGTCAGTCTAAATTATGTAATCACAAAACAGATTTGATCAGTCTGTATATGCCATGATACTTCACTCCAACATATGAGTGAGTTTAGTTGTACGCTCCTTTTAGCAATATTCCGGTAACATCACGTTGGGGAGTTCTGTGGCTTTACACACTTTACCCATGTGAGGTATCAAACCCAGGTCTTGAGTGTGAGAAGTTAGCACCTTAACTACTCCCCTACTTCTAGCTTGTAGCACACCAGGTCAATAAACTAACATGTTGTGAAACTGAAACTCACAACTTTACGTTTAAAAGTCTGCTGACTTGGACTTGAAATGAAGTATTATACTAGAAAGGATACCTTCTGTTTCAGTCATCTGTGTTTACTTTGATTTGATAACAACTGTCTCACCAATTCAAACTGAGTATTTTCATGGTAGAATAACATAGTAATATTTCCCCGTACTGATCATTAATGTCATACTTTGCTTTGAATTTTAAACTCAACAGAGTGAAGGATATGTCTGTAACTATACCAAATTGTACCTTTTGGGATAAATCGGGATATTTCTGAAGCACTGACTAAATATTCCATCTTCCTTACCTCCTCCAGGGTAATATTCGACAGCTGTTAGGTAAGCACAGTGATGTGACAGAGCACACCAGTGAGACAACGGATCTGCAGATGAAGCTGCCTGAATCCACTCAAGGGGACACAACCCTGCATAGCCTCCCTGTCACACCCAGCATGAAAGCCTCTGGGTCTTCTGGACATGCACATGCATTTCTGTCTCACCTACAGTAAGTAAATTTCAGATTACAACAACTGGGTTGTAGAATCTGCATGCTGTTCCGGGTGTGCCTTAAAATATTCTTGGTCTGCTGTCATCATGGTAAGGTAAGGTCTATTGAGGCCTTAAGAAATTCTAAAAAATGTCAAGTCCTGTGAGGAATATTTCTGAAAAGAAAATATATGATGTTTTTGACAGTTGGCCCAGTTGGGGATGGCACCAGTTTGGCAAGTACTTTAGAACATCTGGAATTTATTTTATTTTGTTTTCACAAATATGACCAATCACTGATCTGTTTCCAGGTTGAGAAATGGAGCCGACACAACCTTTATCCCCCGCATCAACTATCTCTCCATGATGCTGGAATCTGACTCTGACACATCCATGGAGATCAATGCAATGGCCCTAAAGTACCTGAATGATGAGCAACTCACACAACTAGGCAAAATGAGAAAGAACTCCCTAAACCTTCCCAAACAGGTATCCCAGACTGCACTGCTGCGAAGAGTCCTCATGTCAGACACCACTATGTCCCCTGATGTGTCACAATATGGTATGTCCTCTAACAACATCACAATGGGAACACAGAAGTATTTAGAGAAATATGGTTTGTTGAACTCCACAAATGGTACAGCTTTAACGGATAAAACTGTAACAGATGAAATGCTTCAGTTAAAAGTAGACTACAGTATGGCAGCTTCTCCAGATCGATTAAGGGGAAACAGTATAGCTTCCTTAGCAGGCCACTCAAGGGACCACAACACAGATGCACGAAGTCCATTGTGTGAAAGGACAAACAGAGTTGGCAACTACTCAGGGTATTCCAGTAGCAGTAATGGGTCAAAGAGTCCTATTAAGAAAGACTTTGTGGCCTGCTCACCATCACCTCGGGATCCAAGAAGGCATTATCCAACATCTCCAATAAGGCGTCATGTATCCCCTCATCATACAATCCAAAGAGAAGAGGTTTCCTCACCAGGATTATCCAGTCATTGCAGGCACTATGAGGAGCCCTTGAACCAACATAGATACCCTAGCTCCGACACAAGTGAATTTCAAGTGTTTAATGCAACAGAGACAACAGACAATATTCTAGACATAGATAAACTTAGGCAAATGCCAAAACTGTTATAGTAATGGCATATATTAGGTTCAATAAATAAATTATTTAGATTAGAAAGTATATATCTCATACTCAAATATAAATGTGGTATCTATTTAAGTTAATGTTTTTAATTAGCACAATATTTTGGATTACACAGATATTTTGTCATAGGATATTATCTAAGGGAATAGACTCACTTCAATACTGGGTAGACTGTATAAAGAACAAACCTTCCAGCATATTTTTAGAGGTCTTTGTCAAAGTAACAATAAATAGTTGTGTGGTGGTTCTGAAAAGAAAGGCCATTTTCCAAATATACTCCATGGGCTTCCAAACCTTCTGACTAGATTTAAACACTTTTCAATATGGTGCCAGGGAGTTTGTATGCTAGTTGAATAAAAGAGTTGTGGTTCTTGGTCATTAACTGATATTCTCACTCTTGTCAGAGGTGTATGCATGTGAATGATATGGATGAAGTGTGGGAGAAAAGTTTTAATTGTACATTTTCCTTGACTGTGATATTTTTCTATGCAGATCCTATGTGCATTGGTACTTATGGTGTCTTAGTTCAGATGTTCAGGCAGTTGAAGTCACTTCTACCACAAAATTATAGATTTTATAATGCAGTGGGATTACTCATTACACAATACATCTGATATCTAGCATGTTATCCCGCAGGCAGTCCAAACCTTCCTGTTACTCTAGAAGGTGCATGAGATTAACAGCCCTTTCAAATAATGGGAAGGTGTTTAGAAAGGCCACTGAATTGTATTGAAGTTACTGTGTAAGTAAGTATTAATTGCTGGTCAGATATCAACATCACAGGTATCATGACTCTCTGTAATGTTGCACATCAGGAAAATATGAATGTTTAAGTCACTGATGAATGTTTTTGAACTGCCACAATGACAGTTTGGATACAGTATGTTGATAGTTTTAAGATGGTTCTTACACGTTCAACAAATGTCCTTGATTTCCTCCATGACTCACAGGCCAGATATATGTAGCTCTCTTTTTAAATGCTTTATAGTTTTGTTATGTACATAACATCCTAATTTAATAAATTATTTTTAATATTAGTTTGCTTGTTTTTTCTCTTTTCCTCTAACAATATTATTTCGTGGAAAGTCTGCACACCTCTACCCTTCATTATACAGATCATGCCTACCAAGCGGGGATGTCAAATGGACACGAGAAATTTCATTGTGGGAAGGTGATGTATTCATACATAAGACATACAGGTTGTCTGAACAGCCGAGACAAGGTGGTTGTTTGACATCTAAGTGGCGAGAAATCATCAGCAATGTCCTAACTTTCTTTAAACAATTAGCTACAGATGGTTTGTTTCCTATTCAGGCTTTTGGGCAGCAGCTCCCATATTTAATAAAGTTAACTAGACCTTCCATCTGTGCCATTTGACCTCCTGGGTCATGCACATGTAGAGTAGCTCAGGTCTAATCAGGTCAACCTGTACTATGCTTAACATAACTAATGTTACCCAAATAGGGAAACCCTATTTACAATTCATTTGATATCCAAAATACGCTACTGCTCTCTGAATTTGAGTTTGGTTTTAAACTGCTTTGAGTAGTACTTCATTCAATCATGGCTTGTGAACTTAATGGGAAAGAAAACCCTGAAGTGGTGAATTTCTGTGACATTCACCTGTAGGGATTGTAACATACTTCCCATATGAACAACTGATGATGTACAGCCATGCCCCATTTATGCGAACCTCAGATATCTGGAAAACTTGCTTTCTGAATGAAAATTCACAACAAATTCAATTACTCACTTATTCGGAAATCCGGTTTCCGTAAGCAGATGGTCATTTTAACATACATAACGCTACATTATAGGCATTTTTGTCTCATATATCTAGATGGCTGAGGACTTGTCAGTATGTTTACACATGCAAATACCAATTGGCCTTGTGTGCCCTGACACCAGTCTTTGAAGTGTGTGAAGATGCCTGCAATTAGCAAGGTGACACTGAGTTAATTTTGAGGTATGTCAATTTGCCCATCAATGATGAAATGTTAATTGAAAAAGCATGTACTTTAGGTGATAACGTGGGTATCACAGACTTCACTTATTCTCGTGGTTGCTTAGCATGGTTTAAGTCTAGACATAGTGTATCAAGCAGGAAATATGAAGGTGAAGTAGCAAGTTCAGTCAATAAAGATTACGTCTGAGGCCTATTATGTTTGTTTCTTTATGGTCTGTAGTTCAAATATCTGGAAATTCATTTATGCGGACAATTTCAAGAAAAACACAGGTGTTTGGATAAACGGGGTACGACTGTAATGGTATAAGTTCTCCCACTCCCACATACTGCAGTCTCTGACACTGACTACCAGTTGACATCACACTTTGGAGGGTGCTGTAATAGGTCCATGCTGGTTGTTATGGGAGACCAAATGTATTCTCAACATGGTCAAAATAGGCTATCTTGACTCGTCTTTTAAAGGCCATGCTGCTTGAATATTATGCAGAAGACAATTGTTAATACTCATCCAGTTTGCCTCAGCAAGCAGTAAACCCATTTAGCCATGTTTGTCTTGTGTCTGTCAGTATACATCATGTAGCCAATGAAGTTAATCAAACTAAAATGTTTGTCACTGGTTTGACCAAACTGAGTTGAATATGTCCAGAAACAAAGACAGCATTCTGAACCAAAAGATCACTCTTGTATGAAATCTGGGATATGAAGTCATAGAATCAGTCCCATCACATGAACAAAATATTGCTGTACTTTAATCCTAAGGTGATTTGTACTCTCTTAATGCTTGACTCAATAACACATGTCATTACTAACAAGCAAGTTACCACTGCAAGCGTTCCTAACTCAAACCTTAAACTGTTCATCAAATGTGACATGAACCAAAATAGGTCATTCAGAAACCAATAAATTTAGCTGGCAGGTTGCCTTTTGAAAATAGGGATGGAAAATCCTGTTTTGCATTTTTTACCACCCAACAAAAGTAGTAGAAAATTTCCAATTAGAATTTGGTAGTTGCAATGTGTAGCACTACACAGAGTAGAAGATGGTAACTGAAACGACTTTCCAAAATAAAGGCCTGCAGGCTGAAAAGTCTGTTGGAGCACGTCCTCCTAGGAAATACTTTAGACAACAATCTGGTGTCGGACATCGCCTGTGTCGATTGTCTTGCTGGCAGTTTCAGTCGAACCAATCTACAACCTTTAGAAGGGCTACCTACATTCGTAGACGACATGTACGTTTGGCTACCTCCAACGCAAAGAATGCTAAATATTATCCTGTACAACTGGAAGGGAAGGCTCTGCACAACTTGTCATTTCCAGAATCTCCTTGGCGAACCAAAAAACAAAAATTCTACTCATGATAGCAATACAAGAAGACAAATGTGGAGCAATACTGAGCACCATCCCTAGATCAGAGAGAAACTGGAAAAAAAGCGAAAGAAAAAGTGCAAGAACTCTGGTACAGAAGGCATACACTGTATTCATCGCCAAGGTAGATGTTTCCAAAATACACGTCATTTCCAAAACTGGAGCGCCAACTACTGGTACACAGCTATGGGCTGTATTCTATCAACTATACAAGAGATTTCTCTGGTGTGCTGGACTGCAAACAACAAGTGGAATACCTTTGGAAGCAACATGGTTTCCGAGAGCAAGGAGACCTGTCTTCTATGCAGTTGGACAATGCAACAATTGTAGACAATCCAGGTAGTGTAGGCGCCCACGTCTGTTCTTGGATGGAGACCTGGCTATACAATGAGAACGAAAGCTGGAGAAGTCTGGGAGCAAATTGGTGGACATCTGGCAGACTGTGGATTGCCCAAACAAACACTTGCGGAAAAATTGCCTGCATCAAGACGTGCAAGCACCTGGTTGTACTCGCATAGAAATTTGGCTGTATGCACATCCACACAACTCGGAAGAAATAGTAAATGATTTGGTAGAACAAACTCTAGAGATGATATCTCCTCCAAACACCAATGTGTTTGTAGTATCACCATCAGCAATACAATGGGGAAATCTTTTGATATGTCTAGACCGCTGTCTCGTTCTAGCAGATTGTCCACAGGGAGCCATATTTGTAGCTTGGTAGGCACATTCGGAGAATGGTAGAATTTCTGGGGTCCATGTTGCTGCTGCAAGAGCAGACAATGATGCCACATGGGAGAAAATGACAGAATTGGCTGCAGCCAATTTTGTGCAATATTTTGGGTAGCTACACTCTCCACTACAGATACCGATGTAGAGCTAGGCCCACTACGTTGCTATACAATGGATCCCAATGCAAAAGCAATACAGTCTACGAGTAGAAGACCAACCCAGCTCCATCAAAATGGAGCAGATCCATGTATCCTATTGCCTTCTTGGAGAACTGTAGCACCATTGGCCAGGCTTCTTCCAAATTCATACTACAGGAAGTACAATAAATTGCACAAGACAAAGAAGTATGTTCTGGATCTGCCTGGAATCACGGAAAACAAATGCAAGAAACACAAGAAGCAGCACATGTGGAAGAATGAAGAAGAAGAGCATAGGATATCCTAGAAGGCAGAAAGACAACACGGCAGATTGAACAAGAGCAGGGTAGAGAAAAAGAACTGGAACGATTAAGAGAAATAGTACGGGAAAAACAGGTATAAACAAAGAGATCGGAGGTAGCCCGCAAAGAAGTAGAAAATGCTCTATGATGCACACATATGAAAAAAATAGCAGATGTTGCCAATACGACATGGTCTATTCTTGGATACCGCAAACAGCTAGAAACACAAACATCCAGCAGAGTGATCTTGTCTGAAAAAGGTACAGCAATGCAAACAGTAGTTTGGGCAAACAAAAGACTGGAGCATATGCTGGAAGAGAAGGTGGATACCAAGAGGCTTGACCAGCAACATAAAGGAATACCATGTTGGGCTGCATGTCCACATAGAAACCAGTAGAACTTTCCAGAGAGATGGAAGAGCCATATCCTCGAATCCTATTGCTGTAGTTGTTGTCTCAGATCCAAGAAAGCTATCTTCCATAGAAAATGAGGCAATAGAGCAAGACTACAACGACCTGCTGGATAAAAAAATGCAAACCATAGTGGCTTCCAAAGAATATAACCCAACTTCTAGATGTAATGCCTGGAAAATACATTTGAAGAGAGACTGCTACCACAACATTCCAAGGGAAAGCAAGAATTGCATTGTATCTGCTGCCAGTGTTGGAAGATAGTAACCCAATCACAGACATCGAAATACCAACATACAGTTACTTTCAAGAGAAGGAAAGTAGCTCTGTGGAAAGCTGCTAGTTTGCTTCTCTGCTGAGTAGTCCCAGAAAGGCAACACTACAAAAAACAAAGAGTCCCTTTGAATAGAGTACCTCCAATGACATACATTCTGCTATTATTTGCAATCTGTTTTGCTGTATCTTTGCCAAAGTGGCCTTATATGCGAGCTGGTTGGGGTATTGGACCTTCCCTAGCTATTTCTCATTGCATTTCATCCACAGAATACTCCAAGGGGTTCCTATATACAATATGCATGCTCGTGATGTACAATGTATACACGCACATCTGTACTTCCAAGTGTGAACACATCTTTTTTTCTACTCCATGTAGTGGCTGGTCCCTGTGGTTCACCATGGAAACTGGTTTGGGTGTTGTTGCCTTCTTGTGTACCTTTCATTTGACTGGTATGTGCGCCGGCAGTCTTGTTGACAACCTTCCAGACAAACACAGTGGCCATTGTGGCCAAAGTGGGCCCATCTCAGTAATGTCGACGTTTGCTCCACACAAAACATCGCTGCGTTTTGCTCCACACAAGTCTCAATCTTCCCCAGAGCAATACTTCTGTGCTGGAGGGCAATGTTGGATTTGGAGCAATCTTGCCAGCATCCAAGAGGGTAGGAGGTGTTGCAACTGGCTCTCGCCATTGCTCAGAGTGTCTTGTGGATCCAATACCAAATTGTTTTTTGAGCCCCCTTGCAGGAAGCACACCGCAAAGGGAGTGTATTTCTTGCATGTCCTCCGAAGACGAATCTTGTTTTGGTGTCATGGTTTTCCTGAATAAATCCCCTGTATGCCTATATGGAAATCCCATGTCTATACTGGAAAATACCCACAAAACATAGCATTTTTGCTTGTTTGGGCTAGCATACATTATCGAAATGCAATGATCCATATTGCTCTGCGGTAGTCTTCTCATATTGCTATCGTGTGTAGAATATTTGTTTGCACATGTTTTTGATTGACCAAGTACACTTGTACTCCGATGGAGATTCTAGAAATGACGAGTTGTGCAGAGCCTTCTCTTCCAGTCGTACAGGATACTTTGGCATTCTTGCAAACACAGTCTTTGTGTTGGAGGTATCACATGACAAGAACGTATCGTCTACGAATGTAGGTAGCCCTTTGAAAGGTTGTAGATTGGTTCGACTGAGACTGCCAGCAAGATAGTCGATGTCCGATACCAGATTTTTGTCTACAGTATTTTCTGGTAGGACATGACTTTTCAGCCTGCAGGTTTCAGTTGCCATCTTCTACTCTATGTAGTGCTGTACACTGCAACTACCAATTCTAATTGGAAATTTTCTACTACTTTTGTGAGGGAGAAAAAAAAAATGTGAAAAGTTAGTACCAATCCTGGTAGTCCTAACCTTTTTTTGTGCTCTGGATAAGTTGGGAGACCGAACGTGGTATATACACCAGTTTACAGTGGCGGAGGGTAAACATGCTATCGTACCCCCACCATACATACTACTAGAAGTTCTTTTGAGTAATAGAGAACATGCCTTGCTGTGAAAAATATGAAAAATACTGTGAACACAGGAAAACACTCCTTGGGATTTTGTCTTCCATTTGATGATGAGAATACAGAGTTAACCAGGGACTACATGATTTATGCAGTAGAAGTTATCACATTATGTCTCAGGAAATACAGGGTTTTATCAGTCCTGAGTAAGATTGTATTCCCCTCCAAATTGAGGAATACCTTACTCGGGACTGATCATAAAAGCCTGTATTTCACGAGATAGGATGTCATAATGCATTTATCTAACTGAATGTTTTAACTAAATAAAAAATCAATCCACAACACACTTTACTAAAGGCTAGGCAATGCAAACTTGTCCCATTTTGCATGGTAAGTGATCTTGATAAACACAAATAATCCAAAAAGAAAGTGAATACAATGAATTCTTTTCTAACTTCTTTAAACGTCCTGTGCGTAGCACAACCAGGGAACTGTGAGGTTTGAATGAGCGAGCTCTTTCGACACGGGATTAAGGGGAGATAACACCATGGGGAAGGGCATACCACAAGGGGAACTAAGACTTAAAAGATCGTTTCTTTTCCATGTTTCCTGTATGTGTCTGTGGTACCCTACAGAAATAGGCAACCAAAATCCAGAGGGGTGTTTACGCCTATATTAATATTATGACTTTGGTACTCCCTGCTCATGGATCGTGAAAGGTGTACATGGTATTTTATCAGTCCAAACAAAACTCAACATTCTTACATGAGGCTGTATAAATATTACTGTCATTTCATAAAATTGACCTTTGATATAGAATACATGGGAAATCCATCCTTGACACTACCAAAATAGAGACATTGGAAGTGTCAAATAATAAGCAACAACCATCCTCGATATCTCCACTATGCCTTGGATGCATGTACAGCAAATCATTCTGGAAGTGTCAAATAATAAGCAACAACCATCCTCGATATCTCCACTATGCCTTGGATGCATGTACAGCAAATCATTCAGCCAATAAATTGGCAGATCTTAATTTTTTTAAAATACATGCAAGAACTCCTATCTCTTTCCTAGTGCCTCTGCATAATGTGTGTTGCTAAGTGTAATTGGTTAGAGAATTCAAAAAGCAACATTGAGATAAGATTGGTACACTCAACTTCCCAGTATAGACACCTGATAGGGTAAAAAGCCTACCAAGGGAGGTAATAAATTCATTGGGCCGAGCCGTTGATGCTTCCAGTATATCCTAGAGATAGAGGATGATGGACAGCCTGAACAAAGGAATATGTACAGAAAATGAGGACTTGGGTCATGACTGCACACAAAGTCCAGAGTAACACATAGCAACTGAACAAATTTAGGGATGGGGAGCACACAAAACAAAGCATACTGTCAGGGTGCATGTGCACAGACAAGTATCTGAAATATGACTTCAGGGCACATGCAACACAAAACACACACAAGGATTATCAGTAGTAATACCTTTATTGTTCCTGTTTTTCACAAGAACAAAACAAATTGTGTCATCACTCCACAAAATAATCAACATTTATAGAATTTTATAGAAATTTAATGCAAATTATACACAGGCTGATAGATGAAATGATGAGGACAGTTACAATCATAGTAATATGAATGAGTCTTCAAACAGTACATTTCTGCCTCCAAAATACCAACAGCTGTCCTAGGGATGTCACCAGTTCATTCTTCCATTCATCACCGTTTGCACAACTCTTACACCGAGGCCACGGTGATGGGTCATGACTAGATGCACAGTGCTACCTTTTTACGATAATCTAGTCACTCTGCAATTCTCTGATCATAAAGAAGTGCGTAGAAATTGTGACAAGAAACAAACATAATTACACGAAATATATTGCTTGAGAGAAGCATTATCTAAATTATGCAAAAATATGTAAATGTACAAACACTTAAGTATTTTGAAAATATATTAGAAACTTTTGAAATTAAGAAATAAATATCAATATTAGACAAACTAATAACATACTAATCCAGGACTACAAACACATCCTAAATAATTCCAAACAAAGTGCCAAATAGTATTAACTAAATATAATATAGCTTCTTCAGAGAGGAACATGTTTTTGTCTGAGCAATATAACAGCAGCGCATGATATGTCGTTGCTGTCCAATTACCAAGTTCCACTCACAAATCAAAACAAAATTAAAATTGCAAATGTTTAAAAACTTGAAAGTATCCAATTGCCATGGCTAAGTACACACAAAATACAATATGCATATTTTCATAACATTAATATGTTGCACATTTTCCATGTGTGGTATGAAAGAGTTTATCATTGCACATTTTGTGTTACATGAAAGCTGACGCCGCAACCTGAATTTCGGTAGATAAATGTTCTGCAGATCATTTTGCATAGATTTTGACAAAATGTTGTTTTTCTTTTTGGCTTTCACATAACTAACCATTATAACAGATCTAACTAAACAAGAGGACTACAACCAGTCTCTACTTCTCTAAGCCACAAGTAAGATCCAACTTAAAATAATTACTACACTTGGCTGTACTTCATGTGCATTTATCTTTGCTTTGTGAATTTCTAATAGTCATTTAGATAAATAATCAGAAAAAAGATGAACAGCAAAATGCATTCATACAATGACTAGCCGACAGTGTACACAGGTATTTCACAATATGACTTATATATCATTTATTAGGATGAGCATCCGGCAGGTGTAATAATTCTGGAAATCTAACGTGATGAAATTTGTTATTTTGGCCACTGGAAATATGTCAAATCAGTGCATAATGGATACTGAAGGAAGTGTGGAAATGCAAAACAAATATAATGCCAAAATATAAACTTTTCAGTAGGTCAACAGATCCACACCCTGAACAACCTTATGTTGGCCAGATTAGAAAACAGTAGAACTTAGCAGACATTTGATAAACTGATACACCTATGAAGTAGCCTCACTGCTCGCAAGTTTTGTATCACAACCAAAACTTTAAGATTACTGAATTCATATAACAGTCGGAGACCAAAGCCTAAAGACATAAAAAAACACAGCATTTAACACGAGGTGTTTTTTTTCCACAATTTAAACACAATTACATTGATTATAAGCCTGAACAGTTGTTAAGCCCTGTCACCGAGATTGAGACAACAGTCACTTAGTCGTCAACTGACAACGGGAAATTACAAAAGGTTTTGAAGAAATTGACATTTCAAATTCATTGTGCTTTCACTTAGTTTGTTTCAATGGAATATCCAGAAAGCAACTTATGTAGCACATACACGTATACAGTCGTGCCCCGTTTATCCAAACCTCATATCCTAGTAAACTTGCCATCCGAACGAAAATTCCTTAAAATGAATTTACGTTGTAAAATTACTCACCTATCCTGAAATCTGGTTTCTGTAACCGTACAGTCATTTTCACATATGAAACACTAAATTATGTGCATTTTTCGTCTTGTATATTCAGATGGCTGAGCGCCTGTATGTTTACACATGTGATTACCGAGGGCCTTGTGTGCCATGACATGAAAGAAGTCAGCGGTCTCTAAAGTGTGAGAAGACTAACTACCTCTGAGTAGCAAGGTGACACTGATTCAATTTTGAGGTGTGTCAATTTGTGGGTCACTGTGATTAATCAATCCGGATGACCAGTAAGCCTGGACAGCTGTAAGCAAAAAGACAACTGTTAACTGCTTTCATCAAGTGGATATTATCCAAACAAATGACCCACAAGAAGGCACGACCTTGTCGGAACTTCGCGATGCACTACGATGCTATGCAAAAGATCATGTCTGATGCCGTTATTTGTACGTTCATTTGAACATTTGGCCTGTGATTAAGATATCAGAAAATTCGCTTATCCGGATAATTTCAATAAAAACACAAGTGTTCAAATACACGGGGTACGACTGTATATGATTGCCACATATTTTATTAGTCAGACTACGTTATTGTTGTTTTACGGATCTGTCATATTTCCCTCCACTCAAAATAGAAAACTAATCCTGTTAATGTGACATAAGTGAAACACTCTTGAAATTTGTATGAAACATCCTTTATATCTCCTGAGTATATGTTCCGATAAATCTCCACTAGAACACGGATGCATCCACAGTTCAGCCCAATGAATTTATTACTCCCACTTTGTCTGGCCTTTTCCAATCAGGTGCCTATGCTGTGAAGTGGAGCTTACCATTCATAACTTCCAATTGATTTTTAAATTATGTAACCGATTAAACTAAACTCATGCAGAGGTACTCTAAAAGAGGTAGAAGTTCTTGCATAATTTTCCTACCTGTCAACTTGTCTGTATGACTACCAAAACTCCTAAGTCACACTGAACAAACCATACAGGTTGCTACCGCCATCTTAGTTGACACTGCCCAGCTCAGTTGTAATGGCAGCTTAGCTTATCAGCTTCTGTAGAATGCTGAGCCAGCAAAGGGAGGTAAATATATTATCAACCTAAAACATAGGTGCATCCATGGTGGATATTTATTTCCTGGTGGTATGTAGGATGGTGTGAAACCTAAACTCACTCAATTTATTTTCAGTTCATATAAGCAAGCCAAAAGAGATAACATGAAAACTCATGTAAGTTTTTGCTTTGACTGGTGATTTTTATGTCTTATTTTCTCCTACATCAGGTTTCCCCGAGGACAATCCGCTAAAAATGTAAAATTGTCCTGGACTAAAAATAGAAGGAACATCTTATCACATATTTCTGCCTTGCTTTTTTCATAGTGAAATCTTGTACACAAATAAAACATACCAATACATTCAAGAACCCCAACATAAATTTGTATTCCCCTCATATGCACGGTTATGTTCTGGAACGAAACAATTCTACATTGCTTAGCATATTTCCCGACTGAATAATTAATTGAAAGCTGCATTTTCACAATATGTTTATCTGAATGTGTCTGCGCAACTCAGGGTAATAATGATCCTAAGGGACAAATTTCAGAGTCATGATTTTTTCCTGACTACCACGAGATGTCAAAAGTTAGTAAGTTGACGATCATAAAGGATTTCAGCTTCTGGTGTCTTTGGCTATAATTACTTTAAGATTGCAATGTTTACAGTCAAATAAATTATATTAATAAGACTGTGTACCTTCCTCCTATAATATGGGAACAAAGGATCTCTTTTTACACCTGATGAGTTCTCATCAGCAAATCAGCATGACTGTATTCGTACACACCTTATAACAGCTATCACACATCTGAAAACCATGCAACTTGCATCATGCATTGTTTTCCCTTGAAACAACATGGAATGCAAAAGGGAAGGTTATTGTTGTCCATGGATGTACCAAAACAAGCACCTGAAAATACAGGTGCATATTAACAGAGTCATCCTAAACTGATATGCAAGATTGGCAGACAACTCACACAAACAAGTACAATAAAGTCAACAGGTTTCAAGTATAAGAGCTGAGGGTATATAAAAAGGCAGCACTGTTACATAATCAGTCATCTATATTGACATAGGGCAAGATGTGCAATAAAGTACCATCATATGCTGAACGAGACAAAGTTTGTGACCAATCATGCCACACCATATCCACATCATAACATCCATTCACATTGTCCCACTCCTCTGAGTGCAAACGTTCCACTTCACTTTCATTTCCTGCTGTGGGTTCACTTAATGAATATTCATGACTCTCCCAATCAATGCTCTCTGCATCAAGAGGAGGTAATAGTCTTAGTATTTCTTCAACACTTAATTGCTTCTCTGCCATTTTGGCTTCAATACCATTTTCAGTTTTAACCTCGCTGTTCGAGTAACGTGCATGATTATCTTCATCAACACTAATGGAGTCACCCAAGCTATCATTGTGGGCTTCTCCAAATGAATGCGAGGAATTCACTGGAGATTCATACTTATTCAAACTATCATCTTTATATGGACTGAGTCGATCCGATGACTGGTTGACGGAGGATTGAAGAAACTTTTGAACCATCTCATTCTTAGTCTCGCTGAGGGACATTGATGATGGAGTCCCTAGAAGAGCCAGGTTCTCACTACTCATACTGATGCGTTTCTTTGGTCGTTTTACACCAGGTGGCAACACAGAACGAGGTGCATCCACTTCTTTCTCTATCTGATTGCTGTTAAGTTTATTCATGATATCATTACCATAGCTTGTACTACCAGGTCGTTTTTGAAGCTCAGCAATCAACTCGGCGGTGGTTTTGACCTTAGGGGTTTTTGAAGCCTTTGCAGAGTCAGATTTTGAATTTAAATGTTTCTTTGATATATGATGACGAGATGCATCAGTCTTATCAACTGGGGACACAGGTGATAACTCCCTGCAGCCCTTGGAATAAGTTAACGATGTAGCACTATTTGATCTATTAGGGTCCACTTTATCGCCCTTGTGGTGTTTATGAAAGCCTACAACCCCATTGATTGTAGGATCCCTCTGATCTTTTGAAAGACTTGAATTGTCACTTTTTGGCTGTTTCTTAGGCACACTATCTGGGCTTTTGGTTCGTGTCCTTTTCCTATTTGCAACATTAGTTTTTGAAATGTCACTTTGATCCTTTCTTGAGCCTTTATCACTAGAATTCGAAACTGAAAACTCAGTGGAATGATTTGATTTACGTGGGAACACTTCCGAACTGTCCTTGTCCGATTCACTCTTTCCTTTACCCTTGGATTTAGAATTTGAATTATTCTTTTCATGATCATAGGGCCCTCCTGACAATGGTGTGTTGGGCCAACTCGAGTTTGAGTCCTCATTATTACTTGGTGTCACAGGGCGAGAACCAAAGCAAGGAGTATGAGCACGACCACTTGGGGTTGTCGGGCGACCTCCAAATGAAGCTGATGAACGTTCTAGTTTGGGGGAACGAGTCTTTGGACTATTGGTGTTCTTGGGGGTGAGGCCAGAGTGTGGAGAGTCTACACGGGCATGCTTGAGTGCTGGGCTGTTGCTGCGGGAGTTGTTGCCAAGTTCTGGAGATGCTCGGGACCCTTGGTTAAGGTGGGAGAGGGTGGGTGTAGTGGATCTCCCGCCACTTAAAGCTTGAGATGTCCTGCCCATTAGTCCTGGGCTATTGCGAGCAGTTTGTAGGGAGGGAGTGGATGGCTTGCCACTGGAGGGAGTGCTTTTAAGGCCTGGACTGAGACGAGAGGCCTGTAATGTTGGGGTGGCAGGTTTCCCTCCTCTGAAGGCAGGGGAACTGCAAGCATGGGGGCTCCCTTTAGCCATCTGTGGTGTGAGTGACTTGCCCCCAGCCAGAGCTGGAGATATACACTTTCTGCCTGCAATAGAGTTACTATGAGAGAGTGCAGGAGAGGAGATGCCACCTTGCCGAACAGTCCCTTGTAAAGCTGCCACGCCCCTATGCTGGGGTGGGGTCACTACCCGTTCTCCATTAACTGGTTGCTTAACATCAGGATCTGGATTGAGGAGTTTCTGCCAGTTACGCACCAACTTCTTGGCCCTCTTTGCCAACTGCTCATTTGTTGTTTTCTTCCTAAGTTCATTAATATGCTTTCCAATTCTTGTTTGCTGAAAAATAGCAGACGTTTCTTCATTGTCAAAATCTTTAGTAAATATTCAAAAAAGCAACTTAGTTCCAAAACAAGCTAATAAAGTCGCTTTAATAGAAGAGGAATGCTCGTTGCTTAATGCTGAACTCAACAATATTCCAGATCCTGTATAATATGTGCAAGGCCACCCTTGCAAATATCTTCAAAACCAGTGCTAATTCATACCTCACCTATAACAACCCTGAACAAAGCACATTGGAGCTTACATAATCCCTTATAATAATAATAATGTGTTTTTGTCGCCATTTTCTTTAAACAAATTGTGTTTTGACAATGCAACACCAAATTGGTGACAGGTAAAACTTTGTTTCATGTGACTTCTGAGGTAATTCAGACGAAGTATCTTTCCTGTAAATTAATCACCAGTGATCTGTTTCTATTCACTAGGCTATGTTTTATCTTATTAGGTGTTTGTGTAGTCAAAGCCTTCAATTATGCAAAAAAATAGATGTTGGAACACTCATTTCACAGGACATAAGTTTTAATCAGATAATAATCAACAACAGTGGGAAGAGAGGAGGAGAGAGAGAAAGAAAATAGGAGAACAAAGGGATATATTCTACCCAATTTAAAGTGACTCCCCATTTCAGACAAAAATATCAGCTACACCTCATCACCTGTCATTTAATCTGATTATTCTGAAGACCATTCAGAACTCATATGAACAAGAAACTTGCCTCATGTGCAGTATATGTGATGTGTAGTAAGTGAGAGAGTTTAGTTTTATGCTGCACTCAGCATTATTCCAGCCATATGGCAGCAGTCTGTAAATAATCGAGTCAGAATCAGACTATCCAGTGATCAAGAACATGAGCATCAATCTGTGCAAGTGGGAGCTGATGACGTGTCAACCAAGTCAGTGAGTCTGACCACCTGATCCCGTTAGTCGCCTCTCACAACAAGCACAGTCTCCTTATACAGCAAGCATGAGTTGCTGAAGGCCTATTCTACCCCGGTGCCTTCACAGGTGGTGATGTGTGGTATGTATATACTTAAGTCTGTACAAGACAATCTAGTGACCAAGAGCATCTCCTTGGTGACATGTCACAACCCAATCCAGTAAGTTGCCATTTATGTCAAGCATGCAACATATGTCATATTTGGGATTTCACTTTCTTAGTAAAGTACAAATTCTAGTACTTTTTTCGGTTGAGTCCCATCCGGGATTCGAACCCGCATCCTCAGAGTCAAGCACCTAATCGCCAGCACACAAAGTCAGCCGCCTTGCCCGCTCAGCCACCGCTACTTCCAATATGAAAGTCGGACAACTGGTAGTTTAGACTGCGTACTTTGTGTACCCCTCTGATGAGTGTAAATTGGCACGGCTCCCACGGCTGAGCGGGCTAGGCGGCTGACTTTGTGTGCTGGCGATTAGGTGCTTGACTCTGTGGGTGCGGGTTCGAATCCCGGATGGGACTCAACCGAAAAAAGTACTAGAATTTGTACTTTACTAAGAAAGTGAAATCCCAAATATGACATATGTTGCATTTGACCACTTTCTAAATGGCATCGTGTAATCATATGTCAAGCATGTTTTGCACAAGGCCATTTCTTAAGAGGAATGCAAATCAACAGAGGGTAGCAAGCTGTGGAAAATACTGGATGTTGGTAATACCCTTTCAACACAGCTGACTCACCTCCAAGGCCTCCCTAGTGATGGGATATTGCTCCAGTATGGAGATGACCTCCAACACTGCCGCCGCATCACGTACCTGAAAAACATTGGATTTGATGATCAAGACAATTACTAAGCAACACAGGTTGTTCGTGTAATAGAATGTTCTATAATTCTAAAAGCATGTTTTAAGTAGAGTTGAGAGGTATCATGGTTAGAATGTTGACTATTGTTGACAGATGTTAAAGGAAGTCTATGCAGACTTTTACTTCTGACGAGTAAAATGTCTTACTTCAGCCATGTAACAACCTGTGCCAAAGTAACTAATGTAACAAAAGTAAATAGCTCAAGCTGTACAGAATATTTTTAAAATTGCGACTGTTTCAACAATTCAAATAATAATACCCATGAAAGCATGTAGCTTATCACTGTAATATAACAGTAGGACTGGCCAAAAAGATGGATAATGGGAAACTGTGGTGATGTAAACACCTAACGCGGATTTTCGATAGGAATAGAGCCACCCATTTTATTTTACATAAACCTTTATGACAGAACAATGTTTCAATTTACTCATACAATACACAATGTTAGACTTATTTACAGGCTGCTCCTTAATTATGTGCAGGACGCTGTCTTGCAAGTAACCAATGCATAAATATGTCGCCTCTTAACTGTGGTGTGAAATATACTTATTCTTTCAGACTAGTTTTGTGCATTTTCCGTTATAGTTTTATCTGATACTTACCGATGGTTAATTTATGATTCACAGGTCAAAACTTAATGAATATCAACTTATATTATCCATATCGATATCCAGTCCTGTCTCCTGAGAGTCTGCTTCATAGTCCTGACACTTGGTCACTCACATCCTACGATTAAGATATGGTAATGCATCGAACACAATGAATAACTAAAAAAAACTGCTGAGGAAAGAGTTCCTTACGTAAACCCATGTCAATAAGGTATACCTTTTCTTTAATGAAACAAATAGGTAGAGTGTACATAAGGAGCTCTAACCACTTGTAGTTAAAGAACTTTTATTTGCATTGGATAATGAAACATATATAGCATTATCTCGAAATAAGTGTTTCAGTCAACTTAAAAATCCATTAAAACACCACCATATTACACAGCCAACTACTACATTTGTCAAAATATCCAAAACCATCATTACGTTTGGCAATGCATCAGTCACAGCTTATCTTATCTGTTAAAAGTTTACTTTGGTACATATGTAAACCAGTACATGAATAACATATTTGTACACAGTAAATATACTACTTCTCTCTTCTACACCTACTCTAGTGAGTAACTGTGTATTGTACCTAACCAAGTTTAAGCGTGTGGTATACTGCAGTACTGGATCTCTTCCTGTGGAATGGTGAACTTTACTGTTGTGATTGGGGGTAAGAAAGCATTGTAAGCAAAGAGCCAATAACCCAGAATAACCTGGCTCTACTGGCATTATTCTGCCAGAGAAGTTTCCACTCATGCGCATGACAGTAAACATTTGCCCCATGAAAGTGATCTATCGTTCCAAACAGCCTCAATGACAGAAAGTGGAGGATAAATATGGAAACTGGAAACAGCTTTTCATGTTCTACAAGATATTATCTCATATTATCTCAAAAATAAAACACACGAAAAACTTGCCAGATCTGTATCTGTGAAAGATATGTATATGAAACTAGGCTCGCCAAAAGAAAAACTGAGTAGCAGAGTGACTGACTTCATACGATGAGTTTTGTTTGTCAATCTAGGCTTCAAGAAACACTGCCTTTACATTTAATTAAGCAGGCAATTGATAATTTGTAAACCATTAGCTTTTCAATATTTGAGGTGAGTGTCAATGAGAGAGAAAATGTTTTGCCTAAACAGATAAATAAGCAAATGAATCTTGTGTAAGAAAGACTGATACATCAAACACATTCCACGACAAAGCAAAATTACTAGTTCAATTCAATGTCAAAGATATTTTCACAATGTTATTAAAAGCAAAAATTCCTTTGAATTTACTATGCAAATTCCAGATGAAAATTCAAATATGTGGGTTTAAGGTGTTAAGACCTTTCATCAATCAGAAATAAAGACCTGAAAAAAGATCAAGTAAATATGTGGCCATCAGGAAATATCCCGAAAGGTTCTATGTTCAATATATGAACTAAATTATTCATCTCTAATTATATAGTCTAGTTTCCGAAACAATACATACGATCACGTATCTTCGAGCGATCTGAAAATGGGTTAACCGACGCTGTTCAAGAAACCATCGTGCAACACATGTTCACAGACGTTAAATGAATCTCGTTAAACGTGCACGTGCATCAACACTATGGGTTCCCAGTTGGGAAATACAACGATAAATTTTGAAACATTAATGCAAATATTGGACATGAAAATGAATATTTAAGAGTCCTTCTAGCTTCCAATACCGTGCTTCGCATAAAAACAATCTGTTACAGAGACTCACGGGGACTCAATCAGCCCAAATTGGGAGATTGCGTCTCCGAAATGCGAACTCAGCAGGACTTTATAACGGCTAAATGAAATCAAATACTTAAAACAGATGTGATACATGAAAAAAGATTCATGTTCAAACAACTTAGACAGATAGACCCATGAACGATACGAAACATATCGCTAAACTGAGAGGCTGAACGTTGTTTACTGATCACCCATTTCCTTCGCACCAGACATCGTTGTTGAGCGAAGTCGGTCATAGGTACGAAATGGTGATCTGTTTTCACCTTCGAAAAGGTGAAAAATCTTACATTATTTTGATCATCAAGTGCCTTCAGAAGTTTCTCTTTTATCTGAAGAGGAGTGAACTGCATGGGGCCGGCCAGAATCTCCTATGTGAGGGGAGTTGCGCCAGCAGAGCTTCGTAGACTGTGCCACCAGAATGGCGGACGTCCATACATTGTACGGGATCGGAACACGCACTGACATCTGGGTAGAAACTCTCGACTGCCAATGACGTCAAGTAACGAAACTGCGAGCGGATTCTCGTTAGCGAACATCTCGCGCGAGACTATGCAAATGACGTACTTTTTTGGATGTAACAAGGCAAATGATTGGTGTATTTTGATACAGTCGTTGTTACCGTGACATTGATTGGTTAGTCCAATCTAGGGCAAAAGGTTAACTTTAAGGTCAGATATTCAAGGGAGATAACCAACCCGACCAACTAGAAAGTTTGTCTGCGAGAGGACGACACTGGCAAGGTTGTAGAAAGTATATTGTTTTATTTATTGGGCTGTCAGTGTCACATTGAATAAAGACTGCATTGAATGATAGCATGAAATCATATTGTTGGTAAAATGTCAAACTGTAGTTAATGCTTTGTCAGTGTCAACGTTGGGACGTTCACAAATGCCTGCTCAGTACTACTCATACGACACAATGTCACTAACGAGGGTTATTAGTTCAACGAATATCGTTTCAAAGATGACAGATGACAGCGGTCAGTATGATTATAGGCCAAAATTTTTATTAACAAATAAAAAATACGTGCACAATTTATTAGCAAGAATAAATCAATGACATAGAAACGATTATGAACGGTGAAGCAAATACTTGCACGCAGACCCAACTTATTTCACGATGAGTCTGCTAAATGCATTGGGTTTGACTTGAGTTATGTAGAAATATTGTTATTTAATGACGGTTTCCAATTTTCAGGGAAGCAGCTTCCAATACAACCAGTCATGAACCTTCTGATGACATCTTTACAAAGAGTTTCTCAGGAACTCCAAGCTATCGCCCAGTTTGCTTGCAGCAGACCTGTGACAAAAAGAAGATTTCATAGATTTGTTAGCACAGACTCCAAATATGCTTCGAGAACATGCATCTCAAACCACACATATGCCTATAGGCATTATCATAGCTTGAAGAGTTTACAAAACAGTGTTGCTGTAAGATGTAACAGAAATGTATTTCTTTCATCTAAATTATGTGTGCCTAGCCAGGATCAGGCACAATCACATGGACTTGGTTTCCAGAAACGATTCATTTCTGAAGACAGAGAAACAAAAGCTCTCACAGTGTGGAGTAATCTGAAAGAACTTAGATCATCCCCAGTCCCAGCCTTAGTTTTTGGATTTTCAGGTTTAATTCCCTTTTTGTCAGCCCCAGTGTACATGACCATGTCACAACTGTACATGCCACAGATTGCTTTTGCTCAGCTGGCCTATGGAGCTGTCATTCTATCTTTTCTTGGCGGTGTGCGATGGGGGTTTGTAGTCCCTGAAGAGAGCTATCATAAACCTGACTGGTTTAACCTTGGTTACAGCGTTACACCATCTCTGGTGGCGTGGATTGGGCTTCTCCTCCCTGACCCTGTGTCTTTGATCACTGTGATGGCTGGTATTGCTGGGTCTGCATATTTTGACACAGTGGTACCTGGTTACCCTCCCTGGTTCAAAGGATTACGTTTTGTTCTCAGTTTTTGTGCAGTACTGTCATTATGGACAACCTTTTTATGTCGATTTTTCCTTCATGGTGATAAAAACAAGGAACAATCTAGTTAAGAACCATACGTTTATGAATTTGTTGCCATTCAGTGTATGCAAGTTTTGAACTGGATTACATGTATATTTACTGTAATTATTTCAGCTGTTTAAAAACATTGATTTGAAATTTGTTTGTTGTTACATTTGTAATGTTTTGCAGGAAAGTACACGTGGACTAAGATTGTAACTCACACATGTCAAGGTTATGCTATGTAAAACCTTGTCTGGAAAAGTTAAAGAAAAATGCTGTTATAATGTATAAACATCAAGGTAACAATACCACCTTATAGTGATTTGTTGCTAAAGGTCTGGGCATGTTTGTCTTTATCCATTTGAGAAATACATGATCAACAAAATTCATGCATGAAGGATTCCATAATGAGTGGTGACAGTTGAGTATTCAAAAGAAGTGTGGCATTGAGTAGTAAGTCCTGTGTGGATGCTAATGAGGTATTGTTTAATTGTTTCTTTGTTCATTTAAGCTAATGTATCTGGTTTTTGATGGGCATTGTCCTCTAATTTGTTCAACTCATTTCACAACTGATTCAAGAGGCCACATGTGATTAACTCTAGCATGTTTTGAAGTGTTTTGTTGTCACAGTGTGTTTGCTGGTCATGCCTGAGACGAATGTTTGAATCCCCACATGGGTACAATGTTGTGAGGCCAGTTTCTACTGTTAAGACAATATTCACTCATGACTGAGCAAGAGCTGTGTTCTGAGCTTTGGCTCAGATGGATTCATAGTAAAACAGAATTTAAAGTTTTACAATCTTTCAGCTCCACTTGACCAAAGAGGTACTCTGTCATCTGTGGGATGATATACTGCATACCCCAGTGAACATAGAGTAACTTTCCTCAAATATAATTTGAACTGGCTTTTAATGTTGGGTGCTGTTGGATCAGTCATGACATGGGATTTGAAGATTTTGATTAAGACTGGATACTTTATTCACATAGTGCCTGGCAAACAATGTCAGAAGGGACTTTCTTTAACAAAAAAATCTAGTGATTAGATAGTTCCCTCCAAACATATTTAAAGCCTAAGACCATGTTAACAAATTATTGAACCTGTTACCAAACGAACATCACATCCAACAAAATATATTGCAACTTTGCTAATGTGTTGCTTCTAAGACCTTGGATAAGAAAGTAATTTCTATAAATTGTGGTTGTGTGCGGTGCTGTACAAGAGTTCAGATCACAAATTGTTAAGTTAATCAATGCTGAGTGCAGAGATTCTTTAGATGGGTGACCAAGTTTTGGAACTTGACTCTTGAGAGACTTCACTTCTGACCAACATTGAAACTCGTGTGATACATGTGGTCACACCTTAGGCAGGTGAGTTTGTGCAAACTTGCTTCAGCAGACAATGGGTACCTGGTGGGGTAAGTCATGTAACTACTAACCTTCCAGCACCTTGACAGCTTGGGTTATCATTGTAATAATAATCAGATTGTGATTTACAGTGAGTGAGTGAGTTTAGTTTTACGCTGCACACAGCAATAAAGGTTTATGGCTGCAGTCTGTAAATAATCTAGTGTGGACCAGACAGTCCAGTGATCAACAGCATGAGCATTGACCTGCGGTGTCAACCAAGTCAGCGAGCCAGACCAAGCAATCACTTTAGTCACCTTGAGCAACTAGACAGACAAACAGACAGATATTATATTATTAAAGGCTCACTTCGTACATCAGAACATACATACAGTACATATTAAACTACATTTACAAGCCATCTGTAACACACCATTTTTTTAAAAACTTGGTATGTTAATTATATAAATACATGTTTGAAAGATAAAGTTTTGATATTCAGTATGAGACAGATGGATATTTGGCACAATAAGATAAATAATTATCATGTTCTACAACTCTGTAATGTTATCAAATAGTATTTGTTGCATATCATAATCCTATCAAACAATTTCCGAATATATTTTGCTTCCTGCTCTCATTATTCATGTGCTCATAGATGGGAGAGAAAAGTCACCTACAGGAATATTTTCATCATGGAAAACAAAACAACTTGGAAAACAGGAAGGGTATCAATATAGTTCGTCTACTAAACCATTGAGCGCATGACTTAAAAAAAACTTAATCATTTCATTTACATTCACAAGACATGGTCCCTCAGTTACATGGAGTAAACTTTGAAATATTCAGTATCAAACTATTAGTAAATTAGTGAACCAAGCTATCAAAATTATGTCTGACCCGGCTAAATACTTACAATAATTTACAATTGGAATACAACCTCTTCCCTCCAGGACCCGCGACGAAGTTCCAATTTTGAAAACGCAAAGACCCCATAAGTCCTTATTTAAAATAACATGTCTGTTTCAAACAAATGTGAATATACTTAAATACGTGAATTCGTGAAGATCTAAATATGTTATGTATTTGTATCTCTGTGTGTCATAGCACTACTGGTGTAACAAAAGACGAATATGCGTAGTGAATATACGTCTTTGATGTAACATAATTTCCTGTAAAGTATTATCATTATCATTATTATCATCACGTTGTAGTCTGTCAAACACCGCACAAGGATACGAGTGTCTCGCACTTGGAGAGGGAGCCCGATACACAAGTCTTATAAAGGGAGGTAACACATGTTTCTCTACTCGGTTTCCCGAAATTCTCCGAAACAGTTGATGCACAGAGTTCCTTCCCTTCAGTAAACAAAGTAACTGACAAGTGAACTGATAAAATTGGCCTGTTTTCATAATGGACAAATTTGTGACCAGAACGAGAAAACAAGTGGGGAAACCTTCACCAGGGAAGTCAAAACAGTTTAGACAAGCGACAATCGAATCATTGCAGGTGAAACAGAAAAACAGACATGGAACGTTTGTCCACACACACATTCATGGGATCTGGAGATTGAGACTAATCTAACAAGGCCATATGCAGCTTAATTACGCTTCTTGCGCCAATTTACTCTTGTATATAGAAGCTACACCTGTATTAAGTATTAACTCAAGAAATGCTAAATACATGAATAGCTTTGAGTCGCTGGGATGACAGGACATTTAGACTGCTTTTTCACCGTAGCCGCTACCTCACGTGTGGCAGTAGCCAGAGTAGGCATTTTTGATCTTCAGGTTTTCAGAGTTCCGGGATGAGCTACCCATCCATAGTAATCACCCAGACTGTCTAACTGAAATATTGGGAGTATTGCACTTTACCGGATGTGCTTTTCCAGAGTAATTAACGATCCGACCCTATCCCCAAGCCCTAACCCCAAACCCTTATGCATCGTAAGAGGGTGCTATACCCGGTAAAATGCATTCTAGCCGAAATATTAATATTAGAGACCATATGGCATAGTGCTCACAGCCTGGCAGCATATTGCATGTGGGTCCTAGTCAAAATGGCCACATGTCAAAATGGCCACAAATCTTCCAAGTCAAAATGGCCACAAAAAAGTCAGAATGGCCACACCAAAAAGTCAAAATGGCCACACCAAAAAGTCAAAATGGCCATACATTATTTAATTATTTTTCATACTTATTTGTAAAAAGAGACATAAGAAGTTATATCAGTCAAAACTTGATGGTTATTACACATGTAATATTAAATCATTTTCAACAAATAACAAATATATTTATGTATGTTTTTCAAGTACAAACACCTCTTTACTGTTTATTTTTATGTGTCATTCATGAGACCATTTTAATTCTAGTGAATTAACAAATATATATGTGCATGTTCTATATTCATGTACAGCATTACTTATTATTTATTTATACTCACCTTCCACCTGATTGTATAAGAACGATTACAATAAACACAGCGATGAACAATGAATCAATCAATTAAGGCTTAATCAGATAAATAGGCATCTTAATTATGGATGTAATCACATGCCAAACAGTAATTAACAAACCGCCTTAGTCATGAATTACAGTTGCAAGGCACATCATCACATGCAAATGCATTTGCATGCTGGTTTTTCCTGACGATCTTTGTGCACTTAACACACTTTACAGCCATGATAGAGGTAAGTGATATCATGTTCATATCTGTCCAGCATTATATAGTAATGTATCATGACACTGAGTTGAGTCAAGTAAGTAAGTTGCTTACGTATTGTATTGTTATCATAACACTACCAAATGATTAACAGGTCTTGAAAGAACACCTCAAAGTATCAAGGAGGAAAACATTGAGGGATTAATTAAACATCTCCATGTTTTAAGAAAGAAAACATTGCAATGTTTTAAATAAACATCTACAAGTGGTAGATAAGAAAACATTGCTAGAGTGCCTTTTGGACATAGGTTCGTCCACTAGACTCCATCAGTAGAGGTTTCCCCTGTTGTGACCCAGTCTCGAGAAGGGTGAACTTCTCATCCACCTCAGTCTCAAAGTATCAATTAGGAAAGTACCTCAATAATAAACACCGTTTTGTTGTGTGATATAGCTGCTTTTGTCATTTTCACACTTTGATATCAAATAATACAAATGTCATTAGCATTAAAAACTAATAAAAAAAAGTATGGCCATTTTGACTTTTCTGTGTGGCCATTTTGACTTTTTTGTGTGGCCATTTTGACTTTTTTGTGTCGCCATTTTGACTAGGGTCAGTGTGGCCATTTTGTCATGTGGCCATTTTGACCTGTTCCCTTGCATGTCACCTAAATCTGATGTGTGTTCAGAATTGTTAGTGCTCGATTCTGAACGCCTGTGACAGGACAAGTGCCTGCTGCCACAGCTGCCAAGCGAACAAAGATGGTGACCATGTTTAATGAAAAAAGGAATTCAAATCATCATCATTAGTTAGCATCCACCTGACGAAGGGGCAAGGAATAGTCAAGAAACGTTGTGCAAACAATAAAGAAGAAGTTGACATCCGTAACATTTTTCTTATACAAGTTTAATGTCATTTGTCACCACTGAAAAGCCATTTGGCTTGTCCCAGAATAACACGAGTTGGTCACAAAAGGTTTAATGTAACAAAGCGCTCGCATCCATTTAGGACCCATGCGAGAGCTCACTGGAGACAGTCATGCTGGCACTCACTGTTCTGAACACGCCTCTGGTTACATTCGCAATATCTACCACAGATTAGCTGTTTATCTAATTACATTATATTCCTGACTAAACACTGTAGATGTTGGCACTGTTGAATACACGAAATCAGACAGACATGTTTTATGTACCATGTTGTGGTACTTACATGTTCTGACATCTTAGCATTACCCTTTGCATAAATACAGTTGCTAATCATCATGTTTACTTGCTGCTGAACAGTTATTGCCATATTTGACAGTATTTACGAAATTACTTTGCCGTTCATTAAATTAATGAAACAAAATTAATTATGATACTTAATTACTTTTTCACCAATGTGTCCAGCCCATTCACTGACACCAATCATGTATTAGTAGAACACAGCAGAAAGGAATCATGGCAGTACAAAGAAAGGTTTTCTCACAAGCCAATGTAACAGCAATCGCCATTTCAGAATTTCTTTTGTCATTCAGGAAATACAATACATTTTATCATGCAGTAACCTCAAATAATTACAGTAACAGTAAGTGAGTGTTTTTTTCACAGTAGACTGATATAGGGAATGAAACAATTATTGACTGTTGTGAACTTGAAATTACTATCAGATAGATTGTGTGACATCCTCCCCTCCCCTCCCTGCTCCTCAGCAACCCATGCTTGCTTTAAAAGGCGACTGTGCTTGTGATAAGAGGCGACTAACAGGATCAGGTGATCAGGCTCACTGACTTGTCACTGGTTCCCCAGATCGATGCTCATGCTGTTGACTACTGGATTGTCTGATCCAGCCTCGATTATTTACAGACCGCCGCCATATAGCTGGAGTATTGCTGAGTGCGTTGTATAACTGAACTCCCTTCCTCCCTCACTAAAATATGTTCAGTAATGTCAAGAAACAGAATGAACTAAGATTAAAATAATTTGGCAGAGAGTGTCACGATACAGCATGAATTGTAACAAGCAATCTAGCCTTATTGTAATGTGGTTGATTGTATTTTGAACCTGTTGTTGTTAGGGGGTGGTTGTGATCGAGGATATCCAACGTCTCAAGAACAAGCTGAAGCTGGAGAATCAATCCAAGGATGTTCTGGTGGACTGTTTGAAGGAACTGGGAAAGAAGATACCCCCGAGGCATGTCATGTTGTCAACCAAAATAGGTGAGGATCTGGCTATGTCCACCAAAATTGGTGAGGATCTGCACATGTTCAGCAAAATAGGTGAGGATCTGGTCATGATATCTACCAAAATAGGCGAGGATCGGGCCATGATGTCTACCAAAATAGGTGAGGATCGGGCCATGATGTCTACTGAAATAGGTGAGGATCGGGCCATGATGTCCACCAAAAGAGGCGAGCATCTGGTCATGATGTCTACCAAAATAGGTGAGGATCGGGCCATGATGTCTACCAAAATAGGTCAGGATCTGGTCATGATGTCTACCAAAATAGGTGAGGATCGGGCCATGATGTCTACCAAAATAGGCAAGGATCTGGCAATGATGTCTACCAAAGTAGGTGAGGATTTGGTCATGATGTCTACCAAAATAGGTGAGGATCGGGCCATGATGTCTACTGACATAGGTGAGGATCGGGCCATGATGTCTACTGAAATAGGTGAGGATCTGGCCATGATGTCTACCAAAACAGGGAAAGATCTGGTCATGATGTCTACCAAAATAGGTGAGGATCGGGCCATGATGTCTACTGAAATAGGTGAGGATCATTCCATGATGTCTACCAAAATAGGCAAGGATCTGGCCATGATGTCTACCAAAATAGGCGAGGGTCGGGCCATGATGTCTACTGAAATAGGAGAGGATCGGGCCATGATGTCTACCAAAACAGGTGAGGATCGGGCCATGATGTCCACCAAAAGAGGCGAGCATCTGGTCATGATGTCTACCAAAATAGGTGAGGATCGGGCCATGATGTCTACTGAAATAGGTGAGGATCGGGCCATGATGTCTACCAAAATAGGGAAAGATCTGGTCATGATGTCTACCAAAATAGGTGAGGATCGGGCCATGATGTCTACCAAAATAGGTCAGGATCTGGTCATGATGTCTACCAAAATAGGTCAGGATCGGGCCATGATGTCTACCAAAATAGGCAAGGATCTGGCCATGAAGTCTACCAAAATAGGTGAGGATCTGGTCATGATGTCTACCAAAATAGGTGAGGATCGGGCCATGATGTCTACCAAAAGAGGGAAAGATCTGGTCATGATGTCTACTGAAATAGGTGAGGATCTGGTCATGATGTCTACCAAAATAGGCGAGGATCTGGTCATGATGTCTACTAAAATAGGTGAGGATCTGGCCATGATGTCCACCAAAATAGGTGAGGATCTGGCCATGATGTTCACCAAAATAGGCGAGGATCTGGTCATGATGTCTACCAAAATAGGCAAGGATCTGGTCATGATGTCTACCAAAATAAGGGAACAGCTTGTTGCATGTCAAATTCAACCAGAAATGTATAGGAAAACAATTAAGTGTAAAAGGAACAAAAAACAAAGATATGTTATACTGTTTTCTAGTCTATAATAAGATTTAACAATAATGGCAACACATAATAAATTGGCATGAATGCACAATGCCATTTAGAAAGTGATCAAATGTAACTTGTTGTAAATGTATTTGGGATGTATTTGGCAATTAGGTGCCTTACTGCGAGGGTATGGGTTCGAATCCTAGATGGGACTCATCCAACAAAAGTACTAGGATCTGTACTTAACTAACAAAGTGTATTCCTAAATAAAACATGTTACAACAGATTGGCAGGACAAAATTCAGTGTCGAACAATCACAGTGGCAGTAATTAATGCACCAGCAATGGTAATAGTAATGAAGTAGTTCACCTGGCACCATCTTTGTTGAAGCGTCAAAAACTGGCTGAGGCTGGGCATCCAGGGTGAAAACTGTATCTTGTGTTACGGTTAATAATTTGCCATGACAAAAGGTGTAAGAAAGGTGCCTCTTACTTACCTGGCTTTTACCTGAGCTGTTGCTACACCCATGACACAAATCTTGCAGTATTGAATGAAAATAATGATGGTTTTGTTGAGAAAAATTGTAACAAAATTCTGAAGAGTTGGTTTGTTTTTCCTATTTACTTTGGCATTAGTTTGTGTCATTTATGGTTATTTGTTTTTGAGTTAGAGTGCAATTCACTGGGGAGATTTTGACTCATATGGACTGTACATGTTTTTGTTATATTTGTGTCTGTTTGGATGAGAAGAGGACCAAATGACATTGTTTGATTCATCTTTAGGGAAATGAAACCAAATATTTTGCTGTGACAGTTATTAAACTATGTATCTTGTGATATTGTTTCCTATCAATGACTGTTTGATTCTACTTTTCAAGGAAAAGTTGTAAATCGATTCCGCAAACATGAAGATAACCAAGTTTCGAGTGAAGCACGGCAGGTATACCTGAAGTGGAGGCGGCATTTCAAGGATCATCTCGATCGGCCACAAATTGAAGTGAAATGTGATGCAAAGACAGAAAAAATGAGAGCTTCAGGAAAGCGTTTCATAGCCGATGCCCTTTCACTAGAGGTAAATGATGGGGTTTTCATAAAATGAACTGTTATCATTCTTTATCAAATACAGGAAACAAGAAATATCTGACCCTAAAACGTAAATTGAAATATATCCATACATCATGTACCTCATTCCAGTCAAATCTGTTGTTTACCTCTATATTTGTATTCATCCTAAAAACATGTTGTTTGCCAGCATTCCTTCGTATTTACCAGCTGAATATTGTCATCTTAATTATATTCAATTGATTTCTTTTAAATAACATTTTGCGTCTTTTGTCATGATCTGTAATGGAGACAACTTAGCTCATGACACCTAGAAATATCACTTTATGAGCCCATTAGGACCCAAATATATTCCGGTAGTTCATGTTGCCATCATATGGCCAGAGTCACATAACCCTTGAAGTAAATATCGGATGCATTAAGTTGTGTAAGTCATTGTTCCTTCAATTTATTCATCATAGACAATGGGTCTGAATAAGTTTCTCAAACTGTAGACTGATTAGAAATTTGATTGTGTTTGGTCTTCATATTACCTTTCATTTTTGCACTCTTACTTAGTCTTTACATGGAGGATCATATTTAAAGGTCACATGTAACCAAAACATCAAACATAATTAAAACACAGTTATCACATATTTATGATATATAAAATCCATTGCTGATTAAGAAAAAACAAATAAACAAAATTATAAGCGTATAATCGCAAATCAAAAGTGCAATATTTTGTACTTGGGTTTACCCCCCTCGAAACGAAGCAGCTGCAATACCGAACTCAGACAGAGCCAGTGGGTGTGCACTGAAGTGTAATGAAGCCTTTTCATTGGCCACTGGTTCGTTGTTTGTAAGCCCAGTAGGTGTTAATTTCAAATTGTATGTAGTCAATGATTCAAGTTGTGCACTGCATATTGTCATCAGCAGACAGGCAAGCAGATGTATAGGTGTGAATAAACCAGACATTTTTTTTCTCTGTGACAGTCTGCTTATCACAGTCAACATGCTTTTTTATGTAACAAGTAGATTACTTGCTTGTGTATACAACCAAGATTAGACTACTGCTCACTGCCTCATACTCCGAGCAGGCATACTGTTTCAAGCTCCATGAACCTATTCACTTATTTTTGAGAAATAAATCAACAATATATATACATTATAAGCATAAATATGTCAGATGATTTTTCTTCTAAACTTTAAATAGCTGTGGGACCGAAACATTGCCTTTTATACACACATTTCGGCTATGACAGCTCGTGTAAACGGGATCAGCTGCGTCTTTGTGTTGCTATGGTTTCATGGATACATCACGGAAATGTGTTTATGTGCACCAAACGTCCTGACGTTTTAGCATACTACATTGCAACTGGAATTTGGCCAGTGTAACAAGGTTCATACCTTAGGTTGTACCCAGTTGTACCCAGTGCAAATACGTTAACCTCTCTTAAATTGAGCCCTGTTAAAGTTTGCCAATTTGTATTTCCAAAAGTTCAAGTCTGTGTGTGCGCACTATGAATTTTGACCCACTATCGGGGAGAAATAAATCTCCTTGGTTGTGTGGACAGACTATCTACCCAGACAGGTCAGTCAGTGACATTCAGTCTCATTGCTAGACAGTTTGCGTGTAAAGATGATGAAGATGAAAGAAAGTTACAGAGGGTACTCAATGAGGCCAGATCAGGGCTCAAAAGTTGAGAATCAGGTTTCTGTTAAGTATTGTGGCTTGTGAGACAGGCAAGTGGGTGTTAAACATGTCATTCTGCTTGATTTCCAGCTGTCTCACAGTCTTCCTGAGGCAATAGAGAGAGAGGTGTTCTTTGTCAGCAAGAGGCTGATCAATGTCCACTATCGGAGGACTATGCGCACAGTGGTCTTCACCCTTAGGAATAAAGAAGATGTAAAAAACAAAGTGATAGCCAGTGAAATGTCTGTGGAAGAATTTGTGAAGACATATCAGAAATGATACAGTGTGTGTGGACGAAGGCATGATGATTACTCAGTCAGAAGGAAATTTGTGTGAAGATGTTTGCATGTAGCTAATGAATTGTGAAAAATGTTGTGTGTGCTGTAAGGTTTTGCAAGATTCACACGTGATTGGCATAGTAGAGGGCAATGCTAATCATCCTGGTGTAGCTGCTGGCGAAGACGTGCTCTATCTGTTTAGATCTGATTCAAACTGAGATGGACGACAGTTTGGCAGTGTGAGATAGTGTGAAGGGCTCCACCTGAGATGGACAACAGTTTAGCAGTGTGAGATAGTGTGAATGGCTCCACCTGAGATGGACATTTTAGCAGTGTGAGGTAGTGTGAATAGCTCCACCTGAGATGGACGACAGTTTAGCAGTGTGAGGTAGTGTGAATGGCTCCACCTGAGATGGACGACAGTTTAGCAGTGTGAGGTAGTGTGAATGATCCAGGACAGGATGTTTGCTCAGGACTCACCTTGCCATTATCAATATGAACTGAATTTATTTTCTTGTGCATTGTCTTTAATATTGTGTTTTAAACATGCTTTATGCTGGCTTTAACAAAACGATGAATGTTTAAATGTTTGTTCTTTTTAATAAAATATTATACAGAATTTCAATTCATACTGTCTGGTATAAAAGCAGCAATGTGAAGGTATTTTTGTTGCCAGAGTGTCTCACGAGGAACCCTTTTTTTAAATGGGTTCTGCTGCTGGTTTCCACAAGTTAGTAACACTTTTTGCTAACAGGTGGCATCAATCTGGGCAAAGTTTTGTCTGGTTGCATTACTCCAAAACCAGCTAGTTCTTGTTGATCCAGTTAGTGAGACAAGCTGATTTACTCATAGGTACTGAAGGATCAAACAGGAACATAGTAACCCACACGTGTCATAACTGAATGTTCAGTTATTACTGCAAGTGATATGACTGTATGGATGTGCTGTGTGATTGTTATTATAAAGGTAACGCTATTTTTCAGGGCATTATCATTTGCAGAAGGCCGAGGTCTTTCACTAACTGCCGTTGAAAAGACCCAGGGCTTCTGCAAATGATAATGCCCTGAAACACAGCATTACCCTTATTATAGCTATACTGGATAGAATGTTTGATAAAATAAGAATAGAAACAACACTGGTTTTGAAACATTTGCTGAAACTGACAACAAACAACAGAGGTCACTGCCACACTTTTTACAAATATGGACATGTCATAGAACAACACAGATGACGTCACTAATGAGAGCAATGGCATTCGACCTTGACCTTTGCCAATACATGTACTACCAACTGCCATGGTTTTCAGTGCTCAACAACATTAGAGGTCCAGTTGATGTTTTCATTCCTGCATGTTGTAATTTCTGGTACAATAGTTATGGTTGGCACCGGCAAGTAAGTGCATAGTGGTACAGGTAATTGTGATGAATGTGAGTGAGAAATATCATCAATAATGAACCCAAGTTCTAACCAGCCATAGGTGATTGAACTTCAAAAGCTGAGCTACTTATGATATCACCTACCAACAGGGCTTGATAATGGCTTGTCATCAACCACTCTGTAGGCATTACCAAGTTATGGTGGCCTGCTAATTTTTTATAACAAGCGGGTATTTTTATGATAATGCGACCCATTTTTGCTATTAAGTTGGTTATTGTATCCCTTAAGTGTGGATGTTGCTCATTATATCAGTAGATGGTTGGTCTGGCCAGACTGATGCCTCCCTGTTTGTCTCCCTTGTGGGAGACAGGATTCACCCCACAGGATTCAGAACCTAAGGAAATTCCAGATTGCTTCATTTCGGGCTGTTGTGTTACTGTAAGAGCTTCAGAACTTATGATTCAGGAACTGTGCTTCAAAATAAGGTTGCAGTTATATCTAGAACATTGCTGACAGTTTTGTTAAACAAAGAGAAGAACTATGACGGCCAACTCATTAGTTTGTTGATTTAACCACAAAGAGGCAATTCTTTTCTTCCAGCTAATCCTTGGGTAACTTAAATGTTGTATCTCAGTGTTTTTTCTTTATGTTTTATCATGTATTTATTACAAAATATGACAGTCTTAAGAATTCTAAAACTGACAGAAACCTGGGTTGGAATTGAACTTCCTGCATGCAATAGGTTGGATCAGATGATCGGGGCATGACTTGACTGACGGTCTTTAAACACCATACCAGTGAAGATCTGGGTTAGCATTGGTCTTTAGCAAACCATGCTTGTTGCAGTAATGATGCAGTGCAGCATTATACAACAACCCAACCACCTTTATACGCTATGGGTGTTTCCTCTGACCAAAGTCACGTCTTAGCATTGTTTACAAACCATTCATCAAAATCACATGTGTTACTTATACAATATGTAATTGTACTTTCCATAATATCATAAGTGTGTTATAAGTTAAAAAATAGATCACAAAATATAAGATATATACTTTATTAAGCATAATGTGATCAATATAAAAAAAACACAACTGACTTGAATAGATAGCACGTACACATTAAAAGCATCATCTGAAACATTTACAAATCTATTTCAGGTGGGAAAACCCCAAGCACTAAAATACATTCAGCAAAGGTATACACTGGGTGGCCCATACTGAAACATTGAACATTCTGTTGCAGTTTATAAATGCTGTGATTGGAACAAAAGATCATTAATACATACTTTGAAATTTTCACAAAGTCAAACTATTGCACATATAGATATTAAGTAGTATGCGGATACATGTGGCTCACAAAATACAACCGTGTCACATAACACTCGATAGCACAGATCGACAGCATTTACAGCATCAGCCAATCACAGGCCACATGAATATTTAAACATAATGGCACTTCTGGAACAGAACTGGGATTATCTTTGACAGAATTGTTACATCAGGGTATAACCTTGTGCAGATTGTAGATCATATTTCTTCCTCTTGAAACACAAACATATTGCTTGTGTATTACAAATTAGCAGTCTCTCATTATAAAGGCAATTTGAGGTGAGTTTTGTACTGTACTCTGTCTCTTATACTGATCACTTCTAACCATAACATCACAAGTAGGAATGAGCTTGACAAAATCATTTTTGGTAGTAAGTTTGGTTGAAAGCCACATTGAGCAGTATTCCATTTGCATCACACTGTATCTCCTGGTCATGCTGGTAGAAAGGTCTCTGTGATGCAGGTTGAACACCTTTAGAACACAGTTATAGTGTGGACAAACAAAGAAACAACCGGCGAAACTAGATAATAACACACGGTAACAGGATGAAGGCACATCTTGGTGATGGACAGAAGCAATTTGTGACTTTTGAAAGCTGGTCCCCTAGTGAGCCTGTACCAGCTGGAGAGTCATATCTCTGTTGTCGGCAAACTGGGCAATTCAACAGGGGAAGAAAACACGGGAACAAACTGAGACAGTAAACTGAAATAGACATAAATAAAGTATTACTTACTGTTACATGTTGAAATTACATACACTTATGTTTGTCACCTGTTGTTCAGTAAAATTACAGTGCTGTGGACTCATTTGTGAACTCTCTCTGTATGGACTTATTCAGAATTTGCATCTCAACAGCACTAAGTGCATAAGAAATGGTATTCTAAATTCTAACTTCCAAGGAACCAAGACAATTATTTTCCCTGTTAATAAGAGATTTACCGTATCTCAAGATCCATGTTCTCTGCTCGGTACACCTCCCCGTCAATGTCCAGTATGTGTTCCAGTTCTTTTTGTTTTTCAGACACAGAAGAGGTCTCATCACTGACCTTGACCTTAATCTTTAACCCTTTGATGTTTTTAAGGACAGTCAACTGTGGAGCCTGCAGCTGGAATAGCACAGAAGCACTGTCATTGTTTTGTGATCCTCACGTTGTAAATAACTACATAGATTGAAGGAAGGGATGGCAACTAATACATGGAGCATGATGTAATTAATGAATGGAGGTTGCAGTAACAAGAAATCAAAGTCTTCAGTAAACCCCCCAATAGCAAAATACTCTTCATGAATATGTCTACTAGTTATGATTATGTCAAATGTTTTTGGCATGTCCATAGCAGTGAGTGAGTTTAGTTTTACTCAGTACTCAGCAATAGTCCAGCTATATGATGGTAGTCTGTAAAATAATCGAATCTGGACCAGACAATCGAGTGACCAACATCTATCTACACAACTTGGATATAATGATATCTGTAAACAATGTGGAAGGAAAGTGCTGAAAGGTTTTTAAATTCTACACTTGAGAAGAACACTGCCATCAGTGTCAAGGTCAAAATAGTTACAATGGAAATGCAAATATTCTATTCAGAACTCCAAAACTTGTCAAAGGCACCAGCATACCACCATACCTATCTATGTGTTAAGTTTGATGAAAAAATATTGAAAGGTTTAAAAGGCAAATATGCAAGGTTGCACTGATGGACATACATTTAAATGCCCCCCCTGCAAAATGTGTCGTGGGGGCTAAGTAATGCATTGAATAAGCCATAACCAGTGCATGGAGCATGCAGTAACAAATGCCTGAGGTATGCAGTAACCTATGCATGGAATATACAGTAGTGAGAGTGAGTGAGTCGATTTTTACGCCCCACTCAGCAATATTCCAGCTATATGGCAATGGTGTGGACCAGACAATCCAGTGATCAACAGCATGAGCATCAATCTGCGCAACTGGGAGCAAGCAGGGGTTGCTGAAGGCCTATTCTACCCCGGACCTACACGGATTGAACATACAGTAACAAAAAAAAAGCATGAAACATGCAGTAAATAATATGTGGAACATAAATTAACCAAAGTAAGGAGTATACTGTAATGACACTTACACTGTCTTTCTTCCCACTCATTACCCCCAGAAACACCTTGAGGTGAGTAATGCCTCCACACAGTTTAGAGAACAGGACTGTGGTGGTGCTGGAGGTTGGGTCCATGACGAGACGTTCCCCGGCAGTGTTGAGATCACTGACAAACAGTAGGACATCCATGAAATCCTGTGTCTCCAGTCTCCTCCAGCCTGCAACATGAGGGCAAAACTAGGTGCCTGCCGCTTACCTCCAAACCAACTGTCCGATCAAGCCGTCTCCTTTGCCAGCCCTGGACTCTGTAACTCTCTTCCAAAGGAAATCAGGAACACCTCATGAAAAGAAACTCTTAAATCTCTCCTCAAGACTCATCTGTTCACTGCTGCCTTTCTGTAAGCTATATGAAGTATTCCCCTCCCCAATGCTGAAACAGCGCCTGTGAGCATTGCTACAGTGGATATTAGGCACTTTATAAATATGTTACTATTTATTTTATCTACTTACTTGTAGTCATAACATTGACTGATTGTTCGTCAACAGAACTAGAGGAGGTGGATTGTCAACACAATGTATGGGTTACATATTACTCATTCACAGACAGCTGTCATATAACTAGACAAAACACATGTAATGAACAGTTTTGTTGCCATAGTGAATGTGTTGCCATATCAACTATATGTTCCTGTAGTGACTTCTGTATATTTCTCTAGCAGTCTGTTCTCTGTTGTGAGAGTGACACCACACAACTGCAGCAACAGCAGAAGATTGCACAACAAAAGATTGCTCTGGCAATATGCTCAAAATGATGCTACACTGCTTAATTAATTCAACTGGTACAGTAGAAACTCCAGCTGTAGAAATGGTAACATAGTACCCTGCTACATAGCATTCACTAGATAGCACATAATGTGACTGCATACCTGTTTGCGTTGGGGAGGCAGCGGCTCCTTCTGACTCTGCCCTGAAACAGTGTCAAACAGTGTGACAATCAGGGAATACAGTGTTGCACAATACTGCAACATGAATGGACACCTACAACAGGTACTCTGATCTACATCTTGTAGTCTACACATGTAACTAACACTCTACACATACATCTAACTCTTCATGCATATATCTGGCTCTCCACACTACATCTAACTTTCTACACATGCATCTGTACACCTACACATATTCAACCACACCAACAACTACATCTGGTAGTCTATACCTGCAGTTTACATGCTACACTTACATCCATCTCTCTACACCTCCTCTTCACTCTACACCTACATCTATCTCTCTACACCTCCTCTTCACTCTACACCTACATCTATCTCTCTACACCTACTCCTCACTCTACACCTACATCCAACTCCCTACACCTCCTCCTCACTCTACACCTACATCCAACTCTCTACACCTCCTCCTCACTCTACACCTACATCTATCTCTCTACACCTACTCCTCACTCTACACCTACATTTATCTCTCCACACCTCCTCTTCACTTTACACCTTACTCTCTACACCTCCTCCTCACTCTACTCCTACATCCAACTCTCTACACCTCCTCTTCACGCTACACCTACATCCAACTCTCTACACCTCCTCTTCACTCTACACCTACATCTATCTCTCTACACCTACTCCTCACTCTACACCTACATCCAACTCTCTACATCTCCTCACTCTACATCTACCTCTCTACACCTACTCCTCATTCTACACTCCTCCTCACTCTACACCTACATCTATCTCTCTACACCTACTCCTCACTCTACACCTACATTTATCTCTCCACACCTCCTCTTCACTTTACACCTTACTCTCTACACCTCCTCCTCACTCTACTCCTACATCCAACTCTCTACACCTCCTCTTCACGCTACACCTACATCCAACTCTCTACACCTCCTCTTCACTCTACTCCTACATCCAACTCTCTACACCTTCTCTTCACTCTACTCCTACATCCAACTCTCTACACCTCCTCTTCACTCTACTCCTACATCCAACTCTCTACACCTACTCCTCACTCTACAAGTACATCCAACTCTCTACACCTCCTCTTCACTCTACTCCTACATCCAACTCTCTACACCTCCTCTTCACGCTACACCTACATCCAACTCTCTACACCTCCTCTTCACACTACACCTACATCCAACTCTCTACACCTCCTCTTCACTCTACACCTACATCCAACTCTCTACACCTCCTCTTCACTCTACTCCTACATCCAACTCTCTACACCTCCTCTTCACTCTACACCTACATCTATCTCTCTACACCTACTCCTCACTCTACAAGTACATCCAACTCTCTACACCTCCTCTTCACTCTACTCCTACATCCAACTCTCTACACCTCCTCTTCACTCTACTCCTACATCCAACTCTCTACACCTCCTCCTCACTCTACACCTACATCTATCCCTCTACACCTCCTCCTCACTCTACACCTACATCTATCCCTCTACACCTCCTCCTCACTCTACACCTACATCTATCTCTCTACACCTCCTCCTCAATCTACACCTACAACTATCTCTCTACACCTCCTCTTCACTCTACACCTACATCTATCTCTCTACACCTCCTCCTCACTCTACATCCAACTCTCTACACCTCCTCTTCACTCTACACCTACATCCAATTCTCTACACCTCCTCTTCACTCTACACCTACATCCAACTCTCTACACCTCCTCTTCACTCTACACCTACATCCAACTCTCTACACCTCCTCCTCACTCTACACCTACATCTATCTCTCTACACCTACTCCTCACTCTACACCTACATTTATCTCTCCACACCTCCTCTTCACTCTACACCTTACTCTCTACACCTCCTCCTCACTCTACTCCTACATCCAACTCTCTACACCTACTCCTCACTCTACAAGTACATCCAACTCTCTACACCTCCTCTTCACTCTACTCCTACATCCAACTCTCTACACCTCCTCTTCACTCTACTCCTACATCCAACTCTCTACACCTCCTCCTCACTCTACACCTACATCTATCCCTCTACACCTCCTCCTCACTCTACACCTACATCTATCCCTCTACACCTCCTCCTCACTCTACACCTACATCTATCTCTCTACACCTCCTCCTCAATCTACACCTACAACTATCTCTCTACACCTCCTCTTCACTCTACACCTACATCTATCTCTCTACACCTCCTCCTCACTCTACATCCAACTCTCTACACCTCCTCTTCACTCTACACCTACATCCAATTCTCTACACCTCCTCTTCACTCTACACCTACATCCAACTCTCTACACCTCCTCTTCACTCTACACCTACATCCAACTCTCTACACCTCCTCTTCACTCTACACCTACATCCAATTCTCTACACCTCCTCCTCACTCTACACCTACATCTATCTCTCTACACCTCCTCCTCACTCTACACCTACATCTATCTCTCTACACCTCCTCCTCACTCTACACCTACATCTATCCCTCTACACCTCCTCCTCACTCTACACCTACATCTAACTCTCTACACCTACTCCTCACTCTACACCTACATCCAACTCCCTACACCTCCTCTTCACTCTACACCTACATCTATCTCTCTACACCTCCTCCTCACTCTACACCTACAACTATCTCTCTACACCTCCTCTTCACTCTACACCTACATCTATCTCTCTACACCTCCTCTTCACTCTACACCTACATCCAATTCTCTACACCTCCTCTTCACTCTACACCTACATCCAACTCTCTACACCTCATCTTCACTCTACACCTACATCTATCTCTCCACACCCCCTCCTCACTCTACATCTAACTCTCTACACATCCTCCTCACTCTACACTGACATGTGTTTTGTACATAGAATGCGTGGGGGGCTATTTGTTTTGTCCAAAGTATTGAAGGTGGGGGCTACCAGATTTGAACAGAAAAAATATACAAATCCTCATTGCTCCCCCTAGTGATAAATTATGAATGGTCCCTAATTCCGCTTTGGTAAGCTAGGGTTTGTTAGACTTTCTACACCTACACCTAACTCTCTGCCTACATCTGAACCTTAACAACTTGAGATCTACATGTACAATCAGTGTCACTCACTCTTAAACTTAGCTTCCAATATGTAGCAATCCATATCCCAATACAGACACATGTATCACACTGTATTACAACAAAAGACAGTATCTTTGCCGATACACAGCCATACTTTCTACTGGAGCCACTAATTACTCACATTTTGGTTACATCACGTGTGTCAGTTTCCTTACTCGGTGCCTCCAGAAACTGGATGTCTGCATTGAATTCACGCTTCTTGCCCAGTAATGTTGCCAGCAAAGCATCTGGAAATGATAACAGAGATGTGTACCACCAGTAGCATCTGGAAATGTTAACAGAGATGTGTACCACCATTAGCATCTGGAAATGTTAACAGAGATGTGTACCACCTTTAGTATCTGGAAATGTTAAAAGAGATGTGCACCACCATTAGTATCTGGAAATGTTAACAGACATGTGTACCACCTGTAGCATCTGGAAATGTTAACAGAGATGTGTACCACCTTTAGTATCTGGAAATGTTAAAAGAGATGTGCAACACCATTCGCATCTGGAAATGTTAACAGAGATGTGTACCACCATTCGCATCTGGAAATGATAACAGAGTTGTGTACCACCATTCGCATCTGGAAATGTTAACCGACCACCTTTAGTATCTGGAAATGTTAACAGAGATGTACCACCATTGGTATCTGGAAATATCAACAGAGATATGTATCACCATTAGCTTCTGGAAATGTTAAAGAGACATGTGTAGCACCATCAATTAACAGACACCAAATAATACTTGCTTCAAGGTATTCCATGGTACCATCAGTCATGAACAAAAGAAACAGACTTTTATGAAACGAATTGACTCTTCCCCATGACGTCATAATTCCAGCTGGGGCTTCTTACATGAGGCAACCTTTACTAAGGTTAACCTTAAAGATCACCTACATGTATACTCTAGGGGGGCAGAAATACAAAATTCATTTATTGGCATCTTACTCATTTTGACATTTAATTACTGTAAATTGACCTTTAGTAGTGCACAATTCTCTCCCACAAACGAAATTTCAACCTTTCCAATCGACACAATTTGTGAAAAATGACAGCTTCGTGTTCTCACAATCTACTATCATTTAATCTAGTCGTCTGCTTTGCCTAACTTCCCAGTTACAACTTGTTTTCATAGACGATTCCTTCTAAAATCACTTGTTGTCAAAACTATAACATGGGCAGATCCAGTAGGGGGGTGCAGGGGTGTGCATCCAACCCCTCCTCCGTCCCTGGGTTGTATGAATTGGTAGGTTACAAGCTGTCGTGTCTTGCCCTGTCAAGAACGTTTGTCAGTCTGATAATAAGTACTATTTCGGTTTGTTTTCCCTGAGTTACAAAATCAAAACTACTTTCTGCTGGCAGTACAATATGTATTTGATTGATGGACAATAGGATTTTGCATAATATAGCTTATAACATAACAACATCAATCTTGGAAGCGAGGTGGGAGTCATTATATTACTACTTACAATAATATTGTCACTTTGACCACAGCCTTGGTTCCGAGGAAGAAATCGTTATGTTATAAGTTGTGTCATGTAAAATCCTTTCGGTCGTCATCTACAACTAGCAAGTAGTTTTGATTTATTAACTTGATGAAAACAAATCTAAGGAGATTTTCTATCTGGGGAGCAAGGTAGGGGTCACACCATCCAATTTATTATATACTTACTACAGGCTTCCATAACACTCACTTCACATTTACAGACATAACCCATTTAACACAAACTGCAGGGTCCAATCTGTGCATGATGACACCATCAACTGACACCTGGGAGCAACTGACTGCCAATGCAAATTTGGCATGTCTTTACTGACACTGAGAAATCACCAAAATGACAAGCATGCCATGCCCGTTATTGAATCCTAACTGAAAATCCTTTCTCACATTACATCACTTCAAACTACCTGCATTGCTCTGGCAACAAGTTACGTAACCTGTCTGTGGTTTCATTGGCAGGCTAGAGTGGACACAACCTTTTGGCACCTTTTAATTGCTATGTATTACTTAACCACAAGAATTTAACGAATGAATTTGGTGTTCTGCTTGACTAACAACAGGTCTTTCAAAAGTAATGTTTAAAAGAGTACAAAAAACAAAAGTTTATTTGTTCTTTTACTTTCGTTCTTTAAAGATTGCTCTAAGGTTACCATAGTGACTTGCAATCACCTTGTGAAAGAAGGCCCTGGACACCAAGCTGGTTGTGCTGCCTTATGTACTATGGATAACAACAAATGTCATTTGGCTGAACACCCTGGCGATTTTATGAGCTTTGGGACTGTCTTGTTAAACAAATGATGATTTGGAAGACACTCTGTTTCCAACATGCCACTTGACATGAGCAGACGTGATTCATAGAAGGGTTGTGCATGCCCTAGAGGTTGTCACTTGTGATCAATCTGTACACAGACGGACCTTAGCCTGCTGATGTTTCATGACTTATTAGCTGAAAGTGAATGGATGACAACAACATCTTTTGCAATAGCCCTCAAAGATATGAAAGCATTTCGCAAATCAACAACTTGCCATCTTTGGGCAATTGTCAGTTGGAGAGGCCCTATATCCGCTTATCAATAACAAAATAAAACTGTAAAAACAGTTTCCTGAAACAAGATACTTGATCAACATGTATTGTCTGTTATGCTCACCTTTGACATGTGAACAACTAACATCAGTATATGGTGAGCCCTGATTATCATATAAATGTAACTGGTCATATGGGGGTAGGAAATCATAGGCTTTGCAATACGTTTTGGCATGTGTATACTTGGATATGTACACACTGATGTACTACATTTACACTTGTACTGTCTTTAGACTGGTGCTAAAATCCTACATTTATCTATAGTTATAGTGACACTAAGAACAGCTTAAAACATCTAGAAAGGAGAGCTTCAAGAAGCTTATTAAGAATAATCTGCCTCCGAGTAGAATTTCCTAACATCTAGTTAGCTTTATAAGGGGAATTAACTCTTGTCTTTCATCTCCCACACTACATCTCAAGTTATCTGAAGACTCAATGTGATAACCAGTGTGATGTAACATAAATTTACATTTGAGTGATAAATAAAAGTAAAACAATAATACAAATGCCAACCTACATGGATATCTGAGTTTTTTCATCCATCGCTTGTCAGACGTAATTTTTATCGCTTTAGAGTATAATCCGTATCCAAACAGAAGACCACTGTAGCACACAAGCTTGCCTGGTTCGTAGATACCCAATATGTTGTAATTGTTTACCTCTCCTGCCAAAACACAAAAGCAGAGAGTCACCCTTCAGAATCTGGACTCCAATATCAAACCTGTCAAAACACAAAACTACAGACTCATTCTCCTAAATATTCATTCTCAACATCAATAAATCATCACGTTTGCGCACACAATAACATACTAAACAGTAACATATTTTTCTACATAGAATAGGCATTTTAACTGCATGTACACAAAAACATATCCTGCGACTATGCATGTAAGTAAAAATATTTTCATAGGACTAGCATTGTTTCAATGATGTATTAGTATTCTGTAGAAGTGAAAAAGCAAATGTATAACGGCTTATGTTCTGTTAAGACCTACCTTGGATTACATGGAGAGCTGCAGTCTCGACGTCAACAACACCATAAGCATAGTTTGCAATGCCATTGCCTGTACCTACATGGAGCAGAATCAGGGAGCATGAATGACTAGTGCCTGTTAGAGTATGATCAGGAGGTTAAAGAATTAAAGTCATCATTGCACTGACTTGATAGTCTTAGATCAGAGAAGAAAAATGACTGTCGATTCCACAACAATCAAAACATAGCACACACAGTGAGTCTACCTTGGTAGTGCATGATCAGTATGACACCACTGAATCTACCTTACTAGTAGTGCATGATCAGTATGGCACCAGTAAATCTATCTTGGAAGTGAATGATTAGTATGACACCACTGAATCTACCTTACTAGTAGTGCATGATCAGTATGACACCACTGAATCTACCTTACTAGTAGTGCATGATCAGTATGGCACCAGTGAATCTATCTTGGTAGTGAATGATCAGTATGGCACCAGTAAATCTACCTTGGAAGTGAATGATTAGTATGGCACCAGTGAATCTATCTTGGTAGTGCATGATCAGTATGGCACCACTGAATCTACCTTACTAGTAGTGCATGATCAGTATGGCACCAGTGAATCTATCTTGGTAGTGAATGATCAGTATGGCACCAGTAAATCTACCTTGGAAGTGAATGATTAGTATGGCACCACTGAATCTATCTTGGTAGTGCATGATCAGTATGACACCACTGAATCTACCTTGGAAGTGCATGATCAGTATGGCACCAGTGAATCTACCTTGGTAGTGCATGATCAGTAGGCCTAATCAGTATGACACCACTGAGTCTACCTTGGTAGTGCACCATCAGTAGGCCTGATCAGTTTGACACAAGTAAATCTACCTTGGTATGCATGATCAGTATGACGCTAGTAAATCTGTTGCACCTAACTTGCATGAGATAAATATTAATGAAACATCATCACCTATACTTTAAATTACAAAGTATAAAAGGCAAAAGCCAAGATCAAACAATACCAAACTGTTTGTACCTTCTTTTCCTAATAATACAGTTTAATACAATGTCTTCAATCTTGTGGAAGTTACAACTGATGAAAACAATCTGTAAACTGGAGTAAGCACCTGCTGGAATGAAGCCAAACTTGATATCTAGTGGTTTGAGCACAGACTCTGGATTATTGGCATCAATGCCAGCCTCTTTCTGGTTCCGCTGGATAAGCGAGCTGACTGCTTCCTGGTACATCCCATCTCCCCCAACAGTCACCACGCTGCAAGCAGAGAAAACTGCTGACATGACAAAACAATCACGTGTCCTCCATATAGGATCTGTCTGAGCTTGTGTTACACTGAACCTGAGCAAGTCAACCAACTCCAGTGGTACACTGAACCTGAGCAAGTCAACCAACTCCAGTGGTACACTGAACCTGAGCAAGTCAACCAACTCCAGTGGTACACTGAACCTGAGGAAGTCACCCTCCAGTGGTACACTGAACCTGAGGAAGTCAGTAGACTTTAGTGCTACACCAAACCTGAGGAAATCAGTAGACTCCAATATTACAGGTAAACATTTTGTATGTATACACCATTACATTCCAGTTTTACACACATATCTTTTGTAACTAAACAATCTAGATCTTAAGAAGCATTTTTGTTTTAATATATAAATGACATTTTTTGTCTCGATGTTTTAACATTGTAAAATTTGTCAAACTCTCACCCTTGAACTTTAGAGAAGTCAAAGTTGTTGATAATTTCTTCTGAATGTTTTGCTCTCTCTGTTACTGAAAAACAGAATTTTCTACAAAATAATTTACAGCTGCTAGCAAATTCCTTTAACAGAAGATGGACAGTCCAACCAAATTACAGCATTCATTTCTGAAATTGCTACACTTTTGCTCCCTATGGATGATGAGAAATTCAGTCTATTGTTTGCTCTTAGATAAATACATTCAATGTGATCATTCTGCAATACAATTGTACATTCTCTGCCCAGAATACTACACTGTGGTATACCTGCACACTTTCTTACAATGCTTATCTTTATATCAACAGCATAATATCCCCATAAAACCAGTCTAGCAGCATTTGTTAAAATGTCATCATAATTCTGATATGACGAACATGTATATCTTGAGAAACTTGAGTCTTTAATTTGACATAAATTCAAATTTACTAATTTCATCTAAACTGCAACATGGCACAGACAGAAAACATGCGTCTCAATCCCAGCTGTCTTGAATAGAGGTGCCACCTTCTTCTCATAGATCTGTTGACCTTGACAGTTCCCTCCAATTGGGTTCACTATCACAAGCACGCTTTTAGGGGTCGCTGATTAAACAGAAAAAAACACAAATTATCCAAAATGTATCACTGTCTAAAACTTCAAATTTTCTTATTACATACATCATTGTTAGATGTACTGGAGGCCATATCCCCATTCCACACCTGGCGACCCACCTGGTCTGTACTTGGCGTGTATCTGGCGAACCCATTCACTGACATCACCATCCTTCACATCAAACTTCTTCTCAGTTGCTTTCCACTTCTTATTCTTTTTGTGGGATATAAAGTGGATGGTGAAGCTCTTGCCCTCTCCATTAACCTGAGTTGTCTCCCCTTGGCCATCTGTGACCAGGCCGTAGATGTCACTCCATGGCAAGCTCACCTCTAAAATAATACAGGGTTTAACATACTTCCTCAGCGACAGTTTCGCAAAGTAGACATGAAGAACATGAAAAAACAACTGCATGTATTCATACATTTTTGTGTAGGAAACATCAACAATTAGCTATGGTTGGCCTAAGAATGAAGATTTTTATGGATATGAACTTCTTGATATGAGAACACAACGTTAATGCTTACTCCTTCATCAGGTGATTGAGAATGGGGTACAAAGCTATATTTATATGTGCAGATAAAACAGTAACAAAGTAACAAGTGGAATGAATTAACGAAAGCTGGAAGCCAGTATAAACAAGCACTGATAGGAAGCCGACAGTTATGATAACAATGATGGAAGCCAATGGTAATACATTACAGATGATAGGATATGTTTACATAACACAGATAGGAGATAAGGACGATGTACATGATTGGGGATAAGGATGGAAGCCAATGGTGATACATTACGCATGACTGGATGATGTTTATGTAACACATGATAAGGGATTAAGGGTGGCCAGACTGGAAAGACAACACACGAAAACCCTGAAGGACCTCCATGAGAAGAGAGAAATCAACGACATCATCTTCAACCAGCTGAACCCTATCAACTCCCAAGCCCCATACAGAAGAGCTACCATCAAGATCCACAAGAACCCGCCCAAAGCCCGGATCCTAGTCTGCTCAAGAGGTTCAGTTTTCTACAACACCACCCAGTTCCTCTCACGTCTCCTCGCTCCATTTGGCAAAGATGGCAAGTCCTACATCAGCGACTCTTCATCCTTTGTCAACCAGCTGAAAGAATCCAACCTCACAGGCACCATGGTCAGTTACGACGTCGTGGACCTCTTTACCAACATCCCACTAGAAGAAGCCCTGGACATCCTTCACAGCAAGTTAGCCAACAGGATAGATGACTTGGACACCCACCTCACCATAGACAGCATCATCAACCTCCCCCGCAGCTGCTTTGACACCTCCTACTTCACATTTAATGGCAAGATATACAAGCAGATCCACGGTCTCCCCATGGGCTCACCTCTTTCTCCCCTCATTACAGAAATCTTCATGACCTCCTTCGAGGAAGCAGCCCTCTCCACAGCTCCGTTCCAGCCCCTCTGTTGGTACCGCAAAGTCGACGACACCTTCACCACCATCGCCAATGACAATGACCCCAGCGAGCTCCTAAACCACCTCAATGACCAACATCCAAGAATCAAATTCACGATGGAGACAGAGACCAGCCAACACCTGCCCTTCCTTGATGTATCCCTCCACACCAGAGACGATGGACTTAGAACCTCAGTATACTGCAAGCCGACGCACACCGACCAGTACATCCACTACAACTCCTGCCACCACCCTCAGATCAAGCAAGCTATCATCGCCACCCTTACCAGACGTGCCACAGCCCTCTGCCATCCTGATGCCCTAAACAATGAACTGGACCACCTCAGAAAGACATTCACCACACTCAACGGTTACCCTTCCCAACTCATCACAGCCACCATCAACAAGACCCTCAAGGACCGAGAACCCCGCCTCAAGCCTTCTCCATCACCCATCAGAGTAACTATACCCTACCTTGGCCCCATCAGTCATCAGATATCACACCTCATCAAGACCAAAGCCAGCATCGATGTCACCTTCTCCAGTGGCAAGACCATCATGACCTACCTAAAAGCCAACGGTAAAGGACCCAGCTGTGAACACCCTAACCTGAGAGGATGCGCCTACCAGATCCCTTGCAACTGTGGCGACCTATACATTGGAGAAACGCTGAGACCAATCAACACCAGAATGAAGGAACACCAGACCTCCGTCAGCAAACTCGACCAGAAATCGGCCATCTCTGAACACGTTCTCACGAACCCTAAACATTCAATTCGATGGGAGGATACTATCTACCAACAACAAAAACTGGCGCCAAAGGAAACTGCAACAGGCCATCGAGATCCGGAGAGAGAAACCAGCAATCAACCGTGACCAAGGAGTGTACCTACCAAGTTCCTGGGACTTATTGATAAATTAATCTCATCTATCTGTGTACGTTCTATCTATGTATTCATGTATAGCCAATCTACTTGTGTTTGTACATCATCAACCCTCATGTAAACATGCTTATCAATCATGTACATCATCCTTAATCCCCTATCATGTGTTATGTAAACATCATCCAATCATGCGTAATGTATCACCATTGGCTTCCATCCTTATCCCCAATCATGTACATCGTCCTTATCTCCTATCTGTGTTATGTAACATATCCTATCATCTGTAATGTATTACCATTGGCTTCCATCATTGTTATCATAACTGTTGGCTTCCTATCAGTGCTTGTTTATACTGGCTTCGAGCTTTCGTTAATTCATTCCACTTGTTACTTTGTTACTGTTTCATCTGCACATATAAATATAGCTCTGTACCCCATTCTCAATCACCTGATGAAGGAGTAAGCATTAACTCCGAAACGTTGTGTTCTCATATCAAGAAGTTGATATCCATAAAAATCTTCATTCTTATGTATTTCACTTCTAAATGCCCTTCAAAGACTATGGTTGGCCTGTTACTACAATATTAAGATTTTATGCCATGTCATAACTGTTGAAAGCATCATGCAATATGACAACCTGGGAGATTGTTAATATGGCATGGTCCAGTATGCATGATATGGTCAATTGCATGCATTTGTTTGTTTATTTGTTTATTTATTTGTTTGTTGAACACTGCCCTCAGTAATTTCCCAGCCAAATGATACAGGTCTGGATGAGAGATTCCAGTGATGGACATCAATACCATTGATCTCAGCCATTTGGATACAATGATATTCATCAATGAAATCAGTGAATCTGACCACCTTATCCCTTTAGTCGACCATATCTATGTAAGTCTATGACGTAAAAGATTTAAACAAAATGATCATATGATACCTTCAACGACAATTACACATATCAACCAAGATACTGAATATCAACTGTGTTATTTTATCTTCAGGCCAGACCAATTACACATATCAACCAAGATACTGAATATCAACTGCGCTATTTTATCTTCAGATCAGACCAATTTTATTCCTTGTTTTATGAATCTGCTGGTAGTAATTTTGCAAGAATAAGAAAAAAAAAATTTTCCAGACTCAAAGTTAAATCCTAATATTTGTTTTGACCCAAATGTAAATTTACAAGAAAACTTCTTTTGGATTGTTTTTTGCCTCAAAAAAACTTGCACAATAGTTTGACGTGTTAGTTTTTACTGTTCCACAGAAACTCAACTCACTTGCTGTGGGACAAATCCTAGAAAGTCAAAACACATATGTTTCAGCAGTTACTGTGGTAAAACAAATGACACATCCAAGTGACCATCCAAAAGAACATATTCATTTGCATTCCCACAAAGAAACAACCCTTTAATTTAGATGGCAATACTTTTCAACTTTCAACTTTCTAGTTCCTTCAGAAGGAATTATTTCAATTTTAAGTCATTCATACAAATACTTCATACAAATATTGTTCTTCATTTCATCGGATTAAATTGATTTAGTTTATCCATTTCAAAATGACTTCCTATGACAAAGTGTGTAACAACTAGAAATCTGGAAATGTATCCATGTAATGTAACAAAACAACAGCAATAAAAAAATAGAGAAATACAACAACATGTAAATCAGAAGACTGCATGCAAGACAGCAACTACCTGTAGGTTCCTTCTTCTGATTGGTCAATTGCCAGTTCAGGCCAATGGCGGACAGGTGTACACGATATTCTTGTCCACCACTCAGCAGATGCCCACTCAACAACACCGATGTCTCCGCCATTATCACCAAGTGGGCTGGTGTCTTCCTGGAATGAAGGAGAAACGCACCCTGTACCTGCAGCAATAACTCACAAAGCTTCAGGGTGATGATGGGTAGCCTAGTGGCTAAAGTGTCCGCTTGACAAGCCAAGTTTGTGAAGCCTGTATTTCTGGTGTCCCCTGATGTGCTGGAATATTGCTAAAAGTTGCATAAAACCACACTCACTCACTCGTCAGGACGTTTTGATCGGGACGTTTTGATCACTAATCTGTCTGATCATCACAGTTCACTTTTATTCTCCATTACCCCACTGTGTAATAAGGAACAACGTTCTCCAATTTCAAACTATACTCAATGTCATGTATTTATGTGGTCCAGTGTCTAGGTCCTCTGGTAGACTGTCTCAACAATATAATTATCACTTTGGTGGGATACATATGCAGGTGTTGGTACCAGCAAGTCAGGAAGAAACAAGGATTCAAACTTAGGATCAACAGATCCAAAACAACGATGGGTGGTGTGTTAAACCAATGATCCACCTGTGAACTAATAAAGCAGGATTGCATAGAATCATCAATATTCATGCTGGAGTCGTTTAATACCACACTGATTAAAAAACATATGAAGCAAAGATGACTCAAGACATTGATACTACGATGGATGGTTGTCAGTAATTTGTTTACTGCTGCTTGATACATTGCCTACCTATGTTCTATAACAACATCTGAAATATCACAACTGGATGAAACTTAGTTGGGAAGTTAGTGAGGGTATTTGTCTGTCGATCTGGCTGGCAATGCCATCTCGTGCCTCTAAAGAATGTCGTTTTCACGGATCCGACACCAGTTTCACTGATCTAACAACACTTTCACGGTCATTTTGTCAAAATATGCATTGACAAACACAGAAAAATTCCTGTAAAAAAGTGCGAGGTTAATTTATGAGACGACACCGTGAATTCGCGTTTACACATTTACAGAGGAATTATAACTACCGTTAGTTGACTGGATACCTAACATGCAACTGTGGAGGTCTAACAATTTACATCTTTACAAACAGTGTTACGTGACTTCGTAACCTTGTTGACAGCTAGACTTATCCACTACTTTCTACTGAGGAACTTACCGAATGGCTATTTGGCGATAACTACTTAAAGGGAGGCAACTTCGTATGGCTTGCTCTCAAGGCCATGTCAGATCCGCACGTAGTAGAAGACAAGACTCCAGCAATAGCTTTTTGAAACATTGTCTGACAATATCTCAAATACACCAAGTCTTCCAAAGTCACAGTGGAATGTTGGAACAGGCTCAAAAGTCCCAGTGCTTTGGATTTCCATTCTCAATACATAATGACATACTGTATAACAAACGTTCCGTGTGTGGAATGTTGCGTCTTGCTGGAAACCAGAGGCTGCACTAACTGAACACCCTACTTTTGAATAGTCTAGATTAGCATGTTGTCTGTAATTAGTATGTTATACAGAAAAAGACTGCAACTAAATTCTTATCATTGAGCCAATAAATATATTAGGATTTAACTTTTCGCGTGGGGAAAATTAATTCTTATTTTTATTTCTTATGCTGGCAAAATTACTACCAGCGGATTCATAAAACAAGGAATAAAACTGGTCTGGCCTAAAGATAAAATAACACAGTTGATATTCAACATCTTGGTTGATATGTGTAATTGTCGTCATCATGTGTTCATTTTTGTGTATAAATCTTTTACATCATAGACGTACATAGATATGGTTGACTAAGACATGGTCAGATTCACTGACCTCATTGGTGAATATCATTGTATCCTAGTGGCTGAGATCAATGGTATTGATGTCCATCACTGGAATGTCTCGTCCACACCTGTGTCACAGGAGCTGAAAGAATTCTCCATTTTCTGAAACTGTTACAATTTAGACTTGTTTTACATTGTAGACGTGTATGGGCTTTCTTGGATATATTTGTTTTAGTGTCTGTACGGCAGAGAATAAACCCAGCGAGGCCTACTAACGTGAGTGAGAATGGTTTTACGCGCAGCACTATACCAGCAATGGGCTTCACACATTGTACCCATGTGGGAAATCGAACACGGGTCTACAGCGTGATGAGCGGACACTTTAACCATCCGCCCACCCCACCACTACCTGCATGATTCCAATAGATCTCTGTGGTATCTGAGGAAACAATTTCCGTGAATTGTTTGATTCTGTCATATCACTCCGAAAGTACTGACTGTTACATGTTCTGTCAGTTACAGGTGTACTTGGTCCGGATCACACAGACCTCCAAACAAACACTGAGAACTCTGAGGACAATCAGCAGTAAGTGTGATCTGAAATATTTGATTAGTCTAAACTTGTGACTTGGCCCTATCACATGCTGTGGGGCAAAAAACTGTTGAAATGTCTTCCCGAACTTCCAATTACTTGGTATTGATAAAGAGTTTGCAGATCTTCCTGCTGATTATATATCACTCGACGTCAATTTCCTGACTGAAACGTAGCTAAACATATAGAGTTCACCAAAACTTGGTCAGGCTTTGAAGGACCAGAGGCCGTATAATGAGATATGAGAAGATTTTAGACAGTGTACACGTGGGTTACGATACAACCAATCCAGGTGCCTGAATAGGTGAAACTTTATGTAAACTGGTCCATATTTCTTGGTAGATTGAACTTGAACTTGGTAGACCGAGCTGTGAAGAAGTGGTATTGGGGCTCCATGAAGGATGTCGCATCAGACACGTGCTTGAAAGTTGTGGTTGAGTATTAGGTAGCCAATGTTTTCACGTTAACTTCCATCCCTCTATTTCAGGGAAAGAGCTTAACATCAGTGCTCTCAAGCTCTGCAGTCATACATAGAAGTTACCTTCTCTGTGATCGTTTGGCTTTGGTCGATTTTTAAACTCGGAATACTTCTCTGAAGTATTCCTTACGTAAACATTGCGTTATTAGAACTACTGCCGAATTCAGAATCGGGAGAAAGTAACTGCAAACAGCCCAGACCTGCTTTCAAGGTAGTACTCTGGCAGAGCTTCCATAGACAGACAATTCTGGCTCTGCAGTGATCGAGGTTAGACTCCTCTGCGATCCAGATGACTGACAGTGACCTTGTAATCACAGTAGTGATAATGTTCACCTAGTCTATTAAGAGTTATCAAAACGAACACATGCATTTATTTTAGACACTCTAACATTTCGTTTACTGTCTTGTGACCAAGTGTTTTCCACTCTTTAAACGTCATGCACTGTCTTGCGGCATACACTTCAAGTGACATGTACTGTCGTGAGGCCTACACTTCATATGGTGTGTGCTGTCCTGCAACCTACACTTCAAATGGCGTGTACCTCCTTGCAGCCAGCAGGACGTTGAAGACAGTTTCACCTGTTTGTAAGGGTTTTCACGCTTCCCCCTGACATGTATAGTATTCCCAGAAATTATTGAGAATCATGTTGCGTCATGTAACTCATTACGTTTATTAACTTCTGGCGTTTTACTTACATAAACATGTTAAAACATCATCCTTTTACAGTCTCAGTCTTGTTTTAGTTCTTTGTTAGACCTCCTCGCTCCGCAATGCATGCCTGAATACGCCTAGGCACACTACCCATCAAAGTTTGTATGTAATCGTGTGACAGGGTATCCCAATATTGGACCACCTCGGCCTTCATATCTTCAATATTTCTCAGTCCCTTTTTGTTTATTCTGTCCTTCATGACTCCCAGAACATTCTCAATTGGGTTTAGGTCTGGGCTGTAACTGGGCCAGTCTAAAACTTGAACATTTTCGCCCGACAACCACTGTTTTGTGTAGCGCGCAGTGTGTTTTGGGTCATTATCATGCTGGAAAATCCAATCATCTTCATACAATGTTTGTGCTATCGGAAGAAGGTGACCATTTAGAATGTCAACGTATCTTTCTTTTGTCAAGTTTCCCGTGAAAACACACAATGGCGTCACTCCGCGAGCCGATATGCCACCCCACATGTGAAACTTCGGGCTATGTTTTGGTCGCTGGTAGATAGGTTTGACAGTATCTTTGGTCCAAATTTTCACACAATCAGGGGAAAACCAAACAGAACTTTCATCCGAAAAGAAATCATTATCCCAATCTCGATTTTCATGAGCCCGACACCAGTTTAAACGTTTTTCCTTTTGTGCATCTTTCATCAACGGCGAGGGAATTCCACGTTTTTTCACCCAATTAAGTCTCTGTAATTCCTGCCTAACTGTTTCATTGCATACCTGAGGACTTCCTCTGCTAATCATTTTATTTCTGATGTTCTCAACACTTTTCAATTTGCCCCTACTCACAATCTGCCCAAGTCTTCGGCGATCCACAACACTGAATTTCCTAGGCCGACCTGCCCCTGCTTTGTGCTCTATCCCGGTTCCTGTTTGAATATTCTTCAAAGTTCTGTATGCTGTAGACAGAGGAATACCATGTCTACAAGCTAACACTTTAGCATCAGCCTCACCCCTTTCAAAATCATCTAGAATGAGCTTTCTTTTCTCTCTTGCTGTAAATTCTGCCATGTCATCACAGGAAGCCGTCTGCTCAGACAAGGGAGAAAACTCTTGACGTAATGAGCTGCCTTCTAAGCCTTCAAGAGTTGTCTCCTTTATTTAGTATGCTTAGTGCATAGTGAAAGCCCTTTTTCCAGTCTTAGCATCATTAGAAAAAAAAACAAAGATTTTCTCAATAATTTCTGGGAACACTGTATCTCTGGTGTCTAGTTGTAGACTCATAGGATTACATAGGCTGATAGCAAAGAGCGTTAGTAGTAGTTTTGTGAGTGAAACCAAGATGGCTGATGCCAGCCTATGTCTGTGACTCGTCTTACTAGTGCTGAGTGAAACCAAGGTGCCTGGTGTCAGCCTAGGTCTGAGACCAGTCTTATTAGTGCTGTGAGTGAAACCAAAATGGCTGATGCCAGCCTAGGTCTGAGACCAGTCTTATTAGTGCTGTGAGTGAAACCAAGATGGCTGATGCCAGCCTATGTCTGTGACCCGTCTTACTAGTGCTGAGTGAAACCAAGGTGCCTGGTGTCAGCCTAGGTCTGAGACCAGTCTTATTAGTGCTGTGAGTGAAACCAAGATGGCTGATGCCAGCCTAGGTCTGAGACCAGTCTTATTAGTGCTGTGAGTGAAACCAAGATGGCTGATGCCAGCCTATGTCTGTGACCCGTCTTACTAGTGCTGAGTGAAACCAAGGTGCCTGGTGTCAGGATGGTCTGAGACCAGTCTTACTAGTGCTGGGAGTGGAACCAAGGTGCCTGAGGCCAGTCTAGGTCTGAGACCAGTCTTACTAGTGCTGGGAGTGGAACCAAGGTGCCTGAGGCCAGTCTAGGTCTGTGACCAGTCTTACTAGTGCTGTGAGTGAAATCAAGGTGCCTGAGGTCAGTCTAGGTCTGTGACCAGTCTTCATAGTGCTGTGAGTGAAACCAAGGTGCCTGATGCCAGTCTAGGTCTGTGCCCCATCTTAGTATTCATGTGAGCGATAGTAAGGTGCCAGTCTAGGTCTGTGACCCATCTTAGTAGAATGATGGTGAAATGTCAGAGGAGTTTTCTCTTGTTGATGAAGGACATTTACCATCATTAATAATTTTATTGGATGATTTTGGGAGACTAAATTAATTAAGAGAGTATGAGGGGTAGTTGACCTAAAGATTATTCACTGTCATAATTTTCCATCATGATGTCCTCCAACACATTTGCCGATGACGTGAAGGAGTAGGTCAGTTTTGTAATTGTCCTCTTTTTGGCTGTTTAAGAGTGTTTCACAGTTGCTGTGATGTCAGATTCACACATTTAGAGTGCCACAGACAACCTGGTGCACCTTTGTTGAAATGTCAGAAGCTGTGGAGCCATGCAATCTGATAATTTCTGATAAGTTCCTGTGATAGTGGAACTGCACAGGTTACAGAGTTTGATATTCAGTCTTTGGCCGGTCAACGCATAGAGTGCATGTTCCCTTCTCTTGTGAGTCATCCTTCCATAACTTTGGTCATCTTCTCCTCCTCATGTTGATGTTATCGCTTACCTCTTGACGATGACAGTTGTCCTTGTTACACTGTGGCTGGTCATCTCAGTGGAAAACACCACTTAACTATTCTAACATATGGACTCATTGTTTCCAATTGTGACTCTTTTTTTTTGTATGTTTGTCACCCTCCCTATAAAAATTGGCACTGAGCTGCACAACATTGGCACTTGTGTGTGTAAAACTGATACCTTGAGTTGTATCCTACTGCCTACTTTATGCTGTCAGCCCTGGCCTTGTAGCATTGGTCTGTCACTGTCCTTAGAGTATGCAGTAGATCTATACCATGAAAAAAATCATGTTCAGTTCATAAACTAATTTACTTATTCTATGAAAGCACAGTGTGATACAAAAAGAACAGAAGTACACATCATACTCTACTGTTACAGTAAAGACTGGAGATGCTAGCCTTGCGACTGCCATGAATAAAACACACACAACATTTAAAACAACTAATGTATATCTGACACACAACAGCATTGGTTTGTGACATAAAATTATAAAAAACACAGAGGGTATATGCAATGATAAAGGAATTATCTCAGTGTCCCTAGCAAAGGTTGAGTAGCATATATAAGTACTCCGCATAGTGATGGTTAGAAGCAGACAAACCATAAAACCTACACTATCCTGCCTGAACCATCACCTCTCTGCAACAATTATATAGTAATAACGAAACTAGTCTGACCCTAGAACAATACAAACAAAACTCTAAATCTACACTTAATGCAAACTTACAGAATAGAAAATGAAACGACAGTTTTCTTTGTTCAAAAGGCACCAATTGAGCATGTTCCTGATGTGTGTAAAGTTTCATGAAACATGTTGAGGAATGCTGCTCCTGAACCCCACCCTAACAAACCCAACCCACTTAAATAACTTATACATTTTCAATAAATAATAAAAATATTCTCCCCTTAATGGTGCTTTCACAATGACATTTTTGTGGTTTCTCATTATGAATGATACTGTTAAACAATAGAATTTCAAACTCACTCCAATCCCCAATTCTGTTTTAAGGTACATAGTGCTTGATTAATCAGTATAGCTGCCAAGTGGTCATAAGGCTTAAAACCCAGGTTTTCAATTCTTTGGCCTGAGGAGGTCTTGTAAAGGGTAGACCTTGTGCTACATTAGGTGACTAGTTTGTTGTTGTAGTACGACCTGAGCACCTGTGCACTTGTGACCCATTGTAGAACACAGGTGGACATGATACATTCAAGCAACCATTGTAACATCTATCAGTATATTTTGCATTGAAGATATTTGTATTAGAGCGGTTTCTGCACTACTACTTCACCTTCCGGCCATGTTAAGTATAGTAATAGGAATACTTTAGGTGTTCTTTCTTCTCTGTTGGATACACAGAACACACCTGGTACATCAGTCTATTGTACTCCATAACAATGTTGTTAAATGATGGAAGACATCTATACTGTCTTGAATCAAGTCAAAGTCAATGTTTATCATTTCATATGTTAAACATTTAGCCATAGGAGTTAATTTTTGCAGCACAATATTTTGACCATGTTTGCTGTAGATCATAGTACTTTCACAGCACTCTCTACACAGTTTGTTGGGGCTCTCCTTGATCTCGTCCTGCTGGTGATGCCAACAATTCAACAGGGGTCGCATACATCGGCACATACCTCGATATCAACCTGGAACAGTAATGCAAGTTCATGATGCCATGTACTGCAGCTCGCCTTCATCATGGAACATACATGTTGACAGTGCTAGTTGATAACAAATATATCAGCATGTGAAACTAGGATTTTTCAATATGGCTTCCATGATCATATCATTGTCATGAGGACATTTATGTTGATTCTTACCTTCATTTACCTTGTTATTACAATTTCAGTGATGTTTGCAGATAACGACCAGTTACAAAAGGCATGTTAATGTTTGTGGCAAAAATAGTGATTTAATCATTGTGATGTGTGGTCTTGTGACTGTACAAAGGAAGCGGTAACAAGAAGCGTTCCAGGGCCCCGTTTCACAAAACTCTCGTAAGCCTAAGATCTCGTAACTTTTCTCGTAGCGTCCGTAGCTCCTGTGTTACAGTATAGGAGGTACATTGGCTACGAGAAAACTTACGAGATCTTAGGCTACGAGAGTTTTGTGAAACGGGCCCCTGATGATACTGATGTGATGCTGCACTGACCGGATCTCAGCTTCCCCACACTCAGACTTGTACAACTCCCCATCGATGTTGATCAGCTGTCCATACATCTTCTCCTCCTCAGAGAGTGATGGGTTCTCACTGAACTTGACCTTCAATGCGGTGACATCCTGATGCAGGACCAGCTGTGGGACATTCAGCTGGAATGTCAAGCAAGACATTCTTCAACTCATGCCACTCGCAAACACCCCTCAAATCCATGTGGCTGAATGGAAGAACTGACAGCAGTCATGTCCCCATGACAATGCCAATAAATTCATTTGAAATTTTAATTAGCAAACAAACACACTAAATAAATGCACTGATTCAGGAAATAATAATAAACATGTAATGTTGTTCAATTTAGAGTTTTGTTAATAAATATTATTGCATTTTTATCAAATAAAATACTGTGTCTACCAAAAGTACCATTAATAATTCACATCAGAAAGCATTTAGGGAATCATTTAGTTCAGCCATCAATCATAGTGTCAGTTGTGGTCACAAACCTTAGGATGAGCCTTATTTTAAATAATGAGATGGACATGTGAGCTGTACCTTTTGTGGCTTAGGAACATAATTACACTGAGGGGTAGTTTCACTGAATATGATATGTTTGAACATACATCTGGGCCTACAACTCAGTACCTACATACTGTGGGCCTATGATCAACTACCTACATACTGTGGGCCTTTGATTCACTAACTACAACCTGTGGGCCTATAATCCACTACCTACATACATGGGCCTATGATTCACTACCTACATACTGTGGGCCTACGATCCACTACCTACATATTGTGGGCCTACGATTCACTACCTACATATTGTGGGCCTACGATCCACTACCTACATACTATGGGCCTGTCTATCTTCTGTCTATGTACTATGCACGAATAATTCTGTGCCAACATACTGTGAGCTCAGTACCTAGATACTGTGGGCCTACAAGTCAGCACATACATATTTATATGAACGATGTTTCACTTGCTTGATAATGGTCTCAGTAGCTACACAGAAATGTCGCTCAAAATAACATTACATTAACTCATTACCTAGATACTGTGGGCCTACAACTCAGTACCTAGATACTGTGGGCCTACAACTCAGTACCTAGATACTGTGGGCCTACAACTCAGTACGTAGATACTGTGGGCCTACAACTCAGTATCTAGATACTGTGGGCCTACAACTCATTACGTAGATACGCCACTCAGAGACGTAACATGGGCCAACAACACTCTACTTACATGCTGTAGGCCTACAACACACTACTTCCATGCTGTGGGCCTATGACACACTACTTCCATGCTGTGGGCCTACGACACACTACTTACATGCTGTGGGCCTACGACACACTACTTACATGCTGATCGTTGCTTCAGTGCAAACATGATCTGTGGACCTACAAGACACTACTTACATGCTGTAGGCCTACAACACACTACTTACATTCTGTGGGTCTACACGCCAGTACCTAGATGCCGTGGGCCTACAACAAAACTGCTTACATGCTGTGGGTCTACAAGCCAGTACCTAGATGCTATGGGCCTACAACACACTGCTTACATGCTGTGGGTCTACAAGCCAGTACCTAGATACCGTGGGCCTACAACAAAATTGCTTACATGCTGTGGGTCTACAAGCCAGCACCTAGATACCGTGGGCCTACAACAAAACTGCTTACATGCTGTGGGTCTACAAGCCAGTACCTAGATGCTGTGGGCCTACAACACATTGCTTACATGCTGTGGGTCTACCAGCCAGTACCTAGATACCATGGGCCTACAACAAAACTGCTTACATGCTGTGGGTCTACAAGCCAGCACCTAGATGCTGTGGGCCTACAACACATTGCTTACATGCTGTGGGTCTACCAGCCAGTACCTAGATACCATGGGCCTACAACAAAATTGCTTACATGCTGTGGGTCTACAAGCCAGTACCTAGATGCTGTGGGCCTACAACACATTGCTTACATGCTGTGGGTCTACCAGCCAGTACCTAGATACCATGGGCCTACAACAAAATTGCTTACATGCTGTGGGTCTACAAGCCAGCACCTAGATGCTGTGGGCCTACAACACATTGCTTACATGCTGTGGGTCTACCAGCCAGTACCTAGATGCTACGAGTCAGTATGGGCTTTACTGTTATTGAACATCAGTTCCAAACACTATTACGCTAAAGGCAGGCTTGCATATAGTGAAGTATTCTTACAGCATTACTTGATCGTTGCTGCAGTGCAAACATGATCTTCAGATATGACCAGCCTCCACACAGCTTGGTCCGGAGAACAGTAAAAGTGTCCGAGGAAGGCTGCATCACAAAAGTGTCCTGAGAAGTATCGATGTTGCACATAAACATCATCATGTCCATCTGCTCTATGGTCTCCATTCTCAGCCATTCTGAAGCAGTGACAAACAAGGAGACAAGGTCATCAAGGCAAAATACTCTTCATGAATATGTCAACAGGTTATGATTATGTCAAATGATTTGCCATGTATTTAACAAAGTGGACAGAGAGTATTGAAAGTTCTGCTCCAGAAAGGAGCAATACCAGCAATTTCAGTTGAAGCCATACTTCTTGGCACAGAAACACAAAACATACTTTAATCAAATTCCAAAACTACCAAAAGTCACCAGTTCTCCATTAGATTTGAGTATGTACTAAATTTGGTGAAGAAACTATGAATGGTTTTTAAATTCTGCTCTAGGAAAGAGCAGTAGAACCAATTTAAGTCAATAGTCAAACTTGCTGCCATGGAAATGCCAAAAATATTTAATTCTTAATTCCAAACCTACCAAAAGGCACCACACCACCGGACCTACCTATGTGCCAAGTTTAGTGATGAAATATTGAAAGGTTTAAGGATTAAAGGTGTAAGGATGCACAATTTATTACACCCTGCAAAACAGGTTGTGAGGGATCCTTAAACTGCTACGACCTATACACCTGTCATGGAATTCACACCACAGGAGGTGGAGGTGGAGGAGTAGGTGGAGGTGAAATTGGAGGTGGAGGTGGAGATGGTCTAGATGGAGGTGGAGTGGAGGTGGAGGTAGGGTGGAGAATGAGGTGGGGGTGGAGGTGGTCTAGATGTAGGTGGAAGTGGTGTGGAGAAGGAGGTGGAGGTGGAGGAAGTGCAGATGGAGGTGGAGGTGGTCTAGATGTAGGTGGAGGTGGAGGTGGGGTGGAGGTGGAGGTGCTCTAGATGTAGGTGGAGGTGGAGGTGGGGTGGAGGTGGAGGTGCTCTAGATGTAGGTGGAGGTGGAGGTGGAGGAAGTGCAGATGGCGGTGGAGGTGGTCTAGATGTAGGTATAGGTGGAGGTGGTCTAGATGTAGGTATAGGTGGAGGTGGTCTAGATGTAGGTGGAGGTGGAGGTGGTCTAGATGTAGGTATAGGTGGAGGTGGTCTAGATGTAGGTATAGGTGGAGGTGGTCTAGATGTAGGTATAGGTGGAGGTGGTCTAGATGTAGGTGGAGGTGGAGGTGGTCTAGATGTAGGTATAGGTGGAGGTGGTCTAGATGTAGGTATAGGTGGAGGTGGTCTAGATGTAGGTATAGGTGGAGGTGGTCTAGATGTAGGTATAGGTGGAGGTGGAGGAAGTGCAGATGGAGATGGAGGTGGTCTAGATGTAGGTGTAGGTGTAGGTGGAGAAGGAGGTGGAGGTGGAAGTGGAAGTGGAGGTAGGGTGGAGAAGGAGGTAGGGGTGGAGGTGGTTTAGATGTAGGTGGAGGTGGAGGCAGGGTGGAGAAGGAGGTGGGGGTGGAGGTGGTTTAGATGTAGGTGGAGGTGGAGGTAGGGTGGAGAAGGAGGTGGGGGTGGAGGTGGAGGTGGTCTAGATGTAGGTGGAAGTGGTGTGGAGAAGGATTTGGAGGTGGAGGTGGTCTAGATGTAGGTGGAGGTGGAGGTGGTCTGGATGGAGGTGGAGGTGGCTGTGGTCTAGATGTAGGTGGAGGTGGTCTAGATGTAGGTGGAGGTAGTCTAGATATAGGTGTAGGTGTAGGTGGTCTAGATGGAGGTGGAGGTGGTCTAGATGTAGGTGGAGGTTTTCTAGATGTAGGTGGAGGTAGTCTAGATGTAGGTGGAGGTGGTCTAGATGTAGGTGTAGGTGGAGGTGGTCTAGATGGAGGTGGAGGTGGTCTAGATATAGGTGTAGGTGTAGGTGGTCTAGATGGAGGTGGAGGTGGTCTAGATGTAGGTGTAGGTGTAGGTGGTCTAGATGTAGGTGGAGGTGATCTAGATGTAGGTGGAGGTGGAGGTGGAGGTGGCTGTGGTCTAGATGTAGGTGGAGGTGGAGGTAGTCTAGATGTAGGTGGAGGTGGAGGTAGTCTAGATGTAGGTGGAGGTGGTCTAGATGTAGGTGGAGGTGGTCTAGATGTAGGTGGAGGTGGAGGTGGAGGTGGCTGTGGTCTAGATGTAGGTGGAGGTGGAGGTAGTCTAGATGTAGGTGGAGGTGGAGGTAGTCTAGATGTAGGTGGAGGTGGTCTAGATGTAGGTGGAGGTGGTCTAGATGTAGGTGGAGGTGGAGGTTGAGGTGGCTGTGGTCTAGATGTAGGTGGAGGTGGAGGTAGTCTAGATGTAGGTGGAGGTGGTCTAGGTGTAGGTGTAGGTGGAGGTTGAGGTGGCTGTGGTCTAGATGTAGGTGGAGGTGGTCTAGATGGAGGTGGAGGTGTAGGTGGTCTAGATGTAGGTGGAGGTGGTCTAGATGTAGGTGGAGGTGGAGATGGAGGTGGCTGTGGTCTAGATGTAGGTGGAGGTGGTCTAGATGGAGGTGGAGGTGGTCTAGATGTAGGTGGAGGTGTAGGTGGTCTAGATGGAGGTGTAGGTGGTCTAGATGTAGGTGGAGGTGTAGGTGGTCTAGATGGAGTTGGAGGTGGTCTAGATGTAGGTGGAGGTGGCTGTGGTCTAGATGTAGGTGGAGGTGGTCTAGATGTAGGTGGAGGTGGTCTAGATGTAGGTGGAGGTGGTCTAGATGTAGGTGGAGGTGGTCTAGATGTAGGTGGAGGTGGTCTAGATGTAGGTGGAGGTGGTCTAGATGTAGGTGGAGGTGGTCTAGATGTAGGTGGAGGTGGCTGTGGTCTAGATGTAGGTAGAGGTGGTCTAGATGTAGGTGGAGGTGTAGGTGGTCTAGATGGAGTTGGAGGTGGTCTAGATGTAGGTGGAGGTGGCTGTGGTCTAGATGTAGGTGGAGGTGGTCTAGATGTAGGTGGAGGTGGTCTAGATGTAGGTGGAGGTGGAGGTGGTCTAGATGGAGGTGGAGGTGTAGGTGGTCTAGATGGAGGTGGAGGTGGTCTAGATGTAGGTGTAGGTGGAGGTGGTCTAGATGTAGGTGGAGGTGTAGGTGGTCTAGATGGAGGTGGAGGTGGTCTAGATGTAGGTGGAGGTGGTCTAGATGTAGGTGGAGGTGTAGGTGGTCTAGATGTAGGTGTAGGTGGTCTAGATGTAGGTGGAGGTGGTCTAGATGTAGGTGGAGGTGTAGGTGGTCTAGATGTAGGTGGAGGTGGTCTAGATGTAGGTGGAGGTGTAGGTGGTCTAGATGGAGGTGGTCTAGATGTAGGTGGAGGTGGAGGTGGAGGTGGCTGTGGTCTAGATGTAGGTGGAGGTGGTCTAGATGTAGGTGGAGGTGGAGGTGGTCTAGATGGAGGTGGAGGTGTAGGTGGTCTAGATGGAGGTGGAGGTGGTCTAGATGTAGGTGGAGGTGTAGGTGGTCTAGATGGAGGTGGAGGTGGTCTAGATGTAGGTGGTCTAGATGGAGGTGGAGGTGGTCTAGATGTAGGTGGAGGTGGTCTAGATGGAGGTGGAGGTGTAGGTGGTCTAGATGGAGGTGGAGGTGGTCTAGATGTAGGTGGAGGTGTAGGTGGTCTAGATGTAGGTGGAGGTGGTCTAGATGTAGGTGGAGGTGTAGGTGGTCTAGATGTAGGTGGAGGTGGTCTAGATGTAGGTGGAGGTGTAGGTGGTCTAGATGGAGGTGGTCTAGATGTAGGTGGAGGTGGAGGTGGAGGTGGCTGTGGTCTAGATGGAGGTGGAGGTGGTCTAGATGTAGGTGGAGGTGGTCTAGATGGAGGTGGAGGTGTAGGTGGTCTAGATGGAGGTGGAGGTGGTCTAGATGTAGGTGGAGGTGTAGGTGGTCTAGATGGAGGTGGAGGTGGTCTAGATGTAGGTGGAGGTGTAGGTGGTCTAGATGGAGGTGGAGGTGGTCTAGATGTAGGTGGAGGTGGTCTAGATGGAGGTGGAGGTGTAGGTGGTCTAGATGGAGGTGGAGGTGGTCTAGATGTAGGTGGAGGTGTAGGTGGTCTAGATGGAGGTGGAGGTGGTCTAGATGTAGGTGGAGGTGGCTGTGGTCTAGATGGAGGTGGAGGTGGTCTAGATGTAGGTGGAGGTGGTCTAGATGTAGGTGGAGGTGTAGGTGGTCTAGATGGAGGTGGAGGTGGTCTAGATGTAGGTGGAGGTGGCTGTGGTCTAGATGGAGGTGGAGGTGGTCTAGATGTAGGTGGAGGTGGAGGTGGTCTAGATGTAGGTGGAGGTGGAGGTGGTCTAGATGGAGGTGGAGGTGGTCTAGATGTAGGTGGAGGTGGAGGTGGTCTAGATGTAGGTGACCTATACACCTGTCATAGAATTCACACCACAGGAGGTGGAGGTGGAGGAATAGGTGGAGGTGAAGGTGGAGGTGGAGGAAGTGCAGAAGGAGGTGGGAGTGGAGGTGGTCTAGATGGAGGTGGAGTTGGAGGTAGGGTGGAGAATGAGGTGGGGGTGGAGGTGGTCTAGATGGAGGTGGAGGAAGTGCAGATGGAGGTGGAGGTGCTCTAGATGGAGGTGGAGGTGGAGGTAGGGTGGAGAATGAGAATAAATGCTCTTTAGGTTTATTTTCACCATGTAAAACATGTATTTGATGGACAGTAGGGTTTTACATGACATAGCTTACAACATAACAGTTTCACTCTTTTCACTCTTGGAAGCGAGATGTGTGTCAGTATAATAAACCTTACAATGTTATTGTCACTTCCACTACAACCTTGCTTCAGAAGAAGAAATCGTTATGTTAAAAAGTTGTGTCATGCAAAATTCTTTTGGTCATCAATCATTTACTATATCAAGTTCTGACTTTTGAACTCTTAATAGCATTTTCTATCTTGGAAGCGAGATAAGGGACGAGCCATACGTTTTATTTGGAATTGAGTCTTATTATAGCAAATTTCGGCATGTCCTTGTTGACTTTGAGAAATCAGCAAAATGACGGGCATGTTACACACTTCATATACAACTAACTGATAATCCTTCCTCACATTACTTCACTTCTGGCTCACTGCAGTCCTTTGGCAACAGAGTAACATAACCTGTCTGTGGTTTCATTGGCAGGTTAGAGTGAAGCATATGACCTTTTGGCAACTTGTAATCATTCCGTATCAATTCACCACATGTTTTTAAGACTGAGACCATATGTCTTTCATATGTAATGGTTAAAACAGTAACCCCAAAAAAGTTTATTCTTTCTTTAAGATTACATTAAATGGTACAAATTCAACCATTACTAAAGGACAACAAGAGGGTCCTTTCACAAAACAGTCTTTCCTAAGGCAACCTGAACTCCCACTTTTTTATACTGCATTAAGGTTACCTTAGTGACTTATGATCACCTTAGTGCTTTGTGAAAGGAAGCCCTGGACACAGTACCTTTCTCCTTCGGGGGGGCAGCAGCTCCTTCTGATTCAGCTCTGTAACACACAGTGCAATGACTGAGCATGAGACTTGCAACACACAGTATCACTCTATATGACAATACATCACCTGAAACGGCATGTGATACAACATAAGATTTTGAAAAACATAGTTTTGCAAGAAGACACTTTAAACATACAACCACAGAATGTTGATGAATCAAGTTGAATGCTCATGATATAGTCACAATTGTACAATCAAGATTTTTTATGAGTGTGGAAACCATTTTGTGGTATGTAGTATTTTAACAAGAGGCCTATAACACACTACACAATGGCACAGCATAAGGCACGAAGCACAGTACTATGATTTACTGCTGTAAGAAGCCTTAACCCTCATGATACAACTATATTGTACAGCGTACAAGAGCTTCCCCAGACCCCTGACGCCTTGGTATATCACACGTTTCTATATGCAACCATTTCAACTTTCCAAGTGCAAATAAGAAGCTCTAATCAGCCCAGAATGGAATGTTGTATGTGCTGCACAGATGTTAAACACTGAACTCTGTCCTTAGTCATGAAGATAATTGCCTGAACTCTCTGCTCTCTGCACACATAGCGAATCATCTGCAGGATCATCAGACAGAGTATCCTGCATATTGTTTTGAGGCAGATGCAATATTGGCATTTCCTTTCTCATTTTGACACATGGATGTGTGAGTGCTTCAAGTCTTGGGTTCCTAGATGATACATTTCACTGAGGAACTCTCCAGGATCTATCTGGTGCAATGCCCAAAACATCCAGCATATGTGTGAACATCATCATGGGTCATCTCTTGCTCTTCCTAGATGTGGAATACCTATTGTATCAACTGCCCCTTTTGTTTTAGTGCAATGAAGCATTATCTCTGACGTCTTCTTGAGTGAATCATCACTGCCAGCTGTCCTGTGCATTGTGCTGAGCAAGGTTACATTCTTTGACTTCTTGCATTCGTAACCTTGGTAACTTGTCTAAAATCCAAAGACCGACTCATGAACTCCATGGGCTTTCTTGGTGCTGAATACTGCAGGGAGGAACTGCTTGTTCTGTCAGACAGTGCCAACCAGAGTCAGACCATTGGAAACAAGTTCCAGTCAAAGTATGTGATCAGTGTAGAAGTTATCTGCAGTGATGTTACGATTTAACTGAAAGCATGGTCTACAAAGTTGAAATATAATCTTTCTGTGCAGAACTTGGACAGTTCTGCCTACTTTTCCAAGATAGGGCAAACATGAAAGGAGATAACACTGGTTGGAATCGACAGGCCAAAGCAGTTTTAGTCCATATTTAGCAGGTTTGGCTGGACTGTAGTGACTGGAGGAACATCTACCACAAAATGGTAGTAGCTGTTCACACACTGTCAGATTGTCTCCAAGTGTATGATATCACCCAAACACACTTGAAACACCTCCCTGATTTCTGGGATAGGTGTAAGATTATCCATTCCACACCTCTGATTTCTGGTCTCTTTCTCTTCAAAATGTATGTCAGTGAGATCTTGGAATCAGCACTGAGACATTATTGCCTTCTATATTGCTTGCTCCACAAACATCAGTGTCTGCCATCTTTGGTTTCACATGTCCGAAAGACAATAATATTCCAAAAAGAGCCCATGCCTCTGTCTCGTGTGTCTCTTTCCTTTCACTTTCTCCTTTATCTTTTCACAGCTACAAATCATTGACATAACTGATGTGGAGGGTTTTTTTTAAGAAAACATAGAGCCAAATAATTTTGGACACAATAGAACTACAGGCATTGTACAGACATTCAAAGTGCCTGCCGAGCCTGTGAGGCCACAGGACATATCATGAGGATTCAACACATTATAATAAGGCCATAACAGGTCTAAAAGCACTGTGCTATACATACATACTAGTGTAATAAGAGGTAAAAACTGCACAGGCTTTTTCCAAATGTTCCACAAAATGTTGTGATAAGAGGCCAAACACACTGGCATCCATTGTTGTACCAGGAGACCAGAAACTGTGTTCCACAAAGAGGTGACTCAGAGTGCTGTCCTGATCTCTACCATGGCTGACTGCACGCCACCCTTCCTCTGGGGTGTTGAACAGCAGTCAAGCACTTTAACACTGATTTCCCCTGTCTATACTTGAATAGTAGCAGCCAGCTTAGATATATACTTGAGATATTAAGTTTGCCACAAATCACTCATTTACTCAACATGACCTGTCCACTGACATGAGATGTACACTCACTGCACCTTTGATATTTTAATTTTGTTATACAAACATCACTTACATTTCTTGGGACTCATTGCCAGTTGTCTTCTTCAGTAAATGGATTTCCGGTTTATAAACTTGCTTCTTGCGGAATGATTGCGTAACAATCACATCTAGAAATGTTTCAAAACAGAAGTGTGATATTATATTTTCATCTGTTTGAGGAAAACAGAAAACTATAGTTTGAAGTTTCATGGTTACTACTCAGTTGTCAGGAAAATAAGACTACCTAACCTAGATATCCTTGTGCCACTCTAACAGTACATGTATACATGTTACAGTTATGGTACAGTCACTGAACATTTCAGGAATTTTTAAAGAATTCCTGTTCATTCAGTGATTTCACAAAATTCCTGGAATTCCTAGGCATTTAACAAAATCCCTGAAATTTCACAACAATTTTTTGTTTGTATTTCCTGAAGCAAATTACATCACATTCTTGATGTTAGTTTTGACGATACTGCTTGTAAATATTGATGGGTATACAGTTACCAAAGATAATCAACATAATGAAGTTAACAACAGTCCATTTATTTAACAATGTTTTTTTCCAGTTTTGGTCATGAACCTCCGCTTGTTGTCAGCCAACCCATGAAGATTCCGGGTAGAACAGGTCTTCAGCAACCCATGCTTGCCATAAAAGGCAAATATGCTTGTCATAAGAGGCGACTAAGGGATCAGATCAGTGGTCAGACACGCTGACTTGGTTGACCAACATGTCATCAGTTCCCAGTTGTGTGCTCATGCTGTTGATCACTGGGTTGTCTAGTCCAGACTTGATTATTTACAGACCGCCACTATATAGATGGAATATCGCTGAATGTGGCATAAAACCAAGCTCACTGACTCACATTGAAAGGGTGACTGTCCAGGCGTGCTGCAGGGATTTATTTACCTTTGTTCACATATGAACTGGTTTGTAGAGTATCTAGAAGAGTCGTTTGTTTGTTGTTTAACACTGCACTTAGCAATATTCCAGGTATATGGTGTCAATTTGTAAATAATCCAGTGTGGACCAGATATTACAGTGATCAACAGCGTCAATCTACGTAATTATTGATTATTTACAGAGTGCCGTCACATAGCTGGATTATTGCTGAGTGTCATGTAAAACTAAACTCACTCACTCACATGTGCGCCATCCGCCATCCATAGGAATTACAGGGATTTTGTGAAACCACCATGCGAATTAGGAATTTCATAAAATACCTGACATTTGACAAAATCACTGATTTGACATATTCACTGTAACATATATACTATTCACACATTGCTAAGGATGAAATCACTGATTCAGCAGAAAACAATGTGTGGTAAAATCTGGTTAAATATCTAAGCATGGATCCAAGTTTTCAGTATGTCAGTGTATCATGTGGGTCCCATACCTGCTATTGTGAGGTGTTGTTGTACTAATGACCACTGCTATGACTTTCAGATGGTTGATTGGTGCCATGAAAACCATTTCTGTGGTTACTGATGTATCAAGTGCTCATGGTTATCTTTAAGTGGCTGTTTTCCTCAAGATGTGGATATCGAACTTCAGCTGTGTCTGAGACAAGGATATCAAACTAGCGTTGTGTCTCATACATGGATATCAAACTACTGCTGTGTATCAGATATGGGTATCAAACTACAGCTGAGTATCAGACATAGGTATCAAACTACAGCTGTGTATCAGACATGGATATCAAACTAATGCTGTGTTTCAGACATGGATATCAAACTACAGCTGTGTCTGAGACATGGACATCAAACTACTGTTGTGTATCAGACATGGATATCAAACTACAGCTGTGTATCAGACATGGATATCAAACTACTGGTATCAGACATGGATATCAAACTACAGCTGTGTATCAGACATGATATCAAACTACAGCTGTGTCTCAGACATAGGTATCAAACTACAGCTGTGTCTCAGACATGGATATCAAACTACTGGTGTGTATCAGACATGGATATCATACTACTGGTGTGTATCAGACATTGATATAAAACTACTGGTGTGTCTGAGACATGGATATCTAACTACTGCTGTGTATAAGACATGGGTATCAAACTACTGTTGTGTATCAGACATGGATATCAAACTACTGTTGTGTATGAGATATGGGTATCAAACTACTGGTGTGTATCAGACATGGATATCAAACTAATGCTGTGTTTCAGACATGGATATCAAACTACTGTTGCGTATCAGACATTGATATAAAACTACTGGTGTGTCTGAGACATGGATATCTAACTACTGCTGTGTATAAGACATGGGTATCAAACTACTGTTGTGTATCAGACATGGATATCAAACTACTGTTGTGTATGAGATATGGGTATCAAACTACTGGTGTGTATCAGACATGGATATCAAACTAATGCTGTGTTTCAGACATGGATATCAAACTACAGCTGTGTCTGAGACATGGATATCAAACTACTGCTGTTTATCAGACATGGATATCAAACTACAGCTGTGCATCAGACATGGATATCAAACTACTGGTGTGTATCAGACATGGATATCATACTACTGCTGTGGATCAGACATGGATATCGAACTACAGCTGTGTATCAGACATGGACATCAAACTACAGCTGTGTATCACACATGGATATCAAATTACTGGTGTGTATCAGACATGGATATCAAACTAATGCTGTGTTTCAGACATGGATATCAAGCTACTGCTGTGTCTGAGACATGGATATTGAACTAGAGCTGTGCATCAGACATGGACATCAAACTACTGCTGTGTATGAGACATGGATATCAAACTACTGTTGCGTATCAGACATTGATATAAAACTACTGGTGTGTCTCAGACATGGATAGGAAACTACAGCTGTGTATCTGTGTATCAGACATGGATATCAAACTACTGCTGTGTATCAGACATGCATGTCAAACTACTGGTGTGCATCTGACAAGGGATTGAAACTACTGGTGTGTATCACACAAGGGTATCAAACAGCTGGTGTGTATCAGACATGGATGTCAAACTACTGCTGTGTATCAGACATGGACATCAAACTACTGAAGTGTATCAGACAAGGGTATCAAACTAATGACGTGATATAAAACTACTGGTGTGTCTGAGACATGGATAAGAAACTACTGGTGTATCTGAGACATGGATATCAAACTACTGCTGTGTATCAGACATGGATATCAAACTACTGTTGTGTATGAGATATGGGTATCAAACTACTGGTGTGTATCAGACATGGATATCAAACTAATGCTGTGTCTGAGACATGGATATCAAACTAATGCTGTGTCTCAGACATGGATATCAAACTACAGCTGTGTATCAGACATGGGTATCAAAGTACTGGTGTTTATCAGACATGGATATCAAACTAGTGGTGTGCATCAGACAAGGGTATCAAACTACTGGTGTGTCTGAGACATGGGTATCAAACTACTGCTGTGTATCACACATGGATATCAAACTACTGCTGTGTATCAGACATGGGTATCAAACAGCTGGTGTGTATCAGACATGCATGTCAAACTATTAGTGTGTATCACACATGGATATCAAAATACTGGTGTGTATCAGACAAGGGTATCAAACTACTGGTGTGTATCAGACAAGGGTATCAAACTACTGGTGTGTATCAGACAAGGGTATCAAACTAATGACGTGTATGAGACATGGATGTCATACTACTTGTGTGTATCAGAGATGGATATGAAACTACTGGTGTGTATCAGACATGGATATCAAACTACTGCTGTGTATCAGACATGGATATCTAACTACTGCTGTGTATCAGACATGGGTATCAAACTACTGCTGTGTATCACACATGGATATCAAACTACTGGTGTGTATCAGACATGGATATCAAACTACTGGTGTGTATCAGAGAAGGGTATCAAACTACTGCTGTGTATCAGACAAGGGTATCAAACTAATGACGTGTATCAGACATGGATGTCATACTACTTGTGTGTATCAGACAAGGGTATCAAACCACTGGTGTGTATCAGAGATGGATATCAAACTACTGTTGTGTATCAGACATGGATATCAAACTAATGCTGTGTATCAGACATGGATATCTAACTACTGCTGTGTATCAGACATGGGTATGAAACTACTGCTGTGTATCAGACATGGATATCAAACTACTGGTGTGTATCAGACATGGATATCAAACTACTGTTGTGTATCAGACACGGATATCTAACTAAAATTGTGTCTGAGACATGGATATCAAACTACTGGTGTGTCTGAGACATGGGTATCAAACTACTGCTGTGTATCAGACATGGATATCAAACTACTGCTGTGTCTGAGACATGGATATCTAACTACTGCTGTGTATCAGACATGGGTATCAAACTACTGGTGTGTATCAGACATGGGTATCAAACTACTGCTGTGTATCAGACATGGATATCAAACTACTGCTGTTTATCAGACATGGATATCAAACTACTGCTGTGTATCAGACATGGATACCAAACTACTGCTGTGTATCAGACATGGATATCAAACTACTGCTGTGTATCAGACATGGATATCAAACTACTTGTGTTTATCAGACATGGATATCAAACTCCTGGTGTGTATCAGACAAGGGTATGAAACTACTGCTGTGTATCAGACATGGATATCTAACTACTGCTGTGTATCAGACATGGGTATCAAACTACTGCTGTGTATCACACATGGATATCAAACTACTGGTGTGTATCAGACATGGATATCAAACTACTGGTGTGTATCAGAGAAGGGTATCAAACTACTTGTGTGTATCAGACAAGGGTATCAAACTAATGACGTGTATCAGACATGGATGTCATACTACTTGTGTGTATCAGACAAGGGTATCAAACCACTGGTGTGTATCAGAGATGGATATCAAACTACTGGTGTGTATCAGACATGGATATCAAACTAATGCTGTGTATCAGACATGGATATCTAACTACTGCTGTGTATCAGAGATGGGTATCAAACTACTGCTGTGTATCAGACATGGATATCAAACTACTGGTGTGTATCAGACATGGATATCAAACTACTGTTGTGTATCAGACACGGATATTTAACTAAAGTTGTGTCTGAGACATGGATATCAAACTACTGGTGTGTCTGAGACATGGGTATCAAACTACTGCTGTGTATCAGACATGGATACCAAACTACTGCTGTGTCTGAGACATGGATATCTAATTACTGCTGTGTATCAGACATGGGTATCAAACTACTGCTGTGTATCAGACATGGGTATCAAACTACTGCTGTGTATCAGACATGGATATCAAACTGCTGCTGTTTATCAGACATGGATATCAAACTACTGCTGTGTATCAGACATGGATATCAAACTACTGCTGTGTATCAGACATGGATATCAAACTACTGCTGTGTATCAGACATGGATATCAAACTACTTGTGTTTATCAGACATGGATATCAAACTCCTGGTGTGTATCAGACAAGGGTATCAAACTACTGCTGTGTATCAGACATGGATATCCAACTAGTGGTGTGCATCAGACATGGATATCAAGCTACTGCTGTATATCAGACAAGTCACTTACATGGATATCGGAAAGTTTTCATCCATCTCTTCTCGTCAGTCTTCTTGATAAGGGCAGAAGAGAATCCATGAGCGAACAGAAGACCACTGTAGGACAGCAACTTGCCAGGTTCGTAGACACCAAATATATTAAAGCCTACTGTCTCACCTGAAAGCAATACAAATTATCAAATATCAATATAATCAGGGCGGCAATGAGGTTAAGCGAAATCAAATCTTTGATTTCTTCATCAGGTGAAGGAGCAAGCATACACTCAGAAACATCATGTTATTCACAACAAAGAAGTTGCTGTCCATAAATTTTGCCTTTCTTATGAATAAGGTAGTGCTACCATGGCTGATTGGAAAGGAGTAATAAGAGTATTCAAACCATTTATTTCCCAAGCACATCAAGCAATCTACTTAATTTCCTTATAAAATATAATATTTTGGTATTTTCCAACTCAAAAACAGTCCATGTATTTTTTTCACCACTGCCCCAAACCATTTGGAGCACGATTCTGTACAAGCTGTTCATTTTGGGCACATCTCAACTCACTCTGCACATGGTAGGCAAGGTCAAGGACTTCCCTGCATTAATCACAGAACATTGACCAGGGAGACCTTCTGCTAGGAATGTTGATTCCTCAGCACCCTCAGACTTGATGCTAAGAATTGCTGTTTGGTACTTGACACCATATTGTTGTATCACGCTGCTAAAAACATGTGTACCCAACCACCTTACTCACTATCTGCACACTCTCCCAGGCTGCTGTTGTACAAAACAACCAGAGCTAGACTACCATTCATGTAATGTTAAAAGTTGGGGGTGAGAATCATTATTGCAGTGAGATTGCTTTGTACACTGCAACATGGTTTCTTTGTGACTTAATCATCATGTGAGCTCCTTTTTTCGAATTCAGTCATCCATCTCTGGCTCATGGTGTCCATCACTGGATTATCTGGTCAATGTTTGATTATTTAAGGACAGCTGGAATATTGTACAGTGTTAAATGCCATGCAGATAAACAATACCTCTGATAACATGTAGTATTGCTGTCTCGATGTCTATAACTCCTGTTGCCATAGCAGAGACTCCATTGCCAGTGCCTGAAGAAAACAGAAAACAGAAAACAGAAAACATTCACTGCCTCCACAGTCCTCTCTTTTGTGAAATACAGTGACCACACTGTACCTGTTAACTGCTCCATTACACACTGTCGAATTCTCCAGTAAATGTCATGTGTGTCAGTAACTCTTGTAACAATTGGAACCAACAAGATCTACATTTTACACATGTTTTACAGAATATCATGTTCCTGTTACTGAAAGTAAATACAGCAACAGAACTATTTGTGGTACACTGCCTGATGTAATCAGTGAGGATATGTGGAAAGAGAAAAATAAGTTGTGGCCCTGAACTTTTTCATTTGTAGCTGTTGGATTTGAACCAGAGAATGCATCAAAGAAATGCTACCATGCATTTATTGTTTGAATATCATAAAAATTTGCAAGAAGTGTGACATATTCGAGAAAAATGGCCTGCAATGTCCACTAAAACGTCCACACAATCAGATACTTCTCATTTCCAGTCAATAAGGTCTTAAACACCTCCATTAATTCTTGTGAAACAATGATGTGCCACTCCATGGTAGGTTTGAATCTGTCTGTCTTGAGGGTCACTGGTGGGTGGCCACTACAGGAATGAGGTTTAGACTGATAGTTTTGCCAACATACGCTGAGTCAGCAAGCCGCTTGATGCTGCATGATTCCCTACCAGTCCATCTCTGAACACTCTAAGGCACCCATTCAAGATGGCCAGTCTGATGGGGAATTCTAGTATAGATCAGTGACGTCATTGTCTCCAGTCTAGCCATACACTGTTGGTGTTGCACAACAGTATTGTAACTAGAACTAAGTTATGTGCTACCCTGGCCTTCAAGATCTTCTGATGGGGCCACAATTAAGAGAAGATGCTAGGGCTGCATCAAGGGGTACACACTCATGACTGACTCTGCTTGTGAGCCCTGCTTGTGTTGTGGCTCATTTGTTCATGCCAGGTGCACAGTACTTTAGACTTTAGATAGAAACAACACCTTGAAACATTTGTCTTTCCATGCAATAACATTTCATTTGTGGTACTAATGTATCAGCATACATATAACTTTGTAACATATCACAAGAGTCAGGGTAACTGCTTTGATTGACACTACATGTATTCCATGTTCCTGCACCATGGATGTACAGTCTTCTCACATAGTACCAAACAGTTCTGATAAACTAAGCTTGTATCTGTGTAATATAAGCAGTAAGCACCTGCTGGAATTAAGCCAAACTTGATATCAAGTGGCTTGAGCACAGACTCTGGATTATTGATGTCGATGCCAGCTTCTTTCTGGTTCCGCTGGATAAGTGTGTTCAGTGCTTCCTGGTACATCCCATCTCCCCCGACAGTCACCACGCTGGAAGCAGAGAAACTGCTAACATGACGAAACAATCACATATCCTCCATATAGGATCTGTCTGAGCTTGTGTTGCACTGAACCTGAGGAATTCAAAAGACTCCAGTGTTACACCGAAAATGAAGAACTCAGTAGACTCCAGTGTTACACTGAACCTGAGGAAGTCAATAGACTCCAGTGTTACACCGAAAATGAGGAACTCAGTAGACTCCAGTGTTGCACTGAACCTGAGGAAGTCAATAGACTCCAGTGTTACACTGAACCTGAGGAAGTCAGTAGACTCCAGTGTTACACTGAACCTGAGGAAGTCAATAGACACCAGTGTTACACTGAACCTGAGGAACTCAGTAGACTCCAGTGTTACACTGAACCTGAGGAAGTCAATAGACACCAGTGTTACACCGAACCTGAATAAGTCAATAGACTCCAGTGTTACACCGAAAATGAGGAAGTCAGTAGACTCCAGTGTTACACTGAACCTGAGGAAGTCAATAGACTCGAGTGTTACACTGAACCTGAATAAGTCAATAGACACCAGTGTTACACTGAACCTGAATAAGTCAATAGACACCAGTGTTACACTGAACCTGAGGAAGTCAATAGACTCCAGTGTTACACCGAAAATGAGGAACTCAGTAGACTCCAGTGTTGCACTGAACCTGAGGAAGTCAATAGACTCCAGTGTTACACTGAACCTGAGGAAGTCAGTAGACTCCAGTGTTACACTGAACCTGAGGAACTCAGTAGACTCCAGTGTTACACTGAACCTGAGGAAGTCAATAGACTCCAGTGTTACACCGAAAATGAGGAACTCAGTAGACTCCAGTGTTACACTGAACCTGAGGAACTCAGTAGACTCCAGTGTTACACTGAAAATGAGGAAGTCAATAGACTCCAGTGTTACACTGAACCTGAGGAACTCAGTAGACTCCAGTGTTACACTGAACCTGAGGAAGTCAATAGACTCCAGTGTTACACTGAACCTGAGGAAGTCAATAGACTCCAGTGTTACACTGAACCTGAATAAGTCAATAGACACCAGTGTTACACTGAACCTGAATAAGTCAATAGACACCAGTGTTACACTGAACCTGAGGAAGTCAATAGACTCCAGTGTTACACTGAACCTGAATAAGTCAATAGACACCAGTGTTACACTGAACCTGAATAAGTCAATAGACACCAGTGTTACACTGAACCTGAGGAAGTCAATAGACTCCAGTGTTACACTGAACCTGAGGAAGTCAGTAGACTCCAGTGTTACACTGAACCTGAGGAAGTCAATAGACTCCAGTGTTACACCGAAAATGAGGAACTCAGTAGACTCCAGTGTTGCACTGAACCTGAGGAAGTCAATAGACTCCAGTGTTACACTGAACCTGAGGAAGTCAGTAGACTCCAGTGTTACACTGAACCTGAGGAACTCAGTAGACTCCAGTGTTACACTGAAAATGAGGAAGTCAATAGACTCCAGTGTTACACTGAACCTGAGGAACTCAGTAGACTCCAGTGTTACACTGAACCTGAGGAAGTCAATAGACACCAGTTGTACACTGAACCTGAGGAAGTCAATAGACACCAGTGTTACACTGAACCTGAATAAGTCAATAGACTCCAGCGTTACACTGAACCTGAGGAAGTCAATAGACTCCAGTGTTACACTGAACCTGAGGAAGTCAGTAGACTCCAGTGTTACACTGAACCTGAGGAAGTCAATAGACTCCAGTGTTACACCGAAAATGAGGAACTCAGTAGACTCCAGTGTTGCACTGAACCTGAGGAAGTCAATAGACTCCAGTGTTACACTGAACCTGAGGAAGTCAGTAGACTCCAGTGTTACACTGAACCTGAGGAACTCAGTAGACTCCAGTGTTACACTGAAAATGAGGAAGTCAATAGACTCCAGTGTTACACTGAACCTGAGGAACTCAGTAGACTCCAGTGTTACACTGAACCTGAGGAAGTCAATAGACACCAGTGTTACACTGAACCTGAGGAAGTCAATAGACACCAGTGTTACACTGAACCTGAATAAGTCAATAGACTCCAGTGTTACACCGAAAATGAGGAACTCAGTAGACTCCAGTGTTACACTGAACCTGAGGAAGTCAATAGACTCCAGTGTTACACTGAACCTGAATAAGTCAATAGACACCAGTGTTACACTGAACCTGAGGAAGTCAATAGACTCCAGTGTTACACTGAACCTGAGGAAGTCAATAGACACCAGTGTTACACTGAACCTGAATAAGTCAATAGACTCCAGCGTTACACTGAACCTGAGGAAGTCAGTAGACTCCAGTGTTACACTGAACCTGAATAAGTCAATAGACTCCAGTGTTACACTGAACCTGAGGAAGTCAGTAGACTCCAGTGTTACACTGAACCTGAGGAAGTCAGTAGACTCCAGTGTTACACTGAACCTGAGGAAGTCAATAGACACCAGTGTTACACTGAACCTGAGGAAGTCAATAGACTCCAGTGTTACACTGAACCTGAGGAAGTCAATAGACTCCAGTGTTACACTGAACCTGAGGAAGTCAATAGACACCAGTGTTACACTGAACCTGAGGAAGTCAATAGACTCCAGTGTTACACTGAACCTGAGGAAGTCAATAGACTCCAGTGTTACACTGAACCTGAGGAACTCAGTAGACTCCAGTGTTACACTGAACCTGAGGAGGTCAATAGACTCCAGTGTTACACTGAACCTGAATAAGTCAACAGACACCAGTGTTACAGATAAAGATTTTGAATGTGTACAGTGTTACAATCCAGTTTTACATGCATACCCTTTGCAACTCTACAATCTAGATCTCAATTAGTATTTTATGAAATACACATTTCATTTGTCTTTACGAAACACAGAGAAAATTAGTCAAAGTCTCACCCTTCAACTTTAGAGAAGTCAAAGTTGTTGATAATTTCTTCAGTGTGCTTTGCTCTCTCTGTTACTGAAAAAAATCAATCACTGCATTCAAAACCAATCATTCATCCTAAAACTGTTACATGTTTGCTCGCTCTGTCTGGTGAGAAACCAATTCTGTTGTCTGTGCTTCAATATACACACAATTACTTCCATATATAACCATCACGGGTTGCTGTCCTGACTAGCTAATGAATTTGTATTCTAACCACCTACTCAACACATAGATCTGTCAATATTACACTCAGATATAAACATGCTAATATTTAACATATTCATGAAAACTGCCTACTTATGATACCCCCTGACTAAATAATTTTCCCCAGGCCAATCAGGTACCCTGTTGTGAGTATATTAGTCAAATATCCAGCTATTTTACATGGAAATATCTTTTACACTGTTTAACTGTATAAAAAAGTATAATGCACTTCCAAAATTCGACCTCGTTGCAATATTTAAATTGACATCATAATTCTGTTATGATGAACAACCTGAATTTTAAGTAGACAAACCTGAACATTCTTATTTTCATTTAAAACAAAACATGCCACTAACTGAAAACATGAGTTTCAATCCCTGCCATCTTGAAGAGCCTTGCTACTTTCTTCTCATAGACCTGTCGACCTTGACCCTTCCCACCGATTGGGTTCACTATCACAAGCAGCCTCTTAGGGGTAGCTGGTCAAGATAAAACAGTAAAATATTTACGATCAGCACAATTTCGTCTTCCATAAAACACAGACATGACATACACAGAGATAATATACCCTTCCACCACTCGCAGAAAACCCACCTGGTCTGTACTTGGCGTGTATCTGGCGAACCCATTCACTGACATCACCATCCTTCACATCAAACTTCTTCTCAGTTGCTTTCCACTTCTTATCCTTTCTGTGGGATATAAAGTGGATGGTGAAGCTCTTGCCCTCTCCATTAACCTGAGTTGTCTCCCCCTGGCCGTCTGTGACCAGGCCGTAGACGTCACTCCATGGCAGGCTGACCTCTATATTGCAAATACATTGAACTATGTGTGACTACCAGTTATACAAATGCTGAGATCATCATGATCCTCTGGATGATACTTCTTTATGCATTTTCACAATTAAATGCCAGACATCAACGAACACTGTGATATGTGATATGTGATATGTAACAATGGGCCTCAGTTTTAGAAAATGTCAGTCAGTTTCAAAGCAGAGAATTCTTCACATTTTTGTTTCAACATATACAACTGATAGAGTGGCTGAGAGAAATATATGCAAGGATGTTTGGTTGTGGGGAAATATGGCAGTAATGTGGTAAAAGCTGTACTCGGTGATGCAGGTACATGACAGTGGTCTGTTGGCAGTCTTGTCAGCCTCCTAGTCACCACATTTTAAATGCATAGGATGGTGGGCAACTATAATTTTTCCTAGATTGCCCATTTGTAAGCAGCAGAAGGAAATGTGTGCATAGGTTGAAGATCAATAGTTTGTGCATAGGACGAAGATCAATAGTTTGTGCATAGGTCGAAGATCAATAGTTTGTGCATAGGACGAAGATCAATAGTTTGCGCATAGGACAAAGATCAATAGTTTGTGCATAGGTCGAAGAACAATAGTTTGTTGGTTGACTGGTTGGTTTGTTGTTTAACACAGCATTCAGCAATATTACAGCTATATGGCAGCTATCTGTTAATAATAATCTGGACCAGACAATCAAGTGATCGACAACATGAGCATCCACCTATTCAGGTCATTGTAGTGAGACGCTAATGTCATTTAGCAAATTACACAATTACTCTTTCAAACTGCTGCGTGATGACTGTAAAAGGCCACTTATATGGCTGTTACGTAAGCCTTACATATAATATACATAATGTAAGATATAAATCTGCAGGTGCTCCGTATCCTCTTACTGACAGCTCGTTATGACATCAGTTTAAATGAACAGCCAGTATTTGAAATGAAGTCAACAGTCCACTGCATCTACGACACAGCAGCTACCTGTAGGTTCCTTCTTCTGATTGGTCAGTTGCCAGTTCAGGCCATTGGGGGACAGTTGTACACGATATTCTTGTCCACCACTCAGTAGATCCCCACTCAAAAGCACCGATGTCTCCGCCATTACCACCAAGTGGACCAGTGTCTTCCTGGACTGAAGGAGAAACACCTGAAAGATCAGCTCATGGGTCTCATGTAAAATAATCAGAAAGTGTAAATCAAGAAGTCTCAAGGCTGTCTTCAGAACATCAGTCATGCAGCAAATCATATTATCAGACTGAAGCTACTCTGCCATGTTAGAGAAAGTTGTCCATGGTGGATGGAGTCTGTGTGTGGAGAGAGAGAGAGAGAGAGAGAGAGAGAGAGAGAGAGAGAGAGAGAGAGAGAGAGAGAGAGAGAGAGAGAGAGAGAGAGAGAGAGAGAGAGAGAGAGAGAGAGAGAGAGAGAGAGAGAGAGAGAGAGAGATTGATTGTTTGTGTGTGCCGGCGTGAGAGATAAAAATAAATAGTCAATGTTGAACTGACATCAGCAGTCCAGTGCCACTATGGGGTCACGTCAGTCAGATCAAGTCAAAGGCAATGGGGACTCAAAGGTATCAACCTGTCAAACAAATGCTTTGAAACGTCAGTCTGGATGACAACTGTGACTGGTGCATTCTCTGTTATAAATGTTTCACAAGTGTCGTTTGTCAAGACCGGCACGGGTCGTATACTCACTGTATGAAAACAGTTGGGTGTCAATCGCTCCTGGACAAGTTGTTGACGACCGTGGGAAAGTGACAGTCCAGCACCGCACTGTGCCCTTTGACAGTTGGTTGCGACTCTCCAGCCAAGCTTCACTCCGATGCAGGGTGTCGTTTCCTCCCTATCGGGGTCAGAACCCTGCCCTACTTTTCGAGTCACTTTGTTTGGTGACTCAGCGGTGTAGGTACTTGGCGCGACACAGCAAATAAGCTGTAGTGATGTAAAATGCGTTTTACATCGAGTTTATACATCTCGTATCGATGGTTGAGGATACCTGTCGGACTTCACTAATGATACTAACTTTACCATTACAATTCCTGTCTCTTGTAAGGCATCAGAAACATGTTCAACAAATCGCTATTTATTTCTTGTAGCTCGAAAACACACCCTCACAGTCATAACACAATTATAAAATGCGGTGCATGGGTTGCCTCCCGTTAGAGTGATAGAATCCTATGATCGTGGATTGAATCCCGTATTTTCACGGATATCTGTAATCTACATTACGTTTGGACTCTTCTCGTTTACAACACATTTTGAGGCTGCGTTATGCTCAGCTTGGCGAGTCGCAACAACCACCCTTACTCGTCCACCCTTCCTGTGTAGGGTATGTCTGTGATAGTTATACCATCATACTTAGCGTAATGCAAATACTCTCATTGTCAAAATCCATGTCATATATAATACTATATATCGACACTACGTTTTCTTATGTCAAATTAAGGACTTTACACATTCTATAGCAAAACCTGTCATAGCTGACGAGGGGCTACCATCACTGTCAAAACATACGTTCTTGGGGACAGCCCAGCGTTGTGGTGGAAACATTTTTTACCGATTTTTTTTTTTATATGGAACAAATCTGTAGTCGAAGACCGTGAGTCATCATTAACTATTTATTTTCGTGGTGAGCTAACACTGTCTATTGCATGTTCACTTTGTCAGTGACACGACAATTTGTACTTGTGAAGATCAAGGTAAACTTGGTCTTATTCGTCTTCAGCAACTCTTGCTGCTTTTAAGAGGCACTGATGGGGGTCGATGGTAAACTTGCTGATGCATATCATCTTTTATCCCATTCCAGCTATGTGATCTACGTGATGTTACAGGATTGTGTGATGTTACAGGATTGTGTGGACCGCCGTCATATAATGTCTTAAGTCAATAAGATCAATTGGTATAAATCGACTTGACAGACCAAGATACTACAAGAGTATTGGTTCACTAAGAACACTGGGTTCTGTTCCCATTCAGTTTAAGGAATGTGAGTGTGACGAATTTCTGAAATTGCTACTTGGTGGAATACCGGAAGATGTAACGGTCCAGTTAATATAATATACATTTGTAATCTTCAAACTTCGGAGGTAATAAAGATTGCCCATTTATCATGCTTGTCTATGTTCTACGTGCTTTATTTCAATACAGATGTAGACCAGTGGCCCCTGGTACAACACTGATTGGACCATTACACGTAAGTGTATACGTAAATGTACATGTATTACAGAAATGCACATGAGGTAGGAGGTAGTTCACTTTAATATGGCATGCACCATGCTTGTAGAATGCGACTGATGAGACCAGGTGTTCAGGCTCGCTGGTTTGGTTGATATCATCGTACCCCAGTTAGATAGATTGATGCTGTTGATCACTGCAATATCTGGTCCACACTGGATTATTTACAAATGGACACCATATAGCTGGAATATTGCTAAGTGCAGCGTTAAAAAACAAACAAACGACTCTTCTAGATATTCTACTAACCAGTTAATGTGCTCTCTTGGAAGAAGGAAAATAAAGCTCTGCAGCACGCCTGGACAGTCACCTTTTCAATATGAGTCAGTGAGTTTGGTTTTATGCCGCACTCAGCAATATTCCATCTATATGGTGGCGGTCTGTAATTAATTGAGTCTGGGCCAGACAATCCAGTGACCAACAACATGAGGATCAATCTGCATAACTAGGAACCGATGACATGTGTCCACCAAGTTAGCGAGCTTGACCACTCGATCCCATTAGTCACAGCTTACCACAAGCATAGTCGCCATTTATGGCAAGCATGGGTTGCTGAATGCATATTCTACCCCAGGACATTCATGAGTCTCACTGGTCAAGAGTTGTTCAGAGATGATGTGAATGAGTTAATGGGAACTGAAAAACAAGGACCAGCATCCACATACAAGTTACCTCTGCTGAGCATCTCACACACTAAGTTCATTACAGTTACAGACCTTCTTGCTGTTACACTGTAATAAAAGGTAAAGCCAAAGGTAAAGTTGCAGCGTTGAACAAAAAGATGGAACATATGATAAGTACCAACACTCACTACAGGTACCAAACTTTATTTACTTACATACATTTTTAAAAATACAAAGTGGTCAGAAAGACTGACCATCTGAACATATTTAGGAGTTCTCACTGAGGAAACAATCATGTTCAGGGGGTCCATCCATGAAGAAACCTTTACTACGGTTAACCTTAACTCCCAATCTTCAACATTGCACAGAGGCTACCTTAGTGACTTAAGAACATCTTTGTCAAAGAAGGACCTGTTCTAGTTTCAGTGAGGTTGTGGTTTCTATTTGGAAGATGTTTACAGATGCGCATGCTATATGACAAAGAACTAGAAGTCCATGGCATAAGCTCACACCTGTGGAAAGCACACAAACAATACATACACTAAAAGCTACATACTACCACTTGTTAAATCATGAATCTGTCCAGACCAAAAACAAACACTTGAAATTAGTCTTCACATTTTATTTCTGTCAACGAACAGGTCAGTTCACAACTGAAGTCTTGTGACAAAACAATGAATGTACATTGACTGTGTAAATAGGTCGGTCACTGATGCATGACATTGATGCTTAAAGCCAACTCCCACAGAACCTCCCTGCCTTGATGCCAGATTACAAGCAATGTTGTGTCCGTGTATAACAGTAGCAGGAAATGAGCACTCCTGAACCTTGACACAGCAACAAGATGAGTGAACAATTGAAGTATATATACATATATATCTACATACATACTTCTGTCAACTATCATCTTGAAAGAGCAAGTCATCTGGGAGTTGGCCATTGAAACACAGAATCTTGACATAGATGAAAGTGGGAGATCAACTCGATACAACAAGGGGCTTGGGTTTGATGACAGGTAGATCTTTGATACCTTCCTTAGTCACAAGTCGTACTCTGAAGTTGGGTAAGTTGACAATAAATCGCTTCTGGACCTATGAACAAAACAGAAAGAAGACAATTTAGTTATAGTTGAAATTTAAAAGTGACATTTTACTTCTGTTTACAATAATTACCTTACTTGTGGATGAGACTGACCAAATAATCTTGTCTACAAAAAGGGAGATAATCAAGATGTAATGACAAGAGTTACCCCCCTTTATATAGCCTCATGAAGCATACTTACACTGTGGAAGGATGAAAGTAACACTGTCCTATGTACAAAGTCTCACCTCATCAATACACTGTTGCAACAGCTTCATTGCTTCTTCCTGGTTCATGTCTGTAAACATACACATAAACATCTAACCTCAAACTCTGGATTGCTGAGATTAATAGACACTTACTGGAACTAATGAATTTGTCAAGTTGTCAACTAACGGTACGTGTTTTCTATTTCCAACTTCAAGAAGTTTGTTTAAGGGAGATGGTACCTTTTTTGTAGTATCTATCCATGATGCTCATAGTGAAGAGGCTGCCATAGCCATGTACAGCAAATGGTAGTTTGTTGAGTGACGCCAGATAGTCCATGAAGTACAATACAGGTCCCTCTTCCTCGTCATACCCAGCAATCAGCATGTTCACCATGTAGGGAGTCTGACAAGAATATTATGAAATGTCAAACATATTTATGGTTGAGACATGTAATGTTAACTGGTTAGGGCAGAGAAATCTGCCAGTGAATAAAGTACTATATCAGTGGGTCATACACTGAAGGGTAAGTTAGTAAGTTAATCGTAATGCTACAACTGAAGATAATCGAGCCCAAGAAATGCTTACAGAACTTCTGAGGTAGTCTGCCAGGTTCTTGCGAGTAAAGTTAGCAGCTGCATGAGGCGATAATTCATATCCTGAAAAGAACAAGAACAAGGCTATCGTTCCTTCTTAATTGTTTGGGTGTAAGTACATTTCGAAATCAAGAGTTGATATGCAACATATGTCATAATTGGGATTTCACTTTCTTAGAAAAGTACAAATTCTAGTACTTTTGGGGCTCAGCGGTGGAAGTTGCGGTGGCTGAGCGGGATGGGCGGTTGACTTTGTGTGCTGGAGATTAGGCGACTGACTCTGAGGGTGCAGGTTCAAATCCTGGATGGGACTCAACCAAAATGGTACTACAATTTGTACTTTACTAAGAAAGAGAAAACCCAAATATGACATACGCTGCATTTGACTATTCTCTAAATGGCATCGTGTAATCGAAGATTCGATATACTCAGTCTCTGCTTAATACCAACAAATTAATCAGAAATATGAAATAAGAAGTTTCATGTGACTTTTTGCAAAACACCATTATATTTAAGAAATGCTGACACATCAAATATCAAATAATCTGGAGGTAAAATTGTGCTGAGGGTGTGAGGGTATGATGGTAGCTCTTGAAATGAGGCCAGCATGGCATTTGGAATTATGCAGCCCTCAGCACACCCATGATGACATGAACAATGACTGGTGCCACAAATGGCCTCAACACCTCCACATAGTAATAAATACTGGTGACCCTACATCAACATGATCAAGTCAACCCTCAACATCACAATTTTAAATCCATTCAGATCACATGCCATTTATCTCAACATTGTCTCCATATTACAGTGAGTGAGTGAGTTTAGTTTTATGCCGCACACAGTAATATTCCAGCTATATGGTGGTGGTCTGTAAATAACAGTCTGGACCAGACAATCCAGTAATCATTAATCAACAGCATGCACATCAATCTGCGCAACTGGGAACTGATAACATGTGTCAACCAAGTAAATGAGCCTTACCACCCGAACTTGTCAGTTGCCTCTTATGACAAGCAAAGTCGCCTTTTATTACTTTCACGGGTTGTCTCCATATTACAAGCAGCAAATCATTGACCTATGATTCCCACATACATGTAATTACAGTAGCAACTGATAGCTGGATTGTCCTCATTGTTTTTTGAAACATGCATTCCAATATTTTTGCAATCCCAACACTTATCCTATGAAAAATATCTTAAAAGTTATTTTCTATTGTTAATCATCAAGAAAATCTATGTACATGTTCCTACTGCCCAACCTACGTGATTTCACTTGTTGGTGTTGCTGTCATTAATGAACCCTTATTATTTGCATAAGATCAAAACAACGGACTGACTTAAAGGATAAGAACTTGAAGTATTTCAGCAGCCCCACAACGTTAATAAATTTGGCAAACTAACTCAATATATGTAGAAACACAAATATGTATGATCTTGGGCGAGTGAGTGAGTGAGTTACTTTTACACTGCACTCAGCCATATTCCAGCTACATGGCAGCAGTTGGTAAATAATCGGGTCTGGACCTGACAAATCAGTGATCAACAGCATTAGCATCAATATGCACAACTGGGAACAGATGACGTGTCAACCAAGTCAGCAAGTCTGACCAGCCGGTCCTGTTAGTCACCTCTTATGATAAGCATAGTCGCCTTTTATGACAAGCATGGGTTGCTGAAGGCCTATTCTACCCTGGGCCTTCATGGGTCTTTATGAACTTGGTATTGTGAACTTGACTGACTTTTCAAATCATTGTAACATACTGACAGCTAAAACAACACTGCTAATGTTCATACCTTTGGCATATTATGTATGCAATATTAATCACTGCTGATTGCAATCAAAAGTTGGAAAACACCACCTTATATTAATTTCCTATATACATGACAGGATTGAAGTGAAAATCTGGATGCATCATGTTTGGCAAAGATGAAATCTATATGACATCTGTGTTGCTATTAACATGATGGAAGAATCATACCATACAGAAACGATAACATACCATTTCTCATTTTGTATAACTGAATATTTTTGGATATGTATTCAGCAAACTGCACTGTGTCACCAGATTCTCCAGTAACCAGCATCAGCAGTTTGTCACTCAACTTGTGCATCTTGTCATGATCTGAAACATTTGACCAAATAAACAATAATCACTTGATAAGCGTAGGTTTGCGTATCTGTGCTACTAGCTTGTCAGATTGGCCATGAACAGCTTACACCACTTTGAAAGCAACATGATTTAAACACTTTGTCAGATGCAAATGCAGTATTAAAATGCTTCTTTGAAACTTATGAAAGGAATAAAAGAAAGTTGCAATTCACAAGTCGTTTTTATCTTTGTTACAGATTTGCTGTTATGGATTCAATGACACAACTGTAAAATATATTTCATTGAGTCAGCATGGTCAAGAAAAATGATAAAGTGAACTGGCATGAACAAATGGAACTCTGTGAATTTCTTTCATGCTGTTTTTAACCAGTTGGTAACCAAGATAATCAAGCATAACATCAATGGAAGATCTGAAGAACAACTAACACATTAACACATTCAATACTTTGATAATCATGATCTTGACCCAATACTTTGAAAAACTGAAGAATCACAAGATGAGGAAAATGTCATTATGAATAAGGATTACACTTTGAAATTCAATCATTCATAATTACTCCTAATAAACAGACAATGTACAGATGCACTAATGCTGATAATGCAAGTATGCTTATACTTTTACAGAATTTGTTATCAGAAGATGGATGTCTTAACCACTGTTGGCATCTCCCTGTGAATGACATGGGACTTTTTCATTTTATTTAAAATGGTATCATAAGGAGGATCAAGCACATGTTGCCAGCAAGGCTGATGAGTAAATGAGTAGAGTAAGAGCCACAGTGAGCAGTCCCATTTACAGAACAGAACAGAAACATTTAGGCAGCTTGTTTGGGGTTTTTCCTTTTCGGTGTGGCATCCAGTCTTAATTGCCGTGAGTAGAACCGTTTCTTTCTAATTCTTACCTTTACCGATCACTATTTCTTCATTACCCGTCTACGTAAGTATTACACTTGCTTGATTGAATAAGATGAAAACAATGTAAAACAGCAAACTGATATGAGAACTAGTGTTTTGAACTTTTACTTTTAGTTTTACTGCACAAAGACAAATCCTGAGGCAAGTATTCCAGTCGGTTCCTTCGCACACAAATATACCTTGCTTCATGGCAATGACACTCCTTCCAGAAACCATGTCACATGCTGTAAGGATGAAATCCTTCCCCTGGATCCCTATCAAAAACTCCATTTTCACTTTTGTTAGGGAACTGTAGTCTAGCGCATAGGACCAAAATGCAAAATGCAAAGTGAGACAGCACTCTTGAAACTTCCGGTCCAATCCCGCACAATAATTACCGGCGTTGGTGTTGAAATTATTAAAATAAATTCACAACAACTGCGCCGGTATTTATCAATTCAGAGTTCATCACACATCCTGCAACGTGTATGCTTATAATAAAAATTTATAAACGTGTTTTAATCCAAAATGAGTCAGCACAGTTATCAAAATATAAACTCCGTGACGAAACGAAATAACACGAACATGCAACCGAGAAAAAGCGCACATGTCACCTTTCCAGAGACTCTTATGCAATCCGTGTTCAATATACAGGCAAATTCTGTTATCTATAGTCCCGACAACCAAGCTAGTAATATATATGTTCTCTCTGTATGTATGTCTTCCTGAAATATAGTAAAATACTAAATAAATAATATAGCCGACACACTCTCTATTTTACCCAAACATATACTAATATACAGTTATTTACCTCCACTTTCTCTTCTTCATTATTGTAACCATGTTAAATGCGGCCATATATTCTCGTTTGGTTGAATCATTGAGTCAGAGTAGGAGAAAAATGTGCATCATGTATTGCTTGAGAATACGAGCTTATGAAGTACCCTACGTTTTTGCACTTATGTAATAAGAGACAAGAAATTGTTTCATGTGTGCTTTCTTTCTTAGAGCGTTACACCTATTTTACAATCACGAACAGTGCATGTTATTATTTCTCTTTGTTCAAAATCCTGACAAAAATCGCGCAACGTTATTGACTCTAAATGACAAGAACGGCCGACCAAATACATGTACGTCATTAACGCCTCAGACAAAACGGAACATATATAGCAAATGACTGTTGGAACATTTAAATCTTATGTCTTGAAACCCTTGCACTGCTTAGAGTTACGCCCGATCATCTTCATAAGACTAACGTTGCCATCTTTGACTGCCCACGGCAGCTGGAATAATACTTGTGTGTTTTGATGAAAGTTTCTTTATTTTCTGTCGCCACGAATAAGTTTTACCGAATTGCGTTGTATGTAGTACTGAAAGTCCGCATAAATACCAGTTCCGTCTTTTTACCGATCTTAAATTTAGGTATGACCTAAATTTTAAAACTGACGACACACAGACAGACAAGGGGTTTAGCTGATACTGACGTAAAGGCGGGTACGTATTATGATTATATTCTTCAGTCTGTGGTAGTCTACTTTCTATAACTGTAAAATGTAAATATGACCATTTCCTGTACTTTTGAGAAGTAACAGATGTCTGTTTCGATGTCCACGATCCCATAAGATCGAAATACTTAAGTGAAATTGCAGACTGCGCGTCTCACTCATGCCGGCGGGATCGCAGCAGGAATATCTTGACTTCGCTTTCGACGAAATAGAACAAATTTGTGATTGCCTTGGTAACATGATTGTTCCATCGCCTATTCTGGAGTAGGGAATAAAGTGGACAAATTAACGTATTATGAATGACAGTCGAATGCCAGGTGGTAGACTGGTACTAAGTGACAGCCAACTTGCCGAATGTCACGTTTTTGTTCCAGTTGAGAGGAATGTGTTAAGTCGACGAGGAGTGTCTTTCGTGTAACAGTAACTTACACCTTCGCATGTTGACAGAGTTGTTCTTCAAACTCTCCTCTTTCTGTCAAAAGTCATTATAAGTAGGTCAAAGCGTTTGACCCAAGATGGCAATGGGCCTACCAAGAACAGGGATTGCCTCAAAAGTCAGATTGTGATGTCTGTGTAGTATGTACTCATCAACATGACCTTTGATTATATTTAATTTACACACGAGTAATTGCGAAAAGCTTAAGATTTATCACCATTTAATTATTCTATAAATGTACTTTAGGTGATCGGGCTACAGTTGTGGGTTGTAAACTTCACAAACAAATTGTAGGCTATGTTATAATTTATGAACTCTGGTGAAACAGTGCGCTGTGACATCAGCCTGTTAACGGAGTCATTGAGTATGAATAAACTCATCTTGGTGATTTATCATCTCTATCATTCATTGTCATTGAATAAGGTCAGCAATGTTAAATGTTTTGGAGATTTGTTTTTCCTGAAAACAGTGCTGTGCAGCTCATTTAAGGGAAAGCGCTTGATTGTGAAGGTACTTTCGCATATATTATTTGTGTAGGCCATGGTTTTAAAATGAAATGGCGTAAAAGATGTGCTGTGTATTTAAACGGCTTGTATACCTTTATGTAATTTAAAGGAGGGGAGACAGTAGGTTTTTGTAGGGTGATTTTGTAGGGTGCAACAGTTGTAACTGTCCATGATCTAATTTGACCTGTTCATTTCTGCTACCTGCTTGTTGTCATAGCTAAGTTGGTTTCCTGTCGGGTATCAGTCCTAAGATCCTGAGTTTGTTTCTGACAGATTCTCACAGACCTGGTAGTGGTCAACTTATCATCACAAGGAGTTGTGCTGAATTCTAAAGGTGGACCTTAAAGGTCACATGCAATCAAAAAATCAAACATAATTAAAACACAATTATCACTTATTCATGACATATAATACACATTGCTGCTAGTAAAAAAACAAATAAACAAAATAATAAGCAAACAATCGCAATTCAAATTTAATGAATAGTTTTCACAGGCTTTTTTTTCATCGCGTTTTTTTTCAACATTACAGGCTGAATTTGCATTTTTGATGATTTGTTTTGGTAAGTGCATACCAATAGGTATCAGAATCTGCAAAGTTGTGTTTTACGTTTCCTGTGACCTTTAAGAGTGGGAGATATTAAATGTTCAGCAAACACCTGAAATCAGCACCACTACTTCTCATTAGAACATTTTCTGTTGTAGGTTACATGTAACTGAGACAATTTGTGAAGCAGACCATGTCATTGAGAACCCGTTCTTGAGATGGTCACATGTTATATATTGTAAAAGTGAGCAAATATTGGAAACTCTTGACATGACTTGATTTGTTGAATGACAAAATAGTTACAAAGAAAGATCACTAAGATGAGCTTCTACAGTCACTGACTTTGATTACACCAGTGGGCGTTGTTTGACAGCATGCATTGTTGCAAAATTACACCAGATAATGCGACCGTGTATTTTATAGTGTGTTTGCGAAATTTGTGCAATTGATTGTATTTTTATCCCCCCGGCATTTAAAGCGGGGGGATATAGTCGATGGCTCGTCTGTCCGTCCGCAATTATTTTGTTTCCGGAGCATAACTTAGAAACCGTTCAATATTTTTAGACCAAACTTGATAGATATAGTAATCTCAGTCTACGGTTGTGCCTTTTGCTATTTACAGATTTTTGGCATTTACATTGTTTTTCTTTTTTCATGTAACATTTTGGTGTTAGTCTTATGGTTCATTTCCGGAGCAGAACTAAAAAATTGTTCAATATTTTTCTGCCAAACTTGGTAGATATATCAATCAGAACCTAAAGTGGTGCCTTTTGCTATATACAGGTTTTTGTGATTTATTATTTTCTCGGTTTCCATGGAAATGTTTGGGACATAGTCTCAAAAGTAAGAGGTGTGTTTCGTTTCTGGAGCAGAACTAAAAAACTTTGTAATATCTGTCAGTAAAACTTGGTAGATATATGTGACAGACCCCAAAGTGGTGCGTTTGGTTATTTTCAGGTTTTTATTTTCTCGGTTCCATGAACACATTGCTGACATCGTTTCCGGAGCACAACTCAAAAAACATTTCATATCTTTCAAAAGATCTTGGCAGATATACGAGACAGATCTTGAAATGGTGACTTTTTCTGATTACAGATATATGGCATTTATATTTTTCATGAATTCCATGGAAACAATTCTGACTTTGTCTAAAAACACAATAAGTAACTCTCAGATGTTTTTGTCCTTTCAAATATGTGGGGGCCGGGGCAATATGTCATCTCCTGATGACTCTTGTTATTCTTATTACAGTGCATCTACATAATATGATGCTATGTATGGTCACTAATATTTTCGTTGATTGTTTAGTGCCCAAATTCTCTCAAATACGCAGTAAATTTTGAAGCTTGCATCATTGTTGATGCAGTGCTACTGGTTCCTTTATTCAGATAATCTTAAGTTTGGCTTCTGTGCGATGACTGTTTTTTGGACTGCTCAGTGCTGATTAAATATCTGACTTGCCTTACTTTGTTTATTTTTTATTTTTATTTTTTTTTGTTTTTTTAAAATATTATTTAACAATCATGGTTGATGTTTTGATGAAAGTTCCAAACTTTCAAACCCCGAAGACATATCCATGGCTCCCTCTCATGGCATCAGGGAGTCATACTAAATTTTCATGCTCAGATGAAAACACTGGCTGTGTTAGCAATTTTCCAGCTGTGTGGCAGAAGGCTGTAAATTTATTTAGACTGAAGCAGTGATCAACATCATGAGCACCAAGCTACTCAGTTGTGATACAATTTGTCAGCACACGATCCTATTAGTTACCACTTATGACTAGGGATGTCATAATACATCAATGCATCAATACAATTATCGATACATTTCAAGCTGTAAAGATGTTTAGTTGTGAAAGTATCAGTATAAATCAGTCTAAGTAAACATATCCTCAGTACTTTTCGTTACACTCCACAACTGAGTCTAACAAAACCTTATGGGAGGTCGCGTCAGGTAACCTTTGAGATTGACCAATGAGAACACAGCTTACCAAATCACGAAAGTGGACATTCACACATACCTTTTGATTTTTTATCTCGAAAAGGTTCGTACCCGAACAATTCCGAATGTTATTTAGTGTACGATCCCTTCCGGGTGATGCACACGGCGCACGTTACAACCATGACAACAGTGGCTAAAGTCGCTGAAAATAGTGTTTTTGGCAGTATTCAAGGATGTCATCTTGCGGAAATATTGGCTAATGGTAACCATGTCAACAGAACCCCCAAAGCTTATATACAGCTGGTCAAATAACTGTGTTATATACAGATTTTTGTTTGTGGAGAGATCTGTGTCGGTAACCTGAATATTTTGAAAGTCCCACTGATCCCTAAATAGTAGCCGTTGTTTGATGGGTTCAATCTATTTAACTGTCTCGTGTTTGATTGGACGGTTGTAAGTAGCTCAAAGGTTACTTGACGCGACCTTCTACTAGGTTTTGTTAGACTCAGTGGTGGAGTGTAACGAAATACACTGAGACTAAGTTTACTTAGACTGAGTATAAATATGATTATGTATCGTTTACATTTTGCAATTGTATCATGTGTTTTGATGTTGTGAGATATATAAATGATTATTTTTCATGCACAAAGATAAGAAATTAGAACTTTTTAAAATCTGAGAATAATAAATGTTAATCTTTTCATGGACAATTATAAAATATGAAATAATTAATTTTCAAGAATAACTGAGTTTAAGCAATAATGCCACGGAATATGAAATGTGACCCACAATAACTATCACTCGAAATTCTAAACATTGTGACCCTACAATAACTATAACTTAGTAACAATACAAATTACAGGAAATAGACTCTTGTAACAGTTGTAACTTTTGAGATATCTTCAAAGTGCCCTGGTTGCATGCTTGAATTTATACAAATAATACTATGATGTATTTAATGCATGGCGCTCAGCATTGATGGGTACAACAGGGACAGGTCAGTTCAGAGTAATATGATGTGGGGTATTCATGCTCAAATGTAGCATGATATCTCAGCGAGCCAGCACTTTAAAGGACCACTAAACTCAATTTTTTGGTACTCTTTTTGTCACTGCATATGAAAGACTTTTGGTTAGTCATAAACGAAACACCATTTTCTTTTTAAAACAACTTGTGGTTAATTAATACCAAGCGCTCAAAAGTTGCTAAATAGCCGTCTGCAAACGAAACCGCAGACAGGTTATGTAACTCTGTCGCCAGAGCCCTACAGTGATGTCATAGAAGGAACGGTTTCCAGTTAAATGTATAGAAAATGTGTAGGAAGCTCGTCATTTTGCTGAATTCTTGACGTCACCAAAGACATGCCGAATTGTTGTGTTGCCGTCAGTTGTTCCTTGGGGTCGGGTGATGGTGTCACTATGCACAGATTTCCACCAGACTCCGTTGTTTTTGCTTAAATTGGTTGTTAGTATGTGTGAAGTGAGCTTTGTGGAAGCCTGTGGTATATACTAAATCGGATGGTTCGCCCCCTACCACGCTTCCAGGATAGAAAATGGAGTTCAAGTTTCATCGAGTTTATAAAATCAAGACTGCTTACTACACATTGCTGACCAAAAGGATTTTGCATGGATATAACGCTTTCTTCCTCGGAAACGCGGTTGTGGTCGAAGTGACAATATTATAGTAAGTAATATTATATTGACCCCTTATATTGACCGATTCCAAGAGTGAAATTGTTATGTTATAAGCAATGTCATGTAAAGTTCTAATGTCCATCAAGAAAATACATATTTTACTACCAGTAGAAAGTAATTTTGATTTTGTAAGTTGGTGAAAACAAACTTAAATAGCATTCATCCTCAGACAGAGCGCCGCCATTTTTGAAAATCGTGAAGTCACAGGCGAAAGTCCGTTAGAATTATGATTTGTTCTCATCAAGTTAGAAAATCAAAACTACTTTTTACTAGTAGTTAAATGTGCATTTGAATCATGGCCAAAAGAATTTTGCATGACACAACTTTTAACATAAGGACTTCTTCCAAGGAAGCAAGGTGGGGGTCGAAGTGACATTTATATTGCAAGCAATGTTAGATTGACCTCCACCTCATTTCCAAGAGAGAAATTGTTATGTTATAAGCAATGTCATGTAAAATCCTAATGTCCATCAATAAAATACATATTTTACTACCAGTAGAAAGTAATTGTCCTTTTGTAAGTCGGTGAAAACAAACCTTAAATAGCATTCATCCCATTTTTGAAAATCGTGAAGTCAAATCCATTTGAATAAATGAGATTATGTATGGTTTGTTCTCATCAAGTTAGAAAATCGAAACTACATAAATATGTATTTGAATCATTACTAAAAGGAGTTTGCATGACACAACCTGTAACATAACCTAAGCGAGGTCGGGGTCGAAGTGAAAATACTGCGCGATAAGTTTCTTCACTTGCTAAATTTACTTTGTTTGTAACGTTCACTCACCAGTATGTAGACACTTGTCAATAAACGTCTTTATACTTGGACTCATAATCCTAATTACTTTATAATCATACTTGTATGCATTTTGAAACTTAATAAAAAGAAGCGATCTGCGAATGTATAACAGGAATGTAATATGTAGACATTTCATAGTTTCCTATATGAATCATAATTCGCACGCACGCCCTAGTGTATGTTGTCTGCATGATTACACTTAATGACGAAAACAATGATTCTGTTGAAAGCTACGACAACGTATTAAAAACAAAAATGCAAATATTAAAATTAAAGTTATAGGAGCAATGTCAGGCTATTACCTTCTTTGAGGAATGTATCCATCAATATCCACAAAAACAAGTGATATATAATTCATCTGCAGATTTCCCAAGTGATGTGTCTTTTAACAGTCTAATATACGAAAACATGATGTATCGTTTCAGGTTTTTCGCATTGCTGTATAGTTTCATTGGTTACCCAAGGTAGCACACCTAGCAACTAATTGCATAATGTGGGTCATTCTTTTTAAAAAGTTATTTAGTTAGCCAATAATGAGCAATCAATCAGTGTATTGGTGGTTAATCCTTTGATAGAAGGGCGTTGTTTTACATAGACACATACTAGACAGAGTGTATTCAGTATAGATTTATAAATGTACATACATAAACACTACCTTTTGACAAATCCCCCATTTACATCCCCATAATACTAATTTATCGATCAGCGTGTTAATGGTTAATCCTTTGATCGATCCAGTCAAAAGAAATGCCAAATGGGGGCCTTTGTCGGGTAATCCAAGTGGCGTTACCACCAATTATACCTGTTATAAATTCATTAACTGAGCATCAAGTGAATGATGACAAATAACGTGTACGTTTATGCCACCTAACACGGATTACAACCTAGCGACACCAAGTGATTTTGACAGAATCGTCTATGAAAGGGTTGTAACTCGAAAACTAGGCAAAGCAGGAGGCAAAACAAAATGATAGTAGAATATGAGAACATATAGCTTTCATTTTCCTCAACAGCTTTCGCGATTTCAGGTTTGTACAAACCTGTAATCGAAATAGTTCAACCCCTGAAATGTAGATGAATACTGCACAGACCCTCATTTCTATACCCACTATTACGTCACGGAGACATGCCGCTCTGATTGGTTGAAATTTCGTTTGCGGCTTAGAATTTTGCACTGTTGACAAAAAGGTTGATTTAAGGTAATTAAAGATTGACATGAGCATTTTTAGTGATGGGGTTTCATTTATAACGATGTCAGCAAGTGATTTTGCGTGTGTACCCTATTAGGGTATATGTGACCTTTAAAACCAGCTTATGCCTTTTGTAGTACAAGGAGTCATACATACACATGCACATCGTCATGTGAGCAAAACATTCTTAAGTACGACGTTAAACCCTATTTCACCTTAGTTTACTGTAAACGTACTCATATTCGCTTGGTGCAAATTTCACAGAGTTGACAGTTTAGACTACATTGCACGGTTAATTATTCGCGGAATCATTAATTGCTGGAACTGCCAGCTGTCTGTTTCGCCGTCACCAATAGCAATAAAAACAATCAGAGTGGCTTAACCTGAAATGTGGCATAGATTGCTAAGTCACAGGAAATCCTTGCCTGCCCAATATATACAGTAATACGGTTACTCACGGCAGTATAAGAACTTAGGAAATGACACATTGTGATGGTATACTATATAAAGCGCTGAAAAACACATAAGTGTTACGTTCTGAATTCTCACGATTTGATGATGGCATTGCGATTGTGGCTAAAGAAAGCACCTACCCCTAAGACACCTGGACTTCCAGATCCAAATGATTGCTAAGATGAGACAGAGGCCGAAATCTTAATCGCTGCAAATGGTGCCGTAGATCAACTCCAAGATGACACGGCGACAAGTGACACGTCAAATGACCCATCATGCTGTAAAAGAAAACTTGGGGAATACAGCAGTTACGATTCCGAAGTACACTGTAAACTGAAGAAGAAAGTGAATGAATCTACTGTCTGTAGTATGAAAGCAAGTTTCCTGAAAGAGCAAAGCAGCAGTGAAACAGCAGAATCTCCACGCCAGTTGGTTAAGGCCATCCAGGGTCAGAAGCCAAAACTGTTTGGTGGTGCTGTTGGCACAAGAACATTGCTTACAGCAACTGATAAAATCATGAGAAAACGTCATAAATCTGAAAGAATTCTGTGGATATGTTGAGCTGACTGATTCCTGGGCTAGATCGCTTTTACGATGCATGGACTTTGTGAAACGCAAGGGAACTAAGGGTGTAAAAAGCCTGCTGTCTGATTTCACCGACATCAAGACAGAGTTCCTGAATCGTGTACAGGATGTTATTGACCAGAATGCCATCCCTGATAACCTAGTCATCAACTGGGACCAGACTGACCTGTCTCTCTTTCCCGGTGGTGACTGGACAATAGAAGAACGTGGGATGAAGCAGGTGACCATCTCTGGCATGGATTACAAGCGACAGATCACAGGTCTACTTTCATTGACCAAGTCCGGTGATTTGTTGGCCCTCTAGCTGATCTACCCGCATTGGAATCACATTGGAGCACAGATGCTCTGATTTGTGGACAAAATCATTGACTCATATGTTGTAGAAACACCTAAACAGCTGGGATTAGGTCCTGACCAGAAGGCTTTGTGCATCTTTGATGTCTACAACAGTGCTCATCATACAGACAGTTTATGTGATCTTCTACGAGAGAGGAACATTTGTTTCCTCTTTGTCCCAGCCGCCTGTTCTGACAAGCTGCAACCACTTGACCTAGCTCTCAACAAGAATTTCAAAGATGAAATCAAACAGCGCTTCCACAAATGGTATTCCAGTGAAGTTGTGCGACAGCTTGATGAACAAGAAGATACAGACAATAATGATGCAGTGTCTGCAACTTCAGTTGATACCAGGACTACCGTCATCAAGCCCCTTCATGGGTTATCAAGGCGTTTGACACTATGTCGAAGAGGAAAGACCTCATTCAAAGTGGGTTCAAACAAGCCGGCTTTCTGTGAAAGTGATGTGTTAATTGACTATCAATTACAAGTAAATGAACTGCTATAGTGTATGAAGTTGTGATTTCAAACATCCGATTTGTTGAGAATGTGCTGATGTGTTAATTTACTTTCAATTACGAGTAATAATGAACTTCTATGAAATCTTAATGAATAAATAAAATGCTGCTGTATTATTTCCTTCCGAGTTGTTTCATAGTAATCCGTTTAGTATCAAGGTTTCTTCATGAAATCTCATTTCATTTATATATGAAGGACATGCATGTGTGAGATGTGGCTTCTCAGGACACAGCAAGTGTCAAACAAACAGGTGTAAATGCCTCAAAGCCAAGCTGAAATATAACAGTCACTACCACAATAGTTTTAATTGTAAGTGACAAAAGTGATGTTGAAATTGTCATGTAATTTTGTAGATTAAGTTCTTAAGTGAACTTTCATAAAAAGGCTGTATATTGATTGTTGTTACACACAATTATACAAAATTGCTGACCCTCTTAGTTGTTTCATGATCTGATTTCACAATCTGGCAATAACATATTCACATTTCACTAGAGAATAAGAAATTTAGCATGCGCGGTTGTATAGTATGTGGAAAGAAGATCAGGGAAAGTTAGAAATATGCATGGAATTGTCTGAGCGTGGAGTATTTTTAGTAAACAAAGCTATGGTTTTGTGCTTTTGTGTACGAAATACTATGTGATGCCAAGCCATCTATTTGTGTTAGCATCAGAAATTTTAAATTTCTTGACTTGCTCTGATCCATGTTTACTATGGCAGTCAGAATTGTCAAATCAAGTGTCAATAATCATGGTAATATGGTGTGTCAGTAATCATTGTAACATAATATCTGAATATTTTTAATAATGGCTGTACCATGATTTTTATTTCGTAATTTAACATTTGCAGACACAAAACTTTCAACATGGCAGTAAACGTGTACAACACAAGTGCAACCGCTGACAATTTGAGTCGGCATGACATCATTGGTTGGGTGAATGATACCTTACAAGCTAACTACACAAAAATTGAGGAACTTTGTTCAGGTTGGTATATTGTCGTATTTTCTTTGCCAAGATTATTTTTTTTAATGTATATACTTAAGAGTTGTCTTTGCAACATAAGGCAATATTCTGTCTGTTGTATGGTGGCAACCTCTATACAATTGTGTCTGGATAAGACAATTCATGCTATGACTTACATTGCTTGCTGTCTGCGTTCATACATTCAGTCAAGTCACAAATTTTGACCATAACCTGGCCAACCTCCATTAAGAGCCTTATAGATAAGCATGCCATTCTAAAGTAGAATATGTGTTATGTGGTGCTAACTGTTGCTAAAACAGCATTCACTCACTCATTTTATATAGCTGAATTTTGCCGGTTAAATGTTTTCCAAATGGCAGCAACTGAAGACAAGTTAATGCTGGTGTGTTTTCAATGGGTGTGCTTTCTTTGCTGATTTTGCTTATGCCTCAGAGTTTAGGAATTTAAAAGTAACTTTGCAAGTTATCTTTCCATTTAAAAAAAAGCCTTTAACACAGGACAAGCATGTATTTAATTTTACTGACATTGGAGACTTGAAACAGCAGATCAGTGTTGTTTTGAACAGTGATATAATGGCAAGATTTAATGATATCATGTTTCTCTCCAGCCAAATCACTGCCATCAGACAGTACCCACAAGTGCCAGTATAGTGTTAGAGTTTCACTATCAGTTTTGAATTTGACAAGCAACATTTACGTCAATTTGTTTCAGTACTTTTAGGTCATGAATACTGCACACAGTATTGATTTGTACAGGATGAGTGTTTTATTGAATCTCAGATCTTTTGATGACTCCTTTTTAAGACCGCCCCACCCTTATTGCTAACTGTTTGTTTCTGTTTCTGTCCATGTCATGGTAACACTGGCAGTGTCAGTGTTTGGTTTTTGGGTTGTCCTTGGCAACCTACTTCGCTATGTGCTCCATGATGTACAGAAAACATTTAGGATACCTAATTCTTTGTACCCTCTTATACTGGCTATGGTGTTAGTCACATGCATAGATTACATGCTATTGATAACTCAGTGCAAATAGGCATAGTAACGCATCAGTATTATAATCATAACTATTCCTAGTTGAAAATGTTTGTGATATTTGCTAATTTTTGTATTTATGTTGAATGTACAGATAGTAAATTCCCATTTTGACATCTATTTTTATTTATAAAGAAATGATAATTGTCAGCCTGGTATGCTGTGGCATGTTACATCAGATTCACTTGTGCTAGGTGTCACATCGCAGTACCCAGTGGTTGGGGTGCTACTCAATCACTCCACCCCACCCCACATGTTATAGTTTGTTGTAATGATATGAGATTCTTTTTCAGGCTGACATTTTATCGGAACATGAAAAACAGTAGTAAATATACTGGACAAAAATAGTAAGGGATATATGTAAATGTTGAAATTATGAATAATGACTGTCTCCTCACTGACACACTGATAAAATATCAGTCATAAAAATACTAATGTCCCTAACTTATTTTGTCAATTATATATGATCTAGATATATTACTTAGATTTTCACTGACATATGTATGCCAAGCCTCTATCTGAAACTTTCCACTTGTGAGGTGTCACTGCCATCATAACATTCCCAACACTGAATTTTGCAGTTTCACATGTCCCAGTGACTCCCATTTAATAGACCAAATGTATCCACCCTCAAAGGCCTAGAGCCTAGTCAGTGTTTTACTATCGTTAATTGAGGGTTTAAACTGACAAGATGGTGTCATAATGTAATCCACATAGTTTCTTGGCTTTAATTATTTATTGCCACTTGGAACAGCCTTAAGTAGATAGGGAAATTTTGATATACTGATTAATGACCTGTGGGCCACTGAGAGATTAACAGCGTGTTACAAACATTATCAGAGACAGAGGCTACATAGGACCACAAAGTGACTTTGCTCTATGCACCAGTTTGTCATAACGTCTTTGTAAACATACTGTAACATCAGTATCATGCCCAATGCTTGAAAATTGTACATGAAGTCTTTGATTTGTAAAGCACTCCCAACATGCCATTTCATGCAAGTTGAAGCAGAGAAGGAGAAACTTTGTGAGAGGCAAACGTAGTAGTATATATTTTTTAACTGAAACCCCTTTGTGATTCCGGTGTCTAAAAATCATGATTCATTAAACATATACTCAGAACACTTGTGAGTATTCAGCGGTATATGTTGTCATACAAGTCCTGAGGACAGAACATGCATGACACAGATTACAATTACCATGCAAACACTTTCAATGAATCAGTTCAAAGTTGGCTTTTTTCAGAGTGTATGACCATGGCCAAGACCTATGTGCAGTGCAAACTTGACAGTACTTCACCTATTAAAGTATTGAATTGCTGTTGACAGTTTTGGTTTGAATAGGTAGTGCAAACCTCTGTGCAAGTGTTTTATACAAATGGAAAGATGCATAACTGAATCTTTCTTTCCTTACAGGTAGTTCATATTGCCAGTTTATGGACATGATGTTTCCAGGTGAGTAAGCATCACACAATGACAGTCACTGTCACAGCCCTAGGCTTCCCCTTATCCTCTTTACTGTCAGGATATAATTTATATCAATAAACATGGGCGAAAACATGAGGTGTGCTAAAAGAAAACCCCAACACTTCAATCTTTTCACAAAACAGAATATATTCTGTCCAGATTGATATACAATGGAGGATAGTTCAGGGCTGAAGTATCTTTATGAATATGGTAATGTTGTGTAGACTCGCTTGGCAGATAGGTGAATGTTGGTTGTAAATGAATGTTTGGCTGAGACTTCTCTATGCAGTGAAGAATGTAGAGGCCCAGACATTGCTGAATCACGAGACAGCAGGAACCAAGGGCATATCGCCTACTGCTGCGAAACACTGTCATAAATATAAAAGCAAGGAGTAAGCTTTGACAACAATATCAGTTTATTGTACATTGTCATATATTGTTGACTTTCGACATGTTCTACAAATATCAATGCTGTGGAAATCGTTTAATTGATTATTTCACTTGCTCTTCCATGTATAAATGCATCAAGACTCACACATTTACAACTACTAAAGGCATACAGCATTACATAGCATAACATATATTACCTACTTGTCATTGTGAGTATTGTGTTTGTGTTGTCTATATGACTTAATAGAAATGTAAGCTGCATGTTATTAATGTTCTTTACCCATATTGACCCAGATTTACACACATATTACCCTGTTCAATCAGTTTAGATACATATTCATTATGTTTCCTTCAGGTATGTTGTATATTGCATTGGCTATTAAGAAATGCATGTTGCAGTCTTTGTGAAATTATTGTCAGTATGTAAAGCTTATAATCCCATAAAAACAGCTGTTAAGAATATCGATAAAGGGCTCCTTGTCATTATGCTCGTGTCAGAATGGAAAAATGAATAGGGATTAAGATTGATATTGCTGGTAAATACTCAGATCTCCGAGTAGTCAATCACAGCCCGAACCACTGTATACAGAAGCCTTGGATATTTGTAACTTTTTCAACTCATGTAATTGACATCAGGAGATACTTTGGCAAGATTCTTTATTCGTCATAATGATGTTATTGTGTCTTTTTGATTGATTAAGTTAAATGATAAAAAGATGTGTTCAGTCATGTAAAATCCCTTGAAAAATTCTTTTAAAAGCCTTGAAAAATTCTTTTAACTTCTAACCTTGACAAGATTACAAAAACCTTATCATGTTCTTTTTTTCTCTGAATCTTCTTACTGTTTATGGTCAGCCGATATGTAAACCATACAAAAGTTATTCGAAGGCCTATTAGTGATTTTATTAATTCCTGAAGCATGTTATGCTAATTGAATGTGAGGGCTAATCAGGTCAGATGTCTGTGTCGGACAGCCATTAGTCACTGACTGCACTTCCTGTGTAGAGTGTAGCGGACTAACATTTATAACATCACATTATGCTAGCATACACATCATGAGAAAGGTGTCTGCTTGTCTGTTTCCATAGAGGTGTCAAGGCATCAGTGGTTTAGAGTGAGACCAGTGGAACCACTGCAACAAACATGATGGATAGGGTAGACAGTACCCGTTCACAATTCCGTTTAAAATTGTCACCTTCTTCTGAAATGTCTTTTCAAATGTTTTGTTATTTCTATGAAAGCCATGTATTTCTAATCATGATCAATTTGAATTTTATTTTTGTCATGTCCTTTAAGCCAGTGCTTGACACAGAAACTTTCACCAACACTCAACATTATAAACAGTAATAATAAGAATAAACAGCACCAACACCAAAGGCATCTTTATCAGTGAAGTATGTTCCCTTGACTTCCATCGGTTCTAAGGGGAAGTATGTGGCATAACTTTGTGTGGGATGGCAGGAAGTTCTGATAATGCTTAAACTGCCCCTTAGTGGGTCAGGTCATTTTATAGTATGGCAGTACAGTACATCCCATTGGGGCTGCCTGAACTCAGAGTGGCCTGCCAATCTCTGCCTGAGCAGGGAGGGGAGCTGCTATCTCGCTCATTAATGTAACTCACTACCTCATAAAGCTGCAACTGAAACCTAAACTATCTCAGGGTTATCTTGTTGGTATAGCAGAAGGAGGAAGTTAACTATTTGCCCACTGCATGCAATGAAACAGTGGTATATGTTATGTGATAACTCAACAAAATTATTGAATTTAGTGATAAATGAATGCTTTCAAGAATTAAATAGACATCATATTTTTGAATTCATACTAAAGGAAAATATTTTATTACTGAGCAAAGTTTACATTCATAAGAGTCTTCTCTTTTTCTGTCATCATAGTGCTTATATATTATTCATAATTTCAAGGACTTTGACGAAAACACCAGGGAGTATGTTAAACAGAGATTAGTCTCTATATTGTTTTAAAAACATTTAAACTGTTTTTCCCAACCCTTTATTTGTCTCTTGACCCTTAAATATTTAGCAACAAACGAGTTTCCCAAGAAAATAATTATGTGTAGTACCTGAACATGCTGCCTTGAAATATCTAGGCCTGCGACAGTGCATCATGTTGATAGATATGTGTCAAAGTTTTGACCTCTCAGTTTTTTCATATTTTGACTCAATACATGAAGCCATGAAGTACGAAAAAAACATCCACAATATTTTGTTTAACAAATATCTATTTCCATTACAAAAGTAAGTTGATAAAATGTTAATCACTGACTAGAAATAACACACAAAATGTAAATATGAATGTATCGTTTTATCTGTTATTTGTTTGTTTTTCATTTACAGATACTGCAGATGTAAATGTAAATTTATCCTGAAATAAATTGTGAATTTTATGATTTTTTATCATTATGTGTATGCATACACATACTGTATCAACAAAAGAAGATTTGTTATGCTTGGAACATTACCGTGTCGATCAACACAGGAGAAACAAATTGTTTAAGGTTGTCTGTATGTCCCAGTTTAGATGCATCTCTGTTATTTGTTTTGCTCACCCTATATGCTCCATGCATTTTGTGTATGCACATTGACACCTGCATCCTTTTACAGGTTTGCATCACATTGATGTTTTATATGCTATTTAGTATCAACTTTTAAATAGAAGTGGAGAACCTGTTGGGGCAGTGCTCAAGGTCATAAAAACCTTAAAGGTCACATGCAACGTAAAACACAACTTTGCAGATTCTTACCTTTTGGTATGCACTTACCGAAACGAATCATAAAAAATGCCAATTCAACCTATGAAATGGAAAAAAAGTGATGAAAAAAAAGCCAGCGAAATCGGAGTTCAAACGTTTCACTAAATTTCCCCCAGAGCTGGGGGGAAAACTGGTTTCAACAGCTGTGCTGCGCTGCATCCATAATGCATGCACAGTGAATAGGTTCACAGAGCTTGAAACAGTATGCATGCCCGGAGTCTGAGGTCATGAGCAGTAGTCTAATCTTGGACATAAAGAAAATAAATTGATTTATGACTCGTGCACCCGAGTCCTGTCTCTGCCACATTATGTAATTAGGCAGGTGTGATACACATGGCATGTGGGTTGCAAACAAACTACATTCATTTTTTTTCGGATGAATGGATCTGATGGAAACTGGCGCAAACTCTTGTCAGTTTCAAGTCCTGCTTTGTACTTGGACGAATGACAGATTCCAGCCACGCAGTAGTTTACCATCTCTACTGAGATGATTTTTGATTGGATCGAGCACAAATTCAGAGAACATGTATTTTCAAAACCTAACATCTCTATATATATTCTTCATGTTTACCAACTTCTTTTAGTGTATGTGATTTTTTGTTTGACAACAGTTTATGAATCCATACTGAAACGATGCATCAAGTACACAAAAAGAAATTGTTATCCATAAAGAATCTTACTTTCTTGTGACTCGTCATACTTATAAAATGCCCAGCAAACAGATCATCTTTCTGTACACACAATGAACTATCAGCAAATGATACAGCCAATCGGAAGCCTTTGTTACACTTGAGTGCAGATCCACCCACTACGACTGGGTTCGGTCTCCCAAGGGCTTCGTTTCGGGGAAGTATGCCCAAGTACAAAATATTGCACTTTTGAATCGCGATTGTATGCTTATAATTTTGTTTATTTGTTTTTTTAAAAGCAGCAATGTATATTATATGTCATGAATAAGTGATAGATGTGTTTTATTTATGTTTGCTTTTTTTTGTTGCTTGTGACCTTTAAGATGATACTGTAACCTTGTAATAGATGAAAGCCTCATCAGCAAGACAATATATACTGGACAAAAATAGTTGGGGATGTATGTACATTTTGACATTATGAATAATGATCTATTTATTAATTGACAATCTGATGAAATATCAATCATAAAAGTGCCAATATCCATAAATTATTTTGTCCAGTGTACTTGATGAGGGAGAATGTCAGTTCTAGGAAATGTATCCTAAACTAGTATTGTATGTCATTGACATGTATTGCTTTGTTTATTCAATGGAAGGGTGTGTGTGCTATAATGGTATTCTTAATATAATAATATGATATAATGTGATAGTGTCAGACCCTGTGTACAGGTGATGTTGTGTGTTCTCCTGCCCTGCTTGTTATATTGTTTGTGACTGAATTCCCTATTGCAGGCACTATTCTCTTGAAGAAAGTCAAATACAACACCAAATTAGAACATGAAGCCATTCAGAATTTCAAGCTGCTGCAGGGAAGTTTTAAGAAGAATGGTGTGGACAAGGTGACTTATAACACGACCTCTGACTTGGTGGTCAGGGGAGGCAACTCATGTTGTCGCAGTAGACTCCTTGCACAACGGTCACATTTGACCATGACTGGCACATTTTTGCAGTGTGCCTTAACTGTTGTTTTATTTGCAGCTTACAGCATGACCCACTGAATGCTTAGGTCCCTCTAACGCTGGGATAAACCGATAACTGCCGGCAGGGACAAGACATGCATAGCACTCACCTTACTGAATGGCAACATGTTGCTAGAAAATTTGGCAGGGTTAATTGCTTTTGAAAGTAATTTTTCAAAATTATTACAATGGTATCCCTATAAAATCTGTTGTGATGTTTTCAATGTCTGTGCATATTATCGTCTCTCCCTAAGTGTTATTGGGCCTGCTTGCACAAAGCAATCTTTAAATATCTCTAATATATTGATTAATGCTCCCTTACTTAAACATAGACTTGCAAACTGAGCTGAAAGATCACTTTGTGCAAGTAGGTCCTGGTCCCAATAGCTCCTCCTACCCACTCCACTGATGCATGCGGGAACTAACTACAGTACTAATCTTTGATGCAGATATAGTGTGTATGATGTTGATGCTATCACAAACTACATGATCTCAAACTCTCCTCCAGTTTCATATGGCTATGACTGTCCATACTAATGTATCAATTAGTCTGTGGAGATGAATGCCTGTGCATGATCTATATGGAGACAGATAATATTTCTGATCAACTGGTATGATAATCCATGCAATTGCCTCTTCGATCATCATGTTTGAAAAACCTAGCCACATGAATCATGGAAGGCTATAGCTGCTGACTCCAGGTGTACATGTTTGTTGTCAGTTCCCTGGTCCCTAGGCACTTCCTTGTCTACTGACGATACTTATACATGCACATCTGCTGTTTTCAGCTGTGGACAACAGTTTTAGGGCATGGTGTTTGTGACAGCAATTTTGTGTTTGATATTTTGCTTAAGGAGGAACTGTCTTTCCTCTTGCAGGGTCTATTCAGATGAAAAGGATAAAATTCAATACAAAATTAGAACATGAATACATAAACAATTTCAAGTGTTTGCAACAGTCTTTCACAAAGATGCATGTAGACAAGGTAAGTAAAGCTGGTAAGCTTGCTGTCTGTTTTGTCATCATTAGACTGCTTGTGTCAGTGTCTTGTAGAACAATACCAAGAGTCAGTTGTTTGTGCATGTTTTCACATTTTTTGCACTTTCCCACCTTGGCCTATGACCCATCTTTTGTGACATAAATCACAAGTTATTCAGTGCACGTTTTCATATTGAACATTTGTGTCAGTGTAGATCATTATTGTGGATCATAGTGGAGAGTCATTCATTATTGGTGTCTTGGAGGAATTTCTTTAACCTTTCTGATTTGAGAAAGGTTCCAATGTTTGCTCAGTTTGTTATATTCTTCTTAGAGCCTTTGCATCTTATTTTGGGTAATGTCATTGAGTCAAGGGTGTAAGCAGTTGCCAACATTCAAATCAACATGCACCATTTTATGAATTTGTTTTATGTCTGTGGCTCACCATCATCTGACAAGGACGTTTACATATGAGGACCTTCCTTTGCACTGTTCATCATTGAGACAGTATCTGTGCTTACATTGAAAAGTCCACTAGATTTTATTTGTAAAACACATATTTTCATTCAGTACAAAATAATGGCATTATCAAGTCAGTTCACATGATGACAAAGTGCCAGGGTGAAAGTTCACCAAGACAAGACAGTTTCTGAGAGCAATCAAGCAGCTGTTAGCTGATTCACCTTATCATTGCCAAAAGTCTTTAGTTCTACATAATTACACCTGAATTACAAAATGTAATTATCAAATCATCAGATATCAAATGATGTGAACAAACAGCCTGATATCTGATACAAATAAAACCTGCTATACATAGTGTAAAGTTGTTCTTACAGATTTTGAGTTCCCTAAATTAGCCATTTGGTTTATCTGGAATTAGGTAATATGCATGAAAATACAAACATTGCTAGGCGATTTTGATATGGAATTTCGATTCCACATTTGAAAGTTTCTTGGAGAGCATGAACTTTGTAGGATACTTAGGTAGAGCAGATATGAGGATACTTCTGTAATTTCAGTCCTGTGGAAAAAGGATGAAAAAGGAAAGGTTGAATCTGAATTTCTTCAATTTGGGCAGAAAGCTGAAATGAATTGGGACTAGTGCATATTTCTGTTTGGGTCAAGGAAAACAGACCCCATGCTTGAATTTTCTCCTGAAGTGAGAAGTTGACTACATGCTTGGTGCACTGTACAGTCCACCAGAGTCAAAATCTCCCCGGCTAATTGCACTCTAACTCGAAAACAAATAATCGTAAATGACACAAACTAACACCAAAGAAAAAAGGAAAACTACACCAACTCTGGAGAATTTTGTTACAATTTTTGTCAACAAAATATGAAAGTTGTTTAACAAACCATCATTGTTTTCATTTCAATACTGCAAGAATTGTGACATGGGTGTAGCAACACCACAGGTAACAACCAGGTAGGCAAGAGGCACATGTGTTGTTGATTTCATCGGTAGGGGATGGTATCCAAATTCATCACACTGTGCCTCTGAATTGGACATGGAGTCGCTACTGGCAGTCATCAGACTCCACTTGTATGATAACAGGACTGATAGTCAGTCGCCTGTTGTAAACTGCTTTGAAGCCAGTACTGATGCTTCACAGCATTTTCTGCTTTCTCAACTAATTTTTTCCATGTGTCTTGCGAAATTTTAGCCATGGATTCGTGGACTAGATTTTGAACATCTGTCATATTTTGGGCAATGTCAGATTTAATGATACCCCTGATCAGTTGAATCGGGTTCAAATTACAATGATAAGGAGGCAGCTGTGAGACATTGTGACCTTGTGATTTCAGATACTGGTCACTATTTTCCACAGATTCACTTTTGTTGATGTCATAAAGTTTTGGTTTTGTTATGTTATGTTTAAATGGTACATTATGATTTTCTATAAACTGACTTCCTCGAATTTTTTATGTTAAGGACTATCAGGATACTTGACACTAAGATATGGAGCATTGTCCATGACAATTAGGCGCTTTGATGGCAATGCCAGTACCAGTTGTTTTTGCACCCATTTGCACAACATCTGATCTTTCACAAAGAACGCATCTCACTTCCCTGCTAACTTTGGTATACCGAAATCGAAACTTATAAAGCAATTTCCATGGTTGGTGCTTAGATATTTAGAGGGTATGTTCAGTTTCCATTTCTTTTTGCTATATCTGTAATTATATGTGTCCATTCTTGCTATATAAACTTTGGATTGTGTTCTGGACAAGTTTTGGAAACGAACCAAGTTTTTCAATTTTCTTGGATTTTGATACACTCCCTCCTGGGCACTTGTGTTTGAAGATGGAGTTCGTCATTGTTTTAATAATGTTTTCAATTGCTGCTCTGGAACCTCAACATCAGAAGATATATGTTAAAGAAATTTATCAAGTGCATAAAATGGTCTGCCCCAATGAGTTTCAAACTTCAAGAAATTGTAGGCCATGTAAGTTAAAGCTTTAACATCGGCAGTAAACTTCATTGTGTGTTATTTTGAGTCATTTACAATTATTTGTTTTCGAGTTAGAGTGCAATTGACTCAAATAGACTGTATACCAGCTAAGTTCCTGTGGTGGATTTTGCTAACCCAGCTGATGCATGGTACTGAGGAGGGTAGTCTGAACTCTGAATCTCAATATTTTAAGTATCAATCAAATATTTTAAGCTTGTGTGAAATATAAAGATATATTTTTATCATAGAGCTATAAAAATTACACAGTTACACAGTCATAAATCAATGAAGATATCTTTAATGGGTGAGGTGTGAGTTGTGCAAAAAATGACATGGAACCGTTTGCTTACCATGTGAGACATAAGATATAACTTAAGCAGAAAAAATGACTGTGATGTTTGCCAGTTGAGAAAACTCAGATCAAACTATTATGTAACAGGACCACTTGTGAACTCCAGTAGCAGTAAAAAATGTTTACATTTACGGTTCATCTGTTGAACTCGTCACGATATGGCTGAGATATTGCCGATGTGACGTTAAATATTAACTCACTCACTCACTCATCATTTGAAATCTTGATACATAAATAGAAAGAATATTAGAGAGATGTTGTATTTCCTTGAAAATTGCATTGTGTTGAGATCTGATTTCAATAGTTTACAATCACTGACAGTGAATGAAGAGCAGTAAAATCCTAATAATGTGTCTGGAGGTTTGACAGTCTGGATATGTGGATCAAATACGTTAGCCACTGAAATGATTTTAACTATAGTGTTTCTGGGAAATAAACACGATATGTCTTGCCTTGTTTCTATGCATTTGTTATTCTTTTTATGGTCTCTAAACAATATCTCATTTGTCAGCTGTGCTTCATTCTACTCATCTCTTCATAATGCCACACATGTATTTGTTGTCAGCTCTTCTGCTTCCTGTATATCATCTTCAGTGCAGATTGTGAATTATACATATTGTACGTGTTACCTGCATTGTTTCAGGCATGTCTGAATTAGCTTAATGCGAAACAAATCTTTTCAATTTGAAGTTGATATCACATGATACCAACAGGACAGTGTCCTGTTTGTCAGATTGTTTTTTTCACAAAGTAATGTATTTAGGGACTCTTGTAATGTGTCTTGTTGCGCTGATTATGGATAGATAAGGATACTGTATACATAGCCATTATTTGAACAGAGTCTTAAGAGCTGCTGTTGATCGAGCCATCTACGTTTTATATTCTGTTTTTCAATGTCAGGCCTGATACCACAAAGTATCAGGATTTTTGTTTAACTATTGTCGATATTTGATCTTTTTGTGTTCTGTTCTTTCTCAGATTGTTCCAGTTGATCGCCTAGTGAAAGGAAAATTCCAGGATAATTTTGAATTTGTTCAATGGTTCAAAAAGTTTTTTGATGCGAATTTTGACTTGCGTGACTACGATCCTGTCTCAGCTCGAGGTGGTGAACCTCTTGGAGGTGGAACGAAGAGCAGTGCCTTAAACAAACCTCGGGTAACAAAACAGTCCCCAACGGTCAAGACAGCCAAGCCAAGTGAGTAGTGAAGACTTCAGTTACTTAAGATCTTTAAAGCGAGAGGATAAAATGTAAGCGTCCCTTACTAGTATCAGTTCATTATGTGACACGCTCTTCTTCTTAGCTCAACTTAACTTATCCTGTATACTCATTCTCTGTCCATCCATCTCACTTATTAACAATATCACAGTATACAAAATATTTTCCCCAACTGTTTCATTATGTCACATATCGGAAAAGGAATGAAAATGTTAATTTTGTTTGTTGTTTTACTCTAGGGCTCCAACGATTCACTCAGATCTTGATTTGATTCAATTTAAATTTCGATATTGAACCCACGATTTGATTATTTTTCATTCAGTTCTTTATGCAAGTGAAAACATAAGATTTCATCAAACTGTCAGAGTCAATATGTCTACTAACAACAGTTCTCATTGGATAATTAGCCAAGCATCAACTAGTCATGTTTTGCCTTATTCCAGCGCTCAAAACTGCTCAAGTTAGAGTCAGTGTTACATTCTGGCTACATGGAAATAATTTAAATAGGTATTCAAATATGATATCAAAATATGGATAATGGTTGTCAGATTTGATTTTTTATGAATGAAACCGAATTGTTGCAGCCCTATTTCACAAAATGGTGTATTTTTTTCCAACCTCCATGCCAGTCTTGTCAGATGATTGCCATAAAAGGCGACTATGCTTGTCGTAAGAGGCGACTAACAGGATCGGGTGGTCAGACTCGCTGACTTGGTTGACACATGTCATCGGTTCCCAAATGCGCGAATCGATGCTCATGTTGCTGATCACTGGATTGTCTGGTCCAGACTCGATTATTTACAGACCGCCGCCACATTGCTGGAATATTGCTGAGTGCGGCGTAAAACTAAACTCACTCACTCACTCAATTGTCAGATGATGATGAAGGTATGTTGATCTGGATCGTGATGAATTGTCATGTACTGTTTTGGGGCCTTGGGTTCAGATCAGTGTGTGACTGTAGTAAATAAAGAACTATGATAGTTGATGCATTATGGTATCTGACTGGAATGTGGTGAACACTGACTAAATGGCTGATACAAATGTGCTGATTTCTTGAATTCATCTTACAGTGACGGAAACAACAAAGAGGGTGGCTCCACCACCAGCCAAGACATCTGCAAACAATCATGCTAACAGCAGAGACAACAAAGATAACAAGATTGCTGATTTGGAGGCAAATGTATGTCCACAAGATGTCATTGCTATTGTCATTGTGGTATGGCATGGTGGTATGGCATGATCATGAAGTTAATTAACATTATCAGGGTAGCATTATCACTCTTTAGTTGATTGATTGATGGAAACATGTTTTATTCAGTTAAGAAATTTGACGTAACCCCTCTCCACATAGTTACAATAGTATATTACAACAAAGTTCAAGAAGAGGCAAACAAAGGGTTAAGATATGCACAGCCAGTTATTTAATCGTTTAGTGTTTTGGATGTAGGTATGTACCGATTTAAAAAAATTCTTATTTTCACTAAGCGAGAGACCTGCATTGCCATTTAAAATGAGATTAATATCAATACACGTTCAATAATTCACAATATTTTCTAAGGAAGTTAACATTTGCTTTCTTTGAATTATATATCTAGTGGACATTCAAGAAAATAAGGAAAAGCATTTTCACAATTATGGCCACACTGACAAAATGCATCATTTCTGACATTAATTCTAAATAAATCATAATTAAGTATACTTGTCATATGTCTTCATCTTGTATGCAAACATGTAGCTTCTTTAGTTGGTTTATGATCATACATTTTAGTGTGTTCATTTATGATGTAAATTGACCCATCTCCTGGGTGGAATAGGCCTGCAGCAACCCATGCTTGTCATAAGAGGTGACTGACGAATGGGATCTGGTGGTCAGGCTCCCTGACTTGGTTGACACAGGTCATTGGTTCTCATTTTGGCAGATCAATGCTCATGCATGTTGATCACTGGATTGTCTTGTCCAGACTTGATTATTTACAGGCTTCCATCATGTAGCTGCAATATTGCTGAGTGAGGCGTAAAACTAAACTCACTCACTTACTCGCACATTATAATGTTAACAAAAACATGTTGCTGCAGGTGAAAGGGTGATTGAGTTTAGTTTTATGTAAGGCATGAGGTTGATGTGAGTAGTTTCTTGTAAGCTTTGCTGGAAAAATTAGTTGTGTACATTTTCTCCCAGATTTGTAAGTTATTCATTTTAACAACTTCTCAGTGATATATGACATCAAAGAATTTTGATGTGATGATTTTATATTTCAATGTCATGTTATCTTAGTTGTGGCTTTTATAATAGAAGGCATATAGCACTTAGGTACAGCTGATTGCCACTGGTGGATAGTTTTTTACTATGTCTATTTGGAATAGCCTGAGCAATCACTCCTGAGGCTTCCAGAGGCGATCCTCTTTCATGTGTGGAAACAACGAAAAATAAGACTTATCCATAGTGTAGCATTTATGACATGTATTTAGTCTCTGTCCCTTAATGTTAATAAGAGGGCATCAATGGTGACGATCTGATCATAGATGCAGTTACAAATGTGCTTGTTTGTGTGATAATGCTAGTCAAGTCACATATGATTTTGAAATTGAAATGTGAAAAGTATTTAATCAAATGTTTCTTAAGAGATTATAGGCAAATCCAGATATACATGGAACATTTGTTATAAACAGGTAGTGAAATAATTAACAGGTGTAAATGCATTGACATTCTCACTGTAATAGGGGAAAACATCAATAGTCATTGTATGCAGTTATTATGTAACAACCACTATCCACACCAGATGTGCATATTGTTTGCATTACACTGTAGCACAAGCTCCTGTGCATTATCTTGGCCAGGTCAGTAGTGCCCTAAAGTACAGTATTTGGTTAAACAATTTGGCTGTGATTTTAACAGTTGACTCTTATTAAACCAGCACTTGAATACTCTGGCATCTGTGTAAAGTAGGTGCGGATTTGGGTGAATTTAAGTTGAAATTAAGAAATTGTATGAAAAGGAAAAGGTCAAGAAATGAAGCCTTGTCATTTTAGAATGCTAGGTGAAGGATCCCTGCAAATGTACTCAAATGTCCAGGAAATTTCTGTGAGGTATCCTTTTGTTGAAGCTGTGACTTGTTCATGCGGATAGGTACTCTGTTGCAGTAAAAACTTGCTTCAAATGAGATTGAGTAATTGGTTTTTACAGTATGTGTCTAAAGTGCCACTTATAGCATACAGATGTACTTAACCCATCTTGTATGCAGGTTTTTACCTTTGAAATTGATAATTTTCCATCTTTTAATCTTTTTCACAGTCCTGCATGGTGACAATTTTAACTGACCGCTCTAGTCAGTAGTGACCTAAAGAAACCTCTACTCCCTGCATTGAGTTGCATCCTTTGTATGTCAGGATATGATCTTGTTGGATGAAAGTCCAGTTCATCCTTGGATTTTTGCCCCATTACTAGTTACCATGGCTTTAAATACAGTAGTAAAAGTCATCAGTGAAACTTGACATTTCCTACCACATTTCCTACCACATTATGCTCGAATAGTGTTCATCCATCTCACTTCCAACTTGTCCTGGTTCAGTGTATGTAGCCCATTTCTAGTGACCCCTGCTGAGATGTTTGCTGGAATATTGCTGAAAGTGACATAAAACATTGCTCACTTATTCCAATTTGTCCTGTGTCACCATTTTTTTGCTTACATGTTCACTTCAGATTTCGGAACTCCGCCTCACTGTGGAAGGACTAGAGAAGGAGAGAGACTTCTATTTTGCCAAGTTGCGTGACATTGAGATAATCTGCCAAGACCATATCGATGATGATCCAGTTATTAAATCAATTTCTGAGATCTTGTATGCAACAGAGGTGAGAAACATTTCTTCAGTCAATTAACGAGTACTTGACGTTAAATGTTAAAAATGTTATATCTCAAAGTTTAGAATTATGCTGTTGTGCAAAGGTTGTGCCCTATATGAGGGCATTACTGTAGTCAAGTGGGTATGTGAAAAATCTATGTTTGCCTGGAAAAAGAATTAAAAGCCTAGGGAAAGCCTTTAATTTAAAGGTAACCTATTCAACACATGTCAGCCTAGCATGATACCTTCTCTAAGTTCTCTAGTATACCTGTAGGTGATGATTTATTGTATACCACGTTCAGAATAACATGATTTTACCCAAAAACTTTCGTCTTAAGCTACAAGTTTCCGTTTACAAGGACAGTATCCATTGCTGTTATCTGATCGGCTTCCCTAGGTCATGCATCTGATTTTGACCTATCACAATCATTATAGCAGACTTTGGTGAAAAAGAATTATTAGAAACCAATCTTTATCCAATAAAAGTGCTTCTGACAACTCAGAAAATAATCTTGGCAAGGGTACAGTGATATTACTGATGTTCAGAGCTTTCGAACGATACCCGTCATCAAAGGAATCGCCTCTCATGTTATTCATGTGAAGCTTCAAAAACAGAGGTATTTTACACTGTTTTATCACATTACCGAGCGGAATGCCACTGTTAACGGGAAAGACATACATATAACCATACATATTATTTCAGAAATCTTTCATAATTATTTTCTGATCGCATGAAAATGAAAATTTAAAAGCTAAAGGAAGGGGATATCATGACATGTTACAAATGGAAATGATTGCCTTGAGCAGTTTTATCTGCTGTTGTGGTTTTTCTGGACACATAAATGTGTGAGTCTGCATTTTCATTAAAAATTTACTTATTTAAGATGTAGTCGTATTACATGTATTTGAATAATATGATAAAAAGTAACTTTCATATTCATAGACAGTAGGATTAGACCTTTCAAATGGTGTATGATATGTAGTAGTAATTATGATTTATGAGCTGTTATTTTCCACGATAAATATAGGCTTCATCTATGAGTCTATGGGAACTCTGTGTCATGGCAGTATATGCTTCTGGTTTCCTGGTGTTGAAAGAGCTTGAATCTTGAAGTGAAGATTGTGCCCATTAACCCTTCAACACCATAGGCCGTTTTTCCAACGAGGACATCACTAGTGCCCAAACACTGTAGGCCACAGGTATAAGTCACATCAAAATGATAGCCAAGAACCAAGGTGTTGGGGTATAGGTTAATCATGAACATTGTGCCTCATAGTATTTATTAACTTCCTTTCTAAAGGGATGTGTTTGGCTATTCATTGGGACACTTTTTAGTCAAAAAGACTACAACAGTGCTCAGAAGTTGTTTGTTATTATTTTAATCAGGTTTACTTATTCAATTGTTTGTCTTATTGGCCTAAATTTTGCCAAAAATTAGTCTTGAAAAGGCCTTGAAAATCCTTAAATTTTGGTCGTGAAATTCTGTACAAACCCTGATGTTATTCTTTGCATATTTTGCAATCATAAATCATGTATGGCTTTTATTCCTCATAAGCCCTTGCTTTCATGATCATTAAAATGGAATTGTATTTTAAAAAGAATCGTATTATATGCCATTATAACCACTTGAAGCTGTATGTTGCATGTCAGTTGTATATATGACTCACCATATGGAAGGGAATTGTAGCTGGATGGATGTTTTATTTTGGTTTACATATAGACCTTCTACTGTTAAAAAACCCCACAAAAGCCCAAATTAGAATGAAAAGTTTTTACTACTGTTTCTACTGTGGGCAATAGGAAAGAAAAAGGATGCAAGATGAACCTAAATTACAAGTGTGTTACTATGTTTAAAAGACTGTTTTGTAAGATTACTCAGGTAATCTAGTCAAGTTTACGTTACAGTAGTAAGATATTCCAGGGTCTCAGCTTCATGACTTTCAATTTGTTAAGACATTAATTCCTTCAGAAAACAAGTACAAAACTGCTCTTGCATGCAAACATACACATTACTTTATTGCTGTACGTATGTTAACTGCCGTTCAGTATAGTAACACCATAGATCTGTCAGAGGTGTATATGAACACTGAGGTGGACCTTACACTTGTTACTTTCAATATAATTTTACAGGCTGATAGAACCAGCTTGAAAGGCTGCTGTGTTGCTCTACAGTCACTTATTTTAGACAAGGTTCATAAGACTCGAATAGGTCCTTAACCTAGATACTTCATCCTTAAGAGGCCTTAACTGTAACAATACCTGGAAATTGTTTCAAAAATTGATGATTGGTGTTAATGTAAAATAAGCCTTGAATTTTACAAAGATAAATTGTGTAGCTCATACAGTGAAAATTTCACATTAATCTGTCAATGTTAAAGGTTTCAACATAACATTTCTATAGAACACACAGTGGTACAAGATGAGAAACCAGGATATATTCCCTGAAAGTATGACTAAATAGCCACAAAAAAGGTTGCATATAGGGGGACATTGACCTTCAAATCTTCAGTATATTTGAAGTTCTTGCATATAATGCTTCATGTTGTATTGTTCACTCTGTTGCACTTGGCAAGCTAGCAAGAAAATGTTTATCTTGGAACAAATTGTTTTGAAGATCTGAAATTTTTTAACGCATCCCTGTGTACAACACTGGTTATTGGATCCCTTAAGAATCCTTAGATAAACAACAAATGTGAATCTTACTGAATTTAATAATGAAATGAAAGTTAAATATATTGTAAATCTATATATCTGGCCCAGGTTTGATTTCCCATGTGGGTACAATGTGTGAAGCCCATTTCTGGTGTCCCTGCTGGGATATGGCTAAAATATTGCTAAAAGTTGTATAAAAACCAACCAAGTCCCTCTAAATTACTACTGATACTGAAATTGGAGGCCATGTTTTGCATTTTGCAGGTCTATCTCTCTCTTTCTTTCACACACAGACACTCTCTCACTCTCTCTCACTCTCTATCTCTCTCTCTCTCTCTCTCTCTCGAAATTGAAAATGACTTAATCTATGTTACAGGATGGCTTTGCACCCCCAGATGAGGGTCAGGACGATGGCCTGGTTGACCCTGAAGATGAAGAATACTGAAGCAATATGATGATACATGCACACACCCACATGTCTGTGACACACAAACTATTTCCTCCCAGTCGCCAATCCATTGAACTATTACATTGACAGACTGACAAACGAACAAACTTGCTACCGGCAGATTACTGGGCTGCTGTGACCTGCTTTAAGTAGTGCTCAGTGCTGATGCTGCTATGTCATCTAGACAACTTGTGGTGGCCTGGACGCTGAATGGCCTGATGCCAATCTTTGCCTTCATCCTGCAAACTGTATCTATGGACAGATTAATACTGTTTTTGTGTTGGACACTAACCTGTACTCAAGTTTTACAAATGTGTTACTGGATACTTTCTGCTGACAGAAGATATGGAAGAGAAGAACTGTGATCTCAGTACTTGTTAGTAGATGTAGGGGTGCTAACTTGCCTACAGGCCATGTGGAGTACTCCTGTGTGGGACACTGATTGTCATAGTTTGCATGTAAATAGGTTCACCTGGTTTGCATGTTCTGGTGAAGAGCTCTCTGCCATTAAGACTAGACTGGTTAGATTGTCCTTCTGTAACACAATTCTTTCTTTCTGACTCCAGTGTTCACTTAGTCCCACATGTTATTGTTACATCTTGCACTTGTTAATGAAAATCGACCAACCTTTCTTGGATGTTCATATGGTGGATTCTTTCATGCAGATGTCCATCTGTCATTGATATTTCTTTCAACAGTTGTTCAAAAAGATTTAGGGTCTATTTCTGTATTGCTTTTAAGGTGCAACTAGATTCATGAGTTAGGTAATTTTCAGTCGATTAATAAACCCCTTATACTAGTACTGAGCTAACATTTCCTGAATACAGGCATGTTTTAATGTAATCCTGTTATATATTGGACTCGTCTAGTGGTTCATCACAACTTCATCTATACTATCTCTGAAGGCGAGGGATACCTTGCTTGCACTGTGCGTGATCTGGAACTTCAGTCACAGTAAGCACCTCTGTAGGGAACTAAAGGCTAGTCAGTTGTAGATACTTGTAGCAGCTGCCTGAGACAGTCACCAGTGTTTCTTCAAATGGGTGCTTGTGCTCTATTTCGTGTCACACAAGGTACCAGCCTCAACTGGTGTGTTTTGTACCTCATCTTCAGTGTGAAAGACTATGCAGTGTGTACCCACCAGGCAGAGTTTTCAACTGTATCCAGTCCTTGTTGTGAAGTCAGTTCCTCTCAGCAGTAGTTGGCTGCTTTATTGCTGACAAACTAATGTTGCATTCTACCAAAGGTGTATAAATTTTTTTGTGTACCAACTCTTGCTCATAGTGTGGTCTAACCTCTTTCAGGTATAATACTTCACAATAGATTGTTTTACTGTGTGGATGATACTTTTCTGTACTGTTTCTTCTCAACTCTTGAGCCCTGCTAAAAAATACCCAACTACAACAAAATACAAAATGTGTGGATGTTTTCTCAGGTTACATGATATTTAGATATTTGTCGCATCAAAACTGGATTTTGTAAGAAAAAAAATCATGGATTCTGTAAAGTGATACTCCTTGATTTTCCAGTTATGAGTGATAAAGGCAAACATTATCAGGGCCAGCAGGATGACAATCTTTCATCACACAGACTGCAAGAGGGAACCTCTGTGCATACCAGTACCATAAGGAATGTCATATTGATCATGTTTGAGGTATGTGGTGGTCTTTATTGGCCAAAGAAGTGTAACTTGTAACCTGTCAATACAGAATGTAACTAATCTTATAGGTGTCTGGTGAAAGTTGAGTGCTGGTGTGTTCATTTGGTTGCAGTCTTGCCATTGTCCAGATCCTCTGTAACACACCTTTGCACATGCACATACACACACACACACACTTGTGTGACATCAGATAATGATTATATCACTATCGGTTACCCATATTTGTGTGTATTTCACTTGTCTAATGGAATGTATCTGTGCTTTATATACAGTGTGTAAAAATTTAGACAGGGAATGGCCTAACCTGCATGATACTGGAAGTAAATACTGCATTTAGAGATATGTTTGTACTTGGCAGTTGAATGGTATGGAGGGGGCGGGAGATCTCCCAACTTTTGTAACCTACTTATATGAAATTTCTCTTGTAAACTGTTATTTTAGTTGCTACAGCAGCCCGTCCTGTTGAATTTTACTCCATCAATGCTGGGAGAATGAGCTGTATATTTTAATGTATGTGATTTGTGTGGGTATCTTTACCATTGATGTTTAAGTGGTCTCAACCTGCATGAGACAAGCTGCTACACTTGTGACTAATTCTGACTCTTTCTTTCTTCTATGCTCTCCTCCTGTTTTGCTGCCTGTTTGTAGTTCTCCATATTGCAGATAATTATGCCTGGTTACTGAACTTTGTATATTTATTTTCCTATTCACTGTTATATATTCTGAACATTTCAGTGCTTGTAGTAAAATTTGAAACTGTAATATTCATTAAATTTGATTCAATGAAATTTGTGTTTGTTATGAATGACGATATGGCGAAAACGTCTCTATGTTGTATTTATTCTGCATCTCATTGAAAGATTGAAAGCTTCTATGAATAGTTATCCTGTCACAGTGCTCTGTAAGCCATGCACTTCAGTCTATAAACTATCTGCATCAAGCAATGTTGATTGGTACATGTTGATTGGTACAATTCTGACTGTATGGTAAGCATGTGTTCATGAATCACTATCAACTGTTGGTGATAGGAGGTTCTTCTGAATTGCTCCACCCGTGAAGATCCGGGTATAATAGGCCTCCAGCAACCCATGCTCTGCCATTAAAGTCGACTGACTAAGGTGATTGGGTGGTCAGACTCACTGACTTGGTTGACACATATCATCTGTTCCTTTTTGCGCAGATCAATGCTCATACTGTTGATTACTGGATTGTGTGGTCCAGACTCAATTATTTACAGACCACCGCCATATAGCTGGAATATTGCTGAGTGTGGCGTAAAGCTAAACTAACTAACTCACTCACTCACTCATTTTGCCTTAAATTTGTAAATGTCTTCTGCAATAAAGTGATACTTCATCTCTGAAGATCCTTCCCTCAGTATTTGATACTTAAGCAGTCCATTCTGCAAGTTTAAGCAAATTCTGCACCCCTTTTTTCAATATTCTGCAAAACATTCCTGCGGTTAAAACATTAAAGAAAACAACAACAAAAAACGTTATGCAGACCTGTATGGTTTAATTCTCAAGCACAGATATATAGTTTAGTCGACAGTTTGATGACAAAGCACCCACATGTTTTTCTGTGTTTGAGAATTAAACACTCGCTGAAAGTTACTTCTCTCCTCTCAGTCGTAACCTTGATTCAGACGAACAACTTCCCGTTTCATGCAAGCAACAATGTTATACCTAAAAGAAATCTGAAATGATTCCAGTTTTCAAAATGATCGATTTTGAGAATGTAATTGCAGTGTCAAATTCATCTAATATTATTTGAAAGATGGCTAAAACGTGCTTCTTTTAGCAATATCCCCGCCGTGATGTTGCTAGAATATTACTGAAAGCGAGTTTAGCGAGTTTAGTTATTACTGAAAGCGATTTAAAAGCAAACTCATCTAACCCTCGAGTCAGACACACCATCGTATTCCAGTTGTATACATTAGTGTGCATGATCACTGGAATGTCTGGTCAGATTATTTGTAGACCGCCCCCTTTCAGCTGGAATATTGCTGACTGCGGCATTAAGAACGACAATCAAGCAAACATGAAACTTATGACAGAAATGATCTGCTGTTCAAGGCAGACTAAAGACTCACTGCATCAACATACGGTTATAGTTGTTTGGAGGCCTTGTGGTTGAAATAACATGACACCTGCGTTCAATTTCCACCCTTAGTGTAATGTAAGAACCAGTCTTTGGCTTCTCCAGTTGACATTTGGCTGGAACATTGTAAACAACGGGCAATCACATTTACTATTTATTCGACTTAAAGTGTTAATGTCAGGCACACAAGCCCTGGCTTCAGACGTAATCCGAGCAAGTTTGCCCAACCATTACCAGGTGTCACTACAAGACAAACTACCTCCACAACTGGTATCATTAAAATCAATGAAGAATGAAAAAAAAGTCCACCGATAATCAACCCATTGCCCCAAGCGCTTTATCCGGAATACTATTGGTCAACAATCTTGGCCCACTGGTCATGATCAATAGTTGTGCCACAAACCGACAGTTCTGCTGGTCATGGATAGTTAAATCTACTGGTGGATGAAGGAGGAAATCACCATCTGAGTATGTAAGCGTACAGACCTTCCCTGTAAAGCAGCCTCTGTGCAGTCACTATCGCAGGTCTATGCATGTTAACTCAGACCTTCCCTGTAAAGCAGCCTCTGTGCAGTCACTATCGCAGGTCTATGCATGTTAACTCAGATACAAATCCCTCTTGACCCGACATGACTTCATTTCTGAGAATGATAGGGGTTTACCCAGCGTATCCATGTTTCCAGAAATGTTATGCAGAAAACAAGAGGATAAATACGTTTATATCAGGATGAATGTGCTTGGTCCAGTTCGCAATGCCAGAGGTAACAATGCTCGTCAAATCCAGTTATTCGCAATAGCGACAAGTATATGGGGACGGTGGGAATCTGTAAAAATAGACAAGATGAGTACCCGGAAGTGTATTTTAAGGGGATGGGTACACGGTAGTGTGTATTAAGGCCAGGTTGATAACCCGCCTCCATTCGTCGCAAACAGAGCATTTATATCTGGAGGCATTGACAACATCATCTTTTATTTATCATATTTGAACACTACGCTCTGGTACACTACAGTGGGCACCCAATGGAAAACGTTCAAACTTCATTTTATCTTCTAATATATAATGCATTGCATTTTTCACGTGACCATCCAGTAAATAATAAAGACAATGCACAACATGTTACATGTAGCACCAGCTAGAACGCAGGAAAACCAGTGAAAACAAGACCTTCTTTTATTTGGGTTGGTTTATTTCTGGTGTAAATCTGTGTTTTACTGATCCAAGTCGTACACTGTAAGATAAGATAATCTAAACATGCTTTATCATACAAAATAATATGTTATACTTCACACTTGAAACAAATGCGCCCCAAAGTATCAGCACCGTTCTTAGGTCCAACTCCGACTCCATATATAGGAATGTCAAGACGACTTAGGTCTGGGGCGGTGATCAGGACGTCCCGGAGTGGGTGAATTTAGTTTTACGTTGCACTCAGCAACTCAGCAATTGAGTTTGGACCAGACAGTCTAGTGATCAACAATTGGAACATCGACATACACAACTGGGTTACGATGAGGTGTCAGCCAAGTCAGCGACCACCCGTTTGGCGCCTCCTACGAAAAACATGAATTATTGAAGATCAGTTCTAACCCGGATCTTCACGGGTAGGTGGTCTTGGGCAGACCCGAAGATTCATGGTCACAACCATACCGGATGGTGTTGAGTTTTAAGAACTTCACGACTTGGACAGTTTCATTTCTCAATTTCTTTGTTACGAAATCCAGTCCACAACAACCTGAAATGGCACTTGTAACCCTGATGTTCTCTTCGTTATCTGATGGAAAGTTGTCATTGTCTGTGTGTCTTTCATGAAGTCAGATTTAAGCAACACTCAGCCGACTTTGAAAAGCAAGACAAATACCACTAATATAGCCATTGATTTCCCTGAAAACGTAGCCACTTCCGCTCCAAATATTTAACCAGCATCAATGTGTTACATTTATGTCGATCAAAACAAAAAGCAAGAGCACTCTATTTTTCGTAAGGATCCATTGTACGTAGCGTCGTAATGTTCTGTTATACCGACGCTCTAAGTGACAGCCGCACCGACCAAGATGGCGGATTTTTTACGGTGTCGCACGAGATAATACTAGTATTGACCAAGCCCACGATTCAGCTCATACTATTACACAGAACACATAGCTGCCGATTAGCAATGTTATTTATCCACTTAAATACGAGCGAACTTACATTAGAGGAAATGGGGTATGTAACAGTCTCATATTGATTAACACTGTCGCAAGACAGACCGCGCATCCAAGGGCCCAGAACGTCACAAGTCTTTTATTGATGTCGTCTATGATATGTAACAGTAATTGTGCTGTATTTTTCTATGCACCTCCTCCCACCCACTTCCTATAACCTGCTCAAAGAGCACCATTATCACCAGTATGCGCACCATTTTCTCTCTCAGCTCTCCGAAATTTTACAACCTTCTCTGTAAATGCCTGATTGATAGCAGTCATCCTACCGGGTATCCATTCAGTGTTGGCTTAACAGACGCATGCTCAAAGTACTTCAAGGAAATATATAAAAGGACAGACGAGTTCACTTGAAACTTTAATTAATAGCAAATGCATTACGTTATTCTGGTACGAATATTGACTGGTTATATCTCGCAAAATGATCGACTCTTATGAAAGAAGTCCAAAGTAGTTGCATCTTCAGTCATTGAGAGAAATGAACTCCCTGACAGCATCCACTAGAGATAGTTCATCAGCAGTGGATTTGTAGTTAATCAGTAGAAGAACGTTGTTCAAACGTTCCTGTGTCACTATGGTTTATTTGTCCAGCCTGTAACTACATGGGGCCACATGGGGGCCAACACTTGTTCTGTGCCAAGTGTAAGTAAAGCCCTCCGACAAAAGAAGCATTGGAACTGCATTGTCGCCGGATGCGAAGCGTTAGTGATTACCCAGAATGA